>NW_026623227.1:1200000-2400000 GCF_028827675.1 Penicillium lagena | reverse complement strand
TTAGGAGGAAGGATAAGGTGATACGAGAGAGCGTTGCGTGTGCGTCGCGCATGTCCACGCGGCCTTTCCAAGACGATCCCGTTGATGGCGAGTTGTCGTCTGATTTGATCAGGTACTGCCTGGCGGACTGGTTTACGAAATCCGATAGCATGGGTCTCATATCAAGTATGATTCCATGCAGGTCGTCGACTATACTGGTCCATTCTAGACGGGTCTCCGTGAGTTCGTCATAAGTGTGTCCTGTCGACGAGGAAGCTGCCGTGACGGGGTCCGACTCTGCAAATTTCAAAGCCAGCAGCACTTCCTGGTACGAAAGGGGCCGTTTAGCAGCAAGTATGATGTGCAGCAGATACTCGACACGTCTGGCACCATATATTGCGGATGCTATATCGAGAGCTTTATCATAAACGCCCTCGAGATCCCACGGCATGTTGTCGAATTCGCTCGAAGGGAATAAAAGCCCATCACGCTTTGTATTAGCAAATGTAAAAAGAACATTGGCCGCTGTATGAGTCCACAGCCAACAGCGATTGGGATTCTCATTCAAGATCCTGATGACGTGCGGTTGCTGATCTTCAGGAAACGACTTGGCTGCTTTCTCGATATAGGGCCCCATTTCATCCGCAATCTCTACAACTTTCTCATCGGCATCGAATAAGACCGTCTGATTAACCCCTGCAGCAGCACGCAGCCTCTCCAGATCCTCCAGCATCTCGCCTTGCAGCGGACCACTGGTGATAAGAACCTTGAACTTGGATCGGGTTTCCTCTTGCGGACGACGAGAAAGCGCGCGATAAACACGACAGACCTCACCGAGCAAGTCCCTCCGCTCCTCGGGCTCCATTTCGTCCACCCCATCCAACAGACACACCCACTGCCCAACCTGGCTAGCAGCGGCGCATTCCTCAAAGAGACCCCAGGGATCCCTGATAGTCTGCGCCCACCACCGCGGCGAAGCCTTGTAGATCACCTCAGATGGAGTGTAGCCAAACAGCTGATGCAGCAGCGCTGCGCACGCAGAATATGCGGTCATTCGGCGCGGATCCCCAGCCCGGAAGAAATAGTAGCAGACAGTCGTGTGTGGAGCAACAGGGCTTTCGATTTCCTGCCACCAGGCTCCGCCACGGTTGGCCAGGGATTTGGTGAGTTGGGATTTGCCCCGACCGTGTTGACCTGTTAGCCAGATGATGCTGGAATCGGGGCTGTCGCGCCATTGGAGTACTCGTGGGTCGTCGAAGAACCATCTCCCCGTGTTTCGCTGGGGGGTTCGGTGGGCGTGCTTGTTTCTGTCGTAATCCTCTCCTAGGGTTTCCATTACCCGCACCTCACGGTACCAGTTGTAATTTCTCATTGGTTGTGTTGGTTGGGGTGGCATGTCGAATGTGGAATTGGAGATAGCGGATTTCTTTTACTGGTCTCGTCTCTGCGGATTTTTGGTGGGTTTATTCTTCTCTGGTTTAGAAATAACCGGCCTTTGTGTACAGGCATCTGGCACTCCCTTCTATCCACGGAGTCGTTGAGTGAAGAGTCCAAATGGCAGAAGGGGGCGATTTTTGGCCCCGCTTCTTATATAGTCGAGGCTGCCTTGACGATGGGGCTAAGAAGGATTTGCTCCGGTAAGAGCCTCACTAATTCAATTCGTAATGACCTAAATTGAGGCTGGGCAGATATAAATTTCAACACCTCTATTCCAGTTCACTATTTCTCATGCAGCGAGTACCTAATATGTCCCAACAAATTATGTCTATACCCCGAGCCATGTTGCTCCACATCGAGAGCATTGCAATAGTGCTTCCAATTCGTGCACATAGCGTTCAGAATATCATGATTGTTGTATTCGATCTCATCTTCTCGCTCAAGGAGCTGTACAGCAAATCCCTCGGAGGTATGCCAGGCAATATGGCAATGCATCCACCAAGCCTGCAGCTTATCAGTAATGGAGAAAATGCGGAAAGATAGATAGGGCTTACCCCGGATTATTGGTCTTTAAAGCATTCACCAAATACCCACTAGCGGGCATCATGGCAACATCCATATGGGGGGAGCATTGACTAATTGCAGATCTATAGGACTGCTGATGTCAATAGTACCGAAGCTAGACCCGAGAATCCAGAAATCGTGACTGTGAAAATGCATGGGATGGTCCTGGGCAAAGGGAGATTGCACTGCGATATATGCCCACTCGTTGGCCTGCGGCAGACGTAGAATACTCTACGTCTCGGTCTAAGAGGTGTTGTACTCTGCAACATACCTTTTTGCTTCGCAACTTGTGTATAATAACAACACAGAGCTGCAGGCGCAGTTTTGGGGCGAAGCCTATCAGCGTCGTGGATACTTATGCACTGATGTGGAATTATGATGGGGGTGTGGAGGATGCGAGCTTTCCTGTTGTTGTTAAAGCAGCTGAGATGACTATTCATAATGTGTTCTGTTGGGTAGATAACTAATTCATCTAGGAGAATAATTTTGATAGATGGAGGTCAGTAAATTGGATACTTCGAGAGCTCCAGAAGAGTTGATACGATCCGCGCTCGCTTAGTACATATACCAATTGCTATTTACAGATAATAAAGCTGCCGCCTGATAACAGAAAAAGAACAAAAACAGACAAAGGAAGGCTGAGTATCCCAGCGAGAAATCGTAGAGGAATCATGAAAGATAAAAGGAAAGGGACACATAATGTGGTGATTCAACCACAGAGTTTCCAAAAGGAAACACAAAAAACAAATCAACTTCGCAGGTCGAGAGATAAAGCATAAGGTAAGGGCAATTTAGACACGGGCAATGCACCAAATTTACGGCGGTGGGCGAGGCCCAATGATCTGGCGCCTGGCACCACCGATACCGAGGCCCGTGCCACCGCGGTTCTGGTTGTCACCACCCAGGTAGCCATACTGATGGACATCCCAGGACTGGCCCGGTCCGGAGCCAGAGGTTGGATCACGCGCGCCGCGCTGGGCAGCTGCGCTGGTCTGTTTCTGGTTCTCCTCCCACTCGCGCTGCCGTTCGCGCTCGCGCTCCATCTCACGTTCCAGTAGGGATTTGGAGGCCCATCCGCCAGCGCGCGTGCTCTCCTGAGCAGCTTTGCGGCGGCTATTCTCAGCGTCGACCTCAGATGTCGTGCTGTAGTCCTGGGTGCGGTGGGAAGTCGGTGCAGGGGCTACAGGAGCTGGATTCGAAGCTAGGAAGCGGTCGGTACGGTTATCACGGCCACGGTTGGCGGTATATGCGACTGGGTCAGGCAGTGGGCGCTCTGGAAGCGGGCGCGGAGACGTTGCCGGCTCCCTTGGGGGTGCTTCTGGCGTGGGCACAGTCGACGATGGGACAGGCTGCGGTAGAGGCCGTGGAGGTCGGGGGGGGCCTGCTCCTCTTCGACGTCATCGGGTTCCTCAGAAGTCGATGGCATATCTTGGTTCTGCTGCCATTCCGTCCGTAGGAGCCGTCGTTCCTGTTCAAGGGAAGAAAGGTCGTAGCTTGGCTTGGCAGGTACCGGGCGAGGTTTGCTGCGGCTGCGGGCCTGAGACTCGCCGGTCTTTCGAGCCTGGATGTCCTGGCGTTCGCTTTGGTACTGCTGTTCCCGCTCCTTGGCCAACTGCAGCTCACGCTCGAGCTCCTTGATGCGCTGACTTTCCGGTGTTTCCTCGGGGGCCGCAGCCACAGCCTCACCGGTGTGACTGGCTTGGTACTGACTCAAGAATTGACCATTCAGACGGGCATCGCTGTGTCCTCGTCGGCGCTGCCGTTCCTGCTCCAAGCGTTGCTCGGCATCGTTCTCTTCCGTGGCACGTTTCTGTTCCTCCAGCTCCCACTGGCGCTTTTCTTCGTCCCAGCGTCTGCGCTCCTCTTCCATCTCACGGCGCTCTTTCTCCCTTAGGCGAGCTGTCTCTTCTTCCCACCTACGCTGCTCCTCGGCTCTTGCGTGGGCCTCCTGCGCGTCAAGCTCCCGCTGGCGTTGTTGTTCCGCTGCTTCCTTATCTGCCTGCTCCTGGCGCAATCTCTCCTCATCCTCGCGTCGGCGCTTTTCCTTTTCCGCAATGCTCGGGACAGCAGGTCCGGGGGTGGTGATCTGTCGTCGGGCACCAAAAGCAATGCCTTGGTTACCCTGGCTGGCCCCGCCCAGGTAGCCGTATTGATGAATGTTCCAGGCTGGGGCAGTTGTGTTCTCATCGCCTTTTTTAGCCCAAGAGCTGAGCGAGCCAGACTTAGAAGGACTCCTTTCACGACCGGAGGTGGTAGAATTTGCGTCGCTGACATTGCTAATGGCACGGGTTGTCCGCGTAGGGTACGACCCCGGACTAGACGAACCCGTCGCATCGGGGCTGACGATCCCCCGTTTGCTCTGGGGACCAACAGCCTGAGGGAATTTACTGGGCTGGAGAGCATTGGCTCGTCGGCTGAACGCTGCCAGACACTGGAGGACCTGCGCCGGGTCCTTGGCTTCGTAGAGATCGACCGTGAGGAAAACGTCGTGCGGGGGGAGATTCAGGGGCGCCATTTGACATGCGCGTAGAAAATGGGAGATATTTTCCATCTGAACGAAGGGCATCGGCGATTGTTTATACTTGACGCCCGGCGACACGGCGAGGTTCACGAGCCTGGTTCGCCGCGGGGTTAGTCCAGGTTTCCTGTCGCATCAATCGCGGTGGCAATTGCCAAAACTTACTTGCAAAGCGCGACACCGTCCTTGAGGCCCTCCAGCAGGTCCTGGGAAGGCAGTTTCTCGCGCAACACGTCCTCGATCCAGTCGCGAATCTCGGCCGCGGCCTGCGGGGTATAGCGGGACAGGCGCATGTTGCGCAGGTCCTTATCTAGCGAGGACACTGAAGCCATGGTGAGGATTCAATCAATCATGTAGCATATGGTGGGAGATATGGCTGGGTGCTGGGACGGTTTGGGCTATCCCGCGTCTGCCTGATCGGCGCCGACGGTGGGGGACGGGTAGTTAGGAGATCAGGGATGGACTGGGGAGAGTGGGAAAATCCAGATAAGTAGGAGCCAGCGGAAAAGGGATTGAGAGGAAGAGAGAGAATGCCAAAGCGACAAAGGAAGAAGAGTGAAAGTAAGAGAGAGAGAGAGGAAGTGTCTGTGGTGGCTGATGAGGCGGAATGGAATGTTTGGGTGCGCGCCCGATGACGTTTTTCTCCTCCACCCACTCTCCTTCACGACTCACACGATGGTCAACAGCCTGTGGTTCAAATGGAAGGGTCTACGCCTGCCATGGCGCAAGTCCTTCCTCGTCGGTTGGTCTCTCACTCATGGCTTAACTGAACTGCGCTAACCCAACGTTGCAGGCTCGGACCTCGCAGGGAACACCTTCTGGGAATTTAAGGATGTGGCCAACGCCAGCAAATTCCGCCGGATCGTTAAATTTGATCCCAAAACCCACTATGGGGATGTTCAAGTGTCGCGTGAGTCAATCTGTCCCAATGTAACATGCTTTCGCTAATGCGCTTCTTTCATGGCAGCGCAATGGCACCAATGGCTCCGCTACGTCCGCGAACACCCACCCAGCATAGAAGAACAACAGCAGGACCTCGTCCGCCAAGCCCAAATCAAGCAGCTCGCCCGTCTGGCCGACGAGCGCTGGGCTAGCAAGCCCTCGTTTCTCGATAAGCCTCAGGCGCAACAACCGAGTCCCGCCACCAACGCGACGGACGCCACGTTAAATCGCCCGGCTGATGAGGCTGCAAAAGGAGCCAATTCTACACAGACTGCATCCACATCTACCACCGATGCTAGTACGGACACTGCACCAAAAACAGGAGAGACAAAGTCGGCGACAAAACCCGTCTCCCCAGAAGAGACCGCTAAAAAAGATCCATGGGCGAAAGCTAGCAACCCAGGCGACAGCTGGCAGCCTGAATCATGGAAACCTACCTCACAGCGGTGAAAAATCTCGATTTACTTGAGTATACTCGGTTTTGGGACTTGGGGTTTTTTGGAGTGACTATCAAAAGGCCAACGCAAAGTCCATAAAACAGGCTATCCACATCGATAACTGATTATCTTGTTGCTGGTAGGAGTTTCAACCTCCTACCAGCGAAAAAGTCTGGGCTTTATGCAGTGAAGGGTGCCCGCACCTTGTCTTTGCCACCCGAGCAAGAGCATCAACTCGACTCGTCGGTGTACATTATCACATATTTAATATCAGGGCTACGCCCTATGTACTCTACTCAATCTACTATTGCTCCATAACTTCACCCCTTTATGATTTAAAAGCAGCTTACTGTAAGCTATGAGCGAAAGGTATAGTCTACAAGCAGAAGAGAACTGTGTTGGGCAACTCTAATGATCTTTCTCTTTTGTACTTTCTATTTATCAACTAAACAGCATACTTCACCCCCTATTTTGTGTTTCAGCTTTTATCCGCGTCACGCACTGCGAATCAAAGAAAATAAGCAGATAAAGAAGAAAACCAGAACATATCAGACGCATGATGAGAACAAGAATGAGAAGATAAGCAAAAGAAGAAGCAAATCTGGAGATCAATCAAAATAAATCCAAAGACCATGTTTTCATCTTCAAATGTAAACCATGCTATCCCTGACCGCACTTGCAAGCCGCACCTCAGGCTCACTGGGAGGATGAAGAGTGAACCTGTCTTGGCCAGTGGTGATCTCCTTGTTCGTGTAGTATGCCCGCACATATTTCCGAGCTCGATCGCAGAACTTGTCTGCGAGGAAGGCAGGAGTGCTGTAGCTGATAGACCGGGTGCAACGGCCCATCATGTAGCAGATGTTGTGCGTGAGAGACTCGAGTGAATCCGCAGGTCGAGATTCTTTCGAAACATCCCGATTTGTGAAGATTTCGTCGTGAATGACGAAGTAATGCGCTGGGCGAGCAGAGCCCTGCAGCGGAGCCTGGGCCTGCATGTAAAAGTCCCAGTCTCGAGGACGTGTAACACCTCGATCAATCACCGTGCCATTGATGGCATTCTGGGTTCGATCTTGATCGGATGCCGCGGTTGGATAAAAGCGCACATTGTGGCGCTTTCCGACAACGACAATCGTGATGTTCGGCTGCTCCTCAGGCTTGTACATCGACTGAGCAGCATGTTTCACCATTGGAAGCTCTTCCGTGAGCACCATTGTGTATTGTCCGTCACTGACACCATCTCGATAGATGATGATGTTCTTTGGCAGCTGGCCGTTGTTCGACTTCTGCCACATCTCCAAGCGGGAAATCACCATGTTCTTCAAGATCTGAATATTCTCTCGGCGGCGCTCTTGAATGCGCACCTCACCTGGCCACTGGCCCAGCCAGCTGTCAGTGCTTGCAACAATAGCTGCAATGCTAGGGAACGATTCTGGATCCGTCATGGAAGGATGGGTAACATCCAGTCCCATGATCATGGTCTTTCCACTCGCTATCAGAGGCGACTGGCTCGAAGAGTCCAATGCTTGGTTGACACCACCAAGTTTGAGATTGACTTTCATGGCATTGTTTGCCAGGTATTGGTCATTCGACTTCGCAAACTTGTCAGCCATGACACAGTGGGTCAATACTCCTGCCCTAGTCTCGCCGATCCATTTGATGTGGTCGAAGATGCGATCCTCGAGTACCGGGAGGAGAACGACCACAAAGCGATAGTCATTCGCCAATAAGGCTCGGAAAGTCTTCTGGGTTTGCTCCATGAAGTCTTTCATGTTGATCGACTTGTCTTCCTCGTTGAGCTTGATGGTGATAGTTGGGCCAGGAACAACTGGTGGACTCATTCGCATGCCCAGCTCATTCATCTTGCGCTGGAAGGCATTCAAGGCATCTGAAGGATTGCCGGGTTGGGAAACATCTCTGCCTCCCTCCATTTTTACCCAGATGCAAGTCCCCCTCTTGAGAGAGGCACCCTGGCAGAACTTCTTGCCCACGAGGTTCCATGAGCCATTCCGCGGAGGAACTTTGGATCCTCCGTACTTCAGGCTGGGAGGATTGAGGATCCGGCCGTACACCGTGATCATCTCTTTGTGAAATCTCATTCCCACTTTCATGGTCCCATTGTTGATACCCATCATGTCCAAGCCGTCAGTCATGATTGACTGGTAGTTCTGTGGGGGGCGCCGGCAGCTGAATTGAATCATGTTCTGACGCTGCACCGTGACATAGTCCCCATGGTAGGGCTGTCCGGGCAAGATGACACACACCTCAGCGGGTAAGTATATTGGCCGTTCCTTGCTACCAACATTGACCACTGGTCGGTCGGCATATTTCAGGACGATATTGTAGGCTAAGTCCAGTATTAGCAAATCCTGCCTCAATTACCGAATATCAGATAGAGTACTTACTTCGTTTGAAATAGTCCGCGACACTGATGTACTGCTCGTGTGTGTCTTCGTAGAACTTCACGTGGTTTGCGCAGGAACCAAGCCGGGGAACCTGTGGAGGATGTTTAAGTGGGCGACCGTTTTTATCTTTGGCGTCTCTGCCATCACTTGGGGATGCGAGTGCCCAGATGGATTTTGATCGGGGCTTCTTCTTGCCCGACTTCGTAAGAGTGGGCTGGAGGTGGGTGGCGTGCACTCGAAGACCCCGGATATAGCGATTGAACAGAGTCCGATCACGACCGAAGGTGCTCTCAAATTCCAAGATGATTTATGAGAGGCATTTCTTTATAGAAAGCCGCATGGTTGACATTCAGATTTAGGAGGACTCGTCCGCCTGCGAGTCTCATGCTAGAAAAGTAACCCCGAACAACTTGCAGACCTCCTCGAAGATCTGCAGCAGTCATTCGACTGTCAATCCAGAACCACCTCGTCCTACCACGACCAGTTGTGACGACTCCAGGATCCTGCGATGGGTGTCGACCCATGAGCAGGTTCAACGAGCGCACTGCAATTAGCTCCATTGCATACTCCCTCCGAGGATCTGTCTGACGAAGACTGCTCAGCAGCTCTGAAGGTCGCACAACGCCATTGTCCCTTAAGGTGACTGTAAACACTTTCTGGGGCCTAGAGGGGTCGTCACCGATCTTGATGTCCACAGGAACTATGGGCAATTTCCCGCAAGCGACAACCTCCGAGGCGCTGTCACTTGCAGAATTGCAAGAGAGGAGGTGGGGAAGCTGCATGAGCTTCTCAAACACCTCTCTGATCTGGCCTCTGAGGGCTCCCTCAGGGCGGATGGAGACGGAGTAAAAGAAATACTCCACATTGGGCTTGAACTCAACTTCGAAGAAGTTAGCCCGCAGCACGATGGGGCGGCCTTGAGTACCATAGCCGGGTCGATATGCAAGACCGTCCGTCTTCAAGCCCTGCATCTGCTTCACGGACTGGTCTTCCAACTGAGTGACCTTGGGGTCCGGCTTCTTCACCTCTCCGGTGGGCCGACTATATATGCACATGTTAGGCGTGTATTTGTTGGTTAAGGGTGTACAAACTTGCCCTGAGGCGCGTTGGCCTCCATAGTGGCCGTCTCTAATCGGCAGGCTCGTTTCTGGGCCTCCCTGCGGAGCGTGCGACATCGTCAAATCCCGTTTTTGGGGTAGGAAGATAAAAACGTATAATTTCGGCGCTGTCACCAGAGATTCTGCGGATGGTAAGTATCCAAGCAAGATTGATGCGCAAAATGAGGAATGGAGGCAGGACAATATGCAAGAGACAAGGATGCCGACGGTGAATTCTCCCGAGTAGAGGTAGCGTGAGATATGCTAAGTGTGAAAGAAGCCGCCTAGTATAAAAATGACAGAACGTGGAGACGTGTGCGTGGGTGAGTGGTATTGTATTTAATGCGGAATCGAAAGCGGCGAAATGAGTGAAAGAGTGATAACAGCAGGCAGGCGGTACAAGGCGAAGTTATAGTGAAGGAGAGAAATGTAGAAAATGACTGCGTAGTGACGACTGCGCGGACAGATTGGTGAGGTGAAGGTCAAAAGGAGAACAGAATGATACTGATCAGTGATGATGAGCGACATGTAAATGGAAAAGAGGGAGAATCAAGAGATAAATGATGGATAATCAGAGAACCAGATGTAGAAGCGGAAAATTAGGATAAGTGATGGTTAAATGGAGATTATTGCAAGAGAAAATAGAAAGTGAAACAAAGAATGGACTAAATAAGGTGGTGATGAGTAGGGAAATGAGGGCAAAGCGATGATCCGGATGACATACCTGGATATGGGGTTGACTGGGGTGGATTGAAGTGATGGGTAAAGAAGGGTAAATTGTATGCAAGAGTGGCAGATGTAGAGGTAATGGGAAAAGTCAGGGCGCACGTCGAGAGCGGAGGTTAGACCGGAAGTGGAGAAGAAAAAGAAACAAAGAAACAAAGTTAGAGAGGCAGTGTAAAAGCTGTAGATGTAGAAGTGGAAGTGCGAAAAAGTGTTTCGCGAAATGGGGAAAACTGGCAAGGAATGATATTGGCAGCACCAATATATAGAGTGGCACAGGAGAACAAATGGTGGATAGTCACCTAACTGCGGCAAAGATCGAGACCAACAATGCGTTTCGCAGGCTGCAGAAGAACAGCCGGATCAAAACAAGCAGTCTTAGTAGAACCACCAAAAAGGGCTTCCTGCAATAGACAGTCCCGTTCGTGAATCTAATAGTAGAAGGCCTGAACATGGTGAAGATATATATCTAAGTCTGGCTATAAAAGCTGATCCATAAACAGAATTGTGTTTTCTCTCGTGACAGCATGGCAGGGGTTCTTGTCCATATATATTGAGATTAACAATGAACAATTCTGTCGAAACTCATGAGAGGTCCGCCCCAATATTTTCCAGCACCTGTTATTTGGGGTTGAATGCATGGTTCTAGAGATTCGACCCCGTGGGACTCAGCCCCGTCAATGAGATCTGCTACTTCAAACGGTGGACATAGGCATGTGATGCCTGAGGTGCCCATAGGGACAAGGTTATACGTAGCATGAACAATGATTTTGTCGGTTACATGGCAAGAGGGCAAGTATAACCAGATTTGCAAATTTCATCACCTTTCAGCGTAACTAGGTGGTTCATCGAATAGCTCATATGAAAAGTGTAATAACCCGGTGAAACACGGGATAAACCAGTTGAACTGCTTCTAGTAAAAGGAACGCAAATATTCTCTAGACGATGTGTTTCTACTATGCCATGAGCCGAAGAGCTACACGATCCGCGACAGAGTTGAAATTTGAGCCTTGGGGTGACTCCTCCATAGCTCCACCAGAAAGGGAGAAAGCCACAAGTAGTAGAATCTACGTTTAGAGTTTCTAAACAGAGAATCCGCGCTCTTGGTAAATCAATGGTAGATAAACATACAACATAGATTTTAAAGAAAATATTGGTGACATTAGTAACACTCCTACTTCAGGTTTGTCACACAGGGTGAGCTGTTCCCACTCACCGAGCAACCTGATCGCTCACCTCTTTGCCACACCTAGGACTTGTTTTGATGATTGCAGTCTAAGTCAATCACTATTAGTAACAATAATACTTTCGAGGATAGCAAATGAAATTTATCAACTTCCTTGACAATCTCCGGACAGAGCACCTAAATTAGCTTTCATGTTTTACACATAACTAGACATAATCTCAAACCTTAAAGTCAAGGCCACGGCTAAGCCTATCTAGACAGGTCCAGCTTGCTTGCATGTCATCCCTGTCCGTCACAACAGAAATATAAAATATCTGACAATACAAATACGCACTGAACATTTGAAGTACGTGTCTCGCTAATACACTTTCTTTCATTTGCTAACTGCCCGTCTGAGTCCAAGTTGTTGCAACTTGCACCACTTCAACCCCTAGTTCATTCTTCTGCGGCCCTCCTGTCACATGCCTTTATATATTCCGGGGGTTAGGGTTCTCGGCCCGGAAGGATGCGAAGAAAGCCCTAAGAGCAGCTAGTTTTGCCGTGCTATCAAGGTGGTGTCCTTCCGCTTCCGCTAGTTTGTCGTGGTACAAAGCTTTAATATCCTCACAAATCGCCCAAATCCGCCTGCGGTTCGCAAGCCCAGGGATGTAATCAACCGGTCCTGCTTTGTATTGACTCTTCTTCTCAAGTTCCACAATCATCCTAGACAATCTGGCCTCTAACGCTTGTGATTTGAACGGGTCAATATCACGAACTTCCCAAAACCAAGGCATGCCAATTTCCAACCTTTGTTTCCAGGATCCGTATGGACAAGCATGCATTGAACATGACGCAGCCTTAAGAGCAAGAACGGATCCAATAGGAAGGAGGTCGAATATTGTTTGACGTAATTCAAAGGGCAGCTTGTCGAATATGTCGTGGGTGTCTTTTACAGCCCTAGACTCAGGGCTTTTCTTTTCCACATCGACAAGGAGTTCTTTAATCTCTTCTGAGTAACTCGCCAGCTGAGGTATCTTGACGGGATGCGTCACCAGGATCTATTGTTTTATCCCATAAGCAAGACACCACTTCACTTAAGTGAGCGTGAGTTACCTCTTCGCCCTTTCTACATTCCCAATATTGATCGCAGGGCGGCATAGGATCGCCGCAAGTCCACGCCAGTCCGTTCCCTCGGTCTTGACTCATCTCTTCACAGAGAGCATAAAGCACGTCTCCTCTTATCTTCTCATTCTCAAAACATCGGAGAAGAATGTCCTTGTAACAGACCTCATGAAAAGGGAAGACAACACGGTCTTCCATCCCCCGGTAACCATAGTATCTAGAGAAAATTAATACCGTATTAGGATAAGGGTAAATAAAACATACGCGCAGAAATAGGCATCATAGGGAACGTTAGGATCTAGTTCAAGGTCAGATAAGATCCAAGGCATAGAAGGTTGGATCTAAACCAACCGTCGCCTCGATCCGCAACGATAAAACCCTAGAATTGCCTGCTAGGATATTTAACTATTATTCATAATCAAATAATGACTCACAGCATCTTTACAATAGCCCTGGCCCGTGATGAAAGATCTATACTTGTTAGGATAGACATGTGGATCCATGAAACAGAGATATTACTGACTTCCTTTCTCCAGGGATATCAGCATTGAGACCAAGAGCGCGGAGCGTTTGTAGCCATGTAAGGTCACTCTCTCCAATGACTTCTCCGCTGTAGGTTTGATCGGTCTCGTCATCGGAATCAATAGAGAGGTTGCTTTCACTTTGGAATGTCGAACCACATATCGCACAATACACATCGAAGCCGCCCATATTCGCGATGGACGTAAAATAAAAATTGGGAAAGCGTTAATGTATTTATCGTTGATCTCGGCAGACTTCGATGAAAAAGCTGGCCTCTGATGTAGGCTACCATTCAGGAGAAATAGGCAACAGACGTTTCCTAATCCCATATTGGTTTAGTGTTTGCGGTACCTCGTATTCCGGGAATTCTACGGATTACCACATTTGGCTAGGTTGGGAACTGTCGCAATGCATCCTCAGCTTCCGCGATACGGTCCAGTAAACTGTAGTTCTCTACAGCAGCAACACGGCCTTTATCATGTAAGAAGTAGTAGAAAAGGGTTATCGTGGCTTGATTTTTGAGATCATCCACCCGAGTCTCGGGGTTACGGATTCGGTCCAAGTACCGCCTCCGCCTCCGCATTTGGCGATAACGGCCCTTCCATGGATATTTCTCATTGTGACTAAATGCGACACGAGGAAACCATAAGGGCCTTTTCTTCCAAACCGTGATGTGTAAATTCGAGTCAAAGGTCAAGAAGTGGTGCCCTGAGACGGAGGCGGTGGGTTGTTCGGGTGAAGGAGAGAAGAGGAAGATGCATGTTGATTTGCAGAAGGAAAGAGCAAGTGCTATCTCTAGCAGGCAAGGAATTACTGAATTCTGTGTATTTTCCTTCTTTACTCTCTTGCGAACTCCAGAGACATTGGCGATAATGGTATTCATGGCAGTTTCTCTCTAATAAATCCATAAAACGCAACTTAGGCTCACCATTTCTCTCAAATTGCACAGGATGAACATTTGCTAGCGCAGTCCTCTTGAAGAAGGCGATGCATATAACGCCAATCATGTACTCGCCATAACTCGAATCCTCTTGTCAGAGGCCCGTTAGTGAAAACCCCTAGATTAGGACCATGACTGTGCAACCGCCCCCATCCATTTAGATCAGACCGGAACTGATGATAGACGATTCTCGTCAATATTTACTACGGACCAGGGCGGGTGGATAAAATCAACTCTAGAGTCACGAGAAAGTCTCATGCTTAGACAACCATATATATTTGTCCATATTAGAACTTATCTAACATTTTGGGGAGGGATATAGCCCAGTGCAAAAAAAAACGAACCCGAAACACCAAACGAAGATCGCTAAAAATGACCAAAAAAAGGGACAACACAAAACTCCAAAGAAGACAGCGCAAAAAAACAAAATCAAGCAGAAATTAACAGAATACAGCCTCTAGAGCCTCGACGTCGCCGCCAGCATTGCGCACGGCCTTTAGCGCGGCCTCGCTGAGCTTACGGCGGCGATCACGGGCCTCCTGTTCCCGTCGGGCTTTGGTCTTGGAGCTGCCTGAGGGTGCCACACCAGTCAAGATCTTCTTGCTGTCATGGGAGGTAAAGTTCACGAACGAGACACTAACAGCCTTGTTCGCGCCCCGGGGGCTTCCCGAGGATTTGGCGGGCTTGGGGCCACTCATGCCCTGGGTGGAGAGCTTGCGGCTGTGGTTGCGGCGGTGGTTGGCTTTCATCCGGGTGTCTTTCGGGGAGGAGCCAGCCTTGGGGGAGAGAGATGGAGAGCGTGATGTGTGGACTTCGGTGGTAAAGGGGGTCACGAAGCTGTGGTTTGTAGAGACGTTGTACTGACTCTCCTGATTGTTGGAGATGGAATGCAGGTTGTTGGATGAGAATGAAGAGTCCGCGGCGGAGGGCATATCGAAGGACGGGTCGAACTGGATCATCAGGCCTCCTTGCATCATGTCATTTTGGTTCCCGACGCTTCCCATGGGGCGTTGAGGAGCCGAGGATGCAAACTGTGGCTGCGCGACCCCGGAAGACATTGGCGACCACCATGCCTGTGCGTCGTGGCTCTGGAGATCCGGGGTGAATGTGAGTGACGGTGTGCCAAGGGCGTCCGAATGCCACGAGGACAGGGACTGAGGATCGGAGGAATGTGATGAAGAGAAGATGTCATCTGTGGAAGGCGAGCTGGAGTTGGTCAAGGTTGAGGAGTTGGTCTGGCTCTGAAGGTATTGTTGCCGTGCGAGTGCTCGAGCGGAAGGTGATGGCATCGAGACGGCTTGTGACTGGTGGAAGAGCCTCGCATCATACTGAGGAGGCATTTCGGCGGAATCTCGTGGTTGGTTCAAGGCAGTGTGATCGGCGGGCATGTTCTCTTGCTGCACGAGAACATCCGAGGGCGGGGGAGATAGCGGTAGGCGGTCGTCCGAGTTGTGGAGGTTGAAGTTCTGAATGCGCTGGGCCCAAGCCTCAGGATATGCCATTCTCCCTTTCTGGAGGTTGGCCGAGCGCATCAAGCTTGGGGAGAAGCTTTGCTTGCGCAGAGGAGCGCGGCGATCAGTCGGGTCGCGATGACGGATGGATTTGGGCGTGAGGAGAGCACTTTTGGTAGCTTGCCGTCTAGGGGTAGCTGGGGGAGTAGACGGGGAAGTAGAAGAGACCCTGTTGGAGGGGGCCGGGCGAGAAGAGGATTCAAAGTTGAGATCTGAGATGGCGGAGGGATGAACAGTGTCATGGACGGCAAAGCCGTGATCGGCAGATCCGTCACCCTGCAGAGACCAATCTTGGCTCCAGGGTTGCGGTGACTGACGATGGCGTTTCGAAGTGGAGATGGGGGGAGAAAGATCGCCACATTCACTCGACAGGGAGTCTAGGGGGAAAATCGGGTCCAAGTCACTGGACAACGTCGAGTCTTTGTTGCCATCGGCTCCAGAGGTCTCCATGTTGACGTATTGGTTGAATAAGTCATTGAAGGAATGATCAAATGGTTGGGCGAACATCTTGCTTTGTCGTCCGTTTGCGGCGATGGCAAAGTAAGCGGGCAAGTTTGGTCAGCGAGTGCTCAAAGGGTACGGAGGTCGACTGTGATTGGCAACCACAGATCGGGGTAGATCTAGCGTTCGGGGGGAATGCGCCGGGAGATCGACGGGACAAAACGAGAGAGCGAAAGAGAGGGTGTATGGATTGTTTGACTGGTTGTCAATCAAGTAAAACACTGCAGAGGATGCAAAGAAAGCAAAGCAAACAAACAGCAGATCGGTGGCGCTATTTGAATGGTGGTGAGGCCTACCAGCCTCGGGATTTTCCCTACACATTCCTGAGGGCCATCGAGAGGAGGGAGGAATGCGTGCTGAGGGGCCTGGTTGGCTATAGACCTGGCCCACTGTCTCCCTCAGGAATGACTCCAGCGCTCGTTAGGGCTCGCAGGCCAATGACATGTCCAGAGAGCATGTGTGGCGCCCAGAGCTGCCACTGTTCATCCACACCCCCCAGAGAGGCTCCGCTCCGGATAGCCCCCCGGGAGAATGCAACCCTCCCTCACTAAACCCGAAGCAGCGAAATCAAACCGCCTCGGATGAATGAGTGTGGCGGGGAGTGGGAGGATCAGGTATGCGTAGCCAATACCCTCTCACGGAGATCGGCATAGCTCCAGGAAAAGAAAGAGCCGAACACCAGCACTGGTCATGGATCGAAGCAGTTTCCGACCCCTCAAATGGCCGGGGAAAGGAACCAGGACCAGTGATTTGACTGGTCCAAGAAGATTCTTGGATCCCGGGACAAAGAAGTGTAATACGTCATGACCCTATCGAAGGAGCTTAACTCGGGGAGACAGTAGGATCTGCGGATCTGCAGCGGCTGATGAAAGCCTGTTCTTTTTTTGATTCACCGTTCCATTAGTCAATGCCTGCTCACTCGCAGTGGGGATTGCGATGGTCGAGTGTCCAATGTCCTGAGGTGGATAAGCGATTTGGAATGTGTGGCCCGGAATGTTGAGGCTGGGCGGAATGTCACGCCTGCTCCAGCAATGCGCCGAGAAGCCGTTGGTATCCAAGGAAAAAGGAGAGAGCCAATGGAAGCCGAGCGCCTGAAGAACAAACCCTGACCTGCAGGAGATCGTCGGTCGAGTGAACTGTTTAGTCTCGCCGTGTTCTATATTTGTCGACATCTTCAGATCTCCAAGATCGAGCCGTGATCGCATGCAGTCAACCACGAGCCTGGGAGAAACTCAATTCCCGCTGTCCCGCCGGGGAATCTGGGGTGAGCTAGCGGCCCGGAGGGTGGGCTCTCTCGAGAAGGGCTATTAGCCATTTCCGTCAGTGGGCTCGGCATGGCAGGTAGTAGTGCGGTCCGTCAATTGTTTCTTTCTTTGTCCGCCGGGAAGGGTAGGTCTGCCCTGGGTGCAAGGCATCATGAGACCGCCACTTCGTCTCCCAATAACTGTCCAAGCAACGGGATGCTAACAAGATAGAGATCATGCGTGGTCCCCGACAGTATTACTGTTACACCAGTCCGCTTGTCACCGGGGGACGCCCACACAGCACAGTGGTGGGACGTGGAGGGTCTATGCCCCCGGAGCAGAGCCCACGGACCGAAGTATTGACTGTCTGAGGGCTGACAGTCAGCTCTGTATCTTCGTTGTCAGTGATCCGAGTAATAATCAATCCTGTTGCGCATCGTAGTTGTTTGTCCGTCGGGCAGAATAAGCCCAAAATAAGCAATCGGCGCGACTCTCGCTGAGTCAGAAATGACGGCCCTGCAGCAAAAAGAGACCAAGGCGATTTCCTTGCTTTCCTTCGCCTCTCTTCTTCTCCCTTGACTTGCTCTCCCGTCGGTCGGGTTGTCGTGTAACTCTTCTCTTGTCGCCTCTCTTATCCTCGCCCTTGTGCGCTCTCGTCCGAACTTCCCCCACGCCCTCCCTCCCGCACTGCCGACCATCCGCGCGCGGTGACTCAACTCTGCCCCTCCACAACCTGCCTCCCCCCACGCGCGGAACGTGAACGTCCGCTCGCCTTCTCCACGCCTTCGCTCGTCTTCTTCTCCTCTTTCTCCTCCTCTGCGACAACTCTTCCCTCCAACTCTCCCGTGGCGGAGGCGACATTCCACGCCGTTTTCATCGCGTCGCGCCAACCCCCCGCCTCCCTCTCCTCTCCGGCTTTCTGACCGACGTCCCAACTGCATGTACCTCCCACCAGGCCCGCTCGAGACGCGGGCAACCAACCCTCAAAATGGGTATTTCAAATGATCCCCGCGAGTCATGGGATTCTCTCACCTCCGCCCTCTCCGGCCTTGAAGTTTCGTTTTCGCAAGATAGCTGCTATGGCTCAGATGAATACTCGATCACGTCAAACCCTTCCGGCCCGCTCCAGTCGAGTGTGTCGAGCGTGTCGACTTGTCTCGCTGCACGTGAACCGGACCTGCACAAGTTTTTAAAGCCGATCTTGAAGAACTCTACCAGTTATGTGGAGCTTGATGCACAATCTGAATCGGGCTATGGATCGGATGAGATCGACTCTGATTACGAAGAACTGTCTGACCAGAAAGAGGACGACGAAGAGGATGATGATGACGACAATTATTCCGACTTCTCAGTCTGGGACGAGACTTCTGGGGAAGTCCCTGAGACCCAGGAGGACCACACCGAGTCTTTTGACGATTCCTTCATCGCGTTCGAGACCGTGGGCGTGCATTTTGATACCGAAGTGCAATACATCGACACTCCTGAACTTTCCGAAGACGACGACGAAACCTCCGGCTCCCAGATGACCTTTCATGAGATGATGCTCGCGCACAAATCCGGCTCCCAAAGTGTGGTGAATTACTTCAACGCCGTTGACCCTTCCGAGAATGAAGACGGCCACCAAGAGTTTGTCCGTCACGTCGCATACCAACCAGACGAATTCAGCCGCGATGCAGTCGATCTGGATCAGCGCCTCTTTGTCGCTTACATGAATGGCATCCACGGAATTGCCGACAGCAAATACAAAAACTATCTTCGCGCCCAGGTGGACAACATCCGGATGGGTCTGGACAGCGACTCCTTCGACTCGGACAACTCGGCCTGCATGTACCTCGAACTGATTTCGAATCATGTCAACAACATTTTTCGCAACTTGCTGGCTGATGACGAAGTCACCGAACTCCTCGCCCTGTACGAAGAACAACCGACCACCTTTATCCCGGCCCATCACCAAGCCTTACTCGGTAAAATTGAGCATCTGTTGCTTGATCGTCTGGCAAATGGACGTGTGGAAGTCTGCCCGGACGAGCTTCGCTTCTTGGCCGGCGGTGTGGTGCACGCCATCGGCGACTGGCAATGAGATCATGCAAGCCAGTCAGTCCATTTGAGTGGGCAGATACGACGTTACGATAACGAAATGAAAGAAAAAAAAGCGCTTTTTCGGGGTTAGCAGTGAGATTTGATAGCATTGACTCTGCAGCTCTGCATTTGAAAACAACAATCAATCTCGTGTTTCTATCCAAACCTCCATCTGTAGGACAAGTAGTACTACATACGTAGTAGGCGTCCGATCTAGGCCCTGGATCATCAATATCCGAGCGCCCAAGGATCAAGAATAATAGCCCCAAAGAAGCAATCCACCAGCCTCTCTAGCCTACACTCAGGCCGCGCAGGACGCATCCTTCAGCGCATCGAACAAACACAATGCCAGCCCCTTTCCGACCCGTCTCAGACCAAGGTCGTGAGCATCGCATTCACACAGACCAACTCGACGGCCTGCCCGCAAGGGGAGACAGAGAGAGGGGAATATGCTGGTTTATCCTATTTGATTCTCCGATGATTCAAGCAGAGATTGCGCCAACAACAAACATGAATAATGAGGTATCCGCGCGGTTTGTATCAGGTTGCGTTTTCTCCACTACGGACCCCCTGAGTCTGAGGGAGTCTTGAGTCTTATTTTGTCCCAGGAGCTGTAACCAAGGTAGGTAAGTTGAGTCTAACACCAAACCAGGAGACTGAAACCTTCCTGGCAGGCGCCACCAGCCCCAAACAAGGCATGGCTTGGGGGCAAAAGTGGAGAAATGCCGTTGAGACGTTAAAGCCACCGGAGGGTAGAGGGAAACAAGTAATTGGTCCTTCGTCCCTCTTGGCGTGGACATTTTGCCTCATCGGGTAGGGATGGCCCCTTCCGTGAAGGATGAGACAGGATTGTTTAAGCTAACGGCGGGTGGGGATCTGGTTGTCAGTGCTTTGATTGAGACCGGCACTCGTTACGATTCGGGTCGGAGAATTATCCACTGCGGGAGAGGCGTTGGCATGTGGTCTCGGTCTGGACGGGCAGGGAGGGCCGTGAGGTAGGTTCTGGGTGCTGGTTGAGGTCCGGGGAGGGTCTGTTTAAGGTATCTAGCCGTCTAGGTATGGGTTGCTGGTACAGCCAGGTTATTATTGAAATCGTATACTCGCCCCCACTCTCTGGGGGTCCGGCTTGGGGGCGAATATAGAAATGGAATAAGGTTACCCTGAAGCACACGCATCCGTCGACGGATTGAAAGACCAGACTAGGCTAGGCTATCAGGCTCTTCAATAATCTCCGTAGCAGTCCCTGCTCCACCATAGCCGTTTGTTTCTTCCCTAGTGCCTTTCCCTCCGTAATTTGTAGACCCCCCAAACCTGAAACGAAGCTACAGAGTAGGAGTGGATCAATAACAAGCTCGACAACGCCAACTTTAATTTCGGTTGATGTCGTCCCGACCCATTCATCCACATGACGAAAGCCGAACGACTTGTGGACCCATCACTTGGGGGTCCTTCCCGAATGGGATTGTATACAGTGCATGCCGCGAGGGAATGGTTCCCGGTGTACACAGGTGATGTATCATGTCGGACCGTACCTGGCCCCGCGGCATCAAGCCCGTTGTCGATCACACGAGACCTGGATATGATACAGCGCACATGCATGCAGCGGCCATCACGGTGCCAGCGGATCTGTATACATCAATGGACATCTCTCACCGTAAGTTGACCAACGATGTACATCATCCATACATCCATGGAGTGATCTGAGCGATTTCAAATAACTCGAGCGAATCGCTGCGGATATCTACAGGTCCTTCAGCAGTCTTGGCTTCATGGTGGAGTCGCCCTGACAGCCAGGGGAGGTGGAGAGGATCGTCCACCAGGACAAGAAAACCCTTGGAGATGATCATTTCCACATGCGCGACGACTCGGCACGATGGTGCGACCGCATCGCAGCGCCGCGGGTGGTTGACTGGTCAGATATCCGCAGAAAGGACGGTCATCCTAGTGATAGACAGTCCAGTATATCGGCAATAGGGCGATGGGAGAGCCCTACCGTCGATGATTAATGGTGTGAGTTAATATTCTCGACGATAGCGCCGAACCGACCCAATCATGTCCGGTCGGTATGGTGGAGAGTCGGCAGTGGTAGCGTTCGGGCAATCCGGTAGACAGGCAGTGATTGGGCGCCAGAGTTGGGGATGTCTGGGTCCGATCCGAGGCGGTCGACGAGATCTCATACTCCGATTCAATTCGGCATCCTCAGTGGTCAATCTGGTTCCCGTGGAAGTATGGTTCAGCCCCTATTAATTCGGGTTGCCCTGGCGCCACACTCCAATAGTCGCAGTTCCAGAAGGACCACTTTGCCCTGGTCAATGCTTGGGATCCAGTCCGCGTGGTTCTTTGGTGTGTCGATCAGCCACTAGTTGATTCTTCCCCCACCTCGTGCCCCCGAAAGGAACGGGGCAGTCGACCAGGGGCCGAATATTAGAGTGATGCTATCTATTCACGGTGGAGGCCAGTCTCTTCTCTTCCCTCCTTCTCTCTCCTTCTCTACACACTCCCTATCACCCACACCCATACCCTCGTTGACCCCCAGACATGCTGTGAAAGTCCACCGCTTCGGGTACGTTGAAAATCCACCGACTGGTCTTGCCCTCGTGCTACTCCAGGGGCGAAAGAAAATGCCCCCAACCCCTCTGTCCCTCACGGCCAGGCTGACGATGTCCCAGGATGATTTAGGATTACGTTTCCACCCAGTGTCCTCTTTCTCTTTCCTGGCCCCGTTTTTATCCAGGGCCGCCCCGGGCGCTTGATTTCCTACCGAGACTTTTTTTTATTTTTTTTTTTTTTTCCCTCCTGGTCAGCCTGGATATATACCCGCCAGCCGGACCAGGGTTGCCCAGCATGCGTCCCTTTAAAGCCTCCGACCTCCTGGACGCGGGGACCCGTTCGCGCAGCACCTCCGTCTCCAGCGACACGCACCTCACCCGAGTCAGCCTGATGTCCCCGCCGTTTGTGACGCCGCCGCCGGCCTTTATCTCCTCCTCTGCCGCTTCCGAGATCATCACCGCCGACCAGGAGTTCAATGCGGCCGACTTTGTTGCCGAAGACGACGAGGGCGCCTCCGTCGGCGCGACGGCCGTGGTCACGCCTGCGGCGCTGTCGCTGCTGAACGGGTTTCTCGACAACATCCTCTTCAATATCCTCGGAATCTCCAAATCCACCCAATTGACCTGCATTCGCCCTGCCGTAACGGATGTGCTGAAGCCCCGACTTGCGGCAGAAGTCGTCACGGCCGCCGATGACGAATTGAGCGAATACATGGGCGGGGCGGAGGACGAGGAACATGAATTTCGGGGGGGCCAGGAACCTGGTGGGGATTTTGACCTGATCCGGTCATGGAAACTCACCCGTCTCCGCTGCATGGTCTACACGCGCCTCGGCGACATGGAAGAGGACGACGAAGACGAGTTCATCGCCCAGGACAGCTTGGGAGACTCGCACGGCGCACCGCGCCGGTTTTCCAGCCATGTCGACAATATCACCCCGGCCGCAGCCATTTTCCTGACTTCGATCATTGAATATATTGGCGAGCGCGCCCTGGTCATTGCCGGAGAAACAGCGCGGTCTCGGTTGTCAGTCAAGCTGAACGATAATGGCAGCGAAGACGCAGACCGAACCAGCATCGATCGGCTCGTGGTGGAGGACCTGGATATGGAGAAGCTGGCGCTCAATGCAACCCTAGGCCGCCTGTGGCGCACATGGCGCAAACGCAGACGCGGAAACACCTTGTCTCGCACGTTGTCGCGCGACTCCTTCCACCGCCGGCGATACACCACGATGGGTGCCAGTCGCAAGAGCAGCATTTCTACCATCGAGGAACCGGTCACACCCAGAGACATTTCAGCCGAGTCTGATCCAGCTTCGATACCCCTGCCCATGAACGACCACGATATTCAAGAAATTGAAATTCCTGGTTACAAATCGGATCTCGACGCTGAGGTCCAAACCATGAAAGCCATTGTCGCTCACAAAGTGCGCCCGCGCAGTTTGATGGTTCTTCCCTCGCCGCTGCCACCGAACTCGCCGCTGGCGTCCAAGGAGCCGCCATCGAGTAACGCGTCTCCCGTGGACCCCACCAGCCCCGATCAACGCAAGGTGATCCGTCACGTTCGCTCAAGGTCGTTGCCAAGCTCCACATCCAGCCCGGTGGTGCAAGTCACATCAGGCAAAGAATCGCTAAAATCGCCCACTTCCGACAAGCAACAGGAGGCTGTGGAGGATGACGATGAATCCGCAGAGTTTGTGGACGCGGCTGAGTCCGCACCTGGCTTGGCTATTAGCACGCCTCCCGCAGCTGACGAGTTTACACCCGCTGAGAGGCAGAGGATGTCTGTGGTGCCCGAAGAGGAAGAGGAAGCGACTCCGCACCCGGACAACTTGCATGGGAGCGACATGGTAGCATCCTTGCGGTCCAGGGATACCGGCGAACCCTTGAGTGAGGTCTCATCCCTGAATGAGCGCGATTTGCGGACCAGTGATCAAGCGTCGATCTCACCTATAAGTGAAAACGGCAATGACAACTCCGAGATCATTGAAGGTCGGGGCACGTACGAAAAACCCAAACAGACTGCTACGGTTCAACGCCCGAAACGCAAATCCAGCAGGGGTATCACGCAGCCACCGCCGATCTCCGCAGAGGCTATTCTACCACCGACGCAAGGGGCAGAAACCACGCACCTTGCGAACGAGGCTATCAAGTCTTCTACAGACTATGATGGCATGGATGGTGATGTACATAAATCTCCCATGATGGCCGCCCTGGGACATGACCGGCAACCAGAGGAACCGCGACCAGATTCAACTTCGAGCGATTATTCACAGCGATCGCAGAGCTCCCGTCGTCACAAGCCTGCGCCGTTAATAGTCACGGCTAGCAACCAGAGCAGTTCGCGCCGAACCGACTCCAGCAGTTCGACGGCGACCGAACGAGCCGCTGTCCAGCGAATGCCTCGGGCATCGACATCCGTGCCTACCACCGCTGTTCAAGTTCGACCGAGTCGCTCCGAGAGCCTCAATCAGCGCCCGATGACCGCAAACTCGACGACATCTCAGGTGTCCACCAAACTGAAAGGGTTTATAAGCCGTCAGCCAGGCGACTCTCCCTCCCTTCGTCTTCGTAGCTCGTCTGACACGAGCCGGGCTTCTGGTGACACCGGGGACTCTGCTGCGGACGACGGCACGGACTTGGACAAGTTAATCAACAGTGACGAGACTATCCATTACACGCTGACTCCTCGAAGCGTGCGAGAAATGGGCTTCCCTGACCTGCCGCCCAAGCCGATTCCTCGGTCCGACACAGCGGGTACTTCAGACCTGGCAGATTTCCTGAAGAACACCGGTCCTCCCGGAAACGACATGCCCCGATCACGGCCCTCTGTCTCTTCCAAGACTAACGGTGACTCACCAAAGTACGTTCCCATTGCATCACGCATGAGCACATCTTCGGCGCGGGGGAAGGCGCCGGTCCTGGCACGAGACGCTCGATTGGGCGGTGATTCGACCCGGGACCTGGCCGAATTCATGAAGGCTACCGGTCCCATCGACGGACCGACCAGTGCCCCGTTGAAGCATAATATACCCAAAGCTTTGCCTGCCACGCCTGTCTCGTCTAACTCGAACCGACCTCGACTGCAGGCTCGCGGTGCAGACGATGTAGCGGGAACTTCAGATCTCATTGATTTCATCCGGGAAGGGCCACCTCGGCCTGGAGGCGCCCACCGCATTCCTCGAACGGTTGCACCCTTCCGGAACACCGTTGACTCGGACGACCTACAGCTGGATCAGGCCACGCGCAACTCTCTTGCGAGCACGCAGGATAGCTCCGTTCCCTCTTCCGGCTCGCGGACAGCACTCCTCGACTCCGCGAGTCGCCTGAAGGGCCGAATGGAGTATGCTGCTGCAAGTAAAGCTGCGGCCCAAGACGCCCCTGCACCTGTCCGCAGGAATCGTTTCCAGGCCGCGCCAGACCCTTATGCCATTGACGATGACGAAGATGACGACCTACTCGAAGAGCTGCTAGAAGCAGAAGAAGCAGCCAAGCCCAAGCGGCAGGAGGAAAGCCTAATGGATTTCCTGCGCGACGCTCCTCCTCCGCCATCGAGCGATCAGCCGCCCCAACCTCTGTCAATCAACATCCCTCAGAACAACAACCCCTCTTCCCACGGATTTGCAAGCGACTTCAAGTCCCGGCTGCTTCGTTCCGCTGGAGGAGATCGGACGGACAGGTCCCCGTCCACAAAATTATCCAGGACATCTCTTCGCTCGCAAACGAGCAACTACGCCGCCCCGCCCTCGAACTACACGACCAAGGTTGGCATCGAGCGAAACGCCGGCACCATGCCTACCATGCCCAGCACGTCTAACCGTACAACGGAGACAGGCGCTCTGGCCGACTTCCTTCGGAACACTGGACCCCCGGAACCAGTTTCGCCGCGGCCATCGTCGAGCTCGATGGGGAATAACATGAACCAGACATTCTCGCGCCTGTTCGTGCGTCGGAAGAAGGTTGAAGCTTAACTTTCTGTTTCTTTCCTTGCTTCCTTGAGCGAATTCAAGCCGTTGTGACGATTGCCATCCATCCGCCCTGATAATGTCCATCATTTTTGGCATCTGTTTTCTTTTAGTCCGACGATCTGTCCATCCTTCTTGTGTATAAATTCTCATGTCCTCCTCCCGACTGCTTACTATCTTTTGATCTTCTGCGTGGGCGAAGCCTGGTGGCACTTCTCTGTTTCCGATCTGCACCACTTCTGGTTAATTTTTTTTCTTTCTTTTTCTTTTCTCCTTCCCCAACGCGCATGCAACGTTCTTTCGGGGATGAAAACGATTATCTGATATACTCGTGTCCGTTCTCTCTGTCTGCGCTTTGACTGGGATGTCCTTGGATTGCTTTGTGGAATTGCGCTAGATACCAATTTCTTTCTCTCTGTTATTGTGTCTACTATTTGAGCTTGACGCAAGAAAGTACCTATTTGATCTGTTTATGACCTTCAATCTACTGTACTTTAAAACTCTAGTTACATTGTTCTTCATCAGTATTAACAAGGAATCCGTAGAAGGAAGAAGAATCCGCATCTCATAGTCCATAACACTGTATTCTCAAAAGGGAAGGCGGAACCCCCTGTCCTGTGATCCCGTGACCGTCCCCTTAGGTGGCATCAACAAGCAGCACAACATCAACTGCTTTGCATCCGGCACGCCATTCCACTCCACACACTCACAGCCAGCCATGGGCTCCTCCCGGTTCAACATGGGGTCCCTCCTCAGTCTTTTCCTTCTCGTCATCCAGATCGCCTCGGCCCTGAAATTCGACCTTTCCGCCTCCGCGGGCTACGGCAGTGCTCACGAGCGATGCATCCGTAACTTCGTCGCCAAGGACCAGCTCGTCGTTGTTACGGCTATCGTAAGCGGTCAGAAGGGGGATGGACAGAAGGTCAATATGCATGTAAGTGAATTGCTCACTGCGGAACTGCTCAGGTTTCTTGTTTTTGCTTCCCTTTTGTTTTTTTGGCACCCTACACGCAACGCGATAGCAACGACTAATAATGTTCCCTGAAATACAGATTCGGGATGCTATGGGCAATGACCACGGCAAAGCCAAGGATATTGCTGGCGAGACTCGCCAGGCTTTCACTTCACCGGGCGACACTGCCTTTGACGTGTGTTTCGAGAACCAGCTTGTTGGACGCAGTAAGATTCCCGAACACCCCAAACGGTCCCCTCCCTTTTTCTGACATCAGTTATCAACAGGCGGCGTCCAAAACCCCTCCCGCGCCATCGAACTCGATGTCGACATTGGCGCCGACGCCCGCGACTGGTCCAGCATCGCCATCACGGAGAAGCTGCAGCCCATCGAGGCTGACCTCCGCCGCATGGAGGAGACGGTCGCGGAGATTGTGACAGAGATGGAGTACCTCCGTTCGCGCGAGCAGAAGCTGCGCGATACCAATGAGAGCACTAATGAGCGGGTGAAGTGGTTTGCGTTTGGGACGATGGGTATGCTCGTGGGCCTCGGGGCTTGGCAGGTTGTTTACCTGAGGGCTTACTTCCGGTGCGTACACCTTTCCCATCATGTTTTCTGACTTGAAATCGTGCTGGTTACATTATTGGCTAACATTACTGCTTCTAGATCCAAGCATCTCATCTAGACGATTGCATTTTTTGTGAAGATTTTTTGGGGCAAGGGGTTTCACTGCAGCACACGGTGGGGAGTAGTTTTTAATGTCTCGTGGCATTCTGTTCCAACACTCATGATGGTCTCAATCGTATAAAATATTCGCTGTCCTGTCTGTCCTGGCTGCAGGCTGGTGGTCATAATCAAGATGTGCTATAATGTTCGAATTGCTCACCACGCGACCAGTAGTGTATGTAGCCGAGTCTCTGCTGGTCAGATTTGTAGATCGATAATAATTGCTGCTCCTTTGATACTCAGCATATTCTAAAATCATAATCTTATTTGGTCCATCGACATAATCACCCTGAGCTGCCTGTTTACTCCATTGCAAACAGTGCAAACATCGGAGAAACACGCCAATGACTCGGGGATGATGTCAAGCTCCAACCGAGCGACTCGCCATTTCTTCCTCTGGCCAACTACTGCACCCTCACCGAGGCCTGCGATCTGCTACAATGTCCATCCCGCGACTCATTCCACGAAGCCTCCTACGGCCATCGCCATTCGCTCCCAGTGCCGTTCCAGCATCCAGCCGTGCATTCGGCACCACGGCTCTACGCCTGCAGAATGTCAAGGTCAACGACCGCGTCGCTTCCACGGCGCCAGCACATCGCGAGAACCAGACCAAGAAGCAGCCTAATCAGTATGTGCCGAATACAACCTCCACCATGACCAAGGACTTCCCCAATGTCGGGGAGAAGCCCTCGCCTCCGGAGATGCTGAACTCCGTGGATCCGAACTACCGTCCAGCGGATCCTTACCCCGGTAGAATTGAGCATCTCACGGGTGGACGGCAGCAGAACGGCGCGCAAAAGCCTGAGCTTGGGGTTGGGGAGATGGAGGGGATTACCTTCAAGGTTGAGCCGCTGAAGAGGGCTGGGGAGGATGCAGCGACTATGCGGGCTCGGTTACTATGTTTGTTCACCCCCTGCGTACAGATCTGTCTTTATATAAAGATGTCGTGCCTCAAGCAAAAGGTGAAAGCTAATAAATAAAATCCAGACCAAAGCCGGAAACGCGGCATCCTGGAATCCGACCTGCTCCTCTCGACCTTCGCAAACGTCTACCTCGCGCAAATGACTCCGGCCCAACTCCAGGAATACGACCGATTCCTTGACGAGAACGACTGGGATATCTACTACTGGGCCACGCAGGACCCGCCGACTGCGGACGCGCAAGAAACAACAGCCTCTGCTGAGAAGCCCCAGGACACCGTCACGGAAACCTGGAGGCGCACTGGCGCCAAGAGCGGTGAATGGGCGCAAACGGTCGGTGCCTTCAAGGCTGCGTATCGGCCTGTGCCGTCACGATGGGCTGACTCGGAGGTCTTGCGGCTTCTGCGGCAGCATGTGCAGGATAAGAGCGCGGTTGGGTTTGAGTCGGCGAGGAATAAGAAGACCGGGGGTGGGGGCTTGGGGCGCATGCCTAATGTGCAGGTGTTTAACTCGTGAGCATCTGCGAGTGTATTATTATTATAGTTGTAGAAGAGAATGCCATTCCATATCCTCGACTTTGCAAGTCTATACTTAGGCTTGGCGATCATCACGTGACTGGACTCGCTTGTTAGGGCTGCCCACAGAAAAGTTGGCTTAGGGTTACCCGCTCTCTGCGATTTTCTCCAACGACATCTCGTCAACCCCATTACTCTCTCCTTCCCCCCTCCATCCGTCTCAATCCTCATCATGGCTGAGCAGCTGGTTCTTCGCGGCACCCTCGAGGGCCACAATGGCTGGGTTACCTCTCTGGCTACCTCTCTGGAGAAGTAAGGCGCATCCAAAATTACGGGTTGATTGCATTGAAGACTAACTCGGATGGCAATAGCCCCAACATGCTGCTGTCGGGCTCCCGCGACAAGACCCTGATCATCTGGAACCTCACCCGCGACGAGCAGGCTTACGGTTACCCCAAGCGCAGCCTGGAGGGTCACTCCCACATCGTCTCTGACTGTGTATGTTCTCGTCCCGAATTGCAAAAAAAAAGAGAACACAAGCGGCAGGGAATGGAAGCGGTTTTTCTGGAACTGGGCTGATGATTGGTCTGCACTATAGGTGATCTCCTCCGACGGTGCCTACGCTCTGTCCTCCTCGTGGGACAAGTCGCTCCGTCTCTGGGAGCTGTCCACCGGCAACACCACCCGCACTTTCGTCGGCCACACCAATGATGTCCTCTCCGTCTCGTTCTCCGCCGACAACCGTCAGATCGTCTCCGGCTCGCGTGACCGCACCATCAAGCTGTGGAACACCCTGGGTGACTGCAAGTTCACCATCACCGAGAAGGGCCACACCGAGTGGGTGTCGTGCGTCCGCTTCAGCCCCAACCCCCAGAACCCCGTCATTGTCTCTGCTGGCTGGGACAAGCTCGTCAAGGTACGCTATCTCTCTTTCCTTCCTCCCGAACCTGTTGCAGCAGCACCCCGGACCACATGATGTTTGCATATTCTACGTATTTGCTACTTCAGAGCCCTATTCTGGGCGATGAGACAATTTTTCACCATAATGCCTGATGGAAAACAAAGAGGAGGAAATTTTTCTTCACAAGAACACACATCTATCTTGTTGAAATTTTATGCTGACAAGCGATTTCACAATCAGGTGTGGGAGCTCGCTTCCTGCCGTCTCCAGACCGACCACATCGGTCACACCGGCTACATCAACACCGTCACCATCTCGCCCGACGGCTCGCTCTGCGCCTCCGGTGGCAAGGACGGCACCACCATGCTCTGGGATCTGAACGAGTCCAAGCACCTCTACTCCCTCCACGCCGGTGACGAGATCCACGCTCTCGTCTTCTCCCCCAACCGCTACTGGCTGTGCGCTGCCACCAGCAGCAGCATCACCATCTTCGACCTCGAGAAGAAGAGCAAGGTCGACGAGCTGAAGCCCGAGTACGTCGAGAAGGGCAAGAAGTCCCGCGACCCCGAGTGCATCAGCCTGGCCTGGTCCGCCGACGGCCAGACCCTGTTCGCCGGTTACACCGACAACAAGATCCGTGCCTGGGGCGTTATGTCGCGGGCATAGATGGAGTCTTTGTGTGTACGTGGTGGATTGATGGATGATGGGTTGACTGGTCAAGCGCTGTATGGAGGGAGCCTCTATTCTTTTCTTTTTTGATCTATCGACCTTGAATGAAGAGGGCAATTTAAAAAAAGTTCAAAAAATTACCCGCACAAGAAGAGCAAAATGGGCATATAGGTTGTTTTTGGGATGTATGAGCCACGAGCAATGAAGCAAGCACTCTGGGTCCGATGGGCCCGGTGGGTTTCTTGACATATCTAGCTTACTTCGGTCCGTCATGATAAAATCGAAATATCTAGATTCTTGTGATAGCAAAGAGATACCGTAGGTTGGGCGCGTATAGTCCGTCGATGGATACGGTATACCCTCCATAGGGAAAGATAGGTAGAAGCCCTATTCGGTCGAAAAGAGAGAGGCGTCCATTCTTGCTGGATATATATATCATCTTATGTTCATATCGTACACATTGACTACAACTATTTCTTTGAAACTCTTTCCAGCGCCGCGTCCGTCATGGCAATTCCTTCCTCATACTGAAGACCCTTTGCCAGCGACTGAGCCTCAATGTAGAGCTGGCGTGCCGCGTTCGGCTTGTTCTGCAACTCAGCCAACTCGCCGAGATTGTAGGTGGCCACGACGCAGGTGATGTCGCACTCTTCATCGCGCACAGGCGGCTGGATACGCGCCGCCACATCCAGAGCTTTCTGTGCCCACTGTCGGGCTGCTTCGATGGTCTGTTCCCGAGAGACCGGTTGCTGCTGCTGCTGCTGCTGTTTTTGCTGCCAGCTACGAGGCGGAGCCGTCGGCCGCTGTGCCTGCCCAGCCATGGCGCTGGCCACGTCGTTCAGAAGAACAACCTGCTTGCAGCTAGGCGAGTCGCCCTCTGTGACGCGGATCATCTCCAATGCGCGCATGTAGAGCGGCATGGCTAGCTCGTGCCGCTCCTTGGCCGAGTAGGTGGTTGCTAGCTCTGTGAGCGCTGTGGCAATCTCTGGCAGGCTCAGCCATGAATCGGCGTCGGATCCATCACTATTACCGCTGCCACCACTACCACCACCACCAACAGGGAGACCAAGCTTCTGACGGCGGTGCATCTCTTTCAGACACAGTTCCACAGCGGCGACCTGCGCAGCCTCCGCTTTCTGATCCTCCTGGATATAGTCGCTCGAGTACAGCTCTGCCAATTTCATCTCTATGCCGATGACCTTCTGGAGCGTCTTGGTGCGCTGACGAGCTTCAAACTCCTGCGTTTCCTTCAGAACCTTCTCTGCGTCCTGGAGCACCGCATCGTCAATTTGAACATTGACATTGGATGGCGTGGACTTGTCCTCCTTCCTCAATACGTCCGGCGCAGCAGTTTCCTTCTCGAGTCCTTCGACCCACTCCAGGGCCTCAGTCTTCGTCCGCTCCAGCACCTCAATAGCCGGCTTCATCAAACCCGCCTTCTCCAGCATCATCGCCACCTGCAGCTTGATACCCATAACCTCGTCCGAGAACGGGTGCATGCCCATTTCCAGCGCCATCCGCAGAGCTGCCTTGTACGCCTTCAGCGCCTTGGGCGCGTTGAGGTTGATCTCCGTGTAATACACCCCCGTGCGTAGTGCGTCTGCTACGGGCGGCGGGAATTTGCTGTACTGGGGAGCCACCTGCGTCAATTCCACGTAAGAGATGTAGGCGAAAGTGGCGACGCCGCCTACGACGGAGAGGATGGCTAGCGGGAGGAGAATTGGGTTCTTGCGCCAAATGCCTTTGGAAGCTTCGCGGAAGCTGCGTCGGATACGTTGCGCAAGCGAGAAGTGTCGCGGTCGTGGGAGGCGCGGTGTGAGTAGTGTGTTGACGTGAATGGTGTGTCGCGAGAGCAGCGTTGGTCGTGCATTGTCGGTGCATATTGATCGCGTCGTGCATTGAAATACGTTGGAGGCAGAGGCGCCGGTGCGCCTTAATGCTATTCGGAACATTAGGGGCTGTGTGATGGTGCGGTGAGAGAGAGGGAGGGTTTGGGAGAAATGAAGAAGACGATGTGATTTTGTCAGCTCAACTGACTTCCCGCCATGACGTCGCGACCTCTGGAAACCGAGTTAACCACCACAACAAAGCAGATGAATTAAAACATACCACCGCAGACATGTGTGGCCGCTATGCCTTGGGCGTCGTAGGTTTTGTTCTATTTCTCACACCTACACGATTGTACTAACCATCACCAGCGCTTGGCGTACATCCAGCGGCGCCTCCAGGACCACGGCATGCAAGTGGATGAGGCGCCCGACGACGACGAGGTCAGAGAGACATACAACTTTGCTCCAGGAAGTTTTGGTGCTGTCTATCGTGCCGACATGCATGAGCACGGACATCAGCAAGCGGACAAGGAAAGCGAAGAGTCAACTGAGGCGCCAAACGAGGATGCCCCCAAAGACACTAAGTACAAGCTCCAGAGTATGAAATGGGGTCTCATCCCTTTCTGGACAAAGAAACAACCGGACTATGGCTCTATGATGCGCACGATCAACTGCCGCGATGATTCACTGATCGAGGACCGTGGCATGTGGACGACGATGAAGCGGCGCAAAAGGTGCATCGTGGTCTGTCAGGGATTCTATGAGTGGCTGAAGAAAGATCCCGGAGGCAAGGTGAAGATTCCACACTTCGTAAAACGCAAAGATGGGGATCTGATGTGTTTCGCCGGTCTATGGGATTGTGTATCATATGAAGGTGAGAGTGCCTTTCCAACTATGGTCTTTCTATCTGACCCTTGCTCTGTGGAAAAGGCTCCGATGAGAAGCTTTACACTTACACAGTCATCACGACCTCTTCAAACCCGTACCTGAAGTTTCTTCATGATCGCATGCCCGTTATTCTGGATCCTGGCAGCGATGCCATGAAGACGTGGCTCGATCCTGGCCGCACCACCTGGTCAAAGGAACTGCAGTCTATCCTCAAGCCGTATGAGGGTGAGCTAGAATGCTACCCTGTCCCGAATGAGGTTGGCAAGGTTGGAAATAACTCGCCTGATTTCATTGTGCCTGTGAACAGCAAAGAGAACAAGAACAACATCGCCAATTTCTTTGCGAATGCCAAGAAGAAGCAGGACTCATCCCCTAAAAAGGAATCTCCAGAGACGAAGATTTTCAAGCCCGAGGAGTTCAGTGATCCGGTGCCTGGCGTCAAGAGAGAACATACACCAGATACCCCGGTTGAACCCAAGAAACCCAAGATCCATGCAACTCCCGCAACGCCTTCACCACAGAAGACGACCAAGAAGATGCGTAGTGCTACTCATAATTCTCCTATGAAGAAACCCGGCGGGAAGAAACAAACGGATGGGTCGCAGCAGATTACCAATTTTTTCAAGAAATGATAACCGCTTATGGATAATGATCGCTAGGAAATAATACATAGTCCACATTGTCCGTAGGAAATATAATACAAGGTTTTCCTCCACATCCTATTTCTTCTCAAGTTCGCGCAATCTTTGCACCAACTTTTCTCGAAGGAAGGGGCTCAATCCCAAACTAAATATTCGATTAGCTGTATTTCTTAATGGGGAGAAAAGGAGGACTCACATTCCATCCCGAGTCACAATTCTGTAAGTGCCTACATCGGATTAGCATGGTTCGAACACCGCTTCTCAAGAAAGCATACCACTCGGTTGATAGTTCCCGTCGCCGCCAGCAAACTGACCGTTCCCCTCCACCTCCAAGCTTCCAAATATATCTTCCGGCCTGCAAAGCGGTCAACCACTAGTTACTCCCCAAACCACACGGTGCATCTTACCAAGCAATTCTTCCAAATTCAGGCGGCCGCCGGTTGTCAGATATATGGATCCAGCCGCCTCTGCCCCCGGAGCCCGCACCGCCTTGACCGCTGGCTCCGCCACTAGAGTCACCACTTTCTGCGCGGCGTCTTCTGCCTCGCTGCCCAGTCAGCAGCACGCCGCCGGAGCTCAGGCTTGCTCCGGACGTTGATGCCATGACCTGCGCCTGCGATTTGGCATCCGGATCCTCGTGCGCATGTTTGGATACCACATCTTGGAGTGTGCCTAGGAACCTGGGGTTCTCCGTGAATGAATCTGTGGTGGGCGGCAATTTGGTCGAGACTCCGATAGCTAGCTCGTGATTGACAGGATCGGTTGGAAGTAAGGAGAGAATGTGGCTTCCATTTGAGGCGTCCTTGTTGGGAAAGACATACTGTTCGAGGTATCAAGATCAATTGAAGCTTCCCCAGAATTTCACTTAGAGGCCTCTTACTATGTACGGTTTGCCCTCCAAAGATGATACCCAACGAATCTGAGATCGCTTAGACAATGAGAAGGCCTGACGACCAATTGATCTTGCGGTGAACATTTCCAAGGGCCAGTGACGAGTTGGAGAGAGGAAGAAAGTGGAAGTGTTGTTGTCGAAAAGAGGCAGAACATAAGGCGGTATGGGAAACGGTGAACCAAGCAACCATTCACCGACCGCTATTGTTGCTCCATTGATGACTTCCATCTTCACTTGCGCCGGCAGTCGTGGTCAATTGCAATGGGGGAGTTCCAGGCTGCAACACATATGAGTTGCGCTTCTCCATCGTGATCTCTCTTTTTACACCTCTCTCGATCCACGCACCCTTGGACCATCAAGTTCTTACGCTTCGAGACGGTGCTTCACTCTCTGCTTCATTCATGATACCCATTTGACCGCCTCGGTTTTCCTTGACTCTCTCTGACCATGGCGACTCCATCGGCGAAGCCAGCTGCGACTCCCATCCACCTGACGTCCTCTCCACACCCATCCGGGCCCATCCCTCGATCCTTCGCGCATAAATCACCCTTGACACGAACGCCGTCGGCCTCGGGACCCTCTCAGCTACACCAGATCAGCACTTCTTCTCTGCAATATGCCACACCGCTCGCTGTGACAAATGGCGTGGACGATACCGTAAGCTTCAGCTCGCCCTCTGCACTTTTGGCTCTTGGCGGCTATAGCGGGATCAGCCCCTCGCCCGCCGTCAATGATGGCCTTGTCGGCGCGGGAATGCATGAGAATGACATCCATAATCTGGGAATGGGATTCAAGCTCCGTGTTCCCCGAGACAATGACGCAGTACAGCAACGCCGGATTGAAGAGGTGGTCCAGTGTCTACGTGCGCGCGTTGCGGGGCGAGGTGTATCGCGGGAAGGAGTTGAGCGACTCAGCCGGCTAGAAGGATTTGAGTCAATCTGGCAAGAAGACAATATCAACATTGCGGGGAATTTCGTCGACCTTGAAATTGAGTTTCACCCTGGCCATAATGCTGTGAAGGACGTGAGCTTGCGATATGCCACGCCAGAATACACAGAGGGCGAACGGCGCGAGGAAGCCACTGCGGTATTGAAACGCAACCTTATTCAGTCTCCGCTTGATGCTGAACGTGGATATTGGAAGCCGTCCCAGGGATTTTACGAGAGCCTGCAATGGCTTGCAAAACATGATAAACTCAGCCAGGAGATCAATTGCTTTGAAGCATTGGAGGGACTGGAAGAGAACTTCAGACGGATATGGGGAGAAGAGGGCAAGACAGCAAAATATGGCGGAGATCATGAGCATCTCTGTACGGGGGGTTATTGGTCGCCCAAGCATGCATAAGGGAGCTCGAATTGGACTCGGCTTGGAGTACTGGGTTGGGCAGGCCAAGGTCCTAGATGCAAAAGAACAAACCACATCCCCTGACGCCATGGTGATTGACCGACCTGAACACCGTGATCTGGATGATCAGCCCCAGATATGGACTATTATGCTTGAGTGCGAAGAGGGATATCCCTCACTGCGCATCTCGAAAGAATGGGTGGGTAGCGAAGTCTTCACAGCGGGCGAGAGAAACGACTCCCTGCCTTCAAATGGCGCCGCGGGGTCTGTGAATTGGCTTGATCCTCCACAAACGATGCGTCTGTTGCATGGAAATCACCCTGATCCGATGGCGCTTGACTCGGGCATGCTGGAATCGTCCGCTCCAAACCGTCGGTTTGTCGCTAAGCTTGACCCCCCACTTGACGTCCCTATACTCGCAGCCTCAGAGATTTATCGACATCTGGGTATGCAGCTACCCCAAGAATTCAAAATATTCACTTATGACGGCTTGCTCGTACCGGAGTGGTCGCCATTGTCATCAGCAGATCCCTCCCATCATCCAGGCCGGAGAAGACAGACGATATCAATGCACGCGTTTGACTCGAAGGGTGCACCGTACAACAAACAACACAGCTACACTTTCCAGGCATTTGAGTCTGTTGCTGGTCGTACAATCCGTGATCTTCCATTTTCGCATCCTCGACAGCTTGCAGATATCCTTCCAGTAAGTATTTTGTCCTACTTGGAATCGTTGATCAGCGCTGACTGGGGTCCAGATTCTTCGTCAATATGCCTTGTTGGCCAGTTTGATCCGAACCACCTTTCACTCTCCAAAGAAACCAGACGAGAAAGAAAAGTCTTCTAAGAAGCAACCAAAGAGTTCCTCACCTGCCCTGGAACCAAGTATCTTTAAAGGTACTAACGGGCTCATCAACTTAAGCAACGACGATCCCAGCGAAAGCAGACTAGACTCATTGCTTAGCAAAAATGATGCAGATGACTCTGAAGACGGGTCAATCAAACGTAAGGACACAATTGGGGTACGCAAGGACGACGTGAAAGTGGACGTGACTTTGCGCACACAACTCGGACACGCTCCAGCGCTGATGTTGCTTCTCACAATACCCGATGGAACCGATCCAACTTCCTCTGAATCTACCCAGGCTGTGCCGGAATCTCGCCGGATTTCGATCTGCCTTGAAGTTGGATTGAATGGCCGGATTTCGACGGTGGATCTCGCTGGGCTTCTAGACGAGGAAATTGCGAATGGTGGGGACGCTGAGATGCAGGGGGCGGACGAGACCGACTCTAGCGCGCAGGAGATGCGCAAGAAGATTGCTAGAGTTCTCGAAATCTCGCAGGATTTGGGTATTTTGGTAGAGTGGGTACTCCGCCGGCTACGAGAACGAGCTGGCGCATAAAGTCGATTGCATATCTTTTGTCGGATACGATTGCTTGACATGCATTTCGACTAGTTTCTTTCGTCAACCAAATATAGATAATAAGTCTCTTGTATCATATGGATCGTTGAATGATCAGCGTCTACCTCAATTATAGCTGCTTTGGCAGTCATCCTATCTATTGCATCTGAATCAAAACTTGTCGCTAACTCCATATGAACACAAGCTCTTTATATTTGACGACTCCTCCCTATACCGAGTCTGGAGGCTCAGTGGGCGTATGATTAGTTTCACACTCACTCTTCGGGGCTGCAGACTCAGTTTTCTTGCTTCGATCCAACACGCGGATGCCTCGATGTTTTGCAGCCCACTGTTTACCTTCTTCCTGCAGCCTTGCATCATCATCGCGCTTGAGACTGTGGCCGCGGACGAAAAATATAGTTATGAAGAAAGATGTACAGCAGCAAGCGATCATGAAATAATATATATTTTGGATACCATGGGCTGCTGGCAGTCAGTAGGAGAAACGAGGTTCCGGCATATGGGACTTACTATAAGCTTGTGTGGCAGCCAATCTCTGAGACTCCGTGAGACCTAGTAGGCGGGAGTTAATTCGCGTGGGATCCGAAAGAAGATCCGACAGGGTATCGGGTGAGATCAAAGACGAAAGCTCAGTCCTGCAGGAGTCATCAAAAATCAGCCACTTAAACGCTCGAATATATGCTGCTCAAAACCAACCGGGCTGTATTGTTCAATATTGCAGCACAGGCCGATAGGGCTACCGTTCCACCCAACATGCGCAGGAAATTCCGAGTTGAAGTGGCAACGGCCATATCACTTCTCTTGACACTCGCTTGAATAGCCACCAGATTTGTCTGCAGCGTCTGGCCGGATCCAATCCCACTGAGAATTTGATACCCGACAAGCTTTGCAATGGAAGTAGTTGGGGAAATGGTCGAGAGGAGTCCGCATGCAATAGCCCAAATGGCAAACCCAACCCAAATGTTGATTGTATAGTTGCCTGTTTTGGAGACTATAAAGCCGGACGTAAAGGAAACGATGCATTGGGTGACCACGAGTGGGAGAAGAAGAACGCCAGATCTGAGGGGGGAGGCGTCGTAAACGACTTGGTAGAATTGAGGGAGCTGTAGATCATCAGTGCCGTGATCTTGGAGATCGGAATAGGAAGAGGGTCTCACATAGTATAGATTGCAGTAGAACATAAAGCCTGTGAAAAACGCTCCACCCAAGGCGCCAGAGACGGTTGTGTTTTTGAAGATGTGCACTGCCACAGGAAATCAGCGTTGTGAGATCAAGAATGACCACCGGGAGAAGAATATGTACTGGGAATGAGAGGCAATGCGGCCAGTTTGAGTTCAATCAGGACGAATATCCCGAAAAACACGATACCTAGGACAAGAGGAGCAATAACACCAGCTGAACTCCAGGCATATTTAGTTCCGCCCCTGTTATGATGATATCAGTACCAACTTGTTTTGGGCATGAGAATCCCACGAACCAAGAGATCGGGAGCAAGATAAGAATGGCGGAGATCAACATGGTTGCACACCCCAAATAGTCAATCTTCTTGAGCTTTCCCTTGACATCTCCCTTGACCCGTTTTAGAGGGAGAACAAACGCAACAACGAAAATAGATATGCTTGTTAGGGGGATGTTGATATACTATTATTCCCGTTAGCGGGGAGATATAGAGACAAAGCCAGAGATACCGGAACTTACAAAACACCACCGCCACGAAACCTTTTCCGTGAACAGTCCACCTATCAGAGGACCCAGCGAGTTGGACAGCGCAACCACCATCCCAAGAATGCCCTGATAAGTACCACGCTTTTTGAGAGAAACCACATCAGAAACGACGATCATGACAGAAGTCAAGATGCCACCGCCGCCAATTCCTGCGATTGCTCCTATGGGCCAATGCCATCAGACGCTTTGTGCTTGGAATCTTGGAAGGAAAGAATAATTGGACAGTGTGACATACTGAAGACGATAAGCATGGTCATGCTGCGCGACACTGCACACAGAATTGACCCGATCAAAAAGAAGCCCATGCTGATAAGGAGAATGATTTTGCGCCCAAAAATATCCGATAACCGGCCATATAGCGGTTGGCAAGAGGTTGAGGTAAGGAGATATGCGGTTCCGACCCATGACTCGATCGAGGCATCGTTGAATACACGGCCGAGAGTCGGCAGGGCGGTTGAGACACTATTGACATAGGTTAGTATTACTCAATAGATTTTGAGAGAGCCAAATATCGAGGTACATCGTTTGGTCCAGAAGCGAGCCTGGGATTTAGAGTATGCAGTAAGCAATTTATTGCTACAAATCCCATTTCAACGACAGACTCACAAAATAGAGCACAGCTCAAGCCAGCAAAAACAACAAGCAATTGTTTCATCGGCAGCAGATTTGTCTGGTCTTGGAGCTTCGTCTTTTCGTTGTCACTAGGCGCCGATGGAGGGGGTTTGGCCTCGACCTGGTCCGGTTGATCTTGTTTTGCGATTTCAGTTTTTTCACACTTGGTCTCTTCCATAGCGGCTGGAGGACGAGGCGGTGGTTGAGATGAATGCTCATCCATTATGAGTATACAATTGAAACTCTAACTTTGAACAATACTCGGTTGGGAAGAATGCACTATTTGAAGATCGATGACGAGGAGAAAAAAAAGGCAAGACTTGGCCGGAGACTTATCCGAATCTCGGAGATAATTGCTATTCCTGCCACTATCACCCCACCGAAGCCCGCTACGTAGAAGATAAGTAAGGAGTGCTCGCCTACGGCACATGTTCCCGCACGCTTCGGAGTCTCTCGCTTTCGCAAGCGAGCCTCCGGTTCCATTCAATAGCGCTAGTCAATGGACCCACGGTCTCCCCGCATTTAATTTGCTCCCCGCGGGGACCTAGATTCGGGTATTTCAATTTAGAGTCTCTGAATGGTGGGCAATAACGATGTTTTCCATGAACCGGTTTATATAAATGACACCTTAGGTCTACAAGAATGGGAAAGGAAACCGTCGTGCTGATTCTCCGATTCCGCTGATCCAGCCTCTCAGATTGGATCAAGATGTTGTCTCAAAACGACAAGGACGCCGACATTGCTCATGTCGAGGAGTGCGGACAGAATTCCGATCCAAAGAATCGCATTGTCACTCTTGCCGCTGCTCAGGAGTTAACCTTGCAAGAAGCAAAGAGCATCCGGCAGACTATCCGGGAGGATCGAAAAGTTTTCATGGTCGTTGGTGCGGCCTTAGTAAGTACAGAACTATATCTAAGTGATTAACAAATCCATTAACTCCCGTTTGTCCAGGCCAGTGCTCTTATTCTGGGAACGGATACCACCGCTGTCAACTCGCTCGTGGGTTCTCAATCTTTCTGTTATGTTATGGGCGGCGGATACATGGACGGCAATAAATATGCTGTGCGTCCTGAGACTGTTTCTATGTCTGTACCTGAGGCAGCGAAAGTTATTGAACAGTGACTAACTAATGTAATAGTTGGAGTGCCATCGCTGCGCCTGCCCAAGTCATAGGTCAACTCTCCATGGGCTTCATCGCCGATTTTTTTGGCCGCCGCGCAGTCATCTTCTTCAACCTCGCTGTCATGATAGTTGGAGTAATCATTGAGTTTGTGGCACCGAATTGGAAAGTCTTCGCGGTAGCCAAGTTTCTGCTCGCTTTCGTATCAGGCCTCACGCAAGCGACAGCACCAATGTATATCAGCGAGCTGGCACCACGAAATGCACGAGGCATGATTATCTCATTGTTTCTGTTCATCGGTGAGTTGTCGTGTAGTTTAAAGCAACTGGGATCATTGATTGACTCAAAACAGGGAACTTTGGGGACATGCTCTCCGTCATCCTCTGTTATGTTGGCCAAGAAAGATGGCCTGAGGCATCAAATAAGTGGGCATATCGCATGCCACTGCTCGTCTGTCTTTGTTTGCCCGTTGCAGTACTCTGTCTGCAACTTTTACTTCTTTGCGAGTCCCCGTCATGGCTCATCATGCATGGTAAGACGGAGCAGGCAAAGAAGACATTAAAGTTCATGTACCCCAATCGAACACCAGAAGAGCGTGATATGATCTATGCAGAGTATGAGTATACTCTCGGTCAGGAGGCAGAACAGAGGAGCCTCGTGCGTATTATACTCTGCTATCAGCAAGAAGTAGGCCTTAGCTGACTTTTACTCGTTTTCTGCAGATGAAACAATCATCCTTCGCAGACTGCTTTAAAGGAACTGATCTGCGGCGGACTTTTTGCGCTTTCTTTCCACCTATCACATCATCACTAGCGGGCAATGTCTTGACAGGTCCGCAAAAGACCTACTTGTGAGATTTCTTTTAGACTTCTGATCTGAGCCATACAACTGATTAGTCTAGCTTTACACTCTCCGGTCAATCGAATTCGCTTGCCTCTACATGCATTGCTATTGCAATTGGTATAGTGGGCATTACTTTTGTCTTTTTCCTAAGTGAATACAAACATGCAGGGCGACGAAGGCTTCTTCTTACCGGTCAGTCTGGTCTTTTAATCTCGATGAGTAAGTTCTTACTGTTTCCTTTTGATTTCATTTGGAATTTATTAATTGTAACCCAATAATAGTTGGTATTGGAGTTACCGGTCTTACTAAACCCACACCGTACTCCTCAAGCACCGGCAAGATCATGCTGGGTTTTCTATGTGTTGGGGTGTTCAGCTCCATCTTAGGCCCTAATGGTTGTGGGTGGATTTATGTCGGTGAATCTGGCTCATTGCGACTTCGAGCAAAGACTGCAACATTAGGAACAGTGGGCAACGGAGTCGCAGGTGTTGTATATAATGTTGCTATTCCGTACATGCTCGAGACCAACCGACTGGGAGTTGGAGGTTCAGCTATCTAGTAGGTCCTGAACTCCTACGACCAACGCACCAGACTCACACTTTCTAGCTTTGCTGCATTTGGCGTCATTAACATAATCGTCACATTTCTATTTGTTCCTGACTTCACTGGTCGGTCATACGCGCAGATCGATGAACTGTTCGCCCGGAAGATTCCTGCGCGCAAGGTCAGTTGCTGATACGTCTATGATATATTCCTTTTTATATATCTGTTCAAAATGCTAACAAACAGATAGTTTCGCACTACGGTCTGCACGGGCAATTATGGACGAGATATCCTTGGCCAAAACCAGACGGTGGAGAGCGAAATGGGTGAGAAGGAACAGGACTAGCACCTCAAAACATTATATATCTGGAAACTTTGTAGTTGACTTAACTTGCGTTACTTCTGTTCTCGGCTTCTATAATTTTCTAAAATGTCAGAGAGGGTGCTCTCTCTAAGGAAACCATGCCAAGTTTTGGTCGCTGTAAATCCAACTCGGAAGCCAGATTCCTACCGTATAACTATAAAATATAGCTTCTTTTTTGGTTGATTTTTAGATAGGTAGGTTGCTTAATGAATGGGGAAGGGTATAATGAAGATCTATCAATAATAGTATGGAAAATGGACCAGCTAACAGACTCGCAGATTAACAGCGCCATGAAGTGGACCTCTTACTATAAGTCAACTCAGCGATTCGTCGCCTTAATCACATACTCCTCCGAGGCCTTCACTTGAGACTATTGGTTGGCACATCACCAAGTCCGCTGTGCTTGAAAGTACTCCTTCCAAAATGTTTCCCTTTCTTTGTTCTTTGCGTTCGGTATCATCCTTTGCTCTCTGCCTAACTCCATGACGTGACCTTCATCCTCTGCTGCACTGGGCCAGTGAACCAAGCTGTTACCATTAGGATTACCCGTCTTGATGAAATTGGCCCAGTACTCGCTGACTTGATTAGCCACTTCCCGGTCAACTTCATCGAACGGCTGATCGCGATCGGTCCAGAGTGAGTCAAATGCATACGGAATCTCGGCCGCGTGATAGGCACCGGTCTTGGACCCGTTGAAGTAGACGTATCCCTTGGCTTTAGGTACAGGATAGTCTGTCTTAAGTCCTCGCCTTTGCGGGGGTGCATGTACAAAGTGGTAGACAAAAACGGAGGACTTCGCGTACTGCCTCCACAAGTCGTAATGCAGATGTGGACCAACACGAGAGTTGTCCTGACACGCTACATTCCACTTTTGCAGGGCTGTTCCTTCATCGCCATACAAATCAAAGAAGCGACTGGCAAACGCTCCATATTTCAGCGGCGCAACTGATTCTAGATCATCATCGTTGAAATCGGGGTGTGTATAGTTGCCACCCTCGTCCTTATTCTGCCCATTCAGTAGAGGAACATCGTTCATCATTCCTTGCAGAAGAGTCTCCTCATATGTTCGGGGAAAAAGCCACCCATCGAGACAGGCTCGGTAGAAGGGAGGTGGCCCCCACATAGTCGTGTCGTCGCGGTGATTTCCCTCGAGCAGATTGTCCAATTCCATAGCCCGCAGCTCCGCTATATCAACTGCACCTTTCTCGGCCAATATCATTTCCCCTTCGCTCTCGGCTTGCGTTTTAGTGCGGTACGATGGAGCAAGACAGGAAATCAACGGATCACGTGGATGTCGGCATCCTGACTGGAAGATGGCGCGGTGGAACAGACCCTTCGACTGGGGACCGTATACATGCAGCCCAACACAAGCAGATCCAGCCGATTGGCCGCCGATAGTAACTTGAGAAGGATCCCCGCCAAATGCAGTAATGTTGCGCTGGATCCATTCTAGACAGGCGATCTGATCAAGCAATCCATAGTTGCCGGAAGCGTTGTGCGGCGATTCTGCTGACAGACCGGGATGCGCTAGCCAGCCCAGAATACCGAGACGGTAATTGAAAGTGATAACAATGGTACCCTTGGCAGCGAGGGAGCTACCGTCAAAGTTGTTGTCCGATCCAGCCCCCCAGAGGAACTTGCCTCCGTATATCCAGACATAGACGGGAAATTTGGCTTTGCCGACATCATTAGACTGTTCAAATGATTAATCTTCCGTTTCTATCAAAATGTACGATCCATACCTACATTTGCAAGCGTCCAGAGGTTGAGATTCAAACAGTCTTCGCTCATCGGAACTGGCTTCTCCGTCCAATACAGGGGCCCCGGCGGCAGCTGGGGCGCAATTGGACCAAATTGGGAGCAGTCACGTACACCGGACCATCCCTCGGCTGGTTGAGGAGGACGCCATCTGTTGGCACCAGCTGTCGTGGCAGCAAAAGGAATGCCCCGAAAGACCGTGACGCTGGGCTTGTGTACGGAGGGAATCCCCGCAACAAGCCCCGTTTCGATGGAGACGGGATCTGGGAGCGGCATGAGAGTGTGTCAAAAGCAAAACCAACAAGAAGGTCACATCAATATTACTGAAATTCACCTAGAAGACCGGCGGAGAGTCCAGTATAAGACTAGCGGGGTGCGTCGCTTCCTCGGCTGGACAGTGTCGCTTCGCTCCGAATCCCCCGCTCCTCCATTAACACCCCGGACTTGCTCTCTTCCCAACACAAATAGTCCTATCATGAGCTCGCAGCCAAAACGGAAGATCCGACGTGTGCGGACAGGTAAGATCTCGTATTTAATTTGGTATCATTGAATTGGATTGATTTGTCTCAGGCTGCATTACATGTCGCGCCCGAAAGGTCAAATGCGACGAGACAGCCGGAGGATGTAACAACTGCAAGCACCGGCAGCTGCTGTGTGACTATGTCACCTCTGTTCCAGGATCAGGTGCGTTTTTATCTTAACTCCATCATTATGTTCCAGCTAACTCGTAAGTAGTTGACACCACCGGGCCTCTCAGTCCACGTCGACTCGCATGCCAGCAATGTCGCATTGCCAGATGCAAATGTTCACATGGAAAACCACGTTGCTCTCGATGCTCATTAAAGCAGCTTGACTGCGCATATCCAGAACCAAGGCATGAAGCTGAAGTCAGCTTGACCCCTGCAGCCAGAAAGCGAGTCACAGCAGCGAAGGAACGCGAAGAACAGAGCAGTTTGATATCATCAAGAACTTTGGTGGTCGAAAATAGTCACGCCCAGAAAGACTGGCGTGCAGGAGACTCAATAAATGCAGGGCAGGTAGGAGGGCAACTAGCAGCCCTCAGAACAACACAGGTGAGCTCCACAGATGCTGATTCCTATATAAACTCTCCGGATCAAGCCTCGTCAGACTTGGTAGAAGCTCCAATTCGAGAGGTACATGGCGGTCCAGCACATATAAACTCTTTGGGCACCACATCTCTCCCTCCAAACGTGTCAGATTATGTTGACAGCTTCTTTGAACATGTTGCCCCGTATCAAGCAAACGGCTTCTTACACAGAGGAATGCTCAAACAGCAGCTTTGCGATGGATGTGCTTCAGAAACGATATTACTGGCTATTTGTGCCATCGCTGCACCGTTTTTGTCTTTGCAACAGCCGGTTACTCCTCAGGCAAACCACTGGGCGCAACTCTCCATGCAACGCCTCTATTCCTCCTCGGAAATAACACTTAAGCACGCTGTCGCGGCTTTGATACTATGCAAAAATGCATCCTACAACGGTGCCTTTAACCAAGCCTTCATGTTGGCCTCTTTGGCGAATCGCTATGCCCTCAAACTAAGGCTTTTTGATGAAACGGGATGGACGAGAAGCGATACTTCCGAAGTCTCCTGGGTGGAAGGAGAACAGAGGCGTCGTATTATGTTCTCTTGTTACTGTGTTGATCGTATGACGGCGACGGGGATGAGAGAGCTGACCTTTTGCCCAGCGGAGAGCATGAAGATTCAGCTTCCGTGCGAGGACCATAATTTTGAGTAAGGATATCAGATTATGTGGGAAAGTGCTTGAGACTAACGTGGTCAAGCTTCTGCATACCTTGCACAACGCCCATTCCCATTCTAGAAGGAGAGGAGGACTCATCCTCCGGTGGACAAGATTACGATACTGTGGCAATTATGGGTCATTATGTGTCCCTGGTTGGAATCCGTTATTTGATTCTTCGGTAAATACTCTCACTCCTCTATGGATATCTCTTGCGCTCATTTTCTTCTTAAGATATATGGACAGTTTCTCTCATTCTGATCCAACCGTCCCATGGCAGCCCGAGTCTGACTATCAGCTAGCGCTACGAAAACTCGCACAGTGGTCAAACAATCTTCCTCGGCGATTCCAACTGACACGAGAAAGTATCTTTGGCCGGCACCGCACGCCGCAACTGGGACCTTTAGTGATGCTTCATCTCTGGTGGGACATGCTACACTGCGAACTGTATCGTCTCACTCTTCAAACTCACTCGGATCCTCAGATTCAAACTCTTTTTCTTACTGCGCCTTCAGGATGGGTTGAACAGACGCAGGACCGATGTTTGTATCACGCACGAAACATGGTCAAAATACTTCATGGTCTGAAGAACGATCTGGGGGATGACGGGCTGATGATACTTGATCCAAGCTTGGCTATGCTATGCTATGCGTCTATGAAGATTCAGTTGTTGTACGCTGCATTGCAGGAACCCTTGAGTCTAAAGCGGAATTTGACAGCGACTGAGACTGTTGATGGGTTTCAGATCCTGCTGATGTTTGTGGAACGATTGTCCAGATATTTTAGACACAGTATATTGCTGGCAAGTACCCGATACCTAGTCCCTTTTCTGTTCAGATGTGGCTGACTTGCTACACAGCTTCAGGAAATGAAATACTCACTGCAGCAAACTGGTGTAGTTGGGCCGTGGAGGTAAGTCTTACTTGAGCCGTCTTCAGGGTCTTCAGAATTAATGATATATATGAGCAGTGAATCAGCCATACCGGCCAGTGGTATGCAGACACTTGATCATCCTTGGCTTGCTCGACTCAAACAACTTGATCATCAGCCGACATCGCCAGACGTGAGTTTCATTTACATTATTCAAAAACAGAAAGTACACTGATGTCGGGCAGCTGGGTATCTCTTACTATGGGATGAGCGAGTTTGAAAATCTTCTGTCGGAGGTTAATACAAGCTTCTTCAATCCACTAATGGACCTACCAGATTGGCTGAAGTGAAGGTTTTTTCTCTTATCTATAGATAGAGGGAAGTGCACTTTAATTAAAATAAAATTTGTGTGAAATCTCCATATAGTTTGTAGGTGACTTAGACACCGCTTTCTTTTTTATTCCTTACCGGGTTCCTTTGTTGACCAGCCCTGATCGACGAGAACCACCACGTGGGGTCGATCTACCCCCCAGGAGGCTGAGTGAGAGGACGTCCAACTCAGCCGCACAGCTTGCCTGGATGAAACAACTTGACGCCTATAGACACTACTGCAACACTGCAGTACAGCGTGCTTGGTGACGGGTACCCCAGTCCCGCGAGAAAGAAGAGATGCCACCTCTTTCTTCACTCAACCTGGCCCAGGAGCCTAAAGATGCTAATTTCATTACGCGAGACCAGTGCGTCGTCTATATCAAGTTTATCAACGCTCTTGGCCGCTTACGAATGGATATCGCCAGCCAAGATGGTCTCTTTGGACTCTGGGATGCAGATGCAGCTCAATTTGGGAACAACAATGAGATCCTCGCCCGGATCAGAGAGAAACGCTGGGCTGTATATACCGCACGCGCGGTTGACCGGTACACAAAATGGTGGGATGCATGTCTTCCCACGGCCAATCCGATGCCTGCAATGGCAACCATGCGCGGAAGCGCGTACGGCCGGATCTTATGTCCTGATAACGAGGTGGTATGGCAAGAGAAATACCTCCCTCCACTGGGTAAGCTACTAAATTTTTCTCTGTTGTTTGGATGCTGATATGTCACGCAGATGTGCTAATGGTCTGGCATACCCATATGCTCAATCCATGGGAATATCTTGAGGATTGTATCCGACATGGTAAAACGAGCACCTGGGCGAGCAGATTCCCCTGGGATATGATCAATCGCAAAATCAACGACCACACAATACAATATATTGCCACCGAGGAAGAACAAGCTCTCTTTGAGAGTCTTGTTACGTTCAAATGGGATAACTTGGATGATCCACTGAACAGCAGGATCGCATGTCCCGGTTGTGACAAACCCGTTACTGTTGACTGGACCGGTCGCAACTGGATTAAAGGCTGCTCTGACATCGATACTGCATTTGCGAACTGCACTGGTCTTGCCGACAAGAGCTTCCGGGTAGTCTGCTCGACTGCACATTGCCAGCTCTCCATTGACCATGACCGACTCAAACTGGCAAAGTTACACAAGGATATTCGAGCCCTTGTGCACGAGGATGTATCCCTGCGGGGATCATACTATAATCTAGAGGGCATCCTTGCAGTATCTTCTCCCAAGCACAGAAGAAACTCTCCTCTATTCCCCAGCGAGCTTTTTAAGATCCTTTCACTGGAGCTGCTGGCATTTACGAACCCGAAACAAGATACATGTCGCAAAATCACCAATCTGCACAGCTATCTAGAGACCAAGCTGCGCGATCAGCCAACTCTGGACCGTGCATACCGGGAAGTTTCTGTATGTGTTGTCGGCTCTCCAGAGAAGAAATATCTCAACCGCATGCTGTCACGGTACTGGGACACCGCGACCCCATTTAGTTTGGACCTTGTCGGTGCCGTGGTTCGGCAAGGTACATTTATGCAGCACGTTAATCGCCTAGGTTGGGTGCAATCGCCAGACATCTTCGCCACCGCAGACAGACTGGTAGATAAATACTCAATTTTCTTCAGCATCATGAAAAAGAACCCAAAACAGATGGCTGTTCCGACATTGGATGTGGATATCGCGTGGCATACACATCTCCTGTCTCCCGCAAAATACTACACTTACAGCAGCACAGCGGCGACGAAGCCCCATCTTTTCAGTCATGATGACCCTGTAGATCCCTGGCAGATGCATCTAGCATTTATCGACACGAGCAAGGAATACCGTAAAGCCACATCTGGAGCGATCTACAGCGAGTGTGCCTGCTGGTACTGCGCGACCATCATCCAGAACGGCCTATATGAGAGCTCCATGCCCAGTGCCTCAAAGAGGCGCGCCAGAAGAATAGCTGACACGCTGTATGAACAAGGAGATATCTTGTCAAATGCACGCTGCGGCCCTCATATTTCCGCTCATAATGCTATTGCCCTGAGCAATGTGTCCTCGCGTGCCCAATCCTATGCGCAACACCGTCCGGACTATGAGCAGCATATGGGAAATGTACGACAGTTGAGCATATCACGGAGTCTTGAAAAGGTCCGCCAGCGCCTGCAAAAATGCAAGATTTCCGTGAACGCCGCAGCTGCGGATCTTATGACTGCTCCGGTGTCTGTCTGGGGATATCAAGTGGATGTGGGCTTCTATGCGCCCTACATGCCAGATCCAAGCATTCATGCCGATCTGTATGCTTATGATCCCCGGATTGAATGCCCAGAATTACAAGGGAAGAAGGTAATCGATAACGAATGATGGCGAATGAAGCGAAGATGAGGTTATGAATTGCGGAGATGACGAACGGAGTTGGATAGAGCAGTCTATACGATAGGCTGATACTATTATAGATGTGTCAAAATAATACAGTTCGGCCCAAGGTCAGCTGTCAAACAATGTATACTGTAGGTTTCAGTATACTTCCAAACACTCAGATCATACAAGCTCTAGAGCATATGATATGCATTGGAAACTGTGGCTTCGGTAGATTTTCGCTATAATGATCTATTTAACCGGCCAGTCATGTCTGCCCAGCGGTCTATGAGGCACTATCGCAGCCAAATCAACCGGGCTCCACTGCGGCTTTTCTGAGAAAACGTGCGGCCTTTCTCCAAAACTATAGTGCTGTATAGTACCTGTAAACACCGCTATAGCGTGCCGCTGCTTCAGAATATTGACCCCTCAATCTTTGTTTCGGTGAGGCATTTTCTCCAGTATTTGCTTTTGACAGGATCGGGCAGGATGTACACAGTACATTCCCGGTGGCTCTCGGTGGTCAGTCTCTTGTCCCTGCCCGAGAGAAGCAGGTGTTTGTTTACAGCTGCTACAGTCTCTCAACTGTGTTGTGGCATGCCTGTCCCTCCAATCAGTCAACCCAGTTTGTCACTCACTAGCCGACCAACCAATCAGAGGCAAGCGATAATGCAATCAGTCGATCTGCGCCGGAGCTTTGAGCATGATGTACGCCGACGCTGGTTTAGCCTTAACTCTCACAAGATACTACTGAGCAGAATAAGGGGAAAAAAGTTGCTAATTTTGTCGCGTTGTGCGACTGTCTCACTGCTATTCTTATCCGAACACAAAATTTCAGTCAAACACGCGAGTATGTCCCGATCCGGCGGGCATAGTTAAGGCTCAGCCACCCAGTCACCGTCCGATTCCTGAATCTCCCGACTTTGAGCCGGCCACCATGGAAAAAAGCGTAGATCGAATTCGCCACCCGTTTTTGATTCCTGGATCGACTACTCTCCCCGGACCTAGAATTATTAGTTCGTTAGTTAGCTCCCGGGTATACCCCAATAATAAAGATTCTTTCCCTAGGACCAAAGGGGAAAAAACGAAGACAAGGTGCGCCGGTTCGGTTGGGCATCGTATCCATGGCCGGTTTCGGGGCTGCAGTGGTCGTGTGATTGGCGCGTTTTTTGGTTTGTTTCCAGAACGTCTTTTGCCACGCTCCACACCTCCGATCTGATGATATTGGATTTACATAGGATCACACATTTTTATAGCAGTCAGGAATAACTCCTGCCGGGCATGCGGTGGGATCCAACCCAGGCTAAGTGGTAACGAATCGCAGAATTGCAATTAGTAGGCAACATCCTTCAGGGCACGCCGGTGGAGCAGCTAGCCATCGCGTTTCGATCACGTCGCACACAGATCGTAGAGACGGTTGAGGCAGAGAGAAATTCCCCAATACAGGACAATGATCGCGAGAAACGCGCGAGCATGAGAATAGTGTCGTTGCTTAGTTTCTTCCTTTCTTCCGGGCGTGATTTAGCACCTTCTACCTCGGACCTTGCAGCTGATATGCACCGGTGCAGGGACCCTGACAGTCCCGTTGCTAAAAAGAATTAGCAACTCTTACGAGACTATCTGAGGAGATTTTAAGGTCTGCATGAGTCTATATCGTGTGGTCGGATCCCCAGACAGGGATAATCGGAGGGGGAGCGAGCATCCCCGGAAAGGCCCTTGACCAAGTCAGTCGCGGGGTGGTGTTCCTGGGGGGACGAAATGGCCAGGAACGAACGAGCAGGGCATGGTCTATCGCAGGCCAGCGTTATCGGCCCAACAGGAAAATCCAGATTGATCATATTACTGGGACCTATGACAAGGGCTGAATGCTGATTGGGCCCGACCCAGTTATCGTCTTTTAGGCAACTCGGACATGGTTCGGGTGGCGGGATGTGGTATTGCTATTACCGCGCACACGACTGGCGCGAGGTGCGCGCTGAAGTCTGGAGTAACTAGTCAAAACTGTAAAGGTGATCGGGCGATCGGCCGTGGACGTTGACTCGGCGAAAGGGGCGATCGTGACGGTGGTCTCGGCGACAACCGGCTGAGCAGCGTTTTGGATGATGCGACGATGATGACGACAAGCAGGTTTAAGGTGGCGGCGGAGAAGGGAGATCCCTCTTCGGCCGGGGAGGCATTCATGGGAATGTATTTTTGAGGGACATATTGAGTCAATAAGAGAGAATCAACGTGTAGTTGCTGGTTAGAAGGAGAGAGGAAGAGAATGAGGCATTAACGAGTTTCCCCAACGACCAGGAATGGGAATGGGAACCGAAATCGACGGACGGTAAAATACGTCGGGTGCGTACGGTATGGTCAGGGCTGTGTGGCGCATTGAAAAAGACTCACTCTAAATTTAAATCTTTATCTCTTCTCTTCCTTCTTCTCTTTCCTTTCCTTCCACTCATCCCCACTACCACCTTCTCAACTCTCTCTCTTCTAGAGATTCAATTCTCATCTTCCCCCTCCTCAGTTTTGCTTGAGACCTTGTTCTCTTTTTCAAGTGACCCGTCACGCACACACATCCCATAATCCTTCATTATGGTTCGTTGACCCCATGGTCCACGGCGGATGAACCCTGTGGACTTCATTCTGTTGCTCTGCATAGATCGTGTGCTGACCGTCCTTCGCTGCAGGCCGCTGAATCAACTGTCGTCTCCAACACGGAGAATGTGCGTTCGATCTCGCCTTTGAGTTTCCGCAATGGCCGTTGAGCCAGAGGGAAATACCCAATACTGACTTAATCCTCCCGGGTACACAGCTCATGAAGTACATGTCCCTCGACCAGCGCGGTCAGGTTCAGGCAGAATACATCTGGATCGACTCGATCGGTGGCACCCGCTCCAAGACAAAGGTATGGATGACTCTTCCCTCCTTGTCCGTTATCGGATCCTCATCGGCAACGCCCGATAAGCCCCGCGCACGTGAAGAAGTTCTAACTGAAAATTCCATCAGACCCTCTCCAAGCCCGTCAAGAGCGTCGACGAGCTCCCCGAATGGAACTTTGACGGTTCTTCGACCGCCCAGGCTCCCGGTGACAACTCCGATGTCTACCTCCGCCCCGTCGCTTTCTATCCCGACCCTTTCCGCCAGGGTGACAACATCCTCGTTCTCTGCGAGACCTGGGACTCCGATGGCAGCCCCAACAAGTACAACTTCCGTCATGACGCCAACCGTCAGATGGAGACCCACGCCAAGGAGGGCTTCTGGTTCGGTCTAGAACAGGAGTACACCCTCCTCGGTACCGATGGCTGGCCCTATGGCTGGCCCCGTGGCGGTTTCCCCGGTGCCCAGGGTCCGTACTACTGCGGTGTCGGTACTGGCAAGGTCTACTGCCGTGACATCGTCGAGGCCCACTACCGCGCCTGCCTGTACGCCGGCATCAACATCTCCGGTATCAACGCTGAGGTCATGCCCTCCCAGTGGGAGTACCAGGTTGGCCCTTGCCCCGGTATTGACAGTAAGTCTCTCTTGACAACAAATTTTAGCGGGTGAAATTAACTGTTTTACAGTGGGTGACCAGCTGTGGATGTCCCGTTTCCTTCTTCACCGCGTCGCCGAAGAGTTCGGCGTTCGCATTTCCTTCGAGCCGAAGCCCATCAAGGGTGACTGGAACGGTGCCGGTCTGCACACCAACGTCTCCACCCATGCCACCCGTGCCGACGGCGGCATGAAGGTGATTGAGGCCGCCATGAAGAAGCTCGAGGCCCGCCACGTTGAGCACATTGCCGTCTACGGCGAAGGCAACGAGGAGCGTCTCACCGGTCGTCACGAGACCGGCAACATCGACAAGTTCTCCTACGGTGTCGCCGACCGCGGTGGCAGCATTCGGATTCCCCGCCAGGTCGCCAAGGACGGCAAGGGCTACTTCGAGGACCGTCGCCCGGCCTCGAATGCCGACCCCTACCAGATCACCGGTATCATCGTCGAGACTATGTGTGGTGGCCTCTAGATTTTCAAATTATTTGGTCTTAGCGCTCCGATACCCTTTATCGGCGTGAAACCAGGAGAATTGGGACCGGGGGAACTGGCCTGGCTTGCGTGAGGGGTTGAAAAGCCCCCCATAGATTTTGTTATCTTCTCTCTATTTGCTTTCTTTTCCCGTTGACCTCATTTCTTGCCTGCAATTGCCAGTGCTGGCCTCTGGATTCCCATCCTTTGACTCTCTTGTTGCATTCCGCCGAACTCCTCTTGTTTTCTTCAGTACCAATTATGTGTGAACGTACAATAGCATAGAATTACACGGATTGAAATCCGCCTTATTACTGCATCTCATCATTCTAATAATACAAGGGCCTTTCCGACTTATTTACTTTCCAGCTTTGCACTCCGCCTCCACCATCTCCCCGTCACCCCAGACAGCAAGCCATGCAACCCACGCTGTTTTACCTCCCGCCTCCCTGCCTCATCAACAGCAGCATCAGCCTGCCTCTCAACATGCCGATACTTACCATCAACAAAGCGCAACAGAATCTCCATCAGCATCGCAGAGAGAATGCTCGCAATGAGTATCCCGATCATAACGAGGTTACTCTTGCGGTACTTCTGGCGCCCCGGAGCCTCATAGTCACTCTTCCAGCCCGAGTACAGTGCGTACGTGGTGAGGATACTGCCAAGGTTGCCCAGGCCCGACACAACGGCCGACGCCGCGGCTACACCCACTTCGCCGTGTCGCGGCTGGAAGATCTCCGTTGTCCAAGTCATGGTAATGGGCACTGTGGGACCGAGGCCGAAGCCTACGATCAGCAGACCGCCGTATCGGGGCCACGGGTTCTCGTCTGTCCCCGCGTAGCTTGTTAAAAGGAGACCTAGGATCTGGAGGCTTGTTGGAATTGAGAAAAAGATTGCGCGGTGGCGGTGGAAACGGTCTGACAGTGGGGTGACAAGGAGGATGGCGATGAGATCCATCTGTGTGTATGGTTAGCGGTGTCGATATGAGAGAGAGAAAAGGGAGGGACGGAAGACACATACAATCCAAATTGGCGCAGACAACAGACTCAGATCAACAGTACTCAAGGACGGGTTGATCGCCTGGATAATCACGGTGGCATACAACTGCGTGCCGATACCGACACCCACGACGCCAAAGTACATAACCAGCAGGGGCCACAGACGCCAGTCCATGAAGACACGCAGCAAGTCCCGCAGTGTCCACGCAGGGGCATGGTAGACACGCTTCAGATCATGGTAGTGCACGTCAGCGTCTTCTCCCGTCAGCGCCGGAGAACTGCGCGGCAGCCAGCGCATAAACCAGCGGCGCTCTGGACGGGCTTCACCAGGGGGCGTGGGACGGTCAGGCAGCCACCAGAGCAGTGCAATACCAACGGCGATGGTCACAACGCCGTACACAAGGAACATCCACTGGAATCCCACGTAGCCGCGCGTGCCGTCCATCTCTTGGAAGCCAGCGGAGACGAGTCCGACTACCGCAGCGGAGACCTGTGCTGCAGTGAAGTACTGACCGATGCGCTTGCCTGTGCGCGAGGGCGGGTAGAACAGGGTTAGGTAGTAGGCCATTCCCGGCCACATGCCAGCCGTGACGATTCCCAGGAGGAGACGGAGGAGACTGGTGTGTCTTTTGTTAGATACTGGATTTAGGAAAAAGAAAAAGAGAGCGGGTGAGCATACTAGAAACTCCAGGCAGCTTTCATGGCTGTCATACAAGTCCCGATCAAGCCTACACTGATCACGATCCGGCTCATCCATACATGTGGACTTAGCCGAGTCATGATCAGGTTGGAAGGGAGATCAAACACAACATAGCAGACATAGAAAAGCGCCAGGCCCGTCGAGATCTGGTGTTTGTTTAGGTGAAGCACAGAAGCAAGATCATGCCCGGAGTCCTCGTTCATCGTCTGTGCCAGTCCGACATTGGATCGGATGGCTGAGCAGAGGAAGTAGAGGACCCAGAAAGCGGGGATGATGCGGCGGTCTAGTTTTCTGGACGTTGGAATCGCTTTAGCTTTGGATAAAACCACCTTGATACAAATTGAAAGGAGAATACGCACCTGTAGATCCGCTCGATGTCCGCGACGCTGACCTCGTCGCCGGCCTCGACGTCGCCGTCAACGGCCGCAGAGCCTGTTGTCACCGGAAACCGTTCGTGAACGCCTTCGGAGACGAGTTGCTTGGTCGTCCCGCTCATAGCAGGAGGTTGTTGTTCGTCGGCTGACATTATGAATTATATATTGATATCACTCGTCTTGCTTCTCTGGTGTAGGGAGAGTAGCCGTGAAGATCTCAACCAGATGTACACCGTGCGTCGTCAAACACTGAGCACTCACTTTCCAGAGCTATATCAGCACGAAAACTTTTCCACTATGTCTTCATTAGCCTTGCAGGTGACTTGGGATAGACAGCTTCTATGATGAATGGTGATGGTACATCCAACCGAGGTCCATCAACATCCGGCAGGGGAAAAGAAAAAGACCCTCGGAGGGAGAAAAAGAACAAACCAACATACCCCCAGCGCATATGAACGCGAAATCCTTCAGCTCCTTCTCAAAGGCCAGTCTTCGAAACTGGTCACTCGAGCAGAAAGAAAGACGAAAAATAGATGGAGAAAAGCTCCTCCCGTTTGCAGATCTGATAAAGCGGCGAGCGGGGGGTCTTGGCAGAGCAAAAAAACCAAGCACAGTTCAACAAGTGACAGTAGGAAAAAAAAATTAAATGGGAGGAATTATGTAGAAAAGAACGCGCAATGCTCAGAAGGAACAATAACCGGCTAAGTCCATCCACACTAACAGAGCTGTTGAGAGTGTTGAGGTGACCGCGAGAAAAAAAAAGTTAATCGGAAAATCCTTCCGACCCTCGGCGCCCTGCGTGCGCCCAAAGGAGTGCGCGGGAAACCCCAACAACAAGCTTTTTGCTTCACCGAGGAAACCGGGATGTGTTTGTGACTCATTGTCTTGGTGTCATGCGATTGTAGAATTGGGGGTTTTTGGTAAGTTTCCTGCTTCTCAGGGGAAATATGCTTATTATACATGCTATCCATCGGGAAACTGCAGCATTCCTTATGTACCCTGGGTCTTGAGTTACGCGGGAGAACATCTTAGCGATGTCAGAAAAGGAATCAAATATCATAAATTGACATTGACATATATACTGAGATATTTTCTGATCCGAAATAATAGAAATAACCAACTATTCTCTGTGATGGAGACTATCAATCGCCGGTTCCGGTCGTTATCACGTGAATGATATGGGTGACGAACAAGTGGGAGGTGGATGTGCTATCGCAGCGATTGTGAGCTCGCTGGTTATAAAGAGATTGAGTAAATATCAGAAAAGATGATCGTTTACCTACCTAGCTTATATCTTAACGGAGGTCACGGATACCGCAAGCCCTAACAAACTTAGTTTCCCGTTCTATTTATCTACGTTGACACAATCGGGGAAAGTGTTGTAGCCTTAAATTCACCATAATCTAATCACTTTGAACTTCAATACACAGTGTGGATCTCAGGCAGTTCGAGTACAGTCGAGGCCCGTCTAGGTCAGGCCCCCAAAGCCGGCCGTCATCGTCTATGCAGGGTTGCCAAGTGGCAATAAAATGACAAAAGAGGAAACAGGAAATGACTGCATCAGCACACCGGGGCGAGCAGCCTTCTATCCCGAGGGCATTTGCCAATAAATCGGCGCACAGAACGACTTGAACGATCGGCAACGCAGAGAAAGATATTTATCATAAAGCCATTCGTCCGAGCAGTCCCAAAACTGCTGGACTGCACATAAAAAGTCATTCCGCAAAATTCAATGCAGTCAATCCCGAAAATTAACTGCTTTGAGACACGTCATCCTTGTGGTCTTCAACATGAGTGCCCTTTCCATTCTCCAGATCGGGATTTTGGCTGGCACGGCGGCCAGCCTTTTCGGAGGCATAACTGGCGCGGCGCAGGTGCTCTTCAGTTTCCTCGTAATTGATGAGCAGCTCACCGTGCTTGCCATAACGGTGAGGCTCATTTCGGGCGACTGAAACAAGGTTGAAAACGCTTGTGGTCTTGTGGAAGATGGTGTCCATCTCCTCCAGAGATCGGTAGGCGGTCTCGGGGTAGAAGAAGTAGACAACGGGGAAGATGAAGGCGTTACTGTTGTTGTAATAATGGTTAGCAATTGAAACTTGACAATCAACAGAGACAAAACTCACATCACGGCAAAGATAATATAGGTCCGGTATCCAATGGAATCGAATGCTACAGGAGTGATCATCACCACCATGAAGTTGAAAATCCAGTTACCCGAAGTTGACAGAGCGTTGGCAGGGGCACGAATACGGAGTGGAACAATCTCGGCGGGATATAGCCAAGTCATTCCCAGCCAGCCCCAGGCAAAGAACGTATTGAAGACAAACAGGAACACGGCAGCTGCAATGCCGGGCCCAGTCTGGTGTTTGAAGCTAGTGGTGATGGCTAGGACAGCCATAGAGATGGACATACCAGCAGCGCCAACCAACATGAGTTGTCGACGGCCCACCTTCTCAATGATGAAAATGGGGATTAACGAGGCAAGGAAATACTCCGTTCCATTGCAGGCCGCCAGAATTCGGGACATAAGACCGCTCATGCCGATGGACTTCTCGTAGATGGTGGCTGCATAGTATGTGATGAGGTTGATACCAGAGATCTGCTGGAACATCTGGTTCACATAGGCCAGAACAACACGGTGAAAGTGGCGGTTCTCGTCCATGGTCAACAGATCACGGAAGCTAACCTCTGAGGCGAGCAGGACAGCATCTTTGATAGCAGCGAATTCCGAGTGCACGTAGGGGTCGCTTTCGGGTAGATCCAAGATGGCTGACAGCACACCCATTGCTCGGTCCTCACGGCCCTTCAGGATCAACCATCTAGGAGATTCGGGCAGAGGAAGTACGAATATCATAATAATCAACGCAAAGAAGATCTGAAATGCAATCGGGAATCGCCACGAGACAGAGCTAGGATCGAGGAAGGAGAACCCAAGATCCAGCCAGTAACTGATGGTAATACCACCTGCGATCAAGGCACCTTCCACCATGACCAGTCTTCCACGATGATGCGACTTGGAGCATTCCTAGATAGGCGGACGTCAGAGCTTTGCTTTCAATATCATTAGTACTGCGCGTGACTTACCGATTGCCATGTCGGGACAGTGGAAGTGTTCATGCCATTTCCGATACCAGTCACGATACGACCAACAATCAGATGTGGGAGAGAAAAAGCAGTGCACTGGAGTGTGGCACCGACGACCATGATGATCGAGCCGGTGAAAATGGTCTTGCGTCGGCCCAAGTAGTTGCCAACCCAGATACAGAAGATTGCGCCACAGAAACAGCCCAGGTTGTAGCAGGCAATTGTGATACCTGGTAATAATGAGTAAAGATTGTAGATTTGCTCGAGTAGCCGTCGTACCTTGAACGGTAGACCTGCGCGATGTTTGCGCAGGACTCAGACCCTTCTCGCCAGCTGCGGTTGTGTCGATTTCAGGGAATGTAGTAACAAATGAGTTTAATGTGAGCAGCCCGCCCATAACACCCCTATTTAAACCAACGTTAGAATTATACCATTGGATACTCCTCCGATCACGTACTGGTCATATCCAAACAGCCTGTAGAGAGCATAGTCAGCATTTTTTTTGCAATCCACAGGAGCTATTCCAACATACAGGAAATCAAGGCCGGCAACAAGGCTAATGACAATATTGAGCCGAGTGCCCCGTAGCCCGAAATACGGCTTCATTATGGCGGGTTATCCTTGAACAACGGCAACTACACTCAGCGGAATTTGCCGATTTGATATCAGGAGACCACAAAGAGTCCAAAGAAACCCAATCCTGGCAAACAGAGACAGAAATCCGACAAGAAGGTCGGACGGAATGGGATTGGAATGGTGGCTTGAAGAGTGTTAAAAGAAGCGTCGCGACCAGGTCCGGGGAAGCAGCTGGGGTTTATGAACCCCGAGCGAAACGGGGCAGACCGAAATGCCATGTTTAAGGGACGGGGTTCCACAGCTGTCATGATCAGGATTTGAAAGGCGATTCGGGATCGAAAACAGAATCGGAATGAATTAGCGTACCAACAAGAAAAGGTCGTATTATTGTTACGTGAGATGGAGTCACCGGATTAGGAAATCGAGGCACATATCGGCCCATTATTGTTAGACCTCATGATTCTACTCCATTATGGTGGCTAGCGAGAATATCACTGGCGTAAATTTATTTTTTGTAATGAATACATTGCGTCCACAGAGCGATCCCGAAATGAAGCAGAGCAGAGGTTTGAAGGTGCAATTATAAATTACACGATCCACGTAACGTGCCCTACTGACTATGAACCGCTTTCGGCGAGCGATGACCCTATCGATGATGCAGGTCTCGCACAACTCGCACGGTCAGGTAAATAGTGGGTTGGTGAGCTTTACAGCGATATACTGGGCGCGATGAAAATCCCTATTCCCTCGTCTATCTTTGCATACTTCGCTTCGGGAATTCAGTAGAGATAACTATTTTAATTAAGAGCAATAGCCAGGCGATATACCCTAAGTATTAAACCTTGTCCATATTCTTCGCTCTCTGTTCGGCCGCGGTCTCGAGCGTCGGCGCAATCCGTATCAGTGCCGGCGTCTGACAGGGATCGGCACACCGAAAGACAAACCGCATCGTCGGGGTGTGAACCTTTCTTTTTCCGCTGCGGGTTTGCACACACGACATAGCCCTGTTAAGCTAGGCCATGACCTATCCATCCGTCTATCGCAAGGAACAGACTTTTGTTCCTGGACCGATGTCCATGATGGAATAATGGTCGTCTACAATCCCAAGTAACATTATTGTGCTGTACTGTTACAAGCAATGACATCATCAGGTACATCACGTCCACGGAAGCATGCAAGGGAGGCCGATCACTGGTCGGTGTCTAACCGCGCGAATATTCGCCGGTTCGGTGTCCCAGTTACGGGGCCGAGACTCGGTGTTCTCCGTGGATGCAGTGTTTCTCGTCGGAATACCTCTTTCGGTAGACAAGTTGTCAAGCATAAGAATGTGACTCTGACCCGGCAAGAACACTACCATGAGATTTTCTATGGATACCTCTTAGATTTTGCGCTGGCGACGTGGAAACTCTTGACACATACATATTCAACCATAGCCGCGCGAATGGTTGCCTGATCGGAACGAGTTGAGTTAGTGTCTCATTGTCACAAGATTGTGGAGCTTCAATTAGCTCATTCGATCAGAAAACCGGTGGAAAACCGGTGGCCTGATTTCTGCAACCCAATACCCCTCGATAATCACGGCATAGGCCCGGCTGGAATCTCTACTCTTAACCGATGTGTGGATGTATATCTGTTCCTAAGATTACACTCACTCGCGATCCGTTGATAAAGAATGCCCAGTCTCACGATCACCGGCCGAAAAGGCGCAATTGGATCTCAATCCCTTGAGGACTCCTAGTTAGTACGTAACTCGCGGAATAGAAATCTTCCTGCCCCTGCAAGACTCATCCAACTACCGTTAACAAGATTCTGTCGTAGCCAACTGCAAAAGTCGGAGGGTGTTAGAATCCCGATGTGCCCCACCATCCAAATCAACAGAAACATTAGAATGAGCGTATTTTATTTCATTTAGGTTATACATAATCAGAAAGAAAAGCGAAGCAAGCGAATGTATAGTGCGCGATTGCGTCAGGACATGCATACATAGGCCGAAGAAAGCCAACAAAAAACCGGCTCGGGCGGCGCGCCCAAGCCCAAGCTTAAACCCCAATCGGCAAGGCTAACAATTGATCGACCAACGCCGAAGAGCCGGAAATGCCGTGTCGGGACTTGACTCGCTGTAACGGCATCCCGTGTCTTGGGGTCCCGAATCAATTGCCAGCCGACAACAGGTGCATTTCTACAAAGGATCTGAAAAGTGAAGATAGTCGGGCTATGCTGTCATCATTTCTCTACGTAATGCATCCCGCGTGCCCCCACACTGGCTGCCCCGTGGGTATCGGTAGCGTAGGTCCACGGTGCCGTGGACTGGCAGTGGGGGAGGGCCGCGCAGACGTAGATTATTACTGTGGATTACTGTTACCCTACGCTCAGGACATATAGAGAGGCAAGAAATTTCAAATCGCAGGGCAAAGAACAGAAAAGGGGGAGAGGATATAGGGAAAATCAACAGATAGCAACTTCCGTTAGGCTCTCAAATCGTGATCGTAACTGGTCAGCATCTGTCCCATAACCAAGGAGATTTGTCTCCTATTTCCGGTTGAAAAAGAATCAAACTTCCCGAGTCTGGTATCAATGACCACGCCAGTAACCGAATCAAAGCTCCAAATCGAAAGCAGAAGTGGGCAAAAACAGCAGAATAGAGGGGGCAATCGCAGATGTTGAGGAAATCAAAAGAAAGGGCAAATCAGCAGAAGACTGAGCAGAGCGCGAGAGACACCACTATATGGCTGCGGCGATTGCGCAAGACATACGGCCTGCGCGGTGCCAGATCAACCATAATTCAATGCAGCCAGTCGTCGACCGCTAACTCCAGACCAAGTCCCGGTTTCCCACGGTCCATGAACCATTACTCCGTACGCTTGTTACCCCATACCTTCGTCGCTCCATATCTCCGTCAATCCGTGTCATCGTATCTTCGTGTGCCAATCACCAAACTCCACCCTGGTCTGTCGCGGGCTCAGTAAGGAAGGCTGAATCAGTCGCCGTGCCACTGTTCCAGTTGTCACCAGCGCCAACGGAGATGCTAGTCGGCTGTTGCTCAGGAGCCTGAGGGCAGTGTCGAATAGTGTGCCCCACTGGTTTATGATTAGCGGGTCGAGGGCATATCAAACTGGGGGTGTCAACCTACTTTCACCGCACTGGTTGCACTTGACTCTCGACCAATCCTTCTTCTTGGTGCAATCACGAGACATATGGCCAACTGTACACGAAGAGAGTCAATCGCCATCATGAGATCATAAGAGGTATCCAGGAGAGCTTACCTTCATCGCAGTTGCGGCAAGTCATAGTGGAGGGATCGCGAGGCTTGTCACATTCACGAGCAATGTGATCCTCCGAGCTACCATCTTGTTAGATTAACATTGCTTTTGTGACTTGGGGTACTTACCCGCAGTTACGACAAGTCCGAGCCTCCTTAGTTGGGCAATCGCGAGCAATGTGGCCCTCAGAACTGTCATTGTGTTAGAAACCAACAGTTGTTGTAGTCTTTGACACTCACTCGCAGTTACGGCAAGTGCGAGCCTCCTTCGTGTGGCAATCCTTTGCAAAATGTCCGACTAGGGAAGAACCATCAGCATATAATGTTTTCAATAGGCCTAACAGCATACTTTGGTTGCAACGACGGCACTCCACTGTGTTGGGCTCGGGGCAGTTATCCGCATCGTGAAGCTCTGATCTTGAATGAGAGTTAGTATAATAATACATCTTGGATGTCACAAAAGACTTACCCGCAGTTTCGGCACCCAAACTTGCTGCGGCGCTTCTCAGTACAGTCGCGCACACGGTGTCCAGTGGCATTGCAGTTTGCACACTTGATCTCGATATGCTCAACCACAACACGCTCCTCCTTGCACCATTTGGAAATGTGGCCCATTTCTAACTTGGTTGTTAGCAACTTGTCTCATCGATCGTTGGGGGTTCCTTCTTACCTCCACAGTTGAGGCACTTGGGCACCATGCGATCGAACGGAAGACCAGCGTCTGCAAGGTGCTCCAAGTTGAGTTCCTCGTTCTCAGGCCAGCGGTCGCGGAGAGTAGCACGCTGCGGTTTCGGGCCGTAGAAGAACCCGACGGAGTAGGTGCAACCCAGTTTGCCCTGGAGGTCGATCAAACTGATAACATCGCCAACCTCTTTTTGCTGGAACCAAACTATGTTACTGGATGGTCTCGAGACAAAAAGCCACAGATCGCTTACCAGAGCAATGAAATAGATGTTGAAATTGTCATCACGCATCTTCTTCTCGATGTCCACAAAGGTGGCGGCGGGAACGGCTTTCGAGTAGATAGAGAGAGCCTGTATACGTAAGTCAGTAGAGGTCAGTTTCACGAAAGGCGTCCAGGAATTATTACAGTACGGAATTCCTCGAGATCCCGCTCATTACTCGCCTGCTTCATCAAGGCCCACGCCTCCGTCGGAACCTTGTCAGCGACCAGGTTGAGGTCGAATTTGCGGGGATTAGTGCAGTCCTGCGTCTTGTGACCTATTGTCGAGCCAAACCAGGTCAGACACGCTCCCGTCAAATTCAAGGATCTGTTTTACTAACCCTCAGTCTGGCAGTTTCTGCAAACAGTGGGAGGCTTCTCTGGGCAAAGAGCAGCAGGGTGTCCCTCCTGCTTGCAGATATTGCAAGTGCCCTGGAAGACACGGGGATTCGAGCAGTCGACCTTGGTGTGGCTGTGTGTGCACGCATTAGCAGATCACAACTATTGCAGCAATTAATGGCTTACCCTTCCTGGCCACAGTTGAAGCAAGCCATGGACTTGGGAGGCTTGGTGCAGTCCGCCTTCTCGTGACTGTAGCGAACCCTATGTCAGTAAAACACTCGATTACTCTGCAATACATTTGACTCACCCGGGATTGTTGCAGTTGAAGCACCTCATGGGGTTGTTGCAGTTACGAGCGAAATGGCCAGGCTCGTTGCAGCTGTTGTTTTGTCAGAACTCGTCCGTTGTTCCTTGCACGCCGAAGAGAAGAACTTACTAGCGGCACCGGATCTCCATGTCACTCGCCTTCCCATCGCCGGTGTGCGCGCCAGTAGAGAGCTGGACAGGAGACACACGGCCAGATTCGCCGCCACTAAGAGAAGCGTAGGCACCGGGCATGGCATTCTCGCGGCCTTTGTATATTCTGTCAGTTTGAATGGGGGCTAGAGATAATGTATGGAACTTACCAGTCGCGCTCGGTCGCCAGCCAACGGTCTCGACACTCTGGGGCTTGTTGTCCTCGCCCCAACTGTCGAAGCCCTTCCTGGGGGACTCCAGACCCCATTCCATATTAGACATCGTGGGCTGAGAATTGTCTGTAAGAGAAAAAATGGTTGGTTCTGCAGACATCAGCATCTTGCCGACCAAGCTAGCAGGGCAAAAGAAAGCCAAGACTCCATCCTGCATGTACCTCAGAGAGGCAAGGTACACGTGGTCTGGAGGGATAACGGGGGAAAAGAAAGAGCAGAAGGAAACGACAGATGGGGCACGATGTAAATGGAGGGGTCACATGGCCCAAGAAAGTATTGGAGAGGGTATCCCGAGTTAGGGCACTTACTAGCACGTGCTTTTGAGTCTTAAAACTCCAGCCAAGATAAAAGATCGAAAGAAGATTGAAAGAGAAGGTCGAAGTTGAAGGGAAAAGAAGGAGAGGAAGAGGAAGAACGGAAGAGGAAAGGAAGGAGACTGAAGAAGTGTTGGGAGGTGCCTTCCACTTCGGGGTACTGTTGTTGGCGGGCAGCCACTGGCCAGGCAGCGGTACCACAGCGTTGACTGCGACATGGGACGACATCATCGCTCGTGAACAAACAATTGGATAGATGTTGTGAATGCTTGGAACAACCAGATCTATCTGCACGGACAAGAGAGATGATCCGCCCACCATCAGTTACATTGATCCAAGGCCTGATCAGCACAAGAGGAGTTCCATTGTGGCTTAAATACAGTATAATTCCGAAGGTCTGAAGACACTGCACAGCAGCATAATCATCACACAAAAACACACACGTACACACCGCGATCTGGTAGAAATACACACTTCAAATGAAGACTCTTCCCCGGAGAATCATCCCATGCACGAAGCCGATCACCTGAAGAGCCTGCCCAGCAGACCACCAGCCAGGTTGTTGACAATTCCACCGCCCAGGGCCCGGTTGGCATACGTCGAGGCTTGGCTGAATTTATCACACCGGGAGAAGGCCATGGTGTTGGTGACAGTCAAGATGAGGGCAATAGCTAGATCATGTTAGTCGTCGAGTGATACATGCCGAGGGGGAAGGATAGCTCACCAATGAGACTCAGCCAGATGACACCCACCAATCTCACAATGGCCAAGATGGCCAATCCAACCCACAAGGCCGGGGTGGCATACATGCTGAGCCAGAAGAAGCGCTTATCGGTGGTATTGATGGTGCGGACGTTGGGGTCGGAAGATTCGAAGACCCAGTGCGAGTCGCCGGTGGCGGTGTTGACCTCGTTCCACCAGCGCAGACCAACGAGTCGGCGGCCAGCAATGTTCTTCAGGTAGTAAAAGTCGGCAGAGAGGAGTAGGAGGGTCAGGATGAAGACGAGGATACTGGTGTTGAGGTGTTAGTTTGGAATTGGAGCTGTCGGACGGGTTGGATGATGCTTACAAGTTGTTAATGAAGAGAACGCCAAAGAGATACATCAACAGAGCACCTGGATTCAAACATTAGTCCTGACCCTCTGGTAGCACTGGTGACGAACCGATGCGGAAGCCCAAAAAGACAAGTAGCGTGATCGGGTGAGCGCTGAGGCGCCAGTTCAAGTCGCCGGATTGCGTTTGATCCATGGTGAACGAAACAGAGGATCAATGGGCCTGGAAGGTCGGCGGCGAGAACCACGTCAGTCGGTCGAAGCTCCAACAGAGATCTGTCCGTTGTTGATGAGTGGTGGTTTGGGCGGCGCGAGACATGGGGCGGCGTCATGGCGGTGAGGGGCGGCAGATTAAAGACTGATGCTGAGAATCAATCAATCCAGGGAGGAAGGTAGGTAAACAAACAATATTGTATATAATGAGCGGTGCTTGAGAGATGAACGGTTCCTCGTGTCCATATTCTATTCTTTACAATTCATGACCGTCGCTTTGCTCGGTGCCTTGATGCCGATCTTTGCGCAAAGGCGTACAAAGTTCACACATCTAGTGGAGCGGCATTGCAAAAGTCTCAGTCTGAGGCAGTGCGCACCGTCGTTGGGGAATAGTATCGTGCCACTGTTAGAAGGCAATTACCTTTTGGTATACTCCCAAACCGCCGGAAAATATCCTCGTACGTCGACCCCGCAGCGGTTTCGCTTGATCGACAAGAAGTCTGTACACATTCGCTACGGGCCCACGCGGAACATAGCTCCGGATTCCCTGCTTAAGGACGGGCACCTGCAGCACGGTGCAATCAACATTCGATCATCAACGTATAGATGGATATGTTGACGGTTTTCATTGATGGAGGAGTCTGTTAAGGGGTGAGTCACTCGGAAGAACAGCCCCTCCCGCCTGGACTATTAACCTTATTCAGTGGACAGCTGCGCGTGTGACATTTGTTCTAAGGCAATAGATCTATACAGCCAAGCCGTAGATATATAAACCCAGCGATCCTCTGCCTTGTCCTTCCATGGCCATCATTTGAACGCTCGACCTCTTCCTTTTACCTGTGCTTGCCATGAGAAATAGTTAACATGCGAGTTATAAAGTCCAATATTGGCCAAGCGACGGCTGGTATCGCGTTGCTAATGTCAATTCCAGTTGTCTCCGCCTCGTGCAGTCTTCCGTCGTCATATCAGTGGACATCGACTGGACCGTTGGCGAGCCCGGATTCAGGATGGGTCTCGCTCAAGGACTTCACTCATGTCCCTTACAACGGCCAGCATCTTGTGTATGCGTCGGATGTCAACACGGGAGGGTCCTATGGCTCAATGAGCTTCGGCCTATTCTCGGACTGGTCTGAGATGGCTTCAGCGAGCCAGAACGGGATGAGTTCGGGCGCCGTTGCGCCTACACTCTTCTACTTCTCCCCAAAGAACATCTGGGTGCTTGCTTATCAATGGTGTGCGTCTGCATTCTGCTACCGGACAACAAGTGATCCCACCAACGCGAGTGGATGGTCATCGGCACAGACGCTCTACTCCGGAAGCATTTCTGGTTCTAGCACCGGTCCTATCGACCAGGCACTCATCGGCGACAGCTCGGATATGTACCTTTTCTTTGCAGGAGATGATGGCAGTATATACCGGGCCAGTATGCCCATTGGAAACTTCCCGGGCAGCTTCGGCTCATCAGCGACAGTGGTCTTAAGCGACTCGACTGACAACCTTTTCGAAGCAGTGGAGGTCTACACTGTCTCGGGCCAAAGCCAATACCTCATGATCGTTGAGGCGATCGGACAAAATGGCCGGTACTTCCGCTCGTTCACGGCCACCAGTCTGAGCGGTACATGGACAGCGCAGGCCACAAGCGAGAGCGCCCCCTTCGCTGGTAAAGCTAACAGTGGTGCCACCTGGACCAACGACATCAGTTCTGGCGATCTGATTCGCAGCACCGATGACCAGACAATGGCCATTGATCCGTGCAACCTGCAGTTCCTCTACCAGGGAAGATCCACAACATCGAGTGGCACCTATAACCTTCTGCCTTATCAGCCCGGTCTGTTGACTCTGGCGAACTAGTACAGTGATGCACATCTTCGTGTTTGTTGGCCATGGCGAATACCCGAAGCGAATAAATATAACACTGCACAATGTTGAGGGCCGCGGACCCCTGCGACGGGCTCAGTATAAGGGTGAGCCCGCCAATTGGACCTTGCGATAGTCGAAAGGTTTAGGTAGCAATATGAAATTATATCTAGAACATTTTTTGCCTTCAATTACAAAATCGGTGGATGCAAAATGGCTGAGCAAACACAGAAGTGGTGGATCGCCGAACGAGACTAAATTTCCATAAGAGCGTTTCCAGTTGGGTTATTTTGTGTCTCCCGGTGCACTTTCCGGTGTTTGTACAAGCTGAAGTTCATAGAGTGAAGTGAATTGGTGCCAGTGAGGACGTAAAGAATATACAAACCTAGGAAATCTCTTCTACCTAGTAATTACATAACTTACAATCGATGTACCCTTAATGACGAACTCAGAATTGATGCCACAGTATATCTCCCAGATGCTGGATCCTTGACGTGGTTCAGTACACATTCATTAAATTCACTCCATGAACAATCTCAAAAGCCTTAGCCGCCATTTTTAGCTTGCGAAGTTCTCATATTTTAATTTGATCAATTATTTCTCTCTACCTCTTGGTCGTTGGTATATTATCTCCGTTGCGGTGCCCCGCAACGGTATGTACAAAACAAAACATTGTCCACATGCAACAGGAAGTGGAAAAATCCTCTCGGGGACCTCAATCCCAATATCAACTGCGTAAGCTAATGTATCATCCAACTTAATTTCTCTCCCTTTCAAAACCAGTGCAGGACGTCAGGTTCCTGTTCAGTATCACAAAAAGCTCTGGAGAGCCTGCTAGCAGCGTGATTCGATCGATCGAGCTGGATTTATTAGTATCCCACTTTTCTGTCAACTTTCGGGTTATCATCATGCGATGCAACAGCACACGGAGAAATATCAGCACATGCAGGATGCAGGGTTTTGCGAGATCGTCAAAGGGATCGAGCACAAGTATCTCGCTAAGCATGTACGTGGGACTACTAGTGGGCTCAGGGAACATCGCCAAGACCACCTCAAATGCGATCAGCCGATGCTTGACATTATTCTATATGGACTCTCGGAGATGCTTGGACCCACACCTTGATGGCCGGTTCATATACTACTACTCATTGGGCGCGGAGGTTTCAGACTCTCAACTACCAGGGGTGTTTGTAGGCTGCATCCTCAAAGCTCTCGAGGAGGATTCAATAGAAACGCTAGTGCCCTTAGAACGTGGCCGCTAAGCGGGCTAATCAAACGACCCGATCGCTTTCATCAATCTGCCTATGAGTCAGGGATTCGCCGCGGCAGGTACCAACTCTCTTCCCCGTGCCATTTGAAACATCACAACGACGAGTGTCTGTTCACTCGTATTCGAGTTTTTCCAATTGTTGCACTTACACGCTCGCCACCTCATCTTGCCCTGCCCCAATGACCGACACACATGCCGAGCCCAAGGCCACAGACAGCCTATCTCCTGTCTTGCGTGATTTTCCTCCCCCGCCCGATGGGGGTCTAAAGGCGTGGACACAGGCCGTGATGGGTCACCTGGTGGCGTTCAACACCTGGGGATACATTGCCAGCTTTGGCGTGTTCCAAGCCTACTACGAATCCGAGCTAGGCGTCTCTCCGTCGGCCATCTCATGGGTGGGATCTGTGCAAGTCTTTCTCATTTTTTTTGTCGGCACCTTCTCCGGTCGTGCCCTGGACGCTGGCTTCTTTCGTCAAGTTTACTATGCCGGGGTGGTCCTCCAGCTGCTGGGGGTGTTCATGACATCGCTAGCCACGCGCTACTGGCAGCTTTTTCTCGCACAAGGGGTCTGCACGGGTATTGGCAGTGGCCTGCAATTCTGCCCGGTAATGGGACTAGTGGCTACCTATTTCTCCGAGCGAAGAGTGTTCGCATTGGCGTTTGGGCTAGTCGGAAGCGGAACCGGGGGCATGCTCTTCCCCGGCTTGGTGAAGGCCCTCATGCCGAGTATCGGATTCGGCTGGACTATGCGGGTGGTGGGCTTCGTGATGATTGGCACCAGCATCCCAGCCACGCTTCTGCTCCAACCGCGACTGCCCCCGCGCAGGTCGGGCCCATTGATCGACTGGGTGGCCTTCAAGGAGCCCACTTATGTGATTTTCTGTCTGGGCATGTTTCTGAACTTCTGGGGGCTCTATTTTGCTTTCTACTACGTGGGCGCCTTTGGCCGCAGTGTCCTTGGCTTGACCTACTCAGACTCGACCACCCTGATCATCGTGACCAACGGAGCGGGAATCGTTGGCCGACTCATCCCCGCCTATCTGGCAGACCGCTATTTTGGCCCTCTTAACACCATCATCCCTCTGACTCTGGGGGCTAGCCTGATGATGTTCTGCTGGGCAGCGGTGCATTCGACCGCAGGCCTGTACGTTTTCGCCGTGCTGTATGGCATGTTTTCTAATGGCGTACAAGGCCTCTGGCCATCCACTCTCTCCAGTCTAACACCAGACCTAAGCAAAACTGGGACTCGCATTGGTATGGGTTTCACCATCGTGAGTTTCGCCTGCTTGACTGGCCCCCCTCTTGGCGGCGCTCTAATTGCGAGGGCCCAGGGTTACATTGGGGCCCAGGTTTGGGGTGGATTGACCTTCTTTCTCGGTGCTGTGGTCCTTATGAGCGCTCGCTTACTGAATACTGGAGCGACTATGAAGGCGAAGATCTGATCTGCGTGCGTTTCACACTGCGCAGCTGCGGACAAATTGAAAAGTCTCCATTAGTATATAGTTACCTATACATTCCAGCAAATACGCTTAATCCTGGGCGGTCACTGGGAAAGTCCTCGGGATAAAAATCTAAAATAAATTCAGAGTGGAAGGGGAATTTCTGGCAGCAATGTTCATTGGCGGCGTTAACATTTTCGGCGTTGATTTTCCCCCGAAACGGGACGGGCCGAGCACAGCCACCACCTTACGATCGATCATCATGATCTTTTGTAGGGAGTAACACGGCATGAATTTGGATTTAATCTCGAGGATATTCGGCTGATAGTTCTGAACAGACTCTTTAGCAACTTCCGGGTCCAGTACGAAGATAGAATTATCTCGTGGTGTTGCGATCCATGACGCCGCATACCTTGGCTGAAGAAACATTGACGCGGATGGCGCCACTCGAAGCCACTTCGTGTCCACCTTGAAAGTATGATGCAGGACGGCCGAGATAATCACCCTACACATAATCATAGCATGTCGCAAAGTCCAGTCGGTAAACACACGTTGTAACTTCTCGGCTCCTGATGGGTGATTGATTCGTTGGAAAAACTGAACCACTGCGGTGTTAACACTTTAAACACGGGCCCCTTGCCCCGCCAGCAATTAGGCGAAGGCCAGTCCTACGATCTTAAATTGGCCGATGACACAGACCTCTTAGTTCTTCACCTGCTCCCTTTCAGGAAAGGACCGGTCATTGTGGAATCGACTCGTTCCTGGCGTACAGGGGACGAACACGGGCTCTGGAAACGATTGCCCTGGAAGTTTGTCTCACTCTCTCGGAAATCTAAGCAACCATATTTTTGGCCACATCCTCCGGCAAGTTCAAGTGTTTCACTACTGTAAATACGCAAGGCTACATTGAAAATCAGGGACTCGTAAACTGTAGCGGGGTAGATAGCAATCTAAAAGTAGATTACTCTATTACCATGACTTTGAGATCAAGACTTTGGAAATGCATACGTTTCCTAAGATGCCTAGGTGGCATCGTAATCTTCAAGAAAACCCAGGTAAAACGAGAGATCGCCTACTGCTGATCTCATGTTACCTCTTACCTCTGAATACCAATCCCCGAGAAAACCCAACCTCATATCATAATACGTGAATGATAGAAATTGGATTTCGGAAGGGAAGTTTGTATATCAATGGCATCCGTCTGTTGTCTTGCAGCACGAAAGCTTTTTTTCTTGTGATATCTTCCTTGTCATGTGTACCTGAACAATTTGACGTGCTTCGTAGCAATTGGTGAAAATGGTCCATACCCTTCGCTTCCCACTCCTTTGGATATCACAAACATAGTCATTGTTTTTCCACCACTGCACTAACGGCAAAGGTTACATTGGTGGATATGCCTACATTAGTAGGTCGATGCGACGTGCAGTGTCTAGTCCTCGAGGGGCTTTGTACCATCATAGTCCTACAGCTAATTTTTGGGAACGTGCGCCAAACTAATATGGCATAGAACTTTAATCGTAGCGAACTCAAGCGAGGGGTATTTCAGGGGGTTCAATCTTGTGAAGTGAGCATATAAATAAGACACTTTAGGGGAGGCAGTGTTGCAAAAGCGCCATCACAAAAGTGCCATATATTTGCAATGGTCCAAATTCCATCCCAGATCTGTGCCTTCCCATCTACTTCGTCACCCGACGTGGTAGTGGTGGGAGGCGGTGCAAGCGGTCTTGCCATACTCCTTCAGTTGATCGAGCGAGTCAAAAATGGAGAAAACCTTGGTCAGGTGGTCATCTTGGAGAAGAGTGAGATTCCAGGTCCGGGCTTGGCCTATTCAAATGCCTGTGCCGGCACATTTCTAAACATGCACTCCGATACTATGGGATTGTACTTCGACAAGCCCCTACATTTTACTCAATCTCGGGCAAGTTTGGAAGCCGGCCCGTTTCCTTCCCGTGAAAGTTATGGCGATTACCTCCAAGCAACTTGGTCTCAAGCCATCGAGGATGCTCAGCAGGATGGGTTGAGCGTTTCCGTTATTCACCAAGAGGCAAACGACATCGACAGATTGAATGATGGCGCGTTATCTTTGACACTTGAAAATGGAACACAGCTTGTATCGCAGTCCGTTGTTTTGGCTCTGGGAAACTTTACAGCTCCCTGCAGCCCTCATCTCATCAATCTCCCCGGCTTTTTCTCGAGCCCCTGGCCATTATCGAAGCTGAAGTCAATTCCTCCTAGTTCCACAGTTCTTATCGTGGGTTCCCGTTTGTCAGCTGTTGACACCGCGACCTACCTTTCGGACAATGGCCATCGAGGTGCGATTACCTTCATGTCACGCAGCGGCCGCCTCCCTAAAGTTCAGGGAAACCAGACTCCTTACCCGCGTCGTTACGCTCTGCATGAACTTGCCAGACAGATCGAAGCGAGTCCGGATGAAGCTCTTGTTCAAGTGATGAGCGGTCTTATGGAGGAACTTTCGCAAGCTACAAACGGCGATTGGAGTTGGATTCTCGACAATGAGTCTCCTATGAAGCAGCTGCAACAGGATATTCAAGCTGCAAAGGACGATCAAACTCAGTGGCAGGCAGTTCTGCGGGGTACGGCTCCAGTCATTGAGCGGTATTGGAACTGCCTATCTTCAAAGAGCCAACGGCTCTTCATGGAGAGATATTACAGCCTCTGGATGAGGTTCCGTCACGCAATGCCATTGCAAAATGCACAAAAGATACTAAGGATGCTGGAAAGCTCCCAGTTACGGGTGGCCCAAGGAGACTCGGTATACTGGGATGGCACCTTCAAAGCGCAGACTTCTGCTGGGCTCATTGAGGCCGCATACGTTATCGAGGCAACCGGCCAAGAGTGTCGGCTCGACCGCATTCATTCCCCACTTATACAGTCTGCACTGAAGAACAATCTTATTAAGACTCATCCTAGTGGAGGAATAGCTGTCAATTTTGACAGTTTGTCGGCCTCACCGGGCCTGTATGCCATCGGGTCGCTCACTCGCGGTACACATTTCTACGTGAGTGCCATCGACCGTATTGCAGCACACGCTGCTCGAATTTCATACGCCTTGACGCAGGAGCATTGTGCCCGATCTTTGCATGTGGCTATCTTTTGCGGATCCGACCTTTTCTCTCAACTCATGACAAGCAATCTGGTTCCCCAGCTCCTTGCAGCCGGTCATGTACCCTTCATATACTTACCAAAGCACAAGGCCAGCCGCAAAGCTTCTCATTTTGAGCTCCGCGAATTAGCATTCTTCGAAAGAGAGCTAATACAAGAACACGTCATCCCTTATTTCAAGAATGAGAGTTCCGAAGGAGCCATACATAGAACAGTGCAGCAAATGCGAAATGCATATGGCATCCTCGTGGAAGAGGTACCTGATGTCAACAAAATGTCTTTTATCAAAAGCCTTGCCAAACATCGCATCGACGTGGGTCTGTCATTACGATGTTACCAGCGCTTCAAAACGGAGATTATACGCTACTTCTCCCAGCCTCGACGACTACTAAACCTCCATCCAGGTACCCTTCCCGCCTATCGCGGAGTCATGACGACCGCCCGCGCCATGAAGAACAAGGAAACTCACTTCGGTTATTCGCTTCATGATATCGACGAAAATTGGGACTCAGGCGACGTCATTGATATCCAGGAGCATCCTATCGACTATTCCAAGTCAATGCTGTCGTTCATGGAAGATGTATATAATATGGGAGTGAGAATGGCTATTGATGCAATCAATAAAATTGCCAGGGGGAAGGAGCTACCCAAAACGCCGCAGAATGCCGAAGTGAGTGGATACTACACGTTTCCAACGAAAGAAGAATTGGAAGATATCCGTCAAAGCGGGATTCGTCTGGTGGATGCTGAGAGTATTATTAACATCATTGTTGAGTCTTTCGCGCCGTCGAGGGAACAGCACAAATTCCGCACATATATCCTGAGGGTTGTCCAAGATTGGTACGATCGGAACTCAACCTGAATCCATAATTGGGAAGCAGTGATACGGAATTTTTAATTCAATTTGATTCACGTATGTCATATCTCATAGTACGTAAAAGCAGTGTGCCGCCAATCTCCTACCACAGACTGCGCTCAAATGCAAAGCATTCTCACGATCGTGAAGTCCGTCCATCTTCTTTTTCTCGGACAACTTTGTGAGCTCCTGAGCGTCCCGAATGTTATAGAGGCTAAAGATAAGACGAGTAGACACAAAAAGGAAGGCAAAAACATGCAACGGCCAGGATTCGCTGGTGGTCACTCGCCCAACTAAACTACTAAGAATACGAGGTAGAGATCATGAATACACGGATGAAGAAGGACAAAGTAATAGGTTATTGATGAATTAAAAAGCCAAAAAAATATGACACACATGTCTTAAGACACTTGAAGAAAACAACAGCACATTTTTGCTTTTCACGAATCAATTTCGAAATACCTTTCAACCCGACAAACCTTTTCAATAAACCATCTTCTCCAGTCCTCCCTTAGCTGTCAAAGTCAGTGCAAGATGATGGCCTTTACCACTCAACCTTTGCAGACAACGGAGCTACTGTTTAAGGAATTCTGGAAATGCTTGCTTGTTAGTTGCATACAAAAAACACGGCGGAATGAATGGCGAAAAAAGATATACTAACAAGCGGAGGGTAGACAACGGCACCATTGTTGCAGCAGAGCACGTCACGGTTGTCGCAATAACCCTCCTCCTCTAGTGAAATTTTAGCAAAAGGAACTGGATATATTTAGATAGTTTGGCCGACTCACCGAAACCGCATCGAGTTCCAGCAATGTTTTTAACAACATATCCGGTACAGCAGTAACACACTTGATCGGCAGCACCAAGGCTGGAGAATGCAAAAAGACCAAAAAGAGTCCTTAAATTCATATTTGAAAGCGGTGTTTTGTGGCGGAATCGAATATTTTAGATCAGTGGTCTTGATTAAGCAACAAGTAGGACGAGGACATCAATTGATCTAGAGACTTACCAACTGCTTTATTTGCAAAAATGTAAATCAAGAGATGGTCTAGGTCAGTGAGTGAGCGATTCAGCGGCGAGAGACCTTGCATCATCGGTAGCTCACGTATGAACTTAATCCGAGGACTGAAGTTGGTAGCAGCTTAAGGTCAGCTCCCTTCCCCCCTTCCCGGTCCTTGCATCAGTAATTAATACAACCCCTATTTTACTGGGTTTAGCGACGGACATGGTTGATCTGAAGATTTGACATTGGGTACGATCTACAAATCTGGTAACATTAAATTTCAATACAGGATAGATCTCTAATTCAGTCTGAGATATACGGTTGCTAAATATCCATTAGAACAGAAACCCCCGAACACAAAATGGTATAATTTAGATTCCCAAGTATCAGTACGAAGAAACTTCATTTTGTAGCATGGCTACTATGCCAATGCGTCTACTTGCCCTTCGTAAATTGACTAAACTGTAATCATACTTTGTTAGAAAAGGAAGGAAAAGAGAAAAAGGGTAAAACAACACGAACAGACAGAAACGGATAGACATTACACAACCAGTCCCGAACGTGTTTGTACTTAGGCTCGAAAATTGGATGTCGTTGAACAATGGCAAGGCAATGCTCGTTCTAGATCTATGAAAGCAAGAATTGACGACAGAGGGCCGTTTTCAGAAAAGAATATCTCTCCTTTACCACTAAAGTATTCACCGTGGCTTCACCTAGATCCCGACTCAAGACACGACCCGCGGGCCGTTGGGTCGTGCATTGTGAGAGCCATATTTAGCTAAGTGCATTAGAGCGTAAGCTCAAGAACTGTGAGGAAGATGGACTTGAGTTTTATCAGTGATAGTGTAATAAATTAGCTGCTTTGATTACTTGTCCTTAAATTCACCATAATCTAAAAAAAACGACTATAGATGCTAGAAAAAATCAAAGTGAACATACAAGGGAAATATGTAGAATTACAGAGGAAACGCACATAAATTTTGTTGTAACGAGGTTTCGTAATGCTTGTATTGTGTGACCTAGTAGGGTCGTAATCGATTATTGCGGGTTACCTACCTCGACGCAAAACCCGACTTATGAGTGGATTGGGTCTGGTTCGGTTCGGGTTGGAGATGGGTTCTCCCGAAGCCTAGTTCTGGGTCTGTTCGAAACCCGACCCGTCTTTCGGCGAGGTCTAGAAGCCTCCACCCAAGGGTATGTTCGTAATTTACTTCATCTACTATCGTTATTGATACGCATATTATCGTTGAAATGGAAAAGGTATCTCTTGTATCTATCTCAACTGGTTATCCGTTCATATCCGATTAGCGTTGTGAAATAAAGTTCGACTCGAGCTACTCAAGCATGAGGGAAACGAGGTCTGGCGGCAGTACGGGCGCACTACTTTATTTAGTTCCTACGAATAAAGCTCAGTTGGTGCCGCTTTTATCGATGTCTGAAACAACATGTTGAAGGAAACTCTCCAAAACGAACGGATGTCTAGCTCGAGTTAAGCTTTTGATAAAACTCATGGAACAAGCACTCGATGTGGACTAAGCGATTAAATGTATAGCGTCATCATATTTATTGCATGTCTAGATATAATGATATGTCCCAAGTCATCCAAGTTTCCAAGAAAAATTGGTTGTCATGGTACTACAGTGATCCAAGGATCATGCTATTTGTTTTCGGTCGCCAGCCTGCCGTTCTTCTTGTTTTGTTGATATTTCTATCAAGATGGTTTTCAACAAGGCAAACATACGAAAATATCGACTATGCAGGTAATATTGGCCAAGCCGATTTTTCAACAGGATCGAAGTTTGGACCCATCGATGCCGTTTACACTTGGGTCAATGGATCAGATCCTAGATGGAAAAGCGAGAGGGACTTTTGGTATCAACGCTGGATCCAAGAATACGATGGACCGGATCGGAATATCCAAAAAAGGGAGAAAAGTGGCTCTGAAGATGATGAGGGTGCTGCCTCTGAGAATCATTTTCGAGACAACGACGAGCTCCGATATTCCGTTCGCTCCCTAGAAAAGTTTGCACCGTGGATTCGTCAGATACATCTCGTGACGAACGGCCAGATTCCCACCTGGTTAGATTCGGACAATCCTCGAATCAACATTGTCAGCCACTCGGAAATTTTTGAAAATTCCTCACATTTGCCGGTTTTCTCTTCCTCTTCTATTGAAAGTAATCTGGACAGAATTCCAGGTCTCAGTGATAATTTCCTCTACTTCAATGACGATGTTTTTCTTGCTGCGCCGATCTCGCCAAGTGATTATATAACACCATCTGGTGTGCAAATCATATATCTGTCTCATCCAGTTCCACTAGGTGATGATGCATATCCGGAGTATTGGTCTGGGGGTAATCTTCTTACTCCAGATAGCACCGAACCAACATCTGGGAGGCAGTTCGATGACTACAGGCTTTTGGATGATGGGAACGGCGGAGTAAAAATTGAGCAGCTAGTAGGGAAAGCATTTGTCTCCTCGACATGTGAACTGGATGCAGTGATCCTGCAGTCTTTGTTTGACGAAGTTTTTAGGAGCAATCTTTCTCAGGGACATGGCCACATCAATGCTACTTTGCTCTCAACCCACCAAAGTTTCACCTTAAACGACGTTGAGGCGTCGAACATAACAAAAAGCATTCCAGAGCTAGACACTAAGAGCCGGATCAAAATTGCCGCACTGTTAGATGCATTCTCGCAGTGCCCCAATGACCATGATTTGGTTTCTGATGCAATCAGGTCTGTGATAAAGGCATTCAACGGTCGGTTTAGTCTATCGAAACATCTCCGGAGGGTCCCGTCTCACATGCCTCATATGATCAACAAGCAAGTCTTAACTGAGCTTAAAGGGATATTTCCACAAGAGTTTCAGCTAAACTCAGCACATCGGTTTCGACACCCACGGGACCTACAGGTTGCCTTTGCCTACTTTAATTATCTCATCAATCGGCCCTATTTTTTGTCTTCCACACTGTGTGGGTTGCGGGGCCAATACCTTGACAGGGATCGCGATAGCTCCCTCGAAGAAAATGATATTCGAACCCTCGAAAGCGTTCTGTATGGAAACATTTCACCAGTGGGCTTTCATGGCTCTGTTCAAATGTGTCTTCACAATGGCACTGGGTTCACAAACCAACTACAATTCCAGACCGAAGCAGGAAAGATGACAGGCGTTTCTGTCAAAGACGTGGAGCGCTGCGTCGATATGTCAAAGTTGCGATCACACTTTCAGAAGGAGAAGGGGTATAGACTGAAGATGGGAACCGATGTGACCTTTCATATGTTGGGAGACGACTACCAGACCACTATGGACCAATTCCAGTCGACAAAAGACCGACGAACAAAATTTATTTGTCTCAATGACGACATGAAAAGCCCATCAATTGAAGTGAGACTCGCTTTTAGGCAGCTACTCGAAGACATGTGGCCAGTGCCTTCAACCTTCGAGTTGCAGACCAGATCATAACGAAGGTTACAGAGCACTGTCGCACGAAGAATTCACCTCTCTATATCTTTTGTATCTTGATTTTTCCTTTCTGGAAGCAATCTGATCATGTATTCCTCTTGCGAGTCTAGGAGAGCCTGACTAGACGAATCAGATTATTGGAATTAGATGGCCCGTATCGTGCATGTCGACAAGTTAGTTACCATGCTAACAAATTCCACGAACCAGGCCACAGTACACGACAGAGATATGAGTCACGTGATGTCTCTCATAATGCTATCCTTCCGGCGCTTTTGGTCTTTGGAGATTACCATTCTTGATTAGCCAATCAGAGACCTTTCCTAATAGTATGACATGCATGGACCGACAAACGAGCCAAACAGAGATAAAACAGTAGTTATCATAATCATACTTATTTTTTGGCCACGTTTTAAGAACAAAGTCACTAATCCAGAACTGTTTTCCCTCGCTGCCACCAGCGACAAAAATATTAAATTTCAAATTGTTGTATGTATGACATACTCGCCCCCAGGTCGGACCCCAGACCGTTACGCGATTAACATGTTTTACTCCTTAAACTCAACTTCCTTTCCACTTTGCATGCCAATAACAGCATAACTGACAGGATCTGTAATACTGGTCAATAATTGCTCATTTGCGCCCATCCTGGGGTACTTACCCAGCTGCTGTAAGATAACTTGTTCCCCAGGCAAAAAGTTCACATCCCGCGTACACTTGAGCTCAACAGTAGAATTTGGAGAATGGTAGATAGTGATATGGTCAACTTCTCCGGTAACATATTCCGCTGTATCAGGCTCAATCATTCTGCCACCAACTTGAGCACCGACGTGTGTTCCCTCTTGTAGGGTGATAGGGTCGCGGTCGAAAAAAGCCTTAGGCATGATGGAAATTGGTGGTTCAGTCAAAAATGGAGGTCTTCAATTGGAAAGGAGATTAGTAAAATTGGGTGAACATCCTCTTGAGTTTCTTACACGAATATATCTTTGTCTCTCTATATAGCAGAGTGCTAATATACTGGAGAGAAGAATTAGTGTCAGACGACATCCGTCATTATGATGTCTTCGATTCTATGTCCTACTAGGTAGGATTAAATAAAAGACGTAATATAAAGTCATCACGTAATTCTAGATTACGTCTAGTTATTACGATCGATTATTACTAAAGAAGGTTAAAATAAGGTTAACGTTAACATAAGTTACAGCGGTAAGGGTAAGCAAGTCGCCCATGTACAGTAAGCGACCCGCCCACCCAACCAACTACTACTTACTTTAAGTCGATTCATCAGACCACCAAGGACATTAATTTCAATTTTCTACATATCATACCTATTAGGGCAATGCGTGCATTTATGCCAAAACGTCCTTTTATGTCCAACTTGATTACAGTCGCTGCATCACAGGGGGCACGTCTGATTGGCTGCGAAGCTGGCGAAGCTGACGAAGCTGGTTCCGCAGGGGAAGCATTCGAAGCTTTCAATAGCCTGGTTTGGATTATTAAATGCCTCCCTATCCTCATCAGTCGAAAGTTTTTCTGATTGAGCAATGCGGTTTTGCTTCTTTGTCTCACTTTCAACTTGTAATCACGAATTACTTTCTCAGAAATGCTGTGCTATGCATCGCGAGCTGGCACCCTTTGACAAGATCATTTAGGGCTCTGTATATAGGGGTAGGAGGCCTTGGTGATCGACGACTAAGAACAGCTTTGATTAACGAAGCTTGTTGCTCCAATTGTTTGGCATTGGCTGGCGTTTGGAGACTGTGCGCGCTTGATCAATTAGGTAGAGGGGTAGGCGTCCGAATTTGGACAGCAAGCTTTCATCGAAATTCATGTTGTGGTCACAAAGAGAATACAACAATGGATGAATCAACAATGATGATCCAAATAATTACGACCCAATCCATGGTTTATGAGCATACGAGGGTTATTGGCTTTGTATGACGCAAACCGAAAAGTGCTTAATTTTACAAACTCTAATCGAGGCGCGGGGATTTCTGACTGCACGTAAGTTGTGTCTCCACTGGAACTTTGCTACCCAGCGGATACAACCTCTCAGGATATTTTGAAAGTCGACATGTAGTTTGAAGTCCCATCAAAAAAGCTGTAGTCTCTCTCGTCATCCTCCTCGCTCCCTCTGGGACGCTGATACTCAGACCTGGTTCCCAAATTTCGTATTTTCTTCTTACTGGGCTCAACCGTGAGCAAATTACTCCTGATGGTGTTCTTTCAAGAAAGCTCCATTTCATTTAGTTTGGTGCTTTTACTCCTTGTCTACGTTAACTTTCCAAACTTGGCATTGAGCTCTGATACAAGTCATGAGAATCACCACGAAGAAACGGCAACGAAATCAAGCAAAAAGAGTCTCCAAAACTCTCAAACCTGTCCAACATTCTTAATTCACCTTCCTGAAGGCACATCAAGGTCAATTCCACAGATCCAGCACCAATTCAATTCTGAAACTCAATCCGATCGACTTGAAAGAACTGAAAGGCAAAGGGCCGTGAAAAGAGCGTTTCAGCATAGTTGGAATGGATATAAAAACCATGCCTGGTTGTGGGACGAATTATCGCCTATCACTGACAGCCATAAAAACTCTCTTGGGGGATGGGCAGCAACTTTGGTCGACTCCTTGGATACATTATTCATAATGGATTTAGATCAAGAGTTTGAAAAAGCACTTGAAGCCCTCCATGATATCGATTTTACTACTTCGAGAGTACCCAGTGTTAACGTCTTCGAGACGACGATACGATATCTCGGAGGCTTGATCAGCGCATATGACCTGAGCGAAGGAAAGCATTCGATCCTCTTGGAGAAGGCCCATGAATTGGCCGACTTCTTGTACGGGGCATTTGATACCCCAAACAGAATGCCACAGACGCGATGGCAATGGATAAGGTAGGTAACAAAGGTGTCTACTACGCCAAAAGAAGGTCCCTCTATTCATCACTTCTAATTAAGAACGTTTTAACCAGTACTTAGGACCGTATTGGAATCTTCAACACAGCCCAGTGAAAATACGCTCCTTGCCGAGATAGGTTCTTTGAGCCTAGAGTTCACTCGCCTTTCGCAAATAACAGGCGACTCAAAATATTTTGATGCTGTTCAGAGAATTGCAGATGCACTACATAGCATACAAAACCAAACTAGGTTGCCAGGTCTATGGCCGGTCTCGTTGGACACCCGTGAATTGCGGTTCTCTGACAGCTACTTCACAGTAGGTGGTATGGCTGACTCCACCTACGAATACCTCGTCAAAGAGTATCTACTCCTTGGAGACCAATCGAACCAATATGGTGAGATGTATATCTCTGCAATTGAAGGGATCAAGAAGCATCTGCTCTTCCATGGTATGGATAAAGATGGGGGAGACATATTATTCGCTGGGAATATCCGATTCGACTCAGAATCTGGCGAAGAGATTTTTGAGTATCAAACGGAGCATCTCAAGTGCTTTCTGGGTGGTATGGTAGGACTTGGTGCCAAGGCATTTGCTCGCTCAGCTGACTTATCTATTGCATGGGAACTGGTGAATGGATGTATATGGGGATACAATCTCATGCCTGTTGGAATTATGCCCGAAACTCTATATATCAGTGGCTGCAGAAAATCAAGTTGTGAATGGAATGAAGAGAAGTGGCTTCGGGATATATTCGGATGGCCAGAGGAAAAGGATATGCCCAGGAATTTACGTGAAGCTGCACGGTTGGTTATTCAGAACCATGGGCTACAATCACCAATACTGGAAGTCGTGGATCCAAAGTATCGTTTAAGGTAACTTGGAATGAATGATGAGATTGATCAAGGCACTATCATGCTGATAATTCTACACAGGCCTGAGGCAATTGAGTCTATCTTTATCATGTACAGAATTACCGGCGAAAAGTCACTACAAGAAGCTGCATGGCGAATGTTTCAGAACATTGAACAGTACACCAAAACCAAGCACGGCCATGCTGCGCTCGAAGATACCCGTGATATCTGGACAGCAAAATCAGATGTTATGGAAAGCTTCTGGCTTGCAGAGACACTGAAATACTTTTATCTTATTTTCTCAGATCCAAATTTGATCAGCTTGGATGAATACGTCTTGTAAGTATAGCGTCCCTGAATTCCTCAGCAAAACGGAGAGGCCTTGATCAGTCGGTTAATTACGTGATGTAGTAATACCGAAGGACACCCGTTCAAGTATACATATGGCTCTCCTACAATGTAGCATTGTGACTCTTTTGATTTACATCTTGGGTAACGAGCTTGAATCAAGTAATATTCATGGAGATTTATTTAATACTGTCAAGAATTGGAATTCCTACAGGTCACATACAGGGATTTTACCACTCACCAATATTTCCTATTATGTATTAGTCATTTACTACTTAGTGAGCCCTCTAAATTGTCGGGCATTCCTAGATTTATCTGAATCAGAGATTTATTTCTTCGTGAATTACACGTCCATGTGGGACTGTCGTACGCCCAGATTTTGACAAATACACGTCCTTAGGAAGAAAAAATATCTAGACCCACGCTAGCCACCCAAGTCGAATATTGCGGTATAGATATGTGCTTTACGATTCTCCGATTATTTACCAAGAAACGGCAGTTAATAGTCTACCATGGTTAGACCGGGTAGACTGCCGCTCACGGCTACCCATGCTTTCAACGGAAACGGTTGAGAACACGAACACGATCAATTTGTATTTGGAACCACAAAACCGATTTTACACCACCGGTAACCTTGTTTTCTTGAGTTTATGTAAACCTTAATCTGTTACCGTGTCGATATAGATCTAGGCATCCGTTAAACTCCGGAAGCCTCAGTGCACACAAAATGTTGCATGGCGCATTGGCCTTCAAGTGATTCCGGTCAATATCATGTCCTCGGGCTATTATTTGTATTTTCAGCTTTCATTGAATAGGCAAGATCTTGTACATTCGATTCATCACGCCAAAAAGCAGATAAGATATCTAAAATGATTACGGCCATTGCGAATGAAGGCTTGCCTGCTGTCCAATATCATCAATTAAGTTGGGACTCAATAGCCACTGCTTGGCCCACGGGTTCAGTAACCAGTGACTATTCTGATTATCCACAAGTTCAGCCTCAAGAAATACCACTTCTAGGAAGAGCGAAGCCAGTCATACTAGACTTGGAGGTGCTTAGGTTATCATCATCGGACCAAACCAGCCATCCTGATAGCTGGAAATATTATGTTCCAAATTCGCAGCCGCAAAACCATGATCCTACAGTCCACTCAAATTCTCATGTGATTCCGACAGTTCAGACAGACAACAATGGGGAACAATTGCACAACACAGAAATATTCTTACGGGGATGGCCTGACCAAGCCCTCGACACAGTTTGCGGCTGGGGCTCGAGCGAGCGGCATACCCGGCTAGTTCGGAAGAGATTCGCTGAAATACTGAACACATATAATGTGGGAACGCTTAACGATGCTGGCTGCGGTGATCTAGCGTGGATGAGTATGATAGATCTCGAGGGGGTCGACTATGTTGGATACGATATATACGAGCGTGCAAACTGGGCCGAACTACGACAACGCGGCTACCGACTGGACATTCTTGACGTCACAAAAAAAGAACCGCGCCCGGCTGATCTACTTATTTGTCGTGATGTTTTTATTCATTTGCCGAACGATATGATTCTCCCTACGCTGGAGCGATTCCGCCACTCGGCCTCGCTGCTCCTCACCACAAGCTATATCAGCGACCCGATTTTGAGTGAAGGAGGATTTTCCAACTTCAAGCGAATGAACGAGCCAAGTCTACATCACAGAAAGCTCGACTTGACTCTACCTCCGTTCAACCTCGGCCAACCGCTTGTTCGCATCCCCGAGGACTCACCCAACAAATATCTCGGACTCTGGGATATGACTCGCCTGCCAACGGGCCCGTACGCGATGAAGTCACTCTCTTGAGTCTCCTAACGCCCATCACCTGGTAGTACGCTGACCGTTGGGGGGTGAACTTCCCATAGGATTTCATGGTTGAATTCCGGATGATTGTTTTGAAGAAATCCAAGAATGGTGAATTCCTGAAGATGGGATTATTGCTAAGATACACTCACAAGGTAGGATGCCTGTCGATTAGGTAGAGAATCAGAGATGAAAGGAATATAGAACACGATATCTATCATTTCAGAGACTAAGTTTCGAGGAAGAGAGAAATATACACTGAAATTCACTTTATTGAAATGATTAGGTATTAACCTAGTCAAAGGACAGTAAGAGCTGCTTTCGAGCCCTAAAGCCTGCAATGTAATCAGGAACAAAGGATAGAGTATTATTACGGTGCTCGGCCGCTCTCAAACGTAACCCGATACAGCCAGGCCTAGGCCGGGTCTTCTGGCTGCAGCAGTCAAGTGATGTAGTCATCATCGAGGGTCAATGTTTAGTTTGCTGTATTTTTAACTATATGTATGGTGCTAAGACCCATATCATTGATGCTGATGGGCTCCCGAATTTATCGTGCGCTTTACCCACTGCTTCTGAGATGAGACTCAAACAGATCGTGCGAAAGGAGTTTTCATTCTATAACCACTGCCTAATCTTTTCTCCTAAGTGCCTATTCACTTTTAAGTGTCTCTCTATGTCCTTTCATACTCTAAGCATGGCCCGTTCTATTTTCTTCCTATGTGGACTGTTGTCGTTGGCCTCCGGAGAACCGGGTTGGCCGTATGAAACTTTTCAGACCGGAAATTGGCAACCTCCTCATCTGACCCTCCAAAAGATCGGTGAAACATATCCAGGGCACATCTTTATAGGCGTTCGAAAGTACAACAAAGCCGGCACTGCGCCAACAATCTTCGACAATAATGGTGACATGGTGTGGCAAGGCCCACAAGGGGAGAACCTGGACTTTAAGGTGCAAACCCTTTTCAGCCAGGATGTGATCACCTACTGGGATGGACAGCCAGGTGATATGGTGTTAGGCTATGGAGCAGCGCATATCCTCGACAACACATACAAAGAGATCTACACAGTCACCCTGTACGACGACTTCCAGACGGCTAACGGCTCAACATTTGACTCCTACATCGACGGCCACGAACATTACATTACACCCAATAATACCATGCTCGTCTCAGCTGTCAATTTCACTCAGACAAACACTAGCCATCTTAGAAATGGCAAGCCCAACATGTGGATTATTGACTCTCTGTTCTATGAAATCGACATCAAAACAAACAATGTCTTGTTCAAATGGGATGCACTGGAGCACATTCCGATTTCCAAGTCCAGGATTAGTATAAAGGGCGGAAGAAAGCCGACTGAGGCCTGGGACGCTTACCACATAAACTCGGTTACTACTACCAAATATGGATATCTGGTCAACTTTCGGCACCTCGACTCTGTTTTCTATATTAACAAAGATGGCTCCATCAGGTGGGAGCTTTCTGTGAGTATATATAATAATCATCATATTCTTTCTTGTTGTTGCTTATTCGGTGTTTATTCTAGGGTGGCAATGATGGCAGCGGCGACTTCAAGAGTAACAATGTTTACTTCGCATGGCAACATGACGTCCGCGTCCACAACGAAACCGATGAAAGCCTAGTACTCAGTCTAATGAACAACGATGCATTAGAGAATCGGGACACTGGCCCGTCAACAGGGCTGGTCGTCCACGCCGACCTCGTCAACAAGAAGGCATGGAGAACCTACGAGCTGGCAGATCCTGCTGACAGTGTCGTTAGCGCAACTCAAGGCAGCTTCCACTTCCTACCATACTCAGGAATAGAGCACATGTTACTAGGCTACGGATCGATACCCAAACTCAAGGAATACGATGGAGACGGCAACGTAGTTCTTAGAGGACAATTTGGCAACAACGCATATGCGGCGAATGCCTACCGGATATCTAAATCGCCATGGAAAGCTACTCCGTACTGGGATCCTGTTATATTCATCAATCATACAACCGAATATAAGACCGATATTTACATGAGTTGGAACGGTGCCACGGACTACGACAACTGGGCCATTTTCTCAGTCCCACCGGATACTTCAACGTTGCAGGAAGGCCAACGTCTGCTGGTTCCTGAGCGAAACGACTTTGAGACTTCTTGCGAATGTCTGCTAGTCCATGAGCGAAACGGCTTCGAGACTCACGTCACTCTTGAGTATGTTGATGCCAAGTTTATCATTGCTGTTGCGAGAAACGGCGAGAAAATCATAGGCATGTCCTCCGTTGTGGAATTTGCATGATGATATGCATCTCCGTTTGTTTGTTTCGTTGCAGGAAATAGAGACTACAAGGCCTAGACAAGGAAAGACGAATAAGGCGGCTTTCAAAATAACATTCCCTTCTTTCTCGTAAGCTGTAATTCAGAGGAAGGTTACTTATAACGTTTCAGACAGAAATATTGGACATTTATAAGCACATCCAGCATCCATGTTAACTAGAAATCAATTTTGGTATTTCTATGGAGGATAGGAATTTATTCCGATGTAGGTTTCATATCCCAACATTCCCGGCGGGATCACAGGATCGCTCCAGCATGCGTCATGAAAAACGGCATTACGACTATATTTCTCCTTGCATGTCTCATAAATCGATGGCTTATTGACTCAGACCTATTTATTTGCCTTTTGTTTTCTTACTAGAACGTAAAGAATGTCTCAATGAATTATTACTGCCATTAGAGTTTTAATACATTTTGCCTCCTGTCAAGAATGTGATCCGTATAATCCCCGCAATTGACATCTCATTCTCGAAATTTGCCTCTTCAATCTCCTGTTCTCTTCTTCAGGATCGCATTCCATGTGGTTATCTACTCATTTTAAAATATGCTCCCTTTCAAAGGCAAAAATGTAGTACAAATTTCTAAACGTGGCTCAAAACGAGCCTAACGGTTCAAATCCTAAAGTTTCTAATATCCATTGAGTGAGCACTATCTATTGGTCTGAAAAGATGTCAAACGAGGTTAAGCCTTAGACTACTAATATTATGAGACGTTTTAACACCCTCTTTATTCGATTTGACTTATAAATCGATAGAATTCCTCGTTTTGATTTTAGTCGTCTCGGTGAAAGTGACTTTTGCGGATTAAATAAGAATGCAGGCAATTAGAAATGATAGTTATATTAAAGCATACGACGAATCCGTTTACCAACGTCTCTTTTTTAACCCTTGAATTATATGTAACTAAGTGGTCACGCTAGCAGAAGTAGTCCGCGGTAAAAACTTCACTGATGCATTCCACGACCTAGAACCGTTCAGCCACGGACTTTTGTTAAAGAAAGACCTTGACAGGCTATTATCAATCTAGGGCACTCTGATTGCCATTTAGTACCTCCGCAAATGCGGTATTAGCGATATTTCCACTACTTTCGGAGCTTTCAGAAGCTAGATCACATTCCCAGGTCACTTCCGTAGAATTGCCTGACTTATAGGAATGACAATATTATGGAAAGTTATAGGTCTTAGTAAACTCTACTACGAGGTGGCTTCATTGCGTGTAATTTCCACCAGTAAGGACAAAGAGGCTGACGACGACTTAGACATGGCCGCAGTTTCGATTATATTTGCTTCGAGCAAGGTGAGCGACATATAAAGGTGCCCCAAAGCCGCGCTTAAGATACATACAGATCTAACAAGCTCTTCAAACAAGTTCAACACTCAAACTCCGAAGTTTCTAGTCTGTGAAAACACACGAAGATGAAGTACTCTATGATTCTCTCGACCTGGATGGTCGTGGGCCTCGTGGGCGCTGCGCCAACCACCCAGCCAAGTATTTAAATTTTCCTTTTGTGAATTTAGGAACACTTACGCTGACTGTGATTCAAGTCTCGAGCGGGATTGAGGAGATCGCAGCTCCACCTCCTTATCGACCTCCTTACTACAAGGATCATGACGACCACCGTCACGATCGCCATGATGGACATCCAAAGCGTGAAGACGATGATCACCACCATGATCGCAATGATGACCACCGTCACGATAAGGACCATGATGGACATTTCAAGCGTGAAATCGTTGAGCACCACGACGGTCACCACGATGGTCACCGCGACGACCACCATAAGGATCACCATGATGGCCATCTAAAGCGTGAAGTCGATGATCACCACCACGATCGCCATGACGACCACCGTCACGATCGTCATGATGGTCATCTAAAGCGTGAAGTCGATGATCACCACCACGATCGCCATGATGACCACCGTCACGATCGTCATGATGATCATCCAAAGCGTGAAGTCGATAACCACCACCATGATCACGACGAGGACCATCGTCACGACAAGGACCATGATGGACATTTCAAGCGTGAAATCGCTGAGCACCACGATGGTCACCACGACGGTCACCACGAAGACCACCATAAGGATCACTATGATGGCTTTCTGAAACGTGAAGTCGATGATCACCATCACGATCGCTACGACGACCACCACCACGAAGGCCACCATAAGGATCACTATGATGGCTTTCTGAAACGTGAAGTCGATGATCACCATCACGATCGCTACGACGACCACCACGACGACCACCACGAAGACCACCATAAGGATCACTATGATGGCTTTCTGAAACGTGAAGTCGATGATCACCACCACGATCGCTACGACGACCACCGTCACGATCGTCATGATGGACATGCTCACTAAGCCATGGCACTTCCACATCACTCTTACCGTCTTTAGAAATAAAGTCCAAGGGAGATTAGTTTAGTTAGTTCAAAGGTGTTAAATTCTGCTTTGTCGTTATTGTAGGCTATTTCGTCCTAGTACGATAGTCCTTTCTTTAGTTCCTAGACGCAGAGTAAAGCCCACCGAAGGGCATAGCTTCAGCCCTCCGTTAGTGTATAAGCTATAGATAATTATCCTTAGGGATCATCATCAGCAGTAAGTAGACCTCGCTCTCAACCGCGGATGACCCTTTTCACTCTCATACAGTCGCTTTAGTGAAGGTCGTCTTGTCTTCCTCTTAGCCAAGCTCCTATGAATATGAGATTAGTAGGCAGTACAGGTTATTAGCATCAGAGCGTACAAAGGGCCAGACACACGGAGGATTTGGTTCCAGGTGAGCAACGCTTTGAACGATCTGGTCGCACAAGGAGCGGCTCTATCAGTGATCTTGGTGCCGGTCGCAACCCATCGCGACAGCTTTGATTCCTGTCGCCAATATTACATTAAGAATATCTCGCTTAATATCATTAGGCAGAGACTATGAGGTGCCCGGCTCCTAGTTCGACGTTAAATTGATTATTTTATCGCAAGATGATCTCTAGAGTAGGCCTTTGCGCCTTACGATGTAGTCTTCCATAAGAGTCTAAGAGGTAATTGGGGTAGCGCGGGCCATATAGGTGGGATTGGAGAGTACCTAGGTCTACAATTGACTCATTCCTCTATTGGTAACTCTATTCAAGCATCGCGACTCAATTACGAAGTTATATATAGTCTGACTTCGGCTGAACTGCCGAATCCATTTGGTCAGAGCGGGGACCAATCAGGATGGTTGGGGTAACAAGATGGGGTAGACTCACAAATCTAACCTCACCCCGTATTAGTTAACGTTTATGAACACAGACATGTCTAATTTCCTCGGCCAGCCCCCGGAGCCTGCTGGCCCCTCAGCCACTTCAGCTAGCCGACCCTACGGAGATAAGAATCGTCGCGCCTCCAAAGCATGTTCCGGCTGCCGCACCCGGAAGGTCCGCTGCGACGTCCTGCAGACCGGCCGCCCTTGCACCAAGTGCCGCGTCGATGGCTTCGAGTGCGTCCTGGAGCAGCGCAAAAAGCGGCGCAGGCGTATATCCCACTCCACGCAGAGCTCCTCGGAAGCAATAGCCGATAAGCCGGCCAGGTTTAACGTCGCGACTTCGGCGCGCTCTTCATCTGCGCGGTCGCTCTCCCAGCACGCGATGCTTCACCAGGTGCCGCACTATCCCTTTTTCCGCGAATTCGCGCCACGTGGCCAACAGCTGCTGCTATCGACTCAGAAAGAGGATGAGGGAGAACAGAGAACCGTTGGGGAGATCGGCGGCGAGGGGGAGAGTCTGGCGGACGATGATCTGCAGTATTTGAGGCAGAAAGGGGCATTTGAACTGCCGGCGAAGAGAGCGATGGACGAATTGGTCGCCAACTACTTCCAGGTGTTCCACCCGTTCTTCCCCGTGGTGGATAAGTATGCCTTTTTGGAGAGTTACTACAGGACGGATTATGAGGGGATTTTGAATCAGAAGGGGCCGAGTTTGCTGCTGCTACAGGCCGTTCTCTTTACGGCGAGCGCGGTTAGTTGTGGCTAGATGTTAGGACGGACCAGTGCTAATGACTTGCAGACCATACCTGCGAGCATCCTGTTGGATAGTGGCTTCTCGTCTAGGAAACATGCGAGAAGCCTGCTTCATCGAAGGGCTCGGGTGCGCCTTAATCGCCATACTTTTTTGAATGATCGTAACTAACCTCAATCGCAGTATTTATATGACTTTGACGTAGAGGGTGACGATGTCACAACCATCCAGGCCCTCTTGTTGATGAGCCATTACTACCCATCCATGGTAGAACAGAAACACACCTGGTTCTGGGTCCACCAGGCCATTTCCCTTGCCCAAGGTGCCGGCCTCCACCGCGATGCCCGCCAAGTCCCCCAGCGCAAGCTCTGGGCTCGCATCTGGTGGGCGTGCCTTGTGCGAGACCGGCTCGTCACGCTCGGCACCGGCCGTCCTATGCAAATTAACAGCCTGGACTGCAGCGTTCCGATGCTGACGCCTGCAGATCTAGAGGAGGAGGGCGATAGTGAGGACGACCGCGCCGTCAAGGCTGTGTTCGTAGAGTTTGTGCGCCTATGCCAGTACATGGAGGGCGTGTTGTCCCTGCCACATAGCGTGGCGGCGGCTGAGGAGTCAGTGTTACAGCAGGTTGGGCTGTGTGAGACGACGTTGGCACATTGGAAGGAGAATTTGGCGCCGGTGGCTCGGAGGCGGGAAGAGAGGAAACGAAATTTGTGCACTTTATACAGGAATGTCCTGCATCTGATCTACAAGTGAGTCCCATATTTTGTATGCACCGATTTGATCTGGCGGCTGAGATTCAGGAAGTATTGTGATCATTGCCCTTTATCAGTATCACCGTGTCCTGGAGTATGGCGGTGCACAGCCGCCATCGCCAAAAGTTCAAGCAGCGGCCAAAGACTCCACTCATCTAGCTGTCGAGCTGATCGAGCTTGATCTCGTCAAGCTCTGCCCGACAATATGGTTGGTCCCCTTCACCCACCTCCTAGTCACATAATGCTCTGAACTGACCCAATATAGTGTCACCGCCATCCTACCACCATTGATTTCCCATCTCCTTATGATGCGCGCCTCTCGCGACCATCCCGGTAAGTCAGAGGACTTCAACAAGTGCATAGTATTTCTGAAGCAGCTGGGCGAGATATACTGGCACGCAAGCTTCTATAATGAGTTTTTTGAGCTCGCAGCTTCCCAGTCCCAGAAAACCACAGAGACGCCTAACGGTGAGCGAGACCCTCTGGTTACGTTCCTGAATGACCGCATGCCGAGGAGGCAGCGGTTTTGTAAAGTGTTGGAACCGCAGAGCCAGTGCCGAACTCGAGGGCGGACGCTAGTGGATAATGGCGAAAATGAGCAATCCAATATGCTAGCCTCGAACGAGGCCGGCCTGCCTACGCTATCTAGCTCGTCCATCATGACCGAAATGCCTGACTCGGAGAGGCTTGATACTGGAGATGTTACGTTGCTGGACCCTAGTTCTCTGCTGTTTGAGGACTGGCTGGTTGATCTTGGCTCTTTCCACAACATATTCCCGTCTGCCTAATTAGCTTAACTATCACTTACGTATAAACACTTGTACAAACACGCCAAATCTATCTTGTCAAGACCTAATCTATATGCTTCATAGTACACTGGCTTACAGCTTGGGCCCGTTGATGATTGCCTGCCCCTGCTCACTCATCCAGAACGTACCAGAGGGATACTCGTACTTTGCGATAGCCTCGGGCTTGTACTCGACGCTGTAGCCCGCCTCGTATGGTGTGACGAAATGCCCGTCCTTTGTCTGTACGGGGTGGGTCAGGACTTCTCGGAACGAGTTGATGTGCTCGAGGAGGCTCTTCTCTCCCGACACGCACAGATAATTGATCAGCGCCAGGTGCTGCGTGTACTCATTGAGGCCGACACCGCCACTATGGGGCACGACGGGAACATTGAACTTCTTGGCCAACAACAGGACGGCCAGGACTTCATTCACGCCACCCAGCCTGCAGGCGTCGACTTGGCAGTAATCGATCGAGCCGGCTTGGAGGAGCTGCTTGAACATGATTCTGTTCTGACAATGCTCACCGGTGGCGACGCCGATGCCGTGGGGCTTCAGAGCCTTGCGGATCGCGGCGTGGCCTAGGATGTCGTCGGGCGACGTAGGCTCCTCGATGAATACAGGCTTGTACTCGACCAGCTCGAGCATATAGTCAATAGCCTCGGGTACGCTCCAAACCTGATTAGCGTCTACCATGAGCATCCTCTCGTAGCCAATGGTGTCGCGCGCTAGCTTCAGTCTCCGTTTGTCGTCCGCAAGACTGCCGCCGACCTTGAACTTGAATTTGTCCATCCCCTCCGCCAGGTTCGATTTCATCAGTTGCACCATCTTCTCGTCCGTGAACCCCAGCCAACCCGCCTGTGTCGTATATGCCGGCACTGCCTTACTCACTTTTGCATCCTCTAGCCTGGCGGCCTTGGATCCCTCCTGCTGCTTCAGCAGCGCCAACGCCTCCTCCGGCGTGATCGCATCGACAATGTACCGGAAGTCGATGCAGTCGACAAACTGCTCGGGAGTCATGTCCGCGACCAGGCGCCACACGGGCTTGTCGGCATACCTGCCCCACAGATCCCACAGGGCATTGACCACCGCGCTGAGGCCCAGGTGGATGACGCCTTTCTCGGGGCCGACCCAGCGCAGCTGCGAGTCTGAGACAAGATGCCTCCAGGTAGCGCCCATGCTAGAGATGATGGAGGCAAGGGAGCGGCCAACGAGGCGCTCGGCGATCATCTCGGCAGCAGTGGTGCACAGGTTGTTACCGCGGCCGATGGTGAAGGCGAACCCGTGGCCGGAGAGATCGGTGTTGGTCTTGAGGATGAGGTATGCGGCACTGTAGTTGGGGCCTGGGTTCATGGCATCGGAGCCAGATAGGTCTGCGCTGGTTGGGAATCTGAGATCTGGATTATGGTTAGCTTGGTCACACTGTGGGTAGGCACAATGTCCTCACCATGCGCTTCGAAGCCTGTGATGGTGATATCGGCGGCAGGTACTGACGAGCCTGCAAAAGTGCCATTGGCGCGGTCCTGGGTAGCTGATGGCACCATCATGAGAGAACAGTTCCTTGTGATGTGTTCACGTCCTCGAACTGGGCCGAAACCATGAGTTCTTATAAATTTTGTCTTCGCCCGCAATTGCTCCGGTTCGCGCGTTCTCCCCCTCGGGCACTTCAGTCCCGACGGGGAAGACCTCGAGAGGTCCAATCGCAGCCCGTAGCCCGGCTGTTCGGCTGGAAGTGTGCAGTTTCCAGTCGCTGGAATCAATCAAATCTGGGGTCTGCGGGGAAGGAGATTCTCCAACTTCCCCGGGTTAGCGCTGGCCAATCACGGCCAGAGTACCGGTTCTTCGGCTCTTTGTCTTTTCTCTCATTTCGCTAGCACCCTCAGATATATAAACAATTCAGCTGCTGGTGATCCACTGTGCCTGAGAGGCTCCTGATGGAAAGAAGACACGGGACCGAACAACAGCCAACATGGTGAGAAAGGTAAGTGGCGGCGACTTCAATGCTGCAACCAATTTTAACAACCACCGAATAATTAGGAAGTCTACCTCTACGGCATTGCGCCGTGCACCGCCGGCTTAGCCTTTGGATATGTAAGTCAACACGGACTAGCCCTATGTATTGCCAAGATCTAACCCATGCGTGAATAGGACACCGGTTCAATGAGTGAGTGGTCTCATCAAGAAATTCTGTTGGACGAGGAATGACATTTCCGGACTTCCAGGCGGCATCCTCGCCATGCCCCAATTCCTGACCTACTTCAACCACCCGAGCAATTTCCAGCAGGGCGGTATCACCGCATCCATCCTCGCGGGCGCTTTTGCTGGCTCACTTCTCACCGGTGCGTTCCTGGCGGATCGGCTCGGCCGCCGGAGGACGATCCTCCTGGGCTCTGCCATCTTCACAATCGGTATTGCGATCTCGACGGGCGCGAACAGTGTGGCGGCCCTTGTGGCCGGTCGGGTCATCAATGGGCTAGGAAACGGCTGTTTGACCATGACGGTAGGTTAACATGCAGTGAGGGTGGTGCAATAGGAGCTGACTGCGCCTTCAAGACCACTATGTACCAAAGCGAGATCGCCCCACGGGAGTATGTATCCAGTCAATCCGACACAAGACGTATATGCTCATATGTTACAGGATCCGAGGTCGTATCATCAGCGTCTTCCAGTGTTGCGTCAATTTCGGTATCCTCATCGCCTTCTGGATCCAATACGGCACCAGCCACATCCAGTCCGAAGCAAGCTGGAGAACTGCCATGGGTCTTCAGATGATCGTATGTTAGCCCACCGAACGGACAAAGCAGGACCATGGACAGGCTGACCACGATATAGGCGACTGTCGCACTGCACATCACCATGTGGTTCATGCCCGAGTCGCCCCGCTGGCTCGTCCAGAAAGATAGACAGGAAGAAGCGCTGCAGGTACTTGCCAGAGTCCACTCTGGAGGCGACATCAACGACCCGTATGTCCAGGCCGAGATGGCCGAGATTGTGGCGAAGATTACTTTCGAGAAGTCCCACCCGCCGCCTAGCTACTATGATCTGCTGCTCGGGACACACAAGCGGCGAATGTGGCTCGGAATTGGAGTGGTAAGTCTTATTCTAGGAAGAATCGTGAAAGAACGTACTAATCTAGCACAGCAATTCTGGCAATCGATGACTGGAATCAATGTGTAAGCATCACTAACCTCCTTGTACGTTGGTAATCTGACACTTAACATAATAGAATCATGTACTACGCCGTCTTCCTGTTCCAGCAAGCCGGCCTCAGCCAGACCTCATCGTCCCTCCTGGCCAACGGTCTTCAAGGTGTTGTGCTTAACCTCTTCACTTACCCTAATATGTACTATATGGATACATGGGGCCGACGGTGGCCCATGGTCATCGGCGGAGTTGGCATGGGTATCTCCATGATGGTTATTGGCGTCCTCATGAAGACAACCGGTATGGCACTCAGTTCTAGTCTGCGGATTAGCCGTTGTTGTTAGTGCCGAGACTGACGCGCTCTTCATAGGAAATCCCGTGTATGACCAGTTAACGCAGAAGACAAACTTCCATTTCACAAGCCCGGCCGCTTCGCACACAGTCATCGCCTTTGTGTACATCTATGTCGCCGTATTTGCCATCACCTGGGCATGTGTCGCCTGGGTGTACCCGCCCGAGATCTTTAGTATGAGCATGCGTGGCAGGGCAACATCTATGACCACCGCCACGAACTGGTTTGTTGTGAGTTTTATCCCGGATCTCGGCCATGACTATTTTCTGACAAGATATAGAACTTCTGGTTCGGTCTTTATATCCCTACTGCTATGAAAGAGATCAGGTAACTAAACACCGCGGGGCGGACTTTATACTTCCTGGGATCGTCCACTGACTCTGCTCTTTTTCAGCTGGAAACTCTACATGATTTTCATGAGCCTCTGCTTCCTCATGTCCATTGTCATCTTCCTCTTTTATCCCGAGTCCGCCGGCAAAACTCTCGAAGAGATGGACTTCCTCTTTACCAAGGGCCGCTCGATTTGGACGTTCCTCGACCGCGAGGCCACCAAGATCGGCGCCCTTTTCGAGCGCGACCTGGCGCACGGCGAGGCTATAACTGTGTTTAACGAGGATGACATGGCCCTTAAGGCTAAGGTTGGGAAACCTGTGGATGGGAGCGACAGCGCAATTGAGACGGGGTTTGTTGAGGTGGTTGCCGGGGCAAATTAGGGAACAAATGGTTTGAAATTGTAATTGATAAGGTGAATTAGTGCTAAAGCTGTGAAGCCATGTGCGATTGTATTTGTTCATAGCCTTGATATATTGCAAATAATCCCACCTTAGCTACTTAGTGCACTTCCTTGAGAAATTCATACTGGAAATGATTGGTGCCCTGCATCTTAATCCGGTTCTGCAGGTGCCTAATTCTGTGCCTAGGGTTCCTTTCCTAAATCGGCGTACGATAAAACATGGCTTAAAGAGAGCTCATGTGGTCTGGTAATTGGCGCGGACCTGGGACCATTGCGAGTTTATAGACCTTACACTCTGTTTAAGGAAAGTAAGGTTGACATATAGATATTCAAATCCTGAAGGGATAATGTTGAGATCGCCCATATATATATGACGCGGGGAAATGCTTACTTGCTAGCCTATTGTTTTTGGTCTGGTTGATCTTACTGTAATCCTTGATCGATTACCGTGGTCTACATATCCAACTTTGGGCAGTATTAGACAAATATTTCACCTAGAAATTAAACCATCGCCCTTGAGCTTGACTCTGGGCGTCCCGTCCGGTTAGGGTAGCGTAGCCCCACCGAGCGGAGAAAATCACTACATAAGGAGGCGCCGATCTCGATGTGAATAAAGCCAAGTGCAATCAAAAATAATGAAGACCATTTGTACCTTGGAAAGTTCATCCGAAACAGCCTAATCGGCAAATCTCCAACAAAGACTAACTAAAAGTACCTCGTAGTTACATGCCGAAAACTAACTAAGTGGATTCGGGAAGGTCTGTCAAAGACGCGATCGCTGCAGTGATGTCGTGATCAGAACTGGACCATTGATCAACCAAATATGCCCCGTGCGTTCTCTATCACCTCTCAGGCACCTTCTAAAAATGAGTAGACTCGGCATTTGTGTGGGGGTTTTCGTTTAGCTCGTATCGTGTCATTCTCCACGTGGATAGCGACTGACCGAGATGATTGATAATAAAAGGGAAGCGCGCACTCTCGGTATTTGTCGTTATTATCGCTAGATATTTTAAAAACTCCCACTATTAAGGGACGCTCAACATGGATTCGTCACCGAAAGAGATTGAGGCCTCGACCTCAATATCTACGGGGTCATCTGCCCGGGACGATAATTACGACGTCTATAAACAGAACCAAGGTCTTGAATACACACGCGATGAAGAAAAAAAGTAATCCGCAAAATCGATCTCCAATTAATACCGCTGTTATTTGTGATATACATGTTGCAGGTGAGTGACCGTCGTTCCGCGCACTATTATTTACTGACTCCTCGCAGTATCTAGACAAAAACAGCATCAACTTCGCATCTGTGTATGGTCTCAAGGAAGGAACGGGACTAGTGGGACAGGACTACTCATGGCTCGGTGAGTTCTTTTCTGGGCGGCTCATAGAATAACAGCTAACCTGGCAAGGGTCCATCTTCTACTTCGGATACCTGATCGCCCAATGGCCCGCAGGACTAGCATTGCAGAAGCTCCCGATTGGCAAGTTTCTTGGAATTACCAGTATAGTGTGGGGAGCTCTGCTCATGACCACGCCGGCCTGCCATAATTTCGCTGGCATTGCAGCCAACCGCTTTATCCTAGGTCTCGTTGAGGCCGTGGTCAACCCCGGGTTTGTACTGTTGATGAGCATGTGGTATACCTCTACCGAGCAGCCTCTACGATTGGAAGCGTACTATTGCACAAATGGCATTGCCACCATGTTTGGAGGGTGAGTTCCACCTACCCAGTCTCCTTGCGACACCGAAGTAACCTGGACAGGTTGATTGGGTACGCTGTCGGCCATATCACCACCGGTCTCCCTCGGTGGATGTATGTCTTCTTCATCTTCGGAGCCATCTCCATCGCCGTTGGAGTTCTGGCTCTCGTGTTTCTCCCGGACTTACCTTCGACGGCAAAGTTCCTCAGCGAGCGCGAGAGAGCCATCGCGGTCGAACGAGTGGCGGTGAATAACCAAGGCGTGAAGAACCATCATTTCAAGTGGGAGCAGGTGTGGCAGGCAGCGCGGGATCCCAAGACATGGCTCTTGTTTATCATGGCTATTGGCGCCCAGGTGCCAAATTCGGCGTTGACAAGTGTATGTTTCTCCACTTCGTCTGAGAGCAATGACACTAACAAACCGTATCAGTTCACATCCATCATTGTCGGGTCCTTCGGCTTCGATACACTCGGAACACAATATCTTCAGATCCCCGGCGGCGCCGTCCAATTCCTCACTCTCCTGATCGGCGGTTTCATCGCGACCAAGTATAGTGATAAATTCCACTCGCGGAGTGCTTGCATGATCGTTGCCAACGCAACGTGTATTATTGGGTCTGGACTACTAGTTGGACTTCCCGATACGAACAAATGGGGCCGTCTAGTCGCACTCTGGCTATGCTACTTCCAAGGACTGGGGTTCAGCATGAGTCTGACTATCATCAGCTCCAATATCGCCGGATACACCAAGAAACAAGTGACCGGTGCACTATTGTTTACGGGGTACTGCATTGGCAACATTATAGGGCCGCAGACATTTATTTCGAGCGAGGCTCCTGGCTATCACAGTGCATATATTGCGTAAGTTGTTCTTTGGGCGTGGATTTGGATTCGTGGACTGACAGATGTGTAGGATGCTGGTTGGATACTCGGTCAAACTGGCTGCGGTTCTTGCCTTGTACATGTATATGTACCGGGAGAATAAGCGACGAGACCGCAATGCACTAAATGGTGAAACTGAGGACGACGGAGTTGAGAATGGAATGCTGGTAAGTGGAGGTGAATGATCTTGACTGTACAGGCTGGCTAACTAACCCGTGATCTAGGATCAAACGGAGCTCGACAACAAGGCATTTCGATATGTGCTATAGCATGATCGCGTACTTGAATACAGAATTAGCACAGGATGATAGAGAATATTGCCATAGTTGTAGTAGTAGTAGTAGTAGTAGTAGTAGTAGTAGTCGTGGTCGTCAAATAGCCGGAGTCGGCTTCTTCGCCGATCTGTGGAATTGCCGGCCCCAGCCAAGTTGCTCGACTCCCCTACTTCCGTCTCTCCACCTCCATCAATCTTCCCAGAGGACCGAAGATAACTACTACTGATTGACGAGAGTACCGACTTCAATCATGGCAGCACGCAACACTCTCCGCCGGTCCTTGCTCTACGGTTCGTTTACCCGGCCCGCTCAAGCTACCATTCATACCTTCCTTGCTCTTCCCCGCATTCATCACCACCTCCGATACCGTCTCTAACGAACTTGTTGCACGACGTACAGTCCCCGGATCTTCACAGCGCTTCCTCGACAAATCCCGCTCTCTAACCGCCGACTGTATCGCCTATGACCTCGAAGACAGCGTCACTCCGCACATGAAAGCGGAGGCCCGCTCGCTGGTGCGGAGAGCCATCGACCAGCCCGCGCCCTCGGGCATCCGGGAGCGAGCAGTGCGCATCAACTCCGTCGACAGCGGGCTGGCGCTGGGTGATCTAACCGAAGTGGTGAGCTAACAGCTTCGTCCCTTTCGTTATTTCTACCCTTCTAACCAATTTCCCAGCTCCAATCGCCGAACTTATCCACCATCGTCATCCCCAAAGTGAACTCCGCCTCGGACCTAACCTTCGTCACAGACGTGGTGAACCATACCCTCTCCCAGCAATCCACCACCTCCGCAGTCCCAAGGACCCCAATCTCCCTGCTCGCACTCATCGAATCTGCCAAATCACTCACAAACCTATCCCAAATCTGCGCCGCAACCCCCCTCCTCCAAGGCCTCGTCTTCGCCGCCGAAGATTTCGCGCTAGACCTCAGCATAACGCGCACGCCCTCACTAACAGAATTTCTATTCGCGCGCTCCGCAATCGCAACGGCCGCCCGCGCCGCGAACCTCCCCTCAACAATTGACCTAGTCTGCACGGCGTACAAATCCGATAAGGGCGATGGATCGCCTCCCGCCGCGCTGGAGGAGGAGTGTCGCGACGGAAGGAGGTTGGGGTTTAATGGGAAGCAGTGTATTCATCCGACGCAGGTGAGGACGGCGAATGAGATCTTTGGGCCGGACGCTGAGGAGACGGTTTGGGCGATGCGTGTTGTTATTGCGGATGAGAAGGCGGCCAAGAGTGGGCGTGGGGCGTGGACGCTTGATGGGAAGATGATTGATGTGCCTGTTGCGCATAAGGCAAGGGCGATTGTTACCAAGGCGGAGGCTTGTGGGGTTGATGTTTCTGCGCTGAGGGAGGAATGGATGCACCAGGAGCCCGAGTAGCTGGAGTGTAAATATACAGGGTCAAGTAAGGAGAAGAAGAAGAGAGCGATGGAATAAATAGTTCTGGATGTGTTCTGTTTCTTTTTCTCCTCTATCTGACTATGCCTGACTATGCGGAGAGCCCGAAGGATATATAGGTGAGTGAATACACTGCTGTGTTGAAAACAGTTGAGGGTAATGGGGCAAAGCTCAAGGATGGTTACTATAATGGGTATCGTTGCACAGTCGGTGTGCTGTCATTGATCCTTCGTCTCCAGATCCTCGCGCTTCAGCAGCTGAATCTTGCCCATGGTCAGAGTAGGCTCGCTGGCATCTCCCTCCGTCGCATTCCCAATAGTGCGGGCAAGAGACTTGTCATAACTGGTTGGGTCTATTCCAAGGATCCCGCCAACGTAGCCACCGCGCTCGCCCGGCACGCTGAACTCGCGGAATAGGTACCGCCATTCGTTGAGCCAGGCTTTGACGGCCTTGCCGATCTTGTCCTTGCCATTTTTCGAGTGATGTCCTGTGCCCGTGATAGCATAGACTACCCGCAACCCTTCTCGCGCGTGCTTCAGAAGGATTTTCTCTAGGTACTCAATGGCTTCCTCGGGATGGAGACCGTGCAGATCAACGTAGAGTTCTTCTGACGAATCGTCCAGGCCTGCATGGTGCAAATGCTGATTGCGTTCCTCGTACAATTGCCGCGCTGCTTCGCGATGGCATCTGCGCATCGCATCGTTCTCGGCTTGGCCACGGAGTGACAGGGCTTTCGCGGCGCGAGCATCGTTTCGGTTCCAAGCTTGCGCGGCACTGACAGATATGGTTAGCAACTGGTTCTTCTCATCAGACACTGGGGGAGGCAATACCTCTGCAGAAATTTGTTCCGCACGGTGCCGTGTCGGATTGCTTCGGTGCGGTATTTGATATATTGCTGGTTGGCTCTTCCACCAGTCTCGAGCCAGGGGATATTCTGCGGCGGTGGGATTGACTGAGCCGCTGCACTGTTTTCACGACCCTTGGTCTCCTTATTGTTCTTAAATTTGCCTTTTCCAGGAGCTGGCGATGGGGTCATGCGAACGACGTCTGCCAGTGATGAGGGTGGAATGTTCTCTCTGCTGAGATTCCCCTCACGGTTATTGTGCCCGCCTCGTTTCCCATGTTGTTTTTTCCCGGCATTCTTTGCGCTAACTGCGGCGAGAGTCGGAAACGCATCTTGGTCATCGACGGACGGGGCAGTGGGGTTGAGTTCTCGATTCTGATGGCGGCTGGTAGGACGGGAAAGATGCGTCATGCTTCCATTACGTTTTCCCATCCCCGGATGCAGCCCGGGGGGATAGGCTTGTTGCCCTGTAAAAGATGAGGGGACGGATATCGACCAATATATTGTCCACCCCAGGGATCTTCTGCTCCTGCTGACGACTGTAATGGTGGGAATGCGTCAGAGCCACTGTCGCCCTGAAACGGAGAGCCGGTCGGTGGCGAGGTTGGCCGACTACCATCCGTGACACTGAGATTGGATATCAGTGCGGACGGATCATGAGAGAATGGGCAGCCCTGGCCGGCCAGACAATTGCCCATGACCCAATATCTTTGTCAATTGTGTCAGCATTCAAGGTGAACCATCATTGAAAAGGCACTTACTTGCACACATGACTTGTTAAATCATGACTGAAGCGGCAGTCTGCACGCAGACATTGGCCAGTGGACAACCAGTACTTGCACACTATCGGGCTCCGATTTTGACCCGAGGGCGTGAGTGGGCGTGATTGATCCATTACCATAGACTTGCCCACCACCACACGACCGTCGTCGTGCTGTTTCGGGAATACGTCCACCTCTTGGTCCTGAGTCAGTGATGCGATAGTAGCGCCGAGGTCGTAGCTGTTTGCTTCTAGAGCCGCTTCGATTTCATCATTTGAACGTCGATCGCCTAGCACGGTGCGCAAGATATCGTGCGGGCTCATATCAGGCACAAACTCAGCCGCGGTAGCACTCAGCCCGGCAGCGCTGAGCCCGCCTAGTGACGAGGTCGTGCTGTTGGCATCGTCTGCGACAAGCCAGTCGACGTTGCTATCGCTGCCAAAGTCCCCATAGAAGTCGGACAACTGGCTTTGATCTGAAAATTCATACGCGTTCAGATTCGGGGAGTGGGGGATAGGTTGCGCAAGGGCGAGTCGGGGTGACGGACGTGGAGAAGTAAACGGGGAGACGGTCGAGGAGAGTGGAGGCCGGGAAAACGCCCCGCGGGAGCTTTGTACCCACGAGGTACTCCCGGGGCTGGTTCCCAGGTTGGAATGGGGCGACAAGGGCGTAGATGAGCGAGCCATCTGCCACGGTGCAGGCGAGGCACGACGAATTACGGTATGGCGACTAGGCGGGGGGGGATGAGTCTGGTAGGCTGCGGTTTCGATGCCGCCAGAGGATATCCAGCACCGCGTTCTCCAAGGACGACCCGGACAAGGTGGTGTTTGCGTGCAAGAACTCTTCCACCTTTTCCACCTGCTCCTCCTCGTCCAAGGTCTGATCCTGCAAGATGTGCAGGCATCTCTCGAGCAGCTCCTCGGAAACCATTGTGTATGCGCGGTGTCGCGCGTCGGAAAAGGGGATGGCGTGGTCGGGACGAAGGCGGGGTGAGAACAGGGACTGAGCGCCGCGGAGATAAGCAGCGGAGGCGTGAGAGGGATGAGAATATAATGCTCAGGGAGTCAGGCAGCGGGTCAGAAGGTCCGGGCCATGATCCCGCGATGATAAGCCGAAGTGGTCCAGGGATGTCGGGGGCGATCGGTCGATATGGGAAAACCGCAGTGGAAGCCGAGCGCACGCGTAAGGAACAGATCGCGGAGGCAGATTACATCGCATCGGCCCTTGGGTGTGCTGATCGGGTGAGGGAGAGGCAGTCGAAGTGGGTGGGAAGGGGGGAATCAACAGACGGAAGAGAGGGAGAAGGTGAAGTGCAAACAAAGAGGGGAGTGGGTGGAGCAGGGATCAACACTATACGGCAGTACCTCGTCGTCAGTGTCCAACCGACTCCGTATGATGGTCGTCGGACTCTGATCTCCTAGAAATAGTGATCGGTATTCTGTGATCTCAATTGACAGACCGCGAAAATCTCAGCTCCGCGGGGGTGATCAAATGAGAGATGCTGCGCCCTTTCCTCTAGTCGTCATCAACCGCAATTAATGACCTTGATTTATCATTGAGTCAAGAATCGGTTATGCGACAATAATATCTTCGGTTCTTATTTACTCGCTGGTACGCCGTACGCTCGGCAAGTTCCTGGCAGGCAACCGGATATACTCCCGCCACGTTCGCCAGTAAACCTGTTCCGCCCCCGGAAGCTCCGCTGACTGTTCAATCAATCATCTGTCCAGGATCCATCTCTTTTTCTTCTGCTGTTGCTTCTTCTTCTTTATTATCCTCATGTCCGACCCTGCGACCTGGGCTTTCCCATGCCCTGTGTTCTTCCAATAATCTAGCTGGCCATTATTCTGTCGCTCGCTGCCAAAGAAACCCGAGGTGGCCCAGCTCGCTCCCCAGATCCGATCTCTCCCCGTTCCTTGATCAACCACCAACCATGCCTGCGGACTACCAGTCCACCGCCCAGGCATTGGCTCTCCCGATATCCTCAGATTCTCCCTCTCCGGATGACGATGCCCAACCCCCTTGGACCCGTGCGCGCCGGTCCAGCGAACGATCAGCCTCCTTCCGCGACCAGCTGATCGCCCGTGGCACGGAGCTGTCCAATCGCGTATACGACCTGTGGATGGGAATGAGTCTGCTGCAGAAAGTAGGCACCGTCACGGCGGCGGTCGCAACTCTGACCTTGGGCATTGTGTTCATGGTCTTCACCGGCAAGCTGTTTATCTGGCTCGGCCCGGTCGCGGAGAAGTGGGAGAAGTCCGCGCTGGTTGGCTTCATCCTGTGGCTGTGTGTCTTTTTCGTCTCATTCCCGCCTCTCGTCGGCTGGTCCACGTTTGGAACCGTGCTGGGGTTCATCTTTGGGACGTGGAAGGGGTAAGCCACCTCCCGCGCGCAGACGTGAGCAAAACTAACCTGCAATTCTAACAGGTGGCTGATTTACGCGTCCGCATCCGTTCTTGGGTCGACCTGCTCGTTTGTCGTGTCGCGGACCATCCTGTCCAAGTTTGTGAATCGTATGATGGAGCGAGACACGCGGTTTGCCGCGCTGGCCCTGACACTGAAATACGATGGGCTCAAGCTTCTCTGCATGATCCGCCTGTGCCCGCTGCCCTACTCGATCTGTAACGGGGCCGTCTCTACATTCCCGACGGTGCAACCCCTGATGTACGGGCTGGCCACCGCCATCATCACGCCCAAGCTGCTGGTCCCCACCTTCATAGGCAGCCGGGTCCGGCTCCTCTCGGACAAGAACGAGGAGATGAGTGCAGGCTCAAAGGCTATCAACATCTGCAGCATCCTTGTCACAGTCTCCATTGGGATCTTTACAGGGTGGTATATATATCAAAGGTGCGCATCTCCTGCCTCGGCTACTCCGCCTTGTCGCTAACTTTTCTTCGTGATAGAACGCTCGCCCGCGCCAAGGAACTCGAAGCCAAGGAACGTGCCGATATTCGACATTCCCTCGAAGCGGATCATGCCGCACACCGGCCTCATGGCTCGTTTTCGGACGACTCAGATGTCAACTCTGCCGCCAAAACACTTGCTCGGGATGAGGAAGAACGCATTGGGTTTGGTGACTTGGATGATGACCATGTTGATCTGGAGCTGGGTGATGACAGCGATAGCGACCGCCCGTCTAGGCAATGGAAGACGAACCGGCGGTCGTACCATGACGAGTTTACGGATAATGACTCGGATGGGTATGAAGGGACCTCGGGCGAGACGTATGGCCTGCACCGACACATTTCCGATTAGAAATAATGACGATTGTGAAGAACAATAATAATCACTCTCCTATTCTATAGTCTCAATAAAAGAGTCCAACAATAGACTCAATCATGCAGTAGTCAATGTCCGGTAGGGGCGGACTGACAAATACGCCCACGGAATGCGGCAACTTCGCCGTCCGTCGAATTCTCTCTCGCTTTTCATCCGTTCGTTCATTCTAGCCAGGCAACTTGGATATTTCGCTCTGTCCCGACAATTACTGTGCTGCTGACTGCATGTAAGTTCCCGTGTGGCTTTCAGCCCTGGTCTCCCTCGACGGAATGGCGGACTATGGACTATTTCCTATCGGCCCCGAACCTCCCTCTCATGTCTATCTACCCTTGTCTATCCTATCGGCCCCGTACATCTGCAAATGATGATTGAAATTCTGATTTATTTTCAGATCATCTTCGATCTCGGCCTCACCGGAATCCTTCGGTCTGCACATATCGACTAGCGATGTGGACTCGATGGTTGCGAAGCCCTGACCCTTGATACCCACGCATTCCTCTGAGGTATGGAGGTCTATCAATGATTCAAAAGGGATCTCATTGCTAGAAAACACTGTTTCTATTTTCTATGGTTCACTTGTTCCAAGACTTGGGAGAAAAACGAATTCCGATCAGTTTGCGAGGTCCTCTGCATCCACGACATCCCAGATGGTGCCATACATCGATCAATTTGCCGTAAATGGCAATATCACGGCTGATATGCGAGGTTCATTGCTTCCATCCCAATCAGCAGAACAGCTGGAGCCACCTGTAAAACGGGCGCGGACCTCGAACAGCCCTCTGAACCAAGTCCCTGTCTCGGCGTCTATTGACCATCCAAAACTGCCGGGGGATGTCAACGCTACATCCTATCCGTACATAACCAGCAACGGTGGTCAGGATATCAGTGGAGCGGCTCGAGATTCATATGCCACCGGAGGCAGCAGCACGCCCCAGGAGTCGACTACGTCCACGTCATTCACATCCTCCTTTGACGCAAAGAAATCTACATCTCCTCCGACAACGCCGGCAAAATCGCACTGGACACCTCCCTTCACCTCAGGCTTGAGCCTGGCGGATAGTGGGAAAGCTGACTTTTCCAAATGCCGACCCCGGTCGTCGATTCCTTCGAGGCTTTCACCTGCTGTCTACGGCCAGCAATGCGTTGTAGCCGCATATGCGTCTCGACTGGATCCATATACGCTTCATCGTAAGGAGCAGGATGCTCTTCAAGACCACCTTTGCCATCTGCAAGTCACGCTCTACCTCAACATCCGAAATGGAATCCTACGGCTCTGGACCCGGAACCCTATGGTCAGCGTCACTAGGGAGGAAGCCTTAGGCTGTGCCAAGGACTATAGATGGATGAACCTGGCATCATTTGCCTATGACTGGCTTGTCCGGAACGGCTACATTAATTTCGGGTGTGTGGAGGCTCCAATACGGCAAGTGCCACCAAAGCGCGGCAGAAGAAAAGAGGGTCCTGTTATTGTCGTGGTTGGCGCTGGAGTGGCTGGTCTGGGCTGCGCACGGCAGTTGGAGAGCCTCTTCCGCCACTACCGTGATGCAGACACCGCGCCTCGTGTCCTCCTCCTGGAGGGCCGTCGCAGAATCGGTGGGCGTATCTACTCACACCCTCTCCACAGTCTTCAGTCAACGGATCTCCCTTCTGGCCTCCTTCCCAAGGCGGAAATGGGGGCGCAGATTATCGTGGGTTTCGAGCAGGGCAACCCTCTGGACCAGATCGTGCGTGGCCAACTGGCTCTTTCTTATCACTTCCTCCGTGATATCTCGACGATTTACGACGTAGATGGATCGCCCGTGGATGAGGTTCGGGATTCTATGGACGAAAAGCTCTACAACGATGTGCTTGATCGCTCCGGTTTCTACCGCCATAACGCAGTGATCGTTCCTACTGCTGAAGGTGACCGAGACATGATTGATACGGGCCGGGAGTCAACGGTGAATGATGGCCTGACAGTACGACAGTACGAAGATGCCAGAGCCGCCGGGACGATCGATTTGCTAGTCCCCAAGAAACGGGTTCGTCGCGGAGTCGGACACAAGACGGCGGATATCAAGTCGTCTGGGGATACAGATCTTGTCGGGCCATCCAAGGAGCATCCTGCGGCTTTGGCCTGCCAGGCAATGGGGTGGAAGCTGAATCCAGGTTACACTGTGAATAACACGCTTGAACTCGACTCTCTTGCCAAGGGATATCCGGCGCAAACCCTCGGCGCGATCATGGACGAGGGAGTCAAGCAGTATCAGCGCATGCTTCCGTTGACACCAAGGGATATGCGGCTGTTGAACTGGCATTTCGCAAATCTCGAGTATGCCAACGCCACGAACGTTGACCGACTCAGTTTGAGCGGCTGGGATCAAGACATTGGTAATGAATTCGAGGGAGAACATTCGCAGGTGGTGGGTGGTTATTCGCAACTGCCATATGGGCTGTATTCTCTTCCTACACAGCTTGACGTGCGCACCGGCAAGATTGTTTCCAACATCTCTTACAATGCAACTGGGACTGGAACCCGGAAAGCGATGATCCAATGTGAAGACGGCGAGAAGTTTATGGCCGACCACGTCGTGTTCACCGGGTCTCTTGGCATCCTGAAACAACAATCTATTACATTCGACCCTCCTCTTCCAGACTGGAAGAGTGGTGCAATTGACCGATTAGGGTTTGGAGTCATGAACAAGGTGATCTTGGTATTTGACCAGCCATTCTGGGATACGGACCGGGATATGTTCGGTCTTCTGCGGGAGCCAGAAAACCCAAACAGCATGGTGCAGGAGGAGTATGCAGCAAATCGTGGCCGATTTTATCTATTCTGGAACTGTGTGCCAACCACGGGTCTTCCAGTTCTCATCGCTCTCATGGCCGGCGACGCAGCTCACCAGGCGGAGCGCACTTCAGATGCCGAAATCATTGGTGAAGTCACCAGCCAACTGCGGAACGTCTTCAAGCATGCCACTGTCCCCGATCCGGTCGAGACCATCATCACCCGCTGGGGCAGCGACCCATTCACCCGCGGAAGCTACTCCTACGTGGCGGCCGCTGCTCTCCCAGAAGACTACGACCTCATAGCCCGGCAGATTGGCAACCTGCACTTTGCAGGCGAAGCCACCTGCGGCACTCACCCAGCTACTGTCCACGGCGCATACCTTTCCGGACTGCGCGCTGCATCCGAGGTAATCGAGTCCACAATAGGTCCCATTGAGATCCCCAACCCTCTGGTCCCCGAGAAAGTCAACAGCAGTGTATCGACAACACCCAACGGCACCACCACGCCGGCGTCCCAAAAGAAAAAGGCACCAAACACCACCCTCTCCACAACGCCAACAACCACAACCCCCCTGCCCGCCAGCACAACCCAAAACCCATGGAAAAATCTAAAGAGGAAGCCTATACCCAAGCCTTCTGGACCCAAATCTACGCCGAACTCGGCCCCGCACCTCCCCGCCCTGCAAAAGCAGGCCTAAACCCCTTCCTCCTCTACCAAAAGGACTACTGGACCACTTGCCGTGAGCAATGCGACGAAGCCCGCCGCACAGCAACCAAGAACGCGAACGCGCGTGCCGCTCGCGACGAGATCCGGCATGCGCTCGGCCAGATGTGGCGCAATGCCACGGCCGACATTAAGGCGCCGTACCTTGCGCAGACGGAGGCGAATCGCAAGGCTAATGCTGAGGCTTGGGAGAAATGGAAGGTTGAGGTTACCGAGTGGGAGAGGTTGACCTATGTTGTTAAGGATCGGTGGTGTGCTGCTAATCCGTTTGAGAGTTGGCAGACTGGTACCGATGTGTCTGGAGATGCTGCTGCTGGGGTTCAGAGCAATGGGGTATCTCATACTTCCTGAGTGTGAGGTGGAAGAGTCACTGGCTGGTCCAATGTTGTTTTTCACTACACTTACCTGCATAACTTTATTGATACTGATTTCAGCCATGTATGAATGAATGCAGTTTAACGTTCACAAACCGGCACCCACCATTGCGCCATTTAAATGGAGTTATTCTTTAGCAGTCTAGAATGAAGGCAAGCATTTCTCGGTATGAATTAACCCGAACAAAGCTCCTTCCCCCCCGTTTTCAGGATGTCTAAGCCTTTCGCACGACCTCGCAGGATCTGGACTTCCTCATGCAAGTCCTTGAATGTTGACCGGATACTAACGGTCATTTTCTCGGGATCTTGGCAGCCGATGTGGAGTCAGTCACCCCGGAATTCTGCCCCCAGGATTCACGGACCAACCCAAGGGTCATTTTCAAAAAGCACCAACCAATTGTAATTCTATTTTATCGAATATTAAATGGGTATGCGTTGTTTTAGTATGACACCGGTTGTTTATAAGCTTTGCAATATCGATTGGAACCTAGAAAAGACCTGGTTGCGATTATTGCGGGGATCCCCGTCATAAAAAGGAGCTTCTTCCCATGTGGAATAGTTCTAACATAGCGACATAACAGGCATTAAAACTATGGGCCATACTATTACATCTGAGCATGTTGAGGAGGGTCAAGACAAAGCCAGTCCTGGCCTGCTGCAGGACCCAGTTTACCAGGCATACATTTCGAAGAGCCCAGAATGGCATCATGAGATGAATCGTACCCTTCTTCGCAAGGTGGACCTTCATCTACTACCGTTTCTTATTCTCATGTATTTTTTGAACTTTTTGGACCGCAAGTATGGCATTTTCGTTCTCGCTTAGTTCTTTGTCACTGTGCTAATATTTGGCCCAGCAACCTGTCCCAGGCACGACTGGGTACATTGGAGAAAGACCTGGGCATGGTGGACACCGATTTCAACCTCGCAACAAGCATTCTATTTGTTGGATACATCCTCATGCAACTGCCATCTAACCTTCTTATCACTCGTGTTCCCCCTGCTCGTTTTCTGGGCATCGCCATGGCCATATGGCAAGTCTGTCCGTAATTGCATGTGTGGGATGTAAGGCTCATATTCTCACAGGGGAACTATTTCCGCTTGTCAAGCGGCCGCTCAATCCTTTACTGGAATTGTCGTAGCACGGTTCTTTCTGGGCTTCGTGGAGGCTCCCTTCTTCCCAGGCGCACTTATGCTAATGTGAGTTGCCCATTGGAGTAATAAGCAACAGATCATCACTGACGGCTGTATCTAGGTCGAGCTGGTATACCAGACAAGAGGTAGGGGCTCAGTCTATATTTTAATTATGCGTGTCTGACCGAATTAGCTGGTCCATCGTGTTGCGTGGTTCTATTCTGGTAGCTCCCTGGCCAATGCCTTCGGAGGTCTGATAGGCGCAGGAGTCCTTGGAACCCTTAACGGTGCACTAGGAGTTGCAGCATGGAGATGGCTCTTTATTATTGAAGGATGCATCACAGTTGCTGTGTCTATCACAGCAGCGTAAGTTTCTACATGCTCTTCCTCTCCACTCTTACGCTGACCATGTCAGCATATTTCTCCCTAACTACCCGGCATCCACTTCCTGGCTGAATGAGCAGGAAAAGGCTTATGCTCAATGGCGCCTCATGCATGATGCCAAAGAAGCAGACGACGCTACTTCTGTCAGCATTGTGGAAGGATTGAAACTAGCCTTGACCGATAAAAGGGTGTATCTCTTTATACTTCTTCTGCACACTTCACTTCTGTCTCAGACCTTCCAGTACTTCTTCCCGACGATTGTGCAGACGCTTGGCTATGGGAATATTGAGACACTATTAATCACTGCACCAGTCTGGATTCTAACATTCCTGGTCTCACTCCTGGTAACCTGGACATCTGGCAAAATGAACGACCGAAGTCTCCATATCGTTGGCTTGATGGTCATCAGTTTCATCGGGACCGTTATTGCTACTGCAACAACAAATACCGGCGCTCGCATGTTTGCTATGTTTCTGTGAGTCGTTTTCTCCCTGGCTGTTAGGGTTGGTACTAAATCTTCTCAGAATGCCCATGGGCGCCGTTTCGGCCTGTACGATCATTCTCGCTTGGGAAGCCAACTCGTTCCCTCGACCGCTAGTCAAACGATCGGCTGCGCTTGCCCTAATCAACCTAACGGGTAACGCCTCTTCAATCTATGGCAGCTACATGTGGCCGTCCTCCTCAGGCCCGCGGTACATTGCTGGAGGTAGTGCGACTGCTGCGATCTTACTTATAGTTGCGGGCCTGGCATTGACAATCCGTCTTTTGCATACCAGAATGAATAAAGAATTGGAAGAAGCTGAGTCCTCGCCAGATATTCGCCCTGCAGAGATGAACAAGCTCGACTCTCCACCACCTGGGTTCCGCTATATATTGTGAAATCAATTACAGTCTACAAATTTCTGGGCTTTCAGATTGACCGTCAAACATGGGCCACCAGGATTAGCAATAGAAGAAGTTTCATGATATACATTTTCCTCTGCCTTGTAATCGGAGTAAAAATGAATTCAGATTCACATCACAATCTAACTAGGTCAAGTAAACACTGTACCTAGTAGTCCCTAGTCAAAAGGTACAAAACTGGTCATTTGGATTCGGTCAAAGACCTCAGTAGTATCTTTAACGATTCTGATCGAGATTTCCTACTGGTGCTTAATTCCACGATGAACTTACAAATTGTCCCATTGGACTACTTCCTTCGTCTTTGCGGGGATAACCCCACAAGGACGTGAACCGATCCCCACAACGTCAAATAACCCACTGATTTGACGTCACATTACCGGTCGATTTCCGACAGAAAATGCCCGATAGTATCCGGCCAAAATTGAAACAACAAGTGGGATGATGAGAATGATGGTGGATATGAAAGGGCCGTGCAAGAGGATAGATCTGGTCTGAGCATCCATTCCCAGGCCCCATTTTTAACCCGGGTATTTGCGGACTTCATGTTGGGCTTTCAATACAGGACTCGCACTTTTTGTCATCACTAATGCGACATCATCCACCCCCACTCTCCGCCTTTGGATATAAAGGTAACTGCCCTTGGTAACACTAGATCGATGAGCTTTTTAAAGGTCAAACCATTGCACTCCGAGTCTCCAATATTGATTGACGTGAACCAAACAAGATGGACGCTCTACTCAAGCACCCTCCACATCTCTCAGTGATCACACTAGTTCAATATGCTGGACTGCTGCTCCTTTTGACGGCAACTGGTAAGTCACATTTTCAGTCATCAGGAGCAAAATACATGATATAGAGTGTTGATTTGACGACACAGGTATCTGCTGGACTTACCGCAACAGGGGCTTCTGGACTTCATCCTCTGCCAACGTGAAATGGATCCCCGGGCCACAGGGGAAGGCCTTCAAAGGAAATGCTCAGGAGCTCCAAACCAATGGTGCCGCTAGCTGTACAGCCTGGTTCTCTCTTTATAAGCGATATGGACCTGCCTACGAGATGACAGTCCCTTTCTTTCGCATGCATATAATAAATCACCCCATTTACCTCGAACACATTCAAAAGCACAACAGCAAGAACTACCTACGCGGAAGCTTTATCCGCAATGCTTTTGGACCACTCCATAGGACCGGAATTTTTATTGTCGATGGAAAAGAATGGCAATTCCAGCGCAAGTCGGCGACGCGAGCGTTCAGCAAGCGGAACTTTGAAACCCACATCACGAAGTCCCTTCACCAGTCGCTCGATACCCTTATTGGACTTCTGTCTAATCTGGCCAAGGAGAAAACGGAGTTTGACTTTCAGGAACTGATGGGACGCTTCATGTTCTGTCTCTTCCTTCGAGTCGCTTTCCATGAGGATAAGCTCGCCCTCGAGATTTTATCAGAAGATCCCGAGAGCCTCAGATCAGTGCCTGATTACATTGCAGCATTTGACCAGGCCGCCCTCTGTGAGTCATATTCCTCCCATATTCAAATATATCATGAGGTCTCATAAGCTGACTTTGTAGGCTTTGACCGGCGGAGACGTGATCCTCTGTGGAGAATCACCGAAAAGCTCTCCGGCGAGGACAAAATCACCAAACGAGCTACGGAACTATTCTACTCAAAGATTGATGATATTATCAAGAAGCGCCTTGATGCTATGCGGAATGGCTATACACCTGATCCAGACGCTGGAGTTGATCTCCTAGATCTCTTCGCCCAATCAACAACTGATCCATACAAATTGGGCGGAATGGTTTTCTCATTTCTATCTGCTGGCCGTGAGTTGTTGCAACCCCCCTCCCCCCAAAACGGGTCTTCCGCTGATAGCATTGCGCACACAGGCGACACAACAGCATACAGTCTTACATGGCTCATGAAGGAGATTTACCACAAAGAGAATCAGCATCTCGATGCCGCGAATAAGATTCGCACCGAGGCAGGGGAACTTGGTTTTACCAATGGCTACCTGAATTATAGTGATGCGCCGGTATGTCAACATTCTGGAGCCCTTTTAGTTGCTCTTTTTCAGTGTTTTGACCCACTCTCTTGAAGAAATTGCGCTTTGCAAATGCCATGTGGGACGAAACCGCTCGCCTTGACACGGTCTCTCCAGCCGGCCAGATGGAGGCAGCAGAAAACGACATTCTCCCTGCGGTGCCCGAACTCAAACTTCCCCCCCGTCATGTTAAAAAGTATGATCACTGTTCCCTTGTAGCTCCAATTGAGCTGATCCTAACGGTCCTTAAATAGAGGTGATGTCGTCAGCTACCAGAATTATGTTTTGTCACGGATGCCTGAAGTCTGGGAGAGGGACGCCTCCGTTTTCAATCCCTACCGATGGCTCAAAGAAAACGGAGAAAGCGTCTCTTACAGTCCATTCAGTAAGATACAACTCATGTTTGAAGTAGCAATATTGGTTTCGAGCTTACTGATGCTATGGCATGTAGAATACCACTCCTGGAATGCTGGGCCGCGCAGCTGTCTCGGACGTGCACTCGCGACGTACGAGGGTATCGCTATCAGCACTGCGATTCTCCAACGTTTTGATGTCATCCTAACAGACGAATCCAAGACTTATGAGCCGCTTGCTGCTCTGAACATGGTATGGTATTCCTTCCCCCATAGCGATTAGACAAAATGCTTATGAAATGCTTCTCGCTCGGCAGGGAATCAGAGGCGGTCTTCCAATGAAGCTCAGAGAAAGAACTTCTAAAGTCTAAATGATAATCATTGAGGGGGAGGCCGGGGCTATAATGATCTGAGGGTATCATGTATCTTCAGCGCACTTTCCGGCAGCATATGTTGGCTCATCATGGGGGTTTAGACGCAAATCGAATAAACAACTTAGGGCTCAATCCGGGGTAGAAAAACAATGACCAGAAGGATCACAAGATTGGGTCAGTTACTATACGCTCCACACATTAGCCCAAAGGGCCGGGTACTTCCGGCTATTTTTACCCAATTCGGCGATCCACCATAGTGAAGCGGAGTTATCCTCTCGACTAGTATCACAGGATCTTGAAACATCTCACTTTCATCCCCTTTTTCCACGATCCTGATTTGCGGAGATGCCGCATTGTTGATCTCCTTATTTCGAGCCATTAGAAACGGTCATCATGGCTGATACGACGTCTTCAGGGAGTGGTTCAGTCTCAGTAAAGCCCCCCTCACGTCAAACTTCCGGCTTCAGGAGAGTCTACCAGGCATGCGAGAACTGCCGACGGAAGAAACAGAAGTGTGCATTAGGAGACCCGGCCAACCCAAAACTACCTTGTCAAACTTGTCGTAGAGCCAACTTACGATGTGGTGGGTTGCATTGTTTATTCTCCACCTAGAAGCCTGTTAGCTCACATTAGTTCCAGTTCTTCCTGAGAGAAAGCGAAAGGGCCGCCCACCCAAAAGAGCAAGGGAAGAGAATGACCACAGACCTGATGCGGTCGCGATTGGCTCACGCAGTGATGAGTTTCACTCGCCTAGCCCTGCCCATAGCGGAGATCAAGTGTTTCAATCCGCCTGGCAACCATTTATGGGCTCCTCCGAGCCCGTCGTGGAGGCTGGAGATAATGCCCCGATCACCACATCCAAACCAACCAGGGATATCAATCAAAGGGATACTACAAGCTATGATCAACAAATCGCCAGTCATACATTGGCAACATTCCCCTTGAGGAACACATCTGACGCCATAAGACTACTGGACCAAGCGGAGGTCAATTCGGAACATCGAGTGCAGCACATGCTAGACGCGCAGCGGAATTCAACCTTAGGTGGCACGAAATTATCTGGCGAGCCGTCTTCCAGTACAGAGTTTTTCCTGCTTCAAGAAGGGCTTATCGACAAGACTACCCTCTTTAAGCTCTTTAGTTTTTATATGCGCTCGGTGCACCCCATCATGCCCTTGATCCCACATGAGAGGATGCAGATCACCCCGGAACACGTTTTGACCATGGCGAGTCGGGAACCTCACTTGATGGCCGCTATCCTCGTGGTAACAGCGTCTTTGGCGGGGAATCAAACTCTACATGACCTTTTATGGCAGAGAGTGCGCATCCTTTTTGCGGAGGTTGCCATCGAGGGGGAAAATGCATCTATGGAGGTGGTTGAGGCATTCCTGCTCCTCTCAGGTATGACAACAATGCTTCATGCAAGAGATCGATATTGATGTCGACTGTAGAATATCCCCCAAACATGGGCCATGGCACAGAACGAGGCGTCGGAAATCAAATGAGCTGGATGAATGTCGGAACGGTAGGTCTGATGGCACTCTAATCAATTCTAGTCGAAACTGATCCTTTCTAGGCTGTGCGGCTAGCTTACTTCCTAGGTCTTGAGAGGCTAAACATGCAAGCCGAAGACGTGGATGAAAAGCTTGATCATAATCGTCATAGGGGAAAAGTGGCATTGAGCTGTGAGAAACATATGTCATCAGCATGTTGGAGGTGCGCTAATACGTTATTCTAGACTGCTACTGCCTAGACCGGCAAATTTCCATTCGAGTTGGAAAGGTGTTCTGGCATCGGAGTGAGTAGCAATCTATCCATTCGAAGGCAGTCTTGAGCAACTTTGACAACCGTTACGGTGCCAATGGAAACAAGAGCTTTCCGTGAGCTTCGGATTTTAAGAACTAATCATGCCACATAAGGTCCTGGAATGACTTACCAGCATCAAAACGTTGATCCCGCTGTGGATTTTCCCGAGATGCGTCATATCCCGGGTATTCAGGAAGATTATGCCGCCTATTTGCAATGTCTTGTTCAAATGACGCAGGTATTGGGCAATGCTCACGACCTCTTGTATCCCTCGAAAAGCCGTTCAGTCGCTCTGGCGAAAGCTGAACAATATTATCAACACATTGACGACTTTGCAGAGAGTGAGAGCATGCCATCAGCGAAAATTTCCTATCATTGTTTATTAATCGAGCCTTTAGCTTTGTCGGCTTTTCGCAACCGTTGGCAGAATAAACCGTGGCGGACATATCCTATCAATGAGTGTGTCTGGGTATCATTTGTGAGAAATGAACTCTGAGATAAACCTGCTTCAACTAACAAAATTGATCGTTACAGCATCATCTCCGATTATATATCTACTCTTTCTCCTTGCAGGCGTATATGCAGCGGGTAATAAGTGCCAACGATGGCAATCGTCCTTCAAATTATTTCCCAACAGGTTTAATGGGCACATCCGACGGACGTTTTATTGTTGAAGCTATTAATGCAGCGGTACGGTGACATCTAAACGATTTGGTATCTCCTGCTGATCCTTCAGTATTAGGCCGATGTCCTTCGATTGGTCATTGGCAGGCTACAACCTTCAAGGGTTCGTTGAGCCGTTCCCATTCAATTATCGAGAAATGTCCAGTCTAACGCATCTTGCAGGCTTTATCGTACCTTCCTCTGCGCTTTTTCTCTTCTTCAGCCACGCGGGTGTCTTTCTTCTCAAAACAGTCGTCATTATTCCATTACCGCCGTCCCAGAAAAGGGCGATCCTTCGCTTGCTCCGAGCGCTCACACAATGTCTGTCGACAGCCTCCTCAAACCCTAAGCATCCTGCCCTCCGCTATGCATCTGCATTTGATAGTCTTTTGAGACGTATTTATCGGGATCAGGACTTTCAGACGCCAGATCCTAGTCCGGCACCCTCGCGCCGAATGAGTTCTGATGCCAGTGCGAGCTGCACTGAATCCCCAGTCGTCAATCCACTCCCAGACGAAAATGATCTGCAGACCCTACTTGGAAGCAGAGAGTCTTTCGTTGCAGAAAGGCCATTCCAGGACCTTGCTGCCGACATCGAAGCTCTCTACGGCCTGGAATCCACTGCGGACCTTCTGCAACCGGTTGTTGAAAGTAATGATCTGTCTTCCCATTTGCCTTCTTCTGGTCCATTTGCCGCACTATTCAGTGCCGATGACAGAGAGTTTTGGGACCTTTTCACATCTGCAAATTTCGATTGGAATACTATATACGGGTAGCTGAATTCGCCATTAAGTATCGGGTATTCATAGATTAACAAGTTCATCGATGCTGTTGCATTTTATTCTTCGCCGCGAGCTGAAAAGCCCGCACTGTCTTATCATCATCATAAATAAGACACCATGTACTCCATACATTCTGTTGCCTTAGGCCGCAATTTAGTACACCACCACACGGTATATAGGAATTTCGGTGCAAAAGGAGGGGAAACGATCAACGTCTGAGCTAGCAGTATCATTTCACCATGCGTCTATTTCATGACAAAACACTATCTATGCACGGGGAATTCGAAAAGTGCACGGGGAATTTGAAAAAGAGCACGGGTAAGAGGAACAGATCTAGATGTGCACGCGAGTATGGGTGAAAAAAAATCCACTCAGACGCCAAGAAAAATTCGCCAGACATATATAAAGGCGGAAAGAGATGAGAGGAAAATGCACAGGTTTACAGTAGAGGGTTGGACTTGTACTCGGCGGTGGCGCCCTTCGCGTCCTTTTTGACCTCGCCGTTAACTTCCTGCACGGCGGGCTCGACGCCCGAGTGCTCCACTGAGCCGTTGGGCTTCTGTTCATCTGGAGAGTCGCTTTCCGAGATGAACTTCTCGGCCTCCAGGGCGGCGATGCAGCCAGAGCCTAGATTGCCAGGTTAGTAAATTGCATTGAAACATGAAGCTTTAAAAAACGTACCAGCACTAGTGATGGCCTGACGATACCGCTTGTCTTGCACGTCACCGCAGGCAAAGACGCCCTCGACGCTGGTGTAGCTGGTGCCGGGCTGAGTGATAATATACCCGTCCTCGTCGAGCTTGAGCTGGCCCTTGACCAGGGCATTGGCCGGATCGTGGCCGACAGCATAGAACAGACCGTTGGCATCAACGATCTCTTCCTGGCCGGAGACACTATTCTTGATGCGGAGGTGGGTCATCAGGCCGTTAGGCTTGTTCTCGCCAATAACCTCGGTAGCGACGGTGTTGAAGCGAACTTCGCACTTAGGGTGCGCGAGCAGCCGGTTGGCCATAGCCTTGCTAGCACGCAGCTTGTCGCGACGCACCAGCACGGTAACGCGGCTTCCATACTTGGCCAGGAACATGGCCTCCTCGGCAGCGGAGTCGCCGCCGCCAATCACGTACAGGGGCTTGTTCCGGAAGATAGGCACGGCGCCGTCGCAGACTGCGCAGGCACTGATGCCGTTCTGCCAGTAGGTTTCCTCGCCGGGCAGGTTCAGACGGCGGGCATTGGCACCCGTGGCGATGATGACGGCGTCGGCGGTGCGCGCGGGCGCGCTATCCGGGCCATCGTTCCACTCGGTCCACATCTTGAACGGCCGCGACGACAGATCCAGTTTGGAGATCGTCTCTGTGATGATCTCTGTGCCGAACCGCTCGGACTGCTTGCGCATGTTCTCCATCAACGCTTGGCCACCCACACCGTCGGGGAATCCCGGGAAATTCTCCACGTCGGTAGTGGTTGTGAGCTGGCCGCCGGCGGCGGTGCCGTTGGCGAGCATGCCCTCATACAGCACGGGCTTGAGTTCTGCGCGCGACAGGTAGATGGCGGCTGTGTGGGCGCCAGGGCCGGACCCGATGACTAGGAGAAAAGTGTTAGTTTTTGTGTGATGGTTCAACCGGTGTGGGCTAACTCACCAACGACCTTGGAGTGAGCCATTCGGGCGGAAGTGGTGCTATTCACGCGCAATGGCGTCGACAGAGGCTGCGAGAGGGCCGAGGCGGAGGGGGCGATTGTTGATGAAGAGTGGTGGAGGCTGCGGCGGCAGGGAATCCGAGGGATCGGAGGGCGAAAGGGAAACGACGGAAGGTTGAAGAAAACAGCTTGGCGGGTGGAAAAGAAGGGCTTCGGGAAAAAACGAGGGTTATAAGCAAGGATACTGATTTTCCGTCGGTGGTGGGGAGGATTAGGTCATGGGCCGTGGACTGATTGATAACCGGCGGATGGCGTGTCCGGCTCGGCCTGGGTTCGGCATGAAATACCACGCTGGGCAATAATAATATAAACTAGGCAATATTATTATTCAACAGGCATCCTTATGGTTAGTTAATCAACATGCATTAATCATTCGCAGCTTCGAGAACATGTCACGTGCGCGGCGGTATTAGAAAGCGCGGCAAGCCTCGACCGCTGACTAACAACAACAATCAAACAATCAAACGAAGAGATTTGAACCAATCAGACCACCGGATCATATCAAAAGTGCCTTGATTTTATCCTACTCTCGATAAACGTAGCTCTCCCGGTTGGCAGCACTAGATCCACCGAGTTAAAGTTGTACTGAGCTCAGTAGAGTACGTCGCTTTCTACGTCACTGTTTTGGTCTCTGCCTTTTCACTCCCTTAGTCAACCTATGTATACAGCTTGTTCTTTAATAGTTTTCTGTCTCTTCTTCGGAGAGCATGAAGTGACTCTTCTTCTTGGTAATTCAGGTTCATTCAAGCTGTATTTGAACTAACTCTACGCTAGAGCCCGTACTGAAAATTAGCCGCATACTAACGCAGTTGACTGTTGAATCTGCGGGTTGGCTGTGAGTAACAGTAGATAGAAAGTCCTATATTAACGCTGGCAATAATGTCCCCGTACAAAATTTCCTCTTTCTCTGATTTACACTGCGAGAAGAGCACTAAACGCCGTAATCTCGTGATCCTCCGGCGTGGTTCGCCGCGTTGGCGCGCGTGTTATTGATCAAGTCATCATCGTCATCATCAAGTTCGTCCTCACTGGCATCAGCCTCTGCCTCGTTTTTCCGCTGCACTTTCAGCCATTTCTTCCATCCTTTGACCACCTGTGTCGGGGGCGGGTCATATTCATTGCCCTGGTAACGCAGCACCGGGACGAGAAGTTTGTAGGGAATCGTAATCCCAGACGGGTCCATAGGGCTGACCTCCAGGTTCAGCGTGATGGCCAGTCCACCTTCAAGGTCGATGAAGGCGCCCGCGCCATCATCTTCGATCTTGTTCTTCTTCTTTGACGGCTTTCTGCCGAGGTTGCTTGGCCGGCGGTGGAATGGGCCTGGGCGAGGAGGAGGCTGGTCTCCGCCGGGAAAGTAGCTGTCGCCATTTTCCCTTGGGCGTAGTGGGCTGTCGACGCTGGCGCGCCTCTTTCCGCCGGGGCCAAAACTGAAGGATCTCGTCGGTGGCCCCCCTCCCGCACGATTAGACAGTCGTCGTAGAAGACCACCGCCTGGTTTGTTGCTAGATTTGTCTCTGTCTCCCCCGCGTCCCAGTGACAAGGTCCGCTGGAGCATGCCGGGCCGAGGCTCCGTTAGTGGTGTCATGGGTTCAGGCGTCGCTGGCGGCGTGAAACCAGGGTGGTATTCTCTGATTGAGCACCAGTTCCGCCGAGGAAGTAATCGCTTGTTGTTTCGAGGCTTGCCATTGACATCTTGAGTGAAGATGGGAATGATGTCCTCATCCGTATTCGAATCCATATGGTGCACCGTACTGCGTTTGTTGAGCATGTCCGAGACGAGCTCCGTCTCGGGGATATCGGCGATGGCTGAAGAAATCACGTTGGGCATGTATCGATAGTCGCGGTCCTTGGCGATTCCAAGTTTAGAGCTCGAATGAAACTGTCCGATGGCGGCAAGGTGAACATCACCACTGGATAAACGGCAAGTTAGCACGTATTAGTTTCTTGTGGCAAAATTCTCTTACCTCAAGATTGTGACTCGCACAGATTTTTCTGCTGCTAGATCCTGGAGGTCCTCAACCAGCCATGTTCGTTCTGACTTGAGATTCTTTGCAGTCCAGTGGTCATCGAATAACTCTACATTGCCGCCAGATCTGTTGATAAGTCCACCCAGCATTCCAGATTTGCCCAGCGACTTGCGATTATTCATAAAATTCTTGAGCATTGCCTGCAGTTGATGTTAGAAATGGAAAGATTTAAACCGAAAACAAGTACATACCACTCGAGGATAAGCAACTGGAACACTCGAAAGTACAATCAGATGTTTTGTCTCTCCTCTCATGATCTCTCCTTGGCATCGATCCCACACACGATCACAAGTCGACTCGTTGAGAACTTCGTTATTCTACGAAGCATTGTCAGCACAATCTTCCCGCAGTTCTACTAGGGAGGCTTACCATGCGTTCGGTGCGGCAATCCAGACCGAGGAACGTAACCCCGTGGCCTAAAGACATAAACAAGTTTCGACTTTGCTGTTCAATGTAAGGACCGGGTTGAGCACCCAGAAGCCAACTGGGTTCGTCCGTCTCAGTCTCCTCTGGGACGCTGTGGTGTTGGAACAACAGATAGTACTTGAAGGCGATCTTGCCCAGCCCCGAAATAACAAAGCTCTGCATGAAATCATGGTGATAGGAGCCAAAGCCTTCAAAGATCTCATGGTCATTCCAGATATTGACCATGGGAATCTGGGAGTTGGCCAACGAGAAAAGACCTTGTGAGAACCATCGAGAATAGTTGTCCAAGTAGAATTCCTCCAGCTCAGAGCGGAAGTCAGGATTAAGAGGGGTGTCGTTCCTCTCGGTGACGTTCTTGATTTGCATCCATTCCTGGAAATGCGGCGAGTCTGTGACAATAGAGTCGTTGAATATTTGATCGCCTCCTCCAATCATCACATGGAATGGGCGAGTCTGGTGCTCATTGAGGACATCTCGCCAGAGCGGATCAGGGCCACAGAGTTGGTTGGAATCGACAGATGGCCCAAATCCATTGCCGCTGTGGAACATGATATTCATGGATTGGCCTGCAGCGGGAACCCAGAATCCCAGGGCAGGTCCCTGGTTGATTCGGTATGCGATCCGCTGTTGCGTTGAGCTCAGTTCGATCTCAAGGGAAAATCTCCAGAACGTCACATCTCTCGCGGCATCGGCGTACAAACGAACTCCTGAGATATCTCGGTAAACTTCCGCCGTTTCTCCGTCAACTGAGTGGATGCGATTGGAGGGTATTGGCTGCTTGGAAGCCTCGCTGCTGTAATCGATCATGCTGGGCGACATTTCGTAGATGCCATCATCGCTTTCGACGAATGACAGATCCACTTCCTCCTCGAGATGATCTACCGGTTTGACGTAGAGCGGTCGCCCGTCACGGCCAACTTTCATAAGACCGGCTGTCGGGTCAACATATTCAGGCGCCAATTGGACGCCCTCTTCGCCGCTGATTTCGACAGGCGGGGGAGGCAGGAGATCCATGGGCTGGGAAAATAGGCGTAAGGTGGGTGGAGTAATGTAAGAAGAGCGGGAATCTGTCGTGACAATCATGACAGTGCCTCGCCATATCTTCATGTCAACAGGCCCATGTGTTCCATCGACCTTGGTCTGTTTCATGCCCGTGTATCGGATCAATGGACCGCATTTCAAGAACAGCGGGGGCTGGAAAGTCTTGTGCTCGTTCACTCCTGAGTCATGTTAGTCACATTAGCTTGCAGGTATCGTGGGAGAGTGCTCTTACCTGATAGTTTCTGAGCTGGCGTCTGGTAGTTCTTGGGCAGAGCTCTGCTCTTTCTGCGGTCGGTCGTTCCGCCGCCTTCCCACCATGCTTTGCTGCGGTCGGCATCAAGATGTTGGAAATCAAAATCCGAGACCCCGAGACGAGCAACTTGTGGGTTTCTCCACTCGAAGATTGGGGGTGGTGTAGGAGGTGGCACATCAAAGGACACGGTCTGCTGCTTTTTCGGCCTGGGTTGCGAGTCCACACTATCCTGGAACGTTTGTGTTGGTGATTGATTTTCATCCATCCTCTCCTCGCTGAGCATGGGCGCAGCTACTCTGGGGTCTGCCTGAGAAATCGAGCGAACATTGTCGTCAGGCTTTGCCACTGGCACGCCCATTGCGACCAACTTTCTGGGAACACCGCCTGTTCTTGCGGTTGGCGATATGGTATCCTCCGTACGTGCATACTGTGGATCCTCAGCACGGTGAACAGCAGGATACTGGGGGTTCATGGACAATGCTCTGCTGTGGCGCACTGCCGTGCTTCCAGATCGCGGCTCAGGAATTATCTCCTTCCTCTTTGCAGCTGCGACAGCGGCCGCCCGCATGTTCTGCTCTGCCTGAGCCGCTGCGGCCATACTTTCCGCCTTCTCCCGCTCGGCTTTCTGGCGTGCTAGCCGCTCTCGAGCTTTCATTTCTGCTTCCTGAACCCGTGCACGCTTTTCCTCCTTGGTAATCCCAGTCAAAGTAACCTCCAATTTTTGTAATGGAGATCGATCAGACGCCCAACCACGCCGTTGTTCGGCTGTTGAAGCCGTGGTATTCGACCTACTAAGCGCAGCCGGTGCCGGGAATGGGGGGCTGGCTCTTCAATCTCCTCCATGGCCCCGTCATACCCTGGAGGCAGAGGTGCTGGTGGCATACCTCGGGGTGTGTTTGATTCTTCTGGTTGCATGGGAGCAGCCTGAGAGACTGGCTTGCGAGTTGTATAGTTCATGCTTCCGGGAGGTAGATCCCGAGCCCTGGCTGAGAATGACCGTCCCGGCGTCTGCCCCGCCGTCTGGGCAGCTAGAGGGCCCCTGGAAGATACGGAGCGTGTTCGTGGGACTTGTGGTGGCATCGCGGGACCATAGCTGTTCATGCCATATCTATGGTCATCGGAAGGATGGATCGAGCCGCCATTGGCGGCCTCGGGTGATCGACGCATTGTGGTCATTGCCATTGATTTGGTCCGAATATTCTATCGGGGTTAAGTACTCTTGTCTGTGATGGGCGTCGCGGTGCGTAGCTGCTTTGCGACACAACCGTTGGCGCAACTAGAATCGACCTGGTCAACCTCGGTCTCAACGCTATTGTTGGCAGGGAACAGATAAGGAGAAATTGAGGATTGCATACACCAGATATGATCGCTCTGAATGGCGCCTCGATTCAGCGGTGCCCAGTGGTCACCATTTCATTCTGGCCCAACCGGAGTCATGTACCTCCCAAGCGGGGGTGGCGGGCAGCGGCGGTCGAAGGAAGAGGGTTTCACTGTTGCGAGAACAATTTAGAGAAATGAAAAAAGGTCAAAAATGCAATAAAAGGGAAAAAGAGATGGACGATGGGGTGCAATGGAAAGAGAGAAGTCAAGATCGAGGAGGCTGGTCCCCAGCCACCGTTTTACTGGTTGGACAGCACTAACAGTCATGAGCAGCGTGCGTCAGCAGTCAAATCGTAACTATCCACCGAGGGTTATTATTATTAGCGGGACTCTTGCTACTATCACTGTTGTTTATTCCATTTTCCTATACTTCTATTCTTGCCCTGGTGGACCCATGGAACGGGTCGCCGGCCATCTGCAGAATGGGTCACGTGTTCTCGTATACAACATCCAGCATCGGCACCATTGGCAAGTACGAAAGGGATTTAGTGGGGGTTAAGTCAATGTAGCCTGTGTCTTCGTGCCCAAATCTCCTCCAATTTCTTCTCGCGCAGGTATGCCTCAGACTGAACTCCCCTTCCTGCCAAATTAGAGAGTTGCAGTACCTGGTGCAGCGTGGAGAAAGAGCTATAGATACATTAACAACTACATGAGAAAATAACTGTTATACACAAACAAGCTAACCCTCCGCGTTCCTCATCAAGAAAGACTTAACAAAAGGCAACTTGTTAATAGCATCCAGCCCCAAGCTGCGCGCCCAAGTGACGGGCCCGTTTCCAGGGACGTTGTACATCTTATGAAGCAGATCACAAGTGCCACCAATTTTAGCATTGGGAAGATATCGCTCCGAGGCGTAGTGCTCGAGCGTGAGCAAATCACCGATATCCATGCCGTGGGAGACAGCATACTGGATTGTGCGGGAGAGAGAAGCGACGTCTGCGAGACCGAGGTTGAGGCCTTGGCCGGCGAGCGGGTGGATAACGTGCGCGGCGTCCCCGACGAGAGCAATACGGGGGGAGACATATTGGGCTGCGTGGCGGAAGCGCAGGGGAAAGGAGGCAACTGTGCCCTGCTGCAGGCCGATGGCCATGGGTGGGATTTGGGAAGGGAGTGGCGTGTGCTGGAGGCGCCAGGATAGCTCGTCTTCGTGGAATGCGGTCTGCTCTGCGGATGTCGCACGATCCATGCCCATCATATACTTGAGGTCTGTCATGGAGAGACGGAAGGCTGCATTAACCATAGCCAAGAAGGCGGATGCCGGCAGCGATTTCAGGTACGCCGCGTGCTCTGGTGTCGTCGACCAGACGAGTGTGGCGTGGTTATTTGGCAGCGGAAGCAGGGCGATCGGACCACCCAGCGCAGGTAGGAACCGTTGATAGGCGGTGCGCATAGATGCAGGGACTGGCGGGACATCTGGCTCTGCAAGTGCCAGAGTCGCAACCACGCCGTGTCGATTGTAGTCCCAGCCGTGGGTGGGGATATCAGCGAACGAACGGACAGGACTGTTGATACCGTCTGCGCCGACCAGCAGCCTGGCAGCGATGCGGGATGCCGGCTTGGTACTCGCTGCGGATCCCGTTGGTGCGACGGAGAGAACAGGCCAGGCCGACAGATCGGGTCCGTCGGGGTGCTGGTCGGAGCCATTCTCAATGGATGCAACGGTCATGTTCTCAAAAACAGACAGGTTCTCGTCGCCCGAAGCAGCAATACGCGCCAACAATCCACGAATAAGATTTGCGTTCTCGGTCATGGTGGCGACACTCGGTAGGTCCTCGAACGGAGGCGTCTCCATAGACCAGTCGAAGGATATGCGCGACCCGCTCTCGCCATCCCACACCTGCATCTCCTGATAATCCTGCACGCGGTCGGTGTCCAAGTGCTCCCATGCACCGATACTGCGCAAAAACGACACAGACGAGGGCGTCAGGCTGCTGACCCGGTTGGAGAACTTGGTCGGCTCTAGGTCCCAGGATCGGGCTTTTTGGAGGTCCTGGCTTTCGACAAGGGCGACCCTGAGGTTCGATGTGATGGGTGATGCTCCTGTGCAACTCTAGTATTAGCGATCACTGCCCAGCTTCAATGTCTTTTGGTTGACGTTACGAAGTGCAGCCACTAGCCCTAGGCCTGCTGGCCCGCCGCCGACACACACCACGTCGTAGATGTCAGGCGATTGGGCAATCTGGGACCCGAATCGTCGGCTGCCAACGCCATGTCGGCATGACGGGCAGACATATGGCCGGAGGGCCCTTGAGGCTAGACGCATTGTGGTGAGCAATACTGGTTCAAGGAATCGGAGCTTCGGGAGTTGAGAAAGAAGGTTGGCGAGTGCAAACAAGACAAACACAATCTATACAACAAGCACAACTACAGCCAGCAAATAAAACATAGAGAAATAGTTTCGAACAGTAAAACGGAGCTCTCTATGTTCTGCGAGTGGTATATATTCAGGAAACCGAAGGTAGTCAACACATCTATCGCAGCAGAAATCGCTGGAAGCCTTGTTCTCCAGGTGCTGTGACCGATGAAATCAACATCCTCACCCCCGTATTGTTCGCAGCCGCGTCTCCTTGGTTTGATATCGAAATTGACACTCATGAAACGCCGTGTGGTAGGTGAGTGAGGCGGTCTGTATTGAGATATTTGGAATCAAAGAATGCCAGCGCACAGAGCAAACGTTTCTCTCCTATAAATATACTCTTCGAGTTAAAACAAGGCAAGTTTATGGCGGTCAATGATGTCCCCTTCGTCCACGAGCTTCCATGTGTTCCACCATGTATTCCACCTATTCCCATCGGCTTCTCTTTCCATCGCAACATATGTGGAGAGAACCTGGTGGAGCGCCGGAGTTAATCCGATTCTGGGAATGAATGGACGCAATTCCAGACCTATCTGCGACCCACAAAATGACAAATTACTTTGCGAGCAAAGATGTCTAATACAATCTTCATGATAATAGGCTGGGATTGATAGGATAGGTGAAGAAGGAGAGCTGACTTTAATACTCTGTTTACAATGAAACGATTCAAATGACTCTAATAGCAACCCCCCAAACACCAATCCCATCTACTAGGTACACAATTTTCAACGCTTGACATAGAAATATACTCGTTAAGCATCAACATGCTCCTCCACAGCCTTCTCTTGCACCTGAGCCCCGCGAGTGCGAGCGACGGGGGACTCATCGAAATCCTTCCGCTGGCTCAGCTTAACCACCTGCCTAAAGCTAGACTGATTGGCGAACAAGAAATCAATACTCTCAAGAGTCCGTCCCGCCGTCTCCGGGTAGAGGAAGTACACAATGGGAATAGTCGCCCAGTTGAGAATGCAGAAGACAACGTAGAGCTTCCAGCCGATATTCTGAATCCCCACGGGCGTGATTTCAACCACCAGGAAGGTGATGAGCCACTGCCAGATCACCGAGAGGGCCGCGCCGCGCTGGCGAGTGCGTAGTGGCAGGATTTCGGGCGGGTAGGACCACATGTTTGACATCCAACCCCAGGTGAAGAATCCCTGGAATAGGTAGAGCATTGTTATGGCGGCGATGCCGTTCGCTTTGCCGCCGGCCATGATGCAGAGGCCTGCGATTAGTTGGCAGGCTCCCATGCCGAAACTGCCGAACATGAATAGTTTGCGTCGGCCGACTTTGTCGATGATAAACCTGGTAAGATTGTCAGATGTGCTCTGTTTAAACCAATTCAGTGGCGATGCGATGGTTCTTACCATGGAATGAAGGAGGCAACCAGGAAGAAAAGCTGGAGACCACCGGACAGAAGCAGCGATTGACGAGAATCCAGCCCAACGCTGTGCACCATGACATAAGGTGCATAGTACGTTATAATGTTTGTTCCGGTAAATTCTTGCAAGGCTTGGGCACTGCACGCAATGGCAACACGCTGCCAGCCCATAATGCCGCCATCCGTGAAACAGTCTTTCCAGCTGCCGGACTCCTCGGCCTCGAGTTCAATAGCCTCCTTGATCTCGGTATACTCGAATTGAATATTCTCATCCTGAGGCTGACCGTCGCGCAGCAGACAGAGAATATCCAGCGCTTCCTCGGGTCTGCCCTGGCTCGCCAACCAACGGGGACTTTCTGTGACCGGCATCAGTATCACAATCCTTCCATGCAGCACCCAGACAAGACAAGACAAAACTTACCAGGCAGTAAAAAGCACATAACAACCAAAATCAGCGCAAAGAAAATCTGGAACGCAATCGGAAAGCGCCACTGGAACCCAGTCGTATACCCACTGCACCCATAATCAATCCAGTACGCAATAACAATACCAACAATCAGCGCCGACAACTCCATAGCAACAGTGCGTCCCCGGATCGGCGCGGGCGTGCACTCGCACTGCCAGACAGGAACCGCACTGGTGATACCACCCATGCCGAAGCCCGTCACGATACGGCCAACGATCATCTGAGCCCGGCCGTAGGAGGTGCACTGGATGACGGTGCCGATGATCAGCCAGACGCTGCCGACAACGATCAGCATGCGACGACCAAGTCTCTCGCCCCATACGGCGGAGGCTAGAGCGCCGACTAGACAGCCAAGCTCGTAGACGGCTACGATAAAGCCTAAGAGACTAGCATTGGGGTTGCCCATTGTCTCGAGGAAGATTGGGTCCGTGGTGAGGCCTGAGAAGACGCCATTGTCATAGCCTGGACCATTTAAGCGATTAATTGTTAGAGCCGTAAAGAAAGAAAAAGGGCAGAACCCACCGAAAAGAAGGAACCCCGTGGCGCAGGCCAAGGTGATGGCCATCACCAAGGGCATTCCGCGCAGACCCAGGTACGAAGCCATGACGATGGAAATGATCAGAAGCCAGAAAACACGGCATGAGAAATAATGGATCTCGGGAAGGCTAGCTATTTAATTGAGCACCCAGTCGGCCACCGGCCGAGTCATGTGTTGTTCTATCTCCGCATGAGCACCCCGGAGGTACGTACCCCGAGTTGGAGAGCGTGGGGGAAAAGGGTCCGATTCTTGGTCGGATAGCGTGGGGGCTGCAAAGCTTGTCCCAGTTCGTGCTCCGTGGACGACCTATGACTGTGAGGGGAATTATTCGGCTATTATAGCCAAATGGCATTATGGAGTAAGTAGTACCGTGGGTAGTATTGACTGCGAATAATATGAGACAAGCTAGCTTCCAGTCATGATAGAAAGAAAGAAAAAAGGAAACAGCCATTTGGTCCAGAAACCCCCAAAATTGGATTGACTTATTGGTTCGACTCTTCCAGCCCCATGTCGGGCTCGCTCTCCATCTCCGCGATAAACCGCTCCCACGTGGACAGCACACCCTGGTAGAACTCGATGTGCGACTCGGCGAAGCTGCCAAGGGAATCTCGGAACTCGACCGCTTTGATACGCTCGAAATCCGCCACTTCACGAACGACCTCCTCGTCGAACATCTCCGAGGTGGTCTTGGCAGACTCGACCTCGCGGGTAAGTTCGTCGATGCGCAGCTCGAGCTTGCGCACCCGCTCACGGCGGGATTGCTCGTGATCCACGCCGCGCATGTCCTCCATCTTGGAGCGGATGAAAGATGCCGGGGATGAAGTCAGTGGGTTGGTGGCATAATACGCAGCCGGGTTAGATGCGAGCGTGTCGCGCTCGGCAACGGCCTTGTTGCGGTAGTCGACTAGAGCTTCAAAGTCCAGTTGCTTCTGCTCCCGGGTTTTCAAGAGGTTCTTCAGTGACATGATGTAGGCCTCCATGTCCCGCAGCGAGCCTAGGTAGTTCTGGTCCGTGTGGTTCTTCAGTCCGGTCATCCCACGCGCCGTCTCCTCCACCGACGCGGCAAAAACATGCAGTGGCATCTCCACAGCCGGTTCCAGTGGGACGAGCTTCCGGAACTGCGTGGCCAGCTCTGTGTAGTCCGTCTCCAAGTCAGCCTCGCGCCGAGCGACCCGCGCCACAGTCTTCTCCACATGCGAGAGATCCTCATCCAACTTGTCTGCCTTTTCCCGCACCTCGATGAACCGGCGATCCGGTTTATGCACCTTAGTAAACGCGTTGACGAAAGTGTCCGTAAAGTTATCGAATATCCCCGCATTCCCGCTGTCGGAGCCCGTGCTCGTCGACGTCCGCGTCGAGTGCAGTCGCATATGCGCGTTCCAGTCCTGCGACTCCAGGAAGATAGTGAGCAGGGGTGCCCGCCGGAGCACCGGATGCAGGGTCAGGCGCTTCAAAAACCGGTGCAGCGACCACGCTCGTCTCGATGTAAACTCCGTCCCGAACCGGTCCCCGCGCACGTACTCCATCTTGTGCTTATCTGGCAGCGGAGGCACCGCGCATGCCGGGTATTCGCGATACAGCGTCTTGTATAGGAAGTAGAAATCCGTAAACCGCCGACGTACTTGGACCTCGGGCTTCTGAAATGATTTGAAGTCGGTCTGTAGGTAGAACGCGATCCCGTTAGCTTCCCTGTGTTCTTTCCAGAGGTTGCCGAGTATGACCAGGCAGCAGTGGCCGACGACACAGAGAGATCGTTACTCACATGTGTTGTAACCAGATATGAAATATATGCATCTTTCCCCGAACCCTCCTTGTGTGGCGATGACACGTCGCACTCAAGCTCCCCCAAGTCGGCCGTGTCAGCCAGCGGCCCGGCCGGGGCTTCGTAGTCGGAGCTCATTCTCCGCTTGCCATTGACATCGTGATCAAATGTATGCTGGTCTTCCGCATCGGTGCCTGAGGTCGTAGGCCGTGACTGGTCGCTGTCCGGATGCTTCCAGCTGACGGAGTCGAAGTCGTCTTGTTCCATCGTGGGGAGGGGGGAGGTGTTGGTCGACCGTGGTTCAGCCGACGGACGTCAGGTTATCTATCCCCAGCAGAGGTGAATGTGTCAGGCAAAACAAAGAAAAGAGACAGGAAGAACTGAAATGTGGGTTGTACGAAGCTGGGGTGGAGTGAGGCTGGGGAAAAGAGAGAGTTGAACTGGTCGAGGGCTGAGATAGACGATCGTCGTCCCAAGGCGGCAACGTCATCAGCCCCCGAACCATAATCCTATAATGCTAGTTTTCTACTGATACATTCTTATCAGAACAACATTTTATTTATCATCATTCATTCCCATATTGAAGAAATTCGCAACTTCTTTCTGTCATTCATGCAGCAAAATTGGATATACACAGATCAGCCCTTGGAGACCGGATTTACTCGATCAATGCTTCATACGCTCAACTCCTATCAACGAACAAAATGCAGCCAGATAACCAGATCCTAACGCTTTTCCGACAACAACCCAGTACCCGGCGAAGCTTTTTCGGCTGCGTCTTCATCCTCTTCCTGGACGTTAGCTAACCGGTCGCGGTACGGTGCATCGTCGTCGGCATCACTAAACACCTCTTCGTCGCTTTCCCCGGCGAACGCATTGTACAGCTCGCCGCCGCGACGCGTCCGGGAGCCGCCGGTCATCGGCTGCAGCTCATCTTCATCTTCGATCATCTCAAACTCGTAGTCGTCGTGTGGGTTGGTACGACGGCGCTTGAGTCGCGAGATCTGGAAGTATATGCCCAGACCAATGCAGAAGAAAATAATCATGCCCAGAGACGCGTAGATCCAAACTTGGGTCATCTTCGAGGCCCCGAAAGATGGGAGATACGGGGAGAGTTTGGATTGGTCAGTGGTGGTCGGGGAAGCCGTTGCATTGGTCGCAGGGCTTGGCGTGACAACATCCTCCACGGGGCTGGGTTCTGTTGTTGGTTTCGGCGGGGGAGGCTTCTTCATGGGCCGGTCGATGTGGTCTCCGGGGCCGGCGGGAGGGTTAGTCTGTACTGGGCCCGGCTCGATGCTAGTCGTGCCGACATGGGCCACTTCATAAGGATGGTCGTCATCATGTTCGGTGGGGAGCGGAAGCAGAGGCTGCTTGTCCGCGTCAATGGCCTCGCCCCAAAGGTTAAGCCGCCAGTCAGTGAAGACACCGGTGAAATCGTTGACCTCGGTGTCCTTGACGATCACGGTCCACACGCCCACGGCAGATTCGCCCCTAGGAACCCGGTTAGCCAGAGAAAGAAAGCAAAAAGGAATAATACACACCAGTGAGCAACGGACATGAAGGTCCAGTCGACATAGCCGACTGCCGCCTCGTCTCGGTCGCGAGTAACACTGAGATGGCTAACAACTCCCCCCGGGCTGCGCAGCTCGACGCTGAGGTCGCCGCGCCGAGTATGATTGACATTCATGGTCACAGTTACATGCTCCAGTCGCTCAAAGTTGGCTTCCTTCAGCTGGTCTTCAGTCACAGTATACCGACTAATCAGTCCTTTCTGGCCCTGAGGGATTTCGTGGTGCACCCGCTGCCACGGCGAGTTAAACCATGCCTGTGGCTTCACGAGCTCCCACTCGCGGGCGCGTTGAACCACTGCATATGCATCAACCTTCCCAAACCCCCACATGTGACTGAATTTGCGTCCAGACGGGGTGGTCTGCCAGCTGCCATCATCCTCATTGACAGGCACAGCTGTCTCCACGAACAGATGCTGAACATCACGCCAGGTCAGCTCCGGCCGCACACTCAGAACCAGCGCCGATGTGCCGGCAACCAGAGGCCCGGCTGCCGATGTTCCACCGTGCGAGTTAATGCACTGATTAACACCAACATCGGTGGTATGGATGGCCTCGCCGGAACCAGTGCTGTAGGTGACCACCAGCTGAGCCGAGCAAGCCTCCGAGTAAATCCCATGCTTCCCCTTCCAGTCGATGGCCCCTACAGTGATACTGTAGATGCTGTTGGTGTATCCGTCGAAATTGCAGTTGTCACCGTAAGGGGCACCGTTGCCGGCTGCAAAAACGAAAACCGAGCCTTTACCCTGTCGACCATTTTGCACGCCGTTGACCATCGCTCTGCGGATCAGAACACCCGGGCCTTCCATAGTGCGGCCGTCGTCCATCGGTCCCCAGGAGCAAGAGTAGATATCATTATGTTGGAAGCCATAGTTGAGGGCCTCGGCTTCGTCATGATCATCGATCGGTGCAGACAGGATCCGAATTCCAGCAACTTTGCTGTCATAAGCAACACCAACTCCACAGACATCGTTCTTCGACGCCGCGACCTCACCCGCACATCTAGTGCCATGTCTGTCATCGTCGAGTTGAGGGCGGGGCTCCGGGGAATGGGCATTGTAATCCCACGAGCCCTCGGGGTAGTAGTTTGGGCTGAGGTCCTTGCTATGCATGTCCAACCCGTCGTCGATAATGGCGGTGATGACCCCATGGCCCGTCACCCCTCCAACCACAGTCCGGTCACATTGAGTGAATGCTCCGGGCGAATAGTATTAAACAGATGCCACTGCTCTTTGAAGATCGGATCGCGGATATCCAGGGTCGACATGAGGTCTTTTTGGGCCGTAACCGCGGCTTGATCTGGCTTCTTTTCGGCTCGTGGTGTCAGGTCCACCGACGGCGGGGGTGGAGGAAGTCGCTTATGTAGCCGTTGTCTAGGAGCATCGAGCCGATGCGACCACAGAATCCCGTCTAGCGCATCTTCGTGGATCGCAGATCCGCTTTCCGATCGGCGCTTCAGCTGTCGTTTCTGCTTCAAGTCGGCCAACACGGAATCGAGGTTCTGGTCTCGTGGCAAGGAAAATGTATGGTGGCCAACGAGTTCTCCGATCGGACCTTCATGGCGTGCGCCCAGGAGTTGTGCAACGTGGGAGGGAGAGGTAGCGTCGTCGAGGTGGAGGGCGAAGAAGTCGCGTGTATCGGAGGAACGGGGATGCAAGCTGGCCGTAGCTGCGCCCAGGACGCCCAGGGCCACGGCGATGCTGCCAGCGATGCGCATGATGAATGCGACGAGTGTGTGGTGGTGGTGCGAGGCAAGTTGGCAGAGCTCGCTCTCACTGTGAAGGTGGTGGTGGACAGGAGGTGGTTGCCATGAACGGGTGCCTCAGCTCTTAAGCAATGGCAGACGGAGGAACGGAAGACGTCAGCGAGCAAGGTGGAAGCATCAGAGAACAATGTATGAAATGGGACTGCAACAGGAAGAAATATGGACGACAGAGATAAAGGGGGCTGAAAAAAGAAGATATTCAGGGAGGATGAAGGAAAGGAATCAGGAGAGAGAGTGGGTGAGGTGATCGTGTCGATCGGTCCGTCCTATTGAGTTCTTTGAGCCACCCACAGCCACTGTTAGTATTTTCCTTGTTGGTTTCACTTTGTCTGCCTGTCTTGCTCGAATGCTGATGCTGCTCGAATGCTGGTGCTGCTCGAAAGACCACGTTTGCCGCCGTGGATGCCTGACGTGGTCGAGGCTGCGATCGGACTGCGTAAAGTGGTACTTGGCTGGGAAGTACCCGTCCGGTGGTGATGCCTTGCATGGGTACCAGCCACGCATGTCACTCAGACCCCCCATATTTATATCGCGCAAGTAAAACCTCCATCCGAAGTCTGGGCTCTCCTTGCATTCGACATCATAATGAGACAACTCAGTCGAAAATAGACGAATGTGAAACACACTTCCTATTTCCAGATATATATCTTGAGCAGCGGATGAATTCAATAAACTGGATAACTTCAATTGAGCTTCCAGAGTTAATCCTATCCAGGACAGTCAACCTGAACTTGCAGTTATACGAGCAAGTATTATTTATTCTTCGAAATAGCCAAAAAGGCCAGAAAGTGTTTAATATTAATAGGGGCCAATGCAGTGGCAAAGTGTGAACCTCCACGATGATGCCGTATCTAAAGCAAGAAACCGGAACGCAGAAATGAACGCAACCCAACGCCAGAACCGCCAAGAAGAGGCGGCCATAGTTCGTCGATGGAGACTCGGGAGCGTGCCCGATAAGTGCTCAAAATCTACGAAAGAATGAAAAGTCAGCACTACTACATAAACAGTCGTAGACAAAGCAGCATACAGACCTAAGCAGTCCGTTGCGCCGGATCCTTAGCGGACTCATCCTGGAGAAGAGCATCCAAGTACTCGAGCGGCATGGTGGGCACAAGCAGCTCCAGCGCAGCGGTGATTCGCTCGTGCTTTGCCTCAAAGCCTGCCAGCCGCCTATGGATATTGTAGAGCTGGATATTTGTTTGTTGGAGCAAGTGATTCGTGACATCCATGCGCTGGATGAGTTCCGCAGCCCACCTGGGGAGAGGGGCAACTGGAGGCTGCTGCAGGTTGTTCGAGCCGCTGTTTATAGTCGAGGTACCGCCGAGACCTAGGACGGTTGACGTGGACGAGGGCATTGTTGCGAGGGTTGGCGGGTTTGTCAGGGTGGACTGAGAGCAGGACGGTGGTTGCGCTTATAGGGTATAAACTCGGGGCTGAGCTGATATCTCTCAGTTGTTAGCTTGCAGGGACCGAGAAATCTGCTGCAGATACCTCTACGGCCTTGCTGCAGGAGGTAGAAAGCTTGGGGAACGCAAGAAAATGGCTTTGCAGGGCTTTCTTACCTGTAGATGGGAGGGTATGGATGTTGAGAAAGGAATGAGAGTGGCGGTGTTGGAGGTGAGAAGGAGAGGATCAGTATACAACCAGGACAACAATCTTTACTCTCCGGTGTTTGCACGAGGAAAGAATGTTCTTCCCTCTTCCTCTTCCTTGTGGAACTCGGCTTCTTTTATCACCAGCAGATTGTCACCCAGATACCTCAACACAAGTATCATCCTTGCTCTCTCCTTAACTTTCGTGGGACCATCGGCCCAAAAGAATCGCCATCCTAACCTAAGGAAAGAGAAACTTAATGATGACTGTGCTGCTTTGGGAATACATGGCAAAGTGGAAGGACTGGGAGAAGACACCCATCAAGACGATAGTCAAAAAGATGAAGATGGTGACCTGGACGGCGTATATTAGCCTGGGCAAATATATTCTCAAGGGCTAAGTCGAAGAGAAGGGATATGAATCGGAGTTCGGACGGATTAAGAGGGATACGCAGGATGAGAAGATGCAGGAGGATTGGAGATACGGAATAGGTTATCAGATGCAATGAATTGGGTATTCGTGGGTTCCGCTACAGTCCATCGTTTCCACGCTTATATCCACTTCCCAGTCTTTCGCTCGTTTTGATTTTCCGATATTTCCCATCTCGCTCGCCGCTTTTATTGACGGATCAAAGGCCACGCTCGAATCATGCAGACAAAAGAAATCTATATTTCAAACCCCGGCCGCGAAAATCAAACGCCCGCGTCTTCGGTCTTCGGCGTCTCGCCAACCTGCATATCCTGCACCTGCTGCGTCAGATCCGAGACAGCGCCGGACTGTTTCCGCGCGAGACGGGCTTGCAGCTCGGGAATGAGCGAGCCGAGCGGGACTTCCACGCCTTCCTTCTCAGGGTGGCCTTTCTGCAGGCCCATCTCCTTGATGCGGATCTTGCCAGCGGCCAGCTCGTCCTCGCCCAGGATAATTCCGAAGGGGATGTCGCCATCCTCGACGGTCTTGAATTGTTGCTGCGGTCTTGGCTTCAACTTGTAGGAGAATTCGGCCTGAATGATGTGTTAGCGTGTTGTTTCAATTTTGAGACAGAAGTTGCTCATGCTCACCCTGATACCCGCGTCCCACAGTTGCTTGCAGATATCCATGCGCTCCTTCAGCATGCCGGTGAAGCCCTTGCCGCCAAAGGCCATGACGAAGACATCCACCTCGCTCTTGCGGAGACCCTGGGTGCTCTGCTCGCGCTCCAGACGGGCCTTGGTGATGGAGAAGATCCGGTCGACACCGAACGAGATACCGACGCAGGGGATCTGGGCCTTGGGCAAGAACATGCCGACCAGGTTATCGTACCGCCCACCGGCGGCGATGCTACCCACGCCCAGAGTGGGGTCATTGGACCGGTCGTCGTCCTCGAGGTTCTTGGCCTTGTCCTTCTTGCCGGACTGTTGCAGTTTCTTTGCCTCCTCAGGGGCATTCGACTGCACGGCGGGAGCAGAGCCCTCCGTGACAACCTCGTAGATGACACCGGTATAATAATCCAAACCGCGGGCTAGAGACATGTCGAAGGAGATCTTGTCTAGCACGCCGAAAGCATCCAGATAATCCATCATCAGAGCCATCTCCTCCAGACCCGCCTTGGCAGACTCATTGGCGAGAAGAGCCTCGTCCTTAAGGAGCGAGTTAAGCAGCTCGCGACCACCCTTGTGCATGACGTACTTTTCGATGCGGTCCGCCACCTCACCGTCCAAACCCTTGTCGACCACCATTTCCTTGCGCACGTCGGCCCACGGCATCTTGTCCAACTTATCAACCGCACTCGAGATCGGCCGGAGCAGTTTCTCCGGCACACCGCAGACGGCAAACACTCCGTCAAGAATCTTGCGGTGGTTGAGCTTGATGGTATATCGGCCCTTCCAACCCAGCTCCTCGAAAACCTCGCTCACAATGCGCAGGATCTCGGCATCGGGCACCATGGGGTCAAAGGCACCGGCAATGTCAAAGTCGCACTGATAGAACTCACGCATGCGGCCTTTGCTGACGGCGGGCTGATCCCGGCGGTACACCTTAGCGATGTGGTAGCGTTTGATGTTGCGGACATCCGTATTCATGGCGAGCCAGCGCGCAAACGGGACCGTCAGGTCGTAGCGGAGGGAGCAGATCTCGCCGCCCTGGTCCTGCAGGTCGTAGATGAGCTTCGAGTCCTCGCCATACTTGCCGGCTAGGATCTCGCGCAGCTCGAAGACGGGGGTGTCGAGGGCGGTGCCGCCGTGGCGCTTGAAGACGTCGGCGATGGTGGTGAAGATGCGGTCCCGCAGGAGGGCGTCGGACCCGGCCCAGTCCTTGGTGCCCTTGGGGGTCTTGAGGTTGAAGGTGTTCTTGTCCTTGGGCATTGTGTCGGTGGCGGAGCGAGTGAGGGAAGAAAACTGGCAGCGGGGAGGGTTTTGCTGGTGGGGGGTGGTGGTGGGGGCACGGAGATTCTTTTGATTCGAGACCGGCTGCAGTCGAGGTTGACTGGGAACGAGTCGGAGGGTCGGGCGAGAGACGCCAATGGAGTCAATGGCTCGTCGTGCAGCACGGAATGAAGGGAGAGGCGGCATAAACAGAAGGAAGGCCCGACGGGACTGAGTCAGAAGGTGCTGCTTCGAACAACAATTTTCGGTGGCCTGAGGCTTGCATCGGCGGAGCCAGTTAATCCGGGAACCGAAGACGTCGACACCTGGGGCTTCAGGCTCCCAGTCTTGCCCTAAACAGTTGCCGGAGGATGACAGGCATCACCCCCACTAACCTTGATTCCCAGCAGCAAATGCCATCCGCGCGTGATGGAACCATATCTCTCTTGACTCGCTTGTTGGTCCAGTGGTCTCCGGCCGACCCCCCGCTGTGACCGCTGCCTACGACCGTTATGATGTCAGTTGTCGGCGGGGACCGAGTGAGATCTCGATAGATTCCAGTCTCTCGTACTGGTGGATATGGTTCCATCCCTCTCCTGCACTTGTTTGAAAGAACCATGACTCGGTTAGGACTGCTGCATCTCCAAGCGCCTTGACTCCGGCAAGGGGGCATGCATCGCCATCCCGAAGTATCACAGCAGCCACCCACAGCCCCGGGACGCCATTGGCGGCTCGTAGCAGGCCGAACTTGCCTCCTCCTATCCCCTCGTATCCCCTCCTATCTCCCCGCCTATATTAGATACCGACAGACACATACAGCCGATCTTGCAGGCCCAGATGTAATTCATCCGTCCTGCATCCGGCCAGTTGGTCTCCACCGCCACCTGCCCCACACTCTCGGCAGTCATTGGCCGGAAGGCCACGCCAGTCGAGGGACGGACACATGGCCCGTGAGCGAGCGCGGGCCCTGGCCAATAAGGGGATTGCTAGGGGTGGTGGTCTGTCCGCACTGGAGAGGTTGAGGGGAGTGCGTCAAACGCTGATCTGGGGGAGAATAGCAGACAGCGGCCAGCGAGAGCGTGGCAGGAAAATCGGCGATTGGCCCAGTACCTGCCTTAGGCAGCTCCACCGTGCTAGACTGGATGGGGCGCGCGGAGGTTAGGGATGTTCTGGATGTTTCGGTACATACGAGAGAGTCAAAGAAGAAGAGTAATAGTCCGAGAGAGAAGTATTAATAAGAGTGAAAATAAGCAGACCTATAAGACTCGTTATAGGACCGGGCCTGCTATCTATAGTGCCTGGCATCCTCGCTCACGCCCCAGCTCCACCTCCGCTCCAGGCTCCTCCGCTTTGCCCGGGTCATCCCATCAGCTTTCTTCCTCCTCCCTCCCTCCCTCCCTCCCTCTCTCTTTGTCTTCTCTTGCCACCCTTTCTCTTCCCTCCTCTTTATTCTCACTCCGTCTCCTCTGCCTGTTCGTCAAGCCCTGGTACTCTGCCTCCCACCCCTTGTCTCACTCCCTTTCCGCCACCCACGGACCGCCGCCCGGAACCCTAACGGCAACCCCGTTCGTTTCAACCGTCTCTTGTCCGCTCAACCCCCACCCTCCTCCCCAGACACTCTCACGACTCCCATTGTTCTCCTTGGCGGTTTCTTCACCTGCCCCTCGACTATCCGCCCCCCGATCAGCGCTGTCACACCTCTTTCCGTCACATGTCTCCCGCTCTAACCAGAGCGTAATCGCCCGCGACTGATTTGGTCTCTGGCGAGTTATCACCCAATGCAGCGGAGTGCGACCAGCAAGAAACACTGAGTGATCATAATGGGGATCTTCAATAAGCCTCGGAACAATGTGGTAAGCAATCGCCACCGTTCATTGGCAGCCCTCCTGCTGTCGCACAGCAGGTCCCCGAGACGTCTCCTGAGACTTGGTCCTCGTGGAATAATTCTGATCAGGACCGCTGCTGACAGCTCACTTATCTAGGCTTCGCAGACGCCCGCGAGCACGGTAGCGCCCGTCAAGAAGGACCTGCAAGCACCGCAGATGACCCCGTTGGAGAAGCGGTTACTGGATATGGGTGCGATTCGTGAAGATGGCAGCGACAAGTTCTTTGGCATGGAAAACGTGGGTGATGGGTTCTGATTGAGAAATAAGAGTGCTGCTGACCTGAAGTGCGCCCAGTACGGAAACACATGCTACTGCAACTCGATCTTACAATGTCTCTACTATTCCGTTCCTTTCCGCGAGGCCGTGATCAACTACCCGCGTCGCACCCCATTGGACAGCCTTGAAGCGGCCCTGGCGAGTAATTTGCGCTACCAGAATCCTAACGCACACCTGGAAGCAGAGGCGCAGGCCGCGAAGCAGAAGAACACCATCCCAGCGCCGTCCGCGCGCCAGGCCGGCGTGACTCCCACCCAACCACAAAAACCCGAAGACAAGGATTCGCCGGAGTATAAGAAGAAGGTGGCACTGCAGACGCTCCCGCTTCTAGAAACCAAGAACAACGCGACTAGCTACGGCATGTCGGAATCTCTCTTCACCTCACTAAAAGATATCTTCGAATCGGTGGTGGGCAGCCAGTCGCGCATCGGAATAATTCGGCCACAGCAGTTTCTGGATGTGCTGCGGCGCGAGCACGAAATGTTCCGGACTGCAATGCATCAGGATGCACATGAATTTTTGAATTTGTTGCTGAACGAGGTGGTGTCGAATGTCGAGACGGAGGCGACGAAGCAGACCTCCTTGCCATCCGCGGACAGCACGGATTCCACGGAGCTGACAATGGGTAGCACGGGCTCGAAGTCTCCCAACACGACGAGATGGGTGCATGAGCTGTTTGAGGGCACGTTGACCTCGGAGACGAAATGTCTGACGTGTGAGAAGGTCTCGCAGCGAGACGAAGTGTTCTTGGATCTCTCGGTCGATCTTGAACAACACTCTTCTGTCACCTCCTGCCTACGCAAATTTTCGGCAGAGGAGATGCTGTGCGAACGAAACAAGTTCCATTGCGATAATTGCGGCGGTCTCCAAGAGGCGGAAAAGCGCATGAAGATCAAACGCCTGCCGCGCGTGTTGGCTCTGCACCTCAAGCGTTTCAAATACACCGAGGACTTGCAGCGACTGCAGAAGCTGTTTCACCGCGTGGTGTATCCTTACCATCTTCGCTTGTTTAACACAACAGACGATGCCGAAGACCCGGACCGGCTTTACGAACTTTATGCGGTGGTCGTCCACATCGGCGGAGGTCCGTATCATGGCCATTATGTGGCCATCATCAAGACCGAGGATCGTGGGTGGCTGTTATTTGATGACGAGCTGGTCGAGCCCGTGGACAAAAACTACGTGAGGAACTTCTTCGGTGACCGGCCTGGCCTGGCGTGTGCCTATGTCTTGTTCTATCAGGAGACGACACTGGAAGCCGTTCTGCGGGAGCAGGCCCAAGAAGACCAAGCTGCTGCCGCGGCCGCCTCGGAAAGCGATGCTACCCCGAAGCCAAACGGTAACCCAGTGACCCAAGTGCATAGTGCATCTCAGGTGCCAACCGATGATTCCAACCGTGTCCCTCTCAGCAAGATATTAACCGCGCCCAACATGCCAACTCACACCGAAGTCCCAGAGCCTACCGTGTCTTCGCCAGGACCCGCTCAAGTGCCGCTGCCACCGATTCCCGATTCACCAGCTCCTATTCTGAGCCCAAAGAAGAGTGACGTCCAGGCACGGAAGGAGAAGGCACGCGAAGAGAAACGCGAGGAGAAGGCTCGCAAGGCTGAAGAGAAGGAGAAGGAGAAGGAGAAAGAGCGGAATGAGAAGCTTCGCCGCAAAGAGTGGGAGATGCAGCAGCGACGTGAAGCGTCAGAGCTCAAGTTAGCTCTTGAGCTGAGCAAAGCCGACGCTGCAGAGGTTGGTGCAGAGAACGGATCGCCGAGGAAGTCATCCAGTTTTGGCTTCCTCAAACGCAGCAGTCGCAGTTTCAGTCACCGGCTGGCAAAAGATAAAGAACCACGCACGTCCACCTCGGAGCTGAGGAGTGCTCCAGTCCAGGAAGCAGAACCAGTGAAAGAAGAGCTTGAACCGATTGCCGACCAGCCGCCTGTGCTTCCGCCTGTGTCGCCACCTCCTGTGCCTCCCAAGGACAGCGTGCCACCCCTCTCCATCCCCAAGAATGGCTCTCGGCCGGAACCCATCATGACGAAAGAAGTCTACAACAGCAATAATGGTAGCCAGCACCACAACCACGAGAAGCACACCCCGCGTTGGAGGTCATTCAGTTTCAAGAAATCCTGAAAGTCATAATTTGCCTTCTATTTGGAAACATCTCTTTCTGTCTGTTTTGCCAGCTTCCCCCTTCCTCGAAGATACCCCTAATCGGAACGAACCCTGCACATACTATGCGCAACTTTGCTTCTTGCACATATCTACAGCGATGTGACGTGATTGATAACCTGCGTCTTGATATGTTATGATAAAGACGAGAGTTGTCTCTCCTGTCCGGCGCAAAAAGAGGCGTTTTCTGGGATCGATTACAATCTCTCCATCTATTCTCTATCTATGTCAGCTGAATGGGGATGAAACTACTCAGATGTACATTGGACTTCCTTTTTTTTTATAATTCTGTGTTTTATCAGCGAAACATTGTCCTCTACGTTTGCATGTTTGTGTGCTTTCCTGGCGTGTGTTCTTTCTGGGAGATTAGCTTGGACAAATATCCATCTCCAAGTTGGCTCTGCTTCTTTTAGACTCCTGTCTACGTAGTAGCCCTACGATGTATCATACGTCTACACAGATAGTCAACTATGTACTATAATCGCTTGTTCTGTATTAGACCACTTCTTCTCTCATTGCACCGCCTTTCTTTGTCTCTGTGGGTATATAACAATGGAAAAGAAACCCGCAGACTCAAACCAAGCCATCGAGAAAGTACACAAGGCATTAGAATAAGGTAGCCAGCCGCTTTCCACACATACGATCCAATACCTTAAACTACTATTGACTACATCCAGACAAACATCATTCCGCAGACTGAACTTGAACTTGCCTGTCTCTAGTTTGAATCTCTCCCGGTATGTTCCTTTCTCGTGTACATCATTACCGCGTGTCGTGTGATAGAATAGAGGGGTTGGCTGTAGGTGTATGTGTGGACAGATCGGGTCTGACGGGAAGGTAGAGGAAGCCGCTGAAGCGAAGAGGAAGCAAAATGCGATAGTTGAAGATTCCTTATATGAAAAGCGAGTAGAACCGGGTTTTGTTTCCGTGTGTGGTTGCGATTCTGCTCGATAGACAGAAGGATCCGGATAGGTGCGTAGATAGGACTGAAGATGAAGATGAAGATAGAGAAGAGGAAAGGCAGTTTTATCCGAGGATCAGCTCGTATGCGATTACCACGGTGTTGATGACGATAAGGGGTACTTGACGAAAGATAATGTGGTTAGCAAGCTGGTTTTGGGAAGAGATCCTTGCTTGCTGCCTGGTTGTTTCTGTCCGGGAGGGAGACTTGGGGCGTCTGCATGCTTGCTGCAGATTTTGTGGATTGGAAGAGTGAAGGAAAAGGAGGAGAGACTCACTTCGCATTACTGTGCGCACACTGGCGATCAGATTGACGGACTTGGCCTTGACGCTCGTGTTGTCGTAGGTCGCGCCGAAGCCCGGCTCAGCAGCCTGTGTGCGGCCCCATCCGACTGCAAGTGTGTATGTTAGATATGTATCATTACTCCAGGAAGGAGCAAAGGGGTTTGTTGGCAGGAAAAGCTGTGGGTGAAGGGGCAAAGGTGGACGTACTACGGGCAAGGAAGCGGTCTTCGGAGAGGACGGCGATGGCGTTGATGATGAGGATGATGACTAGGATCAAGTTAGCGATGAGCAGGGAGCAGGTAGAACGCATACACACCGTAGACAAGCTTGCCCAGCCCGAAGAGAAACATGGTTGGTGGTTGGACGGGAGTAGTGAAGGGGCGAAGAAGAAGTGGTTGGTCAGTGACGGAGGTGAGCAGGTGAAAGCCACCTTGCCCGCAACCAAACTACATACAAACAACTACAAACATCCATGGCAGCCAGTCAGTCCACCCCCATTTAGATAGTATATCCCCAACACAGCAAATACTAAATTCCTGAGCAGTCAAGGCGTTTGTCGTGTTTTCAACACTCATATCACTTCATCTCCTAGTGGCGCCTTACACCAAGGTCGAGGAGAGCTTTCACATCCAGGCTGTGCATGACATCTTTATAAACGGCCTACCTAGCTTTCCAGGCTTCGGATACGACGGTGGCAACAACACTAACATCGCTACTGATGCCTATGATCATTTTCAATTCCCCGGCGCCGTGCCCCGAACAGCCATTGGCGCTGCGGTGCTCGCCAAGCTGCTCAGCGTCGTGCCCGAGAGCTGGGTGGTGAACGGGGCGGACCAGCAATTCCTGGGTATGTATTTCTGGAATGAAACATCTCAGATAAATCTAACAAACACCCCATAGCTCGATTAATCCTGGGCTTGTTCAATGCCTTGTCCCTGGCCGTGTACACCCACGGCCTACGGCGCAGCTACGGCCGCGTCGTCGCGACCTGGTACATGGCCCTACAAGCCAGCCAGTTCCATCTCATCTTCTACGCCTCACGGCCCTTGTCGAACACATTCGCCTTCGGACTGACCACGCTAGCCATGCGCTTCCTCCTCCCCAGTGCCGGAGGCTCTGCGCCCCCGCCGCGCTCCTCGTCTCGTCTGGCACTGTTCCTGCTCACCGTCGCAGGCGTAATCTTCCGCTCCGAACTAGCTCTCCTCGTCGCCGCGCAAACGGTCTTCATGCTCATAACGGACCAGATCAGTCTCATCCCCGACGCTATCCCCGCCGGCCTGGCCGGGTTAGTTGTCGGCGTGGGCGCGTCCGTGGCAGTCGACTCAGCGTTCTGGCAACGTCTGGTCTGGCCGGAACTCAATGCATTCCTTTTCAATGTTGTCTCAGGCCAGTCGTCAAAATGGGGCACGCAGCCATTCTACTTCTATCTCTTTGCGCTCATGCGCCTGCTCCTCAACCCGCTGACCTATCTACTCGCCATCCCCGTCTCCCTACGCCAGCCCGCAACTAAGCGCTCCGCAACGGCCCTTCTCGTGCCATCGCTCGTCTTTGTCGTGATGTACAGCGCCCAGCCGCACAAGGAGTGGCGCTTTATCGTCTACGCTGTGCCTCCTTTAACGGCCTCCGCGGCCCTGGGCGCTGCATATCTGTGGAATCACCAGACGCGTTCGTGGTTCAATCGCATCGCTGCGTGGGCCATGGTAGCTGCTACAGTTGCGTCGCTCTGCATCTCGACGTTCATACTCCTCCCCGCCTCCGCGGTCAACTATCCAGGCGGGTATGCGCTGCGCCTCCTTCATGAATCCCAAGAGAACTCTACTTCATCCGGCAACGCGACCGTCTACCTAGGAAACCTCGCCTGCCAAACAGGCGCAACGCGCTTCCTCCAGCGCCCCGACTGGATCTACGACAAGACAGAAGACTCATCCGCTAAGTCCACCCCCGCCTTCTGGGACACCTTCGACTACATCCTCGTCGAAGCAAGCAGCGACGAGTCCTACCGCGATGCAGACGAGACGCTCCTGCGCGCTGCGCTTCCATCTGCGCAGTGGGACACTGTCGCTGTTGCGGAGGGGTTCGCTGGCGTTGAGCTCCTCAGACCCGAGGATCTTGCTGAGGGTGCCGTGGAGGGGAGAGTGCTTCGTGATCTGTTGGGGGAGTCGGCTGTCGTGGTGTACGAGATTTTGCGGGAGATGGCTAGGACGATGGTTTTGTGGGGATGGTGGGTTGAGTTGAAGGTTAGGCCGAGGGTAAAGGTGTTGATGCGAGTGAGATAGCGGTAGATGTAGATTGGGAATGGGAGTAGTGTATTGCAATATTCGAAATCAGATACAGAAGCGCCCGACTTCGGGTTCCACGCCGCGAACATAGAGATGCTCTTTCAAACCGTACCTTCGGGACCAACAATACTCGTGAACCTAATATGTCAAGGAGACCAATCCTCGAGAGCTTTCAAGGCAAAAGCTGTGCTAGCTCCTCTGTTTCCGACCTCCCGTTTCTTTCCCGGGAAGTAGTACATGCAAGAAGCCTCCCAGCCGCCATCTTCCTGTTGCATATCCACAAGCTTCTGGCGATCCGGGTAATTCTCAATACCCAGATACCTACAAGCAAGTACTCGCATACCCAGACAGTACGCATCACCGGGACTGCCAATCCTCTCAGCCACACGTTTTCGGAGAAGACACTTGAACCTTTCTTCGAGCGTTGGATCAATGGACTCGCGAAGAAGGCGCACCATATAATAGAGGAACCACTCAGCATTAGCGTAGTAGCGTGTACCGTTTATGTATGCCCGGTTCAACAGGATATTAAACATCCACTCTAACGTTATCGGCAATTCGTGACCGCGCCCGTATTTGTGGAATATAATCAAAACATTGAGGGTGATCACTGCGTCAACTCGCGGCCGTGATTTATCATAGTACGCCTGTGTATAAAGTCAGCTGTGTTGCCATTTAAAGTGAATTGAGGGATTTTTCACAACTTACATAGATGTTGCCGTCTTCGTCAACATAATCAAGCATGTCGTCTAGAATAGAGTGGGCCGTCGCCTCGTCAGGAGGGAAAGCTATCATTCCAAGTGATGTGGTGTCCAAGTCTGGGGGGTAGTCATCGGTCGTGTATTTCGGTTTCCCTGAATCGCGATCAGGCATGAAAATGAAAAAGGTCTTCAGATAACTCACCACTGAAAAAGTTCCAAAGTCGAGGCGGGACTTCAATATCCACCAAGCTCCTGATTATAACAATTAGCAAGTGACCAGGGGCCTTATCCAAGGGAGGCGTGCTTGTCATTCAAGATTTCTCTCATCAAGAGAGGTGCATAGTTTTCATCAATTGTTTCACCATACTGGGTGGTTGTAGGGAACTTCCCGCTATGTCTTCGCAAGAAGGCAAGCCCTCGCTCGATGGGGTTCCCGATAAAGTTGGCGAGCGATCGGGAAAGGTCAGAAGTGTCAGATGTACCCTTCATACCGAGACTGAGAGCCGCGAGCACATTTTCAGGACGATCATCGATGAAGAAGGTTTCATGAGGAGTCGCCCTCGTGGCTCGGAGGACTTGACGATAGAAACGCAAATTGGGCTTTCGGACGCCGAGTGCCGATGAGGTGAAGACGCCGTCAAAGATAGACCAGAAAGCATGACTCCACAGGCTTTGGAGCGCCGCATAGTCCTCGTGAGAGATGTTTGTCACCAGGAAAATGCGGATTTTTGACTGTTTGATGTTTTTAAAGACCGCAGCAGTATTCTCATCGTAAGTGATAGTTTGACGAAGATCACTAATCATCGCTGCTAGTTCACTCGCTTCAATGTGATGTTCGCTGGCTAACCGTGCGAAGCAATCTTCCTCGCTGAGCTTCCCAGATTCGTAGTCCATCCAGATTGATGACAACATGAGTCTTCGTAGAGAAATGGTAGAGTCCCCAGTCACAAGCGTCCGGTCAGTTGGTGCATGCATAAAGATGCCTCCAAGGTCAACCAAAATGGTCTTGGCCTTGAGATTCGGAATGTTGCTTAAGGTCATGTCTAACGAAATAGACAAAAAAGCTCATGGGAGTGTATTCGAAGTGATTGATATGGGAGAACAAGGTCTGAGGCCTCGATCATGTACTTTGTAGGATGTGGGAGGACAAGGAAAAGTAGCTATTTATTTAACCTCGGCGAAACCAAATAAACTTTGGAAGCAAAGGTAAACAGGGAATTTTCAAGGCTAGGAACAGACATACGGACTACAGCTGACCTGATTAATGATGCTGAACATGGTGATAATGGCGTGCAGAAAATATATTAAGTGGCGTTCGATCAGCAGAATGTGTTCGATATAGTGTGAATTGGAGCAATGACTCAATCTTGGATGGACGTATCACTTCGGCGGATGGCGATTAAAACTATAAACCCCACACGCATTGGAGAGATCAGACCGACAATTAGAGTGAATAGCGGTGAATAGCGGTGAATAGAACCGAAGAAACACTAAATCAACACTAAGCTAGCCGATTATGGAAAGTAATTGCGCAAGAAATATACGATGATATCAAGTCACAATTATGGCTGTGTCTACACTAATATGTGCTCTGATAAATCCATCGCTGACCATAACATGTTCTTCGTTACAAATACTTCAATGGGCTTTCTTTACGGTTTCTATCACATTTCAATATTAGTGAGTATTTCCACCTTTTACTAGGATAAGAGGCCCCGAGAGTCTGACTAGTGGCAGCTTATTTCATTCATATCATGGAGGATCATATCTAGGCGGCATCTTCACCCTCTGGCACATTATCCGGGTCCTTTCTTCTGGACCATATCGAGGATACCTTACGCAACAGCCTATGTCCGCGGGCATCTGCATATACGGATACAGGGTCTCCATGATCAATATGGAGACGTTGTTCGAGTCGCCCCAGATGAATTGAGTTATCGGAATGGCCAAGCGTGGAAAGATATCCACGGTCACTCGCGGAACTTTTCGAAAGACATGCGATTCTATCATGCATCTAAGAAGAAAGCACCTAGTGTTGTGGTCGCTCCTGATGACATTCACAGTCGGCAGAAGAAGGCCATTCTCCGAGCATTTTCAGAGCCCGCATTGAGGTCTCATGAGCAGATTCTGCGGCCGTTTGTCGAGATTCTTGTCCAAAGGCTTCAAAATTTGGGTGAAAGGAAGTCGGATAGCTTTGTGGATATGACTGAATGGTACAATCATGTCATGTTCGATTTTATGTCGTTCGAGCTGTTCGGCGAATCCTTAGGTTGCCTCGAAAGTGCAACAAATCACCCTTGGGTAAATATGCTGTTCGGTTCAATCAAAGCCTGGGCTGTTCTCAGCCAGGGTGCATATTTCCCAGCCTTTTCTTGGATCACTTACGTTGCAGCAATATTATTCTACGGCGATATTCTCCGTCATCGTAACAAAAAGTTCGCTTCTGTCTCATCCAAGCTTTCTGAGAAAAAGGAGTCCGAGTCGAGCCAGCCTACTTTTAGTAGCTACATACGGGCTGATAAGGACCCAAAATCGACCCTTTCCGCAGAGGAAGCTTTATCCAACCACAGTTTTATGATGATGGCGGGCAGTGAGACCACTGCTACCCTTTTGTCGGGTTGCACGTTTTTTATTCTTCGGTCTCCGAGAGTTTACCAGAAGCTCTCGCAGGAAATCCGAAACTCTTTTTCCTCGCCATCGGAAATATCATTCTCCTCGCTAGCGGACTTAGCATACCTACGGGCTGTCCTACAGGAGACATTGCGAATGTACCCACCGCTGCCTCTCGGCATGCCCCGTGTTGTGCCTAGTGGAGGCTCTACAGTATCAGGCAATTTCGTGCCAGAGAAGGTATGGCGACTCGATCATAACTTAAAATTGCGATTTACGGTTAACAAATTTTCCAGACATCTGTCGCTATCGCGTCGTGGGTAACGTATCGCTCCTCATCCAACTTCCAGGAAGCGCAGTCATTTCTACCCGAACGCTGGCTAGGTGATAGTATAGGAAGCCATGATATTAGTGATGCCATGCAGGCATTTTCGATAGGCCCGCGGGCATGTCCGGGGAAGCGGTAAGTAAAATGATTTTCATCAGGACCTTGGGTTAGAAAGTTGACCTGGTTTGTGCAGATTGGCATTTGCTGAGGCAAGCCTTATACTGGCCCTGATGATTTGGAACTTTGATTTAGAGCTGTCAGCTGAATGCTCCAACTGGATTGACCAACGTGCTTATATTATTTGGGACAAAGGGCCCCTTTGGGTCAAACTTACCCCATCTGCTTCAGAAAAGCTTGTGTCACCTTCTGTGTGATGGAAATGACAACACATTCTGCCTGAAATATCACCAATGACCCTTCTTCAAGTTGTCTATCCATCTCAGGGACGTCTCCTCCATCAGTCTATGTAATCCTTGAATCGAGTGCAGATAATGAAAGGCTGTAATTTCCTGGATATAAATACTCCAGCATTTTTCCAATGAGCGTAGAGTCTTTATTTTTTATACTAACTAGATGCCCGGTGTCGTGGATTCCCCGTGGCTTGTCAGTCTTAGTATTAACAAGATTCTATACCTAAGATTTATATCACCTTAAACCCGGAATAACAAGCAGTATGAAAGTATTGTGACTTTGAACAAATAAGCAGTTTATGGACCGCGAAATCTTAAGCTTGCAAATAATAGACAAATTGTTGTAGTCCAAGGTAGAGTGCTTCGTGATCTGCTGGGGGAGTCGGCTGTCGTGGTGTACGAGATTTTGCGAGAGATGACTAAGACGATGGTTTTGGGGGGATGGTGGGTTGAGTTGAAGGTTAGGCCGAGGGTTAAGGTGTAAATGCGGGTGAGATAGAGATACATATAGGTTGGGAATGGGAGTAGTGTACTGCAGTATTCGAAATCAGTTTATACTCCGTACTCTCACGAATTATTTCCCGAACCCTAACTTGATATAACGCTGAATCCAATTTTGGTTACTCTCTGTACCATCCCTGCTCGCCTGCCATTGTAATCGGCAGACAGTCACAAATGTTTTAGTATTATAATATAGTAAGCATCCATAGAATCGAGTCAAATCGTCCGTTCAAGAGGGTCTACTGCCTGAATCTATCTTAAGTCTTGTGCCGCGAGTCCCGGGCACTTGCTCTACGAATTGTCAGGCGGCCACAGTGGACGCAACTAAGTACGTGTAGTATCAGATCTACATATAATCTCCTAGAAATCTATTAATTCGTTCTTCTCCCGACATGACCAGGCCTAAAGCCTACTGGATCCCAACCAACCCTACCTATATGAGAACCCTCTCCAGCCTCAGGACAACGTCCTCATAAAATTTCTCGCCCTGCTCACTCTCATCCACCCCGAAACCTTCCAAACAAATCTTTACCACATCCCCAAAAATATCCCCCGCAGCAGCCCTTACCATATCGAGAAACCGACGCTCCCGCAATAATGTAACCTGTACCTTCTTCGTCACCCCAGGACGGAAATGTCCCTGCACATTCTCACCCTCAATGCCCAGCACCCGATGCAGCGGCATCCACAGCGCTGTCTCTAGGAACACAATACCCAGACTATAAATATCAAACGCTTTCTTGAAACCCCCAATACCCTCTGTCGCGACGTCGCCGTGTGCCAGCGGATGCCGATACAGATTATACAGCGGGGTGGTGTCAGGTCGCTCGGTCATCTCTGTGTTGTGGGCTGGGCGCGCGAGACCGAAGCCGCAGAGGAAGGGGGTTGAGAGATCGGTGTGGCCGGGTTCTGTGAAGAAGACTACGTTTTGGCTGCGGATGGCTTTGTGGATCCAGTTAGTGGAGTGAAGATGTTGCATTGCGGTGGCGAGGGTGTGTGCAAGGCGAACACGCGCGGAAAGGGACGGTTTCTCATCGTCATGGAAGAGATCGAAGAGCGAAGTTGGAGCGTGGGCGGATGCGGTATCAGTGGGACGACGGAAGACCAACCCGAACCGGTTGTGTGGTGCGTCGTTGAAGTAGCCGATGCAGGCGGGCGTGCGGAACTGCGTAGGCTTTTCAGAATTTCTGAGAAGGGCTGATAGCTTGGAGATTCGTGCTTCGGTGAACTGGTCGGGGTGGCCGTTTTGGAGCACTGGGTCGTAGTATTTCCATTCAATCCACGCTGGATTGCCTTCATACAGACCGACTGAGCGCTCTATCTCCGTTGTCATATAAGTGGCTGGGGAGGAGCGGAAGATGGTACAGGAATCCGCGTCTAAGAGCCCGTCTTCGCTGAGTCGATCACTTGAATTCGAATTGATCTCTATGTTCAGCGCCTTGAAGCGCGCCAGCGTCGCCAGGACTTCTGTCTCTCGCCGAGGTTCGGCGTTGTGCGTCAAGGAGAGCTGCATGTTGCCCGCCTGGAAGATCTGGAGCAGGTGGTCGACCTTGTTGTTCAGCTGAAGGACCTGCATGGACGTGCGGGTCTGCACTTGATGGAGAGTAGACTGCTGCTGCGAGTCGAGCAGGCTCTGCATGCCATCGTTAAGCACGCCGAGCCGCGCCAGCGCGGTCTCTAAGCGTTCGCGATCGAACACCGCCCAGCGGAAACGCAGTGGATAGCGTCGCATCCTCTCCATGCACCTGAGGGCTCTGGTTTCGAGTGAGCTTTTGACGTGCGGGAACCGCTCTTGGAACTCGAACTCCCCTGCCGCATTGTAGAGAGAACCACCTTGGCTGCCATCAACTAGGGATCGGTACGGGTGGCCGACATTCCAGAAACCCGCGAGGATAGCCTCTTGCTCGCCTAGCACCTGCTGCACGAGGGCCTCGTTCAACCGCAGGGTTGCGCAAAGGGAGTCATTCTGCTCGGTCAGGTTGGCCACTTCGGCCCAGTTCAGCAGTCGGTGTTGCTCTATTTTCAAGCGGACGCGCAAATAATGAAACTGAGATGGCATGCCATCTGCATCGGACAGAAGATTGTAGGCTGTTGTTGTGTTATCTTACCGTTAGCGAGTTGGTTGGCCTAGGAGGGGAGTAAGAGTGTACCTGGTCTGACCTTTTACGCAGCCTGCAAAGAGCTGGAATGTGAGGGCGATGGCCCCAACGCCGAAGCCCGCTAGCGATATCGGGTCCATCGCATCGCTAGTGATGGCTATGAGTGGCAACAGGTCCTGTTGAAACAAACCATCTCCACGAGCGTAAATGCCAACTAAGCCCGATGGGGCATAAACGTGGGGTGCGGCTCGTATTGGGATCCTCGTGAGATCGACCATCTTTGATCATTATGAGGTACACGAGTATGCACGACGAACCACGAGATAGCCCTAGGTATGGATTTGGACAGGGTCCCAAAGTATGTAGACGAGACCGGAGACGGGCTGGATTGGGCAGGTCGTGGAACATCCCACGTCGACTTTCACACTGACGAGACCCTCCCCCTATCACAAGGGCGATTCCTCGGCCATGGGATGAACGGAGGCGTGTTCGAGACGGTAGTATGTGGACAGACAGTGGCCTGGAAGCGACGATACTGTCGGCGGCAGATCGGGGTGCAAGACCTGCGGGAAATGGACATCCTGAGGAAACTCGATGGTCGGCACATCATCAAGCTTGTCGGGACATACACCCATGGCCCATTCCTGGGGCTGTTGTTGTGGCCCGTTGCCGTGTGTGATCTGGGGACGTTTCTCGAAGACGTCGACAAACTCTTACAGAGCCCTGGGACTGGGGACGTAGGAATTGACTATACAGCCACGATAACCCAGTGTTTACGCAGCCTAGGTATTGATACTCCTTCCTCTGCGTCCACCCGGCTGAAGCAAAGCATCGGGTGCACGTCCAGCGCAATCGCATACCTGCACCAACGGTCCATCCGCCACAAAGACATCAAGCCAGCGAACATCCTCCTCTCGCCTGCTGGACTCTGGGTGACCGACTTCGGCTCTTCCACCGACTTCACAGGCATTTCACACAGTATCACGCAGAACGGCGAACGCGGGACCCCGAAATACTTCGCCCCCGAGGTCGCCGAGTACGAGCCCAACGGGCGCTCGGCGGATATATTCTCGCTGGGCTGTGTGTTCCTCGAGATGATTGGGTTATGCAACGGATACTCGCTGGAGTATCTGAAGAGCCTGCGACCGAATAAGGACCAGTCGTTCCACGCGAACCTCGACTCCATCTTGCATTGGTTCAACTTCAGGGAGACCAATGTCAAGTCCCCGGCTGATCAGCAACTGATGGCACTGGTACGGGAAATGCTTGCTCGAGCTGCACAGACGCGCCCAACGGCAGAGCATATTGAGACACGCTTGCGGTTGATCAATACCTTGCGTAGGCCGACACCGCCGGAGCCGCTGTGGGGGGACTGCTGCGCGCCTGTGCCGCGGTCATCGGGGCAGATCCAGCCCCACCGGATATCCCCTGTGACTATCGAAATCGGGAATATGCATCAATCGAACAACGTGCGCCATGAATGGCATTTCTTCGTCTCTGCACCAGCAGTGGAGGATATCATCGCGGACGTACATTTTTTCCTAGTATGTATTATCCCATAGACCTAGCGGACGTCTCTCATCCTTCAGCATCCAAGTTTCGAACACCCCTATTCCGTGCAACATCTGCCGCCGTTCGAGATGAGTGGAGGAGGATGGGGCTACTTCACCATCAGCATAGTAGTCGCCCTGAAGCGAGGGTATTCATGGGTATCTCCCGATGCGACCCTCGGGCCAGGAGACCAGTCTCTTTTGACGCTTTATTGGACACTGAACTTTGAGCGAGAACTCAGTTATAGTCATGTTGAGGTGGGTGTTGCAGTATCGTAGATACAAGTGGGCGTGGAAGGAATGATCAACGAGGGCCCAACCCAATGTGACGAAGGAGGCACGTCTCCCCTACGCAGTTCCCTATCGTCCATTTACCAAGTCACCATCTGAACTCTATCCTGACCACATCACATAGGCTGCCAGGATCAGACAGGTCAAAGGACAGGACCAAGGTAGATTATAGAATATTACAAGTATAACCTGATTGATGGGCCAGCATAAATCAATGCCTAGAAGCCAAACTTGAGCTCATTGCTATTGGCATCAACTAAGTTTCTATCTCCACGAACCGAACAGTACTAGTTGAACTCTTCGTTAACGTCAACTGCATCCGCTGTGTATCACAGTAGTTTGTACAGACCACGAATCTAGAGTCTGCAAGTTGAACAGTCTTGTCTGGAATGCAACTTCTGTTCAAGGTTCGCTGTATCCTAGAGTTTAAGAGTGGTTTTCATGACACGATTCCTTCTCTCACGACTTGCTTCCCGAACCCTAATCCGAAACACTCTAATCTCAATACGGTACGGTCGTAGATCGTCCGCTTATCAGAAAAGACCTTGTATCTTACTGGAAGACGCGCGCGGCGCGCGCATAGGCCCCGAAACGATGAAAAGGAGAGGGTGGTACAGTAGATTTCGAAAACAGATGCCCCCCAAATCGACACTAATCCGTATTGGGTTAAAATAAGAACAACCCCTGCTTAGCCGAATTGCGGCTTCATTATAACGTATTAGAATTCAGCGACCAATGAGTCATTGTAAAATACTGTCAATGTCTAAGTTGGCCTGTTTTCAAACGAGCAGCCGGCCCGGTCAATTCAAACGTCGACCATCTACCTCAAAGGTCACCCACGAACTATGCCTCACATCGCCCACATCTCCCTAGTCGTCCGCGACTACGACGAGTCTCTCGCTTTCTACGTCGATAAGCTCGGCTTCACCCTCGTCGAGGACAATCAAGAGCCTAACAAGCGCTGGGTCACCATTCGCCCCCCAGGTGCATTGCCAGACGCGACAACTATACTGCTCGCCCGTGCTTCGACGCCGGAACAGCTAGCCGTTATCGGAAGTCAAACCGGTGGACGCGTATTTTTATTTCTCGAGACGGATGATTTCCAGCGGGACTATGATCGGTTCACTAAGAATGGGGTTGAGTGGGTAAGGCCACCGGCAACAATGGATTATGGGATCGTTGCTGTATTTAAGGACTTGTATGGCAACCAGTGGGACTTGATTCAGCGAGAGAAAAAATGTCCTGATTGAGATCATGCAATAATTCTAATATTCAAGTGCCCGTGCCCCGAAGTGGAGATGGACAAGGAGAGATACTGAGGTACTGTGCTGCGGTTGTAGGGTATAGGAGTTTCGTATAATATATAGTGTCAAGAATTGGAATTCTTACACATAACATACAGTGATTTTACCCCTCATCATGAATTACTATCAGTCTAGTATTAGTAAGTTCGCCCTTTAAATTGTTGGACATCTCTAGATATATTTTAATCAGAGATTTATTTCTTCGTGATTTGCACTTCCATGTGGGACCCTCCGTTCGTCTAGATTCCGACATATAGTATTATACGTAATGCAGTCGTTCTAGAATTAAGAAGGGTCTATCCTGAGAAAAGGTTTTGTATAGGTTAGCCGAATACGGATTAGTGTGGTTTCGGGTACAGGCCGAGAAACAAAGCGTGAGTGTCGGGAATCTGATTTCGAAATCTACTGTAAGGACGGAAAGTGTATAGAGAGTTTCGAATTCGCGAGCCGTAAGTCAATATGGAAAAGGCAAGGCGGAGGACGAACGGGCAGCGCGCGTGGCAGCAGCGGTCCTACGTAGACAAGCTCCTTTCTTTTGCGGATTTTGCGGACGCGCACGTACATGCGCGTTGATTAGTTCCCTTCCTCTCACTACGTTCGTTTCAGGGCACATGACGCTAGTGACCTTTGAATGATGTATTTTACGCGAACCTGCTATACACATGCTACCTCTCGTGCCTCTCCTAACCCACTGTCCACTTCAGCTCATCCATCGTGAAACGAAATCCTTTTGAGATGCTGCTTCGTTTACCAAATGAACTGCTGCAATGCATCGCAAAGGATCTGGAATTCGCAGAGCATATAAATGCGTTTGCTCGAACAAATACCCGCCTTTACAATCTCATAAATCCCTACCTTTACCGTTACGATGTACAACAACTTGGAAGTTCGGCATTATTGTGGGCTGCAGAACAGGGGCAAGACGCGACAGCTCAAAAATCGCTAGATCAAGGAGCTAATCCCCTATCTCTATCTGAATTCGATGAAACGCTGCTCGCGTTAGCAGCACGGAATGGACACGAGGCCGTGGTCAAGCTACTTCTTGCAACAGAGGGAGTCAATCCAGACTCCCAGGGTTCCGACGGACGCACACCCTTATCGTGGGCGGCAGAAGATGGGCATGAGACAGTGGTCAAGCTACTGATCGCTACGGAAGGCGTCAACCCAGACTCCCAGGATTCTTGGGGATGGACGCCGCTTTCGTGGGCCGCAATGAATGGCAATGAGGAGGTAGTCAAACTACTGCTTGCCACAGAGGGCGCCAACCTAGACTCCGAGGATTCCGACGGACGAACACCCCTGTCGTTGGCTGCAGAAAAAGGATACGAGGCAGTAGTCAAGCTGCTACTCGCCACAGAAGGTGTCAACCCAGACTTTAAGGATTCTGCGGGACGGACGCCCCTATTGTGGGCGGCAATGAATGGCAATGAGGAGGTAGTCAAGCTACTGCTCGCCACGGAAAGAGTCAACCCAGACTCCCAGGATTCTAACGGACTAACGCCACTGTGGTGTCGGACAAACTACGAGAATGGGAATGGGACTATAGGCAACTTCTACGCACGATGAGGCTGACAATGTAAATTGTTACGGAGGTAGTATTAGTGCCAGCCATGGAAACGAAATTGTTACGAGTTTCTATGGGCCTTTTCCATATCATAACAATGACTCATTTGTTTACTAGTAGTTAGTTAACTTAGCCGGTATGATTAACGTATTCCGTAAGTGAATGGGTCATGCAAGCGAGTGGGTCAATCCAAAACACCATGGTAAAGGTGGATGTTATTGAGGTTTTGATCCATGCTCCTCGAGAAAGGTGCTCCCTTGAACGCACTAACGTACCAGGACCATGAGTTTTCTCGAGGTGATACTTGATTGCCTAGGTCCTGGAACCGCTTTACATAGCGCAGCAGAACTGGGAAAGGCAGATGTTGTTCAATACTTGCTTAGCCGCGGAGCAGACACTACTATTCTCGATACAAAGGGTCGTACCGCTCTGGAGCGTGCAGATAGCCAGAACCAGACGGAAGTTGTCGAGATGCTGAAAAGTGCAGCAAACTAACATGCTATGTGTGTGCATCGTTTCCTGTGGCTGGATTCTATGAGAATTTCATGATTGCAGGACTCCTTCTCATTCTACAGCGTATATCTGTAATCTCCGCATGACGAATTGCATACTCAAGCATTTCAACCCGAGGATAATGACAGACGCAAACAGGGTATTGTATTATGTATCATAGAGAGAAAAAAAAAAGATATGTTCCGACAAATCATGTAGAACCAGATCAAATCTACATCCCACCTAGCTTCGCAAGCCGCTTCTCCAAATCTCTCACCCACGGCTCAATCGTCTCAACATTCTCCTTTAGGGCCACCTCACCCTGCCCCATCTTCTCTTCAACAGCAACCAACCCCTCACGCCACTGCCTAATCTCCTCGTCCATCTCAGCCTGTCGCTTCTCCAGCGCATCCAGATCACCAGCCGCCTGCGCCGCACCGGCATGGCACGCGCGCAGAGAGCGCAGACGCTCCAGGACACTGGGGAGTAAAGGGTGCAGAGACTGGATGGTCGGGAGAGTAGCGTAGAGAGCGTGGATCTTGGCTGTGTGCTCGTCGTCGATGGGGGCAGAGCCAGAGGAGGGGTCAGGACCGTCTTCCGAGGTGGACGAGGCGATCCGCGCAGCCTGAGCTGCTTTTGCGGCGTCGATGGCGCGACGGCGCGCGGAGGCGAGCGCCTCGGCGTCTGTTGTTAGTTTGCGGACGCGGGTTGAGAGGGCTTCGAGGTGTGGTGTTGTTAGACCCGGTACGGCGGAGGTGCCTGAGCCCGGTGGTGCTGCGCTAAGAGCAGTGGTAGAGGCTGCGTTCGTGCCGACTAGGAGGCTCGTTAGGGCGGAGATGCGCGTAGAGAGATGCTCGAGTGCGGGCAGGACGGGTTGCAGGGCTGGTGAGGAGGTCCCGTCTGCGAGGAATGGGTTCGAGGAGCTGGAGATCCCCATTGAGGACTCTATGAGGGCGAGGCGGGTGTCGAAGGCTGCGGCGTGGGAGATTATCCCTGCCGAGGGGGGTGCGGGTGCTGGAGATGACGTGGGTGCATCCGCTGGTGTTGTGGGTTGTTTTGGTGGTTGTTGCGATTGCGATTGCGAGTCGGATGCAGATGCAGATGCAGAAACAGCGGGACGGTTATCGGAGGCTAGCTTTTGAGAGAGCAGCGCGGCAGCTGAATGTGACGAGGCAAGATCACCCCGCGAAGAGGCATAAAGATGGTCGAGGGCACGGCTCAGTTCCGCGACGCCATCACCAAGCTTCTCCTTCTCCTCCCCAGACTTGCCACCAGCTGCAGCAGCAGGAGCTCCCCCTCTAACTTCTCCGCAGCAGCATCAGGCCGATTTTCCATCTCAATCCTAAGATCCTCAACCTCCCTCCTCAACCTAGCCAATCTCCTCTCCACACCCTCATCCTCACTATCACTTAGATCACCAACTTCCTCGGCGCCATCCTCTCGTCTCCGTCTCTGACGATGACGACGACTGTGGCTTTTACTCCGGTACGCGGACCGCTTCTCGGCAATGCTATCGGAGAAATTGGCCTTGCGGGCATCCACGGCCGCGCCCTCGAAGTGCAGACGCGCTTGGTCGGCATTGACGCCTTCGCGGTCGATATCGGAGGCTGTGTCGTCGTGGTCGGAGTCTGTGCGGATTGTGGTTGTCTTTTTGTGTGTCAGTTTTTGTTTGTGTGGGGGAGGGAGGTGCGTAAATAGTTAAACTCACGGGGACAGTGGATGCTCCGTCCGTAAGGTCGGGGGGATCGGTTTCGTAGATATCTGGGGCGGAGTCCTGGGTGGCAATGCATTAGGAGGGAATAGTTGAAGAGATATAGAGTGTAGTGTTCGCTCACCAGATCCGGGAGCCCGGCGTATTTCTTGTTGAAGGCCATGGTGCTGTCGTTGTTGTTGTTGGAGTTACCAGATTCAGGGTTGTTGATGGAGGCATGTCAGGTGACTGCGTATTTATCATTGCCTCAGGCAGTTAGGCAGCCATTTCCGCAATCACAAGCATCCACTTGCCTCGGGAGGAAAGAACACATGGGAATAATGACGCACTATTTAACTCTTCCCCTGTCCATCCCTTGCATCCCTTGAAGACTCCCTGTTCGCCCTCTGCAATTGCCTCTACTCGCGGCCTCTCTCCATTCACGCCCCTATACACGACTCTTAAACGAACTCCCCCACCACCCCGCATTCTACATACTCCCCCGCAACCAACAATGGCTGCTCCCGCCGATGTCACGATCAAGAACCTCAGTGGCGAGTGGGTGATGGTACGTCTACCTCCTCCCAGTCCCGGAATCCACACTAACTGTGTGACAGGACGCAACCCTGTCCGACCCCGCGGACCCAATTCTCGCTCTGGTATGTCCATACCTGTCGCGACTCTCCCTTTCCCCCAATACTAACATCCCCAAAGCAAGGAATGAGCTGGTTCCTTCGCAAAGCTCTCCCCTACGCAACCGTGACCCTACATGTACACTCGTACGCCGACCAAGACCCCGCCAAGAAAGGCGTGTACCACATCGACGTCGACCAAGTGATCACGGGCGGAATTTCCGGCAGCTCCGAGCACCGCGTGCTAGACTGGCAAGATCGCGAACACGTAGACAACATCTTCGGAACGGTGAGCGGGCGATCGCGAATGCTGCGCGGCACCGAGGTTGAGGGCACCGTGCGGCCCGCCATTGAATTCCAGACGAATGTCGGGGAGGCGGAGGCGGATGCGCGCGTGCAGAAGTTTTTGAGGGGAGAGACGCTGGTGGATGGGTCTAAGGCGGAGGGGTTTGTCGTTGATGACAATGACGAGGGAGATGAGTTTGGGGAGGGCAAGGGGTTGTGGATGCAGAGCTTTGTCGTGAATCAGGAGTCTAAGTGGACGGCGGAGCAGATTTGGGGGTTTGAGATTGTTGACGGGGAGAGGAGACATACGAGACGGGTGGCTGTTGCCAAGGAGGGACAGGTTGAGCTTGCGAGGTTGGTGTATACTTTCAATGCGAGACGGGTAGAGGGGGAGAAGGGTGAGGATGAGCTCGAGGTTGAGTACTAAGATGGTGGAGGGAGGATCAAGGGTTGTTGTTCGCTTGAGGGAGGAATCTTTAGTTGCGGGTTGCTGGTGTCTTGCTCCATAATGAAGCAAACGTAGATCATCCCGTTATGCCTTGGTGCGTAGGATATGTTGATGTAGGTACTAAAAGGAGGCGATTAGACTATGGAATCAAGTATGGATTGATCTCAAAAAAGCATATATACACACAGCGCAACGGACGTCTCGGTCGAGTCCAAGGAAAATGCATTCTTTTGATAATAATTTCAGAACAAGACAAAACATCATGAATAAACACTGCTTCCCACACTATGAGTGAGTCGGCATGACCACCTTCGCCTTGGTGCTCGTCGCATCTTCACTGCGCCAGTGGCTCGTCACCGTCTTCTGCTGGGTATAGAATTGCAGACCAGGCTTGCCATAGAAGGTATTCGCACCACCACCGGCAATACTCTTCTTGTTACCAGTGAAGGAAAACATCGGCAGCGGCACAGGAATGGGCACGTTGATACCCAGCTGGCCAGCCTCGATATCCTTCTGGAAGCGCGAAGCAGTCGGGCCTGAGCGTGTGAAGATAGCAGCGCCATTGCCGTACTCGTTCGCGTTGATCAGGTTGATGGCGTCGTCCAGGGTGGGCGCGTTGACGCAGACGAGGACGGGGCCGAAGATCTCCTCGCGGTAGCACTTCATGTCAGGTGTGACGTTGGTGATGATCGTGGGACCGACGAAGTTGCCGTTGGGGTAGTTCTTCGGCTTGTAGCCACGGCCATCGAGGAGGATGGTGGCGCCCTCCGCCTCGGCGCTGGCAATCAGATCCTCAATGCGCTTCTTGCTCTCCGGGCTGATGACAGGCCCCAGGTCGGCGCCTTCTTCGAACCCACCGTTCACGTTGAGGGCCTTGGCCCGCTCGGCGATGTCAGGTAGCCACTCCTTCGTCTCGCCGACCATGACCACCGTGCTGAGAGCCATGCAGCGCTGGCCGGCAGCGCCGAAAGCAGCGCCGACAATGGCGTTGAGTGCATGGTTCTTGTTGCAGTCGGGCAGGACGGCGGCGTGGTTCTTAGCGCCCAGGTTGGCCTGCACGCGCTTGCCGTTCGCAGAGCCACGGGTGTAGATGTACTCGCCGGCCCGGTTGCTACCGACGAAGCTGATAGCCTTGATGGCGGGTGCGTCGAGAATGAAGTCCACCGTCTTCGCGGACCCGTGGACGATATTAATGACACCCGCCGGGAATCCGGCTTCCTTGGCTAGCTCGGCTAGGATCATTGCCGCGCCGGGGTCCCGCTCAGATGGCTTGAGTACTAGGCAGTTACCAGTCACCGTTGCAATGGGGATGCACCACAGGGGAATCATGGCAGGGAAGTCTGAATCGTCAATCAGTCCTGTTTCGTTCTCACACAAGATATTCGCGGGTAACTTACTAAACGGGCAGATGGCTGCCACAACACCAAGCGGCTCTCGGTAGCTGCGCGTCTCCATATCCTTAGCCACCTCCAACACCTCACCGGTCATCTGAGAAGGGATACCGCAAGCGGTCTCGGCAACCTGCAGACCACGCAGGACATCGCCCCTGGCATCGGCAAAAGTCTTGCCCTGCTCGAGGGTAATAGAGGAAGCAAGACGGTCCCAGTTGGCACGGATCAAGCTCACAAACTTGAACATGATCTGCTGCCTGGCCATGATGGAGGTAGCCCGCCAGGCGGGGAAGGCCTTCTCGGCGGAGCGGACAGCCGCCTGCAGTTCCTCATCGGTGCTCTGGGGCACACGGGTGACGAGGTTGTTCGTGGCTGGATCGTGGAGGTCAATCCAGGTCGACGCCTTGGAAGGCACGAACTCGTTGTCGAGAAAGTTGGCCGTGTCAATGGGGTTGGCGATCGGCTGGTGGTCCGTCGGGTATTCGGTTGCGGTTGTGGCGGCCGAGGTGGTTCCGCCGTTGAGCTGCCGGGCTGTGGCGTGGAGTCGGCGGGTAGCCGACAGCGATGCCGGAGAGGAACCGGTGCGTGTAGCCATGTTTACGATGGCTGGAGTGGTAGACTTGGGGGTGGTGGTGAGAGAGCGGGCAGACACGGGCGTGCGGGGGGTGGCGGCGCGGAGAGCGGGGAGGGAACGAGCCAGGGACCGACGGGCGGCCATTATGAGAAGAGATGAGAAGGATGAGGCAATCAGAGGGAGAAAGGGGAGAGAGAGAAGAGGGTGTGGCGAAGGGAGAAGGGAGAGAGAGACTATAAGCTGTAGTGGAACACCCTTCCAACGGGATTTACCCCAGGGCCGACAATAACCACCGACTGTCCATGTTCCCCATGATTACATAACTCGTGGGGTTCTCGATAAGGGCTCGGCGCGAACAGCCAATCAGGGAGCACCCAGTGGCCGAGACAGGAACACATCGAACTAAACACAGCATATCACCAAGTACGGGGAGGCAGGACTTTCCGAATCGACTGCGGCGTAGTTAGCTCGAGTGGGACGGCGGTTGCATTATTATGATTCTACACTGCCAGACGGGGTGGCCGACCCACATCGGACAGGTGGCCGAGCATGATCATGGTGAATACGGGTACAGGGCAATGGAACTCAAATTCACGCCTGAAACTAAATACTACTACACCCCGAAAGAAACATCATCAACATGGAACGGCAATCGCTGTGTGCGGTTTTATTGGGTAATTCTTCTTTTTCCCCATGCTCTTCCGAGAACCAACATCCCTTTACTCGGCAGACGACCGAGTAGCGCGCTTGGTGGCACCGCCCTTGCCAGTGTCGGCAGAGGAGCTGGTGGCCTCCGCCTTCTCCTTGCCGCCGGCCTGCTTGTCCTTCTTGGTCGGGGCAGGAGCCGGGCTGCTGGCGCCAATGGCGCTCACGATGATGAAGACCATGGTCGCCAGGATGGCAACCAGACCACCGGCCACCTCGGGCACGGCCTTGACGGCCTCGACGGGGTTCGCCTTGGCCAGGACCACGAACTGGTCGACCTTCTGGAGAACGAAGTTGACAGGGTCCTCCTTAAAGCTGACGCTGGGGCCCTGCGCCTCGGGGGTCTCGGGCTTGGGCCGGGTGGCCTCCTCCTCAGCCTCCTCGATGGGGAACTTGATATCGAAGGTCTCCTTGCGGAGCTTCTCGGCGTCCTCGACGGAGTGGCCCACGTAGATGTTGTCGAACAGGATGTCGTTCTGCATGGTCCAGATCTCAAAGCCAATGGCGCCCATGGGCTCGAAGTTGGCCGGGGTCTTGTCCTCATAGTAGCCGGGGTTGGCGATCTTGCGCGGCGCCCAGACGCCCTTGTAGGCCGGGTTCTCGATCAGAGGAGCGGACCACTTGCCCTTGTACTCGGGGTTCTTGATCATGGGGGCGGTCCACTCGCCGCAGCCAGAGACCTCGCTGCACTTGGGGTTGGGGACGGTGGGCGGGACCCAGTCGCCATCCTCCTCATCATCCCAGTCCTCGGGCTTCTCGGCCTCGGGGTCGGGGATGCTGTTGGGCTCGTCCACCAGCCAGTCCGCGGGCATGGTGGCCTCGGTATCGACAATCTCGTAGGGAGCCTCCTCATCCCAGTCCTCGGGCTTGGTCGCCTCCGGGTCAGGAATCTGGGCCTCGTCAACCCAGTCGGCGGGCTTCTTGTCCTTGGGGTCATCAATCTCCTTCTCCGGGTTGACGGGCGGGGCGAAGTGCTCGAGGAGGTTACCCTCGGAGACGGACTCGCCATTGACCAGGATCTCAAAGGTCTGGTCGGGCTTGACGATCAGGGTGTACAAGGAAGTGACCTTGGAGGTGCGGGCGACGGGAGGGGTCTTCAGGTGCTTCTCCTCGTACTCGCCGGTCTTGGGGTTCTTGTGACGGAAGATGAAGTGGACCTTGTTGGTGGCACCGCACTTGTCGGGACCGAACATGATCACGTAGGGAGTGCCGTTGGAGAACTCCTCCTGGTGGAGCTTCTTGTTCTCCTGGAGGAGCTTCAGGTAGGCGCCACCGCAGACCAGGGAGTCTATGAACCACCGGTTAACCGACGAACCAATTGCGTGGATGGAGGAATGGGCGCGACTTACTCTGCGGCTTCACCTCATACTGAACCACGAGGGTCTTTCCCTTGTTGTCAATCTTCTTGGGGAACTTGGCTGAGATGGCGTGGTGGGCAGCGGCGTTCTTGACGACCAGGCCCTTGTCACCCTCCATTCCCTTCAGGACGGTCGGTTCCTCGACGGCCCACTCGCCGACGTAGGCCCAGTCCTCATCCGACTTGGGGTCATCCTTCTTGGCGTTGGAGGGCTTCCACCGGGACTCCCAGCCCTCGGTGAACTGCTCGAGGAAGGGGGCCTTGAGGGTAGTCGGCTGGGGGGAGAGTGAATGGATGACTCGATGCAATTGGCGGCTGGGGGTCACTTACGGTGAAGGTGGGCTTCTCGATAATATCATTGGTGGCATCTGGGGCAGCCTCCTCCTCGGCACAGGCATAGCCCATGAGGGAAGCCGAGGAGACCAGCGCGGACGTGAGCGCGGTGGAGAAGCGCATGGTGAAATGAATGAAGACTGAATAGAAACAGGGGACGGGATGGGAAGCGCACAGCACCTGGGGGAGAGACGAAGGACAGCGTGAGGGAAAGCGGAGAAGCGGAGGTTATATACTCGCGCGAACAGTGAGGTGGCCTCTTTGGCTGCAGGCCCAATCGGGTTAGCCTGGCCCTGGCGGCCTTCGATCTACTTCTACAGTTACACTCACGACTCCGACAGGTGGTATCAGAATCATATTCCAATCAATCATGGATCGTAGTTATGCACCAGTAGTAGTGACCATGACCATCGCGCTTGCATGATGCTCTTGGCTGGACCGCAATGATCCCGCTCGGCGGTCACACCACACCGTGTCGCAATGCGTCCCACCAGTGGTTCCCTCGCTCTGCTCCCATTCGTATATGACCACTACCATCTCCCATCGCACCATGTCCGACACCACCAACAATGACCATCTGGTCCAGTCCACTGACCCGGAGCACCCGGCCAACCTGATCCCCGACCTCTGTCGCAAGTTCTACAATTGGGGCTGGGTCACCGGTACCGGTGGCGGCGTAAGTACCGATTTTGCCGAGCCAATGCCAACCAAGGGGAGCTGTGGTCGCTAATCATGATCATCACGAACATCAGGCCTCCATCCGCCAGGGCGAGCACATCTTCATCGCCCCCTCCGGGGTCCAGAAGGAATTGATCCAGCCGCAAAACATCTTCGTCATCCAATGGCCCACCAAAAAGTACCCAGCCACCGAGCGCAACTACATCCGCAAACCGCTCAAGCTCAACCCCTCGGCCTGCACGCCGCTGTTCCTCACGGCTTTTGAACAGGGCGCCGGCTGCTGCATCCACACGCACTCACAATGGGCCGTCCTGGTGACGCTGCTGGTGGAGCGGGAGAAGGGTCCCGACGCCTGCTTTGAGATTAGCAGCATCGAGCAGATCAAGGGGATTCCGCGCGGCAAGGGGAAGGGCATGCTGGGCTTCTTTGATACGCTGCGCATCCCCATTATCGAGAACACGGCCTTCGAGGAGGATCTGACCGCTGGTCTGGAGGCCGCCATGAACAAGTACCCGGACACCTATGCCGTGCTTGTTCGTCGACATGGAATGTAAGTGCTGACGGTTGGCTTATGTGTTCGGCTCCATCTAATTGTGCTTTGCAGCTATGTCTGGGGAGACGACGTGGCCAAGGCCAAGACCCAGTGTGAGAGCCTGGACTATCTGTTCCAGCTGGCGGTGGAAATGCACAAGCTGGGCCTTCCCTGGGTGAAATAGATATGATATTCGGCATCACGTATGAGCATTTATGTGTAGATGAATATGAAAGAGTTCGGTATAATATATAGGCTGATTGCGGGTAAAGTTGCAAGCCAGTCCCAATTTGGCGAGATCCATGATCTCCAATCTATTCGCATTCGGCGAATGCGCGACACACCACTACGGTCTATACACCGACTCCACGAACTTCACCTTGCTGACTGATCGGTATATTCTAATGGGATATGAAACGAACAGGCTGGCTGTATATCATCTAGTTCGGTATACCCTATACCAATTTGGCATAAAGTGGACGTAAGAAGAATGTATCGGTCTAAAGCTATGGTACAGCCATATGCATAGACTGCCAGATCTGTTCCTCGCCATCCTTCCACTGCTTTCTCTACGAGCGTTTGAATGACCCTCACCAGCTAAGGCTAACGCAACGCAACGCATTAACGCCATGCATTCGGAGAGGATATCATACAGAAACATAACAGATCAAATGCCCAAACCCCATAGAATAGGATAAATAGAAAAGAATTCCAGGTACAATTGACTCATGCCATCTTCTAGTGAAATTTGGCTGCTTCCACACTCCGCAAGTCATCCACTTAACACTACAGCTTGAACGTAGCAGTCGTTGTGGAAACAAAATGGCCGTCCTCTATTTGGTCCATGGGATGTTGTTATGGCTCGTACTACTCGAGGCTTTGGAAATGGCCAACTGCCAGACAAAGTACATGCGGAGGAGGGCCTGCTTCCTGTCATATAGTTCCCCAAACAAACCGTCTGGGCGGTCAACGTTTCTGCCGTCTCCATTCCACCCTCCGCCCACTCCGCTTGACCTTCCCAGCTGTACGTAACCAACTCCCTCCCTCCCCGTCCAGCTCTTGATCTGTTCATATCATTCTCTTATTTACCATTGACACCCATTCTCACTCAGTCCATCCTGCCTGCTTCCGGCAAACGCCATGGATCTCGACTCTGGTGACTCCCCATGGGGCGGTAGGCAGTCATGATACCACCTCTCTGCTCACCAAGCTGACTCGCGTTCCAGATGAGCCCTCTCACTTCAAAAGCGACCAGGTTCCGTCGAAACCAATGCCTGAGGAGGAGGGTGTGTGATTTCTTGTCGTTCCATTAAACCACCAAATCCCTCACTAACAGCTTCATCTTACCCTGCAGCAACTGCCCAACTCCAGGCCGACAGCGGACCCGCCGTTCGTTCGCCGCCCACCAGACGAGGCCCGCGAGGCACGCGCAAGATCAGTGCCCAGGCCACACGCTTAGAAGCTGTCGATAACACCGTTGATCCGCTCGGCCCGCTGGGAGAACCACCATCCGAGACTACTCCGACCACCGACGAAGCCCCAGCACCGCCTCGGAAGGAACCGTTCGCTGCACGCGGTGCGCGCCCACTGTCGTCTCCCTCTCAAGCTTCTACTGGGGAAATGGGAGACTCGGTCCATCTAGAAGAGGATGGTGGGGGATTCCGAGGCCCCCACCCGTGCAATTGCCGGTGGATACTGAGGGCGCAAAGCGACAATCACAGCCCAGTGTCAGCGTGGAACAGGCCGCGAAGCCGACATTTGACATCAACGTGGGGGATCCGCACAAAGTAGGAGATCTAACGAGCAGTCACATCGTCTATCAAGTCCGGACAAAGGTACGGTGCATTTCTTCCGCGGAGAATGGTCAGTGGCTGACAGTTTCGGGGGGTATCTAGACCACATCCAAGGCATACCGCGTGCCCGAATTCGCCGTCAGCCGGCGATACCGCGACTTCCTTTGGCTTTATAACTCTCTACACAACAGTAACCCGGGAGTGGTTGTTGCGCCTCCGCCCGAGAAGCAGGCCGTTGGCCGGTTCGACACGAACTTCGTAGAGTCCCGGAGAGCTGCACTTGAGCGGATGCTGAACAAGATTGCGGCCCATCCGATCCTTCAACATGATGCGGATTTGAAAATCTTCCTGGAGAGTGAGGCGTTCACCGTCGATGTCAAGAACAAGGAGAACCGGGAGCCCGATATTGGCCAGAGCAAGGGCATGCTGAGCTCGTTCGGCATCTCTGTCGGGGGAGGAGGCAAGTTCGTGGAGCATGACGATGTAAGCACACTTCACCCGATCCCAACTGCCATTACTGACATCGGAATAGTGGTTCCACGACCGCAAGATCTATTTGGATGCTTTGGAGAACCAATTGAAAGGATTGTTAAAAGCCATCGATACGGTAGTTGCGCAGCGCAAGGGTCTTGCCGAAGCAGCGGGTGACTTTTCGGGGTCCCTTCACGCCTTGGCCGCGGTCGAGCTGTCTCCTGCCCTGTCCGCCCCGCTTGACGGGTTATCAGAGTTGCAGCTGCGCATTCGCGAGTTATACGAGCGTCAGGCGCAGCAGGACGTTCTAACGCTCGGGATCACGATCGACGAGTACATTCGCCTGATTGGCAGCGTTAAGATGGCATTTTCACAGCGGCAAAAGGCCTTCCACAGCTGGCATGCCGCCGAGTCAGATTTGCAAAAACGCAAGCACACGCAAGATAAATTGTTGCGCCAAGGCAAGACTCAGCAAGACCGACTGAACCAGGTCAATGCCGATGTGGCCGATGCAGAGCGCAAGGTTCATCAGACACGGCTTTTGTTTGAGGATATGGGTCGGTTGATGCGGAATGAATTGCAAAGATTCGAGAAGGAGAAGGTAGAGGACTTCAAGTCTGGCGTGGAGACATTTCTGGAGAGTGCCGTCGAGGCTCAGAAGGAGGTAGGTGCTTTTGCTCATTTCGAAGTTTCCGAGGGCTAACAACATACACTGCAGTTAATTGAGCTCTGGGAGACATTCCTACTGCAACTGGATGCCGGCGAAGAAGGACTTCCCTATTATGTTCCTCCATCGACCGCTGGCGAGAGCGGCGAGGGATCCGCCCCGGCGTCTGCTAGCGGCGAACCAGCCACCGTGGCCGCGGAAGATGAGTCGTGATATCTGGTTGCCCAGCGTTTCGGATCTTCTGTACAAAATACGAAGCTGGCTCCTGTTTTGGTCTGTGGTGGATCCTTCTTTTTAACTATCTTTGTGTCACGGTATAACTTGATGAGTGTCAGCGAGTTGTTGCGCCTTTGTCTGTTCCACTTGATAATCTTCATTCAAATACCACTGTTGCGATTGTCAAAAATTACTCTTGCGACGTAGGACACATCACGAATATACAAATAATGAGTATCTATTTGATGAGATAGTATCAACCCAATTGATATAGTACAGCCAGAAACAAAAGACAAAAAAAAACGGACACCTTATTTCTTCTTCCCAGACCCCGACCCAGGCCCATGCTGAGGCTCGTCCTGCCCAAACGAACTAATCAAATCCAACAAATTATCTTCCTCCTCCTGCTCAGCCTGCGCCTGCGCCCTAGCCGCCCTCGCAGCCTCTTCATCCGCTTTGGCATCGGCGGCAGTCTTCTCCCCCTTTGCACCAGGAGCAGTAGAGGCAGAGGCAGGTTCTGCAGCCGGCGAACTAGCATCCCAACTGCGACCAAAGCGCGCGCGGAACGCAGCCAGTCGGCCCGCCTCATCCTCTTCCACATTCATCAGCTTGCTGCTGGACGGGTTCCACAGGAGCGAGTTGCGCGTGTCGCGCGTGGAGCGGTAGACGGGCGCTGGTGAGGTGGTGCGGTGCGTGAACGTGCTACCGTCTGAGAGGGTAATGAGTTGCGTGAAGGTGTAGGGACGCTTCGGGCGCCGGAGGAGCGTTGCGTGGCGGCATTGAGAGCAGATGAAGGTTGTTGCGGCGCCGATGGTGGATGATGATGAGGATCCGGGGAGGAGTGGTGTTGTCGTCGTGGTGAGTGTGGCCGCCGAGCGGCGGAGGGGGATGTGCATTGACATTGCTGTCTGAATGGCGTCAACCCGGTAAAGAGAGGGAATATTGGGGGTTGGCAATGCGATTATTGCGCGGCGGAAGAGAAGACGGAGGCGTGAAGTTTGAGCCGTTGGCCAGAAAAATTATGTAAGCCAGCCCGTTTTGAACATTCTCGCGGGATGGGAGCTCCGACTCTTCGCTGGATCCTAATTGACAGAGTCTGCGATATGGATTGGCCGTGTCTGGACAGTGCTTGGGTTTTTGATCTGACTTTGTCTCTCTGTGCTATCCCCTGAGCCATCTCCTGAGCGTCTCTTAAGGGCTCTGCCCGCTTGATCCTCGGCGGGATGAAGCTCGCACTTCCGCGAGGTGTGGTCCGGAGTGAGTTTCACAGCTTATTCGCACCCCGCGGAACTTGCACTGATTGTCTGCTCTAGGAACACAATATCTGGACTCATGGACTCCTGCGTACCTGCGGTCTTGCATCTCCATCCAACCCCGTGTTGATTGTCGCCAACCATGGTGCTCTCGCCGGTACACCAGCGACGCCGTAGCGTCCTTACAAGGGACTAGAACCGCGCAAGAAACAAAACCCCCAACTACGAGCACACAACACACTACGGCCACCACGGCTTCCTCATCCTCATTACCCGATCAAGTCCGCCTCCTCATGCGCCGAGTCCCATACCCCGTGGCTATCATCACGGCCACCGATCCCTCCGGCCCGCCCGACACAAGCGCATTCCGCGGAATGACTGTCTCATCCTTCAATACTGTCACACTCTCTCCGCAGCCTGTGATCTCATTCAACGTGCGGCGACCCTCGGAGACATTAAACGCCCTGCTCGCCTCACGACGGTTCTTGGTGCATTTGCTATCCCCGGGCCCCGCGACGGCGACACTAGCTCGGGACTTTTCAAAGGGGAATACAACTCTCGCATCCATGCTGGGCGGCCATGGAGAGTTTGAGTTTGAGGGGTTGGCTGCTGATCCCGAGACGGGGAGTGAATCGGAACGACCGCTGCCCATTCTTCGGCGAAGACATGCTACAAAAACAAGTGTTGACTTCCCCTTCGTGTTTGAGTGCGCCCTCCACCCGCACCAGATCGATATTCATGATCATTCGATTATTCTAGGGACTGTTATCCGCACGATTCAGAGCGTTGATACCGCACTGGCATCCACCGAGGAGGGCGATTCGGAAGACCTACCAGACCGGCTATGTTTGACGTATGCGAACACCCGGTTTTGGAAGATGGGCACTCAGATTTGAATACCCTCTCTCTGGCACTGTACATAAATTATTATCTTTTGCACGAGGCTGTACCATATATATACAATTCCATCCACGACGCTATGCCGTACCGCTCTTAGCGCCAATTCCTCGAATCTTCTCATCTTTAAATTCGCAACCTGCTCCAACCAACCACGAATAAAAGCCATGGAGCCCGACAACGGTCTTGTCTTCGTGAATGTAGCCCATCCCGATGAAATCCATGCCAAAGACACGCAGCGAACAATCCGGAAGCGCGTCATGCGCGACATTGGTCGCTCGCGACGAAGACAGAAACGCCCCCCGGCCCTGACCTTCGCTTGGCAACCGACCAGTATCTCCCCGACTCTATCTCTAGAATCAAGTTCGTTGCCCGTGGAGCTAGACCCGCGAGCTCGCGAACTGATTCACTTCAGTATGACCATAACCCACACTTTCACCTCTCATTCAGAACTAATCGATATGCAGTGCACGCCGAAGCCGATTATCAATATCGCCCATTCCGAACAGTCTGGTTCACTATGTCTCTGCACGACCATAGTGCCTTCAGGCTAGCCCTGGCCAATGCAGCTATGTTTCTGGATGAGAAGCACCATCCCCAGACCTTCCGCTACGATCATTGCCATGAAGCGCTGAAGTACTATGGCCAGTGTGTTCGCCAGATCACCGACCGGCTTGCAGATCCAACAGACTGTACCAGCGAGGGTGTTGTCACCACAATCCTCGGACTGATCTGTCACGATGTTTGTTCTTCGCGCTCACTTTAGTTCTCTGTCTGTACGCGCTGATATTCTGGAACAGTTATACGTGGGCACATGGGATCGCTGGGCGTATCATATTCGTGGCCTGGAGCGAATATTCCAAATCAGAGGCGGGTTTCACGGTTTGAATGGGAATCTTCATCTCTTCGCTTACTGGTTCGATGTTATGGGCTCCGTTCTTCAGGACAGTCCGCCGCGTCTATCTGGGTATCCTTCTCCTTCCAGCTTTCCAAACAAATGGCGGAGTGCGCCTTTCAAAAGCATACTCAGTGAACTATACGTGCACTCTGAGGATCTCGCTCTCGCCATCAACCGAATCGCTGCTGTGTCTGATTTTGTGAATGCCTATTGTCGTCGACCCCGATTCTGGACACAGGAAGATGATCTCAGTCCTCTCAGCATGCTGAGTCCGGCTACTCATATATTACTGTCCCTGTCACGATTTGATGCCGCCGACAATTCAAATTGTTTTGAATTTGTTCATGAAATGACGCGTCTTGCTTTGCTTATCTTACTGGCGGGACTGAAAAGTGCTTATGCATTGGCAGCAGCAGAGATGGGCTTGCTTCAGAGCAAATTATCTCGTCTGCTTCGTGGAGACGTGACTGATAACTCTTCATTTATATTGCCCGGTCTGCAAGTCTGGTCTCTTGTGACTGCTGCATTGCTTCAAACTCCAGGCCCAGAAAGAAGCCTCTACGTCCAGGAGATCTCTCGAAGGATGTCTGCCATTCACCTCGCCGACGGCTCAGCTACAATCGATTTTTCTCGTCAGATAGTCTGGATCGAAATCCTTGGACAACCAGACACTATAAAATCTTTAATATCCGAGATTGACACTGCTCACTCCACAAGAACAAAATACAGAACACCATCACCTTGACGAATTCCAACTTAACCACCCGTGATACCACCACTAACAGAAATAATCTGCCCCGTAATCCAACGACTCTTCTCCGACACCAACAGCAGCACCGCATCCGCAATATCGGCGGTTGTCCCAACCCGCATCTCCGCCCTCGTCATAGGGACGAGCATACCGTCAATTTTCTCAGCTTGCTCTTTCGGCAAAGCACCCGTGGCAACAGGGCCCGGCGAGACAGTATTGACAGTCACGCCATGCTCACGGCCCAGTTCCATAGCCATTGAGTACGTCAGCGCGTCCAGGGCTGCCTTGGCGGACCCATAGACGGCGACGGGCGCCATGCCCAGCTTGGAGGCAATGGAGCCGATGTTGATCACCCGGCCGCCGCGGGGCATGTGTGGGATAGCAGCTTGCAATACGAATAACGGCGCATATACTATTGAGGAGAATATGGCGTCAAGGGATGTCCTCGTTGCTTGCAGGGCGCTGTGGGGTGCGCCAGCTGCGGCGTTGTTGACTGCCAGATATGGTCAGTTCGCTTCACTATACAATAAATATTTCTTCCGGAAGCCAGAGCGACCTGAAAAAGGACAATCAAAGCTCCCTAAGACGAAATAAGGCAGGGGGTTAGGGGTTTCACTCACCAACAATATCAACATGATCCACCCCAAACGCAGCAAGCGTCCCATCCACCAGCTTCCGCGCCCCCTCGACCGTCGTCACATCCGCCTGCACGACAGTAGCATCGCCCCCCTCGTCAACAATCCGCTGCGCAACGGCCGCTGCGCGTGAGGCGCTAGCATCCGCGACGTGGTTGATAGTCACGCGGACACCATTACGAGCCAGCGCGAATGCAATCCCGGCGCCGATGCCAGTTTCCCGGCTGGAGCCTGTAACGATGGCGACTTTGCCGGCTAGGGAAAGGGTGTCTGGGGCCATTGAAACGGAGGGGGGATGTCTTGATGTATGAGATGAGCTCGTAGGAGTTTAGACAAGGGATCAGAAGCATGGAATGGAAAGAGCTGAATTGCAAAATAAAAATGAATTGGAATTGGGAGGAATGGTAGGCATGAGGAACCTCCTCTATTTAAGTATCTTTTTTAGGCAGGCTCCTCGAGCTAGAAGAGCCGGTCAGGCGACAATTGGCCGTCGTCTTGTCGGGATGCTGGTTATAGATGGCTGAGGCGCGCTAGTCCCGATTAGAAAAACGGTGGTGTCTTAGGCGCATTTAGCTAAATCTCGCTAGTTCCAAAGCGGCTAGTTGCCAGCCAGAAAGGGAAATTAGTGTCCTCCTTCCAATATTATTATTGGGGGCGAACTTGAGCGCTCGTTACGATATTCGATTTGCTTTGCGAAATCTGGCCGGAGTTAGGTCTTTATTTTTGGTGTTAGGACGCAAAGGATGCAGCAAATCTAAATACCTGCTGGACTAAAAAGATATCCTGGGCAAAGTCCAACCCTAAATATACGAGTCAAAGTAGAGCAAACTTCTACGGGGGCAAGAATGTATATAGAAACAGAGTCTTATTTTGTATTTAGAACAAAACTGCCATTCATCTCGCTTGAAGCCGATCTATCCGAAAGATGTCCCATCGCGAAGTACCGGTGTCATCACCGGAGTAGGAGAGCCAAATTCATGGCCAACCCCATTTCCAGAGCGGCGAGTCGACAAGACATGACCAGAAGAACATGGGCAAGGCAAGCAACGATAAGCCGAGTAGATGAAACCAACAACAAGGTGGAACGGTGGAGCAGGAGCACATGAGACTGAGATGTTGACCGTTGGTGCAGCCAGACACGAGACTTAAGGAAGTCGGGAGTCTCGCACAAGAGCCACAGAGATCAGGTTAATGGCGTGCTGGACTCGAATGGCCACTTCCACTCCGACTACCGCCGCTGCCACTACCAGTTCCACTTCCCCGGCTTGCTGCACGTTGGAACGGGCTCAGGACAGGGCGACTGCCCTGGCTGAAAGACCCGTTTCCATCGGACCCAGAGCTCTTCCCGTGTTCGGCGAGTAGCTCGGAGAGATCAACCTGAAGAGGAAACTGGCTGTTGGCGTCGACGAACTCGGACCCGTATTGACTGCTGCGAGCGGAGCGATTGGAGAACGATCGATCACGGCTGTTGACATCCGACCCGAAATATGAGTTGCCGAACGGAGACACCGGGAGCTGTGGCGGGAACGATGCTTGGGCAGGACTCGCTGGCTGCGACGACGTGGCGTGAACGAGGGAGGACACATTTTGCAGAGGGCTCGATCGTGCCGGCGGGAAGCTAAGTGCCAGCAGGGACCGGCCATTGAGGGCAGTCGTCGTTGATGATTCGCTGGTCTCCGGGGGTGGGTTGGTGCCAGGCAAGTTACCCTCGGGTGTAAGGGGTCCCGTTTCCAAGAGCATCTGCTGCTGGTGCTGCTGGATGGACTGCTCAATGCTAGACGCCTGCTGCCAGAGGTGACTGATACGCATCTGGTGATCCTGCACGGAGTGGGTGATGCTGTTGAATTGCTCTTGGAAAGTGGCCTCCAACTTGGCATGGTCCTGCTCTCTTGCAAACTGCTCTGCCGCACGGCGTTCTCGTTCGTTCAACCCTTGCGCGTTGGCCGAGATGATGCGCTCGTACTGCTCGTTCAGCCGTGTACGGCGGCTTTGAAGGCGCTCCCGCTTTTGGATCGTCAGGTTCAACTCCGACTGCAAGGTTTGCACTTCCTGGTTGGCATCAGAGCGTGCAGCAGCTAAGTCCTCCTTGGCTGAATTGAGAAGTTCGAGCTCGCGCTCATATTCGGCCTTTTGGGTAGACCATTGCTCCATCTCTTCCTCCGGCACGGTTTCCAAGGTATCGAGTTGAACCTCCAGCACCGCAGTAGCTTCCTCCGTCTGTCGAATATTCCGCTCCAATTGGAGCGACCGCTGCTTTTGTCTGTTCTCATCTGTACCGCTTTGGAGACGATGGTTGTAATTCTCCAGTTCCTTCCGGATCTTTGAAATCACGACTTTATGGTCGCTCTTTGCCTTTTTGAGTCGAGAGCGCTTCTCATTTAGTTTGGCCTCTGCGTTAACAATGGAGTTTTTCAGCGTCGTCGTAGGGGAGGAGGGTCGGTAGGGAGGCTGTATGGGAGTTGGGACCGCAGATACAACTATTCGATCCTGTGAGACACAATAGAGGAGTAGACGTTGAAGGCGTGAAGCTTACCTTGCTCTGTGTCAGCCGGCGCAGGAGTCTTGACACTTATGGCACAGATTTCCTCGTTCGTATCGCTGCGAAGAAATGAGCAGGTGTAGGCACAGTTGGGTGCAAGCCCGGAGATCTCGCCCCGCCACTGGACCACACCCGCTCCTTTGGTAGTATCTGAGACCCTGCATAACGTTGCTGTGGCCCATAAAGCTCCATTGACGCAGACGTAAAACGGTTCCATTTCGCCTTCCAGGCGGCCGGCCTCGTAGGCACCTGAGACAGTTGGATCATCGACGGCGAGATCGCCAGCGGCAAACTTGATGGAAGAACTGTCCACATCCGTAACCCATACCAAGCCATCGTCGAGAGAGACACCTTGAAGGTCCTCCTCAGTCATTGTAACGCCACGAGTAGTCTTGGATAGTGTCCGCGAATGTTCGTATTCTCGCATGACCGTGACTTTTGTGCTGGCGAGGGCGGCCCAAAACGGTTGACGGCTTCGGACCTGGTTGGCTTGTCGTCTGCGTTTCTTTGCGGAGGTCAAACGATCCTTGCCCTCCTTGCTGATCATGAACTGGCCATCTGGCCCCACGAAAGAAGAGGAAACACTGGCAGCGGATTCGAGTGCAGAGTCGACCTGGGTTTGCGAACCAGCCGACGCTTCGGTGTCCCCGCGCTTGCCGGTCCGCGGTGGTACAGGCGATCGATTCTTAGCCATCGATCGTCTTGCCATAGCAGTACCCGCTTGTGCAAGGATGTGAACAGCGAGAAGACTCCGAATCCAACTTGGCGATGTCTGTCCTTCGGAGCGTCGGAACTCGGCGGGTAACAAGTGCGAGTATTGAGACAGGAGATCGGGGCTGAAAAGTTTTGAAGAAACAAGATGCCCCGTCACAAAATCTTGTACACCTTTGCTGCGAATGATGTGAAGAAGCAGAACAATCCCGACACAGAGGGCATTGCCCCCACCGTTCTTTCCGGACCCTCCGCCACCGAGCGTGATCGCGACTTGGACATGTGCGAGGTCGATGGCAAAGTTTTGCGCCCATGTCCACATGAATAGGCCCCAGAATAGTAGGCAGAACCCATCCATCGCGATCATCGTCCCCAGAGATGGCGTGCCGGCGGGACCCTGGAAAATATCGAAATTGGACGACAAGGAACCGGCGGCCGCGCCACTCGGGGGCATGAAGGTCAGGGAGGCGAACAAGAACTGAACGAGGGTGAGGACCATTGGCGGAAGCTGTAGGAGAAAAATCAAGATGGCGATCGTATCGTACATGGGACACGACTTGAGGATGGTCGAAGCGAGCTGCAGAGGGTTGATTGACGCGTTAGAGCCCGACCGTTTCGAGACTCCGTTGCGAGAGGCGTGGCCGGCGATAATGCCATTATGCGGCATCGCACCGTTTCCATTTGCTTGTCCACACGCCATATCCGCCGCCTTGCCGTGCCCATTTACCAGCCCACGCACACTGTCATCCACCCTTGTCCCATCCGCGCCTTTACTTGCCGCGACTGCCGGAAACGTCACCGCAGGGTCGCTTGTGGATCGAGACGAAGCCAGATCGAGGTGAGCGGACGCGCCCGGGCTTGCGGAACCGTTGCCAGGGTTGCCGTTCAGCTGGTTGCTTGACTTTTGCTTGGTTACTTTCTTCCCGGGACCGACGAGGCCATTGTCGTGCCGATTGTTCTGATTCTTCCTAGCCGCAGCAGATGAGCGTGGCATGGACGAGAGAGCCCGAAACCCAGGTCCGAGTCAGCTTGGCGAGATGAAGCCAAGGACTTGGACCAGGCAGGAAAAGAGGGCCGAGGAGGGGGCGGAAAGAGAAGGAAGGTGGGTGAGGCGGGCGATCTTCGGGAAAGGCAGATCGATGAAGGATGGACGAATGAGGGAGGAGAATGGGGGGTTTAGAGGAGAGAGAAAAGATGAAGGTCGGAGGGAGAGGAAAGAAGAAGGTGGAAGCAATTGATTGCGGCTGCGAAGCGAAGAGAACGGGTTGGTCACGGTACGGTAACGGGCCTTGCAGATCACTCTGATTTACCGTATGGCGTTACTCTGGTATAGATTCACTTTTTTATTTTATTTTATTATTATTCTGTAATCTGTTCTTGCAACTGGAAAATCCGGGTTGAATGACCCAATTCTCTCCTCTGCACTCTCTTCCTCACCCCGTGTCATCCCCATTGCGCGGTCCTGCAGGGTTTGTCGATCAGGAATGCTCCAGGCAAGGCCGATACGACATGATCACGATGTGGCCCTACCTAAAGCCAAGGTGCTTGCTGCCGGACAGCTCAGCAGTAGGGACTCGTCACCTAGACGATTCATGACAACTGGCTACGAGGTCGCCAGGTCATGCAACGCGGATAGCTGCGCATCGGCCAATCCCCGTCGGGCCCCCAATAATATTGTCTGTCGGTGACTGGTCCAAAAAAGGACTCTTAGGCAAACTAGATTTGAATTCAATCTCCGGAGTCTCGGCTGCTCGGTTTCATCCAGTTGGAAAGCGCGAGGCTGAGATTTGCCAGGGGATATTTGAAACGGTGCCCCCGTCTCCTCTGGTCCCTTTTTTTTCTGGCTCGAAAACAATCGCACGGTCATATCAGACCGACTCGACGATCTACCGTTCCGTGAGCCGTGTGCTGCGGGGTTATCCTTGCCTGGGATGTGCAACTCGATCCATGGGCTACTTCACGATGTGTACGGCACGATTCGTGGAATATTGGTAGACTAACTACAATTCAGAATCCCATGACCCCAGGATCGAATTGGCCCCAGGCTGGGGGATCTTCACATGCTCGGCAACTGATCTATCTCGCCGACACGGAAGTCCGCAACGGCGGTCCACTTGAATTTCTGCGCAAATCGGCTTGTGGACTATGAAAGTACAAGAGACATACTACAATCCATCCGACCGCTTTCTGTCTGGCCGTATCCAGTACCGAGAAATGGTGGGAGGCCTGATCGTATACACCGTATCACCATGTGTTCGGTGCGTCCAGGCAGATACCATCTATGAGCAATACGGGATTCAGTGCGAGTGGTCTAGTTCGCCGGGTGAGTCCAACCCCTCCTACACAGGATTCCGTACCGGGCGAACTATCTTCCAATTGCGCCAACCGCCCTGGCTTGGCATAAGGTTTACGTGCCGATCCACCCTGGCTTTAGTATAGATCGGCATCCTACCCGGGCTTGATCTTCTCCCGTTTCGTTCATGCATGCGAAATCATGGGATTTGTGTTTGGTCTGGTCGATCTAGCACGCCATTGGGATGAAAACACAGTCGCAAAATTCAAGGTCATGACCGGCCCCACGTCTGGTAACCACTACCAAGCCTTGGATCGGGACCGATAAATGGTTCAACCAGAAAGTTTCCGCCGGTCGATCATCTCGCTCTTCCTACTCGTTCCGGACTCTCCTCGACCCAGTAGTTTGCCTTTGCATCGGCACGATCACCGACACAGCATCCAGGGATCTCGATGATAATCAGTCCGCCCCTCCTTTCCACACTTTCCAAGGTGATGGCGACAGTGACAAACGGCCTGCACGGCGACGGTCCTTCTTTTCGCTCTTTTGCGTTAGTGTATGTACCCTGAACCCCCACTTAGCGGATCAAAATATCGGTGACGTGCCAGGGTTTTTGATTTTCCCTTTGACTACGTTACAGAAAAATTTTTAGAGTCCACTAGGATATCCCACGGAAAACGTGCTGCAGAATCCCAAGTGGACACATCGGCCAGCGGCTCAGACCGGGCCAAGACCGAGGTCGACCCATCCAGATCCTCGGAACCTGCTCATCTATATTTAGAGAGAAAAATACATAATAAAAAGAGAGGTATTGTCCGCATGAATAATCCTTGTAGGCTATCTAGCAGCTGCCATAAGGTCGGGAGAAAACGAGCTACGATGGAATCCTACAAATTTGAAACAAAGCCTGCTCCATATAGGTCTTAGACCATAGAATTTTTCTCTGACATACCTGTTACCTGCACAGTTAAGTTTGTTATCATATCTTAATACCAATTGACACATAATTGGATCCTCGCGAGCATAGAAGAGCCACATCAATATGCTGTTACGCACATGAATGACTCGCTCCATCGACCACTTACCAGCACCCTTGGGCTGGAAACCTCTCGACATATAAGATGATCAAGCTAGATTTGAATAGCTGCGATTTGTTACATTGGAAAAGGACATCCAACACTGTATCCAGGCAATCTTTCTCCAAGTGAATAGGACACTTCTGCTTCTTTCCTTTGACCTCAAGAGTCTGGCGCTGAGAAGCACTCCTGACGATCATCTCGAGAAGGGGCATGTTAGCCAATTGTCTAGCAGACCAAAGAGAGATATAAATCCCCAGCTCCTCGTGACAATTGACTGCACAAACTACGATTTCTCTCGGTGGCCAATGCGTCTTCAAAATATCCGAATATTGAACGGGGATATTGATAAAAAATTTCTTCGGCGGGGAAAGCTCAGATGGAGGCAGCGACGATCGAAAGATGCATTCCAATTTAACTTGTCTCTCTCTCCCCCTCAATGTCCTATTTGGGGCCTCGAAAATATCCAATTGTATTGCGTTCCTTTTCCTAGTCTTCCAGCTTCGATACCGTTGGATCCCACGCAACAGGACTATACTCGCTGGTCTCAAGCTCTTGAACCTCTTCGGGTGTCAACTTGAAGTCAAAGACATCAGCATTGGAGGCGATGCGTGACGGCTGTACACTCTTGGGCAGAGGAACGAGGCCCTTATCCAGACTCCAGCGAATGAGCACCTGGGCCTCCGTTTTAGAATACTTCTTCGCCAGTTTCTGTAGTGCGGGCTCGTCGAAACGATTTCCACGCACAATAGGGCAGAAGGCCTGAATGACAACGCCGCGCTGGGTACACCAGTCGAAGATATCCTTACGCGCCACCCATGGATGCAACTCGACCTGGTTAACGCTCAAGATCCCGCCTTTGCCTTTGCCACCGCGTTCGGCCTCCAACTCGGCTATATGTCGCTCAAGCTCGTCGAGGTGGTGTACACCGTAGTTGCTGACACCGATGGAGCGCACCTTACCAGCTTCAACGGCCTCAACAAGCTACGAATATGTCCTGTGTCAGCATAGGAAATGATCGCGAGAGAAACACACATACCGCCTTCCACGCGCCCTTACGATTCTCAGAGCCGCCCCAGGGCTTGTGCAAAAGCATCAGGTCAATGTAAGTGAGCTGAGATTCAGCAAGGGTTTTGTCGACAGTCGCCTTGGCCGAGTCATAGTTGATGTCCAAGACCTTGGACGTGAAGAAGATCTGATCCCGTGGGATCGATGATGCACGGATGGCCTTGCCGCAGCCGGCCTCGTTCTTGTATCCCGACGCGGAGTCAATCTACAGTGGTATCAAAGGCACAGATGAATATCTCAGCGACGCATGTTTTGGCTCGAGTTCGTGAACTGGGAACTCACATGGCGGTACCCGACTTTGAGCGCCTCGAGACAGCATTTTTCTGTCTGATCTGGAGGACTGTGATGAATTCCAGTCAATACCAGTAGAGTAAACATGAAAGGAACAGAAACTTACGTCTTGTAGACCTGTATTGAGAGGACATCGTCTGTCAGCCAAATGACGCATGCATCAGGAATATTGGCCGTACCCCGAATCCCAAGCGGGGCATCCCATGGCCGCTCGGCAGCTTGATCTTGGAGCTAATTGTAAAGGCCATCTTCAGTGTGAGATGTTAAATTGAATCGCCCCAAGGAATACGTAGCAGTTCAGGGTCTTTATGGTAACAAGATGACCCGTCGGTCTTTTGATTCGGCGTTAATCATCCATTTAAACCCCATTAGTTAGTCAATTACTGGTTTTGGCCCTTATCTCCTACAGCCGCCATTAGTCACGCCCTTCCCCCAAAAGCTTGAACGATATGAGATCATCAAGTTTAATGGAAAAACCTCCTTCAGTATTCTCAAGATTTTATTAATGGAAGGCCCATCCTTTTCAAATGAAGTTTTTGTGCCTACTATGATTTATCCTCAACGAACCAAATATTCGCAGGATATTACGTATGGCCGTAAATTGAGTATTTTACTATGTAGTTACTGATTAAGACTAACATAGCAGAACTTGCGGGATAGACAGCAGGATATGGTGGTGACATAGCATCATAAGAATGGGGAAAATAAGCCTTGTCCTAGTTGAGATGCTGAGAATGGAAACTGTAACCGGCCTCGTATTCACACAATCGTCTTGCGGTATGTCCCGACTATTAGCGTTCTGCCTAAAAACGGTAGAGTACGAAAAAATTGACAATATATTCAATAGAGTTTCAGGGTCTCAAATCCGCAGTGTGTGAGGGGCCCGTGAACGCTAATAAATAGTCAGCGAGGGACACTCGGTTTCGCTCGCGGGGTTCCATTCCCTGTTCAGGATTCGTCGACTACCCAAGCTTCTGGCTTGAGTTCCGACGCTGAAATACAACCGTGAGAATCTCGAGAGACTCACTGTCAGGCATGTTCATCTCTTTGCGTGGCAGCGTAGAAAAATCACGCAACGGATAGAACGGCACACTAATCTGCGGTCGGATGATGAAGATTGCGATCTGCGAAGCATAAGCTTGTCTTTATATTCTGTCCTCATTGTGATTGTTGATCTCACGTTCTACTTCCAACCTCTTGGGCGTTTCATTCGCTGAGTGGATCGTCTGTAAGTGCTCACAACCCCACTAAGCACTCTTTTATCAAGCCAGCGCCTAATGGAATGAGCGGAACGTGGCTATATAGCGCTTATTATTTAGCGCTTCAGCAATGGCGAACCCAGCGAAAAAGCAGAGGGAGGTCCCCGCCTGCTTTACTGATACCCACGGTGTGGTGACAACCACTATGAATGACCTGCCCGGCTACAAAGTCAAAAATGTCCTGGGTACAATCTACGGGATTACCGTTCGCACCAGGAACTGGGGTGCGGATCTAGGCGCGGTTGTCCGGTCAGCTGTCGGAGGCGAGCTTCGATTTTTCACGAATCTGATGTATACGTCGCGTGAAGAAGCTATGGAGCGTTTGGTGGGAGAGTGTATGAGCAGAGGGGGCAATGCGATCATTGCTGTGAGATTTGATGTTGCGAGTTTCGGGGCCTGTTCACAGATATGTGCGTATGGCACCGCTTGTCTAGTGGAGAAGATTGAGGAGGACAAGCAGCAGGCCTAGGTTTTGTATGAAGACTTAATTTAGCCTTCGGCACAGTCCGAGGATACTTTCCCATGGGTAGTATCTAGTTGTCAATTTGATGACCATTGTTATGATCGGCCTAGAAGGGTTTCAAAATATATAGCATTCGAAGATTCTTTTTGAACGATAATATACAAGGCCATGCTAAACGCAATATGGCAACAACATGACTCTTCTGGACAGATACTGGACAATGTCTCAGTGCGAGTCCAATATTTCTCACTTTGATGGGAAAAAGCGAAAGGCCACAAGCTTGCACCCACCAGGCGTAGACTCATCCGCTTCAGTAAACTCTCGAAATGGCTCAAAGCCCCATCTTAACAGAACTTTCTGGCTTCCACCGTTGCTAGATTCTATAATGGCAATGAGCTGCTCTGGCACCCGACCCTCATCCGTAACCATGGCTTTTTCAACCCTTATCTCCCGCTCTGTCCGGAGCAATTCTCCCCAGAACTGTAGCCAGGCTCCCAAAAACTCCGTGGCAAGACCTTGGCCCCAGAATTCCTTTCGAAGCATGTATCCCACCTCGGGCCAGCCGTGCTTGGCCTGGTAGAGGTGGCAGCCGCCTTGGCCGATAAGCTCGCCCGTGCTCTTGAGGCAGATGGCGTAGTTGAGAGTGGCTGTGTCGTTTGGGGGGAGGAATCGGTTCAGCACTTCTTTGGTCTTCTCGATATCTTTGTCGATGCAGCCGGCGGAGGTCCATTTCATTACTTCTGGTTGTGTTCGTAGGATGTACAATGCTTCCACGTCGGTTGGTTGGAAGGGCCGGATGAGCAAGTGGGTTGTTGTCAATGTGGGTCGCTCGCTGTTGCTGGGAAGAGGCAATGTTGGTAGTGAAGACCGCACAGTCACGAATTCGTCTGGTTCGTTCTTATCCATTGTGTTGCTGATGTATCTGTCTGGGAGAAGTCCAGATATGACGGGCGGGGCGCCGAGTATAGAGTGTGGGTTGACAAGCGAGCCGTGATTCGGTCCCAAGAATGACATATTTTGACTCGAAATTTGCTCTACTCGAAGGATAATGTGCAATACGTGGCTCAAATATATACAGTTCACAAGTCAACATAATAGACTTGAAACAACTTCCCACCCTTCTATCGCCAAAGCCACGGCCACTGTCACGACGCAGATCCCGTATCCTCCACGGCATCTGCGCGATCCCAGCTCTCAACCTCCAGAGTCCTAACGCGACTCTCAATCTCCAGAATCCGTTGTTGCCACTCTGCCTTAGCCTTCTCCTGCAGCTCCCACATCTTCACAAACTGATCCAAAATAAACGGCGGCAGCTCCGGCGTCTTGCGGTTCTTCTGATAGTCATAGGTCACGATATCTTCGTGGCAGCGCGCCGCAGGGCGCTGACGGGCCTCGGACAGGATCATGACCTGTAGCTGGAATGCGGACTCCGATGACAGCGATGAGGAAGGGTCCTTGACTAGTTTCTGGTAGACGGTGATTTTATCCGGGGAAGTCATGGGCTGTAGTTATTAGAATAGACAGAGTCAGTCAACAGCCTTAACCATCGCAACCGGGCTGTGGAAAAGACATCTCACAAATTTATAGTCAACTTTGATGCTTCGGAGAATCAGTCCGATGCCCGTAGAATTGAGCAGATTCGCCCATTCCTTCTTGTGCGCTGGGTCGATGTGGATGCCGATATTGCGAGTCCAATTCACGCGTGCGGACTCGGCGTATCGAACGTAAGTGACATTATTCACGTGCCCTGGAGTGTGTCCAAATCAGAAATCTAGTGGTCTATTAAACTGGAAGAGAACCAGCGCATACCCTGGTTTTATCCGTCAGTATTCATCTTATAGCGGCGCAGAGGGGTGCTTACCATTACATCCTAATAATCCACCAAACACCAGTAAAGTGTCAGTAACTAACTTTCAAGGAACGTGAAAACAAGAGAAAAAGAAAATCATACCATCTCCCCCCACACAACATTATGCCGAAACAGACTGCACCGCTTCTCATCGGTCAAGAACCCCTCGCTCCCGGCAATTAACTCGCGCCAATTCCTCGCTAGCTGCTGCAAAACCGAGCCCGCTTCGTAGACTCGCGCGGGTTTCAGTCCAAACATCAGGCACCGTCCTATGCGCCGCTTCATCATTGTAAGCCATCGTGGATCGACCGTGTGAGGTCTTGCCGGTGGGTCCGCGGAGCTGGTTGTCGGGGCGCGGGCATTCTGCGCTGCAGATGTGGTCGAGAGGATGCGGCGGGTACTAATTGGGCTGATAATGGACCGGGAGAGGTGTCGTGGGAGGGTTGATCGGGGTATCATTGTCGCTAGGTGTGTGTGGAGAGAAAAAGAGAAGAAGAGTGACTTGGATTCGAGTAGACGGAGCTCGGGCCATCGGATGGAACCCCGCGTGAAGAGTGCCGGTATGAGTATGAGGCAGTAATTGATATTTTACTCTAAAATAATACCGATCGAATGTGAACTTATATAATAAACTTACTAAATAACTGCCTGTGTGCATGTAACTATCACTGTCGAGCGTTACGTTGTTCCCCGTTCTCCGCATTTCCTACATATCGCCGACAACCACCGCCTCCAACTTCTCCTCACTTCCCTCCCGCAACGACCTCGGATGGACCAGCGATGACCAACCCAGAGCTGCGGCGGCAGGTGATCAACATCTACAAAGGTATGTCGATAGTCATGGCACCGAGACTGGACCCATACATTCGATAGGCTAGCTTCATGATGGAATAGGCTGACAACCCATCCGGGGGACATACAGAGCTCCTCTTTCTAGGCCGCGAATACCCCCAGGGGTACCAGTGGTTCCGGACCCGGCTCCATCGCGCGTTCGCAAGCCAGGCCTCGCTACGTGATGACGAGGAGATCCGGAAGGGGATCAGCCGGGCGGAGTTTGTGAAGAAAGGTTCGTTAGCTATGACTGCCACCCACTATATCTACAGCGATCGGGTTGCTAAATCGTTTCAACGTCAATCTCCAGAAATTGAAACAATGTAAGTCAAGGCTTTCTCTTTTTACTTGGTCTCGATGCAACTCGAAATATTCGTCCATGTCATTTTCTCTATATAATTGTTGCCCCGTTCTCTGAGATATTTCTGGGGTCGATACATCGGCGACGCATCACCACCGCCACCGCCACCATTCATCATAGATCATGGCATCATCTTTTTCTCTGTGCCTCTTCTGCGCTGGGTGCAATGGACGCTGACAAGCTGATCATCAAATCCAGGTATTATCTGAAACGGTATCGGGCGCTGAAACAGCGCTATGAAGATCCTTGAAGCGCACCACCACCACTAGCTCGGACACGTTTAGTCAAAACTCCCCTCATTCATCGAGATCGGGTTGAGGTCGTGCATGTTATTTCGAAAAACCCAGAATGACATGTATATAAAAATAGAAAAAAAAATTGGGGTATCACCAATATGAAGCGCACAACAATGGCCAGCTGTCTTTGCTTTCGTCCGCCGGAACACCGATATAAAGAGACTGTTTCTTTTTTTTTGTGTGTGTTTTTATTTCTTGCGTCCCCACCAGGCACTCACTTCCAGGCACTCGCCGCTCGCGAGGCCGCCTTTCTGGAGGAGGTCGGTGGTCATCGAGGCCCACCATCGGTCCCACTCGTCACGGCCCTTGCCGCTCGCTTCCATGAGCATGGGTTCGAGGCCCTCGATCATTTGGATGACCGTCAGAAGGGCGGTTTGTCGAATGGACAGCTGCTCCGCAGTCAGGGTCTTGCGGCCGCGGCCCTTGGAGTCCTTGCCCTGGCCCTCGCGCTCCCAGCGTACTTCGCCGAGCGGAATCGCAATGCGGCGACTGTCGACCATTTCCAACACGTCCACCTCGGAGTTGAAGGAGAGGCCGATAGTGGCGCAGGGCAGGGCGCTCAGTCGGCGGCGGTCGAACGAGTTCTCGATCCAGGAATTGTAGTCAATCAGGTATTGGTTTTGGGCGCGGGTGAACGGGGTGGCGGAGGAGAAAGTGTAGGTGGCCGTGGCATCGGCAATATCCTGGTCCTTCGAGGCGAGTTTGCGGGCCGGCGCGGGGTTGGGGAGCAGCGAGCGAAACACCCAGTCGGAATCCCACACCTCCAAGACGCCGCCGGATTTGAGCACTCGTAATGGTTCGCCCAAGCCCGAGGCTAGCTGCGCGGGGCTAGACGCGCACATGCCGGTATCTTTGATGAAGACAAAGTCAAAGTAGTCGTCGGGAAACGGGAGGCGGGGCCGTCGAAGGTCGTGACGTTTGAATTGCCAGTTCATGCCCTGTTTGCGCAGGTCGGGAGCAATGGAGACAATATCAATGCCGACAAATCCGACGTTGGGCTGGCCACGCCGGGCAAAGTAGTCGTGACACAAACCCGACCAGACACCCGAGCCGCAGGCGATCTCCAGGACGCGCTTGGGCGGGTGGTTGGCCAGGTGGGGATTGCAAAACGGGCCGCCAAAGACGCGCAGCAGCATCGCTGTACGTAGGGTCTGGCGGTGGATCTCGGGCATGTCGCATGGTAGTGGATAGGAGTTGTCTGGGTCCCGGAAGTAAGTGCGGTCACCCTGGCGGGCGAGCGGGTAGGACGTGTAGTCTGTGAGAGACCCCAGGGAGGACGTAGAGGTTGCCGCCAGGGCGGTTCCTGTCGAGCTAAAGTTGGAGTGCACGTCCGAACCGGACGGCGTGACGGTGCTGAAAGTGCTGCCCGTCCCTACCGCCATCATAGCATCCATAGCCGCTCATCGATCGGTGAGGCTCAGTGTGGTTTGCGGATCGGGTGCATTATTCTTGAGCGAAGTAATTGGAGTGCCTCATGAGCAGGGCGACATGGCCGAGGGAGAGAGGGTTTTTGTTCTGGACGGGAGCGAAGTTGGGGTCGGGCGCAAAGAGGTGCAGGGAAGAATCTTCTTCCTGTTGTTTCAGACTCCAGAACACTGACAACTCCTGGGAATATGCAAAGGAAGAAGGCAAACGCAGAGAAAAAGGCACACTATCGAGGGGGAGGAAGAGGGGGAGTTTTTTCGCAGGTTATTATTATTGACTGGACTAACAGTAGTAGGGTTAGTCAAAGTACTCGACAGACCCCTGGATCAGGCAGGATCCACTTTGGGCCAGACGGGGAGTTACTACGACATAGACCCCCGACGGCACGATACATAGTTCGATGTATATCGAGTTCACTAACTATGAAAGATGATCCCGTCGATGGAGATTGACCCTTCACACAGCCAACATGCAGGGCTGGCCCGATCCTGTGAGGGCTAGCCGAAGGGGGGGTGACGGACTATGGATCTTTGGCGGATGGTTGACATCATGAGTCTGCCTCGGGCTATGAAGATGGCCGGAAATGGACTACTCGGACAGCATTGGCCAATGCCTGGCTGTGGAGTTCTACCATTAAATTGCAATAGTTCACTGTAGAGACGAGAGCACATTCCGACTGATCTGGCCATAATTGCATGGCCCGGAGATCCGTCTGGGGCTAACGTGTCTGACGGGCCAGGCACGGCAGTCTGGACTTTTGTCCCCCTCCTTACCCTAGGCACTAAGGTCCCAACACCGAACAAAAGGGCCGTCTCGGATTATTCGGAGAGCTCGGTTAGTTAACTAGTTGGCGACACGATCCAATTTGTACCTTTGTTTTTCTTACACGTTCCTTCGGGGACCGTTTCGATGCTTCCCCGTCTTGGGCATTGAAACTAAAACTGGATTAGATTCACCACTACCGGTCTCCTAAAAAATTGAATTGACTGGTATTTGTCCACAAATTGATTTCTATATTTTCTCTATCAACTAGCCAAAACAATACTACCTACCCGTTACTCCCCGCGTTTCATGATCAGAAGTCTCTACCACTACTGCTACCCCCCAACAAGGTCCGCCACAATGGCATCAATATGCCCAGCTGCCATACTCAAATGGCCGGCCTGCTCAAAAAAGTGCGTCTTCGCACCAGGCATCAACTTCGCTGCCTTCTCCGCCATTTCAAATGGCGCATTCTGATCCAACATCCCGTGCCAAAGCCTCAGCCCATTCCCATCTATATCCTCCACCCGAAACCCCCAATCACTACTACTCAGCAGACTCAACTCCGTGGCGACAGGCATACCACCCTGCCGAAAGGCGCCGCGTAGCGACCCCACCGCCGTAGCCCTAACCCTTGCATCCTCCCACGCCTCACGCTCCGCCCCATGCCGTCTTGCCATGGCCCTATCCATCTTCTTCTCAAGCACAGTGGGATCTTTATCTCTCGCTTGCCGCCCAATGAACCGGTCTAGGAAAGCCGCCGTAATGAATCGCGGCACCCACCGTCCAACAGCGAGCACGATTTTCAACTCTGTAAGCATCCCCTTCACACCAAGACTGGTCGGGTACATTGCGCACACGAGCGCCACGCCGCGCAACCGGCCCCGGCCCTGCGCAGTGACGTCGGGCGAGCTGCTGTCGACGCGCGGGATGGCGTACGCACAGGCGAGGGCGTATGGCCCCCCTCCTGAGGTGCCGAGAATGGAGAATTGAGGAATGTCAAGATAATCTGCTATCGCGAGTACGTCGGCTGGCCAGTCTAGGAGACGACGCTCTGGGTGGTGCGTTGACTGATCCATGCCTGGTCGGTCGATGGCGATGCACCTCGCATTGTGCCGCTGGAGGAGCGAGGTGCTGAGGAAATTGGCTTCGAGGGAACAGCCTGGGAAGCCGTGGAAGTAGAAGATTATCGCGGGCGGTTTGGCGTCTAGATCAGTTGTAGTAGTGTTCCTCAGGGGCCCGCCGTGGATGGTCCATGCTAATATGCGGCCCGATGGGAGGGTGAGGGTTTGTTTATTCTCGGGGTAGTTGTGGTTCTCCATCGCGAGAATCGAAGTTCCCGTTTGCTGTGGAATTATCGGATCTCACGCACTGAATAACGGGTTCTTCATTTGCGTCGCCGACTGAATCTCGCCTCCCCATGCTTCGTATATACTCTCCCCGAATCGCTGGGGCCTGAAAGCAAAAAGCGCCCCCCCGCGTCCGGCCCCCTAACTTCTACGTGGTCATATCCGCCCACTCATCTTTCGGAAGAATGTTCTGCTACGTAGTTACGTGGCAGATACAAGGCAGTCATGGCAAGGTGACGTTGCTGGAGAGAGCAGACATAGAAGACGTTATAATACTTGAGCGAGAGATATTCCAAATCATGGAGTATGAAAAGCACCAATCATCACTCCGGGTAGGCTGTAAAGATTGGCCTGCCGACTGATGTATGATTCCAAAGATGCTCCATGATATCACAGAACTTGCGTAGTCAAGGCGCTGCTTGTACGTTACATGCTCAAAGTATGCATTGGGGGGTTCCTTGGGGAGAGAGAATTGATAATGTCATATGACACAGTGAACACTGGCAATTTGAATGACTCCGTCCACAGGGAGTAGCCTTGACTGCGGGCCGCCTATACTATATTATCGTTATAGCAATGTGGGTAAGTTCTACTTAGCGTAGGGCTCCGTGAGTCTGTTTACTCGCTTGATTGGGTAGCAATTTTCTATACATATTTGTCCCACGATTTACCCATGTCTTTACCTCAATGGTTTTTATTCTTCTAGCTAGAATTCTAATGTAGACTATCTATTCAAGCACCGTCTTGCTGTGTTCATTTGTCTTTGGATTGTACCGTTGTTTTGGTAGATGAGTGTAAGATACGGATCTATACAACTCATGTCGTTTGATTTTGTAGCTTGCATCAGCATCCACCTAATACTATTCATCTGATGGAGAATAAGACTCATGAGAAAGAAAGAGATAGACCTAGTCCGTAACTACTCGATCAGAATGAAGACATGATGGTGGGGTCTGTGGCTCGCAACCACGGGGAGTAGGGATGATCTTGACTCGAGACACCTTATCTAGCCTTGGCCCGCGGACATCGAATACAGAACTACATTACAATTACAATGTACCCAAATGAACAAGCCACACTCTATTCTCAACAGAAATTGCAGATAAGGAGGATGGCGGCAAGAAGATAGAGAAACAACATACAAGGAACAGAACAGACACAACTCCCTTCGCCGACAAAAAGAAAAAATCAACAGAAAGCAAGTTCGTCGCGGGCAAGAAAACAGTGCCCTGCGGCCTGGCCACCTGTTCCACCCAGTACAACACCAGCAGCAGCCCCATAAGCGTCGTGAATCCGTCACAGATGCCGTGAGAGATTAGGCGAGATGAAACCGAGATCTCGAGACAAAGGCAAAGACAAAGGAACAGCCCCAACAGGAACAAGAGGGAGGAAGGAAAAGAGTCAGATGGTGGGATGGGGGAGGTAGAGGAGAGGCAAAATCAAAGGGTGAAAGGGGAGGAGAGCGAGAGTGCCACGCCGGCTTTGACTACTTCCAACAAACCCAAAGGAGAGGGGAACACAAGAGCCAGTGCGACGAGGCGACGGGGAAATGCTCCGATAGCAAAACCCCGAGGAACACAGCACAGAGAGACACAAAAAAGCCAGGAGATAAAATAAAAAGACATCATAATCAGGGAAGTAAACGACAAAAAAAGAAGAGGAAGATGGACAGAAAAGAAAAGAATAAACACCGCAGGGAAAAGCAAAGCCAGAAGGGAAACCCGCCAGTCCGAAGATTCCGAGACAAAAAGGTTCAAAAAACACACACGCAGAAGCACACAAAACACCCCGTCTTCCGAAGATTCGAGAAATGCTCCAGGGTCCGCTTTAGTGCCGTTGCGGCCCAAAATCCGCCTCCACAACCTTGCCCTTTTTCCCCTTGACAGTAAACTCCGCGAACAATGCGACATGATCACTAGGAAAATGAAAATTGGGGAATCCCGGCACGCGCCGAAGATAGTCCTTGTCCACTTCGCCGAGAAGTGCGGACACGTGCAGCGTGTTGGATGAGAACCACACGTAGTCGAGGATGTCCTTGAAGTCCGGCGTGTAGTTGGTGAAGCTCAGCTCCCCGATAGAACCATACGCCGACCTCAGCTTGAAAGGATGCGTCATGCCAACCTTGCTGAGGTTGCCGTACAGTCGATTCTCGAGATCAGGATGATCCTGTGTCAGCCGTCCGTTGGCAATCAAGTTGTATGCAGCGGAGCCGGGAGACGAGTTGAAGTCACCGCACATGAACAGCGGGATTTGGTCACCACTGGTATACTCCATGGATGGGGCCGGTTCCACCTGAGGCTGGTTCTCTGCACCACTCTCCGCCTCGGAGAAACGGAACGCAGTCTTGTCCGTGCAGGCAGGCCACTTGGCGTAGTTATCCGAGAGCTTCGTAATCTCCTCCATCAAAATGGCCGTCTGGACAAGCTTGACATCTTTGAACGCGGGATCCCAGTACAGATGGGCATTCACAACAATGAACCGTGCGCCGGTTTGCCGGTTCTCCAAGAAGATCACAACGGCGATATGGTCCTTCTGCCACAGCCGGTTGTAGATGTCATCCTGACCTTTGGCATCGGGTCGCCGCACAGCTGTTTGGCCAAAGTTGATCAGTTGCTTATCCAGCAGGATGTACTTGCTTCCCTTGAAGAAAGTAGCGCAACCATCCACTGTCCTGGCGTCATCCTCTTGCATGCCCATCGCTCGTCCCCGCGGCCAGTACACGCCCTTGTAGTCATTGTATGCTAGCTGCTCCCGGAAGAAGTTATTGTAGCTGCCTTGGTCTACCTCTTGAAGACAGACGATATCGGAGCTGTGAGACCGCAATTCACTGAGGATCAGCTCTCGGCGGTACTCCCAGGAGAGAGCACGGGACGGGGTGTAGCCGTAGTGAGATTGTGTAGCGGAGGAATCGCAGAGAGTGTTGTAGGACAGGACGGTAATCTTCTCCGCAGGGCTGTTGTTCGAGCTCGCAGTCTCGTCTAGGATGACCCAGTCTCGATCGGGGGGAGGTAGTTGAACTAGACATTCCAGAGTCAGCAATCAAGAAAAGTAATAAGAAACCATAGCCAACCCACCTGGCATTTCCTCCCGCAGATATTTGATCAGAGCCTTGGTTCCATCCTTCATGATCTGAGACTTGAGTATTTCATTGAGCGGGTTGCCCTCGATGCCCAGAGTTTCCAGTCGGTAGAGATAACCCATCTCGTAGGGAAGAGTACGGATGTTGTTATCGAAGAGAAGAAGCTTCTTCAAGCACGAAAGCATGCCGATCTCCTCCGGGAGCTCGGTAAGATCGTTGCCGGACAGGTCCAGGTGGTTCAGTTTCCGAAGCTGACCAACGGCGGCGGGAAGCGATTTAAGCTTGTTGTGGTTCAGGTAGAGCCGTTCCAGGAAAACGTAGTTGAACAGGGAGGTGGACATGGCGCGCAAACCCTGCCCGCCAAAGTCGAGCGCGTTCCAGCCTTGCCGGGATGCCGACTTGGCTGGGACTATGCCATTGCGTCCATCCGCCCCATTCTCCTGCACCTCGGTCTGGTTCGGTATGATCTGGATGCCCTTCGACTGCTGTGCCATGACACGAGCATAGTAGTGAGGGGAGCTGGCCTGTCGGGATTCTGCTGCCAGCTGGAGCTGTTGCTGCCAGTGTTCGTTCATGGACTCATCTAGGTCCTCGTCGACATTGCCGGGCGCACCGTTCTGCAGGTGGGAGGGAGTAAAGTGTGGCGTGGTGGAGGCCAGGGCTCCGCCAGTGAAGTTGTGTTGGTGAGCGAGGCTATGGGCGGCCTGGGCATGGTGGCCGTGGTGATGAGGTTGCTGGGCATGGTGTGGGTGATGAGTTTGTGACTGGAACTTGGGCATCTGCATGCCAAATCGCTGGTGGGCCTGGCCACCATTCATCATGACATGCTGGCCCTGGTGGCTCTGGCCGTACATGGCGAAAGCGGATTGTGGGGGGGGTTCGCGAGGGAGAGGGAGTGTCAGGGTTGAATTTCAGTCGCCCCGTCGGGGAATTGGTCCCGTTTCGAAGGAGGTGTCGTTGCTGCTGCGAAGATTGCTGCGATTGTGTTTGGAAGAAGAACTGCCCGGCCCCAGGCTGCTGGAACCTGTAGGTACCATCTGCCATTTAACGTGGCAGACGTGACCGTGGCTGGTTTCCTTGAGGTGGAACCTCAGGGCAGACGAGTTGCGCTAGACTCGGAGCCGTGGAAGAGATGAGGAGAGGCGTAGCGGATGGGACACGGTCTCTGCTCTTCTTCCACATAGAGTCCTGAGGCAGGAATACCCTTTGAGTGTCACTTCTGAGCACAACTGGGAGCCGGTGGCCACAGTAGAGCTGGGAATCTGGCTTTCACAGCTGGTGAGTCGATGGGGGTTGGTTGGGATGGTGGGAGGTGGTTGGGAAGGGCGGGAAAGCGGGAAAGAGTGTGCAGTGAAAGACTGGGAGCCTGAGGTGAGGCAAAGTGCTAGTCTGATATATAAGGTTAGAATCACTGACACGGCGACGCACACATAGGGGGGAGACAAGCCGGCACAAGAGAGAAGTGATTGATCTGGTTTGCGCTGGGCGAGTTGAAGGCGGGAGTTGGCACGTGACGGGGGCGGTGTGATTGGGCCGCTGGCTGTGCCAAGGCTGGGTCCTGCCCTGTGACGCTTTCATTCCAGCCGGAAGGGTATAGAACTACTAGGACAGGCTATCGGACAGTCTATGGGATGATCCTAGAGGACAATCCTATCGGATACATTATGTTACAGTCTCAGTCAGTCGAGAGTCAGGGGAGACAACTTCTCCTCTCGGGAGATGTTGGGCTATGATACAGTGCCAATATGATACAGGGCCAAATGGTCTCACCAGGAGGCTAGAGTACAACTATAGTACAAAGGAAGATAGCAGACCACTATCCCCGGTCTTCGATCCGCCGCCACACTCCAACAAAGCCTCCACCAAAGGTACGCACCCCAACCTTGGGCCGGCAGACCAAGACAGCGTCTTCTGCCACGGCCGGGGTCTCAGGGGCATCCACTGCGCCGTCAATGGCATTGGGCAGCTCTTCTTCCGGCTCAGCCGCAGCAGCGCCATCCTCCGCATCAGAAGAAGCGCCCCATGACGCCGGATCAGCCCCGGATTTCTTGACGGCAAACCGGACGTCCCACAGCCGGCCACTGGTGAGCCCAGCACCGAGCTCGACCACCCTCTGTTGAACGAAAGGCAGCCGCTGCTTGCGAATCAACTCGGTGCACTCGCCAATCTGAGTGATGCTGGGCATGAACACGATCAGAAGGCCGTTTTGCTTCAGGACCGGAGCGACGTGGGGGATGCGCAGATGCGCCGACGGCATGTCGAGGATGGCGTACGACAGGAACGGATCAACCGCGGTCGCGCCGGTCAATGAATTCAGGATCCCGGTCTTTGTTCGCTGCTTGGTCTGTTGCGCAATCCAGTTCTCGACGTGGCCCACGTAGAAATCCACATTGCCCGCGTAGATGCCGCGGCGGAAGCCCTGGACGTTCTTTTCGGCCAGGGCCGAGAACTTGGCCGACACGTCCACCGTGTGGATGACAGCATTGCGCTGGGCCCGCCAAGTATCCCACTGCTGTTGGACTGGGGTGATGCCAGCCGACTCCGTGTCGGCTGCTTGCTCGTCCGAACCATCCTCGCCGGGCCGCCGGGGCCGGTCCTCCAAGAATTGTATTTGGGATCGCGTCGGTCGCGGCGGGGGGATGGGATTGGCGGCTTGGATGGCTCGCGCCAGGTGTAAAGTCAAGGATCCGTGGCCGGTGCCGGCCTCGAGGATCTCCAAGGGCGGTTGGGTCGCGCGGTCCGCGGGCGACTCGACGTGGATGTCGAGAAGCGACACAATCAGACTGGCGTCCTGCGCATAGATCTACTGGCCCGGCATGAGTCTCGTTTCATTTATTTTGGGAGGGATGCACCTACCGGGGTGACCATGCGCGGTGTCAGGGCGACGTATTCCTCCAACGTCGGGAGACTGAGTCGAGTCTCCGGGCCTGCACCAGTCAGTCGTCACTCCATTGATCCCCACCAACTCACATACCTCTGTGCGCCTGTACCGCACCCCAGACCGGGTTCCCAATGACCCGATCATGATCCAGATGTCCGCGTCGCAGATGGGTCTTGTCGCCCTGGCGCAAGGGTTTGGTCAACTGCGGGTTCTTGGAATGCACCAGCACCCGGTCTCCTTCGCGGAAGACGGCGAAGTTGGTATCGATGGACCTCGCCCGGATCGATGGCGCCGTCAGACCCAAGAAGCGCCGCAGCGACTGCAGCAGGGCCATGGCGAGTGTCGAAAGACCAGGAACGAAAATCACCAATGAACGAAATCCACTCCTTTGACCCACATGCCAATCGCTCCCGGTGAGAGCGAAACCGGGGCCCCTCCATGATTCTTGAGCAGTGTTGGATCAATTCTTTCAGACTCTTCGTGTATTGGATTATTTACTGACACGCTCGCTTTGTCGCCATATACCCATATACCGCCATAATGGGGTCGATCGCGCTCCCGTACATGCAGACAGCGCCCAAGCTGATCTTTTTCACCGATTTCGATGGCACCATCACCGTCGAGGACAGTCAGTGGCTCCAATGATCCTCTCCGAGCCCGTACTGACCTTCGCAGGCAACGACCACATGGTATTTCTATCTGGCTGCACCTGTCTCGCAGTGCACGCCATGCTGACCCTCATTCCAGATCGACAATCTCGGCTTCGGCCGGGAGAGACGCCTCGTGCTGAATGACCAGGTGCTGGACGAGACGCTGAGCTTCCGGTAAGCGGACATCGAATCTCCAAACGTCCCCATACTTATCATCTGGGTCCTTCTTCTTCTAGAGATGCCTTCCGCGAAATGCTCGAGAGCATCAAGACCCCCTACGACGAATGCATTGCAACCCTCCTGAAGAAGATGAAGCTGGACCCCTACTTCGCCGAGTTCTACTACTGGGCCAAGGACAACAACGTACCCATCGTCATCCTGTCCTCAGGAATGCGGCCGATTATTAGCGCCCTGCTGGAGCACTTCCTGGGCCACAAGCCGGCCAGCCACCTCACGATTGTCTCTAACGAGGTGGTGAGCCGCGATGGCAAGGACATCAACAGTGAAGGCGGTTGGCAGATCCAATATCACGACAATAGCCATTTCGGCCATGACAAGTCCCTGGAGATCAAGCCATACGCCGCATTGCCCGAAGGCGAGCGCCCGGTGCTGCTGTATGCTGGCGATGGCGTCTCGGACCTGTCTGCGGCTGCGGAAACGGATCTTTTGTTTGCGAAAAAGGGCAAGGGTAGGGCACCTCTCTTGGTTGAGCAGGGGGATCTGTATCGCTGACACTGTCCCAGATCTGGTGTTGTACTGCGAACGCCGCGGAATGCCCTTCACGACCTTTGAGAACTGGTCGACCATCCTCTCAACCACGAAGGATATCCTGGCGGGCAAAGTGTCGGCCCAAGAAGTGGCCCAGGCGCACAAGAGCCAGTAGAGTATGAATCGTTGGGCCGCCCGGGGGCACTTGGCCATGATGATAGTAATTATTCGGATAGAGCTATAGACGAGAATCGTACTTGCAAAGACTCATTTATTCCTTTCCTTCTGGTGATCAAACCTCCTCTCGCATGACTTCTTCGTCCTCTGCACATGAAGACCCAAAAGCGAGGCATCACTATTGATGGGGAACCTTGTGTTGGGGTTTACCTTGCGCTTGTCTCAGTCGTAGTCCAGACCGCCTTGGCCCGGGAGCAGCCATCCCTCGCCCAAGAGAATCCCCCAAAACAAGTGAACTCCCCCTTCACCCTGAGTTGACCTGCCCTCGGTCTTCTCTTTCGTTGCATTTTCTGATGGCTGGGTGGCCTGCACCATGCGACTGTGTCCACCCGCCAATCAGTTTGTCCTAAAGTCCCTGCTAGGGTGATCTCCTCATCATGGCTCGCCGGCTCGTATGGCTATCCCCATCTGGTTGTCGTCTCGAGACAAACTGACCGTCGTATCTAGGTCCGAACGGGCGTACAACTTGGTTTGCTCACCATCTTCGCCATCTGCCTGATAGTCTTTCTCGATAATCGATTTCGAGTCCTCCCCGCCTCCATCCATGGCCACCTCCCGACACACTTTTCCGGCTACGCGATCACCGACGTGACCGTCACCACCTGTTCAACCCTCAACCCCTTCTCGAACTGCAGACTCGACCCCGAAGTCTGGTACCGCATCGAGAAGGACCTCTACCTCCGCACGGGCTGGACCTCGAGCGCTTACATTCACTTTCAGCGGAAAAAAGAGGAGGAATTGTCTTCTTCGGACAAAGTCGTCGTCGATTTGAAAATCAGCCGTCTCACCCCGCAATCCGAAGGCAATAGCAAAAGCGAGATTGTTAACTGGGAGCAGCGGCCCGGGGGCATTTGGCTCAAACGCACCGCCGCCCGCCATGCTAGCGACTCACAAAACACCGTCACCTACGTCGATGTCCTGTTTGGCGCGGACGCCGTCGATCCGCGCCCTAACTGGGAAGTGAAAGACACCCCTCTGCTGCTGGACAGTAGGACGGAGGAGCTGGAGACTCGCCTCAGCATCCGTCGAGGCAACCCGGTCAAGCCGAAAATGCCTACTCCGCGGATCAATGAAAACGGCAAGTTCAAGGTGATGCAGCTGGCCGATATGCATCTGAGCACGGGCCTGGGGGCCTGTCGGGACCCTGTCCCTGCCGAGTCCGTGGCAGGCCAGGGATGTGAAGCCGACCCGCGCACGCTGGAGTTTGTCGAAAGGCTTCTCGATGAGGAGAAGCCGGATATGGTCATCTTGACAGGTGACCAGGTCAACGGAGAGACAGCTCCTGATGCCCAGAGCGCCCTGTTCAAGTCGGTGAAGCTTCTAGTCGACCGCAAGATCCCCTACGCGGCCATTTTCGGCAACCACGACGACGAAGGCGATCTCAACCGCGAACATCTCATGGCTATCTACGAAGAACTTCCCTACTCCATGTCGGCCGCCGGGCCCGAAGACATCGACGGCGTCGGAAACTATTTCGTTGAAGTCCTCGACCGGGGCAAGAGCACGCACTCGGCCCTGACCTTCTACCTCCTCGACACTCACTCCTACTCTCCCGACGAGCGCCAGTTCCGAGGCTATGACTGGATCAAGCCGAGTCAGACCCGCTGGTTCAAGAACACGGCCCAGAGCCTGAAACGGAAACACAAGGAATATTCGCACATCCACATGAACATGGCATTCATCCATATCCCGCTACCTGAGTACCGCAACTCCGACCTTTTCTACAAGGGTTCATGGGTGGAGGCACCCACAGCCCCTGGATTCAACTCGGGCTTCAAAGAAGCGCTCGAGGAAGAGGGGGTGTTGTTTGTGAGCTGTGGACAGTACGTACCCTGAACTTTTGTGTTTGTATGCAACACAAGCTAACTGCCACGCAGCGACCACGTGAACGACTACTGCATGCTCGACCATGATGAGGCCAACAAACCCTCCCTCTGGATGTGCTACGGTGGCGGAGTCGGCCTGGGCGGTTACGGCGGCTATAACGACTACGTGCGCCGCGTGCGCTTCTTCGACTTCGACATGGGTCCCGGCCGAGTGACGACCTACAAACGCCTCGAATGGGGCCAAACTGAAGCCAAAATCGATGAAATGATGATCGTCGACGCTGGCGCCGTCAAGGGTCCGGGCGATAGTGACACTGGCTCTGGATGACCGACCGTATTAAGCCTCTCTCTCCTTTTTCTCTTGTTTCAGTTTCTTTTTTCTATCCGCGTGTCCACTGCGAGTGGAGTACTGCTTGCATTTGTTCCTCGCACTTCCTGTCGTTTATCCGTCCATCGTCTCTCAGATACGCCGGCTTCTTTCTCCCATCCCACATTCTTCTACTATCACCGTGTACATATTATTGCCCCTTTCCCGCAAAAGGTCGGCGTCTCGGGGGTGGCCCCTTCTATGCTGTTTTCTGGAATCTTCCACTATGTTTCCTACTCTCGCCATTATACTTTGATCACTAGCGTCTGCAATTCGAGTCCGTCTTGACAGCATGCACGTCCGTGAATACCGTACTATGAAATCCTTCTTGCCACGGGCCTAGGCTTTCCAGTTGTTAAAGCATATATGTACAGCGTTGTTATTTGAGGTAAATGAGCGGCAAGTAAGTAACCTGGAGCATGCTATCTACGATCAAGGGTCAATTTCCTAGAAACAACGTGATGCCGTGACAGCATCCTTTCTTGATCCCCCGCAAGCCGAAACTACTACAAGGAATGGATGAAAAAAAGCGAAAATCGATTTAATTTGCTCAGCATATGATTACTATTATTCGAAAAATAGTCTTTGAGACTGCTTCGGTGGCGCAGTGGTAACGCGTTGCACTTGTAGTTAGCTGTAGTTAAGGCTTCAGTTAATGGATGATATGCAAAGATCCGCGGTTCAATTCCGCGTCGAAGCATGCTTTTTTTTGTTTTTTGGCCCCATCCGGGTGAATCAATAAATGGAGACAAGAACCATTGAAAGTATTCTCCCTCCTGCTATGTGTGAACATTTATTTTTATCTACTTGATGTCTAGTATGAGTCTTAGTCGACGACTTTTGTGATTCTGTGCATCCACTCACCCTATCTGTGGAACAAAGGCGGGGCATTCAAGGAAATCGATATCAAGAGAAAAGGACGGAGCAGAAATACTAGAAGTATATAGACTTGACAATCTTCTGAGCATGAGCATCACGCTCTTATTTTCCGGCCACGAGAACGCCACGGTACCGCATCTTGCCCTCCTCCAACGTCTTTAGACTGTCCTGCACTCCTTCCAGCGTCATCGGGAAAGTCATCTTCACGGGCTTGATGTTGTGAACGGCCGCAAACTCGAGCATGTCACGATGCACCTGTCTCGAGGATACAATTCCTCCTTGCACTCGGAGCCCGTTCACTAGCAATGGCATGTACGGAATCTTGAAGTCATTCGAATCAACCGAGAGGGGCGAGATGATGCCGCCGGGAGCCATGATGTTCAGGTAAAGCTGCCAATCCGGCTGGCTGCTGGTGGTCACGAGGAGATTGTCGATAGGTTTCTCGAGCTTCAACTCCTTCACGCCCTTGGTTGCATGGAATTCGGTGGCACCCAGTTTCAGAGCTTCTTCCTTCTTGTTATCTGTTCCGGAAAATACGACGACCTGGCAACCCATCTTGGCAGCGAACTGGATGGCCAGGTGGCCCAAGCCTCCGACGCCCACAACTCCGACACGCGCGGTCGGACGAACCTGCGCAACGTGGAGTGCGTTGAACACGGTCGATCCACCGCACATCAGTGGGCCGGCATCCTCGTTGCTCATATTGTCGGGAATCTTGAAAATAAATGCTTCACGCCACACCGCGTGAGAGCCAAAGGATCCCTGGTCAAAGTCCGCCAGGCCGTACATCTTGCGCTCCCGGCAGAGAGTTTCCCAGCCCGTCAGACATTGGCGACAATGGCCACAGCAATCGTGCTCGTATCCCCAGCCCACGCGATCGCCTTTCTTCAAGATCTTGGCGTCAGGGCCGGTTGCTTCCACCACGCCGGTGCCTTCATGGCCGAGAGCCATGTCGACATTCCGGTAGTGGACATCGGTGAAGCAAACGCCGGAGTGGGTGACACGAATGAGCACTTCGTCGCGCTTCAGGTCGCTTCCGCGCTGCACAACTTCTTTTCGAATCGTTCCATCTTTGGAACCTTTATATAGAGTGACATCAATGGGCATGTTGGATATTATCGTGAATTGGAACGGTATTTGGGAATTCCTGCTTCCAACTATTGGGGAGGACTCAACCGCCTTTTATACTCCTTTGGCCTTTTACGTCATTGTTCGGCCTTTCCGGCACGGAGCTAAGGCAACAGCTACTGTAGATTTGTAATCCATTTCGTGCAGTTCTTTGCAGCGAAAAAAAAGGGTTGATTGTGGGAAAGAAATAGTGATGCAACCTAGTGGACCCCCTTTTGCTGTTTACGGAAGCGATTGGGCCGCTGATATCATCACCCTGCGAGTTCGGGCAGAGAGCTTGATCGAGACGATCTGGTTCCCCCCTTGCCCTTCTGGTGGAGTACTTTTCTAAAGGTTAGGAAAATCTTTCCTAAACCGAGCTAAAGCCTTTGAAGACCTTAATAGTTCACTTCATGCAGAGCAAAACGATCTACATCAATCCAGATACATGTAGTTTTAAGCAGGCCCTTCACCGACTCACCAGCTTAGCTCAGCAGAAGGTGTTTAGATAGAGTGCTTGGTCACAGTAAAGTTGTACGACGGCTTCATGTCATGCTTGACCGGGTAAAGGTCGCTACCAAGCATACGCATGTCCCGAGCGTAGTACTCAAAGTTGAGGGCGTTGGCGCTGATGTCCAGGGTGACGAAGCCGTTAGCCGACTGCAGCTTGTCGGCACCGAGCCACTGGGCGAAGGGGCCGAGCTTCTCGCCATAGTTACAGTCACCAGCCTGGGCGTAGCCCGCGGCACCGGTGAGCACGAAATTGGTGTCCTGGTAGTAGTAGTGGGCCATGCAGTGGTCGTGGCCGTTGACGACGACGCCGTTGTGTTTTTGGACGATGTCCATCAGCGGGGCCAGCTCGGTGTAGTTGCTGGACGACGAGACGTAACCGTGGTGGATCTGCAGGAACTTCCAGTCGGCCTTGGACTCGGCGAACGACTTCTTGAGGAAGTCGACCTGCTGCTGCGTGGTCTTGTGGCAGGCCTTCAGGTACGGGGTCAGGTAAACCGAGCTCGACTCCTGGTACGTGTTGATGAAGCAGTCTGATTCCACCACGACGAAGGTCGCGGTCCAGTTGGAGCCAACCAGGTCATAGGTGTAGTAGGGCAGGTGGTCGTGGCCGAAGTACCAGCGGTCATCCATTAGGGGAGCAATACGGGTCTGGAAGTCGACAGCGGGCTGGCCCGGGATAACGTCGTGATTGCCCAAGCATTGGTACCACGGCTTGCCGTCAAAGGCTGTGCCGTTGTACATGCTAGCCCAGGCCTGGTCGAAACGCAGGATGCCCTCGGTCTCGAAGTCGACACCGCTGTCGTAGAAATTGTCGCCGACGGAGATGAAGGCAGAGCAGTTCTTCATCAGACACACATTCTCAATGTACTGGGCGGTTTTTTCTATCATGATGTGTTAATCCATGATCTCAAAGGAGCAAGAAAGGCTTACTCTGCTCAATAGTAGCATTGCGGATATCATACCGGTCACCCGGGTCGCAGTCGTTCTGGATTTCGCGAGGGATGGTGATGCCATCCGCGATCAGCTTCGGCATGATCTCGTTACAGAACGACAGCGGCAGAGGCTCCCAACCAGTCCAGCCATAGTCTAAGGGTTATTAATATGCTTGTTTTCTGTCCATTGCAGTGAAAAATACTTACCACCCAAGAGAGCAACGGTGAGGACATCAGCACCCTGCGGCGCAACTATGGAGTTCTTGGCGGCGAAGGCACTGACGGCCAGACCCAGAGCTAGGACGGCCCGAGACATGGTAAACAGATTGGCTTTATGCGTTTACTTTGCGTCGTGGTATCTAGAGATTCCTGGGCGGCTTGCCCTTATTTATAGGTTAGAAGTGACGGTCGAAATCACTCTCGGAGATTAAGGCACAGTTTCTTTTGTTCCTGGACCCTGTTCCTTGTATACTAAAAAGCTTAATTGCCCCACACAGATTGGATTTAGCTAACGGGAAGCTGCCATCCGCCCTCGTGGCTTGGCAACTGGGGGGATAGTCATCGCACTCAGACACGCTAGTCGTAACAGGCCACCATGTGTATTTGCGCAGCCCGTAAAGAGGGAGATTATTTCTGAATGCCCCTCAATTCCCGGCTAAGCGGCTACATTCTCGTCGTTGCTCTCATCGAATCTCATCTCGTCTGTGCGCCTGACGGCGGTCCGGGCATTTCTCTACCAACATTGGTGATGCTAAGCATCGTTGAAGGCGATTACAGGCGGGATCTTCCATCTCAGCCACGGCCCAAGCCCAAGCAGCGCTGGGGAATGGTGAGGTATCTGCCGCGTAGCAAGCTCGTATGAACATCTCCGGATTTTCCTTCCTAGAAGTACAGGAAATACATACAAACGTAATAGATGTACTTTAGTTAGTGGTCCTATGGTTCATTTTTCTGTCATTTTCGCAAGCCTAGATTGGTAGTTGAATGGTCATTATTAGATCATTTAGTGCACCGCATGGGCAGATGTCGAGAAGGCTGCCAAAGGGATGCCGAACAGATTTTCAAACACAGATAACTTATTGAATGGGGCGGACGGGGGATACATGGTTTCATAGAACTCCGGGTCGTCGATATGGAGCTCCCACAGGTTTATTCGCACAATGGGGCCATATTGGGCATGCAGCTCCTTAATGTGCCTGGTAAACATGCCCCCCCCCCCCCCGGATACCATATCTTATAGTATGTCTCATACCATTGCGTCGCAGCGGCCAATTTGGGACCGGGGAATTGTCGCGGTGGACTTAGATATAGCCGATAGAGGACAAGACCCAGCAGATGAAGTCCGCCAGCGAGAGCGGCGTAACTAATCCAGGGCAAAATAAATCGGGACAGCAGCATAGCGCTCTCTAATCATCAACTGTGGATTTGTCATATAAAGAGTTTAGGGAATGGTGCATTTTATCTATCTTAGGTAGCTGTTCATCCAAACCCGGACTAGGTCTCGAAATTTTTGTTCAACCCTCTTTGCTAAGGTCGCGCTAGCCTAGCGAGTGTTCATTCACTGTGAATTATATAATTATATAATAGCGTGCTTATCTTGCAGATGACAATGCGGTAGTGCCATATCAGCCATCAGTGCTAGATTTTGCTTACTTTGATTAGACAGGGATCGTTAGATGCTAGAGAAGATTACCAATGCTTGGAAATTTGGACCCTTATTACCAATGCTCGCAAATTAGATTGGTTAATCGCTCTTAGGAGCTTACAATTGCAACATCCAAGTATAGAGAACTCCAAGACCACGTCAAGAAGTGGGTTACCGGGGTTATTTAAGAAGGTGACCATTCGTAACAATAACTAAAAACATCTATTTGAGCAATATTCCCACACACACTAGGCGACTTTCTCTAAGGCAAAAACGCAAAGCACCACCGTCATCATGTCTACTATATTAATTTCCGGTGCCAACAAAGGTAAGGCAAACCCGCGGATTACTTATCTGTCGTCTTTTAAGTGTACTGATTCTGTTAGGAATTGGCCGCGGGCTTGTCGCCAAGTACGTGGCTCGCGATAACGTGACTGTGATCGCAGCCGTCCGCAACCCAAGCTCATCGGAGGCAACCTCTCTCTCACACTTTCCTACGGGGAAGAGTAGTCGGCTGATTGTTGTCAAAATCGACGCCACCTCCAACTCCGACGCCAAAGCTGCAGTGGAGTCATTGTCTAGCCAGGGTGTGTCGGCTCTGGACATTGTTATTGCCAATGCGGGAGTCTTCGACACAGCCGCTTTCACCACCGTTGCCGATTCCACTATTGCGCAGATCCAATCCCACCTAGACGTGAACGCTGTCGGACCTGTACGACTGTTCCAGGCTACACTCCCTCTCCTTGAGAAGTCATCCTCTGCTCGCTTCATCCTAAATAGTAGCCTTATGGGGACGATTGGAGGCATTAAAGACATCCCGATCAAAATTGCGCCTTACGGTGCTAGCAAGGCCGCGGCAAACTTCTTCGTTCGGAAAATCAACTTTGAACATGATAATATTGCGACCTTGGCAATCCATCCTGGGTATGTAGTTACCTTTTAACTCTTTTCTCTTGCGTATGGCATTAACTAATAATTTTGTATAGGGCCGTTAAGACAGATGCTGGAAATGACGCTGCCCGAGCTGTGGGCTACCCTGGAGCTTTCATTGAAGTTGAGGACAGCGTGAATTCAATCGTTGCTAAAATCGATGGCTTGACCAAGGAGAACGGAGGGGGAGAGTTCTGGGGATTCGACGACACCACTATCGATTGGTAGATACAAGAGATTTGGGCGACTCGCTTACCGATTACGTTAGGTTGTTGCTGTAGTGTTATCAAGATCGAGTTTATTGTTGATCCGCAATGAACCTGCCGATCTCGTACCGAGTCCACCAAGCATCGGTAGAGTATAATCGCCTCGCATTGCACTAAGCAAAGGAAGCTCCGAACTTGAGACCGCCATAGGTCGAGCTAATCCACTATATGACCTAGAGTTAGGACGTCCTAGATGGCCGATGCCGTTGATTGTAGCAAGCAATCTATACTATACATTCGCTCTCACCTGGAAGTGTTTAGGAACAGTTTGCCAAACCCAGAAACTATACAGTAGCCCCAGAGTCATATACTTTGCGAGAAGCCAGAATGGCAGGGGAACGACTACCAATTTCCCTATACCAAGATGACTACCTAGAACTCTAGTTGCCTTTGGCTCGCCAATTCAGTTACAAGACAGAGCAAGTCTATTATAATTAGAGTAAGTCACTGTATTTATACTGATAAAGAAATGAGCCTTGGCATTATGGTTCGAGAAACAATGAAAGAGTGTAGGCGGTGGCACCAGTCGCACTGTATCTACTCTCTGCTCTAAGGCTTACAGCTCCATGCTGCAGTCAAAAAGTCCTCGGTTTGAGTGAACTTGTACTCTGGCAGCAGTCTGTTCCACTCATCTGAAACGGCAAAGGCCTTTGCAGAAATAGCCAATAGAATTCCAGCAACACCGACCTTCGAAAACGCTTCAACCTGCTCAGGCGGGATTGAGGGATGATCGACTTTCGGTACCCATGAGGTCTGCCAGGTCCCATTTTCAAGGTCCTCCGGCTTCAGTTCCTCGAGGTGAAAGGGGAGGCCTCCTAATGAGTAGTATATCAGCACATTTCGTAAATTATCAAGTATATCCGAATAGGATTACCCACCGCGGACTTTCTCGCCGATGGCTATAAGCTGTCCGATGGAGATGTCGGTGCCTCTGATACCTCCGACAACCGGCCACTCAGCATCGAAATCAACGGCCATGGCTACTACATTGGCGAGATCATGCACTGAAGTGAAGGTGATTCGGTCGTCCTCACTGCCATCTATGACGATAGCTCGGCGGTTTTCAAAATCAAAAGGGGGTTCAAATAGGTGAAGGTGCTTGGTCGACTTATAAGGAAATGTCAAATAGTTCACGAACAGACCAGGTTGAAATAGAGTGTACTCCAAAACCTACAGATAATTTCAAGTGTTAGATTTTCAGGATCCTACAGAAGGCTCTCAGATCCCACCTTTTTGTCCCTGTTCAGCTCTTCCAGATATCGGCGCGTTTCAGCCTTGTAGGCGTACCAACTTAGATGTTCCAGGCCAGACCTGCAAGATGTGAATAGGTTAAAACCATTATGAGAGGTGAGGGAGGCTTACGTGGCCCATTCGCTGGGTGCAAAACGCTTCACTCCAGCTTGAACTGCAGCGTCGATAAGCCTTTTCTGGACGGGACTGGAAGGATCGTCCTGTTCAGAAGCGAAAGACAGAAGGGTGGGGACCCCATGCAGTATCTGAGTCAACTCTTTTGGGTCTTTGTAGTCTGTTTTAATCCATGTAATGTCTGGGGTGGCCTCTCCAGCCGGGGCATCCTGTAGAGACCAATTAGAAACGACTGATCAATGGTTATTCAAGAAGGGATACAAGCCTTTCTCGACAGAATCAATATATTGTGCTTCTTAGTTGCAACGAGGGCGTCAAGGATCTCTTGCCCAACATCTATTGAGATGTAAGATTTAGTAACGCTGCGGATTGTAGTGTTGTAAGTTACTGGCACTCACTGCCAGAGCCGCCAGCAATCGCAATCTTGACCATTTTCGCTTATTATTTGAACTTAAAAGTATCTTTCATGAGAAATTTATAGGCTGACCTATTTCGACCAGGTGAGTCGTTTCTAGATACGAGCTGCTCTATATAAATGCTTTGGCCGAGAGCTCGGTCGAATTCACCGACTGATTTGTCATGACCGAGGTTTCGGTCGAATTCAACAACTGTTTTGTTATGCCCGAGCTCAGGCGGTCCGTCACCATACACACTCTCTCATCTCATCGTGGTTTCAACATTGAAACCAGGGGGGCTTCAATCAAGATACTCGCATTACTGGTCCTGATGAGACGTCAGGAATTGCCTGGTGTGCATAAGCGATGAACGAAACGACTCACCAAAAAGCCAGACCTGGAGCCGAAAAAAGAAAAACCCGGAAGGGAACTCAAAGCTGTTGGGAGTGCAAGCGACGAAAAGTCCGTTGTATCTTCGCCCCTTCCGCTCATACCTGCAATAATTGTCGGAGACGCGGGAGTGCATGCATCAGCCAGGAGTATCCGGATAAGCCGGTTCCCTCCGTCAGCATTAATCAAGTAGAGGGACGGCTTAGCCGGGTAGAGAATCTGCTCGAGCAGTTACTCGCCGATACTGAGTCTACCCGCACTCTACAGTCCGCAAGTAGAGATCGTTCCGAAGCTCGCTTGACTTCGGTGACGCTAGAGCATAGAGAGGAGTCTCGGTCAGACATAGTGTCGTCGGCGAGCCGCACGGTGGTGAGTTTATATCAAGCTCGCCATATAACCTTCTTTTGACAATTACAAAGCACAATATTGATAATGGGATAAATGCCCGCTCGAGACCCCCTTCGAAGCCGCCATCGGTCTCGGACGGGCGAGCCCTAAGCAAATATGAAGAACTGGCTCGCGACCTTGTCGCGGCATGGCCCAGCGAGGGTGATATCAATATCATCTGTAGCCTCCCTATGGGTATTTCAACCCTAATGTTTTGTGGAGTATGCACGTCCTGTTCTACCTTTACCGGCCCGGCCCTATCATCCCCAAGGGAGATGCTACAGCCTCCCCAGCCGAGCAACCATCCGGTGCTAATTGCGCGTAAACTTCTGGTCCTCGGTGTGTTCCTGCAAGCAATCCCCCCTTCTTCTATCCGAGGCCTGGGCTACGTAGGTACCTCTATCCGCTCTATCATGCCCCGCGTCGTCCAGAGAGCTATCAGCCTCGTCACTACCAACGAAGAACTTATCGGCTCCGTCGAGGGCATTGAATGCATAATGCTCGAGACTATGTACCAGAACTACGCTGGAAACCTGCATCGTGCATGGATGGCAATACGCCGGGCGATTACCGTCGCGCAGATGATGGCTCTGCACCGCGGTCTTGCCTCGCCGTCGCTGAAGATCCTCGACCCTGAGACTCAAGTTGGCTTTTCCCCTAGTCAAACCTACTTTCGATTGGCTCAAATGGATCGCTACCTCTCAATTATGCTGGGCCTACCGCATATGTTACTCGAAGACCGCTTCTGCACTCCTCAAGTATTAGAAGGGTTGGATCCCAATGAACGCATGCAACGCATCCACTGCGCCGTTGCTGGGCATATCCTGCAACGAAAAAATGGCGACGAAAATGACCTGGTCAATATTCACGAGGAGGACTTGCTATTGCATAAAGCCGCAGCTGAGATGCCACCCCAGTGGTGGCTGATCCCGAATTTCCTGTCCAGCGATAGCGAAGATACAAGGCTCCTTCGTGATACAAATCGTATCATGGACCAACTCACGCATTATCACCTGCTTCTGCGGCTGCATTTACCTTATATGCTTTGCTCCTCATCTGACCATAGGTACGATCATAGCAGGATCACCGCCATCAACGCCAGCCGCGAAATCCTATCTCGCTATATAGCGCTTCGCACGTCAAACCCCGCGCAGTTCTACTGTCGCGGCTGTGATTTTCTCGCCTTTATGGCCATTACCATAATTTGTATGGCTCACATTACTTCTCAAAGCCAGTTCCAAGGATGTGGGGAACTCTCAGGCCTGGTCACTGGTGTCGAATCCCTTGTCCACAGCCGCCCAAGTGACCGCGGCTACATGGAGCGTACTCTAGAGATCATCGAATCTATGGCCTGCAATGATATCGATTTGATCGCCTATAAGCTTACCCGAATCATTCACCATCTGCTCATCATTGAGGCAAATGCTGCCGGGGGTGACTTGTACCACACAAGCTCATCTAAAGATACCGAGGGAGGGCTTGAGTATGACGGCCGGTTAACCAACAGCGGCAAGGCACTGCACATCCAGATTCCCTATTTTGGTGCCATCAATTTTGAACGCGGTGTCATCTCAAAGCCTGCTTCAAAAATACGAGCGCAACCCGAGCTGGGCATACCGGCCATGTCGGTCACGGATAGACTGCCCCCGGGTCAGCGTGTAGAACACAACCAAAATCTATCATCTGGATCTGACATCCTGTCCTCAAATACTCATCAGCTATTGTCAGAGCTCCAGCCCGAAACACAGAATGGATCCATAAGATTGAACAGTAACGACAGCCTACCCACGCAGCTACCGGCTTTTAATGGATTTCCAGGCGATGACGACGGTGACCTACAAGGCATTGACTTCTTCTTCGATAGCCTTTTCTGTGGAGCCGAAATAAGGAGAAATAGTTAGGGAGGACGAATACGTAAGAGGGGAGCGATGATCGGTGATTCTCCAACGCATATGGTGAAGTCGGGTTAAAGTACCACGAAGATAGATATTTTGTGGAATTCTTCGTACGTTAAATTTATATATAGTAAGCATTTGTAAATGTCCCGTCAGGGTACCCTCTCCCTGTCTTACTTTCACTTGGTGGCAATCTCTTTACTGAGTTTGCAGCCACAAATTTATTCCCAGCTCTGATAACTTAGCATGTAGGAAAACCATGACGGTTCATTAAGGTACCTGGCTTGTAGATGGGACGGGTCGGGACATACAATTCAATTGCTACTTCCTTGCGAGCCCACCAAATGTCCGCAGAAACTAATCCCGGCAGTCTACATATTCCAAAATCATTCCATCCAATACTGGGATTTATGTCCCGCGAAGGTGAACCATCTCCTATGAAATCGAAGAAAAATTCGCTACAGAACCTCAAGGCAACGATGTGACTCTTGCACCAACATGGTCTCTTCTCAGCCGTGCGTCATTCAGTACGACCAGATCCTCGACTCTCCCCTCACATCCTTGATAGCCTTGGAATTCATTCTGCCATACCAAAGGCGCAACCCTGTTGCCAGAATGGCGACAAAGTAGGCGCATCCAGCGCACGTAAAATTTCCTGTTGGATAGCCTCGATCAGCCTCTCCCGGTTTCCAGATCCACTGCGCAATGATTTGCCCAATGCCCGCAGACGAATTGTGCAGTGCGAGGGCGAAGGGGATTGTCAGCAGGCTGGGAGTGTTGCAAGCCACCCAGTTGGTCATCGAAGGCGCGGCGGGGAATGCTCCAGCTGCTGCTAGACACAGGCATCCGTATCGTTTAATATATGCATCGGGAGGGAGCAGCCCTGCAACCAGCCATCCTGTCCCTCCTGCCAGCGATGCTCCCGTGATGTGCCAGCCTCGCATGTTGAGACGGTCCGCAGAGTACGAGAGCGTGATGGCCACCACGAACCCCACAACCCATGGCGGCACGGTCATGAGTTGAGCCTGGATGGACTGGTATCCCAGGCCAGTGACGATAGTCGGGGTAAAGAACGTAAATGATCCTTGTTGCACCACGTTGGCAACCTGAATAAGGCATTGGGTCAACACAACGCACGCCTCAAGAAGAATAGGTGTGATAGACACGATCAATAAATATACTCACGTATGCAATGTAATGTGTCAGCATTCGTGGACTGAAGAAAGTAGCCAAGATCTCCTTGCGACTCGCATGGTTTGAAAGGTAGCCACCGCCTCGCTCCTTGAGTCTATCCTCAGCGAAGCGCTTCTCCGAGCCACTGAGCCACTTTGCCCGAGCAGGGTAGTCTGGGAGGAAGAGGAAGACGGGCAGCGCTGAAATGACGGTAATAATGCCCTCGATAATAAAGAGCCAGCGGAATCCTTGCAATCCAGATGCGCCGTTGACCTGCCCGATGCCGTATGCTATCGCTCCCCCGAACGCGCCGGCCAAGTTGCAGAAGGCTACAACCAGAGCGATTCGTACAGATCGCTCGTTGTAACGGTACCATATTGTGATGAGATAGCAAATACCTAATAGAAGAAGGAACATGGTCAGCCATGCGTCGAACGGAGAATCACTTTTCAAGTCTCACCAGGAAAGAAGCCGGCTTCACACTGTAGTAAGAGTCAGCAGTCAAGACATGAAAATCAAAATATTGCTGGATGGGAAACGCTTACAACTCCAATCAGCAACCGCAGAGCGAGGACGGTGCCGTAATTCTTAACACCAGCAAATCCAAGCGTCAAGATACCCTGTAACACAAAATTAATGAGAAACGAGGAACTCAAGTCGAGCAGGTTGATCTCTTTCAGAATCACATATTTTATGGGGCTGAGAATCTCTTCTCTGAACAACAGCTAGATTGATTTGGCTTGAAGGAATTTGGGGATGGGAGTGTGCTCAATCAACATACCCAGCAGGTAAGTAGCGTGCCTAACCAGATCGACGGGCGCACATAATGCTTCATGATCCAGTTGGAAGGCACTTCAAACACAGCGTATGCTAAGGAAAAGAGCGTCAGAGTGATGGAGTAATCCATGGCGGTCATCCCCGTCCGCTGCAGCAAATCATCGCCGGTTTCTTCGTTGAGAACCTTTGCATTGCCGATGTTGCCTCTATCAAGAAAGTTTAAGAGATATATCCAGCAGCATAATGGCAGGATTCTGATGTCTAGAAGTCGATTCAGGCGGCGGTTTTCCTCATCGTCGAGTAAATCCAGCGACGAGCCTTCTACGGCAGTCGCATCCTGATTCTGCGGAAACCCGTTTAGCCGTTTTGCCAGCTGAGGAGTTATAAAAGAGACGCATTTTCACCTCAAGAGAGTTATCCTCTAGATGCTGGGTTTGCTCTCCTTTCCCCATGTTTTCAGCTGCGACGTAGTTCCCGTTTGATGTGCTCCTTGAAAGCGCAGGATGCCTTATGATGGGAATTTATGCTGGGAGCTTTGATGGAAGAAGAATGGGATCAAACCAGAAAGAGGGGGGAGGGGGTCAACTGAACACCATCATGAATCTGATCATCGTGTGGACCCCGTTAGCAGGATGATCTGTGATTCGATGCTGTTGTTCCCCGGAGCTGTATATCTCCCCTGTTGTAGTTGGAGTACAACAATCCTTCGATATTTCCGGATAAATCTCCAGGTTCTCCGCATTGGCTCTACCGGAGTGGGGTGCCCAGCAAACCTAGTTTTGTCCTTAACCCCGCCTTCTGGGGTGATCGTGTTGGAGAACCGGTATTGACGGACGGATGGATGAATGAATGGATGATATCATTTACCCTAACCCCTTCACAATCAATTGGTGTGCAAGTTACCACTATGGTGTAAATACATGATTTGTGCGGGCCACTGTGACGTTGCAAGCTTCCTTCTCGGTGAACTTTGAGCCTCATCTGGTAAGGTTAAAGTCGACTGCAGCAGATATGCATGGGATTCAGGGACTTAAATGTCAGCTCAGTGCCTTCTTTATTCCCTTAGGAAGCTTGCTGCTCAATCATATAGTGCCGTTTCCATGCCCTAGAAAGGATCTAAGCCTACAAATAACACACTAAAAATATGAGGACCTGGGAAAATAACGCCGTAAATGACCGCTTCGGAAGCCAGAAACGGCTGCCTGCCTATTCACCGCACCGCATAACACCCTTAAATTTTTAAATTCGAAACACCATATGGCAAGATGGTCGAGTGGACTAAGATGGAAGGACGCCTTCACCAAGGCAACTTGGTGTCATCGACTCCCGAAAGAGGCATGGATGAATCCCACTCCTGTCATTCCCCCACGGTCACGACTACTGACTAGCCTCTCATCTATTTCTAGAAGAAGAGATCGTGGCTTCGCTGTAAAGGATATTCTCATAACTATTTTTTGGCATAGGACTGTCGGGCATCGTGGAGCACGGATAGAATGGCGTCGATTCCCTCCACGGTTCCGCGGATTGCGCCTATGCTTGTCGAACTGTAAATTCACCACCATTTTTCAAAAAGCACCCTCCTCTCCGCATCCTCCCCAAGAATTGGCCCTAGCAACCCAACCATTTGATCCGTCATCTGCGGCGGTCCACAAACATAGCACACCGTCTCACGGGGATCAAGTCTCCCATCGCCACCTACGACCGCAGAGCGCAGATCATGCTCACTAATTCTCCTGGGATGGATCGTCAGATCTGCCAACTGACCTGCAGACGAAGTAAGCAGCGGGGACGACGACGCCAGGTCCGTCAGGAAAAGATCTAGGGAGATCCGCAGGCGGTGGGAGTGTAGTTGGGAGCGAATTATCTGGCGCAGACGCGACAGGAATAGAATCTGATCTAGGGTCTCCTCGGACGAAGATGTCTCTGATAGTCCGCGTGGCAGTTTGCTGGAGTATAAGAAGTGGATGTTTGTTGGGTGGTGTGGTGGTTGGAATGAGTTGTTATTTAGGTGTGAGAGGATAGAGATGAGAGGACTGTTTCGGATCAGTTTCGTGGAGATGAAACAACTAGGAGGCAAGCCCTCAGCTCAGCACTTACTTGATGCCGACGCCACCGGCGATAAAGACTACGTTCTTGACAGTCTCCACATCTACGCCGGCAGGCGGCCAGACGAAGCTTCCGCCCACGCGGACACTTAGCTCCTTGCCTACGATTTCCGCCTTCGGCCGCCAGAGCCATGCGGCAGAGGGATTAGCGGGGGAGTCCTGGACGGCCAATTCCACGTAAGGAGCCCGTCCTTGCGGCTCTGTGGATGAGAGCGTCGTCTCTTCTTGAGGCGGGGCCTCGGGGGATGGCAGTGCCTGTGCATCTGCCGGCGTCGAGGTGATGGTGAAGCCTCCCGCCTGGGCAATCGATGGGATGTGAACATCGAGCCATTGGCCGGGCAGGAAGGTAAATGGCTGTTGTTGTTTGTCATTCTGTCGAGGGGTTAGTTTCGTTCGCCGATGCGGCTAGCCTGGAGACGAAACAGGGAAGGCAGCGGCTATCGAGGGACTAGGTGCTTCGGAGAATAATCATCATCCATGTCATGTATACCAACATACATTGTGATGAATGGCTAGCTGCAGCAGTCGCACCGACTGGTTGATCTGCTCCACATGCGACAGATGCACCGGGTACAGCCTGTTCTGGCGGGGCTCTGCCGCTGTGCGCAGCTCATGGGGAATGGAGTCTTCGCGAGACGAGATCATGCCGCGCGACAGGGACCGGGGGTGACGATGGGCCAGGCGGAAGAACGGCTTCATGGGCGATCGAGGTGAGTGGAAGTGGGAGGTTCGGGCACATGACGGACACCTGACTCAACACTTCTTTCACTTGCACCCTATACCGATCCACGATACGCCTACTCCCACCGCCGTAGTCCTAGTAATTCCTACTCACCTAATGAGCGACGCGCTGTGTGATGCAGGCCCGGCTCGTGCAGATCGGCCCATCCATCACACCGGCTAGTGTGTGACGACCACCGGCCGACGCTGCTCGTCCCGCCTCTCATTGGCAGCCACCCCCCGGTCGCTGGCGGGCACTGGCGCTTTGCCGCCATCACGTATTGGCCAGATGCACCTCGAGGAACCTCGTAGCCCATGCTGATTCGTGCCCCTCGTCTGCATCGGAGCCATGCCCTTCATGCATGCCCACGATGGGCTGTCGGCTCTGCCATATCTAAACGCCCGTCCACCCCAAACTCTTCCCCCCCTTCTCTGCCTTGCTGTCGACAGCTGAGAGCTTGGTGTTGACCTGAATGTCCTCGCCAGCCGGTCTGGCCCCTTCGCTGTGTTGTACATCATTCGACTGTCGGGCCCTTCAGCTGAACGGTCACCATCTTTCGAAGACTCCCATCCATCGTCACCATGCCGTTCTACTTCCCCAAGAAGCACCGGTATCATAAGTTGACGCTGTATTTCATGCTCGCCGAGTTGCCGATCACAGTCGTTATATTGACCTTGACGGGTATTGCATCGCACAACCTGTACCGCTCGTTATTATGGCAGGACGGCGCGGATAATGGTTTCAACAGCGCTCCCAACGAGGCGCTCTACGCCGCCGCCAACTATCGTCCATACACGGCTCCCATGGTGTGGTCATCATTGTGCGTCGTCCTCGATGAATCATTTTAACATATAACCGCGCTAACCCAAGAGACAGCCTCACCAATTACAACCTCGTCCTAGGAGTCCTGAGCACATTCATGCTGATCGTCAAGTTTCCCCTCCATCTGATGCGTTTGTTCTATCCTCCTCTGGCGGCTTTCATCCATTGCTCCTTGATCGTCCTCTATGTTGTCTCGGCACGGTTCCAAGCCGGCAGCGACATGTCCGATCCAAACCACCCCCAGCCAGGCCCGCCATGGTACATCACAAAGCCATGCAGCGTGGCCGCTCACGAATCGAACATCGGCTACTGTGAGCAAGCCAAATCTCTCTTCGGCATTACCTTTGTAATCATGTATGTTGGTGCAACAAGCACAATCTCCTCTCCTTTCCAAAAAAGAACTCCAGCTAACCCACCTTTCCCAGAGCCCTCTACCTAGTTGAGCTAGGCTTCAACATCCACTCCTGCTTCGTAACGAAAGAGGAACGCACGCGGATTGACGAGAAGAGAGAGGAAAAGAAGATCGAAAAAGAATTTGAAGAAGCCATCCTCAACTCTCCCGGCTTCGTTCCCATGAATCAACAAATGATCCCTCGCACACCGGGTATGGTCCCCGGGCAGCACTACCCCCACACCCCAAAATACCCGTTCAGCCCAGAGTTCGCCTCCTTCAGCCCCGGAATCCCGCCCATGGCCGCCGGTGGAGCCATCTCGCCGTATACCCCACGCACCCTGGCTTTCAACCGCCTCGGCGGCGGCAGCACATCTTCCGACCTGCCGCTGCGAGAGCACGCACACTCGTCGTCTAACGGCCAACAATCCTCGTCTGAGGCGATGACTCCTCATACCTCACAGGAGTCACAGATGTACTTCCCGCCCCCGCCGAAAAAGGCAATGACCAAGAGGTAAATGTGCTTGGCGTACGAATGTTGTTTTTTGTCTTGTTGTTCTCGCAAGTGATACCACCATTGCCTCTTTTCATACATAGCACTACTCTCCTTTTTTTTTACACTTTACATTCTTCCCGGGGATGGAGGATGGTGTTCTATCCCTTTTAATTACCTGCGACGCTTCTGCGTCTGTCTGTCTGTCTGGACTTGGATTGGAGTTTCCAAACATGAAAAATGCATACATCCCAACTACTCATCACCATCACAATGGGATTTCTAAGGTCATTCGCATCAAGGTATCTCAATCTAGACAATTGAGCACCACATTCATGCTATCTTCTTTATGGTCCTATTTTTAAGGGGAAATCGGTACTAGTTGCCTCATAAGCCCGGCCCCAGATCCACCATATATAGTTCATTCATTTCAATAGGGTACTATCTGTCCTTGTACCAAGACCAATCCCAAACACGACAACAATAAACATAAGTCAAGTCATTAAGTCATCAGCCAGGCTACGATGTGTATAGCATGGAACCAATTGCAATACAAAAACAATATGTGCTCCGCCCCGACGGAATCCCGTGGGGATATCTTGTTGCAAAACTTCAAGCCAATGTGAGAATAAGAGACAAAAACCATGGAATCAGGCTACTTCCTGACGCTTTTTTTCCTTCTTGGACCAGCGCACTAGAACACGAGTTTGTCAGTTCTGAAATCCCAAATACCGTCACGAATGAGAACCACTTACAGCCGCAAGCATTGCACATTGTCTTCGGTCCATTCGGACCCTTCCTCCATTCCGGCGAATCAGCAGTTCCACAGTCACTGCAGACATGCTGACCCTTCAGCCTCTTGCGTCTATCGCCTTCCTGCGCAGTGCGGGCTTGGTCGGCGGCCGTAGTAATGTCGATATCACAGTGGATCAGACGACCACGACGAACACCGGTACTGAGACCCTGCGATCTCTCGCCTTCTCCGTAGTGAAGACCCGTCATGACTTCGATGCCGTCGATATGCGACAGACTCTCCAGTTGGTGGAGCGGATCCGACGAGAGATAATCAATCGCGTTGGTATCTGAATCATCCGAATTATTGATCAAGGTCTCGGTCGAATCATGGTCGCTAGAGACCCCCGCCTGCGCCGTCGCCGAGGCATTCTGAGCGTCGACCAGCGGTGCTCGCTTGTCATCGAATCTCTGATACGCCATGCGGACTGCGGCGGCTTCTTCTTCCTCTTCCTCCCTTTTCAGCTTGGCAATTTGCTGCACCAGCCGCGCATTCTCGATCTTGTGTTCCAGGAATGAATCAAGCATCTGGGAGACCTTGGATGGATAGGGTCGGCACACGAGGAAAAACCCGGTGCAGCGACTCGAGACATTTCCAGCACCACGGGGCTGGTCATGCTCGTTTGCAACATGCGGATGCCCATAGGCCTCGAGGAGGTTGTACGAACCGTTTGACTTCCGGAAGCGCAAGTGGGTCCGGAAAGGCGCGTTGCTCGCCACGGCGTCGTCCAGGTCCTGCTGGAAAATGGCTTTGTCGTCGTCGTGGAGGTACTCAGTAAGGACGCTGCCCTCGAGCTGTTTTGCCACGCGGCTGGTAATTTGTTTCGAGGACGGCGACGCATAAGTGACCCGTCCCTCGGCATTTAGAAGGAGCAGCAGGTCTTTCATCTCGTCCAGGACTCGCTGCGTCCACCCTGGATCGATTGGTACATTCTGGTAGCCGCCGACCTGGGAGTCCTGCATCCCATATTGTCCGGTATAAGAGCCGGCCACGTTCTGCCGGTCCATTGATGCGGGCATTTGCATGCCGTATGACTGTTGGCTTTGCATGTCAATTACCGATAACTCAGCGGGGAAGTGATTTGTCAAGTTGATGTGTCTGGATAGTGCGGTGTGCCTTCGACGTCAGCGTCCTGGAGGGATCAAAGCGGGCAGCATCCGCGATGGACAGAAAATGGATATAGATTGGCTGTTGACGCCAGGGCGATGACAAGCAAGACGCAACTTCTGAGCCTGGATTTAGAATAAGCAGTAGAACCAGCTTGACAATTTGTCCTTTGGTCAGACGAAAAGGAGTGCAACTTAGACTGGAAGAAGAGTCAGGCTTGACAGGCGTCGGATAATACGTCACGTGCGCCCGCGTCATGGCGGAGAAGTTGATGGATCACAAACCAAAAGTACGCGTGGGTCATCCTTGATCGAAGACTGTAGTGCTGGTTATCATCCAACACAATGTGAGTGCGCTTCATTCCCGGGTCTGGATCATGATTGCTAACTGCTCGCAGGTGTAAGTGCAATAACTAGCGATTCTAGGCGCAACGAGTGCTGACAGACGGGTTTCCCGCGCAGCGAAGATCGACAAGCTCTCGATTCTGGGGTACGCTGGCACTTTTTTTTGGAACTTCACTCAAGCTTTGCTGATAATCATACTTTTTTAGAGTCCGTTCCTTCGATAACACGCGCAGCGAGACCATACAGTTCCATACACCCCTCACGTTGATTGTTGGATACAATGGTTCGGGGAAGACGGTATGCAAGACATGGCGGGAGATTGGACACACCATAGAACTCTAACACGGCCCAGACGATTATCGAGTGCCTCAAATATGCCACGACGGGCGACCTACCCCCCAACAGCAAAGGCGGAGCCTTCATACACGACCCCAAGCTATGCGGTGAGAAGGAGGTGCTGGCACAAGTGAAGCTGTCTTTTAAGGGCACGTCTGGCGCGAAGATGGTGGCCACGCGCAGCCTACAGCTTACAGTTAAGAAGACCACCCGGCAACAAAAGACCCTGGAAGGGCAGTTGCTGATGGTCAAGAATGGCGAGCGCACGGCGATCTCGTCGCGAGTGGCGGAACTGGACCAGATCATGCCACAATACCTGGGCGTGTCCAAAGCGGTTCTCGACTCGGTCATATTTTGCCATCAGGACGAGAGTTTGTGGCCGATGAGCGAGCCATCGGTACTGAAGAAGAAGTTCGACGAGATCTTTGAAGCGATGAAGTACACGAAAGCCATCGACAACATCAAAGCACTGCGCAAGAAACAAAATGAGGAGCTCGCTAAGTTCAAGATCATGGAGCAGCATGCCAAAGAAGACAAGGATAAAGCGGATCGTGCCGAGAAACGCTCGATCAAGCTGCAAGAGGAGATCGAGGCTTTACGCGAGGAAACACACCAAATGTCGCTGGAAATGCGACGCGTCGCAGATCTTGCCGACAAAGCCTGGAAGGAATCCGAGAGCTATGCCCAGGTCCTGGGAGCCCTGGAAGGGAAGCGCATCGAGGCCAAAAGCATTGAGACCACCATCGAAAACCTGAAGAAACACCTTGTTGAGCTGGACGACTCGGACGAATGGCTTGAATCGACTCTGGAGCAGTTCGAGTCTCGGCAGATTCAATATCAGCAGCAGGAAGAGGCCCAAAAAGAGAATTACATGGGAATCAAGGAGAGGATCGAACAGTCTCGGCATCGCTTGGGCTTAAAGCAGGCCGAAAATGGAAAATACGAAAACGACAAGGCCAATTTCGAGCGCCAAGTCTCAAGACGACAGACTATGGTCAATGATATTGCTCGCGATAACAACATCCGTGGCGTTGATGACAACATGGATCAAGCGAATATCGATGCATTCATGCAGAAGATTCGACGTTTCCTAAGAGAGCAGAACCAGACTCTGGACCGTGTGAAGCGAGAAACCCAGAAAGAGCTACGTGAGGTTCAAGATATTCTCAACGAAATTGGACAAAAGAAGTCCGCATTGCAAGAGAGCAAGAACTATGCGAAGCGGCAAATCGCGTCTAACGACAAGGAGGCAGCGACATACCAAGCTAAACTGGACGAAATCGAAATCGACGAGGGCGTCCAGGCTGCCTTGGAGTCCAAGATTGAGGATGTTTCTTCCAATCTCGAGCATGCAAAGGAACGAGCCAAATCTGCATCCTGGGACCAAGATATTCACGATACCAATGCAGAGATCCGTCGCCTGGAAGATGAGAGTTCGCGGTTGAATGCTGAATTGATCGATTCCACAAAGAAGGCCGGCGATCTTGCCCGTTTGGATCACCTCAAAAAGGAAGCCAAAGATCGGGAACGCAGCTCGCAGACCATGAAAGGAGCCCACGGTGATCGACTTGCGAAAGTCGTCGGCGCCGACTGGCAACCGGAGACTTTAGAAAGAGACTTCCAGCGAGCAGTCGATATCGAATCCAAACAGGTGACCGATGCAGAGCGAGATCGTGATGGCGTGAGCAGAGAACTAGAACACGTCGAGTTCAAGCTCAAGACGGCCAAAAAAACCTGAAGCAACGACAAAAGGATCTCGATGACTATGTCAAGGAGATACGCGAAGCTGTTGACACGGAGCCTTCCGAGTTCCCTGACATGCTTAAGGAAAGACAGGCGCAATACGATCTTGCTCGCAAAGACGCTGACCAATACGCGGGAATGGGCGAGTATCTCAGCAAGTGTCTTGAAGCGGCGAAACGAACCAAGCTTTGCCGAACATGCCAGCGATCTTTTAAGAACGAGGCAGAGCTTCAAAGCTTTCAGAAGAAACTGGAGAATCTTGTCAGGAAGGCGACGGAGGAAGCTGAAGACGACTCCCTGAAAGGCATTGAGCAAGATCTCGAAGCTGCCCGCGGTGCGAGCGCTGCCTATGATGCATGGGTTCGCTTGTCTGAGACAGATATCCCTGAACTGGAGCAGGAAGAACAGGAGTGTGAATCGCAACGTGATGAGCTCTTGGGTCGGTTGGAAGGGCACGACCGTACCGTCAGTGAAAAGTCTGACAGCAAGCGAGAAGTCGAAGCGCTCTCCAAGACGGTCAGCACCATTGCTCGGTACGATGTTGAAATCAAATCGATCCACTCGCAGATCCAGGAGCTCTCCGACAACCAGCAAAATGCCTCCGCCGGGCGGACCTTGGAAGATATCCAGGAGGAGATTGCCGCAACTGGCGAGAAAATCCGAGCTCTGAAGAAGACTCTCACCAAACTCACGAATGACAAAGACCAAACCCGTACCGAGATCAATCATCTCGAGTTGCAGCTGAGAGATGTGAGGAGCAATCTCGACAGTGCCAGATTCCAACTGGAGAAGAAGAGCGACTTGCTTGTCAGACTGGAGGAGTACAAGAAGCTGAACAGGCAGCAGCGAGAAGCAATCGAAAAGGCTGACCGAGATATCGAGAGTCTTACACCCGAGTTGCTTCAGGCGCAAGCCCGGTATGATGATATCAGCCAAAGGGCCGAGACCCGCGACCGAGAGCTGCAACAGGAGATTGGCCGGCTCTCGGAGAGCATACATCAGCTTGATCTGGCAAATGAGGATATCAATTCGTACAACGAGCGAGGAGGCCCAAGTCAGCTCGAGCGCAGCAAGCAGGAGCTTCAAGACATCGAAGTCGAGATCAACAATCTTGAAGCGGAGCAGGCCGAGATCACGCGAGAAATCAACAAGATCTCAGCCCAACTCAAGGACAGCGAGAACACGAAACGGCAATACTCGGATAACCTCACATATCGCCAAGCGAGCCGTTCACTGGGCAAAGTGACAGAGGAGATCGAGGAATTGGAATCGCAGAACGCGGAGGTCGACCGCAGTCGTTTCAAGCAGGAGTCCGAACGCCGAACTCGCGAGCACAACGCCCTTGCCGCCAGGCAAGCCAGCAAGATGGGCGAAATGAAGTCCAAAGACGACCAGTTGATGCAGCTCCTGGCCGACTGGAACACGGACTACAAGGACGCAGCCTCCAAATACAAGGAAGCCAACATCAAAGTGGAAACGACCAAAGCCGCCGTGGATGATCTCGCCCGATACGGCGGCGCCCTCGACAAGGCCATCATGCGCTATCACGGGCTGAAAATGGAAGAAATCAACGCCATCATCGGCGAGCTATGGCAGAAGACCTACCGCGGCACAGACGTGGACACGATCCTCATCCGCTCGGACAACGAGAACGCCAAGGGCAACCGGTCCTACAATTACCGCGTGTGCATGGTCAAGCAGGGCGCCGAGATGGACATGCGCGGACGCTGCAGTGCGGGACAGAAAGTCCTGGCTAGTATCATTATCCGACTTGCACTGGCGGAGTGCTTCGGCGTTAATTGCGGTCTTATTGCTCTGGATGAACCGACTACGAACCTTGACCGTGAGAATATCCGCTCGCTCGCTGAGTCTTTGCATGATATCATCCGTACTCGTCAGCAGCAGGCGAATTTCCAGCTCATTGTCATTACCCACGATGAGGAGTTCCTGCGTCATATGCAGTGCGGTGACTTTACTGATTACTACTACCGTGTCTCGCGCAATGAGAGGCAAAAGTCGATTATTGAGAGGCAGTCTATTGCTGAGGTATGTTGCTTGTATGTCGGTCTATTCCTTTACTAATCTCGTTGTAGGTCATGTAATGCCGCGTTATCATTTTTATTTCATTTCACCGGAGTTGAGCGTTCTGATTACTTGATTTATATTCCCCGACCAAGTTGAATGGAGCATATCTCGGCGTTGACAGGGCACCATGTTTGATGATTGTGCGCTAGCTTTTACTATTTGATACCGTTGCATCAATAAGACACAGTCTAATAGATATAGCATTCGTATCATCAACAGCCCTAGCCACTTACTACTCCCCAGCCATCAGCACATCTTCCTCGGCATCCTCCTCATCCAACAACGGCACAAACCGAAAGTCGACAAAACACACCGTCCCAACAGCACTTGCCTTAACCCCAGCCCCAACAGACCTCCCCACAGCAACACCCTGCTCATCGAGTTCGATCATAAACTGCAGACTCAGCACGCCCTGCCGATCACCCCGAATACTAACTTTATTCGCAACAGCCATCGCGCGCGCGGCTTTGCGCACCAGCGCAAACCGATAGCTCTGCTGAATACGCTCACCCATAGCTGACGGCGGAGAAACCAAGAACGTCTCCGTGACGGTGGGAGCGAGCTTCGCTCGCGTTGCGCGCGGACGGGTCGAGCCGTCGTCTGCGAGGATCTTGTGGTGTGCCTGTGTCTGCGACTGCAGCTGGCCGCCCTGACTTTGGCCTATTCCTCCACCGGTGATTTCATTATGCGTGTCGATGGAGAATTCCACTGTGGATTCACTGAATGGACCCCCGCGCCCGAGAGCGCGAAGTACGGCTCACGCGTGGCACACGCAGAGAGCTTGAGGATGGTTGGGGTGCTGGAGTCGAGCTCGGCGATGGCGTTGTGCAGCCAAGTCGAGCGCATGATGATTTTCATGATGATGGCGTCGCGCTGAAGCGGGATATCGGCGTAGTCTTCTTCGGGCTCGTAGGTGTTTAGCTCGCAGGTTGTTACTACGCCAGCTTCTGTCAGGGTTATGCTCAGCGGAGCGCCGTGCTGTGCGTATTGCAGGGTGCAAGTGCGGTCCAGGAGTAGGGCGGGGGCGTTAAATGCGCTTGAGGAAGCGGTGTTGTTCTGTTGGATGCGTGTGTTTCCAGAGGGATCGGATTCGGAGAGCTCGTTTAGGCCGAATATCTTGAGGGTTTCGAGGATGGCGGAGAGGGAGACCACGAAGTGTGGCCAGTTGGGATCATCGGAGGAGTTGCCGTCGTCCTCTCCATTCTGGTCGGGGTGCGTGTTGTCTGTCGACGGGTTGTTGAATGTGTAGCTGGTGAAAAGCGACTTGTCGAGGAATGCGAGGCCCTGGACTACACGGGCTTCTTCCGCAGAGAACCGGAGTCCGCCGGGGGTGATCTGGACGGTGGCTTTGGAGGCAAAGCCAATGCAGGAGAGCAGAGTATAGAGATGGTGGGCATTGTTGGAGACACCGGCGAAAAGGGGCTCCATGATGGTTGTGTTGTGGTTGAAGGTCCGTCTATGCCCAGTGGGTTTGGGAGAGGACAGAAGTCAATGAAATGATGGCTTGGGTATAGTTTCTAGCAGTACAGGTCCCAATGCACCCTCCGCTTATGGTACATGGAGGGGAGAGAGCTAGACGTAGACTCCGACAGCGCAGATGGTGGCCACCGCGCCGAAACTTTTCCCGATTCCCGATGTTAGTGTGTCTGTTGCAATTGTGTATCGGTGATGTGGTGACTGACCCCAATGCTAGTGCTGCTGGCACGCCTAGAGTAACAAGGCTGGAAAGAGACCGGTCTATTTGGAGAAGAGGTGTGAGGATCCCAGTCGGCCAATGAGTGTGAATATTAAGGGAACTCACTCAGACCAAACATGCACGTAGCGACCAGCGCTATGGAAACGATGTCAGAGGCGATCTTGGCTTATGGGGGGAAGCTCCAGTACCGATGAGGAGACAGTTGAAGCCAAAGGTGGCCTGGCTGGACTTGGGGATGAGAGGGTGGAAAGGAGATGTGGAGGCTGCCTCCCAGACTTCGTTCAGCGACATAATAATCGTGTCAATGGCAATTGAATAGTGTGTTAGAGAGAGAGAGACACGGAGAGATGAACCATTGTAGATGCTCCAGCAGCTGATCTGGCCGGTTCCACCCGGAAAATAGTTGTTCCCTCTCCGCACCAGGTGATCACCGCCATGCCAATCGACAATCAACCGCGTATCTTCAACTCTCGCGTTGTGCTCGGCCATCATGGCGGTTGACTCTCCCAAAAGTGTGTCCCATCTCGATTTACTTGTCAATTCTGCTCGCCTCAACTGACCTTCTTCTCCAACCAGGCTCCAAGCGCAAGGCCTCGGAGGAGGCGGCTTCCCCGGACTCTCAGCAGCAACACAGCAAGAAAGCGCGGACAGATTCCCCCGAGAAAGAGGTTGGTGTCGCCGCACAGAGTGAGATGGGATGTTTGTCTGACAACTGTGTAGGAAGATGGCCCTCTACGAAAACCACCACTGCGGATCGTCCCTTTTCCCGAGAAGGTGAGCCTCGCCCATCCAGTTTCACGCGCCACCAGGTTAACATCAAACAGCCCGCCGTCCTCGAGGAGCGCCGGGGTGACATCGAGTTTCGGGTCGTCAATAACGATGGATCACACGACAGCTTCATTGTCCTGACAGGACTGAAGTGTATCTTCCAAAAACAACTCCCGAAAATGCCCAAGGATTATATTGCCCGACTCGTCTACGACCGATCACATTTGTCGATTGCAATCATCAAGCACCCACTAGAAGTTGTTGGGTATGTACGAGGACACCCAAAATCGCGGGGCAGATGCTGACACAGCGACTGCAGAGGGATCACATATCGACCATTCAATAGCCGCAAGTTTGCGGAAATCGTGTTCTGTGCGATTTCTTCCGATCAGCAGGTCAAGGGCTACGGCGCACACCTGATGTCTCACTTGAAGGTAAGACTTGGGATGTAATACCACGAATAGAACAGGCTGACGGACTGCGCCGCAGGACTACGTGAAGGCCACGTCTCCGATCATGCACTTCCTAACATATGCAGACAATTACGCCATTGGATATTTCCAAAAGCAAGGATTCACCAAACAGATTAACCTGGACCGGTCGATCTGGATGGGATATATTAAAGATTACGAGGGGGGCACCATCATGCAGTGCACCATGCTTCCCAAGATCCGGTACCTCGAAGTGGGTCGTATGCTACTCAAGCAAAAGGAGACCGTGCGGGCCAAGATCCGCGCATTCAGCCGATCCCATATCATCCACCCGCCGCCCAAGGAGTGGAAGGGCGGAGTGGTCAAGATCGATCCACTGAGCATTCCCGCAATCAAGGAGTCCGGATGGTCACCGGATATGGATGAATTGGCGCGCCAGCCCCGCCATGGACCGAACTTCAACCAGCTGTTGCATCTGTTGAATGACATGCAGAACCACAGCGCCGCCTGGCCATTTACGCAGCCGGTCAACCGTGATGAAGTGCCGGATTACTACGAGGTGATCCTGGAGCCGATGGATCTGTCAACGATGGAGGAGAAGCACGAGAAAGACATGTATCCGACGCCGCAGGATTTCCTCAAAGATGCCTCGTTGATCTTTGACAACTGCCGGCGGTACAATAACGAGACTACGCCGTATGCGAAGAGCGCCAACAAGCTGGAGAAATTTCTGTACCAGCAAATTCGCAATATTCCCGAGTGGTCGGTAAGTAGACATGATTCCTCTTGATGAGTTTTGCTGATCTGTGTCCGTAGCATCTGGCGGACGGGCATTGATTTGATTTTAAAGGGATGGCGTTGGGGGGTTATGGCCCATAAATACCCTGTGGATAGCTGGCGTCCTAGATGTAATTGTTTGCCTACACTTTATTAAGTCTACTCCTCTAGTTCTCTTTATATGGATGAGGCTACTCCGTATACTTCCATGTTTTGACATCATGTGGCTGGATGATCTTCATATCGGACAAATGTTGATCCGCTGTTTCATCGTCAGGAGTTAGTTTAGTGACAGCTCTTGTTCGTAGCACTCACTCCTTTTTTCACCACTTCCGCCCGGCGTCTTCATTCTTTTACCTGGTCCATCCACTGGAGGGCTTTTGTTTTGCTTCTCTTCCCATTCGCTTGCTGTTGAGCGGCTGCCAGCCCGGTTTCGAAATCTCGTCGCGGTCAAGGGGCTCCCCTATTTCTCGTCAGCCACACCGCGACTGACTTGGGACCCAATTGTTTTGACCGGCTTCTTTCCTCCTACTCACTGCCATTCTTTTGCTCAGTGCAGCATCTTGTCTGCTGTCACTACCTGCTTTACGCTTGCTCTTCCACTCGACGCGCCCTGTCTCGCCAGTCACCCCTTTTTGCGCCCCTCCTTTTGACATTCATCTCTCGGAGCTGGAAAACGCCCGACTTGTGTCCACTACATTCCACACTCTGCCAAAATGGCGACCGAATCCTTCTCCGACGTGCAGCAGCGCAATCGCCTCCCGACGCTCTTTGAAGTCCTCAGTCGTCGGACCCTCGCTCCAGTGGATCTCTTTTCCTTCTACATTTATATGCGAGATCAGCAACGGTCCGTGGATTATCTGGACTTTTGGTGAGCTCAATCTCTCTTGCTGTGGTGATACATCTCTCATTCTGTATAGGCTCGATGTCTCACAACACATGTCCCTGTGCCGTCACTATGTCCGTGAATTGCGCCGCTCCGTCTTGGTTGCAACCCCCGATATGGAGAAGAATGACAGCAAACGCTCATCCGCGATGCTAGAGAACTTGGAGAACCTGAGGGATATTTCGCTGGGGGAGGCCGGTCCTTCTCGTCTGCGGGACGGATTCCAGGAAGACGAGAAGGAAAGAGATGCCACCCACCGGCTGTCCGCGTTCCTGCGCTCAGAAGGCAACGGTTCGTCTCACTCACCGCAGAACAGTCTGGGATCTACATCGGCGTACCGCACCCCATCCAACGACCAGCAGGCACGTCCCAGCACGGGAACTCGCAACAACGACCACTTCAACTCTCCTGGACACACAGTAGCCCGTCAGGATATCCGGGCCAGTGCCGAGAAGATTCTGTACACTTATCTGCTCCCTGGCTCCGAACGAGAAATTGTCTTGCCCGAGACCATGGTCTCAACCGTCATTAATCTTATCGAGGACGACGGTCGTGACGACCCCGAGGTTTTCGATCCAGCCAAGGACTATGTGTTCCAGGCTATGGAACGCGATGCCTTCCCAGGATTCTTGCAGGCCAAGGCTTTGGGGAACATCGTGCCCTTGAGTATCCTTATACGCTTGATTTTTGCTCTGATTGCCTTCTTTGGTGGGTTCTGGGGTGCCTTTTATGTGGTACTGCGGAATAAGCCCCGCGATGTTCGTTGCTGGGTACGTCCTTTCTTTTTCGCGGCGCCTTGGGTCAACTACTAACGTCGAGATAGGTGATCCTCCCATTTGCTGTTGCAGCATATTTCATCGTTTCGTACCAATACAAGATCGACCCTGCCATGGCATTCCTGGGCTATAGCGAATACACGTTTATGAACTGGGCGCCAATTCGCGAGCCCTATGTCCGCCGTCTCCTGAATAAGCGTGCTCTGGTGACGATGCTGGTCGTTTTCATTACGGCCGCGGCTCTGAGCATTCTATTTATCTTCGTTCCCGGCACCATGCTGTGAGAGTTCTCCACTTTCGAGCCTCCTCGGAAGTCGATAGTGACTTCCTTCCCGACGTCATTGGAACAAAACCAGCTCCGACGCCAGCGATACCAAAATCTTGCACAGCTACAAGCCGTCGACGGCGTTTTCAGATGGATACATAATGAGGACTTTGTTTGCTTCTGCTAACCATGCTTTTTCGGAAACTTGTCCGCTCTGAGGAAAAGATATTGCGCGGCTCATAATCTGCAGAGCTGCGGCTGATCCAGAGAGCATTCGAGTATTCTTCTCCCGTCCCCCGCCAGTAGGCGGTCACATCATCGTCCTTTTCTCTTTCTGTGTTGTCAATATTGTCTGTCTGTGGTCATATTATTCCCCCTTGCTGTTTAATTCTCTTCGACCAATACCCCCTTTCTATTTTCGGGTTTCCTTGTCTTGTATCTATGTTCGCAAAGAGCGCTTTTGCTAGATAGGGCTTTTACGATTGTCTTCCAGTCCATATACATGTATCAATTGATATTTCCTGGGTTTCATTCATCTCTTCAAAAAATGAGGGCAAGGCCCTTGTAGTTTCATGTGTAATAATCGCTGATTTGAGCCAACAAATAAAGAGTCGTAGAAGGTGCTGTGTGGTTATCATCATTATCAATCACTCAGGACTTTTTTCCAAGTACGCGCTTGGAATGCCTGCTCCCAGCGGCCCTCGACGACGACCCAGCACCCTCGTCAATATCCATGCCATCCGCACTGATATCCCAGAACCCATCATCCTCATCAACATCATCGGCACTAAACTCCCTTTTGTTGCGACCCATCCCCGCCGCGGCGGCGCCCAGCTTTCCAAACACCCCCTTCTTCCCACCCCGCCCCGATCCGGGGCCATTATTCCCCGCGTTCTCGGAGCGCTGCTTAACCGCCTCCTCCAAGAGCGTCTGGTATCTTTGCTCCTTGGCTCGCCGTTTCGCGGCATTGCTCTTCACTCGCGCTATCTCGGCCTCGAGGTCGGAGACCACGTCGCCGCACCGCGTCTCCCACTCTGTTAGCAGGCTAATCATCTTCGGCAGAGACTGCGGCTGCACGTCGCGGAGGGGCGCCACCGCTGTCACCTTCACGGTGGGCGGGTCAGATGCAGGGCTGAGGCGGGCTGTTATGAGGGAGGCGTAGATGGCGGTTGTGACGAGGGATTCGAGGTCGGATGTTGTGGGGAGGGAGAGCGCGGTCATGAGCGCGGAGTAGGTGAGTGGTTTCGTGGTTGTGGAGAGGGTGAGGAGGGAAAGGAGGCGCAGCTTGAGTGTTTGCTCACTACTGAGTTTGGGCAGGTTGGGCGTTGCTGTTTGTAGATGTTAGATTTGATAGCCATCCCACAGGAGGAGGGGAGATATGGTTCGGGACACACCTTGATACTCCTGCCAGGTGCCCCAGGCAAAGATCTCAAGCAGCTTCAGGTACCCGCGGTATTCGACCGGCGTTTCGGGGGATCCCAGGGCCTGGATGGTCGGAGTTTCGAGCAGCTCGGCGAACACGTAGGTGTGCGGGCTGGAGGTGGCATTGGTAATGATGTTGGCGATGAAGCGGGGGGAGGTAGCGCTGTTGGAGTTGGCTAGGTGGACGAAGGGCTGCAGAGCCTCCAGGGCTCGGGTGTGTGTTTGGTCCATGGCTGATGGGGAGAGAAAGGAGGAAGTGTGTCGGCGGATGAAGTGATTATTGATTGATGTCTGGGGTGATGCTTGTTTGCATAGTCTGCAAACACCGGATCTACTCTATTAAATTGCTGCACTTTACAATAATCAATTACTCCTTGACATAAACTGTTTGGTATCCTGTCTGGAACGGTATCAAATTTTGACTTCTCAGTTCAACTCCTTGCTTTTCCATACTAAAGCTTGTATATACATCCACAAAATAGAACCCAGATCACGTGGTAATAGTAAAATGTCACATGACTACCAGACGCTCGCCAGCCCGACACCTACGTTCTGCAGCAGTGCGAACTGATAAGGCCGTACTATCTTATCCATGATAAGCAATGGTCGTGCTTTGCGCCTCAGGCATGAATTCGTCACCCTCCAAAGATATTAAGGAATAATAATTTAGGCGTCTGCTCGTTATTAGTCTTAATGAAGTATATACTATGCAGATCTCTCTTTCTCTTTCTCCCTTGAATGGTTCATTTGTATCTCTTGAATGTTGGCTATACGACTGCTGACTGCACCAGTTTCAGCTGGTTCAGTAATAATCCCCTCTTAGGCAGCCATTTATTATCATTATTAATCTAGATTACTATTCCCTTCTATTTCTCTGCGATGCATACTTGGGTTTCCAACCGGCCCATCACATCAGCTGCATAGCGCCAGACATAGTGAGCCGGGGCCTGCATTCTTCAGCGCGGCACCCTAGAAATGGACACGATCCACTGTGTGGCGTAATCACATCCATCCCGTCGGCCTGGACAAGTATTCTACCTTTTCTTTTCTCTTCTACTCTCTGCTCTATTGTCCTTTCACCCTTGTCCCTGTCAAGGCGGGTGTATTTATTTGCTGGGGTGGCCCCTTCATTTCCTCAATCGGGAATTGATCTGTCGGGGTGTAAGCCATCCGAACTATCCGCCCTTTATTTGAAAGCAACTCCACCCTACCGATCTGATAAAAGCCAACACCCAACACTCCCCCCTCAACACACCCATGCGTTAGCACATCCTCATTCTCCCCGTTGAGCGCCTTCTCTCCTGTCGACATGTCTTCAGAATCCTCAGGCGCCGCGGGCGAAGGCCCTGTGCTTTCGCGACCACCCGCCATGGCCACCACGACCCTCAAAGTCGACGGGATGACCTGCGGCGCATGCACCTCAGCCGTGGAGGGTGCTTTCAAAGACGTCGCCGGCGTCGGTGATGTCTCTGTCAGTCTGATAATGGGCCGAGCCGCCGTCCAGCACGACCCCTCCATCCTACCCCCGGAGAAAGTCGCGGAGATGATCGAAGACTGTGGGTTCGACGCGGCGGTCCTGTCGACCGAGGAGCACACAAATAAAGCCAGTGCCTCTGATGGCCAGACAGCGCGACTCTCGGTGACCAACTTGGCGGTTGAGGGAATGACGTGTGGCGCATGCACTTCAGCCGTCGAAAGCGGGCTCAAAGACGTCCCGGGCGTCAAGTCGGTCAGTGTGTCGTTGTTGTCCGAGCGCGCAGTGGTGGAACACGATACGGATACAATTACGGCAGACCAAATAGCAGAGATCATTGAAGACCGCGGGTTTGGGGCACGGGTATTGGACTCGACATCGGCCATGAAGGGGTATGAGGCTTTGAATGCGCTCGATGTGGCCGACGACAAACCTGGTCTGTTAGTGACCACCGTCGCCGTCGGAGGTATGACCTGTGGTGCTTGTACGTCCAGCGTCCAAAATGCCTTGGCAGGTGTCGATGGAGTCGTCCAGTTCAACATTAGCCTTCTTGCCGAACGTACCGTGGTTGTGCACGATTCAGATGTTCTTTCAGCTGAGCAGATTGCGAGTCTGATTGAAGATGTTGGCTTTGACGCGTCCATCGTGTCATCTGAGGCGCAGGTGCCTCTGTCGAGGAAGACGCAACAAGTGAACCTGAGCCTTCATGGCCTGCAGGACGCCGCCTCTGCATCTGCGCTGGAGAGTGATTTATCACAACGTCCTGGAGTCAAGTCAGCGTCGATTAGCTTGGCAAATTCTCGAATAGTCATCTCCTTTGACCCTTCAATAATCGGCATTCGGACAGTGGTGGAAGCGATTGAAGCCAGTGGATACAACGCGCTCATGGTGGACTCAGATGACACAAACGCGCAGCTGGAGTCTCTGTCAAAGACAAAGGAGATTCAAGAATGGAGACGTGCATTCATTACATCACTATCTTTTGCGCTCCCCGTAACTGCTATCAACAAGGTTATACCGATGTGCCTGCCAGCAGTCGACTTCGGCAAAGTTGAAATCCTACCGGGCCTCTTCTTGGGCGACATCGCCTGTCTTGCTCTCACCGCTCCTGTACAATTCGGCATAGGAAAGCGGTTCTATATCACCAGCTACAAGTCTCTCAAGCACCGCAGCCCAACCATGGATGTGTTAGTGATGCTGGGTACTTCGGCTGCGTTCTTCTACAGTTGTTTTACCATGCTCATGTCCCTGTTCAGCGGACAACACAAACGTCCAAGCACTGTGTTCGATACCAGTACGATGCTCATCACTTTCATTACCTTGGGACGCTGGCTAGAAAATCGGGCAAAGGGGCAAACTTCTGCTGCACTCTCCCGCCTTATGTCCTTGGCACCATCCATGACAACCATCTATGAGGACCCGATTGCAGCCGAGAAGCTGGCCGAGGGCTGGGCAGCCTCTAAGGATGTCTCGTCAAGCGGGCCCGAGCCGGCACTGGCCGAGGATAGGTCCGTCAACCACAAATTCATCCCTACCGAGTTGATCCAGGTTGGCGATATTGTCATCCTTCATCCCGGTGATAAGGTCTCTGCGGACGGTGTGGTTATCCGGGGCGAAAGCTATGTAGACGAGAGTATGATCACTGGGGAGGCACTACCGATCCACAAGAAGAAAGGCAGTCATGTCATTGCGGGCACGGTCAACGGCACTAGCTCGATTGACTTCAAAGTCATTCGAGCCGGCAAGGACACACAGCTCAGCCAGATTGTTAAGCTGGTCCAAGATGCGCAAACCAGCCGGGCACCTATTCAGCGCATGGCAGATATTGTTGCGGGTTACTTCGTCCCCATGATCATTGGGCTTGGCCTGTTCACTTTCTTTGGCTGGATGTTCCTGAGCCACATCCTGCCGAACCCACCCATGATCTTCCAGTCGGAAGACGGAGGCGGCACGGTCATGGTCTGTCTGAAGCTCTGCATTTCCGTCATTGTCTTTGCTTGCCCCTGTGCCTTGGGTCTCAGTACACCAACTGCTGTCATGGTCGGCACTGGCGTTGGCGCGGCGCATGGTATTCTCGTCAAAGGCGGCGCTGTTCTCGAGGCTGCTACCAAAGTTACTCATGTTGTCTTTGACAAAACCGGCACATTGACTTCGGGCCGGATGAGTGTTTCCCAGGCACGAATCGAGCCACAGTGGACGGCGAACGAGCGACGTCGACAACTCTGGTGGCTCATTGTTGGTTTGGCAGAGATGGGCAGTGAACACCCAATTGGACGGGCCATTCTCTCTGAAGCGAAGCTCGAATCGGGCCACCCAGGAGAAGACGGGCTGCCAGGGAGTCTGGGCGATTTCGATGCATGTGTCGGCAAGGGCATTTCTGCACTTGTCGAACCAACCTCCACCGCCGAGCGCACTCGGTACCAAGTCCTTCTCGGCAACGCCGACTTTCTACGATCAAAAGACGTCGATGTGCCAGCATCGGCAGACCCCGACACTCGAAGAGAGCCAGAGTCTGCTATCCCTAAGGCTGGAAGCACAGTTTCTGGAATTACGCGGATCCATGCCGCAATTGACAACCAGTATGCCGGGACAATATCCTTGAGGGACAGCATCAAGGACACGGCGGTAGCAGCGGTGGCGGCACTCCACCGCATGGGTATCTCGACCTCAATGGTGACTGGTGACACATCCTCCACAGCGCTGTCCATCGCTTCAGCGGTGGGCATTCCCGCAGACGCAGTGCACGCCTCCGTTTCCCCATCCGAAAAACGCGAAATCATTTCCTCTCTCCAATCCACCGGTGACCGCGTCGCCATGGTAGGTGACGGGATCAACGACTCACCAGCTCTCGCCACCGCATCCGTCGGCATCGCGCTCGCCTCCGGCACAGACGTGGCAATGGAAGCTGCCGATATCGTCCTCATGCGCCCAGAGGACCTGCTCACCGTCCCCGCCAGCCTCGCCCTCTCGCGCTCCGTCTTCACCCGCATCAAGCTGAACCTCGTGTGGGCCTGTCTGTACAACGTCATCGGCCTCCCTTTCGCAATGGGCCTCTTCCTCCCCTTCACGGGGTTCATGCTGCCCCCAATGGCTGCCGGCGCCGCCATGGCGGCTTCCAGCGTCTCTGTGGTGGTCAGCAGCTTGCTCCTGAAGTTATGGCGCCGACCCTCATGGATGGAAATTGATCGGCTTGAGAAGGAGCTCCAGGACGGCACCATCCCACCCTCTGGTCATCGGGCCCGCTTTCATTCCCGCAAGTCTAGCTGGTGGACTCCTGCTACCATTCTCTCTTCTGGTAGCCCCCGTTCCCTGCGGAGCCGTGTCCAGTACTACGTGTCTGCGACTTGGTCGTTGGCTACTGGGAAGGGTCTCGGCGCCGCCGTGCGAGACGACGAGGGCTATGTCCCCCTGCAGACGGTCGAGCCGTCTGCTTAATCTTTTTGTTTTCATGGCATTCGGTATGGGTGTTGCAGTCTGTTTATGCTGTTCTCGGTTAGGTGTAGGACTGGAGCTTAGGGTTTGCTTATAGCGTTATTTTACGAATGGTTTATATCTCTATTGTTGTTACAATTGTTTTGCATGTTCAGAATCACAACAGAGGATGACAGAATACCCACTTTCTTGGTTGTCAAGAACAACAGTAAAGTTGACTGGTATCCGTGCTGAAATGACTCTGCTGTACAAACGTTTTATCACTCTGAGCTTTGGTTTCTCTGACCTCGCCGAGCTGCAGATCGACAAAATCTTGAGTGACAGCCAAAGGTGATCCAAAATGCTCAAGCTCGAATGATGCAGAAAAGCATCCTCTCACCTATCCTGGCGCTCATTGAGAAATATTGAAGTGACATGTCTGATCACATAGTGGCACATGAGACGGCCAGTGGTCTGATCGTTGCAGAGTACGGTTGGCGTTTATCGGATGCACGGGGAAATGGTGATATTTTGTGCGCGCTCGACCAGGGTAGGCAATAGTGGAGGAGAGCTACTTCTATGGCTAAAGGATTAAATGTAGAAAAGTGTCAGGTTCCCATAGAGTCTACTACCGCGGAAACTGAAGATCGCTAGATTCTTGATAGGTCGTCATTCATAATGTCAGAAAAACCCGACAGAAACCAAAGAAGCACAAGACCAAAAAGCAGACCGTACATCAGATGAAGGTCACTGTGCGCCTCATTTAATCTTTCTTCTCCGTCTCCGCTGACTCGGCTTCCTTCTCCTCAGGCTTTGATTCAGCAGAAGAAGCCTCTGTCTTAGATTCTTCTCCCTCTCTGGGTTTACTGTCATCAAGAACAATGTCGCCGTCCTTATCAGCGGTGGCTGAATCGCCAGTGTTTTGAGGTTCGGTCGCGCTCGAAGCAGAGTCGTTGGCGCCGTCGGTGCCCTGAGAATCCGCTGCCGCTCCATGATCGCCCAGGTTCATCTCCACGCCCTTTCCGTCTTGCAGACCCATGTCCTTGACACCGACAACTGGAGGACCACGGGCGTGTGGAACTTCTTCAGATTGGTCAGGCGGTGGGGAGGAAACGACAGCAGCAGCGGAATCCTCGTTCTCTGCGGCGCCTGTCGTGCCGTCAACCTCGGCATCTGGAGGCTGTGCAGTTATCGCCTCTCCAGTGGCTAAATACGTGATAGTTCAGTTAGCAAAGCCAGGCATATTGAGTATCAAAAAGCTGCAACCAAGAAGGTAAGAGAGAAGAAGAAACGTACCGTCCTCCAATGCACTACCGTCCTCGCTCTCGAAGGATGCATTCGTCAACCACGGAATAGGGGTAAGTAGTGCACCTCCCAGAGATTCGTCTCCTCCAAAGGCGTCAGTGGCCAAATAGGTACTACCGGCACCGCCTGCATGCAGAATCCCATTCGGCCCAGCCGTACTCGTCTGCGTCTGGAAGGGAAACACGTCTGCGCTGCTGGTCACAGAAACAACCCTGTCCAGAGCACGAAGATATGCCGGTAAGGTTCTATAGTGTGCCGTCGGCCGCAGGATCAGCTCCGCGAGTCTCTGGATTGTATGCGGGGGCTTTTCTGTGAAGAAGGAATTGATTGAGGACCGAATGGTAGTCAATAGAAATGCGAGAGGTGGTGGAAGCGTGTTGTTTGCTTGGTCGTTAGATGACTGAGGCTGTGAGTCCGGCATTCGCTCGCTCAAGGGAGGAGGTGTGCCCGTCTGAGGGGCTCGAGATGCCTGGGGATCGACCGGTGATGCATTTTCTTTGTTGCTGCTTGCGAGCGGGAAGGAATTCGTGGCCGCACTCTGGGGGGACTGTTGTGGGAAATACTGCGGGCCAAAAGAAGCGGCTGGAGGGACTCGCGGCATGGGAAACACGTTATGAACAATCTAAAGCACTTGGTCAGAAGTCTCGAAGGCGCGTCTGGGACGATTGAATCGCACGTAATCTAGTCGCTCGAGCAGCGATGCAACCATGCCAGCCCATTTCTCTCTGTCACAGTGTATCAGCATCTCCCAGCCACGGTGGAATCGCAAAGTCGCATAACATACACATCCATCGACCCGCCATTGGCGACTGCCTCGAGGGCGTCCTCATCTGCCATAACGAAGCGAGTCAGTGCGTGCTCTCCCTACGACTGCAGCTTTGCGATAGTTGTAATCATCTAGACGGGGCACACTCACCCAGCGACATGGTTCGTGCAGCGAAAAGCAGGCGATGGTCCGGCTGCGACTGCAAAGCTGGGGGCGATCAGGCGGTGAGACCTCCAAAGCTTATTGATTGGCCGGTGCTTATCAGATAGCGGCACGTGACAATCGCGAATTTTCCAGCGACGGAGGGGCATGATGCTTCCTTTCTCAACTCACCCCAAACACCATGTGGAACGCCCCCAAGGTTGGAATCCTCGGCGGCGGCCAGCTGGGCCGCATGCTCGTCGAGTCCGCCAACCGATTGAACATCCAGGCCAACGTGCTGGACGCAGACAACTCCCCCGCCAAGCAGATCAGCTTCCACGACGGCCATGTGACGGGCTCGTTCAAGGAACGTGAGGCAGTACGCCAGCTCGCGAAAACTTGCGATGTTATTACGGCCGAGATCGAGCACGTGGACACCTATGCGCTCGAGGAGGTGGCGTCGCAGGTCCGCGTGGAGCCCAGCTGGCAAGCCATTCGGACGATCCAGAACAAATTCGATCAGAAGGAACACCTGCGGAAATATGGGATCCCTATGGCGGACCATCGTGAACTAATCAAGAATACACCGGAGGAATTGGCTGAGATCGGGGAGCAATTGGGCTTCCCCATGATGCTCAAGTCTAAGACAATGGCATATGATGGTCGTGGTGGGTAGTGTCCATATTTGTGCACTTTGATGGCACACCACTGATGAATTTCCCAGGAAACTACCGTGTCAACTCAAAGGCGGATATCCCCGCAGCCCTGGAGGCTCTGAAGGACCGGCCACTGTATGCGGAGAAGTGGGCGTACTTCAAGATGGTTAGTCACTTTCCTATGCCCCAGGGCTAGCCGTGTTCTCACATTGTCTAGGAACTCGCCGTAATGGTCATCAAGACCAAGGACGATGTCCTCTCATATCCCACCGTGGAGACTGTCCAAGAAGACTCAGTGTGCAAGTTGGTGTACGCACCAGCACGAAACGTGTCCGACATCATCAACGAGAAAGCCCAGGCGCTTGCCCGGAAAGCGGTGTCGGCATTCGAGGGCAAGGGTGCATTTGGCGTGGAGATGTTCCTCCTGGAAGACAGCAGCCTCATGCTGTGTGAGATCGCGAGCCGAATCCACAACTCGGGTCACTACACCATTGAAGGCTGTGCGCTATCACAGTTCGACAGCCACCTGCGCGCGATCCTGGACCTCCCGATCCCAGCCAAGAGCTTGGAGATCCGCCAGCCGTCAATCATGCTCAACCTTATCGGCGGCGCGACAACAGACTCGCACCTCCAAGCCGCAGAGCACGCGCTCTCCATCCCTAATGCTAGTATCCACCTGTACAGCAAGGGCGCCGCGAAGCCTGGCCGCAAGATGGGCCATGTCACCGTCACGGCACCGACGATGCACGAGGCTGAGACCATGATCCAGCCGCTGGTGGAGGTTGTCGATAACATTCGCGCCCAACGTAGCGATGTCAAGACCCCCGCCGCGAAATCTGGGCCATCGCCGCCCCCGCCCCAGGTGGCTGTTATCATGGGCTCTGACAGCGACCTCAAAACCTTGGTGCCGGGTCTCAAGCTGCTGCGCGACTACTTTGGCGTCGAGCCCGCCGTCGAAATAACCTCTGCCCACCGCACCCCGAACTACATGGCTGAGTTCTCTGCGCAGGCCGCCTCGCGCGGTATCAAGGTCATCATTGCCGCTGCCGGTGGCGCCGCCCATCTCCCCGGCATGGCTGCCGCGCACACCGCGCTCCCTGTCATCGGCGTGCCAGTCAAGGGCAGCTCGCTCGATGGCGTTGACAGCCTGTATAGCATCGTGCAGATGCCGCGAGGTAAGCTAAAACCACACGATCTTTAAATATCTTTCTCGGTAAGGTTAACAATTGAACTGCAGGCGTCCCCGTCGCAACAGTCGGCATCAACAACAGCATCAACGCGGCCCTCCTGGCTGCTAGGGTACTGGGCTCCTTCGACCCAGCCATCCAGCGCAAGGTTGAGGCCTATGCTGAGGAAGCACGTGCCGAGAACATGGAGAAAAAGGGGGACCAAGCTGCGCGAGCTGGGATGGGAGAAGTACTTTGAGCAGATGTAGCTCTTTCCTCTCCTTTGAAGATTTCGTCTTTCAAAATTGGTTAATGAAGAACGGATTCTTTTGCAGCTATGGCAGGAAAATAGATGGGTTCGAACATACAATCGCAGCCAGGAATCATGGCACTCAGGAGCGATACTGCTGCCCTCACACTAGGCTAGATCTTCCCTACCTATAGCGGTAGTCCCTATGCCGCGCTCGCGCTCTTAAGAGTCATGCCTTATCAGAATGTGGTAGTAGCCACTATACGCGGGCTGAGGGGAGTCAGTCATTCGGTGAAGGATATCAGTATTCGTACAGCTTGCCTAGATAGTGCTGACGGGCTACTCGAGAGTTGGGAGATATATATCCATACCCCTCGACCTAGGCCCGAGACCCAAGCAACCCTAATTAGAATGACAATGAAGTCTAGACTGCTCTACACATATCGATTGTATCTATTTCAATCAATTCCTTAGGTCCTTTGACAAATATTCAGCAGCTGCGGTCACGAAGTACATTATTTGATCCCCTTCGCACCGACGAGGCCGATCCTCCAAAAGCACCAGAACAATTCAAAGGCATTCCATTCCATCATGTCTCAGGGTTGTAAAAGGGCCTTTTTGAATATGTTCATCAGGCGCTAGGCCTCTTCCCGCTAATAAAGGTCATCGGCGCTGCAACAGACTGTCGGGTAAGAAAGAGAGTGCTCTTTCCCTTCCACTGCACTAACGCGAAATAATAATAAAGGATCACGGCCGGTTCCATTCCAGCGGGATACCAGAACGTGAAGTAAAAGCACACAAGAGAAAACTGCGGTGCAACCATGGCAGAAAAGAAGAAAACCGACCAACACTTACAGACAGCAGCGGCAAAAAGGTCGCAGAAAAATTGAAAAACAGTCGCAAGCAGAAGGCAGAAATAAATGGCATGGCAGAACGCAGAGAACAAGAAAGGGGAAATGCAATGGTATTCATGTTGGAATACTTGCTTTCCCGCCCAGCCGAAAACGCCGTCCGATAGATGAAGCCGGGTATATCCAGCACCGTGATGCAACATGTACGAAGAAAACGAAGAGAAGGCCCCGGGTGAAAGCCGGTGCTTTGCCTTGGGCCATGTAGAAAAAAGAGAATAGGAAGTAACAAGAACGACTTTTGGGGTGGCTCAACTTCGTGATAGACATTGTGGAATGACTAGTGGCCCCCTTGCAAAGGTCCCATAAAGCTCAGTTCGTGGGTATTGATTGCAATTTCCGTTTTGTCAGAGGCGGGCGGGGACTCGCAACCAGTGTCGGAGGAGTCTCGCTCAGGCTCAGGCCAAGTGGCCACCATAAAGACTTGTAAGAGACAAAGAAAGGGAGGTTGGGGTCTTCATCTGGCTCCAATGCCAAACATGCCGACCCCGTAGCTCCCGCCTCGTTCGGAGAGAGGTGTCGACACTTTGGAAACGTGATCCTAGATCCCGGTCTATTAGTCGTCTGATATTCATTGTCGGGATCCTTTCTTCTTACCTTCTTTCGTTTCTTTTTCCCCGTTCCCTCGCCATTTGAGTAGAAACCAGCATCGGTATCGTCGTCGGCGTAACCCTCGCCGTATCCGACAAAGCTGTTGTCGTCATAATGTCTCTTGCGACCTCGAGTCGGGCGGGGCCGCTCTGTCTCTAGATGAGACCGGGGCGTTCCGATCGACTGACCGACCGACCGGCCTGCGGCTGGAGTAGGGGCAGTCTTCTTTCCTGTATCACCAGGTGCCTGCTGCTTAGCGGGCTTCTCATGGCCCAAGACATCCTCCCAGAAATCGTTGTTGGGGACCGCGCCGGGCGCCATTTGCATAGCTCTGGCCTGAAGCTTTTGCAGTTCCGAGTCCATATCTGCGACCTTGATCGCCTTCCCAAACACCTTCTGATTCTGCCACTCCTCCTCGGGCCATAGGGTCAAGTGTCTCAAACTGCCAGGAGCGCCGGGTTCCTGTTTCACTGGTTTGTTTCGACCCGCAAGCCCCAACCCCTTGAGCTTTCCTTCGTAAGACTTTCGCAGCCGGTTAATCTTATCTCCCGTCGTGGGGTCCACCCTTGCTACCGATTGCGCAACCGGGCCTAACCCGTAGAGGGAGATCAAATCCAATGAAGGATCTGGACCAGTCACAGTAGGCGCTATCAAGGAACGAAGAAGACAGTGTTAACAAAGTTTGATTGCCAAAAAATGCAGCAGGAATCACCCTGCAGGGGAAACCATGGTCAATTTCAGGGAGTCCTTACAGCTTTTGCAAAGATGGAAAGCCGAGGTGAAGTTCTTCTGAAGAGCATCCAAGCCAGGAATGACGGGACGGTGAAGGGATTCCTTATCCACGTCCATAGCATCCACATCTGCTGCGCCCTCAATGCCGGTCGCTGGATTTGTAGTTTCGGATTGCCGATCGTGGTCGGTCCGCCTATGTTCAGTTGCTTCTTGATTTGTAGACCCTGTCGAGTTCTGCATCCCCACACCAGGAAGTTTGCTCGAATAATCCGTCTCCTCCATAGACATCGCATTCGCTGGGTGACCACCCACGCTGCTGGCAGGAGTGGGAAATGAGTTCGTCGTGCTCATAGTCGGTTGCTGAGAGACCTGAGTAGACATCGGTGTGGAGGATGGAGGGGAAGATACCGTCGGGTGTTGCGCGGTCGTCTTATTTGGTGATGTCTGCGAGGATGCGAAGTTGGAGACATGACTTTGATCGCTGACCGACATCAACGGAGGAGATGTCGGGGTCTGGGGAATGTGATCCGAAGCAACAGGATGCCGGTGGCTCTCTTTCAGAGTACCAGAAGCGGGTGATGAGGGTGACAGAGGTCCTGCTCGGAAGGTCGACAAAGTGCGATCAGACATGAGCGTCCAGGGGGCAGATTAGCATGCACAGATGTTCAGAGCCAAGGCAGCCCTTGTTCCACGATCGAAAACAGCGAGTCACGAATCGTGAAGATTGACACGAGCGCTAGGCCTGGAGGGAGGAGGGGGAAACCCGGTCGACGGGCGCTCAGGCGGGCGAGCAAGTCGTTCCACGGCCGGCTTAGGTCGTATGCATTCCAGATTGGCGAAAGAGATCCTAGGAGATGGAGAACGGGATGGTCGGATGGGGGGGATGGGGGGTGGGTGAGGTTGAGGATGGGGATGGACAGGCCTGAGAGGCGCTGAGGATGACTACGGCAAAGAAGTTCTGTCACGTGACTGGGCCACTTTAACGGATCGACGAACTTAATGAGTTACTATAGATAGGAATAAATAGGAACTATAGAGATGGAACTATACACCAGAACTCAACAATGGAAATCTCTTGATTGTTTATGAAAACATGGTTCGTCAATCATGGCCAGCTCATACAAAGTGGGCTGATGGTTGGCAACGCGACTGGGGCGAGGAGGTACGTATATGTAGCAGAATCTTTCAGAGAATAGACATCCTGTAAATAAAAAATGGCCCGACTTCAGATACACCTGATTTACAGCGCCATTCGAATTTGTTCATGATTGATAAAATGCATTGGACTCGTTCACCAACTGAGCAGATACATCGGGAATATTCTGCTCGAGCGACGCCATGAGTTCGAACTGTTCCTGTTGGCTGAGCGTGCGCTCCCGCCAAGGAGGCACGGGGAATGGCTCATTGAAATATTGAGAGTACTGATCGCCGATAGAGGCCGTCCAATTCATGGGATCACAGGTGGCGTCAACGTACGCCAGATGGCTCGCGGTGGTCGAGGCAAGTGAGAAATGGGGATCCCAGCCTTGAAGACCCGGGACAATCGAAGGCATCGTGTTATAAGGGGTGTTGAGATCAACGGAGGCTTCCGGATACACGGCGGCCGGCGCACTGTATGTCTGGAGTGGATACTGAGTTGCGACACCTGGAGCTGTAGACGAGGCTTGCATTCCGAACTGAGGAGCTATTGGCGAAACTTGCGCAGATTTGAAATGATCATGAGCCATGATTGGAGGCGTGGTCTCGTGAGTAAAGGGGGCCGGATCCGCGGAGGGTCCCCTTGAAAAGACACCGGTAGAGGAATTATCACCAGTTGACGGGTTGGCCCGGTTGGGTTGTGAATAATAGGAGGCAGTCGTAGAACTTGAAGGGCTTGACATTGGTGGCGGGGTCGTGAGGCCCAGTGATGAGGTCGGGGTCGGATGGTTGGAAGGCGAGTGCACAACAAACGACTCTTGGGTGTTATAGGCTTTGAGACAAGCGATGATAAGACGTTTGTAGAGAAGCAAGGCCGACTCGACGCCTGGCCACCTCTCGGCCGCAAAGACAATCACTTCAAGCGCGGTATCCAGATGACCTTGGACTTCTTCCATTGAGTGCTCCTTTCGGATTTCAGGATATGAAAGAGTCCACAGGATAGTATTCAAAGCCATGAAAAGGGATTGGGTGAAGATCCATGTCATGTCAACAGAGCTGCTGACCATCTGTTCCCGGTGCATGGCAACATTGAAGACGGCCGCATCATAACATATTTTTGCAGCGTTGACGGATGGTTCAGGTACTTGGGGGGATGGCCGATACATGAGAATCACAATTGTGTTTCTCCGGCCTTGGAACCTATTTGCCGCGAACAAGTCAACCACAGAACATCTTGTGTAGCGTCTACTTGGAATCCATACCATTGCGCGTTCAGTCCGCTGCCATCATCATGTTTGGGGCATGACGCCACCCAGTGGTCGATTTTAGCCAACATTTGGGCGAACCACGGATCTTGGTCATCGGCCGGGGTGTCGCGCTTGTTGAGGTAAAGCGTCCGCCGAGCTTCCATCTGCAGCAGTCGCATCTTGAAAAAGTGGACTGCGATACACTTGGGCACGACCGGCTTGGCTCCTGGGACAATTCCCTCGGCTGTGATATGGCGGTCATCCACCAACTCGAAGAATTTCACGTCAATATGATCGTGGCTGACGCTGTTGCTGTTTGGGCGACCAAGGCTGTGGGCGAGCCCCAATTCCATTGACGACACGACCCAAAATAGCCTTCGGCGCATGTCGATCTCCAGGGGATTTAAAGGTTCCCCACTTCGAGACTTGGTGATGGTAGCCTCTTCGGTAAAGCCCAATTCCTGGCACAGTTTCACGGCCGTTCCTGTGACCCAATACGATGCTGTCCGGGTGGGTGTCAGTATGGAATACTGTGCAATCAGCACAAGGCACTGTAAGGCCTTCAGATCCATTAGTTTCAAAGTCGGCTCCAAGAAAGGCAAGGCAGCCAGATAGTAGCTGTCAGCTAAGCCGGCATATTGTGGGCTAAGCTTTTGCATACTGATGGCAATGACCATCCGCAGTTGAAAATTCTGGCAGGGATCCTTGGATCCGTTGAAGACATCTTCCACATCTTGCCGAAAGGTGGGCTCGTGTAGAGTTGGGAGCAAGGCTTGTGCTGTATAGAGCTAATCAGTCTCAAGCACTTGCACTAGAGACTGGTGGTATCCCAGGTCCTGGAAGACCCACGTACCTTTCGCGATGAACAAATCGATCAACTTGCATGTCAAATTCTGCGGAGGCAGATTGGGCTGAGGGATCGAGCTGATCATAGGGTATACCTTCGAGGTCGGTTTCGAATCTTCCTGCGCAAAGGCCGCCTTGATCTCTTGGGCCGTGAAGTCGGGCACAACATCTTTGATACTCTTGGAATCAGTGTTCTGTTTGGCCATTTCCATGACCAAACGGGTGATGGCAATCCCGCTGGAGGGCCCAAGATATCGCGGCTCGTCATTCTCTTGGAATCGGATGCGACCTGCGCCCCGGACCATCAGTTCGGCATCGGCAGAATGCTGAATCTGTTTCTCCGCCGCTGCGAGTTCCTTCTCTAATTTCCGCGCCTTCTCTCGGAGGGACACAATATAGGTCCGCGGGATGGTGGTGTCTCGAGTGGAGTCATAGTATACGCACTTGGCATCGCTTCGCACGCAGGGCGCACACCGAGGGATCCCCGGGTCGCATTTGGATTTCCGCTACAAAGAGTACAAGTCAGTAGATGGGGTTACGAGTGGTGTGGTGGCTCCACGGTACCTGTCTACACCTCGTGCAGGCCGTGAGGGTGTGCGCGATGCGGCCATCTGGCAGTTCGAGGGTGTGCGATTCGCCTGGAGATGGCTGCCCGGCGAATCCAGGTGAGGTGCCCGGTCGTGACTGGACCATTGCTCAGATCCCGCGACGTTGCGCAACAAACCCCAGTCGCATGGGCCGGATAGATACTTCTTCAAAGGGTCCAGAAGACACGCGATCGAGTACAGCGGGGGCCGTCGACATGATCCTTCATGCTCGATTGGGGCCAGACATGTGCCGAAACGGCGGTCGGATAAATGGACGGCAAACGAGGCGGCGGTGCAAGGGGGAAGGGTAAGGATGCTGCGGTGAGGGATGGCCCAAAAGATCCTCGCGTTCCTTGAGCTTCGGGAGCCGACGGTGTACAGTCAGAAATCACAGTCGGGCTCCAGCCAGCCTCGGGCCAGATCTGGATCGACGGAGAATGGGGCTGTGGAAGCGATGGCCCACGGTTGGGTCGGGCGGGTAAGATCTAGGTGAGAAGGCAGCTGAGAGGAGGTGAAAAGGGTTGAAAATAGGCGAAGAGGGAAGAGACAGAAGGGGAAATAGGAATCATGAATCAACGACTACATCCGGCAATGACGGAGGGGTGGAAGTGCCTGATGCCCCTCTTCAGGTCGATCGCGGCACATCATCCATTCCTCCACTCGCTCACATTCTCTCCCGCCATAACACAAGCCTCCCGAAAACACACTCCACATACACATCTTTGTTCTCACCAGGCTTCTATCACGAACTACCGCCCTCGGGTAAGGCTGACCCTCTCTCCTGATGCTCCTGCAATCGCTAAAACGCCCCCAGGCTCATGCAGGTCCTCCCTGGGCGCCGACGAAGGATCAGTCGGTGAGTTTATATATATTAATATCCATCGTACCTACGTGGTTGCTGTGCGGCCCTCGGGTCTGCCTGCCCCGGTCAGAATTGCATTGCCACCCGGCTGCTTCCATGGCTGGTTCCCGTGCAGGGGGTTTCCCTATCAAAGCGAACCCTCGCTGACACCACCAATGTAGAGAATGAGCAGCCATGCCCGCAACCGCCACGACCTTCCTGGACAACCCGCTGCTCAAAGTCAGCCGCCCGGTCGCCGCCTGCTCGCGATGTCGCACGGCGAAGATCAAATGTGACGGCAAGCTCCCCGCCTGCTCGGCCTGCGAACGCGTCGGGAAAGCCAGCAGCTGCTCCGGGGCCAGTGATGAGTTCGCCAAAGGCAAAGAGAGGAGCTATGTGGCCTCGCTGGAGGGCTACTGTGAGAAACTGGAGAAGAAGGTCACCCGACTCCGGGCCCGCCAGGACTCGCTCTCGGCAGAAGGCAGCGGCACCATCGCCCGGGAGGTGTCCATCACCTCCATTGTATCGGCTGGCCCGCCGGGCCCAGCCCACCGCAGAGAGGCCTCAGATATTGATGATCTAGTGGGAGATTTTGGTTTCCTGTTGGTACACGCCTCGAAACTCATAGAAAGTGGGCTAACATATATATAAATCCTCAGGTCAGTCAATGCGACCTCACGCGACTTTCGCGGCATCACTTCGAGCACCTCCTTCGCCAACCTGCTCCTCTCCGTCGCTGTCGTGGAGCTGCCCCCGCCACCACCTTCGTCAGACTCGCTTCCTGCGCGGCACGAAGCTATGCCCCTGCTCCAGCACTATTTTGACAATATATTTATCCAGCTGCCCTTCTTCGTCGAGACAAACTTTTGGACGTCGGTGGATGCAGTGTATCAGTCGCAAGGCCGCTTCGCCAAACCATTTGACCAATGGATGCTGCGCATGGTTCTCGCCATTGCGTCGGCCTCGGTGTCATATCATAATAATGATGAGAGCCACAAACGAGCGTTGGCTTTAGTGTCAGAGGCTCTAAGATACACCGAGGATGTTCTTCGCCCGGGCTCTGTTTCTGGGATCCAGTCAATCCTGCTGCTCGCTCAGTACTCCCTGGTTGACCCAGGGCACTTTCGGAGCTGGTATCTTGTTGGAATGGCCGTAAGGGTCATGGTAGACTTGGGTCTGCATCAGGATCCTCCCGCCGAGGTGCTATCCAACGCAGATCGGCTGGACGTTCGCCGTCGCGTGTTCCATTGTATTTATAGTCTGGACAGGTCTGTTATTTTTGGCCCCTTTGCGATGCAGATACTGATTTTTACTTTAGAGGAATGAGTGCCGCCTTGGGACGAACCTTTTCTTTCTCGGATGCCTCCGTGAATGTCGAGTTGCTGTCCGCAAACACATCGGGCCGCGCCACAGCTGACGATAGCCCTTTCTTCTTGCGAAGCCCACTGCCGGCAATACACATTGTGAAAATCAGGCAAATTCTATCGAACGGATACCAAGAAATGTATTGCAATGGGCGCGATCCGTCCCCACAGCCCTTAGTAATGACATGGACTCTGTGCTCTCGGGTGAGAGACTGGTACCACCAGCGGCCCCAGAACGCGCCCAGCCACTTTTCCCTCCTGTATAGACTGGAACTGCTATACACCATGATCATCCTCTTGTCACCTTCTCATCGATATCCTCTCCCGTGCGATTACAACAAGGCTCTCCTATTCGACCGATCCATGGACTACATCAGCCAGATCCACCAGGTACTGGAGAACCCCAGCATCCTTCCATTCGTGACATTCCTCGACATCCAACGCGTATACCAGGTGGGCCAAAAGTTCGTCGAGGTCTTGTCTGAAAACTTTGATCTCTTGCTGAGCGCCGCTGTGCCTCTTCCTCCCCCGGTGCCAGCCGGCACACCCGACCCGCCGATGCTGGGCGAAGAGGACCGTATCAACTGCCGTCCTCGCGCGATCCGCTGTCTGGCGTACGTGCGCGAGCTGATGAAATACAGTGCCCGGAAGTGGGACCTGTCATATCTGCTGGAGAAGTTCGAGCAGTCGTCTGCGCCGTTGGAGGAACGGTTGGTCCAAAGTTCCGTGGCGTATTTACCTGGCCAGGGGATCTACGCGCAGGCGCCGTCGTCGGGGTTGCCGCTGGCCGGCAATGAGTACTCGGCGTATCACTTGGGATAGGTATGAGGGGGGAGACTGTAAGAGCTGTGGTTTTGTTAGTTTTGTTAGTTTTGTTACGACCGATATGCCTCTGTCCAATACCCCGGCTTGTTGAATATGATCGAGTCAATCACTTTCCAACGGTTCTGTGACACATTAGTTTCGTATGAGTGAGCGATCCATTTTCCTAAAGACGGACTGGACCCGTGCCGAGGATCGCCCGTTGCTTGCGAACAGCACGGTTCGATCAATAAACTCATCAATAATCATACCAAAATAATTACAGCACGGAGTCAATGCAGTAGTGCAGAAATATATATCTCGATAGTCCCTCGTGTGAGTGTCGATCAACAAACTATGGACCCGCAAGCCTCCTAAGGGAGTGGCTGTAGGACTTGACTGGAGAAGGACTGGAATTAAACCCTAGAACCAAGCGTTGGGCGTCAATATTTGACGCCCTCGTGGCCAGAACCAAATGGCAAGCCCAACCTTATTATTACCCTTCCCTTTCTCAGCGGACCTCCAATCCGAACGGGGTCCGTCGGAATTGATCCTCGCAAGCTAGTGAACCTTGGGCCATAGGAAAAATGCAATTCATAAGAGCGGTATGCATTTCTGAGTAACCGCGGCCTAGCACAAAGGGATCTATGAGCTATGCGTCCCGTCCCTGATTAAAAAAATGATACCACTAGTAGTGAAGCGCGACAAAGGGTAAGAAAAAACGCCAGTCACGCCATTTACAGCGCCATTCCCGTGGACTCGGCAGTCAGCCAAGCTAATTAATCCTGCCCGTGTTGGTGGCAACGATGGCGACACAACTGACTAGCGCGAACGGCGGGACAGGGCTAAGACATTATGGATTCTACTTTTTTTGATTAGGGTGGTCCGTCCGCCTTGTTGCAAAGGGGGGTCCATGTCAGCAGTGGTACTTCTGCCGGTAGTTAATACGGACTTAACGTAACCACATAACTGGGGGGAAGGCTCTAAAGGGGCGCCACGATCTTGCCGCCAGCCTCGTGGGTGCTGACCCCCGGACCGGCAGATAGATATACATACGATGAGGGAGCAGGAGGGACGACAATTCTTTTATGTTGAGATGTGTCTGTTGTGAGTTTACGGATCGAGCCGACTGAGTTTGTGATCTTGCTCCTCTACCCACAATAAATCTCGCAAGGTCGTCCGGATCAGGGCCGACTCTCCCTTTCAGGGCCAGGGCCAGATGAATCGGTCGGAGATGATGCGGTGGCGCCTAAGCTTTGCGGTGGATAATCAAGATCGGGAGGGGCTTCCATCACTACCGTATGGAGTGAATGGCTTTGAACAGGGCAGCTGAAGTTGGTACCCATAAAAGGGGTCCAACTTGGTACGGGACCAGTTCCACTCTGGGCCAATCGGGGAGCTATGTGTGGCGGGTTCTTGTTAGGGGGCCACTTCCTCCGTGGAGTGGAGTGGGATCGCGGCAGCAAACCCTGGCGGACTTAACCATGCTGGGCATATGGGGTTGGCAGCTCCGGACTGATTGGCGGTAATGTTCCTTGGTTCGAGCTTATACTATTTGGTGTCGAACCTAAACAGTTGCTCCCTTCGGCATTTCAAATCATGAATACCACGATCCTGACGCTGAGGTCATGGCCCCATTTTTGTTTATTTTTTCAGATAATTACAAGAGACTATGTATTGCATGTAAACATAGTCCATACTGGAAGGAATAGGATCGCGTTCTCCGCTCCGCTCCTGCTTAGCGTGTTTTTCTCCGAGATCCTGTTTGTTTGTTTGGTTTTTTTTCTGTTCCATGACGATCACAGTGATCTGCCTTGAGCCCTGGGCCGGATCTGGTACCCTATCGAGCCCACCCGGACGTGTTCGGACAAGCTCTGGCTAACCAGAAGACAGCTTCGACGATAGTCAGGAACTCTCGTCTCCATAGTAGAATCGGGATGCAGATCATAATTTGCACGTTAACCCATCACAGTGAAGACGGCTAACACGGTTATCTCCGGATAAACACATCATTCCCCATCGAATGAGAGTGCTAGTGTGTCCCGGGATTGACTTTTGATGGATTCGGGATGTTGTGGTTCTCCTGTTGTAGAGCCCTGAACAACATCATCCGACACGTCGTTAAGAGTGACATGACGCAGTACAACGCCGCAGATGCAGCACCGTTTGTCCTGCGGTCTCTGGATCTTCTCATCGTGCATGGCTATTAGGCTTGACAGGATAGAGATTGTCCCACTCCTCACTAGGCCCTGACGGCTTTAGTCAATAGTTACGATACGGAGTTGACCCGCCCTACTAGTAACCCAATGGACAAAATCTTGCAGGTGGACAAGATTAAATGGAGTCTGCTGCTCGGTCAGCCCTTGGCAGGCTGTCCATATAAATCCTATTCCCTCTCGCTTTTCTCTCCTGTTCTTTTTTCCTGCCTTCTATCCTACAGTCACTCTTTTGATCAAACTCTAGTCACTCCTTTTAAGCTTCTATATCACCCTATTCACAATGAAGGCCTCTTTCTTCGCCGCCATGGCCGCCATGGCTACTTCGGTCATTGCCGCCCCTGTCGCCAACCTTCCCGGCCTGGGCTCCATCACCAAGAACCTGAACCTGAACAGCATCACCAAGGACCTGCAGATTGGTGACATCACCCAGGAGCTCAACCTGAGCAAGCTGCCCGTCATCAGCAGCCTCAAGGACCTGACCGATGCTGCCGAGCAGCAGAAGGCCGGCGGCGTGCCCACCGGTTCCACTGGCCACCTCCTCCAGGACCTGGGCCCTGAGCTCAACAACATCCTGGTTGTGACCGGCCCCAAGGTCGGCTCCCTCCTGATCCAGCTGAGCCCCGAGGTGACCGCTCTCCTCACCAGCCTGGGTCTCCCCGGCCTCGGTGCCCCTCTGGGTGCCATCGTTGCCTCCGCCAGCTCTCTGGGCGGTGTCGTCGCCGGCCTGGGCCCCCACGTCGACGGCCTGGTGACCGTCCTCGGTACTGATGTCGGTGCTCTGCTGATCGGTCTGTCCCCCGAGCTTGCTGGTCTCCTCTCCGGCCTTGGTCTCCCCGGTGTCGGCGTCCCCGTCGGCACTGTCGTCGCTACTCTCGGCACCAACCTGAAGCGTGACGGTGCCAGCACCGGCCGTATCCTCGGTGGCCTCGCCCCCCAGGTCAAGGACACCCTCCTGGTTGTCGGCCCTGACGCCCAGCACCTCCTTGTCGAGCTCTCCCCCGAGGTTGCCGCCCTGGTCTCCGGTCTTGGCCTGGCCTCCGTCGGTGTTCCTCTCGGCACCGTCGTTGCCACCGCTGGCAACGGCGTCGGCAAGCTCATCGATGACCTTTCCACCCCCGTCGAGCAGCTCCTCCAGGTTACCGACACCGACGGCAGCCAGCTCCTCGTCAAGCTGTCCCCCGAGGTCGCTGCCCTGGTTGCTGGCCTTGGCCTCCCTGCCCCTGGCGTCTCGGTTGGCGCTGTCGTCGCCACCGTTGGCTCGAACCTGTAAAGAGTGAGTTTTACTGGTCCGTTGATCATGATCTCCTCTTGCTGATTCTTGTTGGGATAGATCAACTCCATGATGATCTCGCAGCCCACCGACTTCAGGTCGAGTTCTGACTCGATCCCCTGACACCACGGCTCTCCAGGACTTCCGGTGCAGCAGTAGGACAGCGGGCCGATGGGCTATCTGGATACCATGTTACATTATTATGGAGGCGTTTTTTTTCTACATTCTTGGACATTTATCATTAACTTCTTCCTTGTTGATCAATGTCATGACACCCATAATGTAATCATCTTCCTTGACCAGCTTCCCTATTCTACGACCAGTTTCCCTATTTGACGACCAGTTTCCCTATTCGTAGATGGCGCATTAGGGTTTGGCAGACTAGGGGTCGCTCCACTTTTCGTCAGCACCAATCACGGTCCCGCCTGGGTCCGTTATCGCCGTCGTCCGCCACCCCTTGTGCCTTAGACTTTTTGACGCGCACCTTCCCTTCATCCGTGAGGCCCATTTCTTCGTCTTCTTGATCTTCGTCTCCGTTCTCTTGCTCTTTCTCTTCCCCCCTCGCACTCCTTTCCTCACTCCGATGTGTACTCCGTGAACCCTGTCCTCGTCCTCGCTTTCGAGTTTGCGTGCTCGACTCTTCCCGCCCACCCCTTCGCTGCAGGAACTATGCCCTCATGTCCGAAGGCGACACATTCGACAGCCCCTTCAGCTTGTCCCCACGTTCCACGGCTGGGAAGTTCACCGAACACACGATCACGGCCACTCTGATCGCGATCGCCTGGTACAATGCCATCGAACTGATCGTCCTCTGCTTTGCGACGTTTAAGCGGTATGGCGGGTGCTACTTCTGGTGCCTGCTCATCTCCTCGATCAGCATCATCCCCTTCGCGCTGGGATATCTCTTGCTCATCTATAATATCTACGACAACCTATTCCCGGTGGCGATGGAGCTGATCGCGTGGTGTGGAATGGTCACAGGCCAGTCCCTTGTCCTTTGGTCACGATTGCATCTCGTCGTGCACAACCCAGCCATCCTCCGATACACTCTTGCCATGATCATCACCAGCGCCATCATCTTCCACATCCCTGCCTCCGTTCTTGAGCTCGGCTCCCACTCCAATAAATCCTATTTGTTCAACAAAGGGTTCAGCGTCTTCGAACGCATCCAGCTTGTGGGCTTTTCTTTGCAAGAGGTCATTTTGTCCGCCATATACTCCTGGGAGGCAGTCCGTCTGCTCAGTCTCCGCCCTCGACGCGAGTACAAGGGCACCTTGATCCAGCTGCTGGTGGTCAATATGATCATGGTCTGCATGGATGCCGCCATCATCGGCGTGCAGTACTCCGGCCTCTTCGATATCCATGTCACCCTCAAAGCCATGTGCTATAGCATCAAACTTAAACTCGAATATGCCGTTTTGGGCAAGTTGGTCGTCTTCGCTGAGATGTCGGGCAGCAATTCGGCGCCTACCGACCTGTCGGATTTCGTGGACCTGTCATACCACCATAATAACCAACTCCCTCAGGATGACGATGATAGTCGCACAAGAAGTGCTGGCGAGAGTCCTGATCGCCGTGTGCAGATCTCCTCGAAGGATTCCTCCTCTGTGGCCCCGCTGCGTGTTAGCTACTGCATGGAGGACGACAGTCGGAACGAGATGTAATTACTCTCCGGATATATCATGAATCATGCAGATAGACGTCTATAGATATGCCAATAATAATGAATCACATACACTGATGATTCACCTCGAATGAGGGGTTCCCCTCCTTCTCCTCCTGCTCCGTCGGATCCCGCCGTGATAGAGAAGTACAGCCAGTGGCCCAATAAGTATCTGGCAACACCCATCCAAACCAAATATTATTCCTTCCACCACTACCTATCTAACTATACTTCCACCATAATGACCAACCTGACCCCTCTGACACCCTCCCAACTCACCGCCGCCGCCACGGCAGCCCTAACTCTCCAACTATCAGCCCAGGACGAGCACTCCAAACGCCCTTTCGTCGCCCTCCTTCTAGCACCAGACAACTCCACAATTTTATTATCATCCTTATCCCTCTCGCACGTCCGGCACGCCGAAAGCGAACTCGCCCGCAATGCCGCCGATAACTTCGCCTTCGACTACTTGGCCCGCTGCACCCTGGTCTCAACCTGGGAGCCGTGCGCCATGTGCGCGGGGACTATCTACTGGGCGCATATTGGGCGCGTGGTGTACCTTGCGTCGGAGAGTGAGTTGCGGAAGTTAACGGGGAAAGGGAATAAGGAGAATCTGACGTTGGATTTGCCTTGCCGCGATGTTTTTGACAAAGGGCAGACGGAGGTCGAGGTGATCGGCCCGGTGGTGGAGTGGGAGGAGAGGATTGTGCAGGATAGTAGGAGGTATTGGGGGCGGGTGTGATAGAGAGATCTATTCTTGGAGAGTGTCGTTCTCTCCGAGTTGCTGGTGTGGATAGCTCTTGTGGGTAACTCTCTGATGGAGCTGCTGCAGTCAGGTGGAACTCCTAGTATTGAGCCTAGCACATGAGGTAAGTAGATGTTGACTCCTCTACCAAGTCCAGAGACTCAATTGAAACAGATCCGTATTATTTATGTCACAGAGTGTAATAGATGGTTTCAACAAGGTATAATTGTTGAACCTCATATAGTTCAATACACCATATAGCCACGGGGAGACCGACCCAGAGATAATATGAAATCAGGGACTGGGGGCTACGTGCCGTCGTCACCACCTACGGAGTACCACAGCCCAGATTCATAGCTCGCCTCAACCTAGGGCCCTTTTCTCGGAAATCCTCCACGACCCTGTTTTCCTCCCAGTCCCATCAACACGCGTCCCGCCACATGCTGATTGCACCACACGCAGCGGCTTCCCCCGTGGCTAGACCAGTCAGGTGACCGAGGATCGACCCACTGCGTGGATCAAATAGTTTGTCTGGCAAAGGCAGTGGTCTCCCGCGCTATTGCCTGACCAGCGTACAATAATTTCTGGGGCTGCTTCTATGGTTGGTCTAGAACGGATGCAAATAAAGCTATTCCATTGACGTCAATCTGATGCAGCCAGCTGGAAGGATAAACAAGGCCCCACCATGATGATGGGGCGCGTGTGCCAAGATCGATCTGGAAGCTCCGTCGATCAGGCTCCATCCATCCTTAGTTTGCGATGGAGAGTCAGTAGTTCTCCGTCTTCTCCGGGCCACTCGTGAGCTGCACGCGAATCTTTCATTGTTCTTGCCATGTTTCTCGAACCATTGGGATGACCCAGCTGGCTGGCATCTCTGGCAATGGCATCCATTCTTTTTCTTCTTCTTTTTTCTCTTCCGCGGGTGCGGCGATCCGGGATTCACACTGACGAGGTACGAGGTGCCACGACACCATGACGTCAGTCGATCCTCCAATCTGGATCGGGAAAGAAGTTTGTTGTTGGAAGTATGGCCTGGCCTGACCTGACTAAGAGCGCAGCAGCAACACTCCTCCTTCCGGAAGGGATCACTGACTGACCATGATGCTCGTCATCCCTTCCTTGTCTTTTATTATTTCTCCCTGTCCCCCTCTGCCCCCTTCCCCCTTTCTCCAGATTTTCCCTCCTGACATACCTACCTTCATTCCAGTGATACCCCTTCTTTATCCCAACACCCCTAATTTCAATTCCCCTGTCCGTATACACTCCATCCCACCGCTGGGCCTGTGCTAACCCTGCCCAGTTTTGCTCTGTTTCTACCCTCAGTTTTCGTCTTTGGTTCCTAAGGATCCATTGCCATCATGTCACCCAAGGCCAAGGATGTGAACCGTCCCACGGACACCAAGCAGAAGGAGAAAGTCAGTGGCACCTGTGCAACCAGTGATGCGATGGCGCTGACGTTGTTTTTGTTTTTCTCGAGCAGGACATCAACCAGAAGCTGCAATGGTTTGGCATGTACCACGGTAAGCATCCTGCCCTTGAACACAATGGACCATGTCACTCATATGTTGCTTCGTAGCCTTCAAGAACAGCAAGCTTCCGTCGGTGGGTTGCGATCCTAAACCCCTCGAACTCGGAATTGACCTGACTCATCTCTCGCGAACAGAACAAACAGTGTGATGTCGCCCTGAACAGTGCCCTGACGTCCAAGGTCCTCACCTCCCCGCCGGCTGAGCTGTCCGCCGAGGGCAGGGTTCTGGTCAAGGACCTGCGCAATGTCATCGACCAGTCCAAGAAGCTGCTCTTGTCCAAGAACGAGGGTGAACTGCTGCAGGAGTTCATCTGGCAGTCCCAGCAGATCACCGCGGGACAAGTGCAGACATCTGGTCTTCCCGTCGACAAGGACAGCGCCAAGCAGGATGGCCAGAAGGCGCTGGAGGGCTTTAAGACCCTGGGAACTCTTCTGATCACCAATGGAGAATTCCGCAAGATCCGTAAGCTTGACTATCCCTTTGCACGGATCTAGATATTGATGACTCCAGTGAGCGACGCCACCATCCTCCTCAAGGACATTGCGGCAGATGCGTCGCAGAAGGCTGCCAACCAGGTCCGGCCATCGGAAGAGCAGCTCTCGCAGATTGACGAGCCTGCTGAGGAGAACGTCTGGCACGAGAAGCCCAATGTCTCCAAGGAGGACATGAAGTCCAAGTTCAAGAAGAAGAAGAAGCAACAAGTACGTTATGCTTGCTCCCAACTCGTTGCGTGTCTGACTTGAATCTCGATCAAGGACAAGTCTAGTGTTGCTTCCAGCAACGATGATGCCTCGGTGGCCCAATCCGATGACAGCAAGAACAGTCGTACTCGTGAATACGCCGAGAAGACCAAGAAATACCTGTCCGAAAAGGTTCCCAAGGAGCGTCGCGAGCAGGTCATCTGGCGTCTGAAGAAGATGGTCATTGAGATCCAGGGCCATGCTGACTACCAGCAAGCCATTGAAACCCTGCTGACCATGGCGGAGAAGTATGCTGGCCACACCAAGTCCGTTGGTCAGCAGAGCTCTGGCACCGTCAAGGACTTCCGAGCCACCGACAGTGTGCAGGCTGCTGAGAATTGTCTACGGGTGAGTCTTTTACATCTCGCGACAATATTCAAGTATCAATTGCTGATTACCCATTCCATAGACTCTCATCGAGCGCTTCGCTAACAACACCTCCTTGAGCGATTTCTTTGACTCCTTGAACAAGATCTACACTGATGCGGACAAGGATCCTGAGCTGCGGAGATGGTTCAAGAACGTCGACACCTACATCAGGTATATGCAATCCAATTCGTTGGATAAAACTGGACTAACTAACATGTGATAGGAAATGTTTGCGTGAGCAAGGGTTCATCATGGAGGACGAGGCGAACCGTCAGTGGAATGAGCTGTATGACAAGGGCCACTATCTGCTGCGTGAGCGTTACAGAGACCACACCAACCGCATTGTGGATGAGATCAAGTTCCTGGCGGATCAGTTCGACAAAGACCCCCAGAACAGGGCCCTCGCCGAGTCGATCCAGCATCTCTTCAGGGACCTGGGCCGGAATACGGGCGGCCAAGTGGTGTTTAAGCAGGACCTGCTCAAAGATGTGGGCAATGTCATTTTGCCTGGCATTTTTGAGAATGTACGCTACGTTCCAATTCCGCGTATCGAGGTGTCCGACCCCATGGTCGACGTGGTGGTCGAGAACCTGGTCGTTGAAAGCGACAACCTGATGCCCAACGTTGTCGAGTTTGGCAGTGACAACTACTTCCGCTGGGGCCGCAAGAAGATCAGCAACAAGAGGGATAACAAGATCATGATCTCTGCGTCTGGCATTCAAGCAGATCTGCGTGATGTCAGCTACTACATCAAGAAGAAGGAGGGCTTCCCCTCGATCACCGACAGGGGTATCATGGACATCTTCCTCGGCGGCGAAGGCGTCAGCTTCAAGATTGCTGCTTCCAACGCCCATAAGCAGGATAAGGAGCACTTCGTCAAACTGGACAAGGTGGACGTGACCATCAAGAACATGGACATCAAGCTGAAGAAATCCAACCACAAGATCCTCTTCAACGTGTTCAAGCCGATGCTCTTCCGCGTGGTCCGTCCCGCTCTGCAGAAGGTCTTGGAGGAGCAGATCCGCAAGGCCTTCAATGACGCCGACGCCTTCGCCCACGAGATTAGCACCGAGGCCCAGCGTGCCCAGAAAGCCGCCCGCGAGGACCCCGATAACGCACCGGGCATCTTCTCCCGCTACGCTGACGCCATCCGGGCCCGCATGCAAGCCAAGGCCAAGAAGGCCGAAGAGATCGTCCAGCGTGATACCAAGGTCCAGACCGTCATGACCCTCCACGATTCCATTTTCCCGGACATCGAGCTGCCCGGCGGCGTCTCCAGCAAGGCAACCGAGTATGCCGACCTCGCTACCAAGGGCGAGCGCTGGGAGTCGCCCATCTTTAGCATTGGCAACGCCGGCGAGTCCACCGACATCCCTACCCAGGAACCTATCACCCGCAAGGCCCATAACACCAATGGTACCACGGACGTTGCTGGCGCCGCCGGTGCTTCTGGCAGCGCGACCGCGGCCGCCACGAACGGCACCTCCAAGGTGTCTGGGTACCCCTCGCGTGGCTTCTCCGATGAAGTCGACCAGGCCTTTGTCAACGACAAGACCAAGACCGTTGGCGACGGTATCAAGACTACCAACGGCACCACCGCCACGAACGGGTTCACCGCGGTCAACTAAGCTGTGCTCTTATGTACACCGCAACATCTCTCGGTGTGGCTTTTGCTTTCCTTATGAGTCCCCTAATCCGTTTTCTGCTGTTCATTCCGTGTCTGTCTCTTTTTTGGCAAGTTGTATGATTTCCCCCACCGAGCAACATCGTGTGGATTTGTGTACTAGTACTTTGTTTTTTGAAAATTCTTCCGGTAGCCTAATGAATACATAATGCCGCCGCTGTTCTGCGCTTAATCTATTTAATTGACACGAATAAGATTGTATGCTAAAGCTTGTTCTTGTTAAGTATTAAAACCGACCTTCTGATAAAGAAGAATGTTTGATTGGCAATTGAAATAGGACTAGTCAAGCCTCCAATGTTCGCCAACATCTAGGAAACGCCCAACTTATGCAAGAAACATCTTCAACGTCATTCATTCGTTCGTTTTTACCCCCATTTCCCTAACAAGTACTTCCTTACAATCCGCAATAGAACTGGTAGACTCCTCATCCGACGCCTGAGAGCCGACCCTCAAGCCCTGACTAGACGAAAAATTCCTGTCCATGGAGTATGACTTGGTGAAAAGACTAGACAGGAAGCCCAGAGCAGCAACAGTACACATAACAGCCCAGACAATGGATAGCGAGTCCGCGTACAGCGACTCAATCAAGTGACGCCGCGAACTTTCCGAGGGCAGAGCCTTGATATACTCCACCAGACTCGATGCATCGCTTGCATACTGATCCGCGGACCGCCCCAGAGACGGGTGATTGTTGAAGTTATTCTTGATGCGGTTCTGAAACACCACACCCCCGATAGCCACGCCGACAGCCTGGCCCAGGACCCGGAAGAAGGTCGTCATCGTCACTGTGATGGACTGGTATGCCGGGTCGGAGGCGACTTGCACAGCGAGCATGACGGTTGGGTAGAGGATACCCAGACCGATGCCGGCGACTAGATTCAGACAGACCCATTTCGCGGTTGGGGTGTTGGCGTCGAGGAGACACAGCAGGCCGAGCCCCAACGAGGAGAGAGGCCAGCCGGCCCAGAGGGCCCAGCGGTATCGGCCTACTTTCGCGGCGACGATGCCCGTGATCACGGAAATGGGGGCAACGGTGAATGTCTCTGGGAAGACGGCTACGCCGGACATCACGGGGCTGAAGCCTAGCACGCCCTCGTAGTAGAGGGGGAGGTAGTAGACCAGTGCCCAGAGAATGATGCCGTGCAGGAAGCAGCCCAGGAGGTTGACCGAGACAGTTCGGTTGTTGAAGATCACCGGCGGGATTAGTGGGTGAGACGGGACGAGACGCTCGTACGCGGCGAAGGTGATTAGCCCGGCCGCACCGAGGATCAGAGGGAGGAGCGTGTGCCACGAACTCCAGGCGTACATGACGCCGCCCCAGGTGAGCGGGATGAGGAAGGCCGTGAGGGAAGCGACGAACAAGATAGAGCCGACATAGTCAACGGTGGCTAGCTTGTCTCGCAGCGAGACTTTATCGTGGTGCAGCTTCAAGAAGACGGGAATAAAAATCAGGCCCAGGCCACAGAAGGGAAGGTTGACCCAGAAGATCCAGCGCCAGCTAGCTGACGACTGCGTGAACCCGCCGCCGATGAGCGGGCCGACGACTGTGCCCAGCGCCCAGGTACCGGAGCGGATACTCATCCACTTGCCGCGCTCACGCAGTGGGATGAGGTCTGCGATGAGGATCTCTGTTAGGGCCATGATCCCGCCGCCGCCGATGCCTTGAATGGATCGGCCGGTTAGGAGGAGGGTGAAGTTTTGTGAGACGGCTGAGAGGATGGAGCCGAGTGTGAAGGATGCCACGGCTGTGAGGAGAACGAGTTTGCGGCCGAAGATGTCGGATGATAGAGAGAAGACCGGCTGGAAGACGCAGGATGCCACCAGGAAGGACGTGCCTGTCCAGAAGGCTTCTGTTGCTGTTCCGCCGAGGTCATTTGAGATGGTCTATATAGGATGCCAACGGTTAGCATTGGAAGCATATACTACGTATGTATGTATTGGATCGACATGGATCTAACCGGCAGGGAGACTGATACAGAGGTTGCATCGAGTGCAGCCACAAAGTTGAGCAGCCCTACCACGGCGAAGATAGATTTGAGCTGCCAGATAGGACGAAACGAGGTATCCTGAGGAACAACCGCCATTATTTCTCGGGATATAATAAGAGAAGAGAGAAAAACGAGGTCTGTAATCTGTGCTAGAAAGAACAGACAACAGGGCGGAAAGACTCGTTGTCTTTAAATATCCTCAGGAAAGGGCCATAGCTCAATGCCAACACACAATACCTCGAAACAATATTCCAAACTTGAGCCCGTTCCCTAACATAGCTGCTGCGGGTGGACAGGGCTAGCTGAGATCCTATTTACCCTGTCGGGATAAGACGAAACGTGATTTGGTGGAAACTGCACCATCTGAGCGGCTCCGCCGCGTTTCTGAAAGAACGACCGCAGAAAGATATGCTAATGGCTAGATGGACGCGACAGTCAGCCTCCAGGAGCACTAGGATGCACACGTTCGTGGCTCAGTGGAACTAGATCCATTCCCAGGCAGCGGGTACAGAACTATCAAGGTCTTCTTGTTCGGTGTATGCTTAGCCCTGATTGGCGCTCGGGGGTTGTGTCTAACTACAATCGGCGGCGATCTCCCAGTCAGCCTTACAACCCAGAATACCATTGAAGGGATCGGCAACGCCGGAGGCGCACAGATATGCTCTGTCACTAACTACAAACAAGGAAATATTGGAGACGCAAAGACTGGACTCACATTGTTTGCTCGCTAAGACTGAGGGTAAAACTCCCGGCTAAAGTTGAGAGATGGGGCCAATTGTTGATTCATTCATGAGGCCTGGCTATCCAGACTGTATCGGAAACACCGATGGCTATCAGCGACGCCATCAACATGGCGTTCCGCCTGCCAGCTCAGTTCCTCACGGAATTGCCGTGGAAAGGGAAATAGGCACTTAAAGCCGAGACGGTAACTACGCATACAGGTGATTAGGGCCGAGCGGCTGTTTCTTGCCCGGGGGGTTGCGCTAGTCCGGAAAGGGTTACTAGGTAAGTGAACAACCGACCACAGTATTCACAATTTGAATTTCATTAACAATAACCTCAGGCTATCTATGGTGGCATTTGTGTTTATTCCACTGAGCTTTGCAACATCATTCTTCGGAATGAACATCCAAGAGCTCGGAACTGGATCTTTATCAATTGGATATTTTTCCTTCTTGCCCTTCTTTCGGGTGGCTTATGCATCATTCTTGGAATCTACCTCATGTCTATGGAGAGGTATTTAAGCCTCATCAAGAGAGGAGCTGTTCGAAAATGGACAAGGTGGAAAGCTCGATCAGAGAAATGAAATGATGATGTAACGGAGAGAAATCTTTACCCAATGCAGGGATGCCTAGACGATGGACTGCGTGAATAAACCATTTGTGCTAGGTGGCCAAATGCTTGTGCTAGCGCCCAGGCGACTTTTATTAGTGGACTCTATTCCAATCTCAGGTACACGAGACGGGGAAGGTACTTAGCGTTCCAAAGTTGGAGTGTATTCCGAGTTGTGCTTCCATGGTTCCATGAAGCCTCCCAATTGCTCTATAACAATCAAAGAAGACTCAATTTCTGTCGCTACCTTAAAATTCAATTCAAATTCGACCAGTGACTTATATTTTATCCGTGAGCCTGTTAGCAAGGCTCGCCGATGGTAATTCATTTGGAGGAACTAAAGTGAGTGGTTTTTAGATTGTACCAACCAATCAAAACATCTAGAAATGAAGCAGTCGTCTAGACTGCACCCGGCGTAATCACTTATCGATTCCTCATTTTTGAGCATCTTGATACTCACACACCCCCAATCAACATGTCCAGATACGAAACAGCCCTCCGTCGCATCGACGAAGCGCATGCCTGCGACCCACGGCAAATACATGATGCGTCATCGCAGGGCCAGATTCCATATGAGCTACACTACGCCAACAAAATGACCTCATACCTCACCCTCGTGGAACCCTCGGCCTCAGAATTGCTACAGCTCGCCATTCGCGCCCAACACCTGCGCCGATGGGAACTCCCGCGCAGCGAGTACCCAGCCACGAAGATCGGGTACCACTCCTGGCGCGCGGAGCTGCAGCGGCGCCAGGCCACGCTGGCGGAGCAGATTTGTACGGAGAGCGGGTATAGCGTGGAGGAGGCGGCACGTATAGGGGCACTGGTGCGCAAGGCAGATCTGAAGAAGGGGGACCCCGAGACGCAGACTCTGGAGGATGTGGCGTGTCTGGTGTTTTTGGATGATCAGTTTGACAAGTTTGAGAGGGAGCTTGGGGACGAGGATAAGATTGTGGATATTCTGCGCAAGACTTGGGGGAAGATGTCTGAGAAGGGGAGGGAGGAGGCATTGAAGATTAACTTGTCGGAGCGTGGGAAGCTTTTGGTCGAGAAGGCGTTACAAGGTTGATATCAGCTTGGTACATAGACCAAGGCGGTCATTTGTTGCGATATTTACATTACTCGATAGAGGCTAATAGACACGGACTTCGAAAAAAAAAGGGTCGTGTCGCCCCGGGCTGGATTCGATCCAGGGACACTCAAGGGGACCAAGTGATGGGTTAGAGGAAGGCGCGAGCACGCACACACACAGTTTGGGGGGGGGGCCGACTAGGTAGGAGCATAATGTCTACCCGTCATTCATGCGTCCAAACCACTGCACCACCAGATGGTGTTTGGGAAATGCGGGAAGTGGTATATAAGGGAGCCTCGCAGTCACACACCTAAGCCTTAATATGGAACCAGGCAGGAGATTTGGCCTCCCCCAGCCTGAATAATGAAGCTAAATCGTAATCCGGGGAATCTCCACATTAATTTACCAAGACGAGTCAATAATTTCAATAGAGAATAGGCTGAACTGCTTTGCCTATTCCCTTTCGCTATTATTATACCCAGGCCAAGGCTCGGATCGGTTTATATCCCCTATTGCACAAGGGCCTAGGATGGGGTCGTCCTGACTCGTGTCTTCCGCGGTTCAACGGACGCCACTGTATTCGAGGACTTCATAGCCGGGCGTCTTCAGCATTGCGGGAAATGGCCCGAGCCTACACCTGTTATAGCTGTGGACAATACATCGTTCTATAATTCGGAGCGTATTACGTAGATGTGTGCGGACGCGGGGGTGAAATTAGTTTATCTATCGCTCTACTCGCCGAATTTGAATCCGATTGAAGAGTTTTCCCCGATCTTTAAAGCTTTATTAAACGCAACTGGACTGATTATGAGTAGATTTCGATCAAGGCTTTGATGCCTTTCTTGCATGGTGTAGTGTTGAGGTTGATGCAAAAGACGGGAGTGTTAGAGGTCATTTTCAGCACGCAGGCTTGAAGGTCGAAGAAGTCCTAGAAAGTTGCCAAATATATACATGCTCCGTCGAGAAATATTCCTCTATGCATACTCACGATGTAATGACTGTGTCGTGGGCTGCATCATTATTTCTTATGTGATCTTACTTTGGCATTCCCCCAGCATTTCCCCCCACTGGTAGTTGGCAGTCGGTCCGATTATGTGCTGCCACGTGTTATACAGCAACCTCAGAGGGTTTTTTTTTATAATTTGACCAAGCATCGGCTGTTTTCACAAAATCCGAGTCAACCCACAGAAGAAAAAAAATCGCATCAAAATCATGTCAGAAGATCACATTGAACTGACGGGTCCTCCGGACCTTAGGTCTACCAGAGGCTTGACTTTGCATCCCACCGCCCCTCCAGACACGTCAACATCAGTTACAGGCTCAGTTTTAGAAATGCCCTCTATTATAGCAATAGAGGAAGCCGAGACAGACTTGGCTAGTTCCAGGGGCCGAATGTTAGCTATCATCACCTGCATTACCTGCATCACCGGCATTGGCAATCTATTAGCTGGGCTATTGACTGTGGGGATTCCAGTCATTGCGAAGGACCTGCATATTCCGCCTGCACAGCAACTTTGGCCGACTGCTGCCTTCGCTCTCGCATGTGGCTGCACACTGCTTCCATGTGGTGCCGTTGCCGATGTTCTTGGTTCTCGTCGTGCATGTCTGCTCGGTGGGCTGTTACAAACAGCTAGTGCCCTAGGCGCCGGGCTTGCTGTTACATCAGCGCAACTCATTGCACTGCGGGTCACCGCAGGCGTCGCCGCCTCTTTCTGTCTACCTGGTGCTGTTGGCGTCGCCTCTCGCGTCTTCCCCATCAACAGCAGCCCGCGCCGCCGCAGCGTCGCGTTCGCAGCCATGGGAGGCGGCCAGGCTGTCGGCTTTGGGTTGGGGCTGGCATTAGGCGGCGTATTTTCAGATACTGTTGGCTGGCGCTGGGGATTTTATGCCACTGCTTTACTCAACGGTGCTGTGCTGGCACTGGGGCTATGGGCGCTACCACGTGGCGTTGATGGCGGTCCACTGAGTCGAGCATCGCTCACACGTCTCGTACATGAGGTCGACTGGGTCGGCGCACTGCTCATCAGTACCTCGCTCGCGTTTCTATCGTATGAGCTGGCCTCGGCCACTGGATCAGATGCGGCGCGAAGCATGCGAGAACCGTCAAATATTGTGATACTGTTCATTGCACTTGCACTCATACCTGCATTCGGCTTATGGATGCGTCGCCAGGCTCGCCTCAGCCGGCCGGCGCTAATTCCCAATACCTTGTGGTCTAATTTACCCTTTACAGCCACTTGCATTACTGTTTTTCTGGTCTGGGGCAGCCTGAACGCGAGCGAGCAACTGACAGCCTTATACCTACAGGATGTCCGAGGCGCTTCGGCTCTCACATCATCCTTGTATTTTCTGCCGGCGCCGATTTGTGGTGCATTGATGAACGTCGCCATTGGTGCCCTGCTCCCACATTTGCGGCCCTCAATAGCGGTACCCGCGGGGTGCCTTGTGAGTGGTATTGCACCGTTACTTTTGGCCACCCTTTGTATTATCGACGGGCCCGGATATTGGCGGGGTATCTTTCAAGCCATGGCCCTCAATCCATTGGGTGCGGATCTAATCTATACAATCGCGAATTTGGTAATGACAGCGTCGTTTCCAACCAGCACTCAGGCCATGGCAGGTGGTGTCTTCAACATGCTTGCCCAGATTGGGAAGAGTGTCGGTATTGCGACCTCGGCAGTCATTGCAAGGCAAGTAACAGCGCAGGCCGGGGAGGTAGGCACCAAAGAGGCGCTGTTGCTTGGCTATAAGGCTGGTTGGTGGTATAACTGTTCACTGGGGATTGCCTCCGTAGCTGTCAGCCTCTATGGTTTGAGAAGCGTTGGAAAGCTCGAGGCCAAAAGAGAGTGATGCCTCATTCCTCTACCTTTGGCTTCGAAACCATATTCTCTCGTGTACACAAGCATTGTTACTCGGCCCGTATCCGGAATTATCCTAATCTATATCTGGCAGTGTAAAGGCAACTCAGAAGGTTGGCGGGCCCACCGCCAGGCGTAGTGGAGTATTCTTCACGGGGAACAATGGGGAAAATAATGAAGTTGAGGCACCCAGTTCGCCGTTTAAAAAGATTAGAAACATCCCAGGGGTGGTCATATAATGTCATGTCATGTCATTGATCTCCAACGCCAGTCGCTAATGATGAGAGAAGATGTAAGTGGCTACAAAAATGCTTAACCCTCGACTCTATGCAGGTTTGGGAGGGGAAAGACCATCACTGCGCTCCACCAGTATCAATCAACCGAACCAGTCCAATCGCCGCACCAGCCGCAACACCACCGACAAAACACATCTGCACACCACCCCACACACCAGCCAGAACATTATCGCGACCAGTCCAGCCGCGCACAATGCAAGTCTTAACATATCCAAACACCAGCAGAGTCACGGCCATGACGCCGATACTCCAGTACAGCGCCACGATGACGCGCTCGGCGATGAAGTACGGGATGAGCGGAATGAATCCTCCAACGAAATAGCCAATTGCCAGCGTTAAAGCTGAGACCCAGGCTTGGTTGCACGCTGGCGCGGACTGGCAGTGGTGGAAGGTCAGTAGGAAGTTGCGCAGCCGCTCGCTCGAGGCGTGCAGGTCGGATGTGATGTCGGTAATGGCGGCGGAGGAGAGGCCGTACGGCGCGAAAGTATCGTGCACGATGGCGCGGGTTTGATGTGGGTCGTTGTCAATTAATTCTTGTGTCTCACGGACTGTGGCATCGTAGGATTCGCTAGACATAGGTCAGAGCAAGATCTAACTATGTAAATAGAGAATTGGGAAGAAGACTTACGCTTCACTCTTGGCTCCCACATACCCGCCCAGTCCCATCGAGATCGCACCAGCTGCTAGCTCGGCCAGGCCACCCAGGACAACAACCTTGGTGTTACCTAGCGCGGACAGACCTGCGCTCAAAGCAAAGGGCACCGTCAGGCCATCCGACAGCCCGAGAATGGCATCCGACACGATACGTGGATTGATACGCGCCCGCGTACTGACGCTGCTGCTACCGGTGCTGCTGCAGGAGTCGTCATTGCTGGTGCAACGTCCGAAGGTCTCGTAGTAGCGACCCGACTCAATGTCCTGATCCGAGTCGCCGCGGAGTGTATCATCGTCGTCAATGCGGGCGAGGAGTGGTTTCCCTGTTTCTGTTAATGATCTGGCGCGTCGCATCAGAGATGGATCTACTTACCGGAGACCTGGGTTGAATCCCGCCGGGGAAAGAGTTTCTGTTTGAGGAAGAGGAATGCCATATTGGGGGCACCGCGGCTACGATGGGCAGCTGTCTTGTAGCTAAGCTAGGACACTGTGGCGGTGGCTGACGTCAAAGGCGAGGCCAAGGAGGGTTGACAAGAAGGGATACGGTGGAAAAGAATGGAGGAAACGCTCTAAGACTTGACTCGTCCAGAAGTAAATAGTGTACAGAGAAGAAGAGGGCCCGGTCCCCTTTTAACCCATCCACCATTTGTCTTTCCACTCACCGATGTTCTCCAGAGCAAAGACTGCCAAAACGGGACGATGTTTTCATCCACGCAGGGGCCAGACGCCAATCAGGGCGATAGGAAAGGTCAGCGCTGAATAACAAGAAATAGGAAATCCGATGATGGTGATTGGAGTGATGACGACGATGACCATTAGAGCGCAGATCATTGGGTGGCGCGGTGGATCAGGGGAATCTACAAGGGATGAGGTAAGACACGCGGCCCGGAACGGGAATTGCTTCTTTCATCTGTTCATACAACTATCTCCGAGCCCTAATCTAGAACAGGCTGAGTCGCGCAGTGGATCACTCCTCCGGCCAGAGGCAGCGCGGTAACATGCACGGGCTGGACCACCCGGTCCGGACAGAGAGTCTGCAACGTCTCCCGCGCTGCCCGATCACGCTGCACATCTCCGAATTGCGGCAGAATGAGACCGCCATTGACAAAATAAAAGTTCACATAGTTGGTTGCTGGGTCATTGGATGCCAAATCCCCTAGACTCGAAGGGTCAGGCTCGTCCACAATGTGGATCTCGAACCGACGCCCCTTCGCATCGACCGACTGGCCCAGAATCTCCCGAATCCCTTCATGCACTTCCTGCCATGGCCGAGGCACACTGGCATGCGGTCGTGAGAGAACCACGACCCCCGGCCGGACAAAATTGACTTCCGCATCGACATGCACATCCGTCACATCCAGGTCCTTCTGACCAGGAAACCAAATGATTTTCTCAACGCCCAGCACGCGCCGCAACTCGGTTTCAATCTCCGTCCGCGACAGCCCGGGATTGCGGTTCTCATTGAGAATACTGCTCTCGGTCGCCAGTAGCGTCCCATCCCCATCGACCACCAGCGCCCCGCCTTCCAGACAGATCTTTGATTCCACGACAGTCACGGCAGACGGAGACACATCCGACTCGATGACTCTGCGCGCAAAGCTCGCATTTTCCTGTAGTTCCTCGGCGTTCATAACGGGCCACTCGAGCCCATCAGCGGCGCGCTCATGGTCTCCGATCTGGTCTCGTTTGCCCCATTCACTGAATCGAAAGTTGACCGCGAACCGGCCGCTTCCCTCGCTGCCGCGGACGTAGACTGGGCCTGTATCTCGCACCCAGAGGTGGTTCGTGCGGAATGGGATAAAAGATATATTTGACGCCTTGCCCGGATATGCTGTGGCTGCTCGACTGACCAGCGACTGTGCCTTCGGCACATCCTCGGGTCGTGTGTATAAGCGGACCGGTTCGAAGGCTGAGATGGCAGAGGCGAGGTTCGCAATGTCTGTGCATGCGTTTTCGTAGTAGGCCCCAGCTATGGAGACCTTAGAAGGGAAGCCGAGGATCGTTGCTGCGTGGCGGGAGGTTTCCGCTGGGTAGAGGTATCTCCCTGCGCTTTTAATCAAAGTAGACGCCATGATTCAATTTTTCCGCAGAGGAGAGATTATATGGTCAGTAAGACAATCAAGAATATCCACGACGTCTGGATTGATCCAGCGGAAGAGTCTCTTCGACTCGGCTGTCAATTCTTCGAATTCTATGTTCTGCGGGGAATAAGAGGAATTAAATATGCAAGGGTTCCTGTCTTTAAAAGGTCAAAGCACCCGTTTGGCGGGGTGGGCGGACAATCGTCCGCTCTCTAGACTCGGCGCAGGGCCTAGTCACTTCACACAACCCCCAGATATATATATTAATTCAGCTCACTTATCTTGCAGTTATAGCACCATGGGCATATCTACTTGTTTAGTTCCGAAGAACTGCAACACTGCAACATCTACATGTTTTATTTTGGGAAGTACACACAGATCCGTCGTTATTAACTATGCACTTATAAAATATCGTTTGTGACGAAAACTTTCTGTGGCGTAGACAGGGGGAATTCTAATACTCTAATTACATAGCAGACCAACTCCAGCGGCTCAAGAAGACAGTATCAAGGCAAGCGGAAAACGCGATTCCCTCATAAATCATAGCACATTTGCACCATTCTCATAGCGCAAGCATGAAACCTAGCAGACCGGCCGCACCGGCGAAGCTGGCGGCAACGTGGGCGGTAGGAGCAGTAGCGCCGTTAGTCGTTGTGGGCTTGCTGCCCGAAGCCGTGGTCGAGGTCGAAGTTGAAGTCAAGGTTGAAGTTGAAGTCGAGTCCGAGCTGTGGGTCGAGCCGTGGTCTGATCCAGAGCCACTGTTGGTCCCAGTCGCCGTGGCTAGAGGGGTAGAGGAGCCAGCCGTGAGAGAGGCGGAAGAGTTCGGGGGGATGAGCAGGCCAGCCGTGGAGTACGCCGCCCTGACTTCAGAGGAGAGGATAGCCAGGTCGCTAGCGGGCAGACGCTCCGCCCAGGCGGAGTTGTGCATGAACTCGTCCAAGACATAGTTGCCAATGCTCTCGATCTCCTCAACACTGCCATATAGATAGGCGCTGCTGAGCTGCTCTCTGATCGACTGTGGAATCGCGCTGGCCACGGCCTGCTCGACCGAATAGAGGGGGGCCTCGGTCATGACGGGGATGCCCACGCCTGCGGGTTCCTCCGTGATGGCGGGAGCGGCCATGGCCAGGCTGGAGAGGAAGAGGGCGGTTGCGACCTTGGCGTGCATTTTGGCGGTTTGTGATGAAAGAGGTAAGAGATAGAGAGATATTGGAGATGTGGGATTGGGATTGGAATTGGAGAAGTAAAATAAACGCAGAGCCGCGATGCTCTTAAATATCTTTCCAAGGCGGCTATAATTAGACCCCTTCGACCTTGTTGAGGCTCTGCTTAGCCCTCATAATGAGGACGAGATTGGACAAGCTACTTACTAGTTGCTACCGCGACGCCAATAATAATGGCAACCACCATGTTTCTGGCCCCAACTCCACTGGGTGGATACACAGCCCTAAAAAGCCCATTCCACGGGCTGTGCGCTCAGAGTCTACATACGTCAACAGAACGGTGTGGCCCCAAGGATGTTGGGGCCATAACCTGTCGTCGTCGCCGCCCGTCAGCTTAAGGTTATGGAGGGATGCCGTGGAAAGCTTTCAGGCCACCACCCCGAACGAACCCAGGTTCAATATGTAGGCCGACAAGGCGCCAAGCCAACCGGGAGAACTGGCGGCCTAGGCTTGTCCATGAAGAGAAAGCCGACGGAGTAGTTATCTTCCAACATGACTAGCGAGCGGATTGCCCCGAAGCTCAGCCTCGCCCTATGTTCATTCCTGCACTGCGCCAAGAAATTTCCCAGGTTGCTCTTACGCGATACTTCTTTCTGTCGATGTCATTGATCTAATAATATTGTTATGCTTATGTATTATTTTTTGCATTCAAACAGCGCGGAGATCGAGTTTGCGGGGATTATTTGCCACAGCATAGCCATCCAACAACGACTATCGGCCCTCCGCACGCTCCACCAGGCGATCCTCCAGTCCCATCGGCTCCCAGATATCTTTGGCCTTCTTGTTCTGCACCCAGACCACGTCGCCCTGCAGGAAGGCCACGACTCCGCCCTTACCTGTTGCACTGGCGGTGATGCGGAATAGAGGCTGTCCGTTTTGCGGATGTGCCTCACGCAGAGGCAGCATAATAAGCCCTTGCTCGGAGCACCAGCCTTCCAAAATGTCCTTGAAAGCAATCTCTTCGGCGACTTGGCCCTTGGGCCGTGGTGCCGGCTCGCTGGCAGCTGCCACAGCATCGGCAACAGCTTCATCCCGGGTCGGGAGAGATGGCCGTGTCGTGATGGTCGGCGGTGGCAGTTCGGCCGCGGCGCGATCACCAAGTTGCAAGGCGAGATCCATTGTCTGTAAGCCTTTCTTCCACTCGTCGTCGATGATCGTAAGCTCGTTGATACTCTCCGGGATTTGGGTTCGCCACCAAGAAAACCACGTGCCGACCTCTTCGTAGTTGGGATCGTTGGTGAGCCAGATGTGTAAAATCTCATGCCACTTGGGGAAGAACTCAGAGACCAGTAGCAGGCCCATCACGTTGGGCTGGAAGAACTCCTTCCAGCGGAGAACGTCTTCCAAAGCAGTCAGATCTTGGTCCTGCGGGTTCACGACGAAGTCTTCGCGGAGGTGATGGGCCAGACGTGGGAGCAGATGGTTGCGCAGACACACGTCAAACTCCGAGCCCAGTGCATCCCGCCAGAGCTCGATGCCGTTGATCAAGCCCTTGCGTAGGCTCCATGAGTCCAACACCACTCGGAACTTTCTCCTTGCATCCGACATAAGACCGGTTGGCTGTTTGGGATTGGTATGTCGTTCATCCAGGTATTGCAGCCAAGTAAACAGCCACCATGGGAACTGCCCATCATGCTCGGACGGGTGCCGGCGACTGCTCCGCGGCTTCCAGTTCTTGAGCGCTCCACTGAGCTTGGGAACAACCAGTTGATCCAGAACATTTGCATAAACAAAAAGCGGGATTACGGGCTTCCACGCCAGCACTAGGGATGTCGCAGCAGACGGGTCGTAGACATCCCAGTCATTCAAGAGCGCAGACCGTAGCCGTGGGAGCCAGAGCGTGTAGATCATTGTTTCGTACGGGGATGTGGAATGCCGCTGTTGGGACTCTTCACCATCGGTCCTGCGAGAGAGAAGAGGCTGAAGCCGGGTGAGGTTGGACACGAGGAATGTCGGGTCTTGGAGAGGCTCCCATTCTTCCATTGCTTGTCGGAATAATGGATGTATGGCGGCGACCGCCGTCTCTGGCAGCCGGTATGCATCAACAGCGTCTTGATAGGTAGAGTAAAGAGCTTCGAGTTTGCCCGTCATCTCGTCGAATTTCGATACAATGCTTTCATCATGGTCAAAAATGTCCAGCTCTTCCACCGCAGCGATTAATCCCGTCAGATGGTTGACCTGGGATTGGTATGCATCCAATTCCTCTACCACCTGGGCCTCTTCGAGTTCGATGAATTTCTTGCGTTCAGTCAAGCCTTTCCACTCGTCTGCAAAGGCCTCCAGGTCGTGCCGGGCTCGTCGGGCAATCTTCATAGCTTCGCCTTCATCCTGGCTGACGAATTCTTGTGGCGTCATCAGCCCAGCCGTCGAGGTCAGAACGCGCTGTTCCTTGCCCGTAGCATCGATCAACGATTTGAGTACGTTCGGAACCTCAAGACCTTCCATATCTGCCTCCATCTCGCGCGCGGTACGGAACTGGGGTTTTGTGCGTGCGACCGGTGTGCCCGTCCCACTGCGACTCTCCGTCTTGCGCCCCTCCTTCTTCTTCCGCCGCCGCTGTCGTTCCTCGTCTGAGCTGTCTTCGAACGCTTCGCCTCGGTGCCGGGCCGCCCGTTTCTCCTCCTCGCGAGCTTGCTTGGTTTTCTCGCGTACTGCACCCAGACCAGCCCCCTGCGGTCGCGCCTGCGCTTCGATCGGAGTGATGATACCCTGGCCACTGGTTCCGAGACCTTGGCCCTCCTTGTAGCCCATCTTGGCCATCATGCGCGCGGCGAACGAGTTTCCTCCTCCCACACCGTTTCTACCTCGAGCAGATTGGCCGCCTCGGGGTGGTCCTGCGGCGGTTGTGTTGGCCATGCTGCCCCGGGGATTGCGAGTTGCACTGCCCAACCCTCCCATGGTGGGAGGTGACTCGGAACGGCGCGACGCTCTCGCAAAACCCCGAAAGCCCGGACGGCCCTCCTCATCGTCGCTGGAGCTCATGTCAGCAACCTTGCGCTTCTGGCCCGCGAAGCCAGACGAAGGCGACTCCATGCCGGTGGTGTGGCTGAGAACGTGAGTGACAACTTGGAACTCACTATCGATAACTGAAATTCACGTGGAGCTCCGGCATCCGGACGAACCCTAGTCCGGCCGAAAACAAGATGACGTTACTCGGCTACTTCATACTTTCCCTTTCGTCCTGCTCGGCTTCTTCTTGTCCTGAACACTCCTTTTCTTTCCAATTTGACTCTTCCCTCCAGACCTGACTTTGTGTGTTCATAATGGCTGCTCTGCTCTCCAACTCGGCCCGCGTGGCTCTCCGCTCGGGAGCTTCGGCTACTCCTAAAGCTGCTGGCGTTGCGGGCTTGACCTTTGCCCGCGGCAAGGCCACCCTGCCGGACCTGTCCTGTAAGTTTTAACTTGTGTAGTTTGACCTTGTACAAGTCAATTGCCCTGTAGCTGACCAAATACAGACGACTATGGCGCCCTGGAGCCGTCCATCAGCGGCAAGATTATGGAGCTGCACCACAAGAACCACCATAACACCTATGTGACCAGCTACAACACTGCCATGGAGCAGCTCCAGGAGGCCCAGGCCAAGAATGACATCTCGGCTCAGATCGCCCTCAAGCCCGCCGTCAACTTCCACGGCGGTGGCCACCTGAACCACTCCTTGTTCTGGGAGAACCTGGCCCCGAAGAACGCCGGCGGTGGTGAGCCTCCTTCCGGGGCTCTGTCCAAGGCCATTGACAGCACCTACGGCAGCCTCGGCGAGTTCCAGAACAAGATGAACACCGCTCTGGCTGGCATCCAGGGTAGCGGCTGGGCGTGGCTGGTCAAGGACAAGCAGACCGGCCAGATTGGCATCCGCACCTATGCTGTAAGCGATGCTAGCTCCATGGTCACTATTAGTTTACTAAGTCCATCTACAGAACCAGGATCCTGTCGTTGGTCAGTTCGTTCCTCTGCTCGGCATTGACGCCTGGGAGCACGCCTACTAGTAAGAACCCTGTGATGCTTTCTCCCGAAATAATACTAACCATCACCCCAGCCTGCAGTATCAGAACCGCAAGGCCGAATACTTCAAGGCCATCTGGGAGGTCATCAACTGGAAGGCGGTGGAGAAGCGCTTCTCGTAGATCATTCCATCGGTGTCATTTGCCTTGGACTGTAACATTCTCCACATCTATTCAATCTACCCTCGGCAACCGTTTCTGAATTATTTTTTGCACTTCGAGTAGTATTGTAAGCGAGCACCTGTAAATCCCCTATCCTGAATTTTCCAAATGATGTAGTTCGCCGAGAGATAAGGGTCCTGCGTTAATATGGAAGCATACGCTGCTACTTAAATCCGTTCCATGACCTTTCCAATAGCCAACTTCACTTGCTGCTGAATATCTTTGATCAACTGGTCTACAGAGACCACTGCATCGATAACTCCAATGCTCGCACCTCTATAGAAAAGCCCGTCAGTGGATACAGCATATCAAACAGAGCACGATTAGACTCACGCCCAGACCGTTCGCCTCTGATCCTCTCCTTGCTTGATAGCATCGTTATACCGCCGAATGACTTCTTCATTGCTGACTCCACTCTGGGAATCGTTCCAACTGAGGCCAATTACAGCCCTGCCGTCATATTGCCTAGGGAAAACATCGGTAGATTGGAAGACATCATGCCGAGTCGACTTGATGGTCGAGATGGCGCCATCGCTGGCCGATAGGATTGATTGTTTCAAAGATGACGAGGCTGGACACTCCGAGGTTGCAAGAAACTTAAGCCCGATCAGCAAATCTACTAGCGAAAATGATTTGGTATTCTTACCCTTGTGCCCATGACAATCCCATCGGCACCTGCGAAGTATTCAGTACACCATTGCTCACTCACAGTTCAAGGAAGAGAATAGACCACTTACCAAGTCCCAAAGCAGCAACACATCCTCTGCCGTCTACAATCCCACCAGCAGCCACAATCGCCGTGTCCTGTTTATTTGAATACCCTGCCACCGCGTCTCGCACCTCAGGTAGAAGCGACATGAGACTAGCTCCTTGAGCCCACTGATGACCTCCAGCATCGGTCCCCTGCACAACAACAACATCTGCACCCTGTTCAACAGCATGCCTGGCTCCTTGCACGGTCCCAACCTGCACAAAGATTTTAACGACCCAATCACCCTTCGCCCGGATTTTACGAATGGCCGCTATGAGAGGCAGGTGGTCTGCATCTGACTCGGGGAAAGAAAGCCATACAGCAGCAACCGCATGCTTCTCGAGAATGGGGATCGCATTGACTTCGAACCCTGCTGGTTTGAACGTGATGAAACCCACGCCAATAGGCAGAGCCTCTGTCAATGAAAGGATCCCGAGATTGGCGCGAGTTTCTGCCAGTTGCGCATCCAGTCTGGCCAGCTGAGCCGATTCTGGTCCGAAATCGAAGCCTCCGCCAATGAAACCTGCGATACACGAGTCAATGGGGGATATTGAGACCTCAAAGCTAACAGGGTAGTGTGGGCCCGTGTGCGGCTATGGCAAAACATAAATAACATACCTAACCCCCCGGATCTTGTCACTGCAGCTGCCAAGTGGGAATCTGTGAACCCGAGCATCGGCGCATTGGCAACGAATGGCGCTGTCGTATGGGGAAACCAGCGCTTGAGGAGCCCTTCCTGAGTCTCTGGAGATGTCATGTTTGCGGATTCGATGCCTGTCCCTAACAAAAAGGGCTTTCGAAGGATTTGGTCAAGACTAGATGCAAGTGGGGGGAGATTGGTTGTATCCGAGTTCCCTATGTTACCCCTCCTCGACATCTACATCATCACTTTCCCGATTCCCCCAGAATTTTTTTTCCTGGAAAAAGAACAACAAACTCGCGATTTTTGCTCAATCTCCTCCATTGGACAGTCGGCGAACCGACTTGGCTCCACTTAGGCAGCGTTAAAGTACACAAATTCGACCGTACCGAGCTCTTCGACTTTCTTCAGGGCTCTCGGGAGCTAACCAAGGTCACCAATATCGACACTATCAATTTGGACAGATACTTTGCGTCCGATTTTGGTGGCAACATTTACACAGTGTCTCTACTACTCTACAGATTGGAAGGGTCCCGGGCGAACAAGGCAATGTTGTCGAAGTGTTGGCTGGCGAAGCGGGAAGCGACAATGCCGGGGCCCGTGCCGATTAGGAGAAGCGTTGTAGTCATGATTTTATTGTGAATGGTATTTGGAGACTGAACAGTTGAAAAGAGCACTGTCGAATACTTTCGTGAAAATCGTAGTGTTGGCTGGTATTCGTGGCGGGACATGGAGGAGCTGTGCAGCTGAGGAACTTCGCTCTGGCGGCCTGATAGCAAGCATACTAGTAGCCTTACATAGGCTGCAGATTTCCGGCACGATAATAGGGGAAATGATCTTGAGTAGTGGCACCCATCGACATCCTCGGATTCGATGTTCAAACGTAGAACCCTCTTTCTTGAGGGGTGGCTTAATTGCAGTTAAGCAAAGTCAGTTCCGTAATGCAAGAGAAACGTCTTGCTATCCAACGAATGCCGTTTAATACGGGGGAATGACGAATCCACTACCCCCATGAGGGTATACTGATCGGTTGGTTTCGCTCTCCATGGCAACTCTCTCCAATCATCATGTTGGACTGAGACCGCAAAAGTTCTCCGCTTTGTACGGCTGTGCCTAGTATCAGAGTATCAGACTAGTATAGTAACACTCGCAGCTGAATGGTGTTTCCGCCCCCTCTGTCCTTTAAGTCCCACCGGCTCCCGCTACCCGATTCTTCAGACTTCTCAACTCTTCCCAGCCGATATCCATACTCTTTTTGGCGTTAAAGTTCGTAAATTTGGTCTTATGGTATACAGAGGGCAACCCAGCCCAGGCTGCGCCTTATGTCGGGCTCGGCGCCTCAAGGTATGGAGACACTACCCCGCTCGGATAAGCCACTGACTCGAGTAGTGTGACCAGCGACGACCCTCGTGCTCGCAGTGTATCCGAGTAAACCGGGAATGCTCCGGGTATCGAGATCCCAATACCCTGCGATTCCATGACCAAAGCGAGGAGGTGATCAGGAAGGCCCAGAAACCTCATCCCCCGCAGAAACCGTCGAAGCCCTCAAATGGCTCAAATTTTTGTTCTATAGACGAGCCAATCTCGTTGATACCGAAGCCTATCTCGGTTCCAATAGATGCTTGTGCCACGTCCTTTATGCTCAAGTACTACGTTGGCAGCACACAGATAGAGGGTATGCTTCCGTACATACCGCATCTTTTAGACACAGACCCTAGCCCCGCACTACAAGCGGCAATCAAGGCCATTGGGCTAGCAAGCATGTCAAACGCACGCATGTCGGCGGAGTTGATGCGCGCTGCACGAAAAGAATATAGCACGGCTTTGCTAGCCACTAACAGCGCGCTACAAGATCCGATCCAATTTAAATCAGACTCCACTTTGGCTGCCGTGATGCTACTTGGCATGTACGAGGTAAGGTAGTCTTGTCTATAGCCAATTCTCACTCCCTCTGATGGACCAAATAGACAATTACTTGTCGCAGCCCAGATCTAATGGGTCGATGGATCAATCATGTACAAGGGGCGACGAAACTCATTGAGATGCGGGGTATTCAGCAACTGCAGACTCCAACTGGGCTACAGTTGTTCTCCCAGATCCGCTTCCAGATTGTAAGACATATTTGTTGAACTTCTTACCGATTCTAACCTATTATCTAGGCCCTAGGTCACATATACTATAAACAATACGCACCGCCTTTCATCGTCCAATTATCCAAAGAGGCGGCTGCCCACCACCACAGCGGATTCGAAGAGATTGAGAATTTCTTCGACATCTTAGTACAAGTCAGTAACCTCTCCGCAGAAATCCGTGCGACCGCTAGCAAGAGTTCGTCGATCGGCAACCCGGCACCTTTCATTCAAAAGGCGTTCCAACTAGATATAGATCTAGTATCATGGGCCACGTCCGTCAATTCTGCCTCTCGATACACCACCGTGAGTGCCCCCTCTACCAAAAAACACGACTATGAGCACCGCTCGGTGTACGGCGAAAGCTATCATGTATATCCAAACGTTGGGATCGCATCTATGTGGACCAATTACCGCCTCACACGCATCATCATCCACGAGATTATAGGCAGCATCTACGCCAGACTACTAAAATCGGGTGGTTTGCCAGAGGACCGCCTGATGGCGTTGCGGAGTATCGCGATCAGTAGGCAAATGGCGGAGGATATATGCGCCAGCGTGCCTTATCACTTCGACTCCGGGGATGTGGCCGTAGGGAGCGTGTTCCGGCTTATCTGGCCGCTGTTTGTTGCGTCAGATTGTGTGGGCACAGTTCCCACTATGAAGCGGTGGATAGTGCAGACTCTCGAGAAGATTGGACATTCGACGGGCATCCAGCAAGCCCTCACTATGGCGCGGCTTGTGAGGGAAGAGACGGAATTGGAATGGCTGTCTCGGGAGTTGGATAAAATAAATACGAAGATGGAATCCGTCTAGCCATAGATATATTAAACCCTTGATATTTGATGGCACCCTACTTGTAAATAATAACTATGAGCTCATACATGATAACTGTGGCAGCTTCAGCCACAGTGGCGCAGGCACCGGCCCGAAAACGTCAGTGTAGCAACGCTTCATGAGCTCTCACTCCCACTGCACACCATGTCCGCTGAGAGTCCGGGGCATAAGCAGGGCGTCAAAGCCTTTTTCGCCAATGCCCTGCGTCCGAAGAAATCCCGCCAGACCCTGCGCAAGAATGCCTCCACCACCGACCTGCGGCTGGCCGCTCGTCCCAGCGTCAATGAACCACCTCCGCCAATGCCGGCGCTCGCGCCCTTGGCGGCGCACCGGCTCAAGTACAAGCAGACGCATGCGCAGGTAGATACGCAACTTGGCGAGCGCCGTGATTATACCACCATGATCCACACGCTAGGTGTGCTGGACTCCATGGACGACTTCGGCCCCAAGATAATCGACGACGACAACCGGCCCCCCGGGGAAGGCGATATTGCCAGTCTGACACCTGAATTGTGGAAGGCCATAGCTCAATACCTCACTCCTGCGGAAGCGGCCAGTCTCGCATTCGCCAGTGTCACGCTCTACCGTCGTCTGGGACCCCGGTTCTTCGCGGCCCTGCGCCACCCACGCAATTACAACTATAGGATCGAGTTCCTGGCCGGACTCGACCGCTCACTCCCACACTATCTCCTATGTTTTCCATGCGCCAAATTCCACCGACGCACAAAAGAAGGAAGCGAGCGGCTCAAGCCCGCGCATGTGGTGAACCCGCTCTTCGAGTGTTCCAATGCGCTGAACGCGCTCAATCCGCCTCCACGAACGCGCATCACACACGGACGTATGATGCCTTTTTCGTTCGTCCAGCTAGTGATGCGCGCGCATCGCTTCGGGCCCAGCTACGGCCTCGAGGCCGAGTCCCTCGCCCGCCGCTGGACTCGAGATGGCTGGTCATTCCACTCGCGCTTCCATGTCCACGAGGGCCGGCTTCTGATGCGTGTGACGAGTCAAACCTTCGCCCCACCTGTCCTGACACCGTCACAGCAGCGACTTCTATTGTATTCCCGCGAAGACTACTGGCCATATTTCTCATCATGCCCGCACTGGCGCGATGGCGAGCTATTGCCTGCCTGCAAGTGTGCATTAGATCACATCCCCAAACCACGGCAGACATCCGGATTTCAGGGCATCGAGCACAAAGTCAAAGATCGCTGGGCGGGGCGGGTGCACGACCCGAACTCGCTGGTCACCCTCTGTAGCTTCTGCCGGCCTATGCGGCGGTGTCCTGAGTGTCCCACGGAGTATCTGATTGAGATCAAGCTCGCAGAGGACCACAGCGAAGCACGCGGCGTGCAGTTCAAGCAGGCGATCGTCGTCACGCGGTGGTGTGATCTGGGCGATGGTACCACGCCTGCGGGCAAGGAGTGGGGTGCTATCACCGGCACGCGAGACGATTATGACTCCTTCAAGCATTATGAGAAGCGCGGAATTGCGAGTATCTTTGAGGCGGCGTTTACCGCCGATACGCTGCCTGGCCAGCGTGTCATCTCTATGAATCCTAATAAGAAGAAGCAGGGTGAGAGTGGTGATGATTGGTATTAGAATTCTTATATTATATACTCCATTTTCGCCAATGTGTTACTTGGACCCTTTCGGCTCGCGGAGCCTTTTCAGGCGAAAGTTTTTCTAATGGGTATGATGTTTCAGGAGCATGGGGTTGTGGAAGACCAAAACAAAAAGTTTATGTTTGAATTACTAATAAATCTCTTTATATTCGAATGCAATGTGTACCCAGTGAGGTAGAGAAAGCTTTACATGAACTCTTTTGTTGGTCAGCTATCGAGACCTCTGAGAGACAGGGGAACGCTGCCTGAGCTGCCGAGTCTACGATATCAGGCTACGATGAACCTCACTTCGAAACCCGCTGAGAAAAGGCGATTGGCACTCAGCACGGTCGAACCAGTGTATATGTTCGATAGGGATATTTCCGAATGAGCCAGACTAAGATCTGAATTTGGATATATTAGGGCGCTAAGTTAACCCGTTAATGCCATAAGCGACGGTGAACACGAGTTTGCCAACAAAACCTCCCGCTGAATTGCCCCACACTACACACCTTGCGTTCATTATGGATCCCCTTTCTATCTCCGCCTCAGTTGCTGGCCTCATCACGATATCAACCCAGATCCTGGGTATTATCAGCGACTTTAAATCCAAGAACAACAAAGAGCTTGACTCTCTCGCGCGAGAAATCAACGCAGTCCGTGGTATCCTTTGTCAGATCCAACAAATCGTCCAATTCCAATCCGTGAAGCCCAACAAGAATGAAGAATGGCTAGGCACCCTCAATGCGACATTAGATAACTGCGGAGACGTGTATCTTGCGCTACAAACAGACCTGCGGGGGCTCACGTCACATTCCAAGCTCGACTCCCTGAAGAGCAAAATCAAATGGACGCTCAAAGACAAGGATATCCAGGACAGATTGAGGAAAATCGAGAGCTACAAGCTGTCCTTAGAGCTATTACTTTCGGTTCAAACGAGGTATGCATCCCTCTTCAAACAAGGTGGCACAGTGGGTCTCACGACAAACAGTACAAAAACGTCGAATATCGAGGATATACTTATCCAGATTCAGAAAAAGCTGTCATTGAAGCCTGCAGAGTCCCCCGCCGTTCGCACGCCACTGTCGTGGCGACGAAAACTGGCAGGATTTGAGGCAGGGTTCGCACTACTACAGCCGAACAGCAACAGCTCGATATCCTCTGATGTGCAGAGGAGTGGCGACTACGGGCAGTTGGATACTGACAAATCCTACATCATTTCTGGACCAAGAACAGCTGGCTGGGACAAACCAGGAGCCTATGGTATTACTCATGACGCAGGCTTCCATGCTCCTGATATCAACAGCCCGGACATTACGCGCATCTGTGAGATGTAAGTTTTCAGAAAGGCCTCTTTGAGCTTCTTGTTAAATTATTGGATATCAGAAAAATAGGCAGTCAGAAGGTCAGCCTGCTCTGCAACTGGCAAAAACAGAACATGGTCGTCACGTTTCTCCAGGCACATATTCTTTTCGAAGGACCATCGCAAGGAGATGTTTATTTTGTACAGTTGCAAGAACGCAAGTTTGCCTCATTCTAATAAATCCATAAGCTAACTTTTCCCAGCATTGGAGGACGAATTTCTTGCTCCGTCTGGAAAATCAAGTCTCATATTTGTGCGCGGTGTCCTAAAATCTTCAATATGCTTTCGTGATGACCTCCCTGAGCAGAATAATCCTGAAGATTTTCAGCTCGCAGTAGGGGATTTTGCCCTAAAGTCAGTAGGCGAGCGTCAGCATATTCTAGTGAATTTTGAAACCGCACGAGGTACGAAGAGTGACTTGATATCCAGTGACTTCCAGTACTCATATCAATAGACCGGGAGGCATTTATAATGCACTTTTACGCCATTCGATATCTTCAAAGAATGGCCGTTGCCTTTTGTACACCCAAGCATCTTTACTATCACTCTCGTACTAATGAAACAAGGTAAAGTCTAGCAACCACTGGGTCAAGAAGGGTAACAAAACTGACCTCTCTCATAGAGTTCAGCATGTGCAAGTGGGATACGCGGATGGCACTGAAATGTCCTATATCTATCCAAATATCTATGTTGAGCACAGTCTGGAGGACAAGTGCCCTCGATTCACATGTGGTGTGAAGATTCGCAAAGGGACCGTGTTATTCAGCGAGGAGTGTAAGAGACAACCTCCATGGCAGATGTGTCCAAATTTTGACATTTTCAGTGTCGAGCCTTGAGTTTGAAGTGGTCGGAGCGGAGACCATCGTTTTCACTAAGCAGGAAGGAAAGACCATACGTACCATCTCGTGTACCTTTGGGCATATATGTGGTAAGAAGCTCAAATTTGTAGAATCCGGTGTGGAAGATGATATTGATATTTTATTAGAAGTATTTAAGATATATTATCGGCTGAAGGACATCGTACGTGAGTGGGAAATGTTGAGCAAAAGGAGAGTTGATGAGTATGAGACGAGAAAGGAGTGGTGAGTCTCAAGCTGTACCTTGGACAACTTTGTATTTCATTCCTGCTAACGAGGAGATCTGCGACAGGAAAATCGAGAAACTTGAATTCAGGGAATCATTTTGCGAACCGAGAGAGCCATTTCACAACGTTCTCGTGGTCCTGAAATCAGATCGCTTCTACAAGCGAATGAAGATAGAAATCTTCAATGAAGAAGCAACGAAGACGCTAGCTTCCTGCTATGGTATGGATACGCATACTTTACTTTTTGCTTCTTTCTTACGATGATTTTTGCAGTGGTGATCTCTTCTATTCTATACCAGAAACAACATTTCCAATTGAAGTTCCCAATATTCCAGGCCAGCTTCTGGGATCTCAGAGATGGTCACGGGGAAACACTCGATAACTTCAAGACCGGACAGGTAAGAATGTATGGTGCAAATGAAATGAGGGTTCGCGTTGAACTGGAAGATTTGGTTGAGGAATGGGAAGAAAAGACCAGGGAGATGCAAAAAATGTTCTTGGCCGATGTAACTAATTGAAAGGATTGGTGCTGAATAACTATAGAGACGTGATAAAGCAATCATCTCCAAAGATCAGTTCTAGGCCGCAGACGCAGATTATGCTGCCTCAACATCTTCTTTGACTGGGAATCAAGGGTTGAAAGAAAATCCCAATAAATCCACTATATTGGTACGCGTATAATATGTGACTGTCATGTGTTTAAAGAAAGACAAGCAGAGAGGATACAATTTTTGATCAGCGCCTATACCACATTCTCGTCACCTGCTTCCTCCGCATCTTCTTCTGGAGAAGAAAAATACCTTGCAGAAGTGCCTCTGCAGTTGGTGGACATCCAGGCACATAAATATCGACAGGCACAATGCGGTCTACACCGCGTACAACACTGTAGCTGTAGTGGTAATATCCTCCACCATTGGCACAACTGCCCATGCTAATCACCCACCGAGGCTCAGGCATCTGATCATATAGTAGCCTCAATGCTGGAGCCATCTTGTTAACTACCGTACCAGCCACGATCATAACATCTGCCTGCCGTGGCGAGGCACGGAAAATAATGCCCAGTCGGTCCTGATCGTAACGCGGCATCGATGTATGCATCATTTCAATTCCACAACAGGCGAGGCCGAATGATAAAGGCCAAAGGGATCCTTGTCTTCCCCAGTTAACCAACTCATCCGCCTTTGTCCTGAGTAGCATAAGAAAGTTAGAACTGAATAAATCGGATTGCAAATAATTCAGTTTCGAACATACAAGAGATACCCAGCGGCTCCAGTTTTCTGGCTTTTGAATGGCACAGGTGTAGATGTAGAGCTGCTGCTATGTTTTGAAGATGTGCACAGGTATCGCGTCACTGCGATCGTTGTGGGCGAGGAGAAACACTGTGACCATTGCTTTAGATTCGAGCAACGGAGAATGCTTCGAGAGGGTGTATTCAAAAGCATGGTCACCAGCCAACACGAATGTCTTCTCTAGCACAAGCAGTCAGGTGTAAGATGCAGAATCAGCTAACTTCTCCTCCCTACGAGAAATTTTATAGTTATTTCCAAACAGCTGGCTTTAAATATCCAATGAGAGGTAGAAGTCCATATTCCATCCAATCAGTTGCACCCAAATTCGGCGACTTGGTGGGTACGAGTTCACCAAGCTCGCCGAAATTAGGACGCCGAATTTACTTACAACAATCAAACAACTGCCTTTCACAATTATTAAATGCCAAGCCGCAGTCCAGCAGTCAAAGTCGCCTGCTGTCTGTGTCATGACCGGCGGGTCAAATGCGACCGTAGTGAAGGTGTTGCGTGTTCCAACTGCCGGAATGCCGGGCGCGATTGTGAGCCATTTATTTCTCGCCGTGGACGGTAGGACTCAAATGACGAAGCCACCATATTGGTATTAATACGAATCCAGGAGACGAAAGCTTCCTATCTTACATACTGGAATAGGCCCGAACAGGAGTCTTTCAGAGACTTCTCACAATGTGCCGTATGAAGGAGTGGCGACTTCAAACCCACCCCTGGCCCTTCATCATGCTCAAGGAGATAGAGATAAGCGACAGCGAGAGCCCTGCTTCCCAGCTCTTGGGCCCAGCGGCAAAACGCCGTATGTTGGAGATTCTTCTAATCTCAACTACTTGATCCAACAATTTGGAAATCCCTTCGGGGGTACGGCAGAGGTTCGCCCGCTTCAGGACCACCTCCAAGGGGCAATGCTGGCTAGGTTGGGCAGGTCGACGACGCAAGAAATCGAAAGACTTCACGTATCTACCATTGAAACCCTTCAGAAGCAAGGGGTATTTGATCTACCGTCGCAAGAGACCAGCCAGGCCCTTCTCGAAGCTTACTTCCATTATTCACTTGCTGCGCTGCCTATTCTTGATAGGTCAAGGTTTCTTGTCACTGTCGAGGAGGGCTCATTTTCACACTTACTGTTGAATGCTATTTGCCTCGCTGCCACTATGTATTGTTCGGATTCCGTCATTGCTGATGCCGGATTTGTGTCCCGATACGCCGCAAGCCTCACCTTTTACCGGAGAGCCAAATTTCTTTATGATGCTGGATACGAAACCGACGCGATCGCAACGATTCAAGCCACATTTCTTATCTGCCATTGGTGGAGTGGCCTTCTAGAGCACAAAGACCCTTGGTACTGGCTTGGTATTTCTGCAGGAATGGCACAAGCTCTAGGAATGCATCAAGCGTGGGTCTATTCATCCTCTAACGTGGACTGAGGGCACTAAGAAATATTCCAGGAAGTCATACATTCGCCTCGAAGAGAAAGATCGAAAAATATGGCGAAGATTGTGGTGGATAGTATATGTCAGTTAATACCCAAAAAGCCTCGGATCTATAACTGGCCTAACTTTCTAGGTTAGGCCATGGACATCAACCTGTCTATGCTCCTCGATCGTCCTCCCCACGTACAAGGAAGACTTTGTAACGTTCCCCCTCTGTCGGAATCGGATTTTGAACAATCAACCGGGTCCAAAAAGACAGAGACTTTCGGTGAAAATCTCAATGAGGCAAATATCTTCGTGATAAATGCTGTGCAACTAGCTCGGACAGGTATAGCGTCCATTATTCTGTCTCCAGATTGACTTCTTTGCTAACGCCTATTATAGTTGATCGCTTCTTCACTATTAAATTTGACCAAGATAGTGGTCACTCACAAGATATCTGTTTAGAGCAAATTTCGTTGTGGTCCTCATCGCCGGAATTCAACTCTTTCTCGACAAATAGTAGTACATGGGCTATATTGACTCAGCTATTATACCAGTAAGTTGGCTTCGTTCCAAATCCTCTTTAAAAGCTCCGCATTCTGAAAATATAGGGAATACCGGCTAGTTTTGCATCGGAGCAACCCTAGGTTTTCTCTCAACACAGGGCCAGGCACACCGACATTCGAGATATGCACGGAGATCTCCCACATGCTGGAAATACTCTTGGCGAATGATCTCGTATATGCTGCTGCAGCTAGCATGTACGTTCCCTCAATACTAAGGCTCCCCAATTGTCCCGGGCTATGTGCTGAAGCCTTTCTCAGAATTGCCCCCGTGTTGTCAGTGCTTTCGATCTATATAGTCAACATCCACAGAGGAGCAAGTGGTGTCCGAATGATTTCCGAGCATCGCGCGCGCTTCTGCATGGTGATACTTGACAAGTTGCAAGATCGATTACCGGTAGTTGCAGCCTTCTATCCAATTTATGAGTCCCTGCTTAATCGGCACTTTGCGGGTGCACAGACACAAGATGGCACAAAGGTACCAGAACGTCCGGCAACAGGATCTCGTCAACTTGACGATGAAAGCAATCTTGGTAGTACGCATCCCCCTGGAGGCTTGTTTGATCAAGTCCTGCAAGAGAGCATGAGTACGACATTTCCTTTTTCATTTCCATTCGGCAACCTGTTCGAAGACGTCTTTCTGAGCTCACCTTCTCAGCCTACATCATACTGTGAAGATGATATTTCTTTCTCTTAGGGCGCATCGCTTGCTGTGACAGGCAGCGGACGCGCAGATTCGGCGTTCTTAGCGCGGCGCTGGCGACGAAAAATCATAACCAAGGGCAAGCACATTATGCGAGAAATCCAGATTCAACTCAGTCTCAATATGGATCAACACGGGTAGAAAGTGTAATTGCGCGTGATTATTTTTCCCGATGAACGATAACTAGTCGTGGGCTCTTATATAGACTCTTTAAATATTATAGAACTTGTGGCCTTTCCTTTTCTTGAACCGGTATCGGCTAAGAAACCTATCACGCTTTGTATGGTACTGGTGTATTGTCAGCCATCCTGTTTTGAAAGCCTGTGGTTGATTTTTAGCACTATGTATCCATGTATTGTACATTGAATCCCTATCTTGCCCCTCTGTAGATGAACGAGATCCGCAGCATTCATGATAGGAATATAATGCAAGCAAAGAATAGTAGCCATCGCTATTGCAAAATTGGAGGGCAATTACGGAGAAATCATGGCCCCCAAAAAAGCCGATTTCCTTGGCGACACTCGTGCGCGAAGCTGATTGCCACAGAAAAATGCGCTGTACCTGTCGCTCCGCATACGGCCCGGGATACCCTTGAGCGGCCCGAAACATGTCGTATAAAACGTGCAATCCAATTCGGTCTTCGAAACAGCTCGTGATCAAAATCCACCCCGAGAATGTCCAAATTGATTGAACGAGCTGTGGCATGGCTACTCCAAAACCGCAGAGGACATGACGCCGGCCTCTTCCACAAATCCGCCCCTTTCTCCAACCTCCCCGACCAAACCATAGTTCTGGAATGCAACCTGGGCCCCTCGGGGTCCAAAATCCCACCCAAATATGGATTCTTCCAGGAGGGCCTGTTTCCGACCCTCCAGTGGCCAGCACAAGATGGGGTGGTGCAGTATTTGCTTGTCATCGAAGATCCCGACGCACCCCTCGCTGACCCTGTCGTGCATGGCCTGTACTATGAGATACCTGCAGGAAAAACCCGACTGACGAACGAGGACTTCGAAATGATCGGAGATAAAGGCGCATTTACACTTAGTGGAGGCTTCAAGTACGGCTTAAATCGCCGCCAAACCGTTTACATTGCTCCCCGAGGATTGCTTGGACATGGCCCCCATCGCTACTTCTATCAACTTGTTGCACTAGGGGAGGAAATTGATAGGAGTAAACTGAGTGCTTTGGCTTCCAAGGAGGAGATCATTCGGCAGATTGAGGGAAAGGTTATCTCTTGGGGTGTTTGGCAAGGGATATGGGAGCGGACAGAATAAAAGAAGTGAAAGTACCTGGCGGAAAACACGCATTAGATGGATTCGATTGACTTATAACGCAAAGGAACTCGGGCCACTATCAATCGTCCTTCTGGAAAGTATGGAAATTCGGTATTTGGAGTGTATGACCAGCATCCGCTGGCTTCCGTGCACTCCAATTCCACCCCACTGCCTTCCCTATTAGCAGCTGCTGGTCACTACGGGAATATTAACTCCGCGCCTGCCATCGAGTCATAATTCCTCCTCTCCCGCCAAGACCAGATTAGAGAGTAGGAAATCCAGAGGAGAGCAGGAGACCTTAATTGGGTAATTAGAGATTGACGGCCAGCCACTTTATACTATAGACAGACAGGGGATGACGCTATAAATAGCTTTAAAAGTTGGCAGGTGGGGGGAAAAGGCTCATTAGACTGTGGGAGGCCTTAAGCCACTACATCATCTCTTTTGTTTAAGCCTCCTCCTTCAACCCCTTCCCCTTTCTTTTGTGAACCCCACCTCTCCGCACCGGAAACAAAAAGCCAGCTCTACATTATTGATCCCAAATCACCAGCCTCGATGGCGTTAATTGACATAATAGAGACTAGTATGGTCCTGTTGTTGCTATGGACAGTGGCCGAAGTAATTCGGCGCCTTTACCTCCATCCTTTGGCTGCCATTCCAGGACCACGCCTCGCGGCATCGACTTGGTGGTATGAATTCTATTTTGATGTTATCAAGCCAGGACAGTACATTTTCAAGATCCAAGAATTGCATAAAAATTATGGTATGTCCTCTGAGGTGGCGGATGAAAAGGAAAATATCTCATGATCGTCAGGACCCATAATCCGCATCACTCCGGATGAGATTCATATCAATGACGTTGGGTACTTAGACACTGTCTATGCCCCGTCGATGGTCCCAAGAAACAAATATGAGCACCAGCTCAGATCACTTCGCGTTCCCGGAGGGGTCGGAACGACGGCAGACTACAAGTTGCATAAACTGCGACGCGACGCGTTAGCAACCTTTTTTGCTAAACGGAATGTCCTTTTCTTCGAACGTCTCATATTAAAAAAGGTCGATCAGTTGTGTCAATTGATTGGACAACATGCATCCTCAGAAACTCCAGTCAATTTATCAGATGTCTTCTTTGCTTTCTCCAATGAGTATGTTTCTACCTAGCATATCCTTTAAAAAAAAATATGACGAACAGCTAATAAGAACTAGTGTGGTTACTAATTTTTTATTCGCCCACCAGACGGATATTCTAGCGGATGAAACCAAAGCAGCTGAGCTTCGTAGCAATAGCAAGAGCCTGTTACAGGGAATCCACTTGAATAAGCACCTCCCTTGGATTCCAGACTTCTTGGAGTCTCTTCCACATTCAGTCAGCAGACCGATGATGCCTCCCGGTTTGATTGACTTGTTTCATCTGTTTGATGTCAGCCGAAGTGTTTCCTAGACCTACTTTCGTCACTAACATATAAACCAGAGAGTGCGGGCCGAGCTGGTCGAGATCATGAGATCAAAACAGTCCAGAGCTGCGAGTGATAAATTTCTCGGACCAACCGGCAAAGAGTCCGTATATGATTCTGTTTTGGATGACCCTTCCTTGCCAGACTCAGAAAAGACTCTTCTTCGACTAGAACAAGAGGGTGCGTTACTGATCCTGGCAGGAGCTGAATCGCCGGCTCAAACGCTCTTGATAATATTTTACCACATAGTGGCAAATCCCATGATTTTTCACAAATTGCGCACTGAGCTCAGCACCGCTTCAACCGGTAGCTGGACAGAGCTGGAAAAGCTGCCATATCTTTCAGCCGTGATCGAAGAGGGCAACCGTCTCTCTTTTGGGGTGACAGCCCGAACTGCGCGCATTGCCCCGGAATCATTAACTTACTCTCCATCTTCACACGTCAAATCTCCAACGACAGCTTCTCAAACATATACTATACCGCCGGGAACCCCGATAAGCATCTCCACGTTAAGTGCGCACACTGCCGAGTCAGTCTTTCCTGACCCATTTACCTTCGATCCGGGCCGCTGGCTTGGAGAAGAAGGACGACAATGTCGCAAGTTTCAAATGGCATTCTCCAAAGGCGGGCGGAAATGTTTGGGGATTGAACTTGCTCGTGCAGAGCTCTACCTTGTGATCGCGGCACTGGTCCAAGAATTCGACATGACACTCTGGAGGACGGACGCAAGTGATGTGGCATTTCTACATGATTACCAAGTGGCAACGCCAAAGCTAGACTCTAAAGGAGTCCAGGTAAAGGTGACGCGGGCGGGGTCTGGAATGGAAATATGACGAATGAATATTGTAATGGAGGAATCTGTCTAGGTACGGAGAAGCACTGATGGGGGAGCATATTGTCATTTCAAGTAATGTACGATATACTACGTGATGTAATCGTTCTAGGAAGATTAGATCTATTCTTAAAAAATAATTATTTATCACTCGACCAGGAGAGGTGAGTGAAATATGTACCGTATATCCACATTACCCGGGTCATATACATTACACTAGGTAATCCGGCAATGTGTCTAATCTCCCCGGATCCTGAGAAGGTTTCCCAAAGACTAAAGGCGGAGAACGCTTACCCCCCCGAATGCGGGGATCCTACTGCATCGTGCACTTATAACAGGTTTGAGTAGTATTAATTTATGGGGATCCTTTGCAACTCTAGTCCGGAGAGCATATAAATCTGTCTGATCTGTTGTTCCCGTCTATATCTCCTTCCTCGTCCATAAGACTTGCCTGTACACGGAACATAGATTCTTGCATTTGGTTCAAGAATACATCATGCTTGGCAAGATTGCACTCGAAGAATGCTGGACAATTCCAGAGGAGTTGACCAACAATGATCCGGGCAAGTTCGTTGCGCCCGGGACGGGCTCCCGCCTGACCAGCGAATTGCTTGATATTCATGACATGCGTCTGAAGCAGATGGAAGAGAACGGTGTAGATTTTATGATCCTTTCGTTCAACGCCCCTGGATGCCAGGGAATCGCCAACAAGGCCATGGCCGAAGCCCAAGCTACCCTGGCGAATGATCGACTTGAAGCTGAGGTGATGAAGGATCCGGCTCGTTTTGCCGCCTTCGCGGCCCTGAGCATGCATGACCCTGCTCAGGCAGCAGCTGAGCTCCGGCGTTGTATGACAGAAAAGAAAGGGTTCGTCGGTGTGCTGCTTAACGACTACCAGAGCGCCGGTGCAGACGGTAATGAGATGCTCTACTTTGACCAGCCTGAGTATGATGTCTTCTGGAAAGAGGCGAATGATCTGAATGCCGCCGTTTACATGCACCCCCGGCCATCTAATAAGCTTATTCACAAGCTCATGTGGGATGGTCGTTCATGGCTGGATTTCTCGGCCTTGGGCTATGCGGATCGCCTGAACATGCATATTTTGGGCATTGTTACGAATGGGGTGCTGGATCGCTTTCCCAATCTCAAGGTGATCTTCGGCCACATGGGCGAGCATATGTGAGTTTATTATGGTCGACTTTGAAAATAGGATCTTGATTTACAGTTTGGCTCGAATCCAGTCCCTACGACCTCTATCGCATTGATCATAAACTGGATCGTGGTCGCTTCCCCAACATGCCAATGCGAAAGGACAAGCTCGTGAGCGACTATTTTGGCGACCAGCTCTTTATAACTACCTCCGGCCACTTCTCAACTCCAGCCCTGATGTGTGCCATAGGCCAGGTTGGTGCGCAATCGATTATGTTTTCCATTGACTACCCATTCGAGAGCATTCCGAACGCTTGCGGTTCGTTACCATGAACTCCCTCCTTGTAGCACAAGCCTTTGAGCTTTTCTAACGCATTGTCCAGCATGGTGGGACGAGCATGTTTCCATGAGTGTTAATCAGAATGACTACACCGGTATGGGCCGAAACAATGTTCTCAAGGTTATTCCGAGGCTCACACAAGAGCCACACAATCTCAAGCCGATGACACCACGGGAGTGCAATGTGGGGGGAATTCCAGCGGATAGTGTGTGCTATGGTTTGTACAATAAGTCGTGGAACAAACGGGAAGTCAAGGTCATCCCGTCGTAGCCTAGTTCCGGACTATTGATATAATGCACTATAAATAGGACTCTATACGCGGACTACATTGTCCGCTACCCGGGCTACATTGAGAATGGTTCACAGTGCATTTTTGCTACTGCCGGTTCGCAAATGCAAAGGCTTTATATCGCGACGATATTTCTTCTCGCCTAACACTAGTTACTCAATGTAACGTAATGGCATTATGGCGCGGACGATCTTTTAGGACCTCAATAATGTGGATGAAGCTGAGAATATATTACGTATCGAGAATATCAAGCTATGACTAGAATATAAATTCATCCTACTCGAAGAGATATCGCGCGTGAAGAAGCCAATAACACATGATTAGACGAAGCCATCAAAAACCAACCAAATCTCCCATAAAATAATAACTATAAGAGAAAGTCTCGCCTGAGCCAGCAGGAAAGACTTCGCTAGTCACAAAACAAACATTTCCCCCAAACACGCCTTTTTCCAAAGCGGAAACTTGAATATCAATATCCGTATTACAAAGTCGAAGACACCCTTCAAAATGCAGGAAATGGTTGAACTACTCTCTAGGAGTAGGAGAGGTAAAGAGAACTTGTGTGGGGTATCATATAACATAGAGGGAAAGAAGATGAAGAAAAAGGTCAAAAACGAGAAACTCGTGCGAGGAAGGATCACCCCCTTCTGGCCCTCCGACCCATATACCTCGGCTTCCGAAACTGCTCCTCATACTGACCCGTAGCGGCAGATGAAGGCCTCGGTCTGACAACAGGGGCATCCAAGCTCTCCACACTAAACGTACGCACAAGCGGCGAAGCGGAAGGTGAAGGAGAAGTCGGATGATCACTATTCTCATACGCCGAAAGACGCGACAGCGTACGCGGCTCTTTCATATCCGCCGAGGTTATGGGAGTTGCGGGCTCCGAGCGTTTCCCACTGACGCCTTTCATCCAGCCGAAGATACTGAGCGAGCTGGTGCGGCGCTTGTGGTCCATGCTGTGGGAGGTTGAGGGGCGGTTCGAGGTTGAGTTCGATGCATGTAGGGACGCCATGGCCATATTGTTTGATTCGGTGAAGGAGCGGGGGATGGTTTTTGAACCGAGTTGGTAGAATCCTTCCGCGGTGGTGGGGATGCTGGAGGAGTAGGTGTATGATTGTTGGCCTCCGTCGTGGTCCATTAAGAGTTGGGATGTAGGACGGCGAAATGCACTGGGTGGGTTTCTCGTTTTCGGGATGTTGGGCGCCGGGGCGCCGTCTTCAGGGTCGTCGTCCATGAAATCGTGGCCCATGGGCGAGGATTGGAGACGGCGAGATCCGCCGCCGGTGGAGCGGTTGAAGAAGCGGGGACGGAAACTGAGGCGCCGGCGGGGAGCTGGGTCTTGCTCTTTCTGTGGCTCGGCTATAGGAACAGGGATGGATACAGGGACGGGTTGTTGCAACATATCGAGGCCGTGCATGTCCAGCGTTGGGATGATGGAAGCCTCGGACTCGGTTGGATAGGAATCGATGCTGCGAGCATCGTGGAACGCAGCTCTGCTGACGATGCGCGCGGGCCCAGCCTGCGTCTCTTGGGGCTGACTTTCGTGAGTCCGCTCCTTCCGAGACTGGGGACTTTGCGATGCGGCTGCTAGCCAGTCTTGAGGTGTCAGGGGAGGCGAGGGGTCGTGCTGCGGCGGACGACGTTCCGGAGTAGCAACTTTGGGCGGGTTGGGGTTTCGCTTTTTGAGAGTAGCACGAGCCGGTCGTGCTTCCTCCTTGGAAGAATCCTTAGACCCTTGGCGATGGTGCAGGGAATCAGCAAATGATTGTATGTTGTTTGGGCTTCCGGGTCCAAGTAGCACGCTAGCCTTGGCGGCGACGGTGTTGAACGTGAAGATAGTGGGAGATTCGGCAATGGTCATTCCCAGACGAGGTGTATCGCTACAGTTTGTCTGCATGCTATCTGTGAGCTCACTGTTGAAGCTATGCTTAGTCGTGAGCGCGTCTGCAGACCGTGGCCGTTGCAGCCGCGGCCCGCTAAACAATGCGGTCTTCTCCGGCTGGGGACTTCTGTCGACTGCAACACTCCCATTCGAGCCATTGTGCACGCGGGCGTTGGCTGTGCTCATGGTGTCAGGTGTGGGAGGCAGTCGTACGCCCCCAAAAACCGTGTCCGGTTGCGGGCGTCGGCTAGATTTGAAGACGCTCTCAAAGCTGGGATTGTCTGTCTTCGATGCATCGGAGAATTTTCGGTTCTTCCGTCTGGCGATGATAGTTTGGGACATGTCGGGCCGTGACTCCATCCAGCGATCGATCTGTTCTTCTTTGCTTTCCTCTCGGTGCATCGGAGGCGCGTTGCTGTCCAGGCTTGCAGTGCTTGATAACGCTGCTTCTTGCCGGACCGGGATTTCGAGTTGGTCGAAGTCATCCCACCTCGACGGGGTATCGAACGGATTCAGTTCACTACATTCGCTGAGAACGCTCAATCGGGGCGACCCGGGCTCTGCTGTGTCGTTCAATGTCTGGAAGCTCTCCGATTTGGTAAGTTGGCTCACCGTCGAGCCGTTGGTCTCTGGAGCATAAAGACTGCGCAGGGTGGCCGTGCTTTTGTGGTCGTCCCGTAGAAATGAAGGGGCCTTGGTGAGCTGGCGAGGCTCAATAGATTGCTGCTTCTTCTGGCCTCGCTTGGATGAAGTCCTCTCCGGAATATCGACGACAAAATCCTGGGCTTTTGGCGTCGGCATGTCCATGACATCCACAGTAGACATCCGAGAGGATTGTCCACTGGTCTCGAGCTCTTCAATTTTGGCTTCCAGCTGGCAGATCAATTCCACAGCCTCAGTGACTGCTTGGTCCCGCTTGTCAAGCTCCCGGCGGAGTTGCTCGTTCGCGGCACGAAGCCCTTCGTTATCTTTTTTGACGGCCCGAAGCTCCTCCATCTCTTCTTCCAACTCATGCATCCGCTCGAGCTCATCTTCCATCTCCTGCATGCGCACTAGTTTCTTTTCCATAACACCCATCTGTTGCGCGCGATGGAAAACCTCGAGCTTCAAATCAAAGTTGAGCTTGTTGATATTAGAAATATACTGCCACTGGATGTTAGACAAGCTATAGAATACTTCGGGGTTGACCTACCTGGTCCATTTCGCGCATTCCCATTTCTCGCGGCTGCCTCAGACTAGCTGAGAGAGCATCGCTGATTTTCCGCGCCTTCTCGGAAGCACTGTCGTCCGGCACCCCGGCGCCCTTGGGGGTCCGCGGACCATTATCATCCTCCCAGTTCACAGACGCAGGCCCTCGGGAGCCTCGATGTGCGCGTTGTTCATGTAGTAGATCTTGTAAGAGAGCCGATGCAGGGTTCACCAATGTCGGGGTGCCATTCTCGGGGGTTTCTAGGTAGACAGCACCATCAGCATTCATGGACTACTGGTATGGGTAGAGAGACCTACTGCACTGCGGAGGGGTCCTTGTGCCGGAACCGATCGGCGACTGGTCATTCAGCCAAGAAATCTCGGTACTCATTCGCGGCGGCGTATACATGTTGCTCCGACCCTTGACGCGGGAAAGCGATGGATGTTGAGGACGGTCCGGTGGGTCTAGAGTTCATGGCCAGGTCAGTCACCGAAACAGAAAATAAGGGGAAAAACAGGAAAGAAGATATAGTGAACTCACGACTGGAACGGCACTTGTTCGACACGCTGCGAGTCTGCGGCGCGGGCTGGGGATGATATACGGGGATCCCGGCGGGAGGAGGAGCAGCTTGGTGCAAGGCACCAGAGCTCCGCCTGTGGGATTTTCGATCCATGATAATCGGTGCATCTAATCAATGCGCAGCATGAATAATTCCCCGGCTAGATCGATCCCTGGGAAGAGGCAATCAGAGACCCGGCATCTGTATTATTGGATTGATGGATAGACTGCAAGAAGCGAGGGATGCAGAAAATCTAGCAATCAGACAGAGCTCGGGCGAACTGTGGGGGCAATCCAAGGCTTGCGCGACGCAAGCTAGTGTGATTGCCAGTTGATGAGTCTGAAGGATGCGAACGGGGAAATAATCATGCCCCACAACGGCCTTGTTCTAGTTGTTGCTCTTGTTGTGGTGGTGGTTCGTGGTCGCGGGGGAGACTGGAAGGAATGACGATAAATCAAGGGAGAACCACGAGAAGAATGGAAAGAAAGCCTCTGGAATCAACGGCCATGCCCAATTGTGAGTCCCAGCCTCTCACTCAGGTCCTCCCCTGGCAGAAAGAGGGTTAGTGGACCGGGCTAACGGCCTCACTAACACCATCATCGCCAATCGGAAGAGGCCCGTGGAGCAAGACCCGTCTCAGATTCCCTTGCGCTGGGATTTTAATTAGTTAGTTTAGTTAGGGGTCGACAAACTCAGTATACTAGTTACAACTCCGTGATGTGATGTCTCGACTGTTTGATCATTGTTGTTTATCAGCAGTTAAGCTTCGTCTCCACATAGCTCCTGCGACACGTCCAGCGACACCTGTCAAGTCGGAATCCCAATCCACGTCACAATCAATTAGTTACTTTCGCTTCGCTTCTCTCGACCAGATGCGCATCTCCTTGGCCCGGTCATGAGCCGACCGGAATACTGCCAGAATTCATGTCAGTAAGACCCAAGGGGAAAAAGAAAGACCATGACCAACATTGCCGCTCCGTCTCATCCAGACCGCGCAGGAAATCCACGCCCTCGCCCATTGCTCCCCGCGGGTTATGGGCGTGGTCTGCAATCTCTGCCGCCCGTTTCTTAAAGGTCTAGAACGCATCGAATCAGCGGTTTAGACTGAAAAATAAGTAGCAACACGCATACATCACTCAAGACATCGACCATCTCCTCCTCTTCAAAGATCTCGAGGATGCGCTCGCTCAGGCTGTAGAAATGCGGGGCCAGCGCGCGCAAGTCCACGGTGCGAGGATCGGCCTTTAACGCATTCATCACTCGCTCGGACAGGGCGTCGGGCATGTCCAGCGTGACGAGACGGGAGGTGCCCAGTCGGGCTCTGGTGGTTGAGTCAGGTTACTTGCTGATGGGCATGGTCTCGGAAGAGGTCCCTACCCGATCGAGAGCATTTCCCCCAGCCATAGTGGGAGATCCATGCGGGTGCCGGCTTTGATCTGGATGGGGTTAGCACGGTCCAATTGATTTTGTAAAGACAGACATCTTCTCCCGGGTTGCCTTCGAGGATGCCCAGGCCGGGCACCTCCAGCTCGAAGGTACAGGGCAGTTTCTGGAGTGGAGGTTAGTTATTGTCCAACCAATATAAGAGTAACAATACATACCTGGGCGTCTGTCAAGATAGAGTCGACATCATAGTACGACATGATGTGGTCGAGCATCAACTGGAAAAAGAGACGCGTACTTTGGCGGAGAGTTGAACGCGTCCTTTGTCAGCAAGTCACGTAGTTAACTAACTACCGAAGTATACGACCATCCATCGCTCCTTCAATTTTTTGTATCGCACTCGTCCCTGGCAGAAGGGTAAATTCTGCCAAGGAACCCCTCAGTCTGTTCCACTCGTTGAGTCTCGTCCACCATGTTGCCGCTCCTCGATTTTTCTGAGGACATACTGCGCCTGATCGTGTCGCATGTGGACTTGCAACGCGATTTCGCGGCCCTGGCGAGGTCATGCAAAGTCCTGCACCGCCTGTGCGACATGAACGCTCGCCGGCGATATCGTCGTATTCGTCTTTGTTCGAGCGCCGACCTTGAAAGGGGCCTGTACATTCTCTTGTCCATGCTGCGCAACCCTCAGCTCAGAGACTATGTTCGTCATATCGAACTCGACAGCAATACTCTCTGGAATGACACCCTGGCCAAAGATCGCCAGCAGCATAAGAAGCCCTTGACGAACGAGGATAAGCAGTTACTTTTACAGGCCACCGAAGCAGCCCGGTTTCCTAAACCGATAGAAGAGCATGTGTTCTATTTGCTGAAAGTGATTGCCGAGGGCAGCAAGGCTAGCCCACTACCTTCCTCGCACAAAGATCGCGACGATGTGGATCGAAATATCGGCGATGCGCTGTGCGCAGTTCTGATTACCGTGTGTCCCAGACTACAGTCCATGGCCACAACGTGTCTGATGCGCACTCCGTCTATCTTGGATAGAAAAAGGGACCAGGGCGAAGAATTTATGCTCTCCAGGAGGCCGACTGAGCTGATCTTGCGCCGCTCCGGGGCTAAGCCGAGCAAATACCCGTTTTCAAGGAATCTTCGAGACATCACAATCATCCCGCACGGTCGCGGTTGGGCCAGTTCCCTTGGCTATCACAAGATTGACATCTGGTCAAGCCTGAGACCCATCATGGGCCTCCCCGCCATCGAATCGGTCACTATGCATGCTGTCAAATGCCCGGAATGGATGACCGCCATCGAGCCGGCCCACCGATCATCCAATATTCGTCGGCTCCGGTTTCCAAACGCGAATCTCGATTGGCGGATTCTGAAGCGGTCGATCGAGTCGTGCAAGGCCTTGACCGAGTTTACCCTGACGGCTGGGGTCCGTGAAAGTTGGATAAGACCCAGCTTAGTAGCGCCATTGCCCATGACATGTGCGCTCCTGAAGCATGTACAACGCTCGAGGTTCTTCACCTAGACATTGACGCCTGTGTTTCATCGAACTGGTATTGGCAAGAGTCTGACGACTATGAACTATGCGATGATGTCGGCTGGGACGATGAAATCGAGCGGGAAATATGGGAGGACAGCCACGAAGCGGAGGAGTCCCTCGCCGAGGACGGGGCGCATATTGCTGGAAAACCATGGCCTCTAGACTTGCGGGATATTGGTGTGCAGTCCTGGTCGCCTGGACTGGCCGACTTTCAGAAACTCACCCACCTGCGAATCGGCATCGAGGCCTTTTTCTTTCTGGCCCTGGGCACGGCCTGATTCACCAAGCCGAAATACGAACGTTTCTACAACTACTCTGCAGACCGAGTAGACAGCAGGCGCGTGCCGATCCCGGCGGATTCATGGACACTCGTCGGGAGTATCCCGCAGAGCCTGCAGTCGCTGCAGATTACGGGGTACAAAAAGGGGCGGTCCCCATTGTACGACGACCATATCACGGCACTGTTGGCGGAGCGCGAGAGCCAGTTGCCCAACTTGAAGACGATCGAGGGGCTGGATCAGCAGGTGCCGGTGGCCAAGAAGGTCGTGGCCAATCCAGCGCCCGAGGTGTGGTCGGAGTATGAGGATTAACTACCTTTCCACCTTCGATGGCAGTAGTAAACGATCCAGCAGTCACATTATTGGAAGTAAATCGTGAAAGAACCCCCGGGTCGATTTCGAGCAGGGATCGACAGTCTAGAACCGCCGGCCGTGACACTCCGTCACAGTGGCTTGGCTAACTCACTAACTGCGCAATGCCCGGTTTTTTCTTCCTCCTTCATGCTGACCCAAATTTAGCCATGGGTGACACGCGTGCGGCCACTAGTCGTTCCTGACCCGACTTTTTTAGTGCCTCTTCCTCCCTCCCTTCCCTCAAACCCAACCCAACCCACGACTCTGGTGACTGGGCTTATCATGGTGTACAGCGCCGTCGATCAGGTCGACTACGACCTGGCGTCCAACGCTTCGTCCGGCGCCTCACGCGACCCCTCGCCTGCCCCCGGCCATGCGTCCCCGCCCAGTCTCGGGCAGTTCATCCACTCCATGACTTCCACCGACTACGACATCGTGGAGGACGATGACTACGCCGCCGCCGCCGATCCCACCCCCGAACGCAGTCCCCGCCACATTCCTCCGCTCGATACGACTGTCGCCCGGCATTCCTCGTCCGATCCGCCCTTGCGAAGCGCCTCCAGCGACATTCCCGTCCCCCTCAGCCACCCGACTCCAGACCTGCAGTCGCTGCAGGGCGCCTACCTGGGGAATGTAGAGAGACTGGAGCAGAGTGCGGAGCAGCTGAGCTCCAGCTCGGCCGACATTGAGAGTGAGATCCGCAGAATGGACCAGGAACAAAAGAGACGATCCTGCAGCTCCGCGTCCAACTCGGTGAATCTCCGGAATGGAACATTCTCGCCCGTTGCTGCTGCTTCATCTTCCCCTCATGGCTCGATTCTTTCGGCCCCGCGTCAGCGCTCTGCATCCGGGTCGTACCTGGCCCATGTTTCGGAGTCGATCCACGACGAGGACGGCGATTTTTCCCATCTGGCCCCTCTTCCTGTACTTCCGCCGCCGCAGACGTCTGCGTACACCTCGAACGCCTTGCTCTACCAGAACCACTACGATGCCGCTGTGGCGGAGATCGAGCGCCCATCGTCGGCTGCATCGAATGATACCTACCAGGAAGCTCGAACTCTCTTTACTGATTTTGATGGCGTGCATTTCTCACCAGCGGATCGAGCCAACTCTCTAGCGCGCCGGATCTCCCTGACCAGACCGCCTCTGGCCAGCAAGCCGGAATCGTACAAGGAGCCGCAGACGGGAGAGCACATGGTATATTACCCTGCACCCGTGCCGCGCATGCTCAATCTACCCCCGAAACTATCCCGCAAACCAATTACAGACCGCGAGAGGCGCCGGACACAGCTTGTGGGCTCCGTTCCTGCCGAAAATCGAAAGTCGACGGCATGGCTACCCAGGCCTGACCAGCAACCCAACGCCGATCACCAGAACAAACGCCGACAGTCGACACCTCTACCGCATCTACGTGCGAGTGTTTTTCTTGAACAACAACCGACTTCTTCGCTCGACGTCGAGGTCAAGCAGGACTCCGCAGTTGCGACTTTGGACAGCATACTTGACGCCTCGGCACGCGCGCCAGTCTCGGCGTTCACTGATCATCCTATTGCTGGCCACGTCGGGTCATATGTTTATGCGAAAGCACGAGGGAAAGAAACGAAGAGTAAATGGAACACCATGGGACAACGTCAGAGCACCAACAATGGAAGCGAGCATGAGGACTCAAGCGATGAGAGACGTCCAAACGATGATTTGAATGAAGACTCTGATGAACAGGAGCATTCAGAAGATGGGGAACACACACCCGACCAAGAGGAGGAAGAGGAGGCAGGGTTCTTTGACTATGTCGGACCGCCAAATACCCTACTAGCGGAGCTGCAGCTACGGAAACACGAGATGCAACAACGGCGGCGGACGGCACTGCCCAGGCCCACGCATGGGATGCAAGCCACACTGCTGGAGCTGGACGATATGGCTCAAAAACAACATGCCAAAAGACGCCGGCGACCAGTCACTCTGGCGTGGGATAGTCGCGACACTGCAGATGACGACGACGTGCCGCTGGCCATGCTCTACCCGGACAAGACCGAAGCTGAAGTCGAGGAGGAGGAACGCCCGGCGGGACTGATGGAGAAGCGGCAGCTGGAAGAGAATGAACCGCTGAGCACACGTCGTGCCCGGCTACGGGGTGAGCCCATTCCTCAACCAGATCAATCCGCCCCAGCGGTGTATGAGAGTGAAACCCCCGGGCAGGAGGCAGACAGCGGTGAAGAGGGAGAAACACTTGCCGAACGCGTGCGACGACTTCGAGGACAGAACCCAGCCGACAGCGAATTCGCCAGTGAACTTCTAGCGGAATTCGACACCCGGCTTGGAGTTGCTCCCCAAGACGACGCCGAACCCGATAAGGAAAAGGCCGCCCATCATAATGACAACGACAACGAAACCCTCGCCCAGCGCCGTAGTCGACTCCAAAAGGAGAGCAGCGGCGCCCAGCGCGGGAATAGCAATCCCAACAAGGCACCCCGAGCCCATCGAAGCATGGCCGCCCTACCGCAGACGCGTTCGTCCCATGTTCCTGTTGCCCGCAAATCCTCGCACGATCTCCTCCAGCACACAGCAACACACCCATATGCAAACCCCCACATGTCCATGCCCATGTTCATGCCCATGCAGCAATTTTCATCCACGATGGCAATGGGGTACCCGATGCCGTCCATGGGCTATCCCATGATGATGCCACAGCAGGCCCAGGGAATGATGTATCCCAACGCCTATCCCTACAACCAGCTGATGATGGGCATGAATGGGATGTATGCCAATGGCTGTGGGCCGAACATGGCGAGACCGCCTACCGATCCCACACAACGTGATGTGATTGATCGCTGGCGGCAGAGCATTCGTTAGGAGTTTTTGTTGTTTTCATCGTTGTGGGGTGTTCTTGGCTTCTTTCTTTTATCAGGATATCCATGTAGAATACGGAGGGAATAGACCAGCTCGCTATTTTTGTTTATTTATTCGGAGTAGATCTGAGAATTCAGGCGTTGTTCCAACCCTATAAATACTTGCACACTAGGTAACACACTACGCTACCGACGCTGAAACGTACCATTGCACACCATGCGAAGAAACAATATACTACCTGGTCTGGGAAACAACACTTCTTCCTCCTTCTATAAGTACGGTAGGTATGTAGGCGATTTCGTTGGCTCTTCCATTGCTCAAAATAAAGGTTGGCAGCCCTGATGATACGTCGTTCAATCTTGGGCCTCATTTGGATGGTGGCTCGTTGGTGCGATGGGGGGACCCCGAGTCCCGCAAGTGCTACAAGAGCATGTTTATTGACCGGTAGGAGAAATCCCTTTGCTATCACACATCGGCTCAATGCCACGACAGATCTGTATCATGGGCCGGGCGGATGCTTGCGCTCCTACCCGGTGAACCCTGCCCAGGACCTCGAGGAATTCAAATCCAAGAACGGACTGGCAAATTCTCACAGGGTAGGCACTGAGGTGAGTGAGAGAACTGAGATTAGAGATGCGGCGAGGAGGGCCAACGCGATCTTGGGGTTTGATGGTTTTCGCTATCTCCCTCTGACTATGTAAATATGGAATCAAAACACAGTCCAGCTGGGCGGAATATTTACCAATGGGCTGATCCCTTCCAGAACACCCTCTGCAAGTTCGATAGCATGATTGTAAACATTCCCCGGCCGATGGTGATTGGAGTCCTGACCACACTTACCAGATGTGGTCATCAACACGAGGTGATGCAACCTGATCGGCCGCCGAGCACGTTTCCATTTTTATCTCGGACCGTGCTTCTCGATCGCTCTCGACACAACCTTTCTTTTTTTCCCCTGCGGCTCAACACGCGTCGCCGAATCGCTTACTTTCTCCCGGTGTGGCTTCTCTGGTATGTGTGAGACTGAATGCGCGGCCTGTTGTTTCTCTCTCTCTCTTCTTCTCTTTCACCGTGAGTCGGCCACCCCTCAGCACAGCGATTGAATGCCATGGACGACTCCCACTGCTGAGAACTTCGACTCGGCTCCTATGCCCGCTGTGGGAGGCCCTCAATCGCCCCGGCCACCATGCCCACCTTCGCCTACTGGCGCCGCGACCAACGCCGTTCTGCGGTACCACCCGCACCCCCTCTGCCCATCCCGCCGCCAACATCCTCGAAAGGAGGAAACGAGAGCCCTGTTGGCAGTCCTCTACAGCTCCCAGCGCTCCCAGATACCCCTATACTCACCAGGACACTTGGCGATGCTCCCTTCATTGACGTTCCCCCACCTCCAACGAGCGACTCGCGGCTCGAGACCGACACTGCCAAGCTAGATATCACTACATCCACAACAGCGCTCTCCTCGTCGTTCAGCCCTGCTGCTCCGTCTCCATTCACAGAAACGGAACATCGTCCCCATTCGAGTTCCGGCCCCGGGGAGCGCGATCGAGAACCGGCCCTGATCTCATCCGACTACTCCCAACTGCCCTTCCCGAGCCCAAGTCCACAGCAAGACCAGGCGAGCGAGGGCGAGCCGAACTCCAAGCCTAACTCACCTTTTCGTCGGTCTTTTGTTGGCGGGAAGGGATTACGCACGCTGCAGGCTCAGCCTGTGGACACACAAAAACGGTCGCCCACTGCAGCGGCGGGCAATACGGGCCACTTTCGTTTCAGGGCTTCACCCGACGAGTCATCCCCGGATAAACAAAACATGCAAAAGGAGTTTAAAGCAGAGGGGGTTGGTGCTGTGGCACGCCGGGCTGGGGATCGTGATATTTCGGCGGACCACACACATCACAAGTCCGGCAAGGCAATGCTTCATCTGCTAAACCCCATGTCTCTTCTTGCTCGCCGGAGATCTTCTCAGGTGCCCGGCTCGCGGACCGACGATGCCAACATTGGGGCGCAGAATTTGGTTCCTGCTATTCCAGACGACTATGACCCGCGAATTCGAGGGAATATCGTACATGACTTCTCTGCCCCTCGCCCGCGGCGCAATCTATCAGGACCAGATGCAAACACTCAGAGTGCACATGAACCGTCTCCGTCGCAGTCGGGAGGACCAGATCCAAAATCTCCATGGAGTGATCATCAAAAGAGACTGAGTGATCACTCACCAGTTTTTAAAGAACATTTCGAAGATGATCAGAATGTGCTACAAGTCGAGAACAAGGGTTATCTTCAGTCTACATTATTGACGAACCAATCTCAGCCTGGCTACGAGAAGTCGATACCCGTTTTTGCAAGGAAGCTTCCGTCTCGACTCCCAGACCAAAACGAAGACACCGCCAGCCCCCGGATTCAGAGCCTGCCTCGGATTCACCGAAGAAGACAAGCCCTCCGCCGGCGGACACTCAGGATCAAGATCAAGACACCATCCCGTATGTCCCTTCACAGCTCTCAGGTCTGCCGAAACATTTCAAGAGCAATGCCTCTCGCTTCAGTTTCGACATGAACGGCGTAGAGTCTTCTGTACAGGAAAAGCTTCTAGAAGAAAAACACAAGGAGAAAGCAGCCGCGCGCAGATTGGAACAGAGCTTTTTTGATGACTTTGACGATGACTTCGATAACGAAATCTTGGATGATGTCGACGGTCTCGAGGAGAGAATTCCCGGTGTCAATGCGGATGCTGATGATGATGATGACGATGATGATTACAATACCCTCTCGGTTTCTCGTGATGTCAACGGTGAGGTCAAGTCCTGGGCCGTACCTGGATTGTCACCTGTCGCGGCCAGCCCGATCACTCCCGCTGCTCCCCAGCCTAGCCAGTTCGCGTCCTACCAATATGAGGATTCCCCCTTTGGAGGGAATGCGACACAACAGTCACAGCAAGTGCCTCCCGAATCTTCGGAGACTAAACGACAGGGACACTTCTCCATGAGCAGTAATCCAGCCCAGACCTTAGAGGATGACGACGACGATCTCTATTTCGACGACGGTGATTTTGGGGACCTCACCCTTGCGGGAGATGATGAAAACAAGGTGGACGAATCCATCTTCGACGACGAATCGAACCATCTCTTTGCTCCAAACCCTGCTGGCGAGCATGTCGTTCCCATTCCTTCTACAGATGACGGAAAACTCCGCCGCAATGACTCAGTCGCGAAAGAGAGCGTCGTGGAAGAGGATGGCAATCCGGGTCTCAAGCATATGCCTAGTGTGGCCAGTGACTACCGGGTTACTGCTTCAATCAAGCGTGGACCCTTGGGCGAGCCGATCCCCAACATGGGTCCTACACGAGGCCACGGCGGCGTGTTGACAGAGCAAAACCTGGAAGTGCTACATCATGCGCTGGCGTTCGCAGCCAACGAGGCAGCCACTAAAAGCCGATTTGAGAGAACCTTTAGCGTCAGCGAGAAATCTATTGGACGAGACAGCGTCTCTGGCGCCTCGCAAACAGGCGAGCCGGGCCTCATGTCTGACGACAGCCGCCTGAGTCAGGCAGCCGATATCATGACATACGAGGACGCCTTCGAAGATTTGATCTACGACGACGATGCGCTGTACGATGACCCAATCGTCGCGGCCGCCAACGCCGAAGCACTGGAAAACGACGACGAAGGGTTCTACGGCCAGGAATTCGGGTTCTATGCCCAAGCGCACGGCGCCTGTGACTCTGACTCCGAGCTCACCAACGGCGGATACTTTGGCCCGCGTGGCGTGGATGGTATCTCGCGCAGCCACAGCGGCGGCGGCAAATTCCAAGAACCCAGTCTGACACCTATCACGGAGCGCAGCGAATGGAGCACGCGCAACTCGATGATCTCGCTGAAAGCCCACGGCGCGGGGCACTCCAACGCCTCTCTGGCCAGTCCTGGCTTGGCGCAGCTCGTGGACATGGGCAATCTCGACGACGAGATGTCGCTGAGTGCCCTCATGAAATTGCGCCGCGGCGCCTGGGGTGGTAGTAATGGTAGTCTACGCAGCAGTGCCGGCAGTCCGCCGCCACATACCCTGACTTCCTCGAATCGGGGCAGCTTCATTGCTGCTTCTGAAGCCAGTCCGACAGTCTCAGACGTGCGGCCATTTAGTACAGACGATGGTCTCTCTGCTGGTGGTCACACTAGCGAGAGACCGTCAACCGAGGCCTTTTGAGGTGCACGACTACTCCAGGCCTGATCTGCCGATCCTCGGAGTGCGGAATCGACAGCGCGTCCATCCACGACCTGGGACGAATGGCCGATCAGCGGAAACTAATCACGCATCAGCTGGACCATGCCATCTATCTCACTTTGCATATCCATACATCATTATAACCGTTTTGTCTTCCTTTGGCGACGTCATATCTGTTGTTTGTTTGTTTTTTTCACGATCTCACGAATATTTCCCTCATACTATCTTCTGCCTGAGCGGCAGCTAATACACGTGTAATTTCCTTCTACTCTCTTTCTTTTTCTTGCATCTATGATTTTGTAAAGAACCCGAGGGAGTGAACCCCTTCCTGTATAGAGCATCCTCAGCAGAATCATAAGACTTGAAATCATCCGAAATACGCCGTAAAAGATCCGCAGCCGGGTTTCTTCATAGCCGGCACAGATCCCGACTGGGCTGAGTCAGCGCACCAGCCACATCCGCCCGGCCCGTCAGTCTCGGCAATGATTCAGCTCACTGGCTTCTTGTTCTTTTGCCCTTTCTCCCCTGCGCCCTGTGCACTTCCTCTCCTCTCCTTTCAACCACCCCCTTGTTTTTGTTTGTTCAAAAAAGAGGTTCGGCTCTTTGATGAGTTCCGTGTGTTTACAGGTGCTACGGCAATAGTCGACACCTGCCTTTGATTTGATTCGATTTGTATGTTCGCCTCTTCGCGCCTTCTTGGGCAGAAAAGAACACCTTCGCCTCGTATGTGTTGGTCGGCTGACTCGTCCCATGGCATTCAGTACAGAATCTCGATTCTTCATTACGAATACTTTTCCCACCCCCTTCGATTGAGTTACGTCAGATCCTCCTGGTTCGCCTGAAGGAGAAAAAAAATCCCGCAATGTTCAGAAACACTGCTTTGAAGGCCACCCGCAGCGGTATGCTGCGCGGTGCTGCCTGCTCTTCATGCCGGAGAACCGTCCACCTGCCTTCGAATGTTCGCGGCGCCTCCAAGTCCTCCGGCTTCGGTTTGACGGCCCGCCGTCCTTTGGCTGTTGTCGACCGCGCTTTCAACGGCGCACGATACTATGCGGTATCTGCGGAGGAGACGAGCAAGGGAGTGGTAAGCTACAATAGCCTTTGACGATCGGTCGCGATCCATGAATATCTGCGCCGAAGACGAGAATTCAACAGACTAACGTGACGGCGCGCCTTTGTTTTTGCCTTTCGTGGAATACAGGACCCGAACGATTCCTTCCTCCAGGGAAACACCGCCAACTATATCGATGAAATGTATCTGGCGTGGAAGAAGGACCCGTCCGCCGTCCACATCTCGTGGCAGACCTACTTCAAGAACATGGAAGAGGGTAACATGCCCATCTCCCAGGCCTTCACTCCTCCCCCCACCCTTGTCCCCACCCCTACCGGCGGCGTTCCCCAAACGATGCCCGGTACCGGTCTCGCTGCGGGCGCTGATGTCGCGAACCACTTGAAGGTCCAGCTTCTGGTGCGTGCTTACCAGGCCCGTGGCCACCACAAGGCCAAGATTGACCCTCTGGGTATCCGTGGTGAGGCCGAGGCCTTCGGCTACGACAAGCCCAAGGAGCTTGAGCTGGACCACTACGGGTTCACCGAGCGTGATCTGGACGAGGAATTTGCCCTGGGACCCGGTATTCTGCCGCGTTTCCTCACTGAGAGCCGCAAGAAGATGACTCTTCGCGAGATCATTGGAGCCTGCGAGAAGATCTACTGCGGCTCGTACGGTGTGGAATACATTCACATTCCTGACCGCAAGCCCTGCGACTGGATCCGCGACCGCTTCGAGATCCCCGAGCCCTACCACTACTCCGTCGACGACAAGCGCCGTATTCTCGACCGTCTGATCTGGAGTTCCAGCTTCGAGTCTTTCCTAGCCACCAAGTTCCCCAACGACAAGCGTTTCGGCCTGGAGGGCTGCGAGACTCTTGTCCCCGGTATGAAGGCCTTGATTGACCGCAGCGTCGACTACGGCATCAAGGACATTGTCATCGGTATGCCTCACCGTGGTCGTCTCAACGTGCTGTCCAACGTCGTCCGGAAACCGAACGAGTCCATCTTCAGTGAGTTTGCTGGTTCGACCGAGCCGTCCGACGAGGGCTCCGGTGATGTCAAGTATCACTTGGGTATGAACTTTGAGCGCCCGACCCCCTCGGGTAAGCGCGTGCAGCTGTCTCTGGTGGCCAACCCGTCCCATCTGGAGGCCGAGGACCCTGTCGTTCTGGGCAAGACCCGTTCTATCCAGCACTACAACAACGATGAGACCACCTACGACTCGGCCATGGGTGTCCTGCTTCACGGTGACGCTGCCTTTGCCGCCCAGGGCATTGTCTACGAGACCATGGGCTTCCACTCCCTTCCGGCTTACTCGACCGGTGGTACCATCCACATCGTTGTGAACAACCAGATCGGTTTCACCACCGACCCTCGTTTTGCCCGGTCCACTCCGTACTGCTCGGACATTGCCAAGTCCATTGATGCCCCCGTGTTTCACGTGAATGCCGACGACGTCGAGGCCGTCAACTACGTCTGCCAGGTCGCCGCCGACTGGCGTGCCGAGTTCAAGCGCGACGTTGTCGTTGACATCGTCTGCTACCGTAAACAGGGCCACAACGAGACCGACCAGCCTTCTTTCACCCAGCCCCTGATGTACAAGCGCATTGCCTCCCAGAAGGCTCAGCTCGACACCTACATCGAGAAGCTGATCAATGAGGGCACCTTCACCAAGGAGGACATCGATGAGCACAAAAAGTGGGTCTGGGGCATGCTGAACGACAGCTTCGATCGCAGCCGCGACTACCAGCCTACCAGCAAGGAATGGCTGACCTCCGCCTGGAACAACTTCAAGACTCCCAAGGAGCTGGCTACCGAGGTGCTTCCTCACCTACCCACCGCTGTGGAGACCAACATGCTGCGCCATATTGCCGACAAGGTCAGCGGTGCTCCCAAGGACTTCACTCTTCACCGCAACCTCAAGCGTATCTTGAGCGGCCGCAAGAAGGCTGTCGACGAGGGCAAGAACATCGACTGGGCCACCGCCGAGGCTCTTGCTTTCGGTTCGCTCGTCGATGAGGGCTACCATGTCCGTGTCTCTGGACAGGATGTCGAGCGTGGTACCTTCTCCCAGCGTCACGCTGTCCTGCACGACCAGGAGAATGAGGCCACCTACACTCCCCTGCAGCACATCAGCGACAAGCAGGGCAGCTTCGTGATCTCCAACTCGTCCCTGAGCGAGTTCGGTTGCCTTGGCTTCGAATACGGTTACTCGCTGACCTCGCCCAACTCTCTGGTCATGTGGGAGGCTCAGTTCGGTGACTTTGCCAACAACGCTCAGTGCATCATTGATCAGTTCATCGCCTCCGGTGAAACCAAGTGGCTGCAGCGTTCCGGTCTGGTGGTCTCCTTGCCCCACGGTTACGATGGCCAGGGTCCCGAGCACTCGTCCGGTCGCATGGAGCGCTGGCTACAGTTGTGCAATGAGGAGCCTCGCGTGTTCCCAACGCCGGACAAGCTGGACCGCCAGCACCAGGACTGCAACATGCAGATTGCTTGCATGACCGAGCCTTCTAACCTGTTCCATCTGCTGCGTCGCCAGATGCACCGCCAGTTCCGCAAGCGTACGTGTCCTTTCTCTCTTCATTTTGAACCATTAGGCTAACTCATTCGGTACAGCTCTGGTCATCTTCTTCTCGAAGGCGCTGCTGCGTCATCCGATTGCCCGCTCTGACATCGAGGCCTTCACCGGCGACTCGCACTTCCAGTGGATCGTCCGCGACCCTGCCCACGGCACCACCATCGACGCTCCGGAGAAGATCGAGCGTGTGGTTATTTGCTCTGGCCAGGTGTACGCCGCGCTCGTCAAGCACCGTGAGGCCAACGGCATTCGCAACACGGCCATCACCCGTGTCGAGCAGCTGCACCCCTTCCCGTGGGACCAGCTGCGCGAGAACCTGGACAGCTACCCCAACGCCCGCAACATTGTGTGGTGCCAGGAGGAGCCTCTGAACGCCGGCGCCTGGTCCTTCGTCCAGCCGCGCATCGAGACCCTGCTCAACTCGACCGAGCACCACAACCGCCGCCACGTCATGTACGCCGGCCGCTCGCCCAGCGCCTCGGTTGCGACCGGTCTCAAGGCCGTCCACCTCAAGGAGGAGCAGGAGTTCCTGGAGGATGCTTTCTCCGTTCACCAGGAGCGTCTGAAGGGCGAGTAAATGTGCTTTGATCTCATACAGAGCTGTGTTGGGTTTCTTATGTTCCGTCGGTTGTGTGGTGGGAGCTAGCGTCAATATCTTCCTTTTGTACCACCCTTTGTGTATGATCTTTTAACTCTCTGTTGCTTTTGACACCGAAGTGCGTGTTGGATGTGCCCTCTTCTCGACGCCAGATACTCGGCTTAGTCTATAACCTACGGTACCATCCGGTGTTTTGTAAAATACAGGCATTTTGGCTTTGCATAGATTGGATTTGCTTGAATGGTTAGTCTTTAACCCGTAGGATTAATTGGTCATCCTACGTAGGTCATGTTCCTGGCAGATCTCAAATCCAAATAGAAGCTCCATCACGGGACTTAGATACACGAAAACCCAATCTGGGAACTTCGAGCCCCCCAACGAGGGTAAGGTCAATATTGATGCGGAGAAATGAAAGGCTCTTTTATCTAGATTGAACAATCGTACGCGGAAAAGGCGCCTCAACTCGGGAGGCCAAGGAGCTTGCAAAACGTATATAAGCCCGCACAGTCTTATCGTAGATTGTTGCCTCAGGCAGTAGTGTGGTACCTGGATGACATCACACTCCCTCGAGCTGTCCTGACTCAGCCATTGATGCCTGAATCAGCAGGTGACTACTCACCTGATCTTCTCCGCACTCAAACTTCCTATCGTCCGTCCACTTGCACTTAACGCCATCTGTCTATCTACGCGTTATCCCATGTTGTACGTGGTGTCAGACATTCCTGAGCCCCATTGGTTTCTCTGGATCTTCTCTCTTTTCACAGAACAGGGTCAGGTCCCCCCCTCCCGCCTTCTTCCCTCCCAGCCTGACCGACCCTGCTCTTGACCACCATGTCCGCCGTCCCTTCGTCAGTCCTCAACCAGCCTCCAGGCCAGGGAATCAGGCAATCATCCCGCCAGACCCGCACGAACCCCTCGCGCACTTCCAAGACCATCGGCCGGTCGTCCTTCACCTTCGGTCGCGGCTCAACCGCCGAGATTCCCGCTACACCCCCTGTTCCGCACGGATTCTACCCTGCCCTGACACATTTCACGGATGCCATCACCGCCCTGCCCAGGGAATTCCGCCGCCACAGCTCCCTGTTGAAGGAGGTTGATGCCAAGGCGTGGGCGCTAGAGGAGAATTTGCTGCAGCTGCTCAAATTGTCCTCTGAGTCGCAGCCTGTGCCGCATCCTCCCCATCCAGCGCCTATTGTGGGTGGTGTGGTTCGTGAGGACTTTTTGCCCAATGTATGTGTTGACTTTGCTCGTTTGGGGGGTGATCTTGATCTGATTTTTTCTTGTCTGTAGGACCTCGCGCAGCCCCCCGAAACCACCGAGAGCAAAAACCGTCGCCTGCTCCTCGACCGTGTGCGGCAGAACCTTTCCGATCTCATGATGACGGCCGACGAGAAAAACCATGTCATCTCCAATGCCAACGAGGAACTGGATCGCCAGATCGTGCGATTGGATGCCGTGTTCCCCTACATCGCGGGTGAAATCAGCGAGGAGGCTCGTCTGGGCAGTCTGGACCATTGGGCCTACTCGAACAAGAGTACCGCGAAGACAACGACCAACGAGCGCCCGCGTCGCGAGGCAGTCTCTCAACGACGGGTCTTGACGCATGCGTTCCACGAAGCTGAGGCTGCAACTCGTAGCGAGGCGCGTCGAGAAGCTGTCCTGGCGCGGAAGCAGCGTCGCGCACAAGTTGATATGGATTATGAGGATACACGGCCCGGCGCTCGCAAGACCGCCAGCGGAAGGGCCCGTGGTGATGCCGAGAGCGCGAAACGTCGGAGGGTGGAACGGCCAATGGCTATGGACTCTGCCACACCGATGGAGCGGTCTGCCAGCAGCGCAAACAACCGCGGCGGTGTCAGTTCCAAGGACGCAGCCGAGAAGAAACGGTCTCGCGCAACTAATCCGAATACGGCTGCGGCGCGCAAGAGACCCACCGCTACTTCCAACGCTGGGTCGCCTGTTATTCCTCCCTCGCCTCTGGTAGGAACTTTCAATGCTCCAGGAAGCGTGTCTAGCCCAGGACCCAATGCGACGGCACGACCGCAAGGCTCTCGCACACAGCAAAACGCCGGGCAGACCAGTAACGCACGGGCGCGGCCGACGTCCTCGGCGTCCAATCGTCAATCTAACAATAAAGCCGCCGACTCCAAATCCACGCCCCGAGAAGGAGGCATCAAGAATGAACTGGCTGGCGCCGATGCCCAGCGTGGCGATTACGACGGTGACGCTCTAGTCGCAGCAGTCAGGCGTGAAAATCTGGATACCAAGTCCGTCGGCTCCGTCGAGCCCGAAGCGAAGGGCCGCTCCTCCAAGACCTCGACGCCCGTCATAGGCACATTTGCCGAGTCCAACAACAACAACCAGTCACGCTCCCGACCCACTCGCAGCACGGATCCCGCGCCAGCCAAACGCACCCAGAAGAAGACTGCCCTCGCCGCTCAGGCGGAGATTCTGTCTGAAGAGGAATCACTGCATGAGGGCGACGACGAGGACGAAGAAGGCGAGCCGCGATACTGCTACTGCAACGAGATCAGTTTCGGGGAGATGGTCGCTTGTGATAATGACGCTTGTCCGCGCGAGTGGTTCCATCTGTCGTGTGTGGGGTTGACCAAGCCTCCGGGGAAGAATGGTGAGTTTTATATCGTGATCATGGTCAGGATGCATGCTAATTGTTTTCGTTTTTAGTCAAATGGTACTGCAATGAGTGCAAGGAGAATATGAGACGGAGTCGCAATGGGCGGTAGATAAGATGGATGTCTGTGGTTCTCGCTGGATAGTACAGGTACTTGGGTTACAGTGTTTGGGTACTTGGTAAAGTAATCTTCTAGAGCATTGCATTGAAGACGTGTCGTGTCAATCATTATCATTCTATCCCGCTACACTATTGTATAACAATCAAAAAGCACCTCTCAATCTCTCCACCAACCCCCCACCACCACCAGCGTTCCTTCTCTGCACACCCTCGTCCCCTTGCAACCCGGAAGCCGAAGCACTAGCCGCCTCCCCCTCCAACCTCCTCCTCAAATCCTCATACCGCTCCCTCTCCGCCGCGCCAGCACCAACATTCCCCGAAGCGGCATTCCGCGTCTCGCGCTCGCCGACTATCCACGCCGGAACGCGAAACCCATGACTAGAAGGCGAGAGACCCGGGAGCAGCTCTGCGCGCCACGCCACGCCGACGACCCACCCGACCAGTGCGGGCAGCAGTGTGCACGGGAACTGGGAGAGGGCGAGCTGTGCCGCGATGAGGTAGGTGGGGGATTTATCGGAGAGGAGAAGGGTTAAGCTGGGACTTGCGGGTTTGCTTGATTGTTGTTGTTGTGTGGTTGTTTCTTCGGATTGAGTTGTCCTCGTAGGGCCTGTCGTAGTTGTGCTGTTGGTTGTGGTTGTGGTGGTATCATTGGCGGAAGTGGTGGCAGTGCCGCGAGACGCAGTCGTCCCGATCCGATACCGAAACACATGCGGAATCACGGCATGGTACTGCGCCAGCAGAGCAAAGATCGCGGCCGTCGGGCCAGAAGGCAGGTAATTGAGCGTGTTGAGCGAGAGCGGGCGCACGACAAGCGCGAGCAGTATAGGCGGGAGGAAAGTCGTGTATGGGAGCGTCGTAAGAAGGAAAGTCTGCAAGATAGAAGAACACCAATTAGCCAATTCCCTTCTCCCCATTCATCCTCTTCCTCCCCGGTTTCATATTCTTCCCCTCCTTCGTCTCTTTCCAGAAGAAATTGGATGGTAAGACTAACCGCCATCTTCCTCTTCCCCCACGCCCTCTCCACCACCCGGAGATGATAAACCAGCATCGCCGCAAAAAGCGCCTCAGTGGAATTCGTAAACCCGGCAACCTGCCAGACGGCCGCGCGCCAGAACTGCGCGTAGGGCCAGAAGTGCGGTGAGACGTGGATGGCGGCCATGTGTTTCAGGTCGAAGAGGGAGAGCGCGATCGAGGAGGCGATCGTGTAGATCAGGAGGGATTTCGTGAGGGGCGCATTTGTTAGGCCAGAAGTGAGCATTTTGGAGGTCTAATGCAAGCATGCGCCGCTGGTTGGGAGGTGGATGATGTATGTAGAGAAAGGGAGTGAGGTGGAGGTGAGGTGAGGTGGATGGAAGTGGAGGGGACAGATGGCATCTGGGGAAAGGTCGTTGCCCTTAGGTATAACTACCACCTCTTATCTTTTCACCACCAGATTCTATCCTTCCTTTATATTTTTCTATTCCTGCCTAGTTTATTCTTGACTATTAGGAAACCAACTGTCATTCCCCAGAACCACCTAGAAATACAAGAAATCAGGTCTTGGTCGGAGAGTTCATATTGACCTTGTTACTGCGAGGATGATACCAAAAGCAAAATTATTCTCGGTCCACATCGTAAACTACCATTCTAGAGCTAAAATAGGGCCTTTGGCACATTGTTGCCTAGCGGTATATCTTGCAGATAGCCTACATTTAGGAGACGCGGCTCAACTGTCGCATGTTGCCAATCGATGATACAGTAATAACTTTTGTATGAATGTATGGTATATATGTTAAATTGACAAACGCCATTTCCCCTATAATGCCATTTCTTTTCCCTTAGCCTCCGCCAACGCCATCTGATACTCCTGCCCGGCATGCTTGAGCGCCTCCAAGGTCGGTTTCAGCAAGTTCGTGACGACCTTCCCGCCACCGGGCACAGCATTCATCCTAGCATTTAAATCCTTCTGGTTCGGTTTCCGGCCTGTGCTCTGCACCACCTGCAGCACCTTTTGCTTGATCTGCTCACACTGAACCTGGCGCTCCGCCTCGGCGTCGCGTTCCACGGCGTGGATGCGCTCTTCTGCACGCCGGAGCGACTCCGCTAGCGAGGTGACTTCGCCCGCGCGGTCGGGGTTGCCTGATAAAAAGGCCTGCCAGAATTGGTGCAGGAATTCGGTAGAAGTTGCGTGTGTTAATGTTAGCCGGTCGTACATCGCCTGGGATAGTCCGTACGTCTCGGAGGCGGAGGCCTCTGATGTCTGGGTGCGTCGCTCGCGGACTGCTTCTAGGATCTGGGCGAATGCTTCCTGGGTGGATTTCCTGCTGGCGGACACTTCTTCCATCTCCTCGTCTTCGTCGTCGCCGTCGACGAGCTTGTGGAGTTGGGTTGTGCCGCCCAAGGGGAGACTATGCTCGATATCCGTGCGGAGAGCCTGCAGGATCTGGTTTGGGTCCTGCTGCGCGAATTGTCGGTCCTGTTCTTCCTCTTGGGCCTGTGAGAAAAATTGGCTCTGGTCGCGAATATTCAAGGTAACCCGGTCCTGCGCTTCGTCGCCTCGCAGATCCTGTAATTGCAGCTGATTCCAGGTTTCCTCATCCAAGCCCGCGGGCGCATTCGGGTCTCCGTCCGCTGGAGCAACATTCGCCATGATCTTCTCACTGAGATTGTTCAGTGTGCGTATAATGGGCACTTTATCCATGCCGGAAGGCCGCATGTCCAGATCGGGTCGATTCCCACGACGCTGGCTGTTGTTGACCTCATTTCCAGCCAGATTCAAAAAGCCATGAATACCCGCTTCGCGCTCCGGCTCAGCCTCCTCGTCCGCACGGAGATATTTATCTAGCACGAGATCGGTAGCATCTGCCTCAGAGATACGCTCCCCCCGCAGTTTCTTAAACAGCCGACTCTGAAAGAACCGCGACCAAAACTGCTGTTCGGTCAGCTTGGGGACATTGTCATCGTAGACCCGCTTGACGAGCGGGTGTTGCGTGAAGATTAACTGAATCTGCTCCTTGCTGATATTCAAGCGAGTCACGTTGTCCTCCACGCGCGGCTTCAGCGTCGAGAGCACATTGTACGAGCCGCGGGTCTGGCCGCGCTCGATGGCATGGGCGCGCAGGAGATGTAGCCGCGTCGACCAGAACTGCGACATGAATTGCGCGGCGCTCAGGCTATCCGGTTTCGTGGCCAATGATTCCATGAACATGCTCTTGAGCGTTGGGTCGGTTTTTAGCAGAGACTGCTGCAGCTCCACGTCCGCCCGCAGCCGGTTATCATCGTCCCATGGGTTTTTGGATGCTCCTGCCGAGGAAACAGCATTTGCAATAGCCATCGCTGCTGACATGCCTCCTCCTCCTCCTCCTCCACCGGGGACTGGTGTCTGCGAAGGAGTCCCAGCCTTGACCGCATTGATCCGGGTGCTAAGTGCATCTTTGATCGCATCAGCCTGTGGACGCGCGTTTTCTCCGGCTGTGAATTGGAAAATATAGGTCTCGTTGGTATTGGGCGGGGCATTGGGTGATTGGACAAAGATCTTCAGCATCACTTTTTTAGCACTGGCAGGAGTTTGCTGTAGGTCTTTTTGTCAACGCGAGCAAATTAGCCATGTATCATCGGCGATCGAGAAAAGAAGACCCATACTGGTAATATTTGCCACGGAGATGGTGAGCGTGCCCGTGGCACCTCCTGCCGCAGGAATCCAGGAGATGGATTGCTCATCCTGGGCCATGGTCAGGGTGCCATCTCTCTTATTGTACAAGGCCGCTCCGCTTGGAGGTGCCATCGTGGCGTGGATGGTCGACAGCTTCCACTGTCCTGGGCAGTAGAAATGACACCGCCCATCGGGATGAGGAAATGTCCCACGGGTGCTGCTGAGGCAAGGAAGGTCCAGGAGCCTTGGGGCGAGTGTGGGTGATGAAGTTGGAGACGAGGAACGAGTGATTGATAGATACGGTCACATGACCAGGAACAGTCAGCTGTTGGGCTAGACCCTAGTTCTCTCATTTACTGTAGAATCAGAAGTCACTACTGTACAAATTTAAGTATCTACCCAGAAGGATATTAAAAAAAAAGGGGAGAATATATGAGAGTGTCCGAAGTTATGAATAACAACGCCATGCAGTAGTCAACTATCAACACGCAAAAGAAACGCTGAAGAGATCCCGAATGCTATTCAAAATCAAAGACAAGACGCGACCAAGAGCACGAACCCGAAGCCAGGAGCCAGAATGCCGTAATTCGTCAGCCAATTTGCGCGTCGCCATGCATAGATAGTCCGGATAATCATCAGTCATGATAGTCAAAACAAAGACAGAGATATCAAGGGTATAAGCAGAAAAAAATCAGAAAGCGCTTGTTTTTCCCAGGAAGAAATTATTTTTTGAACATGTAATGTCCGTAGATGCCGCCCACATCGCCCACAGCCATGGGGATCTTGCGCATGCCCCACCACCGAGCACCCACCTTCCAGGAACGGAAGCCATCGTCCACGGGCTGGTCGGGCATGGATGCTGGGTCGCGGACGTACCAGCCTCGTCGGCCCAGGTCCCGCACCGTCCAGCCAACGGAGACGCGCTGGGTCTTGGACCGCTCACGCAGAGGAGTGATGATCTTGTCGCTGAATTCGATGACCTGCAGCGGGTAGCTCTGTCCCGTCAGCAAAGCACACGTTGCAGTGTTGAAGATGGCGCCGAGCGTCAGCTGCGGCACCTTGGCAAGATCAAGATAGCACAGCGTGCTGGGGGCGTAAGTCTTCCGTGACCCAGAGTCCCGCTCCTGGGGTTTGAAGAATGAATTGACGTCCTGAACGGAAAGGTCGGCAGAGCTCAGGCCTAGCTCCTCCAAGTGCTTCGTCAGAGGCACCAGTAGCGGTGCATGTTCCGAGGTGACCTTTGCGCCTCCCAGGTTGAGGGAGCGAAGGGTATCGGGAAGCTTGGGCAGCAGTGCTGTGACATCATCCTCTTCCAGCAGACGGAAACGTGTCGGGTCTGTCAGGAGATTCAGGTACACCAGAGACTCGTTGACGGCCGGGTGGGTGGTCAAAAACTCTACCACAGCGGAGCTGCGAAGGCGCATGCAACGAGACAGGCTCAGATGCGTGATGCGGGCCGTTTCCGGAATGGAGAAAAGAGCCGAGTCATTGACTTGTGTGTGGGTGAGATCCAGGTGCGTGAGATTGATCAGCCGTGGCAACAAGAGATCAAAAATACCAGCCGGAAGGGTGCTGCATTCGTGCAACGAGATGCGTTTCAGATTGGGCATGGTCATGGGCAACACAGGGCCAGCGGTCAACGCTTCCTTGACGATATCGGAGAACGATTGGGTTGAGCAACCGCAGAAATCCACGGCACGGAGATTGGGCAGGCCCATGAACAGTTTGCGCACTATATCCACACTGATATCGCCTTCCAGATGCTCCTGCAGCAGACATTCCTTCAGGTTGGGCAGAAGATCAAGGCACTTCAGCAGCGTCTTCGAGGTCAGGTTCTGAATCTCGGCGTTCATCTGCTTGGTGCGACCCAGACCAACAGAGGTGAAGTGCGAGAAGTCTAGGCGGCGCACGAGGGTGCCCAGGGCCGGGTACTGCGCCATATGATTGAGTGCCTTGGAGAAGATGATAGAGTGCGGGAAGGTCATGTTCCTGTACAACACGCTCAGAGTGGCAGCGTGCAACGTGCGCGACGTAAGCAGACAAGAGACGAGGTCGACATTCCGGGGCGTGTAGCCATTGGGGGGCACATCCAACGCGAGGTGGGAAATGATTTGATCTGGTATCCGAATTTAGCACATGGCATTTTTCAGTTCGAGGCTCCAAACCTACCCAAAACCTCCGGCGGGAGCTTCTCCAGCGGAGATGTTCCGGGGGGCGGTAGAACCTGCTTCACTTCGACCTCGGGGGCCTTGAGCGGCAGCTCTCTGCCGGCAACCGTTGTCTCCCACGCCCAGCCACGGCCTTGCATGTTGCCGAGGTTGCGGAGATCGCTATAACTGCGGCTCAGGCTCTTGCCTCCCAGGCGAATCTGTTTCCATCCTAGGAAGCCACCGCAGGGGCAGCAGAAGTCTGGACTCTGCTGCATATCGACGGCGGGAACGTCGGCCTTCGGCGACTCCTTGGGGGAACCACACTGGTGGCTGTCGACGAACGACTGCGCAATACCTGGTCGTGGGTATTAACATCAGCAGCCATAAGAGAGAGGGAGGGGTACATACCGTCGGTGTCTTCTTTGATAGAGCCAAAGGATGGGCGGCGGCGGCTGCTAGACCGCGAGCCGTCCGGGGTGTCGCAGGAGGAAGGAGACGAGTCGCGCGAGGTGAAGGGGATATCACAAGTGGGCACGGTGGTGAAGCGAGGGATGGCCGGTTTGGCGGGAGCGGGAGCAGGAGTGACAGAAGCCATCTTGGGAGCAAGTGAGAGGAATGGCCCTCTATAAGGGCCCCAGCATAAAGTGGCTAGTAACTAGGGTGGTAGCGTGTGGACGGACGGGGCAAGAAAAAAGCCCAAAAAAATTCCGAGCAACTTCCCCGGATTCCACAGAGGCTTTTCCGGATTTTGCACGGGTCGTGTTAGGGCTCACACAGGCGGGCGGGGGGGTCGGCAGCACAGTCGTGGTGGGAAGAAGGAGGGAAAGGGAAGAAAAATGCGAAGCTGTTAGTCACGGAAACCCGAGGAACACAGCGGTTGGCTTCGGCCCACCGATCAGATTCGGCTCAGGGCCACTTTTTTGTAGACGAGCAGTGCGGCGAAGGGGGAGGCGAAAACCCATGGATCGCAGCCACATGGGGCGAACAAAGACAGCGGCCATGGTTATGGCGGACCGTCATCCAGCATGGTTCTGTCGAGTACAACTTGGGCACTCACAGCTACCCCTGCATAGTCCCAGTCTGCAACATGGCGTCAGAGAATGTTGATTTCCGTGACTAACGTGAACTCTACCCCAGAGAGTGGTTGGATTCCCGTTAGGTAACAACTACCACGCCATTCGTGTTCCCCCATCACCTGACCGGGTCACCTGCTCGTCCCATTGCGTCTACCACTCCAGCCGCCAATTTATGGCGTGCCTGCCGGGAGTGCCGGGCACGGCATGCGACAGCTGGGTTGGCAAAGGCTTGACCACGCTGGTCGTGCAGACCGGTACCAGGCGACCACCCCCGACAATGGTTCCCGGCTGGAGGACAGAGGACTCATATCGATTCCTCTCCGGTTTCTAACAGAATAGTCCTCGTGGTGGACGACGTTGACTCGTGACTCTCGATATACTGCTTTGCCAAAAGCAAAGATTCCATGTCCACTTCATAAGAGAGCGCATTGTCAAATGATACCATTCTCGATCCCAGATACCTCTTCTATTTCTGTGATAATCACCAATGACTCCTCTGTCGATCGAATCAATTGAAGAAACCGAAGAACACTGCACTTTTTAAAGTTTTACCTCCATTGCAATAGCCGATTTTCCTTATTATTCCCGAAGATCACCATAGGTCCAAACACCAGCAACAGTCCCGGCTCTCAAGACAAACTAAACTGTCTTAAACAACGGCTTCTAGAACTCCATCTGTCTCTCTCTCTCTCTTCCCCCACATATTCTATCCCAAGTCTTCTTCTTCTTCTTCTCTTCCTGTCTTCTTTCTGTCTTTCTTTTTGTCTTAGCATGTGGTTATCTTACCATGTGGATAGGTAGTGAGGTACGACTGTAAACAAAGTACATATCCGTGTATCCGCATCCGCCACAATGGGTCGTGCGTCATTGCCACTCATCAGTTCCCGCATCAGACTTTTATTGGGGGGTTAAGCCCATTAGGAAACGATGTGACGAGGACCTAAGCTTCTAGACTGACCTAGAGCCTCGTTAACAGCTAGCCTCAGCTGAAAACTTCTCTGAGCTTCCGCGTTTCTTGCCCCTGCATCTGTGCTCCCGAAACATTCCTAATGTACCGGCCCGGTAATCTACGACTTGCAAATACGATACGTGCGGGTGGAGTGAGGCAAGAATAGAACCCGCGAGAAAAGACATGGAGGGGATTTTTTCTAGATCTTTTATTTTTTTGGTAACAACAGAGATGCGGATTGCAAAATCGTATACTGCCATCCATTTGAAAATTTTCTCTATCGATAAGATAAGATAAGATAATGGCAATCAAGATGATATTCTGTCTCGTGACCATGCTGTTCTAATAATGATCATGATGTCGTCAACGATTTACCTTCTGTCGAATGGAGAAATACAAAAAATAGAAATTGGAGCAAAAGCCACCAAAGGCAATTCGAAAATTACAGCGAAACGTAAAATGGTCAACGACATCATCGATGGAATGGTCGGATCTGGTATTGGTATGGGGTAAGCCCACTGCTTGCGGACAAGCCAAGCTTGTTCGCGTCATGACACATGAATTGAAAAAAATGTCGGAAAAAGGATCCCAGTCTATGGAATAAGAAAAGACAGAAAAAAAAACAATGGAAAATCTGCGTTTCTCTGCAGTCGATCAAAATCCAAAGGATATCAGTAGTCCTAAAAGCCCAGAACCTGCCCCGAATTTCAAAAAATTTAAGGGGACATGCAAGATAAAAAGAAGAAAGTCTAGTGGTAAATAACGTGACAACAGGAAAGAGAAAACACAACGCCACCTGAAGAAAAAGCCTCGCAATTTTGGTTTCCAAGGTTGATGCGTGCCGCGTGACAGAAAGAAGGCTCGTCCTTTCTTACTCGACAGCGGAGAGGCCCTCGCCGTGGGTGACGGGGTTGATTTTGGGGTTCCACTTGAGCTCGAATTCGTGACCGAGTTCCTTGCGGACGGCGGCCTTGACGGCCTCGAGGACGTTGTTGAACACACCAAAGTTGGCCGGGTTGTTGGGGTCGTTCTCGCCCTCCTTGCCCTGGAAGACACCGGTTCGGACCAGGCAGGTGTTCCAGCCGTACATGTTTCCACCGATGATGTCGGACTGCGGGTTGTCACCGACCATGTAGATGTTCTGGGGCAAGCGGTTCTCGTTGTGGATCTGCTCCATCCAGGACTTGAGCACCTCGTCGGCGTAGGTGTAGGTGGCGCGCTCGGGCTTGCCGTAGACAACACGCTCAAGGTCAACGCCGGTAATGGCCTTGTACTGGGCTTCGATGCCGATGCGGAAGGCACCCTGGGTCAAACGGGGAGGACCCTTGTGGTCTGTGGGGAAGACCAGGTCACCCTGAGAGAAGTAGACGGGGATGCGCCGGGAGACGGGGTCCGAGGCGCGGGTCAGGAGCTTGCCGTCGTCGGCCAGCAGAAGATCCATGATGAGTTGCATGTCGGTGGCATAGTCGCGAGAGTCGGCAAATACCAGGATGGCGTCGAACTTCATCTTCGAGAAATCGCGGGGCTTGGCTCCAGCGCGGTCCTCGGGCGTGAATGAGCGCCACGGGGAGATGGTAGGGTCCCACGCCAGCACATCCTTGGGGTGCACGACGTTCTTGAATCCGTAGCTCTCCGCCACCTCACGGACCATGTAGCCCTCACCACCACACACAAGCACCGTCTCGTAGTACTCTGCCAGAGCCTGCATGGGAGTGTGCGACTGAATGAACTGGTCCGTAGAGATGGGTGCCTCCAGAATCTCCGAGAGTTGCTCGCAACGGGCGACTTCCGTCTTGCCACCACCGTTGGTCAACAGAATGTAAGGGATTTTGATGCCCAGCTCGTTGTCGCCGTTGAGCATCCGGAGGGCCTCCTTGGCCTCCTCAATGGGCTCGTTGCCGTGAGCCAGCACACCGTCAATGTCGAAAGCAAATGCCATGTTCTTAGCAGCGGCCACTTTCTCCTTGGACATGTCCTGCACCTGCGAGGCCAGGATGTCCCGCGAGACGGAGGGAGCCCCGGGTCTCTGAACGGTCGACAGCCGCGAGTGACGCGGTGAGCGCGGAATTGGTAGCGAAGTACCAAATGAGTTGCGGGAGCCACGGCGGTCCTTCATCGAGGGCGACAGGCTCAAGTTGTGCATGAATTGGGCAGCATCACTGATGGAGCTGCGAGTCGCGGGGATCTCGATCGTGTTGCCGCCCTCCGAGGGGATGGCCAGGCCGCCACCGCGCTGGTCGCGGGGCGAAAGAGTGTCCACCGCATCGGATGCACGGGGATCCCGGGGAGAGGGCTCGACTCCTCCAAAGTCGGCGTCATCGAAGCGAGGCATGATGGATGAGGAGATGAGGAAGAAGAAAGGATGTATAGAAAGGGAGGAAGTAGTAGGAAGTAACTGATCTACCACTTGAAGAGAAGTCACTGGGAGATGAACCAATGACCCGAATGCGGAAAGAGGAGGGAATGCGTCAGAAGAAGAAGATAACCACCGTCAATCCAGGGAAAGCAGCAGAGTATATATACAACGGGCAGATTTCGCGCAACTGATACGGAGCTGGGTCTCATAGGTCATTGGCGGGGACAAACGACTGTATTGAGACAAGGGGCTCCACCCACCGGGTATCGTCATTCCTAGGAATTATCGTCATCATTTGGCAAAGGACGAAAAATTTATTGTTGCAGCGGGATAGGCGCTCATGGTGGACCATGGGCTGGTGCTTGGTGTCGGGAGCGGTACCCAGTACATTGCACTGACGTAGTGAACACACTGTCTTGTCTGGTACCCGGTACGCGGACAGCCCTGCTCCGGAGGCCCGCCTTGGCGCTCATTGGTTGTGCTGGACCAGCGGACAGGGCCGGTGTGAAGCAATGCAGCACGCCGAGTGGGTAGGAGACAATCCCTCTAGGCCCGCCGCGTGCGTCGGATTGGATGGGAGCGAGTGTTCGCCCGTGGGCCGGGCATCAGATCGATGGAGCCGATGACGATCGGGCGGGTCAAACGCTCATGCCGTTTCGGCTGCGTGATGTCATTGCGGGTTTTGAAAATTACCGGAGGGTTGTGGCTGCCAAATAAAAAATACGACCGAAAGAGGAAGGATAAAAAAGAACACCACGGGGGAAGATAGCGAGCTGGAAGCGAAAGACATGAGGCGAAACCAGTCGTGAGTGGCAGGAGCTAAGAAGGGATGCAGCCGAGACAGACAAGGGAGACAAGCCGATCGCGGGAGGGGGGGTGAATGCAAACATACAAACAACAATCATAAAATCGAGACAGCGTCATCATTTCTATACCCCACCATTCTTCTTTCTCCTCCCCCAACTTCTCCTTTTTCCTATTCCTCTTCCCTCAATTGATCCATCCCCTACCATCATGTCCAACGGAAAGACCTTCACGCTTAGCAATGGGGTGAAAATCCCCGCCGTCGGCTTCGGGACCTTCGCCAGTGAGGGTGCCAAGGGCGAGACCTACGCCGCGGTCACCTGTGCCCTCCGCACGGGCTATCGGCACCTGGACTGTGCCTGGTTCTACCTCAACGAGGATGAGGTCGGCGAGGGCATCCGTGACTTCCTCAAGGAGAACCCCTCCGTCAAGCGGGAGGATATCTTCGTGACCACCAAGGTGTGGAACCACCTGCACCGGTACGAGGATGTGCTGTGGTCGGTGGAGGACTCGCTCAAGCGCCTGAAGCTTGACTATGTCGACCTGTTCCTGATCCACTGGCCCATTGCCGCCGAGAAGGACGGCAACGAGAAGCCGAAGATCGGACCGGACGGCAAGGTAAGGGCATGGTGTCTTGTAAGGAAGAATTGAGAAGCTAATTTGGGTGCAGTATGTGATCCTCAAAGACCTGACCGAAAACCCCGAGCCCACCTGGCGCGCCATGGAGAAGCTGTACGCGGATGGCAAGGCCAAGGCCATCGGCGTGTCCAACTGGACCATCCCGCAGCTGGAGCAGATGCTCTCGTTCGCCAAGGTTGCGCCGCAGGTCAACCAGATTGAGATCCACCCGTTTCTACCGAACAAGGAACTGGTGCAATACTGCTTCTCCAAGAACATCATGCCCGAGGCCTACTCGCCGCTGGGCTCGCAGAACCAGGTGCCGACGACCGGCGAGCGCGTCAGCGAGAACAAGACCCTGAACGACATTGCTCAGAAGGGCGGTAACACCCTGGCCCAGGTGCTGATTGCCTGGGGTCTACGTCGCGGCTACGTCGTGCTCCCCAAGAGCTCCAACCCCAAGCGCATCGAGTCCAACTTCCAGAGCATCACGCTCAGCGATGCCGACTTCGAGGCCGTCAACCAAGTCGCTGATGACCGCCACTTCCGCTTCGTCAACATGAAGGACACTTTCGGCTACGATGTGTGGCCCGAGGAGACGGCCAAGAACCTGTCTGCATAGACAGGCATTATTATAAAAAGAAAAGAAAAAGAACGAAAAACGATACCTTGCATGAGTGGCGGGTGTTACGAGGGAGAGGTTAGATGTGTAACGACCAACTATGAGATAGATGAATGGATATATCGTGACAGTATCCGCACGCAGTTGTCTAGTCTCTATGACGGTATTCTGGTCGAGTCCACTTTGGTCCCTTCATCTCATCCACCATGTCTTTAGAAGCCGATAATTATTGCAAAAATTTTCAATTTGTATCATATTTGTAATTTGAACTTGAGCTCCAGACCCGGGATGCAACAGGGCCAGGTAAAGAGATTTCGGCTAATCACCGGGGGCATAATCAATCAAGATTACATGCCGACAGTCTGTGCCTGAACCAATTATTGCACTCTCCCATACAATAAAAACAGTAAACAACAACAAACACTGTTTATTTCAAAGAATTTACTAGACAAAACCACTACTGCTCTGTACTCCTGCCCAACTGATACAGACTATATTCCTAGACCCCTCCTACAGCCTTACAATCGAATAAACAACGCCCCGGAGAAATAGTCCAGGAGCACACTGCTCCGAACGATGTCATCCCGCTTCCAGATCCACACCCCTGCGCCACTTTTTGGGTCGAGATCTCCCTGTTCTGCCTGACGCCCTAACCAATACTAGTCTATAACAATTGTAACAGCATTCGGGAGAACCCGGAGGCGCAACTCGCGTGGCCCGGGCTGCATCACCGAAACGCCGAAAGGCGGGCCGAACGAACCATGATGTACGTGCTGGGCTTTGTTACTACCTTTGACATGTGCCTATGGTTTTGGTACTTGCACTTGTACTAGCACTGTACATGATGTACATTGATATACATTGGATTTACATACTCGGCTCTGCCGATTGGTTCGTGGTTAATTCCCTCTTCCCGCCTTCCCCTCGGGCGTACCTTGCCCGTAAATGAAAACCTTGACGTGGTCCGTGTTTGAGGCTGTTTTTTTGGGTTTCCGGTGTGTGGATGTGGCGTCCGGGTCGGGGCTGATTTCATTTATTTTGCTTTTCTGTTTATCGGATACCGAGAGCATCCCGAGAAAAGAGGAAAGTGGCGGTTCATTTTGCCGGCGGTTTATTCACAATAAATTTACAGATGTATACAGTGGTTATGGACTGTCTAGAAGTATCACCAGCGCCATATCTGATGAATGATCCGACCACGTCAAGGAGACGTTGGGGCCATGCAGCTACCGAAGCCCAGAACAGTTTCGATGCTTAACTTGGACTGACGCTGTGGCCGAAGATAGCAGATCTTCTTCACTTCTGCCGGGACGACGTCATAGTACAGATACCAAATCAGGGTAAAAGATAACACTAGTTACACCACAACGCTAGTTGCTAGTAAATCAGTTGCGGGAATGGTAGCTATCCAAGGTATGTAGATGGTTCCACTAGTCAGTACTTGGAGGACTATTTCTCAGTTTGGACCCAGCAGGTCCGACAGTACTTCAAGATTTACATTGAAGTTCTACATTCTATTTACATTGACAGAATAATGTATGACTCTGCGTGATATATAGGAGACTAACTTGTGATCAGTGTGGAAAGTGGCTGTGACGGAGAGTGAGGCACAACATTTAAAGTTATGTATACTTGTCTCTCGCGCGCGGGGGTGGCTGAGACCCTGGGACTAAGGTCGAAATTATGTACAATCAAGAAGAAGAAAAGCAGGCCTTCGTCTGGGTCTTTTAGCTCAAACTTCGGTATCGGCCAGTGATCGCTCGATCGGCTCTTGCTGCCACCTTGCCTGGACTGTCTGATTCATGCGTGGGTCCTTCATATGTAACGCACGAGATAGATCCGTCAACTGCATTTCCAACATTCATACATGGATATACATCCCATATGTCTGATCGACACATCCATAGCATCGACAGTCGAATCTCGACAAGGCAATTATGAGAAACTGTGAATAACAAAGGTTGGCGAAAAGATGTTGTTGATACTATGTAAAGGTTGATGGGTCCATTATACTCAGTTCTCCGAACTCCTCCCCCAATTATATATATGCCTGCTAGGAAATAAAACTCCAAAACAGGGGAGAAAAAAAGAAGTTATACACACTGTGTCGATCACGCCATTTCAGGCAAAGGAGCTCGCCCCTCCGAAGTTAGCTCAGAGGGCTCGCTAGGCGGAAGCTCCGAGACCAATGGACGACGGTGCGGAGAAGTGTTCTCGCTGCGCTTTTTCCTGAGGAAGAAGAAAAAAATTGCGGCTCCTATCACAATAACCGCCACCGGAATGCCGATTCCAATACCGATCTTGGCTCCTTCTGAAAGACCACCACCGTTGCTACCACCACTGCTACTACCGCTTTTGTGTGATGATATCTCTCCCGAGCTGAGTGATAAGGATGTCGAGGACCTCGATGTTGTCGATGATGTCGCGGATGTTGTCGATGATGTCGCGGATGTCGTCGAAGATGTCGCTGTGGCTGTTGCGCTGTTTGCTTTGGGAAGATCGGACTTCTCCCATAGTATAGGGATCCCGTCAGCGTACACAGTAACTGAGGTTGATAGGGCGCTGGCGATGACGACGCCAGAGGAGGAGAGGGTCAGGGTGTCTTTGGCCGAGAGGGCTTGGGTGCACTGATGGCCACTGCCACCATAACTCATGCTCCTATAATAATACTGTAGCGTCAGTCGTGTTTTTTCGAGCTTATAGGGCAAAGCGAAAGGACCGCACTCACGAGGGACAACAAATAGCACCACTCGTGCTACCAGTGACATCTATCCCATCCCACGATCCATCAATCTCTGCAGCAGTGGCCCATCCGGCTGGACAGTAAATCCCCGGCGAATCTACCACGAGTAAGCGCATGGTCACACTATTCCGAGACGTGTCTTACACCAATACGTTCCCCAGTATGTCGCGTCACCTAACAGGCTTTCAGGCATAGTCCCCGTCGGTAAGCATTGGATGCCTGTAGTCCACCAGTGGCCATAGAAGGTGGTTGTACCAGGCACGTCGTTCACATAATAGACCACTGTGGATGCGGTCTGTAGGCATGATGTTGGTGGGGTGAAGGTGGTTGTCAGCGGGCCCCGGTTGAACCACTCCGTGATATCAGCGGTGGTGGACATTGTAACAATCGTCCAAAGGGAGTATTTGCACGGGTGATATCCCGATGTTCATGACGGGGAAGAGAAGTGAGGCTGAGTAGTATCCCCCTTTTTCTGGAGTAATACCCCATGCATGCATGATAGGCTCCAGCGAACCGCGCGAAGGCCGAAGGAGGGCTAGCGCGCACTAGTGTGTGATTATTTGAAGGCTCAACAGTTTGGGGAAAGATTTGGTCGCTTGTCGAGGAAATGGAAAGTGTTAACAGTAAACACTATACTCGATCGCAAACAAGCAATGGCACGCAGTCAATACAGCCCTATATGTTAACACTGTAAACACTCGGTAACTAGGTCTACTTAGGTATCTCAGACTCTCAGTTACCGTGTGTGGCTAGGCTGCCCAAGACAACCCTCTGCTGTACAAAGAAAGTACACATTGCCAAACGTTCTACATCGGGGCTTGTGAACATCTGAAGAAGACGAACGAATAGCAATTCAGTTCCTAAGGCTATACAACAAACACAGCATCGACGATGCCAAAAATAAAAACGCAATTGGTATCTACAGCAGCAGTAAAACCCCCCTACCAACGAATAATTTCAAAGAAGAAATGTGTTTACAGCCAACTAGTTAAAAACTGTGCAATCACGGCCTCGCTCGCACCCGGCGAGGCATGGGAGTCGATCCCGCGCTGATCTGGCGCTTCGTACCCTCGGCCGGAGCAGCGGGCGCGGAGCTCTTGGTGCTGGTGCTGCGTGGGATGCCACTGACAAATGAATGCTCCGAGGTAGTAGTGATGCTGCTGATACTCTTGGAAGGCGGAGCGGGAAGCAGAGACGAGCGCGGGGACTTGGGCATGAGCTTGCGGCGGCCTTTGGTTGGTGTGGACGGGGACCCCGAAGCAGCAGCAGTCGAGGTGGAGGAGGAGGAGGAGGAGGTGGTGGTGTTGGTGGGAAGCTTGCTTGTGCTGGTCGTGCTGCGATTGCCAGTCTTCACTGGGGTGCCGGATCCCATCGAGCCCGAATCTAGGCGTCGCACGCGTCGTGACCGTGGGGTTGTGCTAGCAGCAGCAGGCGGCGTGGTGGGAACGCTGTCAGAACCTTCACCGAACTCTGCATTTTGCTGAGTCTGGCTGCGATTGCGGCGCCCTGCAGTAGACGCTGCACGTTTGTCGGACCGTTTCGTGCCCGAACGCAGTCGAGATGCACCGTCGACGTCAGGCTTGGAATTGTAACCCTCCTCTTCTTCCTCGGCATCGTCTACAGGAGCATCTTCATACTCGGCCAGTCGCTCATCATTCCATGTAACGTTCTTACGAGGCTTAGCCGGAAGCTGGCTGCGAGCACCTTTGCGGTCTGAGCGGCTAGAAGAAGAATTGTTGCCGTCTGTCTCATCGTTCTGCTGTTGCTGGGCGAGGGCCTCAAGCGCGTACTTGGGCATCACAGAGCTACCCTTGTTGTGTCGAGTATTCCGCTTTGTAGCCAAGGCCAGCTCCTGTGCCTCAGTCCGCTGCAGAAATACAAACTCGGTTCCCTTGGCCCGGCGCAGAGCGATAGTGTTGCGCGCGGTAGGGCCCTTCCCAGCCGGGGTCTTTGCGCGTGTGCTTCGCCGGGGTACAGGGCTGGCAGGAGCTGACTCCTCGTTAACCGGGGCTTCTTCTTGGACCTCTTGTGTCTCCACAGCATATGGAGGAGAATCATCTTTGTTGGGTGAAGGTTGCGTTTTGATCGGAGAGGGTGAATTGGAGTCCAACATCTCTAATGCGCGGCGCGAGCGCGGTGTCGAGAATTCCGCTTCGGGAGACTCATCTGAGCTTGACGACTTGTCAACGACCCCCATGCCGTGAGTATTCATCAATGCCGCCTTCGCCGCCCGCTTGGCCTTGGCTCTGGACAGGAAGTCGTTGAGTAGCTCTGCATCCTCCCCGTCGAGACTGCTCCGCAGTGCAGAACGCACGAGAGTGCCTTCCTGTTCTTGCGTCAAGTCCTGCACGGCTGTAGTTTCGTTTGCTCGTGAATTTCCGGTCGGCGTGTGCTGCTCTGTATCACATGGTCCAGATTGTAGGTCTTCCGTGGTGTTTGTCTCAAAGACTATCGGACCCAGATTCTCAGCATCCATGGCCTTATCGTATATCGAATGTTTCGGAAATCCATCCAGAATGCTGAAGGGTCGAGGTGAGGCGTTCATAGCCGCTCCAACCTGGACCTCGCGGAGGCCCTTGTTAATATCGGCACCACCCACATCATTGAGGTCCGGCTGAGGTGCATGGTCCTCGTGTATAGCAAGCGGTCCATCTGGGAGTTTACCTTGAGGCGAATGTTAGCGGCGTATGTTCCTCAGCAAGAAACGAAACGACATGAAAACAAAACACTTACGTCTCTTCCGCATCCCCTCCGACTCCCATTTCGTTTCTAGAAACGACCTCCCACGCTTTTCAATCGCACTATCGGTGTCATCCCCCGCGCCATCCGGACCAAGACATAAGCGCTTCACGCCACGCGGATAGCTCGCGTCGGTTGTTGTCTGTGTTTGATTGTCTTCGGCCGCGCCGAGGGTTGTCATGCTGGTGAACGTCGAGCGAAAGCGCTTCCACAACTTGCGTGTCTTCTTGGGCCCGGCCAAGGGGGTGGAGGGCTTGCGGTCCCACAGATGGGGCACTGCGCGTATGGCCTGGATGGGGGAGAAGGTGAACGCGCTACCGGGGCCGGAGTGGTTTGGCTGGCTATCGATATTGTTGGCGTTAGTGGACTGCGAGACAGATTTTCATCGACTCGCGACAAGACATGTATGTAGGGGGTTGTGTGTTTGTACGGCAACACGTCTTGGAGACAATAGGGAGGCCAGGGCGCGTCTGCCAGGGATGACAATCAGGGCAGCAATGGTGCCAAAGAATCAAAGACATTCGGAGAAAAGATAGCCAGCAAGAATCCAGGAAAGTTGACCCACCATGGTTGTTGCGTCTGTTGGTTGTTGGCCATGTTGACGCGTGTGGAATGTGTCAAACCTGACTGGAATGCGCCCAGGAGACTGAAATCCACAGGGCGGAGGTGAGGCTGTGAGAGATAATCAAATCATGTAGAGAAATCGAGGTAAGCAGTACAACGGTTAAGCGATGCTGGTCACGACAGTGATAATTGATGGTGATGATGGAGCGTGTGTGGTGTTTGGTGCCGTTGGCTGGTTGCCCTGCCAACACTTAGCCCTATTCGGTCAGTGTACGTAGTAGTTACTCCGTACAATGCTTTATTAGCACTACGCAGTTGATTGGTTCAAAGGACTACAAGGAGTCCATTGAGAGAAATCCGCATGGTTGTTACAGCTTTATTTCACTCTAGCTCAAAGAGTTCTCTATTCAATTCACCAAAATAGGCAAATATGGAGCTCCGCGATCGACGGTCTCTGGGCAGAGATAGCACATTGTGGACATCTTGGTCCTCAGATGCAACAGCAGGTTCACTATCCTGCCGTGTGAGAATGCCGTGATCCTCGCCGTACATGTGTCTGTCCCGGGACGGGTCGACGATCGATGCACCGAACCAGGCCATCGAGTGGAAAAATCGTGTCTCATAATATCATATCGTAGGGCTAGCTGATAATCCCAGATGGACCCTCAAGCCACTCTAGCAAAAGCAAAGCACACCCCCGACTCACAGCAACTTCTGCTCCAAGTCCCGCTCATCAAACGGATCCCCGAATTCATCTAAACGGAAACACCAGTTAGTTCGTTATCCAGGAACCCTCACACTCAATCCCACCACCCAAGAAAAGATAAGCGAATGAATAAATGGAGAGCAGACATACTCAGATTAAATTCCTTATCAATCACATACTCCATAGCGCGCTGATACTCCTCCTGCGCCCGACGACTCTTCCACGCCGCGACATGCGGCTCGGAGCCCTTGCCCGCCGCGGCACCAGCACCGGCGCCCATCGTCTCCGGAGCGGCCTCAAAATCGCCGATGGGGAACTGCGACATTTGCTGTGGCTGTGAGCCTGGCGGGGAGAGCTCTGATGCGCCTGCCGCAGAGGAGAAATGGGTGCGGCCGGTGGGTGTGCGGGCTCCAGTGTGGGGAGCGTCGGAGTCGTCGTGGATAGAGTCGACGGAGGACGCCATCTCAGAGTCGCCGTCTGGGTCAGTGGGGTCTTTGGGGGGAAGGTTAGTTGAGATGTAGCTGGATGTAGCTGGGTGTGGGGATATAGAGGAGAGCGTGTATGGATGATGATGGTAATGATGCCGGGATGGATCAGGGAGGTGGGTTAAACTGGAAGGGAAGATAGATCAGACATACCAACAGCCATGCTGCACTGAATGATCGGGGGTACAGTGGGGAGTGGAAGAAGAAGAGTGTTGCTGCTTAGAAGTGACCAACTGACGATCTCCCCGTCCGGGCGGTGGCCGGCTGAATTCTCTTTTTCCTTTGACGCTTCTCATTCTTTATAAAACCTACTAACTACATGCTGCATTGATCCTTACTGGAAATATTGTCATTTGTCCCCTTGCCATTTTTAACCATCGCATCCATTCACTTCCTCCGTGTGCCATGAGCGCCAACTCCGCCGCCCCCGATGCGTGGGAAGACGAGGACTGGGAAAGCCAGGCTGATGTTGGTCTACCGCTGCTCTACTTTACCTTACCACCGGTATATATATATATATATATCTGCTGACTCCTGTATCACAGAAGCTAGATACTCAGCCTACACAGCCGGCCGAGAAGAAGGTCTCGTCGAAGGTCACCAAGGCGCAGCGCAGGGCGCAACAGGCCGAATTCAACCGCCAGCTATGGGCTGAAGCGTACGTCCATCTAATATCTGCGACACAAAAATACACACACCCAGAGAGAGAGAACCCTCCAGAAACCTGACTGAATTTTCAACTATCTAGCGAGTCCCCACAACAGACATTTCACTACCTCGAAACACGCTCAGATGTGCCACTGAAGCAGGACTTCAAGCCGACAGTAACACTACTCAGCCGCAAACCGCAAATAGCAACCCGGCAGACACCGTCATCGTCTTCCTCCGCCGCAACAGCGGGAATCGCGCAATTGGCATTAAACGGCGAGGACGACGAATCCGACGACGAGGGTAACAAACGGGCCGAGCCCACGGCCGAGGAGCGGCAGGCTATGGCGCTCAAGAACCGGGAGGAGAAGCAGCGGAAATACGAAGAGGCGCGGGAGCGGCTTTTTGGGAGTCCCTCAGCTACTACATCCGGTGCATCTTCGCCGGGAAGCACGACGCCGCCGCTGCGCCCGCAGGAGGGGAGAGGAGGGAAAGGCAAGGGGCGGGGTGGTGGTGGAGGTGGTGGGCGAGAGCGGGAGAAGAGGGATTCGTCTACGGCGTCGAGCAAGTCGAGACATCATCTCTACGATCCTGCTAGCGCGGCGAAGCCGAGTGCCGGGTTTGCGCAGAGACAGCTACATCGGCAGCAGTCGAATAACAGTGACTCGGACAAGAATGCCCCGGCCCCGCAGCAGCCAATACGCAGCCCGCGCGGGCCAGATGCGAGTGGGAGAGGTGGTTTTAGCAGATTCGCAAATCGGGGTGGCCGAGGCAGCTAGGATACATTGCGCGCCAACACGGGATTCCTGGCTTTGTTTCGTTCAATGCAATGCCCGCACACCAAGAAGTCTCATGGCAAACCGCGCCCCGAATTGATTGCATTGGCCACCTGGGATGTGTTCGGACGATTCTCTATGACAACCACGTCAGCGTGCGAACATTCTGGTGGGTAAGGGGGGCAAGAACTCACCGGCATATCGCTTATAGCTGTCGAGGTATAGCTCGTCCGTGCTTGTTGTCGCTTGAACATGCTCATTTGTCTCGAGTGCATTCACCCACGAGGCCCACCGAGTTCCTTCTTCAGCGTCTGGCCACCCTCGGTAGGGCTTCAAGACTCGCGACAGCCGAAGAATCCACGGCGCAGCCTGGACATCCACGAACGAGAGCTCCGGGCCCAAGAAAAAGGGCCCACGCGGATGCGCCACCTCGATCAATCTATGGATCGCGTCGTGGAGCTCCTGCACATGAGCAATCTGCTTCTCCTGGTCCTGTTCTTGAAGGACGCGGTAAAAGGTCGGTACAATGTGCCGGTTGATCTAGGGCCGCTGTCAGTGATGGCGGTAGACACGAAAAACAACAACTTACATGATCTGCCCATAACCGACAGTGGGCACGCAACTTTGCATCCGACGGCAGAAGCGCCGTCCCTTCGTTGCAGTCTTCGAGCTGCAGCCAGTTAATCAGCGAGAGATCCTTCAATCTGATCATGCAACCTTACATATTCTAGCAGCACCGTGCTCTCATAGCATCCCCAGTCATTGTGCCGCAGTGCAGGAACAAGTCCCCGAGGATTCACCTCCAGCAGGGACTCGGGCTTTTCGTACGGGTCCACTTCGATATATTGATATGGGATGCCTTTCAGCTCGAGGGCTATCCATACGCGCTGCACAAAGGGACTTGACATGTCCAGTCAGTCAAATATCCCAGGTATCGAGTTCCGGGGCTTACCAGAAGCAGCTCCCATATAGCTGGAGTTCGGTTTCGGCGCCATGTCTAGCAGCCGTTTCCGCAGCGAGACCGGTTGCTTTTGTATGGTACGCTTTGTTTGTGGTGGACATAGTTTGACCCTGTTGTACAGAGGATGTTGACTAGAGATGATTGACAAAGAAATAAATCAGCCAAGATGGACGATGGTGAAGAACAAGGGCGGCGTTGGTGAAGCAACTGTTGATAGTGACGTAATCGGCGGTCTGTCTCTGCGGGGACTCGAACGCACCTTTTCCTCCCCTTGCCCTGCCCCTTCAGCAGATATCTCTGCACACTATCCTTCTTCACCTGATCACTCTCCTCAAGTGTATGCGTATGCCCGCCAGGAATCCCATCATCCTTCCCATTCAGCCCATTTCCATTCACGCGTTGGACGGTAAAATACCTCCTCCCCTCGGAGCCGGGGTGGCCCTCTGGGAGCTTGGAGCTCGAGGCAAACACTTCATAGGGCATACGTAACTGGAGTGGGTTACCGGGGTTGCTGAAGAAGGTCTGCATTCCGGGGAACGGGCGAGGAGATGGCTCTTTCTCGCGGGGGCTTGGGCTCTCGGGCTGCCGGCCGGGCAAGTGCTCGGTGATTTTGATCACGACCTGGCAGAGATCGCGCGGTCGTTCCGTGCGCTTGCGTTTTTTGACGTTCGGGTTGTCGGGTTTGGGCGTGCCTCCTGGCCGGCCCTTTAGTCGACACCCCCAGTAGTGAGAGACCATGGGCCACCGTTTGTACTGTTGGGTGGAACGGTAGGAGTAGACGTTGTCGACGTGTGGGAAGTAGGTCTGGAAGCTGTATAAATTGGGTATATCAGCATGAAAGACCAGCCAGGGTGACGAGGAGGGCACGCATACTCTTGCTCGCTCATGGTGATCATCTCCTCGTCAACATTGAAGAGTCGGTCCCGCCAATATTCCAGGTCCGGCGGGTTAGGGATCAATTTCATGCCGTAGAGCTGGCCCGCATAATCCACCGAGTCCAGGCACTCCAGGTCCCTGAGTTCTGGACGGTTTGGTGGTGGCAGGGCATCCGCGTGGTTGTTTTGCGCCGCGCGCGCATTGTTTCCCACCGCTGCCGCGTCCTGCCCGAGATTGTTGGACTCACCCGTCTGTGTACCTGTCGTCGCACACTGCCTAGGGGGTGGCGGGACGTTGGTGTGCGACGGTGGGGAGTGAAACTGTGTAGGCATGAAGGTATTCATCGGCTCTCCCGGTCTGGGTGCGCGAACGAAGCCAGGTATGGTGAAGACGGGTACCACATCCTGCAGCGATTGGACCTGTCTTGATCTTCCAAGTGGCTGCTGGGGAATTGGCTGCTGGGGAATTGGCTGCTGGGGAATTGGCTGCTGGGGAATTGGCTGCTGGGGAATTGGCTGCTGGGGAATTGGCTGCTGGGGAATTGGCTGCTGGGGAATTGGCTGCTGGGGAATCGGCTGCTGGGCCCGGAAACTAGGGACTGGAGGGCGCTGGAGAGAGTCCATTGGGATGGTTGACGCGGAGAGTTGTTGACCGGAGGGAGATCAGTGGAGGTATACAGAGTAACCACCAACATTATCGATCAACTACTTCTTGAAGTATCCAATTATCTGGTTCCAAATCGAATACAATCATCCACCCTACAACCCCTTACCCGCCTTCTTCTTCGCCGCCTCGGAATTTGCAAACGGAAAGCCCGTCGTCCTCTTATCTGCCCCGGTCTTACGACTGATCCTGCCATCCCCACTCGCAAAAAGCACACACCACAGTCCAATCGCCGCCAGAATAGAGTATCCCGCAACCCCAAGAGCGAAGGTGCCCTGTCCACCAGCGGCGTACCAGGTATACGCATAAAAAGCAGCGACAGCGTGGAACACCGAGGTTACCATCAAGGTGGGCAAGGCATAGGGGGCCTTGGGATCGGAGTCCTCGGTCGTGACGGGCGAGGCGATCGAAGAGGTGAGCGGGATGGAGCCCGTGAGCATCACTGTGAGTGCGGCGATGGTGAGTAGGCTGATGCCGAGGCTGCGGGCGAAGTAGATTTCCATTGCTGGGGAGAGGAATTAGTTCGTACGCTAGATCAATACCTCAAAGACACATACAAGAAGCAGGACGCGCCTCATCTAGCAGCATGGCGATGATCATGCTGGGGCCGGCCATCAAGGATAAGCTCTGCAGCGAGAGCCATGCGGCAGTCGAGTAGGTGTAGGCGTGGAAGACCTGCTACTGGTCAGCACGAAACAACAAGCCGTGGGAGAAGAACTGACATCCATGATAATGATGTTGGTGGCAGGGGGGAGATACAGAGAGAGAGGGAGAGAGGAATGAAGTGTCAGCTGCAGCATGGAAAGACGAGGTATACATTCCCGACTGACGTCACCGTTTGCCTGGTTTGTACACAAAGCAGAAGTATAGAACGATAAGTGAGTTGTTATTGTAAAGATATTTTGTATTCATTTGTCCGAAGCCAACCCAAGATGTATAACCAGCGCCTCTCGTGAACCCCCCAACACCGTGAAATCATCATCGTCATCATCCCTGGTGGATATTGCTCGCCCGCAGATACCGCGTGAAGCTGTTGTCCGCATCTGACGGCGTACTTTGACTGCCGGAAAGAGCCTGCTGGTACCGCTGCGAGAGTGCATCGTCGTTGCCAGCCCCAGTATCCTCATAATCCTCGTCACTGTCGTCCTCTCCATCCGCCAGCCCCTGCTTGATGATCTCATCTTCTTCCTCGGCCTCACTCACAGTCTCCGGCTCCGGCGCTGGCTCCCTGCGTGGTCGGCGGCCGGAGCCAGAGACATTCATATCCTGCATCAGCTTTCCCAGCTCCAGTTCTCGCTGCGAGGCCTTGCTTTCTTCCCGTTCCTTTTTCTTGCGCTCCAGTTCCGGCTTGTAGTCGCGCTCGAATTCTTGGCGTTTTGCTTCCACGGCCTCAAAGAACTCATCCACCCCGTCGCCGGTCATGGAGCTCACACCCACCACACTCAGGTGTCGATAGAACTCCTCGAGCATGAGGCTCATGCTGTTCAGAAGCGAACCCATGTATCCACTCCCCGCGCCGAACCCACCAGCTCCGCCCTCTGTGCCAAAGGATCCCGATTCCTCTTCCTCGCGCAGAGCCTGCTGGAAGGCATCAAAGTCGGCCATCCATTCCTTTGCGAACTCGGCGTCCTTGACGTCTGTTTTGTTGAACACTAAAATCATGGGGAGTTTGGTCTTATAGAGAATACTGCAGGCGTACAGCATGTTGCTCATGAAAGTGCTGGTAGAACTGGCGCGCGGGGTGTCGATGATGTATGCGATGACCGTGGGGAAAGAGGAAGCAAGAGTCTCGAGCAGAATGCTCCCCGAGGCGCTCCAGACGAACACTTCGATCTGCCCCGGGGTGTCGACGAGGATATGCTCGATAGGTTTTGCGGACGGCTTGCTGGGATCTGGTGCCGTGCGCTTCTCCAGCAGGGAGATGATCTGGTCGACTTTGGTGGCGAAGAGGTTGAGCGATGTGAGAATCCCACCGTTGGGGCCCAGGTTGTACTGCTTCATCACTTCTTTGTAGTTGATCGAGTCGCGGATATCGATATTGCTGTCAAAAGGCACCGAGTGCACCGCGGGATCTAGGTTCATCACATACGGCACTGTATTCTTCGAATGCAAGTGGGAGTTGATGCGCTGCATGAAGGTGGTTTTGCCGGAGCCTGACGGGAGTAGTTAGCAAGGCCATTCGAATAACCTACAGGCAAATATAATCTTACCCGCCATGCCCACACAGACCACGGACACTGCCGGGGACGCCATGGTGGTGGTTTGAAGGGAAGAAAGTAATTGTTGGAGTGAAGAGCAAAAAAAAAAAGGATGTTGCGGGGAGAAAAAGAAAGCCATCTATCTGATCACCGCCTGCAAACGTCATTCCCGCTTCACTTTCTCTTCCTCACCACACCTCGCCCACCATGACCCTCGAAGACTTTGAGAAATCCCTGGTGGAGGATAAGGAGAGAAAACACGAGAAAAGCGACCGGGAACGACACCATCGAGACCGCGACCGCAGCAGAGATCGCTCACGACACCACCGTCATCACCGCTCCAGCAACCACCACGATTCCCGACACAGAGACCGGGAGAGCGAGCGCGAATCCCGGCACAAAGATGACAGTGGACATCGGCATAAGCGATCGCGTCACTCCGAGGCAGAGGAGCATGACCATGCGCATAAACGCCGACATCGATCCAGCAAAGACGAGGGCAAGGACGATTCCCCCAAGACCGTGGTCCAGGAGGAGCTCGGTCGGCCGAAGCGGGATGCCTGGATGGAAGCACCCTCCGCCCTAGAGATTGACTACGTGCATCGACCGGACACGACGCGCCTCGAGGAGGAGTCGAACAAACCTAAAATGCTCCAGGCGGATTATGAGCTCAAGATCCACGACCGCGAGCTCAACCACCACCTGCGAGACCTTAAGGAGGGCAAAGCCCTCGAGGATGTCGAAGAGGAGCCTGCGCAGCATGAGGTAGATTACACATTTGGAGACCCTGGGTCGCAATGGCGGATGACGAAGCTCAAAGGCGTCTACAGAGAAGCCGAAGCTAGCGGCAAACCGGTGGAGGAGATCGCCGAGGAACGATTTGGGGATCTCCGTTCATTCGATGATGCCCGGGAAGAAGAAATTGAGCTGGATCGTCGCAAAATGTACGGTCAATCCTACGTGGGCAAGGAAAAGCCCAGTGGCGAGCTGTTCCAGGAGAGGAAACTCCAGAACAATGTGCGGAGAGGACCACTGAAACATGTTCACGACCCTGAGCAGGAGCTTCAGGCTGAGGGCCAGGGCAAGAAGATGGACGTGGAGCCACCCTCGAACACAACCCAACATCTCGATCTCACGGCATTGAACCGCCTGAAAGCTCAAATGATGAAAGCGAAGCTCAGGAAAGCCCCCGATGCCGCCGAGCTGGAAGACAAGTATAATGCGGCCGCCGCGGCCATGGCCAATCGCAAGGAGTCCGACGTCGTGGTTCTCGGTGTGATGGAGAATCGAATGCTGGCTGGCTCCCGGAATGAAGTCAAGCCCGTCGAAACGAAAAGAGGAATCGAACGAGGCCAGGTGCAAGAAAACGAGGACATGAGCATTGAAGACATGGTCCGCGAGGAACGTAGGAACCGCGGTCAGATCGGTGGCGAAGGACAGCGACTGGCTGAGCGGATCTCGCGCGATTCCAAGTTCGAGGTGAGTTTTTCTTGGTTTGATGGTTATGTTTTGGTTCTAACATTCCCGTAGAATGAGCTAGAGTACATGGACGACAATGCTTCCAAACTGGCTCGACGGGTGCATCGATCTGAAATCGACATCAAGAACTCGACCATCAATGATTTCCGCAAGATGAATCAAATTTTGGATAACTGCCCCCTGTGCCATCACGAGGACACCAACACGCCGCCCACCGCACCGGTAGTATCGCTCGCAACCAGAGTCTTCCTGACACTCCCCACCGAGCCCGAAATCAGCGAAGGCGGCGCTACCATCGTACCCATCCAACACCGACGGAACCTGATGGAATGCGACGACGACGAATGGGAGGAGATCCGAAACTTCATGAAGAGCCTGACTCGCATGTACCACGATCAAGGCCGGGATGTGATCTTCTACGAGAACGCAGCGCAGCCCCAGCGCAAACGACACGCATCTATGGAGGTGGTGCCATTACCATACAGCCTGGGCGAAACCTCGCCGGCCTTCTTCAAGGAAGCTATTCTCAGCTCCGACTCGGAATGGTCGCAGCACCGCAAACTCATCGATACCCTCGCCAAGGCAAAGGAAGGGCTCGGGCGATCGGCATTCCGCCGCACGCTGGTCAAGGAGATGCCCTACTTCCACGTCTGGTTCGAGCTCGACGGCGGGCTGGGCCATGTTGTCGAGGACGAACATCGCTGGCCCCGGGGGGGACCTGTTCGCGCGAGAGGTCATCGGGGGTATGCTGGATGTTGCGCCGGATGTGATCAAGCGGCAGGGACGCTGGCAGAGGGGTGCCGATCGACGGGTGGATGGGTTCAGGAAGCGATGGAGGAAGTTTGACTGGACTCGTGTGCTCGTCGAAGGGTAGGATGGTAGATAATAGCCCTAGATTGGGGTTGTATGAACTAAACCGAAGTGGAAATTCCTCTGTACTGCCTTCTCAGTACTTGTATTCTGTTCCTATTCTTCTCCGGGCTCAATTGATGTTTCCCCGCTCTGTCCCTTCCCGGCGAGACTGTACGGGCTCCGACATGAAGCCATTCCCAGTGCATCTGTCCGCAGTCTGACACTCACTCTTTTCCTAATTGCGCAGATAGTTCAACTACAGCTAGCCAATGCACACGCCCCAGTATTCTCTTGCTGTATACTATCTCTTATCTGTCGCATTTACTCCGAATTATCAATGCGGGGGGGCTGCCCGATCTCGCGTGGGGCATTCTTCCACTGGTCTCGGCCATCTTCTTCTCATCCTCTCTCACTATTCTCTTCTGTGACTTTTTTCCTCTTCTAACTCATCTTGTTCTAATATTACTCTGTTTCCCTCCAACCCCTCCGTGCATACCCCGTTGCGCCGGACATCGCCGCCAGATCCCCCTTCCCCACCTTTCTTATCGGTGCGTCTCCGACGCCCTTCCGCGACATGTGTATCTTGCGCAGGCGAAATATATACATACCAGCATTGTCACGCAGGTCCAATTAACTGATTGATCTAGCTATTCCTACGCCAACATGGCCCCCAATGGCACTACTAGACCCAAGATTCTGCTCCTGGGCGATATCGACCAGTGCGTTGATCTCACTATAATCCTTTGCATGACTCAATGCTGATCTCGATAAATATAAAGCGCTCTTCCCTCCTGGAATGCACTGAGCGACCTCGGCGAGCTTGTGCGCCCAACAGCAACCAACCGCACCGAGTTCCTAGAGGAATGCCGCGCCGGCAAACTCGACGGCGTGGTCGCCGCCTACCGGACCTTCTTCTCCATTACTATCACAGGACTAGTCGATGAGGAACTGGTGAATGCACTGCCGAGTTCATTGAAGTACCTCGCCCACTGCGGTAGGTACCAGTCGTCCCCAATCCAACATCTATCATTTAATACCCCAACTAAACTAACCTTCATAAGGGGCCGGATACGACCAAGTCGACGTACACGCCTGCAGCGCGCAGCCCTCCCATCCGAGTCTCCAACGTGCCCACAGCAGTCGACGACGCCACCGCGGACGTAAACATGTTCCTCATAATCGGCGCACTGCGCAATTTCAACACGGGCATGCAAGCCCTGCGTGAGGGCAAATGGCGCGGCCAGCCTGCGCCGCCGCTCGGTCATGACCCGCAGGGCAAGGTGCTGGGTATCCTGGGGATGGGCGGGATTGGTCGCAACTTGAAAAAGAAGGCTGAGGCGTTTGGGATGAGGGTTGTTTATCATAATCGTCGGAAGCTGAGTGAGGAGCTTGCTGCTGGGGCAAAGTATGTTTCTTTTGAGGAGTTGTTGGAGGGTAGTGATGTGATTAGTTTGAATCTGCCGTTGAATGTGAGTTTTTCCTTTCTTCTTTTTCTGGCTCTCAAAATATACTGACCGGAGCAGAAACACACCCGCCACATCATCAGCAAGGCCGAATTCGCCAAAATGAAGGATGGCGTGGTGGTCGTGAACACTGCGCGCGGGGCAGTCATTGATGAAGCGGCGCTGGTCGATGCCCTGGATAGCGGCAAGGTGTTCTCGGCTGGGTTGGATGTCTTCGAGGACGAGCCCAATGTTCACCCGGGCCTGATGAGCAACCCGAATGTCATCCTGGTACCGCATATGGGCACCTGGACGAAGGAGACCATGACGGCGATGGAGGAGTGGGCGATTGAGAATATCCGTCAGGCGCTGGAGACGGGGACGATGAAAAGCCCTGTGCCTGAGCAGGCAGATCTGTAGGGAAATAGTAATCGTGCATGTAGATCAAATGGTTAGATGTAAACATGGGCGGTTAGTGTTCGTCGTACATAATCGCATAGTCGGACCCGATACGTCAATTAATCTTATCGTCCTCAACCTCAACCTACACCGCGACCCTCCCTCCCTTACAACATGGCCGAATACTGGAAGTCCGCAGTTAGTCACTCAGGAATCTCCCCTTTGGCCTGAATCCCTTACTGACATCAACCTAGCCCCGGTACTGGTGCAAGCAGTGCAAGATCTTCATCCGCGACACGCCCTTCGAAAAGACGCAACACGAAGCAAGCGGCAAGCACCAATCCGCGCTCAAGCGCTTCCTCCGCGAAATCCACAAGGACAATGAGATCAAGACGCGCGAGTCGCAGCGTGCGAAGAGCGAGGTCGAGCGACTGCGCCAGTCCGTTGCCGGGAGTGGTGGTGACTCCAAGGCTGCTGCGCCGTCGCGGAGCACAGTTCCACCACCACCAACAACCCGGAAACAGCCCGATCGACCCGTCAGCATAGAAGAGAGGAAGAAACAGATGGCACAGCTGGCGGATATGGGGATTGCCGTTCCGCAGGAGTACAGGGCTGATATGGCCGTGGCGGGCGAGTGGCAGACCATGTCCGAGACCAAGATCGATGACGAGTCGGCCAAGTTGTCGGTTGGTGTGCGTAAGCGCAAGCTGGAGGGCCAGGAGGAAGAGGAAGAGGACGAGCATGCACCGGAACCGTTTGTGAGCAAGGCCTGGGGCTCGCGGATGAGAGTGTACCCGGGTGCTCAGGAGGAAACGGACGAGGGCTTGGATGCTCTTCTTGCCTCGACGAAGGATATCAAGAAGACGAAGACTGCGGCGGAGACGGAGAAACCGACGGATGAGGCTGCTGGTCCAGATAAGAAAGATGGTGGAGAAGCGCACGCGGATGCGCAGGTTCTGGTCCAGGCTCAGACAGCGGGTGGATCTGAGATCGTGGAGCAGAAGGCTGAAGAGGAGGAGGTGAAGAGGGAAGAGACGGCGCTGGAGGTTGTGTTCAAGAAGCGCAAACCCAAGGTCATGAGGAGATAAATGACTGCTGGCCATTTCTGCAACATGATTGCTACGTCCCTCGTCTGGGACATCACCGACATCTTTGCTTCGGACCAGACCGAGACTGGTCTGACGACCACTGGCCGCCATGCTCATTTCACTTGCATTGCCACACCACCCTTCCCGCTGGGATACGTCCCTCGGATGAGACCCGTCGTCTGGTGTGGATCTATCTTGCGCAACCAGTGCATTGAGGATGTCTAACAAGGCAATCGCTAGTCAACCACTCTGCCGATCTAGACAATCATGCATCGTCTCTAGAGCCGCACTAGGATCGTATATAGCACAACTATAGTATACCCTGAATCAATCCCAGTCAATATTAACGAGAATACCTCCGCTACATTCCGTGGTGGCTGTATAGTCTTGGTGGCCACTCTGGTACTCGCTGTACTACAATTTTTTTTCCAAAGCGGAGACTCGACGGGAACAGGAAGAGAACAGCCGCATCTCTTCAACTTCGCATCTTCACCTCTTCCGCCCTCCATATTCCACCACCACACCCTCTGCCCTCAACCCTCCCTCTCAGATTGTTCCTCTCGTGCCGAGTAAGTCTCTTTGCCTCTAAATCCCCGTGCGATACCCCCCTATCACCGGCGTGAACCCACCTCGATCGCGCGCAGTTCGGTCTGCCCGCGCCGCCCCCGACATTCTTCTCCCGCTCCGTGCCCGCCCGTGTGGGAGTGATCCAATACTCTTGGACGCGTCAAAGGCTCCTTTCCTCTGGTGCGATTGTGTTTTTGGTCTTGCGGGGAGTTGTGAGCACGGGTGGTTGCTGCTGCGGTTACCCTGGCAGAAAGAAACAATTTGCGACAGCAACCCTCACAACCCCGGCATACGGGGGAATCCCATCCAGCCATGAACATGCCCTAAGCGGGTCTGGGAGTTACATTCAAGACTATCACGGGCATAATCATGGCCGCTTCCTAGATCTCTTAGCCCTGCAACCCATCACTGTTGCGACACGGAGGCATCGCAGTCATCGGAGTCCCGACACTGCACCGCTTACACTCCCTTCCCATTCTCCAAAGTCATTTGTTACGCACTACCTGGAGTGTGTCTTTCTTATAGTCACAAGCTAACACATCTAAAGTTTGACAGACCTAGGGAATAAATGATTTATCAGTTCCACCCCGATCGATCTGGCGTGCTGTCTTTGTCCAGCGATAAACCACACCTCCTTTGATCCTGAAACCCGACCGGCGCAAATCCATTGACCCTGATCGGGAAACCTCAATTGAACGTCCTACACCACTTGGGAGGAGGCTGTGAGATCAGAAATGGTGGACCTGACAGACTCAAGCGCCCCTCCCGGCAACTCGTCTCTCTCGTCGGAGACAGCCAATGCGCCCGCTACAGAGATTGGCCATCCTCCAATGCAATCTGTGGAAGAGACCTCGGGGAGAGAATGAGCTACCAGCGGAAAGCCAGCAGTCCGCCACGATGACCGAGCCGCCAGTCACAAATCAGCAGGCGGCAGATGGAGACAACTCGGTGCAACAGACCAGCGAGTCTACGCCGGTGACAGATGGGGCCGTACCCTCTGGTGGCCCGTCCGGTGCGACGGCCGAGTCGAGTCTCCCGGCGTTTGATACTTCGCTCCCGTCGGTGGGCTCAACGGCAGCAGAAGACCTGTCCCTTCCGGCCATTGACACAAATTTGCCGAGCCTGGACTCCTCTCTACCAGCCATTGGAACCGATATTCCTACGATGGATGGATTTCACCATGACGGACAGGCCAACCAGCATGCGAACCCCGGGAACGACCAGTCCGGGCACTCCAATGGCCCAGGCTCGTATCACCAACCATCCAATGGCACATATCCGTATTCGCAGAGCCCTCCAACACCGCAAAATGGGGGCAGCAGGCTCCGCAGCAGCATCAGTTCCAGCAGCAGCCTTACCAGCAACAGAGCCCGGATATGTACCACAACCCCGGGGGCTTCACACCCACCAACGTGAACCAGGGCAATGCGCCATCGACCATGCCCCCGATGGCCTCAATGGGCCAGTACATGGCTGGGTACCCGTCGGATGCGGATGCACAGATGCGATACCAATTGCCCGATGACCCGAGCAAGATGAGCAGTCGACACAAGAAAGAAGTCAAACGACGGACCAAGACTGGGTGTTTAACGTGTCGAAAACGCCGAATTAAGGTATGTGGTTTACTGACTATTGGTGCTGGCGGCGGATCCTCGCTTGTGCTGGGAACCCCGCCAATCGTTTATCGCCCGCATCCACCCACTTGTGAAAAACAATGCTAACGCCGACCAGTGCGACGAAGGTCACCCTGTCTGCAGAAATTGTGTCAAGAGCAAACGTGAATGCTTAGGCTACGACCCCGTGTTTCGCCCTCAGGCATCCACCCCGTCGGCCATCCAGCCTGCTGCGCCTAATCCCCCGCCGTCGTTGGTCGTCAACCCTCAAGGCCCTCCCTCGTCCTCCACACCCTCTTATCCCTCTGCGCCTCCAGGGTACGTGCCTGCGACCTCGCAGCCATACGCGCCCGCCCTCCAGTCCCAGTCGCCGAGCACCTCTGTCGACCAGTACGACCCTGGGACCACCATCGACCCTTTACTGGGCGCAAATCATTCAACCAACACCGCCGACATGCAAAATTCAGACAACCCGCGGCCTCAGGGCATGGAGCCTGTTTACAAATGTGAGTGCTGAATGAAAAGATTTTCGTGCACAAAATGAAAAACTCTTCGAACCGCCAACTAACCTATGGAATCTTACTAGCCAAAAACCTGCTCATGACTGACCTGATCGCTCTCCGCGGCATTGCGCCTCCTGCTCCCCATCCCATTGGCACCCTTCCACCCGGTCGTTTGGAGGAAATCCAGGCCGTCTTCTTGGCAACATACGCCCCAGCGATCGACAAGTTTCTCGAAGTGAAGTGGTACTCCGAGAAAGCGCTCTCCACCCTGATGGCGGACCAGCAACTCATGGCGGACTATTCGGCGCTGATCGATGCATTCAACGGATGGGACCTCAACGAACACGAAACCATCGCTCGCCTGGAGAGCTTTGAGGCCTCGGTGATCTGGCGGAGCATGATCCTGTGCCGCCAAATACCAGACGCAGTGAACGGGCAATTCGGCACAGACTGGAATCTGCTGGTGGCATGTGCGCGCCTCAACGTGATCGAAGCTCTCCTGACATGGAGCCACCTGGATCCCAATCCCTTGTCCCGGGACATGTTCAGGGATGCGGCCAGACCGCCCAGCCCGCCAGACCAGTTCATGCACCGCCAGCTGGATTTCTGGGACGAGGTCGGCGAGTTCCTAACGCTGCATGACGACGAAGCCAGCTCAGCCAAGGAGATCGATGACACGCTCTCCCGCTGCCGAGCCCTGCTGGACACGTACGAGAACCGCGATATCATCTACTCGATCGCCATCGCGCGCCATCTGGGACAACGCTGGGCAGACTTCCCAAACACCTTGCCCAAGGTCGGCTACACCAACGAAAAAGAAGCCGGCACCAAGCTTTACGTCGCACAGAAGTTCTTGGAAGATGAAGCCGAAGGCAAAGGCACCACCCAGATCTACAAGCGCATCTGCTGCATGGCCGTCCGCTCTTGGTGGTGTGCGCGCGAGTAGACTTTCTACTTCTCTTATTTGATACCTCAATATACCGGGTGTAGGGCACCCGGATGTACCCACACCATCTGATTTTGATACCAGAAGTGGTCTCTCGCGTCTCGCATGGATTAACTATGCGGGACCGAACAAAACCCAAAACAAAACAGCATCATCATGGTCCAGGCGTTGCGTTTCGACGATTTCATGTTCTACCGGGGGTTTTACCAGGGACTGGGCAGCGACAACGTGAGCGACTACGGACGGCGTTTCCGGCCTTTTTTCCCTTCTTCTACCCGTGCTCTTCTTGTCCGTGTACATTTTCTTTTCTTCTCTTTCTCTTCTGGATGGGATTTCATACCCGCTTTGGCCTGTCTTCAGGCAATTTGGCAAGCTTTTATTTTTTGCAATAGTTAGACAGACGATATCAAAGTGCTCCAAAAAAAAAACAGTTCAGATACGTTGGCACCCTTTATTTGTAGAGTTGGTTCAGTTATATATAATACATTATCTATAGACAAAGCTCACATGAATGATCATAGACCGGCCAATTACACCTCAACCCGGACCTTGATCTCCCCCATTCCCATTCCCACACCCCCCTGGACCAAGAATCCGACATCCCGCGTGGAATCCACGAGTTCTACCTCCCGCCTAACGAACCGGCCTGTATCCTGAGGCGTTTCCTCAGCCTCGACTCCGTCCTCGCTACTCTCGTCCCAGTCCCCAGCGTCGCCGTTCCCACCATTCCCATCCCCATATACGGGATCCCATTCATCTGTCTCCCAGATCAGTCGAAAGCTATACGGCCGGAGTCCGAAGAGTCGGGAGACAAGGGCTTTGATCTGGTACGTATCGAACGAGGAGGGGATCTCCTTGATGCGGATATCTGGGAGGATCGACGGGGCAGTCTCGGATCTGTTATCATCACCTTTCTTCTCTGTCGAAGACACAGCAGCAGCAGCAGTAGTAGAAGAAGATGATAATGAGGGCAGATAAAACGCCATCTTAACAAGTCTAGCAGCAACAGACCGCGGATGAATGATCCTGCCACTCGAAGAATCAGAAACCGTCGCGCGCAGGACACGCGGTTCGCCATATTGATCACAGAGAACAGCATAGCGAGGATGCGTCGCGAGAATAGCCTGCTCCTCGTCTGCGGGGGTAGCGGAGAGTTCCCTGGCTATGAGGGAGAGGTAGTACATCTCCGCGTTTGCACGGTCGGTTGCTTTGATAGGGCTATAGTTTAGGGTGGTCACGGATGGCGGGAGGCGAGACAGTGTTAGCATGAATGCCTCGTCGACGGTCATTGGTTTTGCAGAGGAAGACGGGGCTAGCGAGGGTGGGAGAGGTGATTGTTCGTAAAGTGGATTGCCTGAGAGGCGGAGGGTTGTTAGGCCCGGAAAGAGGGTTGGGAGGGTGTTGATGAATGTCCAGGTTGGGATGTTGTTGCGGGAGAGGTCGACGGAGCGGAGGGTCGATGGGAAGTGGAAGGAGGGGGGGTTGAAGTGTGTCCTGGATGGCGCTGATGTTGTTTCCGCGGAGAGAGAGGCGTTGGAGATTGGGGAGGGAGGTTAGATGGTGTAGGGTGGACAGCGAGGTGAAATCGTTGTGTTCTAGTATCAGGGTGGTGATGGTGCTGGAGGGAAGAGGTCGAGTTATCTCTACCAGTTCGTTGGCTGATACTGTGAGTGACATAAGTGCCGGGAATCGGGATGTCAATGCCGCAATCTATGATGACTTGGTCAGAAAGAGCGGATATATTTGGTCTTGACCACCTACCTCGTCCCACGTCAGGAGCGTGTCCTCCAGATGTAGCTCGGTGATTCCCTCAAAATTGAACCCTTCTTCCAGCGGCTGAAGTCGATTGCCACTGTGTATTCAAGTCAGTTTGACATCGAAAAAGAGAAGAGATGGGGAAAACATACCTTAACCTCAACCTCTTCAACTGTTTCAACGAATCGCAAATCTGCCACACATCGCGCCACCGACTCAGCAAACTCCGACTAAGATCCAGCTCGATGATTTTCGGACACGTCTGCATGATCTCCCGACAAGCCTTCTCAACCAGTGACTCATCGGGCTCGTAGGAGGGAAGCACTCCGACCACGCACATGCCATCCAGCAAGACGATGCGCAGCTCCGCCAGCTCGGCGAGCTGTTTCCGGATCTTGTCGAAGCCGACCTCTTCCACGACCTTGCCGCTAATCTCAATGGCATTCTTTTGCCCTGCATCACCCTCATCATCACCCTTTGCTGCTGCGTGAGGAGCAAGTTCCCGCTCGAACTCGGACGCATACTTGTCTCGCAGAGCCTCGACGAAGCCCCGCGGCGGGTCTGATGGCCTGGACGGGCGCACAAAGGACCCGGCTGTGGAGTGGCGGCTCTTGCCTGGGAATGAACCTTGTAAGAAAGAGCTTCGGTTCCTAGATTATGGAGGGTTCGACTCTTACAGGTGAAATAACGGGTGCCCTTATGCTCGCCTGCATGCTTGCCCCGGGTGGGATCGTCCCATTCGACACCTAGCCAGTCGCCGGCGGTGCCTTCGACGGTGCCGACGTAGCGGATAGTGCAGCGATGGCCATCGAATGACCTGCGCTGACCGACCGACATGTTGACCAGCTGTTTGTCGATATATAGAGTTGACTCTCGCATCGGATTCATGGTTGAGCGCAGACTCCTTACATAAGCCATTCCGACCACTTCTTCAGCGGCGACTTTCTCTTCTCTGCTTCTCTTCGGTCAGCAACAACGAGATGGATTACCAGGTATGTCCTTATTCCTCTGTCTCAAAATATCCCGTTTAATCTCTACAGTATCACTAACCCATTTTCCAGAACCGCGCAGGCTCCAAATTCGGCGGCGGCGGCGTTGCCTCCCATTCCGCCTCCAATGCCGACCGACGCGAGCGACTACGCAAGCTCGCCCTGGAATCAATCGACCTAGACAAAGACCCATACTTCTTCAAAAACCACGTCGGAAGCTTCGAGTGCCGACTATGTCTAACAGTGCACCAAAACGACGGGTCCTACCTGGCGCACACGCAGGGCCGGAAGCACCAAACGAACCTAGCCCGTCGCGCAGCGCGCGAGCAGCGCGAAGGAAAAGGGCAAGACCCCTCGTCTATCCCCGGCGCGATGGGCGTGCAGGTCAAGAAGCAGATGATCAAGATCGGGCGGCCGGGATACAAAATCACCAAAATCCGGGATCCGTTGACGCGGCAGATGGGTCTGCTCTTCCAGTTGCAGTATCAGGAGATCACGCCCGGTGTGCAGCCCCGCGTGCGGTTTATGTCGGCGTTTGAGCAGAAAGTCGAGGATCCGGATAAGAACTTTCAGTACCTCGTTGTTGCGGCGGAGCCGTATCAGACCTGTGGGTTTAAGTTGCAGGCGAGGGAGATTGATCGTCGCGAGGGGAGGTATTGGACCTGGTTCGATGAGGACAGTAAGGAGTTTTGGGTGCAGATTATGTTCAAGACCGAGCGCGAGGAGAGATTTAGTGGTGTGCCTGGTCTGGCGCCGATGCGCTCTTGATCTTTGCTTTGCTTGCTTTCGGCATGGGAAATTGGGAACCGGCGCTTTCTTGTGGTCTTCTTGTTTATACAATACCTAGCGATGGGCTTTTATCGAAATCGAGGAGAGTTTACAACACTCATCTTTTATGCTGTAGTACTGCTGATGGTACAATCCACCGACTACAAGATTCTACATGATGGGAATAAGCTGTCACCGAATGCTTTTATTGTGCTCAAAGATCCCGCGGTAACGATGCAGACTCAAATTGAGATACAACGAGGGTCAAATCCCTCCTAAGGCATGACAAGAGGTGAAGTGATTGAAAAGATCGTCTCACGCGAAAGATGCAGGACGTTAGATATCAAAAGGTGAAAACCAAAGATGGCGCTTCGGAGGTCATGATCAGTGAAAACAATATCGCGCTTGGAATGCTGGAAGACACTTCGTAGAGAGATCTGATGATAAACGAGAGCGAGCCCTGCCCACCCTTTCTTTCCAAGTGATGCATGCATTTAGCTCCCCTGGAACGCATTGAACGCCTTGTATGTGTACCCAATGAACGGCAGGCTCATCTCGGCCTCCTGCGCCTCCGGCATGGCGCGCGCCTGGGCGCGGTGAATGGCGCTGGTGTCCTCCTGGGGAATCTCGTCGATGGGGAAGTACGACACGTCGATGTTGGAGCTGAGTCGCGGCTCGAAGGGCGCGCGGATTTTCCGCAGCTGCTCCCACACGACACCGCGGAAGAAGGGGTGGTTCTTGATCTGCGTCGCGCCGCCATGCTGGCCACCTTCGCTGCCGATACGGTGCTCGGGATCGCATAAGAAACTAAATCCAGTCAGTTGTGTTGACAGTAGTTTAGACGGTGGGGGTCCTACCTCCGGATCAACGACTCCGATTCACGAGACAGGACGAGCTCCTCCGGGAAGTAAAGGCATTCTCTCCAGTTGACGATCTTCCGGTAGGTGTCGGTGGTATCCTCGGCACAGAACGGAGGCCAGCCCACCAGACACTCGAACATGATGGCACCCACAGACCACCAATCGCACAGGTAGGTGTAACCCTGGCCGTTGAAGATCTCCGGCGCAATGTAGTCGGGGGTTCCGACTGTCGAGTACGCCATAGCACGACGTGATTTCCGCCACGTGTTAATCTGTCCACGGTTCGACACGGTCAGGTTAATGGCATCGTTGAAATAGCCCGAGTTACGGTTCCGGTCCTTTGATGTCGAGTTCTTAAGCAGATTCTGGTAGTATGCGTTATCGTGAGTCTTCTTGCCTCCCGTCGAGAGACCAAAGTCGGTGAGCTTGACGTGTCCGCCACGGTCAAGGAGAATGTTGTCGGGTTTAATGTCACTGGGGAAGAGTTATCAGTTTTGAGCCAAAATGATGCAGAAAGGTGCTAACCGATGAAGGAAGCCAAGCTTGTGGACAGCTTCTATTGCCATCACCACCTCGGCCATGTAAAAGCGCGTGATGTCCTCAGAGAAAATTTCATACTTGATGAGCATGGTCATCAAGTCACCACCAGGCAAGAACTCCATCAGCAGATAGAGGTAGGCAGAGTCCTGGAACGAGGCATGCAGCTTCACCAGCCATGGGTTGTCCTTGGAGTCGGCCAGAATGTCACGCTCGGCACGGACGTGGGCCAGCTGGTCCTTCTTAAACATCTCTGTCTTTATGAGAGACTTGAGGGCATAAATCTTTCCATCGGTCTTGCGCTGCACCAGCTTGACCTCACCGAAAGCACCCTTGCCAATGATCTTGATGGTTTGGAAATTTTGCGGGGTCTCCTTGGTCCGCAGGAACCGCAGGAAGTCTGATTCCCGCTTGGCGATTGTATCAGCATCCTGGCTCTTTTTCTCGACAGGCACATTGGGTTCGCGAAGAGTCTTATCAAGATCCACCGACCTATAACAGACCAAAAATTGTCAGACACTACTCACACATGTGAAGGACTGATACTTACCGCATGTTGCGATCACGGGCCCGCTCGATGTTCTCATGAAAGAATACTGTCACTAGTTCCTTTGCAGCCTTGCCCCGCTTGTGAACATTCTCCGAGTATCGCTCCGGCAAACGCTGCAAGTCCTCGTTCTCAGCTGGTGGCCGGGGGCTGCGAGGCACCGGCGGGACAAGGTGTGCGGGCTGCTGGCCCTGGGCCTGGCCAGGAGAGCCGGCAGTGCGAGGGCGGGCAGGCGAGCCCGCCCGGTTGAAGAAGCCACCTCGGTTGGCGTTGAGGTCTTGGTTGGAAAATTGCTGGACCAGGCCATTGGTGCCATCATTAGGGCTGGAGTAGCCCATGCGAGACTGGTAGGCGGGTTGGGGCGATTGCAGTTGCTGGGCATGCTGCTGCTGGGCATACTGCTGCTGTTGGGCGTACTGCTGCTGCTGCTGGGGAGGAAAGGGGTTGGTCATGAAGTAGCCTGGAGCATAGGCAGGGTTGGAGGGGTCGACATAGTCCTGGGCCCCCTGAGTCTGGTAGATCGGCTGGGGAAAGGCGGATGGGGTGGTGGGATAGGCGCGGCTGTTGGGCCCCGCGTAGTTGTTGTTGCGGTCGTAGCCAAAGTTGAGGTTCAGCCGGTTGTTGTTTTGGTTGTTGTTGGGATTGTTAGGATCCATGATGGAAGCCAGGAAAGAGAGGGAAGGGAAAAGGGGAGGGGAGAGGGTAGAAGGAAGAAGAAAAAGAAGCGATGATTGACTCCTGAGCCACCGCTCCTTTTGCTCCCCGCCCCGCCGCCCGAGACAAACTCTAGCAACAACGGAGTAAGTATATGATGACCACCATAGCCTCTATACTTTTCTTGTCTATGGTTCTAATGTATACTCCTCAATAAATTAAATCTACCTAGTCATATCGTCTGCCATCCATTCGAACCCTCCCATCTTCCTTTCGACTCACCCCTCCTCAAGGGCAACATTCTGAGACCGGGAAATCAAGGGGGAGGGGCATGAGACTGGAGGTTGACCAACAGTTGTGCTAGTCACATTGCGAAACAGACTGCTTAGCTAGAGCACAGTTCCTGTTATTCTGTGTAGTCACTTTATTCACCATGGCGAGCAAGCACCAGTGGGTTATACTATAAGGCTATCATCCAAGACCACACAATGGCAGACTATCATATATACCTAGGCCTGCACCGATCTCGTCTCTCATATCATACTCCATAAAATCTAAATATCAACTTCTGCTTGTGCATTCATTCATCCACGATATATGATACTTTTCTGTTGATCCGATATCACATGACCTGCGGATCAACCTGCTCCCGTCGGCATCCTGAACTTTTTCCTTCCAGCTGCTCGGCCCAAGTACACTCTCCAGCTCAAACACCCAGGATGGCAGAATCCTCCAGTTCTGCAGCTGGCCCCAGCCAGCCAGCAGCACCCCCAAAGCCGGGCAATCCAGCTTTCAGGATGATGGGTACGTTGCGACCCAAACATTACTTAAGAGAAAAACCGCTAATCGAAGTGAATCTCGACAGGAATGCCCAATTTCCGCCTCCGCCTCCCCTCCCGCAACTGGATGATCTTCTTCACCATCACGGGCTCCTTCGCAGGCACCCTGATCTACGACCGCCGGGAGAAGCGCCGCGCGCAGCAGAAATGGTGCGAGCTCGTGGCCCATCTCGCCAAGGAGCCCTTGCCCGTTGAGCAGATGCGCCGCAAGCTGACGGTGTACCTGGCTGCACCGCCCGGGGACGGTCTGCGGATTGCGCGGGACCATTTTAAAGAATACGTCAAGCCCGTTCTTGTGGCTGCGGCGTTGGACTATACCGTTGTCGAGGGAAGACGGGAGGGTGATGTGCGAGCTTCCACTGCGGAAAATATAAGGAAGCTGCGGCGCAGGAATGGAGAGTCGAGTTCGGTTGTCGAGGAGGTCGGCGTTGAGCAGGTTGTTGCTGAGACGAGGAAGAGTATCGGCATTGAGGATGAGCCGGGTCCCAAGGGCGACCTGGTTATCGGGCGACATACCTGGAAGGAATATGTTCGGGGACTTCATGAGGGCTGGCTAGGCCCGTTGGATCCTCCGCTACCTCCGGCTGCACCAGAAGAGGTCCCGACTCCTGACGCTTATGCGTTGGAGGGCGCAGATGGCACCAGCGCGGACGACAAGCCCCCAACAACTGAGCAAGAAAAACCAGACACCGAAAAGGAAGAGAAACCCTCCAAGTCCGCCGGTCCCACAGCTGCATACATCTCACCCGCCGACTACTCAATCGCCAGCCTCCCGCCCACCCTCCCCCAGTCCTTCGACAGCTCCATCCCCGTGCCATTCCCCCACATCCTCGGCTTCCTCAACACCCCCAAGCGGATGTACCGCTACCTGACACAACGCTACCTCGCCGAGGACATCGGCCGCGAAGTAGCCGGGATCGTGCTCGCGACCAGCGCACGCCCCTACCACAACGATGCATCCAGCGCAGAGTCTAACTGGAGCGATAGCGCCAGCAGCGACCCGACATCTTCTTCCGACAGCAACAATCACAACAGCAGCACATTCACCGACCTCGCACCCCGCACAGCTGAGCAGCAAACTACCCTCAAGGAAGCCGAGACGGAATGGCACAAGTCCGTGCACAAGGAGAGTTCATTCGAACAGGCGGAGCGCGAGTGGCTCGACGACGTCGTTCTGGACCCTCGCATTTCCTCGCGCATGCAGCGCGCCGTGCTCTCTATTGACGACGAGGCTCGCTCGCGGCGCATTGCGAGCCAAGAGGAGTATATCCTCGGCGAGGAGCGGCCTGCTCCTGTGCCCTTCTGGCAGCGCATGTGGATTAAGTACGGGTATGGGGAGGATGAGGAGACGCTTAAGCGGAAGCCGATCTTGGGTAATATTGACGGAGAGGATGTGGAGTAAGCATTCGGCCCTTTTGTGACAATATATAGACGGTGGACGGACGGGTTGGTTGGGGGTTGTTGGTTTTCCCCTTTGGCATATCCGGATGGTCCTCCTCTCTCTCTCTACTCGGTTGTGTATATTATTTTCTGTGATATTAGAGGCGCTTGTTATTGAAATGTATATGACCGAGTCTCTACATTGAATCCTGCGTTGATACTGTAGTGGCTACGGAGTGCATTTCTCTACAGCAACTACAAGATCCAAGTGAACCCATAAATACTGGTACATTTCATGTCTGTTCTCTCTTACTAGGTACTTCCACAGAGACAAAGCCATATAGCCATATATGATCTTCCCCGTCGCTCGTCTCCTACATGATTTTCTTTCTCTCTCGCTTGACACCACCGTTCCTCTACCTCGATACTCACTCTGCCACCTAGGTAACCAACGCCCGCACCGGGAAACCTCCGCCAGACACGCATGACTGGCTATATATGGTTTGCCGAGCGGCAGGTAATCGTATGGGAATAATGTGGTCAGGTCTCAAACAAGCCGGAGACCGGTTTACTCCAGCCGAAAGACAGAAGACTCGGGCCACTTCTTGCTCGCCTTCTGTGCATACGCCGCCTTATCGCTGTCCCACTTATTTAGCAAGTCCAGCGCAGCAACAGCTTCGTCGATGGAGATGCCCGGCAGATCGAGGGTAGAGAGCAGGTCTTGCTCGCACTGGGCCTTGGATGCCGGGTTGAGGATCTGGCGGCCGTCCAGGGCGGCTTGCACGTGCGCAGCGCTGCCCTTGTTGGATGAAAGGAAGGACTCATTCCATTGCTCAAGCTTCTGGGATTTCGGGAGCAGTTTGTCGAACTGGGCGTTGACGACCTCGGCGACTTGCGAAGGGAGGGGTTCCGAGAGGCTGTCTAGGGCCTTGCGGAAGCGCAGAAGTTGGAGGTGGAGAGTTGGGTTGGAGGGGTCAATGGCGTGCGCGGCTGAGAGGCATTTCACCGCGAGAAGGTGCTTGTCTGGAAATGATGTGTCAATTTATGTCAATAATCAAGGGGAAGGGGGGCTCGTTCAAAACTTACTTCTCCGGAGGTAGACCTCGAAGCCGAGACACTGCGCCTCGATATTCTGGGAGCTGAGCTCCAGCAATGGGGTCAGGAACTTCATAACATCCTTCAGCGGCTCCTGGGTCTGGACCAGAGTGTTGCCGAGCGGGTCTTGGTCCTCTTTCTTCACCTCGCCGTCAGCACCCTTAGCGGTAGCCGAGGCGGCTTTCCGGGCCTCGCGCTTGTCAGCCTCGATTTTCTCCAGGCGCTGTTGCTCCTTCTTGGCCTTCTTCAGGGCCTTCTTCCGTTCTGATTCATCGGTGGCATCAAGCCCATTGGATCCACTCGGGATGGGCCCATGAGCAAGATCCGGCTGGTCGTGGAGGAGCAGATACGCCTTCACGGCAGACAGGGCCATCCTTGCATAAAATGGGTGCTCACGCAGACGGTCTTCCCAGCGCACCATGTCCACGTAGGCCCGGATCATACCCTTGCGCAGGGAAAAGCTGTGGAAGTCGAACTGGTCTTCTTGCCATGTCTCGAAGATGTTGTAGACAGAGTGGAAACGCTTGAGCGCGAGGCCCAGCTTCTTCTGTCGCAGGAACGCCTCTCCGTCCTCGGTCAGGAACCACACGCACTGCATTTCGTGAAGATCGCCCAGCGCGCCCCCGACGGTCTCGTTGCGCGTGAACTTGCTCATGTTGTCCAGCCCCTTGTCGTTTTCGTTGTTGCGGAGCTGGTACTTGGCTGCCTTGGAATTGATATACCGGTCCCTGTCGTCCAACAGCCTGGCCTTCTCCATTTCCTCTGCTGCCTTCTCTGGATTACCATAGTGTTTCCAGATGCGCGCCTTGGTCATTTGATATTCCACGGCCTTTGGCGAGAGTTCAATGGCCTTGTCGACGTACTCCATTGCTTTGGGCAGATCGCGACTGAGGTGGTAGTTGTAGTGTTGAGCCAGGAAATAATAGCTTGAGGAAATAAACTCGTTGCTGTCACCATTCGCTTTTGCGGAGCCATTGGACTGAGGGGCCTTGCCGGAGACATATCCCTCCACCAGCGTCGGCACCATGTCGCGCTTAGATGGGTTGGTGTAGAGGTGCTTGATGTTTGCGAAGAGCGATGGGACGCCCTTCTTGAGCATGCGCTGCATGTATGCATCAGCCGCCTGCTTGAACTCCTCGCCTTCCAAGAAGTCCAGAGGGATGCGCCGAGCAGCGTCACCGCGAGGGTACTTCTCCACCCACTCGTCGTAGAGGGCCTTTAATGCCTTGTGGTCGTCCTCCGAGATCCCCTTGGCCTTGATCAAGCCATTGTAATAAATAGAGTTCTCCGCGTTTCGTTCCAGAAGAGCAGTGTATGCTGCCTCTGCCTCCGCCTTGCGGTCTAGCCGCAGGAGGTAGTCCGCCTTCATCTCCATGACCGCAAGCACATCGGTACACCGGTAGCCGACCGCCTCAAGGTGTTCCAAAGCCTTCTCGAGGTCCCCAGACTCAGCAATGATTGTGTTCTTGTACAGAATCGCCTCGGAGTTCTCCATGTCGGCGATCGGCTGCGTCTCTTTGAGGGTGTCCTCATAGGTTGTCAAAACTTTCTGGGCCTCCTCCAGGTCTCCGGCCAAGTGGTGCGCAATGGCCAACGCGGTCCAATTCTGGCGGAAGCCAGGGCGAGCCTGCAGCATGGTGCTGCGGCTCTGAATGTATCCCTGGTAATCGCGCATCTGCATCTGGAGCAGGGCCAGGTCGCGCTGGATGGGCTGGGACTCGGGCTCGAGGCGCAGGGCAAATCGGTAGGCCTTGATAGCCTCCTCGTAGTTCTTCTCGGCGCGGTATAGCAAGCCGTAGACGTGCCAGGTGATATGCGACTTCATGTCGTTGCGCAGGGCCTCCTTGGCCAGGGCGAAGGCCTCCTCCGGCTGGCCCAGATGGCTCATAATCAGGGCCTTCATTGCCTGCGTGTCTCCATGCTTGGGGTTCTTCTTCAGAACCTGTTCGGCCGCTTTCATGCCTGTTTTGCAAGGGACGGAGGTGTGAGTGATTCGGGTCGGGGAGCGGCGGGAGGGAGCGACGTACCTTTCTTGTACTGCTTCATCTCGAAGTTGCGGACCACCTGCCGAAACAGGGACGCATCCTTGGAGTTCAATGGTTGCGGCATGGTGGGCGATGGGCGGAAGTTGAGTTGTGCGAGGAAGAAGACGAGGTTGGCTGTGTGTGGGGGGAAGAAGGACTTCTGCCGCTTGGCGCCGATAAGATAGGTGGACTCGACTATAGGGATTCTCGTATTACTATGTATGCAGGAACTCGAGGTGGTGGACACGAGTGGAATGAAATTGTAATAAAATGATTGATTGTTGTATCTCGAACAGATATACTGGAATTGGAGATGCTGAGGCCATAAAGAAGGGATAGTGTCTACCTAAGTTAGGGCTGGTGTATAGACTCAGGCGGTCCAGTCAACCCAGTCATCTAATAATACCTCTGGGAAGAACAATTGAATACAAGAATGAGAAGAAAGGGGACTCTCGTTATCCCAAACTCCAAACAATCAAACAACAATCCACACGGACTACCTGAATACACGAACAACACAAATCCAAAGAGCCAGTACAAAAAAACAAGAAGAGTGAGCAAGTGTAAGAGCAAATGTCACCCGATCATTTCATCCCTTCTGCTTCGGATGCTTATTCTTCGGGCCATTCAAGTAAGCCCGGTTACCGGCTGCATCGTACGACCATCGGCCATGGTTGTTCGGGTTGGCGACAAACCCTTCAGGGACGATGGGTTCCAGAAACTCGAGGGTCACCTGCGGCACATTTGCAGGCTTCAGGGGAGGCATGTGAGCGAGGATCTGTGGGGCCGTCGGAGTTCTTGTCCACGCCCAGCACAAGGGGTAGGGCAGGGGATAATAGGGAGATCCCAGGTTCAACGGTTCAATGTCATGGTCCGGACTCGTAGTGACAGGAGCCAGAACCGGGGTCAAACGGCTCGGCGGGGTCGGGGGCTTGACTTCAGGGCTGCTCATCTGGCGCTTCTTGGAGCGACACTCCTCAGGATTCTCCTCGGCAGCCCGTTTCTTGCCCTTTTCGTTGTCATCGATGCCAACCGCAGTGATGCTGGTGCGAGAAGAATGGATTGTATTCCCCGAGTGGCAGAGGCTGGGGGATGTGCTGCCGTTCCTAGCCGGCACATATCCACTTCCTAAAGTCGAAGTCAGTCTAAACTCGATGCTATGCAGTTCGGGAGTTGTTGCATACCATAGTCTCCAAGATCGCCGGCCTCAAACGTACGCGATCGCGGAAGACCATCCTCATCGAACTGCTTCGGATCGATATCGTGCAGAATACTAGAACCGGCAGCCGAAGGTCCACTGTTCTCCCCGGTTTTGGGGTTATAATAGTCGAGAAGATGGGCGCCAGACAGATAAGTGCCATCATCGGCCTCGAACCAGTTGTCGCCATCGATGAACTTGTCGAAGTCCTCCAAATATGCCGATTCGAATGATCCCATCTCCGCAGGAGACTTGAGGTTCATGCTGAGAGTATCCATGAGATTTGGACGTATATGTGAACCGTTGAAGAACATGGAGCTGGTGAAAATGATGGAAAAGACAGTATATACCAGAAAGAGTGAAATTAATCCAAATGCGGACCTCTTCCTGGATGGACTTCCTGAAGGGCGAAAGGAGGGTTTCGAAAATGAGAATGCGTCAGAGAGCAACGAGCGAGATGAAGGAGAATAGAAGGGGTTAAAGTCTGATGATGAGAGCAATGAAGGTGATAAAGGAGAGAAGAGAAAGGGCGCGTGCAGTCTGGGGCGACCCAACTTTACGCTGTCGATGGAGGAAGGCGCAGTTGAATAATGGGGATTTCAACTGTCAACCACGGAAGCACCGACAAACTCCCAACAGACAGACTGGCGATTCTCCTGGTCCGACTGGAGAGCCAAAACAGACCAACCGTCCCTTCCTTCCACCACGGTTTTACCCGGCGTCCACGCAGAAAGAACGACCCAGGATGCAGTAGAACCAGGTTTCGTGGCATGTCTGCCGACGCCCAATCCAGGCATGGAGTCAGTCCCGAAATCCCATGAAATTTGGATCAACTTACAGCAGAGTATGGAACAGTTGGATGGCCCAGTTGTTCGATATCAAGCCATGCCATTTTAGGCAAACCAGGTCAGACGGTTGGGAGGATTCATGGTCTGGCACGCTGTATCGACAGAGGTAAGGGTCCACGGTATCATCCGCGGAGACTCGGGGGGATTGCAGTTGAACCATGGCAATCCACTCCGCCAGAGAACCGCATTTCTCCTGGATCTCCTCCTCTGCCGTGCTTTCTGACAATATGCTGCCCTGTAAGTTGGGCGTGAGAACACGCCGCTGCTCACTGCGGAACGGTGCGCAGTCCAGCCACTGTGGCTGCAATTTGTGGATGGGCTTCGTATCTGCTTCATTACCAGTATCAGCCGACATCCCGGGAAAATGAAGTCACATCGGAAGGTATATCGCACCCTCTTTCTGACTTGACAGTGAGCCTTCTAAATCACAAAAAAGCCAGGCCAGGGACTGATTCAGGACGTTCTTGAATGCCCACACGATTCTCTCAAAGCCTTGCTTGCCATGAAGCATGGAGGGCAACCGCAGATTTAGCTCCACCACTATTCAAATTAGCTGCAGTCCGAGATACGATGTTTTGTTGGGACATACAGTATCTTTCTTTTCCATGTTTCCTGCCACCACTGCGACATGGTTTGCCGGACAGCCCCGTCTGCTCGAAAATCTCTCTACCAAGCTCGATTTGGAGAGTGCCTGGTTTGAATTAGTCGTGAAGATACATTCCATACGACCCAAGGCGCACACACCCTTTTTTAGCATAAACACGGTCTCTGATCCGGACCGGCCCTCGGAGATCATGAGAATATTTCCTGGACAGAATATGAGATTCGGTGTTTTGTAGATGGCAGATCTTGGGCATGGTCTCCACACATACCGGCTTTGATATAGGCGTTGAAGAAGTCGTGCTCCAGTAAGGCCGATGGCGGCATAAACACCCGCGCATACTGGGGATTGGCAATGCGGGTATCCAGCGCCGCCTGTACGCTCGCGTATGCTTCTGCTGGAAGGATGGCCTCCACCGTATGCGCGAAGGAATGGTTGTGAATAGTCGAGAAGGGGGATTTCGTGCTTGGGATCTGCTTGGGATCGACCCAGGCCGGGAGTTGAGTGACTGTGGTGAAGCACTTCTCCCGCCGTGACGCGTCGTCTTCGATATCGAACATGGCGTGCAGGAGAGACGGACGGTCCTGTGTATGCTTGGTGGTGGCGTAGGAGGAATATTTTTCTTCAATTGACGTGCGATTAAGCTCGGCCGCTTATCAGCGCGATGATCTCCAGATCTTGACCAGACCCTTCGGTCGGCCCAGATCGATGACTAGAAGTGATGCAAGTCAAACCCCAAGTTCGCGGTCATGCTGAGGCATCTATTTTGTGGCATTGGTGAGTGGGCAAGGATTGTGGACATACAACAGTGCGGTGTAGGGACGAAGGTAAGTTGCCCAGATGTGTTTACGCTCTGTTGATAACTGGGAGTAGAATAACAGCAGGATACGAAGATATCCGATTCAAGTCCTCTAACTAACTAACACACATAACAAATTTAGTTCCGTGAATAAAAATCTCCATCTGCCAAATACTATGTTTCTGCCTCAGGCATCACGATTCTTCTCTTCTCCGCCCTCACCTCCGCCGATTGTCTCTTCTCCAACTCCCACGCGAGCAAGCTCCTAGAGCTCGACTACTACCATTCAGTGGCCCTCCTCCCAGAGCATACGGATGCGCCTGCCCCGCGCCGCCATTTGCCTTAGCAGCGACACCCCCAGCAGAAGCCGGTGATGGCGCCCGCACCGCGCCGTGACCTCCTCCCCAAAGAGCTCTTCGCCTTTTCCTTCGGCAAGCTCAAGACTCAGAACTACCATGATCCGGCAACGCGCGCGCCGGGAACTCACACGTAAGCCTTTGAAACTACCCTGTCTACCCCCGCTTCCCGCTTCCCCAAGTCGAGCTTGCTTGCATATTGACCGAGCGTTCCTCAAATAGCATCCGCACCCTCGCATGGAATCCCACCGGCCAATTAATCGCCACAGGCTCCGTGGACCGTACCCTACGAATCTGGAACCCGGAGCGGCCCAATGTGCGCTACTCGACTGACCTGCGCGGCCACACGGCCGGCGTCGAGAAGGTCGTCTTCAATCCCGTGCGAGATGCAGAGCTAGCAAGTTGCTCGACGGATGGGACGGTGCGGATTTGGGACGTGCGCTCTAAGACGTGCGTGAGCCGGCTTGATATCGGCGGCGAGCCGTTTACGCTTTCGTGGTCGCCGGATGGGACTACTATTATCGCTGGGAGGAAGGTGGGTGACTGGCCATTTGATTCTTGTCCGACCCAACGACAGAGGAACTATGAACTGACGGCTAACTATTGATGTCTCCAGGATGATATCCTCGTCCCTATATCCGTCACATCTCCCTCCACACCCAACCTCCTATCCAATGGCATCTCAACCTCTCCCCCTACCTCCAAATCCAACGCATCAACCTACACAGCCCTCGAACCGCGCCCACAAACCGTCCAAACGAACGCCACGACATTCTCGCACCACGTCAGCACCCCCTCCTCCCCAGACCTGCACTTCTTCGCCACAACGGGCGACGGCACGGTCAAGATAATCTCCTACCCATCCTTCAACGTGCTACACACCCTAAACGCACACACATCCGCCTGCTCAGCCGTCTCCCTCTCCCCGCTGGGCCGCTACCTCGCCATAGGAGGCAGCGACGCACTGATCTCGCTCTGGGACACCACGGACTGGATCTGTCGACGGACATTGTCTAGCGAGAACGGCGGCGCAATCCGTAATGTCAGCTGGAGCTTTGATGGACGGTTTATCTGTGGCGCGTGGGATGAGCTTGGGTGTGGTGGTCATGGGCTGGAGATCTTCCATGCTGAGTCGGGGGATAGCGTCTATACTGTTCCCACTTCGGGGAATATCAATGCAGGCATCCCTGCTGTGGCGTGGCACCCGTCGCGCTACTGGTTGGCCTATTCGACTACGGCGGATGGGCCGGGGAGTGGGTTGAAAATTGTCGGTGCGGCGGGAGGTGGACTTTAAATCGATGGATTGGTTGGAGTGATTCTGCAGTGTAATGATAGATGCCAATTGTTTCTAACGAATGATATTTTATCGGATACGGTTCACGATGAGAGAAGAAGGCTGTTATTTCATTGCAATTTTTGATTATGTAGATGTAGATGTAGATGTAGTAAATCATTAACCAGCATATCAACAGGGAAAACATCCATTCCTCGTCAACAAGACGAGAAGATATGAACATCAAAACACCAAAAAGGAAAAACACCATCCGGTCATGTGTCATCACCCATCATTTTGCGCCGTGCCAATAACCTAACCTCACTGCGCCGATTCCGCAGGAGTTGAGTGGAGATATTTTGTTTCCAAACGAGCGCCATGGTTTCCGAATTAATGTATTATCAACAGAGTATCATTGCCCGGAATAACAAGAGGTCGGGAGATAAGGAGAAGAGGGTAGAGAGGGAGTGTTGCCCGGGATCACTTGGCACCCGTAGGTGGAATATGTGACGGGCTGTAGGGTTGTGGTGATAGCTTCAGACGCGGACCAATCCCGGCCGGCGGATTCGGCGGGTATCAGTCATAATCAGTCATAATCAGTCATACTCAGTCATACGGGATCTCGGTGGCAGGGTCGGTTGTATGACTGTTCGTGTTCCAAGAGACGAGACGGGACGAGCCCACCGATCTCGAGGTAGTTAGTCGACGTTCGGGAAAGACAGCTCTGGTCAGCCTTGTTTAGGCCATGACCATCCATCTGGGCAGGCTCACGTCGACCGCCAGTTTTCCCATCCGGAGGAATGGTCAGGTCCAGTCCCATTGAGGATATTCGCCCACTGGGCCTCGGTCAGAACCGTGCCAAAGTCCAAATTACTGTCTCCGTCCGCATCGGGATTTGGGGGCATGTTCCATCCAGAGGGCATGCTGAATGCACTAGCTACCCCCGAGGAGCCCATCGAGCCTTCTGTGGTGCCTGGATACATTTGGCCGGCCAACGGATTCAGATTATTAGGAACCTGGGAAGAAGACTCGGTGCCTGTCGGCGAGATATGTACGGAGTTCGACGTGTCTGAGGACGTAGTAGTGGGACCCTGGCTGGCGTAGTTTGAATTCAACTTTTGTTGCTTCTTGCCTGGGGAGTTGCTCTCGGTGCCGGTCATTGAGTAGGAGGTATTGGAGGAGGAATTCATTGTCGAGGGCGTGGGATGGTCGGACGGGGGGTTGTTCTTATCGCTCGATCCAAAGTCTGGTGAAAGGTCGACGTCCATGTCCAAGATCATGCCAGTCGCGAAATCTGGGCCCGGTTGAGTGACCCGAGGGAACACCCGCCTTACCTCGTGGGCGCGTTCCTCCGGATGCAAGGACATGGAGTCTTTGTGGCGGCTGGGAAGCGAAGTTGACATGCCATTATGTGCAGGATGTTGGCTGGTGGTGGGATGCGATCCCTCCTGCTGAAAGTCGGGTTGCGTGGGCTGGTCTGGGACGAATGTGCCAGGGAAAGGGCCCGCACTGTCACTACAAAAAGATTGCTAAACGGCAAAATGTCAGCGTCTTTTAGTAATTGGGTAGAAACGCCCAGGAGACTTACCATTATCTGCGCAGCATGTTTGGCGCTCTCCGCGAACCTAGGATTCACGGCTCGGATCCCAGTACCTTCAAGATCAACATCCAATTGAACAAGGAAGGACTCGGTCAAAGGGTTCTTCGACTTCATTGCGTTGAGTGCACCAACCACAAATTGTAGCGACGACTGGACCGTCGAATCGTCTGGCCGGGATTTGAGATATTGCACGAAAACACGCGCCGATATGTATAGACAAAACGACATAAATGGATTCAACTGGCAATTATCAGCGTGGGTTATTTCTTGTGTATGTGGCAAAAGCAAAACTTACATTCGTCAAGTCCATATGGCTGATCATCTTCATGGTACTCGATATCTGATTGGCAGCCACAAGACATCTCCGCTTACTTTCGGTAATGATCTGGTTGGGCATCTTATTCTTCTCGGCCTTGAAAATCGCCGCCTGATGAAGACAGATGGTCGACGTGTGAATGCTCATGTTGGCAAAGATGACATTGACATCCTCCATGCCAGATGGGAGTCGCAGATGATCGGGCAAGGACAATGCGATATGAAGGAGAATATTATCATGGCTGCGATGGCGCTTCCAAAACTCTCCATTCAGATCATGGTCGTTGTCTTGTGGGCTGGGGCGATGGATATGGAGGAAGTTCTTCCCAAAGAGACTGGCCAACACCACCACGCATCCGAACGGCGATAGCGTGGTGACTCCCTCGCCTGCCAGGATATCGGCAAGGCGAAGTGTTCGCTGGGGTTTGCTCTTGACAAAGGACTCCTCGGAGGCAGGCAAGTTCGTCATGATCTGCCATCTGCTGTCAGCCATCACTCAAAAAAATAAAATACATCAGACTCAAGACTTACGTCTTGCTCATCGATGAGCATGGGCCAGCCGGTACCAATACTTGCATAGCGGTCAGTGCAAAAGGCCATCCAGAATGTTCTTCTGCGTTCTTCGCGATCTGTCCAGTCTCGAGGTGGCAGTATAGTCTGTTTAACATCGAGACTTTCGCCATCCAGCCGGTTCAACCCCATCATAAGTGCTAGCCGCGCAGCCTTGCCGACACTCAGCCATGCTCGCGGGAAGTAAATCATGCGGAATTCATATGTGCCGATAAGGATCCACGTCTGACAGTGCCTCACACTGACCACGTTCTCCCCGAAGCCCTTCATCTCATCCATATCGGCATACTTGCGCGCTCGGTTGTAGAAGTGGACGTGTAGGAAATGATATTTGTCACTGACAGACGCCGCATGACACCACATCATGTATCGCAGACAGATCGGTGGCCGCATATGCGGCGCGAGGTTTAATGCCGCATAGTATCGAGGCCGGTGGATGATAGGGAGTATCGGGTGAACCTTCTCAAAGTAGATATAATCCCTGGAAAGACATTAGATCGGTTGTTTGGCGGGGTCTAGTATTCAGGCCACATACAACTCATCAATCACGTCCTGCGTGGGCAGCGGCTCTTCCAGACCCAAGCTGATCAGGTCCCACGAAGGGTCATCGGGTATGCTCTGTTGTGAAGGGGGAAAAACATCTGACCCGGCTGCGATGTGGAGGCCGCATTCGAGGTGGGCATCGATCCATCCATCTCCCCTGCCAGTCCCGAGATATCAGGCAAGGATATAAAAGAATCCTCATTGAGGGGCGCAGTGAATGCATTGTCATGAGGCTGCGGCACCGGCAAGGCTCGCTGGGTGGTGTCGGGATCCTGGCCTTTCAGGAGGGTCTCAACCTGAGCTGTAGAGATGACGAGAATGATTAGAAATGACCTTGTCTGACAAGCTGTCGCCCGGAATCTCGTACCTAATCGTGCCTCCAGCTGCTTGACATACCCCCGCTTCGGACCACTCTTTTTGCGCGCTTCGTCGTAGGCGCACTCGTGGCCCAGTCGCGAGCAGGTTCCGCAGCTTGGTCGCTTACCATCGCATCGCAGTTTTCTTCTGCGACAGACGACACAGGCGATGCGCTTGGAGCGGGGACCGGTGTTGCTGTCGCCGTAGTTGGCGGCATCCGCCGGGGCGGCGTGATCAGCCATCGACGCTGACTGGGAGAAGGTGACAGATGAGTACTCGGAAGGGTCAACGGCGAACAGGGAGGATGTCGGGTCTGCCATGGCGGGCAGAAGGGGGCGAAGATGTGGGCGCTGGCCGGAGTGATGAGGTCGACGACGGCAGGCTTATCGGTGGGGAGGAACCAGGAAGAAGATCAGCGAGGTTCATGGGATCCTGGTCCATCCAGATAAGGGTGGTGGCAGCGGAGAATGAGAATGAATAATATCACGAGAGGTGGCGTAGTTAGTAAACGGTGAGATAGAGACCCAGTTGGAGTTTCTTAGTCAATGTTCAGGTAAGGCTGGGCTGTCCGCCTTTGATGGTTGTACAGCAGGGTCTGCCATCCTCGACCCCCTATTAACTGAAGATTATTCTTCCGGCCAGTTTGCAATCGGTGGAGAAACTTCCATCGTGTTCTTCAACAATAATAATACGAACACGCACCACACCGTTGCCTGGAGGCTTGGCAGATCGACATGGTCGATCTAACCGAATACGGAGTGCAGTATGCTACAGTGGTGAACTACTAGACAGGAGTGAACTATACCAATAAAGGATCCAAAATAAGGGAGAAAGAGAGTACAGTATAATACAGATATCTAGTTATATCCACGACGACGTTTGCCTTGGTTGCGAGGCCGGGCATGCACCACCGCCTTGTTGATCTTCCACTTCGGGCGAGTTTTGTAGCCGGATTTGGTCTACCAACAGTCAGTCAAAGAATCAAATCCCATACAATGGGGACAACACATACCGGAATACCCCAAGGGCTCTTAGGATCCACATTACCCTTGGACTTGCCACGACCACCACCGTGAGGATGGTCCATCGCGTTCATGGCCAGACCACGAACGGTGGGACGGATGTTGAGCCAGCGCGAGCGGCCTGCCTTGCCAATCTGAGTGTAGTGGTAGTTCGGGTTGCTAGCGACGCCAATGGTGGCACAGCAGTCCTTGTGAATAAGACGAGACTCGCCGCTCTGGAGGCGGATGGTGATGTGAGTGGCCAGACGCTCCTGTCGTTGCCGTTCTCGCTGCGACAGGGGTTTCTTCTCAGCCTCAGCCTCCTCGGGTGCCATCGCCCAGTTCTGCTGCTGCTGCTGCTGCTGTTGTTGAGATTGATCCCCCTTGGCGACGACGGTGGCATGGGTCCCCGCGCTCCGACACAGCTGACCCCCTTTCCCTGGCCGCAGGCCAACATTGAAAATCAAAGTGCCCACGGGAATCATATGGAGGGGGAGACAATTTCCTCTCCAGGCGGTCCGGGCTGCCAGCACACCAGGATCCACGGTGCCACCCATGCTCTTCCAGAGATCTTCCGGGATACCGGACATGTAGCTCTGCACCACGTCGCCCGCGCGCATTCCGTCTGCGGCGATGATGTAGCTCACTTGCTCGGTCTTTTGATTACGGACCAGGGCAATATGCGCCGTCCGGCCGGGGTCATACTCAATGCGCTCCACGAGGTGAGGCCCCGGTGCCATGCGCAAGAAATCGACCGTTCGTATCCGACGTTTGTGACCACCGCCCCGATGGCGAACGGTGATTCTGCCCGAGTTGTTCCGGCCACCTTTGGCGTGGCCGCGCTTGGGGAAGGTCAGCTTGTGGTGAGGGCGGCCTTTCCACAGGTGATCATTGATCGGTCGCCGCAGATGTCGCACACCGGGTGTGCGAGGGGTGTATTTGCGAATCAGAACGCCCGAGTCACCGCGAGTTGGTGGAGGAGCGAATGCGGCCGATTGATCGAAGCTCGGTGTGGCCGGGACGCTCTCTTTGGACTCGACGACGTGGGCGTAGCCGCGAGCGGGAATAGAGGGTAGACTCCTGAACGGCAGCCGAAGACTCCGCAGAGCCAGTCGGGGCTGCAGCATAGTGGTGTAGGTCCGGACGTGAACTGCAATTGACGAACGCACCCGTCGGTGTTGACCCTGATGATGAATGGCAGCAAAAAGTTCAGGACTGAGCCACAGTCACGTGTGTCAGCCACCACCGCCTGTGGCTCTTGTTTGGGTCACCTGACTTTGGCTCTGTTGCCCGGCAACGCCATTGTTGATCGGGTGCACGATCGCGCTGCGCGTATCCATTACGGCACAGAACCTCATACCGCACGTAAGGGTAACGACCACGCCCCGGCATCATTATTGCTGGCATCACGACCATAGGCTCATATCGGTGCACGAGTAGAATAGATATCCAAATTGAAACAGAAATCATCGTCCGCACTGTTTAAATTCCCCCAATTCGTGATTCGGTCGTGTTGTACGCGAGTCTGTACTGGGTGGGCCTCTCGGTCCTGTTTTCCACGCTAAGCCCAGTCTCCCCCCAAACACCTCTCTCTCTCGCCTTCTCGCTTCCCACTCCATCAACATCGTTTTCAAGCTTCCCTCCCTCTCTCCTTCCCTTCCACTTCTTCTTATCTCGTGTTGTCCCTGTGGCTCCGGACTCGACGCGTGTCTCTCTTACTCTTCTCTCCCACAAAATCCCGCTTCTCACGCGCCATTCGGCCTACCAGATCGAGCTCTTCGCGGGTCTTGTCATCGTCAACATCACCGTGTATGTATTGTTGGCGTTAGCCAGTCATACCATCTTCAGCCACTCCAAACGCACTACTCGACACCCTACATTGTAGGTCCGTCGGATTGAACTGCATTTTCACGCGTGGTACGTGCACCTCGACCGTCTCGTCTCTGTGGTGGTCTCTGTGGTATTTGGTCCCCACCGGCCCGTCGACCGGAATGCTGATGAGACTCTCTCCCCGTAGGACAAGAATCATTATATTCCGGTCCCTTTCCTTCTTCCCCCTACGCGTCCTCGTCTCTTCTTTTCTCCTTGGAGTCCAACACAATGCCCCAGGTAAGTCACCCCTCTCTGTCTCGTGTGGGACAACCCACTTTTCACCCATGCAATTTTTTCCTCTTTCCTCTCCCTTCACAACACAACACCCACTGTTATCTGCCCCCAACTAACCCCAATGCAGGCCCGTAGCCTCCGCACCCGAGGCACGATGAATGAGAACGATGAAAACGGGCCTTCGACGCGTCTGACGCGGGCCAAGTCGGCTGCTCTCACTGACAGTGGCGCCACCAAGAAGCCCCTGCAGACCAAGCGGGCGGCCACAACCAACGCCAATGGGCCCCAACGTCGAGCGATGGCTCTCAAGGACGTGAGCAACGTCAACAAGGGTGATGATGCGGAGACCAAGGTTGGAAAGAAGGGCGCTGTCAAGCCTGGCTTGACCTCCAAGGCGACCACTCAGACGGGAGCGGTTCAGAAGCTCAGCCGTACCAACTCGTCACGAGCGGGGCCTCGAGACAATGTTGCCAAGAAGACTACCTCATCCGACATCAAGCGTTCAGGGAGCGGACCCGGTGCCATTGGGAGCACAAAGAAGCGGCCCTCGAGCCAAAAGTCGATCCCGGAGGAACCTGCGCTGGCTGACGAGCCTCCCCGCAAGAAGCTTGACAGCAAGATCCCCCGCGCCCGGGATGAAGAGGTTGTTACAGAGAGCATCGCGTTGGCCCCTGGCGTGATCGACCTGGATACTGAGGACCTGGACGACCCCTTGATGGTTGCTGAATACGTGGTTGAGATCTTTGATTACCTGAAGGACCTCGAGCTGCGGACACTGCCCAATCCCGACTACATCGAGCACCAACCTGACCTGGAATGGAAGATGCGTGGTATCCTGGTTGACTGGCTGATTGAGGTCCACACGCGTTTCCGTCTGCTCCCCGAAACCCTGTTCCTGGCGGTCAACATAATCGACCGTTTCCTGTCGGCCGAGGTGGTGGCTCTGGACCGCCTGCAGCTCGTCGGCGTGACGGCCATGTTCATTGCCTCCAAGTACGAGGAGGTCCTTTCTCCCCACGTTGCCAACTTCAGCCACGTCGCCGATGAGACCTTTTCGGACAAGGAGATCCTGGATGCGGAGCGCCACATCCTGGCAACCCTGCAGTATAACATGAGCTTCCCCAACCCCATGAACTTCCTGCGTCGGATTTCCAAGGCCGACAACTACGACATCCAGACTCGGACTCTGGGCAAGTACCTCATGGAGATCAGCCTTCTCGACCACCGGTTCATGGCCTATCCGCAAAGCCAGATCTCTGGCGCCGCCATGTACCTGGCGCGTCTTATTCTGGAGCGTGGACCCTGGGACGAAACATTGGCCCATTACTCCGGGTACACAGAGGAGGAAATCGACCCTGTCTTCCGCTTGATGGTCGACTATCTCCACCGTCCTGTCTGCCACGAGGCCTTCTTCAAGAAGTATGCCAGCAAGAAATTCCTGAAGGGTGAGTATCCTCTGGTCCCCTCTTTGGTCATAACTAACGCGTCTCGCAGCTTCAATCCTCACGCGTCAATGGGCCAAAAAGTATCACCACTTGTACATTGACAGCTCCCTCTCCGAACCGTACAATTCCATCAAGGACAGCGAACAGTAACGATGCCATTTACGAATGTGATGCTAGCCCTGTCTCTCCGCGATGCTGTCTTTTCACGATATCACCACCCGGCGCTCGCGACATACCCCGAGCAGGGAACCCGTGTTCCTACATATTGTTGGCATTTCATTGTTGCTGGTATCCAGTACCTTCTGCATATTCTTACGATGACTTGATTGAATTTGTGCGCGGTCGCATTTTTTTTTCTTCTTCTGTCCAAGGGGGGTGTTCGGCGCTCAGCCCTACGTGAACGGGGTTTTCTTTTCTGCTTTTCTGTCTTGTGTCTGCATGGGGCGTCTGTGTCTCGCCAGCCCTGATACCTTTTTTTAACTTTCACTTCGTCATTCCTGTTGCGTATGACTGGCGTCGGACTTGTGTTTTCTGTTCGGTTGTTTTCAGGTCGGAATCTTATCTCGTTGCCGCCGTCGAACGTGTGACCTACATGCCTCTGTTTTGGACAATTTTGACCTCTGGTTGGAGCATCGCAGGGCTCATGTGTGTTTGGATTCTTGGAGGAGAGAAAGGGAACAAAACTGTTGGGTTCAAGAGGTTCATATTGGATGTTTCATCTTTCGGGCTCCCCCTTGTGTGGTGTCTCTGGCGGAACAGGCAGGGCCAGCAGTAATGCGTGTTGGGGAGATTCAGTCTTTTGTTTTTGAGTTTTTTATTACTTTCATAGTCGGCTGCGCTGGATTTGAGTGTTTGGCGTAGCTTTGGATACAATTGGGTCTTCACTTCTATCTGTCTTGGTTTGAGTCCATCGTATACTCGTCTGTAGTGCTTGTAGTAGAGGTGTAGTGATTTAGCCGAGGCTCTCCCCATCACCTCCCAACAACGACCAACCTGCAACATACTCGGTCAGCTATAGAATAAACTCCCCCCGACAACGCCTATCTTCTACATCAACTCTCTGTATAACAACGACCATGACCTCCCCATCATGTCCCTTCTGCACAATCGCATCCTCCACCCCACCCATTTCTCCCACCACCGCAGCAGCAGAACCAACACAGCCGAGCACAGCCAGTCCAGTCCCAGCACCAACAACCCACCTGATTCTCTCGACAGAACATGTCCTCGCCTTTCTGGACATCATGCCCCTGACACGCGGCCACGTGCTCGTCACCCCGAGACGGCACTATGAGATGCTGGGCGATGTGAGCGTTGCTGTCGGCCAGGAGGTATGTATAGCTACCGAATCTCACAGATGATCCTGATCTGAGTTGTCTTCTGGGATGGTTGTTGTTCTTGTTTTGCTGTGCCGTCAGAAGACAGAAGAACCTAGTTGCTGATCTGGTCTTGTTCTGTCTAGATGGGGAAATGGCTTCCTATCTTGTCGAGGGTTGTCACCCGGACTGTCTTGGGAGAAGATGCAGAGAAGCATTGGAATGTTGTTCAGAATAACGGTACGTTTTTTATTTAAGTCTATCAGATCATCTGGAGTACATATGAGATGCATACCCTTTTGTTTTCATGCAACACCGAACACCTTATATCATTGGAAGAGATAGATACCACACATCCCTCAATCAGGCTAACACACAATCAATCAATCCAACCAGGCGCCCGCGCCGCCCAACAAGTCCCGCACGTGCATTTCCACATCATCCCTCGTCCCGCCGCGGAGGGTGCTTGGAATCCACGACTGAAACCGAGTTACGCCATGTTTGGCCGCGGCCAGAGAGATGATCTCGATGATGACGAGGGGGCCACTCTGGCGAGTGAGATGAGGGCTGAGCTTGCGCGCGAAGTGCAGAGGGTCTTTGAGGAAGAAGGGGTGGATTTGGATCTGGATGATATGAAGGAGAGAGGGAAGTTGTGAGTTTTGTCTTTTGTCTTTGTCTTTCTTCCTGTGATTGCGACCATTGTTGTATGTGTTTTGGTGCATTTTGGGTGCTCTGTTGGTTGCATGACCTCATCTTCGCTTTGTTTGGTGCGTGTCTATATCTCATGCTGTGGATGGTGAGGAGAGGTCAAGTGGCTGGATCCAATTGGCTCTATCGTGGTTGTTGTTGGCGATGGTCTCTCTCATGGCAATTTTTAGGCCGGTAAAGACTTATTTTCTGTTGAAAAACTATACCAAAAAAGTTAGTTGGTCTGCCAAAGCACAATGCAGTTCGAGTCTATACCTTCCGTCGGAATGCATTGAGATCATCGGCACTCATTCCCAGGCCATCAGCTTTGCTTCGAGCCAATGACACATCAGACACTTCTCCCTCCGGAAGACGACGGTAGGTTATGAGTCGGCGGGACCCTAGAAACAAAATCAGCGCTGTAGAAGACCAAGAAATTTTGGGGCATACAGTTATTAAACGGCTGAACAGAAACACTGAGCACCTCCAGATTCGGATGCATGGGAATCGGGAACTCGACGTCTTCGTCGTTGGCAGTTGGCATCCACATCGACAGACGGCCGTCGTTGACTAGAGTCTGTGCAGCAAAGTCCAAGATATCATTCTGCAGTGCCTCAAACCCGTACGGCTTTTTGGGAGCGATGTATCCCGGACGACTGGTGCAACACCGTTCGTCAGCTTCGCCATACCACAGAAAGAAATCCAGGAGGGAAAAAACCTACTAGTGAGCAGGAACACCATCGATATAAACGGGTTGCTTGCCGCGCCCATCTTTCATTCCCAAAACCCTCAGCCCTTCACGAACGCCATACGGCGGATCACAAACAACTCCATCGAGGAACTGCGCCCTACGCAGCGGGCTATTCGTAAGATCCGAAATGAACGCGTCGACAAACTGGCTCATGAGCCCATACTGCCGATAGTTCTGCAGCAGGCACATTTCATCCTTGCGCTCGCCCGCCTTCCCGCGGAACGCACGACCATCGATATCCGATCCCAGCGTGAGAGCCCCGAAATGCGCAGCGGAGACTATAAAGCTGCCTGTTCCGACGAACGGATCGAAAAAGAGCTTCCCCGGCGCGGCGTGCGCCATATTCGCCGTGACTAGACTCAACTCTGCGTCCATGGAGGTCGTACTGATGTATTTTCGCTTCTTCAAGTCATACTTGTCAACGGCGCTGCGATTCCCCTCCGCGATCTTGCGGCCTAGATATATCTTCCTCGGTTCAGGAGATTGTGATATGTCCTCAACTGCGGCGGCTTCCACGTCAGACACGTACTCCTCCATCACCCACCACTGCTGATCCGGATTCTTGAGCCGGATCGGGCCCGTGAAGCCGACATAGGAGAATGACTTGATAATTTCCATCTTGGCGGAATGACTCCGTTTTCCGGCGAAGCACTCGACGTAGAATGCAAAGGGGTGTCTTTTGGTACTGGGTCCACAGATGCGGCGTCCGGCGCCGCACGTCGGCGTGCACCTCGTCATAGGTGCTGCCTTGTCCCCAGAGCTCGTATATGTCTTTGGAAAGAATGCTGCGCGGGATTAGAGCCCGCGCAGCTGCTTCGTCTTTTAGTTTGACGATGCAGTATGGTGCCTGTGTGGACTGTCTTAACACGGTTCTGGTTCAGGAAATACATAACCAAAGTGCGAAGGGGCATAAATGGGAACTCAATGTTTGGATCCAGATAATGGACAGGAAATATCGATGAGATCTATCATACGTACGTAGTCATTGTAGGAGATGACCTCCAGGTCGATGCCGGCGAGAGTGGCCAGGGCCTGGATTTCTGGTAGACGAAAGGATTCGTGCTGCTGCGCGAACCGGATCAGATACTCCATCCTGATCGAGATTCTCTTTTGGTAGGTATATTTCTTGTGTTTTGTGGGTTTGTGTTGGCTCAGGTAACCGGGTCAAGCATTGCTGGCGGGGTGTGGTGAGGTTGAAGTTTTTTGACTTTATTTTTCATCTTCCGGATCAGACAGATTCTGGCAGCGCTCGCTTGGTTGACACGGCGTGGACTACTTTATTTTCTCTTAATGAAATGACCTTTAATTTAATGAGCTTAACAATAATATTTATGCTTACCGGGTGGATCGGATTTGTATTTATTGGCTGTCTACGGAGCCTGTCGACGAGCCTACCTATTACTACTACTACTACTACTACTACGAAAGAACAGCACCAGACCAATAATCAAGAGTTTGACTCAACAGCCAAATCTATAAATACTCATGTCCAGAAATTCCTCAGTCCAAAGAGAATAAGAAAATACCCACCGCAGTGTTCCATAAACCTATGCGCCATCCCATACACAGGGAAAAAAAAGTGAGGGCAATCCAGAGAACAAGTAAACTCCACCGCTATGCGCCAACTACCCGAAACATATGTCGTGACTCGTATCCCTCAACGGGAGTGACTTCTACTCTCTCATCGGCGGGTATCATATGGTGCTGCAAATCCCAGCCGGCTCGGCGGCAGAGCTCCGATACGACTACGTCGCAGTCACCCAGGAGGTCAATGTCGAAGCCGGTGTGCGACACAGGCTGGAGCGAATTAGTCTAAGCGCACAGTTGAGAGAGGGGATGAATGGGCGTACCGTGCGCGAGATATAGATCTGGGGCACATTGCGCGGCAGGATCCCGGGCACTTCTGCGACGGGGGCTACCTTTAACGAGGTGCCGATCACGATGACCAAATCGGCGAGTTCGCGATCGTGGTGCAGGAGACGACGACCGAACTCGTCGGGGAGATCTTCGCCAAAGAACGTGATATCGGGCTGCAGCGGAGGGTCAGTAAGCATGGGATGCAAATTTCAGAAGAGGTAGTTATCGCCAACCTTCATTACCCCCGGAGTCGGGATCTCATAATCCTCCTCATCCGAGCTGTCATCGGAATCCTTGCGGCTCTTTTGCTGCCCATTGGCACTCCGCTTGCGCTTTAGCCCCTGAGGCTTCAATGCATCCTCCGCGATTCTCTTTTGACAGGCGGTGCATTCCGGGATAGCACCGTCCTTGATATCGTTAAAGATCGCATCGCCCGAGACCTTGAAATTGCATTTCATACATGTTGCCGTCGCAAAGGATCCGTGACACTGTACAATCTTCTCGGGCAGAACGCCCGCGTTGGCCTCGATATTGTCGATGTTCTGGGTATAGTTGGTCAACAACTTGCCCTTATCCTGGAGCAGCCGGATAAAGCCATGGGTAGGCGAGTATTTCTTTTCCGTGGGCAGGATATCCTTGGCAATCGAGAAGAAGATGCTGGGATCTTCGCGGAAGATATGGATATCAAACACCTCTTGCGGGTCACTCAGGCCCAGATGTTCGAGCCGCGAGTAGAGGCCTGTATCCTTCGACCGAAAGTCCGGTATCCCCAGACTCGTGGAGATGCCCGCGCCGGTCAACACGATGACATTTTTGGACTCCCGAAGCAGCCTCACAGCGTCGTCGATCGTATTATACTGGGGCAGCTTCGGCCGCCGGGAAAATTCCCGAGAAATGGCAATCGCCAGAAGAGGGTGGAAGGCCTCGTCTGGCGCTCCGTCTAGGAAGGCCGGCGGTATAATGCCAAATGCCGTGCACAGCTTTTTGGCTGTCACGGTTTCTCGGGCGATGGTCTCCTCCACGAAGGCCGCCTTGCCGATCGCATGCAAGCGCTGGCGATACGCCGCTGCTTCTTCGAGGGTACATGCACCGGGGACTAATATCAGAGAACCGGATAGTTAGCTTGGGCGTGTCTCCGCCAAAGCGGGGGTCAAGGGAATGATGAGAACGAGACACAGAACATACCGAGCCCATCGCGAAGCTGATCATCGCGCAGCAACTGGATCGCATCGTCGGCGTTGGACAGCGTCTCCCAGGCATCGGAGTCGTCGCTGTCCGTGTCCAACTCGGACGAGAACCCCGCGTCTTGGGCCGCAACGGCATCGGCGGCCATGTCGACGGTCTCGATCTCGACGACCGGGGACTTGAGCGCCTCGCTGGGCTCAGTGGGCGCCGGTAACAAGTCCATTGCTGAGGAAGTCGAGAGGGTCCAGGGTCTTCGTTGCTCATAAATTTGTATGGGATTCGGGGGTGCATTTATCCGGGCCGAGGCAAGTGGCGACTCCGAAGTATACAGGGGTATACAGGAAGGGACTGCCGGTATACAGTATGCTAATAGCTAGAGAAGATCAAAAGGGAAAAAATAGTATTTCTATCTATGGTATCCTTGTTTTATGAGTCTGCCATCTCGTGGTCCTCGTCCGACTCAACATCCTCATCATCCCATTCCTCATCGTCTCCTTCGTCCTCGCCCTCACTGTCATCCATATCCTCCCCAAGCTCCTTATTCATCTCCTGCACCAGCTCCATCGCATGATCACGTAGCGGCTCATCCTCGTACTCCAATAGTGCGTAAAGCTTCAGACTCTGCATGAGCCATTCGCGGCTCGCAACCAGCGACGCATGCCGCGGGTTCTCCGCGTCTTCAGCATCGGCATCCCTGGGAGCCTGTTGCTTCTCCGCCAGCAGATACAGGCACCAGCCGCCCAGATACCACGCCTCCACACTCTGGTCATCCTCCAGAATCAACCGTTCAAGGACCTCCAGGGCCTCCATCTCCAGCGTCACCTCCATCAACAGCCGGGCCAAACTAATGCGCACGGCAAAGTCGGGCACGTTAGGGTCTTCTGGGGGGAGGTCTTTCCATAGCTCGATACTCCGTGTGAGCGCTGCTTGTGCGTCTTCGGTTCGTAGCTGTGATATCCGGATCGAGGCGAGGGTCTGCAGCACTTCTGGGGCGTCGGGCGTCACGAGGAGAGCCTCAGTGATGAGGGAATCGCAGCGCGATTCTGCGTCTTCTTCCCATCTAGAACAAATGTTAGTTTGACCAAATAAAAAGAAATAAAACGAAGCACGAGAGAAGCACATACGAAAGATCAGTCATGTAGATCTCCGACACGGCGCAGAGGGCATTCGCCAGTTTTGTCTTCTTTTCTTGAGCGTTCGCAGCCTCTGCTGGTGTTGTTTTCCCATCTTCTAAGGATTGCAGAGTCTGTCGGAGGGACGACACGCCCTTCTCAAACCACTGCACGCTATCCTTGCCACCCTCCTCGCTCAATTGAGCCAGCCAGAGGAATTTCTCTGCTCCTCCACCCTCCGCCTCGGATATTGAGCCATTGGGGTCCAGTTCGACCGCGCGCAGAAAGTGCTGGCGCGCTGTATCGATCTCGCCCAGCTCCACGTTAATCTCTCCCAGTAGGTTGACGGCCAGTCGTTGCGCTGCACTGTCCGCCGGCGCCAGATCCAGCGCCTGCTGTGCGACCTCGACTGCTGCCTCGGCCTGACCGGTTTGCAGCAGCACGCTGGCCTGGTCGAGTAATGTGGAGGGGTCGGGGTTGCTCATGGTGTTTTTGGAGACGGAGCCACCGGGGCTGAGGACGGATTGCGGGCGGGACAACTTGTTCTTCTTCTTCTGGATCTTGGGTTTTCCCATTGCCGAGTATCTGAGAATTGTGTAGAGAGGAAGAAGAAGAAGACGCGATAAGAAAAAAAGTTGAAGCTGGCGATTGATCTGTTTGACTGGTTTGCATGTGGGACCCTCTTCCTATCGATCCAGGAATTAACTACGTACTTGTCTCTCTCCGTACTTCCCTTTCCCTCCTCTAAGTCGGGCGCATACTCAGAAAAAATGGGCCGCGAGGACCAGGCCGAGGAGCGCGAGGTCCTGGACTCGATCTTCCCCGACGAGATCACAGGTGAGTTTTGTTCTGGGTCTGGTTATTTCTTGATTTCGCTCGCGCTGACCGAAAACCCGCGGGCAGATGTGTCCGAGCATGCATACAGAGTATCGATCAGTCTAGATCCGCCTGAGTTCGATGGCGAAGAGGCCGAGCAGCCCGTGATATACCTGGAGGTATCCTACCCAGAAGACTACCCGGACGTGGCACCAGACCTCAACATCTCCGCGCCGCCCAATGCCCCCAAGAACGACCGGATAGACGTCCAGGAAGACCGCGAGCGGCTCCTGGAGGCACTACAAGAAACCATCGAAGAGAACATGGGCATGGCCATGGTGTTTACGCTTGTGAGCGCGCTGAAAGAGAGCGCCGAGCTCCTCATGTCCGAGCGGGCGAACGCCGTCCGGGCCTTGCAGCAGATGGCTGCTGCGCAGGCGGAGGAGGAAGAGAACCGCAAGTTCCAGGGGACGCCGGTTAATCGGGAGACGTTTTTGGAGTGGAACGCACGGTTTAAGCAGGAGATGGAAGATGAGGAGCAGCGGAAGCGTGAGGAGAAGGAGGTCGAGGATAAAAAGAAGAAGGCGTCGGCGAGAGAGGAGAAGAAGTTGACGGGCCGGCAGTTGTGGGAGCGTGGGTTGGCTGGGAAGGCTGATTATGATGAGGAGGAGGACGAGGAGACGGTGTCGGCTGGTGTTGACAAGCTTAAAGTGGCTTCGTGAAAGACCATCCATAGACATGTTTATACGACCCATTCCATTACCCTCTATGAAGATATTCTTTTATTGATGTGTTGTTACGCCTCAGTATAATACAGGATATGGTACATCGACCAGGTGAGAGGAGACGAGGCCAGGTCGATGGGTCTTGGGGGGCATTGCACCCGCTGAATATGAAAGTTGCCCGTAAATGGGCATGATGGTGGTACTGAACATGATCGAGCGGCTCATCATGATCATTGGTGTATGATGCGACTGTTCTTCAATCACGACATGAGCAGTCAGCTCGGCGCTGTCAAAGACAGACGAGGGTAAACAACTTGTCGACAATATCTTACCTTTACTTTGTTTTGTCGAGAGGAGTGTCCTCGCAATGCGCCCACTCCGTAGCTTGGCCATGTATGGCCCATTGGTCCAGAAGTCTGTATCGGTGCGTGCTTAGCCAGGTGTAAAGCCCAGGTGCTTCACTTTCCTCCTCCATGTCCCTTGAAAGTCGAGACTAGAAGTTCATCCATCTTGGATCTGACCGTTGATCACACTGCCCTGATGCACTCGTTGCATGCTGACAAGACATGAAAATGACTCGTAGCGGCGTCGAAGGCTCCGGTAAAGACTCATCGCGGAAGCAGGTGGTGCTAGCATAGCAGTCCGCGGCGAATTGGCGGATCTCTCAAAAGCCGGGGAGACTATCTCTCGGACTGTCGTTCTCTCTCCTCTTTCTCCGCCAACTCGCGTTCTGCCAACACGATCTGCCACATCTTCTCCGCCATCTCCTTGTTCTTCATATCCTCATTTTTTGTCTTCTCCTTGACATCCCTAAACGCCGTGTAAAGCTCCTCAGTCCACCGGACCGAGTCTTCCATGTTGGTAATATCATCCCAAACGTCTTCATCCCCTGCGAACAGGAGCTCCACCTGTAATCGGTCCCGCCGATCAATCCATTTCTGACGCCTGTCGAGCTTGTTCCGAATCACCCCGCTAAGATTCCTCGGCTGCGGTTTCTTGAAGCGCAAAAACGGGACTCCGCGTGCACTGACGAGAACGGGGACACGGCGCTTCCCGCTCACGACCGGTCGAGGACGCAAGAAAATCGATTCGGCATCTGGATGCCTACGGGTGGTTTCATTTTGCTTGCGGATCCGCTCTTGCTTCTGGATCTGTTTCGGGCCTAGCTGTTTCGGCGGCTGTGATTCTGCCAGCTCCCTCTGCCTCGCGACATACTCGGCTCGGAAGGCCTTGAATTTTGCGAGAATTGTGGTAATTCGGTCTTCGTCGTGCTTATTTCCTTTGCATGCGGAGTGGAGGAGATCCAGCGTCTGACAAGAGATATGTTAGCCATAGGCCGTGGAATCATCACTCGGAGGGGCGTACTGAGTAGCCTGTCTTCAGGGCGTTCCTTGTCTGTGAGGGACTATTAAGGCCCTGATATTGCCGAAACTTCTGCCGCATCAGGGACTTGGCTTCCCCCAGCCATGGCGCGTTACCGACGGAGGGCGAGCATTGTCGCAGAAGTGCTCGGTATAGAGCCCGACCTGGCAAAACAAGGTGGTCAGCTCAATTCCAGACAATGTCACGGTCAATTAAGGCATACAAGCAAAGCGATGCACCCCCGACCGCTTCGGGACCAACACCTTATGCATCCCGGGGTGTTGCAGAGTCGAAGAGAGCAGGCCATGTGATCGTCAGAGAAACAGAATGGTCACGTGATAACCCGTATACTTCACAGCAGATTGGAAATGATGATACGATGGTTGCATGGAAATAAATAATGTTACATAGGATAGCAATAAATGAGTTGAACAACTGGAATTGGGGCTTTCAGGAGAACCCGCGCCGACGCTTGCTGTCATGCAGGACTGTACACGCTCTAGTAGGATCATGGATAAGGGAACAAGCAAAGAGAAAACAAAACAAAGCCGACCGTCATACTCCGGAACTTTTCCCTGGATTGGTTTTATATAGGAAATTCAGGGCTCAAAAGTTCGAGCCTTCCGGAGGCTGCGGCAGTTTCTTGTTGTTGCCCATGGCCATGTACCTATCGAACCATTAGTCTTGAGAGGAGACTCGGGAGCTTGTGGCATGTACCGTCGGAGCTCAATCAGGACAATTTCCATGTTGTAGTCGCGCTTCCATTGAGCGAGGCAGGGAAGTTTTGCGGGATCGACCTAGGGAAATCAATCCTCAGTAATGATCTTCTTCTTGTGTATCTGCTAACATCCTGCTCGTACCTTGCCACTCTGAGGATCGACGCAGGGCAGATTGACGCGAGAAACAAATTGGATGGTCGGAGGGTGGTCAGGGTAGTCAGGTCCGCAGTGGATGTTGACACTGTATATCCGGTTCTCGTGCACGCTCTGAGCCGGGGGTATTGAGTCAGTTTGGGAGTCAGAGAATAGGTGCAAGAAGGGACGAACGTGAGGCGGGCCGAGGATAGTGCCATTCCAGTTGCTCATCATCATGTCCTCTCCATCCGCAAGACCATAAGAGCACGCCTCTAGAATCCAAAGTTAGCGGACTCGGCCGAATCCCACGCGGGTTCCTGCTGGATGGCCGAACCTGCACCCAATCCTTTCTCGCCCTTCTCCAGCTCCTCCAGGAGTCTGAAATTTCTTGGTATTTTGGCCGACATGATGTGTGCACCAAAGTGAGTAGGTTGCGTCGAGTAGCAGGAAGAAGGAAGAAAGCAAGCATGAAGGAGGGGCTGAGATCCATTAGTCACTCTGGGTCACGTGCGATAAGTGCACGCTTATCGAGAAGCCACTGGATCATTTGTTGTTGATGGACACGGAGACTCTCCAGCATGCAGTGGCCATGTCCTCCCAATTCTTGCAGACGGAGCTGGCAAACCTCGTCCAGGAGTCCAGGAGAAAGAATGCCGACCTGCGAAATGTTGGTTATCCCCTGCCCGTCACTCTGGATTGCATACTAACCCCCGAGGAACCCAGGCTGCCGAGCAGTCGCTCAATGAGCTAAAGGCACTGCCTTCCACTTCGGAGGCTCAGATATCCGCAGGTGTGTGCATCCATGTCTGTTCTGAAGTTATTCGGCAGCTAACAAGCACCTAGATCTGGCTCGCCGGCCAACCTTCGTCGACCCGTTCATCATTGCCTGCCATACGCGCCATGCGAAGCTTGCGGGAATTGGCGTCATCTGTCTGCAGCGATTGATAGCGTCTCGATCGTTGCCGTCGGCCCGTTTGAAAGATGTCCTTGAAGGGCTCAAGGATACGACGAACCTAAGTAAGCGTGCTTGAATGTGGCCGACTTCCGTGATAGCTTCTGACGCTACCTCAGGCCTCGACATCCAGTTGAAGATTCTACAATCCTTGCCGTCTATCTTGCAGTTTTACTCCACTGACCTCAGTGGGGAGCTTCTCGCCAGCACATTGGAAATATGTGCGACCTTACAAGCCAGTAAACCCCTTTCAGTCTCCAGCACCGCGGCTGCCACGCTCCAGCAGCTGGTGGTATCAATATTCGAACGAGTTTCAACCGAAGACAACGTTTCCGATGATTCCAAAGCCACCACAACCGTCAAGGTGAATGGCAACTCGATCGAGGTGGCACAGTTTGCATTTGATGCTTTACAGGTTCTAGACGATCTTTGTCGTCTTATCGATGGTGACCAATTACGGTTTCTGCGCATCAAAAGCTTGTCGGTAGCTTTTGTACTCGAGTTGATCGAGAGTATTATCACCAACAGTGGACGCCTGTTTGTCGGACACCCTGAGCTGTCTCAAGTCCTGCGTGTTCGGTTTATTCCACTGGCTATCCGATATCTCTCCGAGAGACATCCCTTTGCTCAGACTATTCGAGTCGCCCGGATCCTCCTCGTGATTCTCAGGCGCCACATGTCTCTTTTGACAGCGGAGTGCGAGATGGTGCTGGGCCTGCTGATACATCTCCTCGAGCCCGATGGGACCACTCCCTGGAAACGAGTGCTGTGCATGGAAGTCTTCCGAGGACTGTACGCAGAGCCAGGAGTCGTGCGACAAATTTATTCATTGTACGATGGAGTCGAAGGCCGAAAGAATGTCCTTCGCGATCACATGGCTGCGCTTGTTAAGCTGGCTTCAGAGAAGCCCTCCTTGATCGGTGTCAGCAATCAGTCAACGGTTCCCACACGAGCCGACCACTCAAGATCAGCCACCGAGGACCAGATTACTCTTGAGACAGGTGGCGTTACCGGTGTCATCGGGACGACAGCGCCAGCGAACGAGACAAGCGTGTCCGGTATCAGCACCCAATGGAGTGTGCCTCGCACTGCATATATAGAACATCTCGACAAATCGGAACCGCCACTGCCTCCGGACACCTATGTCTATAGCCTTGTCCTAAACTGTATCAGCAATTTCGCGGAAGGCCTTGCCAAGTTTATCCTGCCCCTGACAGTTCCGGATTCAAAGCAAAAGCGCAAAAACCGACTCCTGAGTCCTGACCAAGGACCCGAATCTGCCAGATCATCCCAGGAGCTTTCCAGGGCTGATTCTTGGAGAGTGCAGTCCAACACACGGTCTAAAAAACCACCTGTCCCAGTCAATCCTCTTGATTTGCAGTCGCACACTCAATTTTCTGCCATCAAGACTTGCGCCTCAATAATTGATCATTGCTGGCCTGCGGTGCTGGCGGCTTGCTCCACATTTTTACATGCGTCATTGGACGATGAGTATTACCATAACCTCGTCCGCGCCTTCCAGAAGCTGGCACATGTCGCCGGTCTGCTCAGACTTTCTGTGCCCCGGGATGCTTTTCTAACAACTCTTGGGAAAGCGGCTATGCCTGCGAGTGTTGGCGGCCCAAAGTCGCAAGCTCCTGGGACTCCCTCCCCTTCTGGCTCGCAGCAAAACGATAGCCCTCAGAGGAGACGAAAGAGCTCAGATCTGTCGCGTATCAACTCGACTCCAGCAGATTCTCCGCTAACTTCATCAATGGAAGGGCCCTCGGTGACCTTGAGTACAAGGAATCTTCTTTGCCTTCGGGCTTTACTCAATCTGGGGATCGCCTTGGGTCCAACTTTAGACCAGCCGGCCTGGTCAATTCTCCTCGAGACATTACAGTACAGTGGACTGGTAATTGGCATGTCCACGAGTGCAATGGTCAAATCGGCCAGCGGCTCTGGGGAATCTGCCCCAGTTCCCGGGAATGATGTGCCCACTGCTAATCTCGGGGCAGAGGTCATTGCAGTTCAGGCAGCATCCACAAAGATGTTCGAAAGCACTAGCGACTATCCTAGTGCCTCCTTCAAGGAGATTCTGCTTGCCCTGTTGAAACTCTCTGCATTCACTGAGCAAGACGAGCCGCAAGAGATGGCACAGAAGGCGTCGGACTCTCCCGAGTCGCCTCAGTCCACCCGAAAAGCTGGTCGCTTGCATCAAACCGCCCGGCGTGTATCACACACGGTAGGCAGATCAAGGATGCAAGATGAGGAGCTAAAGTTCGTTCTGGAGAAAGGAAATGAGCTAGCCAAGGCAAATCTTGAGAGACTATCCTCGCTCGACGAAGAGGATAGTGCAGCGTGGCAACTTTTGACTCAAAGCCTCATTTCCATCTCGGTAAATACGGCAATTAGCCCCAACCTCCGCCTGCAGGCCAGTGGGATCTTGAACTCGCTCGTGTTCTTGACCATGAAACCAGGAGACGGAGCAGACCCGACGGTCCAGAACAAGATTCAAATGAGAAACTTGCAGACGCTCAAGGATCAGGTTGCCTCGCTTTATACATCACATTCGTCTTCGGCCAAATCTCTTCCAGTCACCGTCGTCGAGATCCACGAACATAGCCTGGAAGTGCTGGGGAGTATCCTGGAACAATATGCAGAGACTTTGGTGGATGGTTGGGGTCTTATCTTCGACCTGATTTCTGGTGTCTTCTACAGTGATCTTGAAACTGGTCAACCAACTACGGCTACGGCACGCAAAGCATCTGCTCTACCGGCCGGCCCTCGTCTGGTCCGAGCTGCCTATAAATCACTACAGCTGGTCGCCTCTGACTTCCTTTCTCTACTTCCGGCGCCTTGTCTCCTCAGTCTCGTGAACTCCTTCTCTAGTTTTGCATCACAGACCCAAGATTTCAACATCTCTCTCACCACCACCTCTTTCTTCTGGAATGTATCCGATTTTCTCCAGGGGCAAATCGAGCGATTCTCCATCGAGAGCCATGTTGATGCCTCCGTCAGTGAAGAAGAGCTAGCCAAATTGGCAGGGGGCGAGGAACCATCCGTTTCACGGAATTCACTCTGGCTGCTGTTGTTGCTGCGTATCGTTGATATCTCGACAGATAGCAGGCCAGAGATCCGAAACAGTGCGATTCATACATTATTAAGGATCTTCGATGCTTATGGACAGCAGCTTTCCCCGAAGGCCTGGCGTCTGTGTCTCAACAGAGTGCTCTTCCGGATGGTTGAGGAAGTCGAGAATACACTCTTCCAGTTCAAGGACAAACAAGATGGCCTGAAAGGCGAGGACCTCAAGTCGTGGGTGGAAACGACTGTCGTGATGATCAAGGGGGTTTCGAGTCTGATGACGAATTTCTTTGAAGTCATCGTTCGCGATGACAAATTCGATCATTCCTGGAACCGGCTTCTGAAATATCTCCAGGCGTTAGTCGATCTGCATCTGCTAGAATTCAGCGAAGCAACGTTCTCCAGTCTCTCGGAGATTCTTCTCAGGGTGCAAGATACGATCAGCAAAGATGCCCTTCAAAGTGCGTGGCGCCTCTGGGCGGATGGTCACCCTGCCGAAGACCAAGCCATGCTGGAGCTCGACCAACCCAACCAAGATGCCGCAATGGCCTACTTGCGTACTTTCCAGCAGATCTACCGTCTTTACAAATTTCATCTAGATGCGGAGCACATCGAGAAGGTGCTTCAGCATCTGCGTCTGCTCATCTGGAACTCTGTTTGCCCGCGCTACTCTCCAGACGTCGATCGCCCCTCGGCCGTGCAAGAACTGGTGATGGAATGCATCAAAACCCTCTGTCGGGAAAAACACGACTCGCAGCCAGCAATCCTGTTGTGTCTGGCCGATCTGTCCGATTCGGCGCTCTCGAAATGGAGCCTCGGGGCAGACAGCAGGCGGCCAGCTTTTGTGGCATTCTCCAAAAACGCCATCGATCTCATCAGCTGGTACATCACCGAGTTTGGCATCAAGAAGGACATCTTCTCCAATGGCGCACTTGCAACGGCTCTCGAACGCCTCAGCGCCCCAATCATGCAGAAGTACATGTGGCAAGGAAAAGACCGCGAACCTTTCCTCTGGCAAAAGGCCACAACTACATCTTTGAATGTCCTGCAAGTTGCAGTCCCCTACGTGGAAAAGCAGTACACCGAAGCCAACCAACACGAGACATCCCGATTCTGGCAGTGTGTCGTCGATATCACCCATGGCATCGTGTCAGCTCGCGGCTTCCAGATGCAGCAATTGTCGAGCACGCGTATTCTGGCCGACCAGTCCTTCGACATCTCCGCCTTCATTCGGCTGAAGACACTCATCCTCCCATCCCTAGGCGCCCCCGCCATCCCAGACTCGATCCGACGCGACTTTGCCTGCGCACTCTTCCACTCCTCTTTCATTTACGCCCCGCAACGCTTCGACCTCCCCGCCTCACGCATCGAGGAAGCGCCTCTAAAGGACTTCTACACCATCCGTCCAGGGCGCACCTTCGATCAGCCTCCAACGCTGCGCCCGAAGATCGCCTACGTCCTCATCGATACCCTCTTCGAGCTCGCCTCCAGCCCCCATGACAAGAACCCCAATGAGCCCTCCCCGCACACTCTCCTCGCCCGCTCCATCTCTCCCTATCTTCTCCTCCGCTGCGCCATCTCGCTCAAATCCTACATCGCAGACCAACCACTGCGCGGTCTAATGCCGCAGCCCACGCCAGCGCGCAAGGCCCTCTTACATCTTTTGCTGCATATGGTCCAGTTAAGGAGTGAGCCGTCTGCTATCCCGGACCCGCCTGCCATCCAGACTGTCTCTGTCGTAGCGTCAAGCGCCAAGACGAGGGGTTCTACGTCTGCGCAACATTCCCGTCGACACCTTGAATGGCTGTATCCGCTGGTCGTTGGAGCGGTGCAGGTCGCTGGCAAAGAGCGTGATGATGGGCAGGTTCTTCAAGCTTTGGGGAAGGTGTTGCAGGAGCTTGGCCTAGTCGAGGACGAGGATGTGTAGGGACGGACAAGCAAGCTAGGGCTGGCTTCATTATTTCAACGATAAATAGCCTGGAGTTGGATTTTCGCTCTTTCTCTCTCCTCTACTTTTGAAGATAAACTTATCTCTTTACGTGTGTACTAGCATTGAAGAATTGTCTGAATGATGAAAGAAAAGTATTGGCAAGGTGAAAAAGCTATTTCGACGCGCAAGTAAACACAAAACAAAGACAGTAGGTTGGTAGACTACAAGGTGATATCATGACATGACCGTGACAGGAAGGAGAGGGGCCTTGTTTCAAGGAAGGGGAGATTGATGGGTATTGAACAGAGCAAGCCAGCTCCAAGGCGATGAAGGCCTAGTGTACATCCATACATTGCACCACACTGGGCAAACTATGCCGCCGGCGCGGAGACAGTCTGGTTTGCACTTGGCTGCGGCGTAGCAACTGGGACTGATGGTTCTCTACCCGGCCCTGCAGTGGCAGATCCCGGGGGCAGAGCCTGCTGCTGCTGCGCTTGCTCGAGCAGGACTTGTTGTTGGATCTGTTGCTGCTGGGCGATCTGGGGTGTGGCGGCAATCTCGGGCGCTTGGCGGTAGAGCGCGATTTCGGATTGTTTAAAGTATCGGCGAGCATCTGTAGGAGTGGTGGAGTCATGTCAGTCACTATCACAGTGGAACGATGTAAATGATGCGTAATCGTACCTTCGTCGATCAGCACCAGGCTAAGGTAGTATCTCGTGGAGTACTTCTTGTTCACATCGCGGAATGTCGGGGTCAGGTCGAACCCGCCGAGGAACAGGCGGATAGGAATCGTTTCGCCTGCAAATGGTTAGCCCCGATAATCCGGAGAAATACTTAGGGTCGTTAGTTTGACACTCACCTCGTGAAGGCGACCCGTCCATAATCTGTAGATATCCGTATCAGCAACTGCTAGCAACAATAGGCAACCAAGCCACGATTCACATACCTCAAAGCGCACCAGAGTCTCACTCTCATTGTATTGATTCGGCGGCGACCCCGTTGTCTCGCGTCGAATAATGGACAGCTCCATATGCTTGATCTTCAGGCGCACGAGCAGGAAATAGATGCGGCCGACGATGACGTCCTTGAGATGGTACTTGGACTTGGAGTATTCAAACTCAATGTGCAGACAATCTTCGATGCCGACATCCATCTTGATGGGGCTGTTGGTCTCGGGCGGCATGCGATACGAATACACCCACAGGTCCTTCTCACGGATGACGTCCTGCATTCGTCGGGACACGGTCACCCGCACGAAGTAGCGCAGCTTGACATTGATGCCATTGTAGGACTCGTACTGCTTCTCGACATTCTTGAAGTTGAAGGGGAAGTTTTGCGGGTGGAGGAGTTCGCCGGGCGCTGCGAGCTCTTGGACGAGCGAGAGGAATTCGTAGTGATTGCCGCGGTCGTAGAACATCTCTGTGTGAATTAAACAGTTAGTTTCACAACATATACTCCTAGATACTGATGGGACATACCGATCGTGCCGATGAACTGCACCTTGATGCCAGTGTGCTCCAATCGCTTGCCATCCTTCGGTCTGATGGTCACCACGCCCTTAACGGACTCGCCGTCCATGTACAGCGGGACGCGCTCGCGGCGGTCCTTGTCGAGCTTGACATCGACGGATTGGCGCTCATCGAGATCTTCAAGGACAATGTCGATATCGACCGGGGTGGAGAAGAAGAGGGACGCCATGGTGCGAGCCCGAGTGGGTTGATGAGTGGCATGTAGCTAGCTCGGAGTGACGCCTGGTGCTGGGGTAAGGTACGGGCGGGCGGATCTGGGATATAATGGTTCATGGCGGTGAGGGAAGCAACAATCACCGGTTGTAGTTCAGTTGGTTTAGAGCGTCAGACTGTAATGGAAACATAATATCTGAAAGTCGGCGGTTCAACTCCGCCCAACCGGAATTTTTTTTTTGGAGATTATTTTTTTCTGTCTCACTAGATGCTAATGGCAGAGGACGAATTTGTTTTTAGGCATCTGTCTGTCTGTACTTGATGTCTGAGTGCCGCGGGTTAGAAAAGCAAGTGCTACACATTATCTGCGTGATGTGAATATATATTTCTGGTCCCAATGTTCATTCGTGTCAGTTGCTTTCAAAGATCCCACTCCGGTTATTAATATTATTCAAATCACGAGAAGCATACACATCCTTGCTAATACTTCCACTACATAATGCACCACTCTTCTTTATAGTGACCGCGTCCGGACTCGAATGCGATGCGAGCCAATTGACTTGCTATGTACTGAAAACTTCCTTCCCCCCCCCCCTTTTCTTTCCTTTGCATAGCAGAAATAGAATGCTCAAAGCTCTCACATATGCCAGCCAGGTTATTATTAGGTTTGCTGATGCTGAGCGGGTATTTAAGGTTGTCAGTGGTAGTAGTTGAGACAACAACGCACTGATCTCTGACGGTCTAGTCTAATTGCAATAGAGTCCCATTTCAATCGAGTCTCTATTGTCATCAAGGAAACCGGTTGTAGTTCAGTTGGTTTAGAGCGTCAGACTGTAATTGAAACATGGTATCTGAAAGTCGGCGGTTCGACTCCGCCCAACCGGAATTTTTTTTATTCTTTATTTGACGGTAATCCACACACGCCCATGTAATAATAATATACCAATTATTTTCTCTCTTTATACTACTTTTTCTTTCTTTCTGAATACGACGAATCACGCAATCCGGAATAACTTGCCCGTAAATACATCTCGTAACTAAGATTGCCTATGGAGGCCTGCTAAAAGAGTCGACAAGTAATACAGAGGCTTTGATTAATACTGGTACAAGATGAATTAAACTTGACTCATTATTGTAGCAAAAGAAACAAACACTTAATACTACATAGAACCACCAATGGGAGGAAGGTTCAGAACCTATCTGTTTGTTTGTCGGTTGCATCATAAGCACTAAGGGTCGTCGGCCTCCCTTAGTGCTTATGATGCAACCAACGACCATCCAACGACCGTATCGACCGACCAATCGAAGCAACGAGGATGTGTGGTTTGCCAATTTGCCAAACAAGTCAATCTTCCGAACCCGAACCACAAACCATTGCAAACGCAACGAGAGCTATATATAATTGCGGATATCCCATCTCTCACCGAGGGCTAACAAAGAAACCAACCACTGTTGAAACAGAAGGGATTCACGCAAAATGTCGCTCAAGCCAGGTTCAACCTTCGGCGACAAGTTCGTCAACTTCAATATCTTCCAGGCCACCTACAAACAAGTAGATGGCCACCATATTCGCGCCGACCTGATCATCCCCACCACACTATCGGCCAATGGACCACGCCCGGTGATTGCCCGCTTCCACGGCGGAGGCCTGGTAAGTACTGAGTAGATAAAGAGAGGCACACAAAGCTAACAAATAATTTCCAGACCCGAGGGGATTCCATCTACGCCGATTGGTTTCCATTGTGGCTATTAGAGCTTGCGCAGACACACGGCGCCATCATCGCATCGGCCAACTACCGGTTCCTCCCCGAGGCAACGGGTCTTCAAATTCTAGAGGATGTTGACGATTTCTGGGCATGGCTACATTCTAACAGCCTGAAAGAGGAACTGGCCTCTCAGTTAACTCCCGTTGAGCTCGACCTCGACCGGGTCATCGCAGCGGGAGACTCAGCAGGCGGCCTGCTCAGCATCTACCTCACCCTCACCTACCCCGACCAGCTCCGCGCTGGCACAGCGCAGTATCCCCAGCTTGCCTATGATCCCCCGACCATCTATCCTCCAACACGGAGTGCCATGATTCGCGAAGTGCCGGAATCATTCATTGACGAATATATCGCGACTCTCCAACCGGGATCCTGCGAGTCCTCTGATCTGGAGTGTAAACGGGTGAATCTGTCATCTGCAATTTCCCAGCACCGACGAGGTCGTGGGTTCTACCTTCGTGACTCGGAATCATCGCCGCATCGGGATCGGCTTTTCCAGCTCCCTCGGCTTGATCAGCCCGATGCACGATTGCCGCGGGGTGGTCTAGTGATTCTTCACGGCAGAGATGACGATGTTGTCATGCCTGCGGCGAGTGAGCGGTTTGTGAACCGGGCTAAAGTGGCCTTGAAGGGGCGCCCAGGCGGTGACAAGGTGGTTTTGTGTCTGCGTCCAGGAGGGCATGGGTTCGATGTGAATACCTCAGTACAGGAGAAATGGCTAAGAGAGGCGCTGGAAACGGCATTGGAGGTGTGGTTGGAGTAGGTAGAGTACTAGCTATATGCGAAATGTACTTGATGTATCAGATATGCATACCGGAGTTAGGGTTAGGAGGTAGATCTATGATGCCAGCCAAGAACCCGATATGTGGGGATTGCCTGCAGATCGAATCATGGAGGGGTAAAGGAGAAGAAAGAATCCACAGCTGAGCTCCTTCTTCCGTGTACCTATTTTCATCTGTCGAAGTGAAGTGAATTGAATTGAACATTGATCTGACTGAACCCCGGAACCACCCCCCGTCCTCCACCATGGTAGCCGAAACCCTCACCATCCGCAACAACTCCAACACCCCGATCACCCTGAAGCGCATCCAGCGCTTTACGCCTCCCCAGAAAAGCGGCGATGAGATCACCTCGCTAGCCAGAAACTTCAGCCGCCTGGTGACCAACACCACCAGCAATGCCGCGCCCGCCGTCATCCCAGGCGACGCCAAGCCCTTCGCGGAGAAGGAGGTCGACGTGCACCTCGAGCCCTTTAGCACCAAGAAGACCGAGCTGCGCACCTTCATCGACTCCGATAAGGAGCGCATGCGTCTGACCTTCGAGGCCGATGGCCAGCGGTACCAGATCCAGACGCCCGTGCCGACCAAGGAGTCGGCTACCATGAAGGCCATGGCCGAGAACCCCAAGCACCGCTTCACGGGCGTATACGCGAAGCCCACCTCCCTGCTGGCGATCTTCTCATCGGCCAACTTGAACGCATGGATGCACGAGCTGCGCGATGATACCCTCCTGTCGGCCCTCTCTATACCCGGCACCCACAACTCGCCTACCTGCCACACAGCGCCGCCCTCCGTGCGCTGCCAGGCCGTCAGCCCGCGCGAGCAGCTAGAGAACGGCGTGCGCTTCTTTGATATCCGCGTGCAGCCCGAGGCCCCCGAGGACCCGTCCAAGGACGGCCTGATCCTCGTGCACAGCGTGTTCCCCATCTCGCTGACGGGCAACAAGTACTTCCGCGACCTGATGAAGGAGGTCAACGGGTTCTTGGAGCGCAACCCGTCCGAGACGCTGCTCATCTCCATCAAGCGGGAGGGCCCGGGCAAGGCTACCGACCAGCAGCTATGCCGCATCCTGCACGATCACTACGCCCGCCCGGATAGCCGGTGGTACACGAAGCCCAAGATCCCGACACTGGGCGAGGCCCGCGGCAAGATCGTGCTGATTCGTCGCTTTGGTCTGCAGGACAAGCTGAAGGGTGAGAACGACGGCCACGGATGGGGTATTGATGCTGGCGGCTGGGCGGACAATACCCCCCACGCCATGACTCCCAGCGGCCAGCTCTGCATCCAGGACTTCTACGAGGTGTCCGACACCCAGAACATTGATAAGAAGATCAAGTTCGTCAATGCGCAGATTGACCGAGCCAGTGCCTGCTGTTACCCCTTCGGTGCCCTGCAGGGCCCCGGCGCGACCAAGGCGCACCCCTTCTATGTCAACTTCCTCAGCGCGAGCAACTTCTGGAAGACCGATACCTGGCCGGAGAAGATCGCTGCGAAGCTCAACCCGGCCGTCACCAATTACATTTGCAGTCGCCACGACGAGAATGACCGTGATTGCTCGACGGGCATTCTTGTTACGGATTGGTGCGGCCTGGACGGAGACTGGGATCTTGTGCGCTCCATCGTTGGCATGAACGCTAAGCTGCGTTTGAGACAGCAGCAGCAGGGCAAGCAGCAGCATCACCAGTAGATATATACCCAAAGGGGGGTTTGTCTGGAATTGGAAGATATTGATGATATAGTCGGTGATATCATATGGGTTCTTTTGGTATAGACATTTCTTGACACCAGATGCAAAATAAAACAAACAGATATTATACAACGATGGGTCTTACACGCTTCAAGACGAATCACTCTTCTTCTCGCCTTCCTCTGGACCCTTCTGCTCGTCCTCAAGCACGCTCCTCCGACTCTCCATAGTAAGGTAAAGACTCTTCCCGGCACCCTCCAACGTATTTGTAACGCTAGATCCCATGCTCTGCAAGGCCATGACCAGCTGTGAGCGGAGACCATCCATGCCGCCCTCAATGCTACCGATCCACTTCGTCTCATCGAGATCAAAGACCTTGCCATCCACGCGCGCAGCCAACAAGTTGAGCTTCTGAAGACCGTTCTGCACGATGGGTTCGTGGTAGGCCGGGTTTCCCTTTCTGGTGGGACCAGGGAACCCCGACTCCTTGGGTACGAGAATCGACAATGCTGCTTTCATGTGTTCCGGAGAGACGGTGGGGATCGAGAGAACAGCAATAGGACCAACAATAATGGTCGACATTTCGTGTTTGCCCTTCATATGCTTGATCGCGGCATGGGCGGTGCGAGACAAGTCGTGCGTCAGGGCTGGATCATCTTTCGAGCCAGAGAGGGCAGGGATTTCGGCAGAGGTCTGCGTCGCCGGGTTAACAGCGCTAGGAGGCTGTCCCAGCCCCAGCGAGGCCGCGCTCGGCCGGAAATACTCCACAATGCGCAGGGCCACCTCGAAGATGCTGGTCTGCACGGTTTGCAGCTTGATGTGGGGGGCCAGGGGCGCAGAGGTCCGGCCTTCCGATGCGATCTTCTCGTCCACTTTCTGCAGAGCAATGTTGAGTTCGCGGCGGATAGATGCCCATTCCATGGACTTGAGGTTGTTGTGCTGGAACAGCACCATGAGAGGGGAGGTGCGCAGCAAGGATGTGTATTGCCGCAGGAGCTGTGACCGGCGGTACTCTGGGTTGCGATGCGAGGGCGGCTGGGTAGGAGGGGATCGGGAGATTGGGGCCGGCGAATGGGTCATTTGTTCAATGGACGCGGCCGGGGTGATCGGTATGGAGGCCGCGGCGCTGCTGGCACACCGGGCGAGCCGGAGCTCATTATGTTGGCATTGAAATGCCTGTCGACGCAGCGACGGCGAGATGCGTAACCGGGGAGGCATTGTGGTGGGACGAGGTGAGATGGGAGGTACACGGCGCGCCAGAGGAAAAGGGAACGAAGTGGATTCTCGATATTTTTGGCCGCAGGGAGAGTTGGGCGGTGAGGATATTCTGCCAACGGGTCTGTCCCGCATTGGAAAGGTGGGCTTTCTTTGACTCATGGTTGTTCTGCTCTGTACAAACAATCCGGGCGAGCACCATTTATTCTTGCGATCATGCTGTCTCCCAAATCAGAGAAGCCCGAGCCGGTCTCGATTTCCCCCCTGCTCCAGCGCCTGGCCTATCCTGCCTCAGCGGAGATCCGAGTTAGCGCTGAGGATATTGCCTCTGCATTCGCTCTGATCTTCGAGGACCGCCTGTCGATGATTCAGACCGCAGCGCTATTGACTCTATTGCACTCCACGCGCAAGGACAAGGAGGCTGATGTCATTGCGAAATGCTCGCATCGGATGCGAGAGGCTGCATGCCAGGTGGAGAAGGACTCATTGAAGAAGGTGGTCAAGGCTCGTGGCAAACGAGAGGGTAACTACAATGGCGGATTGGTACGTCCATACAATGATGAATATGCACCAGTAAACTGATCATGTCTATTCAGTGCGATATCGTCGGCACCGGCGGTGACTCACATTCGACCTTCAACATCTCTACGACGGCCTCGATCGTTGCCTCCCCGCTCCTGATGACCGCCAAACACGGCAATCGCGCCCAGACTTCATTCTCAGGGTCTGCCGATGTCCTCAATGCAATCCAGCCCGTGCCTCCCAAGCTTACGGCGGTCAATGCCGAGAGCATGGTGAAAGTGTACGAGGAGACAAACTATGCGTTCTTGTTTGCGCCCAATTTCCACCCGGGAATGATGTACGCCGATCCCGTGCGCCGCTCCCTCGGCCTCCGAACCATTTTCAACCTTATGGGCCCGCTCGCAAACCCAGTCGATTGGGCACTGGAGGCGCGCGTTGTTGGCGTGGCGTACCAGGCACTGGGGCCAGTTTTCATTGAGGCTCTGAGGCAAAGTGGAGCCAAGAAAGCGCTGGTGGTCTGCGGAGAAGAGGACATGGATGAGATCAGCTGTGCGGGCAAGACAAATTGCTGGAGACTCTCCGAGTACCCCAACCCGGCGTACGACAAGTCGTCGGCTGGCGAGCAAGACTGCTCGAGTGACGAGGAAGAGATACCTCGCACGTTGGTCAAGCTCGAGACTTTCCAGCTGCATCCGTCAGACTTTGGTCTGCCCGTCCATCCTCTCACATCTGTGTACGGGCGGAAGATGCCCAAGGAGAACGCCGCGAAGCTAATGGCCATTCTCCGCAACGAGCTGCCGCGCGAAGATCCGATCTTGGAGTTCGTGCTCATGAACGTGGCTGCTCTGCTGGTCACCTCTGGCATTTGTGAGGCCGAGACCAGCAACATGGGCCCCGGGGATGACGGCAAGGTCATCACGGAGCGTGGGCCCGGCGGGGGTCGCTGGAAAGAAGGTGTGCGACGGGCACGCTGGACCATCGAGAGCGGCGCCTCTCTTAAGTGCCTGGAGCAGTTTATCGAAGTCACCAACCGACTCTGACCGGTGAAAGCCTTTTGTTTCTCTTCGGATATATAGACTTGTTGATTGATGCCCAGATTTGACTTACGAGGCATTCAAAATCTTCTTCTTGGGGCATATTTTTCTCTTCTTTTCTTGCCTTCTTGTGTATCTATCTATATTAGTGGATCTCTTCTGCAGGTCTTTACAACTGGATATATTCGGGCTATACGTGTGTGACGGGCGAGTCTTGGAAAAAAGTGGATTCATTATATTCCAAATAGACATGAACAAGTATTTCCAAGCAAGGATATGAGGACACGGACGATCTGACCAGTCTGTCCGAGTTTGGCTAGCCTTTTATTCCATCCATGCATTCGTGTCCCATACATATCTCAACTCCAATCGCCTTGAATGCATCATTCGTTAAGAAAGCAAGCCAGAAAAGTGGCGAGGTCTGCCTCTTTCTAAGCTGCCTCTCTCTCTCATAAAAGATCGAAAATCCTTTCACCGAGCCTCAAACTGAACCATTCTACCCAGAAAAATAAAAATTAGTCTATGTTCATCTCAAAACCACCCAAAAACTCACCGCTTCGTCCGCTCCTTGTACAGCACACGATGTCCACAATCCTTGCACCGAATCTGGTCGCCGCGCTTCAGCGGCACACGCGCAGAGCATTCGCCACAGAGATAGACCACGGAGGGAGAGTCGACCGCCATGGCGCCTCCGAAGCCGCCAGTCTCCGTGCCGAAGGAGTTTTGTTGGCCGCCCATCGAGGGGACTTGGTAGGCTTCGCGGGACATGTTGAGGAAGTAGAGGTTTATCGGCGAGGAGAAGATAGTGGATGGAGGTGAGCCGGGGAGTGAGTGTAGTGAGAGAGATGGTTGCGCCGAGTTCTTTTTCTTTCCAGAAGCTGGAGAAATGTGCTTAGTCATTCAGATGAGTCAGCCGGATTCAGAGTGCTTGCCTATCACGGAACCTTAGTCACCGCTTCTTACTCCTTCCACTTCCTCTTCTTCACTCTTTATATTGACACTAACCAGAATGCACATATACGTCGTCCATCACCACCTCCGCCTACGATAAGAAGACGGTTATTGATCTGAATTGAATCTGTCATATTCAAGAAACCATGAGTAAAAGTATGGATCCCTCATCTAATCTGGTATCTCTAGGAAGCAATGCAATCATAAACAAACAAAAAGCATCCCAGCGCCATGCAAATGAATGAACCAACGAGAAGAGCAAAATCTCTTCCAGAAACCCCCCACATGTACAAGGCGGCAGTTAATTACCAACCTCCTCCAATCTTCCCAGCCAGCTCCGCAACCCGAGTAGTATCGTTCGCGTTCTTCTCCTTGCCGACGTCGCTTACCACCTTGCGGTATGTAGTGTAGACAAGCTTCTCAAGTGGGATATCCATAAATCGTGACCACTGGCTTAGACCTTCATGGATCTGAGCTTCCTTGTCCGCTGCAGAGACAGGTTGAGGGGGTCCTTCATTCTCCGAGTCCGACTCCATGGAGTAGTACGCTTCATCGACGCGAGCAAGCCACGCGCGCTGCTCATGAGGGGATGGTTTGGATGCCGCAACAGAGTCCGTTGTGTCCATTTCCCCAGTCGCTTCCCTGGCATCTTCCACGCGGATTTGGCCACCGCCGTTCGTGCAGCCGCCGGGGCAAGCCATGACTTCCACATAGGCGTAATCAGACCCACCACCAGACGTGGCGTTGCGCGACATTGTCTGTCGTCGTGCAGCGCCGGGGAGTTTCGATGCCCGAGCAGGCTTGAGTTTCCGGACCAGGTTCTGGATGTTTCGGAAACCGTAGTAGCGGGCTGCTTTCATGATGGGCTGGCCGTCTTTGGAGTTAAGGATGTATTCGACAACATCGGCGTTGCGTCCGCGATTGGTGACGAGCTTGCTGTCAGGGTTTCGGGCTTGGAAGGTCTTCAGCACGTGGTGTAGGTAGCCTCCTGATGTACCGGTCTCAAGGTTCTGTTCTGCTGGAGAGCGCGTGGAAGATAAAAAGAAATCAAGGGTTTTCTCGGGGAATGATGGGGTGAAAGTCGGGGGTAGAGGCTGCAACGGCAGGTTCGGAAGTGAAAGGCCCCGAGACGAGGCCAAGGAGAGGAGCTCGCGCGTGGTAATGACGCAGTCAACATCGCGAATGGGTTGGTGTTCCTCGTTTGCTCCAGTTTGCCATGAGATGTCGGTGAGTTCCTCGCGACTAGCCTCCAATTTCTTGTCGAAACAGGGCATGAGCGCCAGGTGCCATATCTGCGAGGGTGGGACCCCGAGAGCCTTGCTCAAAACGGTCTTCAAAAATGTCCCAGATAGTGCTTGGGGCGACTTCAGCCGAGAGAGATGCGGCAGTATAAATGGATGCGTCTTCTCAGCATAGCATATCCACCCTGGACAAGCCGAAGACAGGATTGGTCGTTGGGGAAGCGGACTGTCTGAATCTTCGGAGCTGAAAGATTCCGACACCTCGTCTGCTGTGAGCACCAGCACGGCCTCCCGCATGATATTTGTGTCCACCACCCAAGTAAAGCCGCTGCCATGCTTCCCACCGGCCCGAAGACCTTGTGGGCCGCGCAGGAACTGGTCGATCATGTATCCCGCTTTCTTCTCCGAGATACCATATGTAGCTGCCAGACCGGCTCGGACCTGAGGGCTGACACTGGCGACGAATATCCTGCCTTCATCTGCTGCCCCGGTATTTGCAATCGTCGCGCCATGCGTCAGAGGTAGTTCTGGGGAAGAGTCGAGCGTGTTGAGGACCTCCGTGTGAGACTGAAGGGAGATGAGAACTGCCTCGGCAGAGGTGACACAGCCCGAGCAAGCCAAGCAGTCGGTCAGAGAGATCTGGGCAGGTGGGAGGGTCTCTGGCTGGACTTTGTCTTCGGTGGTGACTTCGTAGGCATTCTATGAAAAGCATCAGCACTTGCTCTCGACCTAGCTGAGAACAACAACAAACCTCCTCTGTTTTTGGCTCTTTTGGTGGGAGTGTTTCAACTGGTTTAATGCAGGCAACCCCCGGCGAAATGAAATCGTTCAAGTCGTCCGCAGACAGGATCGCGCTCATTGTGGCGTGATGCCGCTCTGGGCGCAGATCCCGCTAAACGATCACAGAAAGAGAGAGCAATGTTGGTAATTATTGTCTCCCAAGAGTCAAACGAATATGAAACAGGGACGGAAGAATAAGAATGAAAGTGACTGGCATCAATCACGAAAGAAAGAAAGAAAGAAAGAGAGTTTGTCATCCTCTTGTGGCGATATCGGGGCGATAAGTTCACCGCCTTTGTTTCTGCCAGCTGCTTATCATCTGCGCGCTCATTGGCTGTCGGTCAACTATTGAACCGTAACATCTTCCGCGAGAACTGTGTCAAGAATCACAGCTTGATGAGGCAGGCGATCATGTTCGCTATATTGGAGGAAATGGCGGATTCTGTCGACGGTGCGGATTTGACTTTTACAAATCTTGAGGAGTATATTGGGCAATCTTCAGGTCCGATCAGTAATGTTTCTGCATTTGCTTAATTTCCTTGGTTTTTGCATTGGGCAATATTCACGTTGTTTAGAATTTCTTAGGTTCAGTTGTACTTGGCATTGTGACAATGATCTCGATAGACTTCTACGGACAGTATGTGATGAAATGCTCTCCTATGTCCTTGTCCGCGTAGAGCGTCGTCTACCAAGACTCGGGCCATTTGGCTTCTTCTCCTCTTCCGAGTCTTCACTCTTTACAGCCGTTCGCTTCTTCTTGCTCTGTAATTTCGCAGATTTCGGCTTGGTCACTTCCTCGGCTTCTGAATCGCTCTCCTTTTTCACCGCTGCTCTTTTGCGTTTCGAGTTTGCCGGCGTGCCATTGGTGCTCTCATCGAAATCCTTGGCCACAGGCCCGGTCTTTTTCTGGACGGACGGTACCACTGCACTTGTCCGGCCGCCAACGGTGAGAAACGTGATCTTATCGCCATTGGGAAGAACCGCGGGTTGGTTCTTCTTCCCTTTGCCCCACCGATGTTTGAAGAGCCAGTGCTCAGGAAATTGCTCTGAATCAGCCAGTACATCGAGGGAGGTAGAGCAGACATAATGTATCGAGGTATGCAGTTCCTTGATCTGCTCGTCGGACAAGGTGTTAGAGTATTGTTCTGGGTGTATCTTAGCGTGATACAGAATTTCATCCCTAGAATCCAAGTCAACACCTGAATCTCAAACTTGACAAGTGGTTTACTTACCCCATCCAATTCCCAATTCCGCTGATATTAGCTTGGTCGAGCAAAAGTGCTTTGATGGGCACTTTCTTGCTCCGCAGTTTGCTCATCAACCACTCCGCCGACACGGTATCCTTATCAGCGACTGGATCTGGCCCGTTTTCTTTGAGGGGCGTGTGGTTGCGAATATCATCGGCGGGACAATCAACCAGTCTGATCCGGCTAAGACGACGGAAGTCCACAAATGCCGCCTCCGTCTTGAGCTCATCGCTGGTTTCCATCAAAAATTTCCAATATTTCGGCGGCCACTCCTTATCTGCGGGCTTGTCGGATCGGTAGTAGTATGTGTCGGCATCCTTGATCTTCAGCCAGCCGGCCATCCCAAAGTGCATCACCGCATGCGGTGGCGAAGACATGGTGATCCAGAAATATTTGCCTTGTTGTCCAGCACCTACGATCTTCTTGCCCTGCATAGCTTTCTGGAACTCGGCCGCGCTGGTTCCCACTTTCCCGTACACAATATCATCATGTTGCGTCTGGACCTTGGATAGGGTCTTCCCGACCAAGTGTTGGCGAATAAAATGCACAATCCGTGCGACCTCTGCTAGTTCCGGCATTGTTGTTGGAGTCAAGGGGGTGGATGCGTCGAACAAGGAGAGAAATGAGCTCGACACGAGAAGAGTCAGACGCGACACGCGGTCACATGATCATTTTAAATAATTTAGTCATCGTTATCGGCGATGATGTCGATAGTTAGACTACATCTTTCGACACATCTGGTTATACCACCCACATATTGAGCGGAAGTGTCTTGAAAACTCTTCTCCACCTTGGCATTGTTTCTGCCATTACTTCTTCCTATCCATCCAAACTGGAGTGGTTCTGGGCTACCAAGTTCAAACCAGGTCGAGACTCGGGGGAGGCAGCTAGTGGCAAGATGGCACAAGCTTCGTCGACGGAGGCTCCAGCGCTAACTCCTCAGTTCTGTTTTGATGAGAGGCTGCTTCGAGGTTTGTCTCAGAAAGCAAGCCACATACTTCTTTTGTGACCTACTGACGCCTTTTTTTTCTCGCTCAGACTTCCTTCGTCTCTCCAGATCGACCATAGATGATTCAATAACGCAGAACCTAAACGCCCTGGTCACTCCTGCCCAAGCAGGCTTTGACCCGTCCTCCACCGCTTCGCGGCAAACGGGCTCTCGGACCCGAAAAGCAATAGATCCCACCGCATGCCAGTCCCTCAAAAACAATGTCCTGTTCCCGTCATGGCAGACCCGATCTGACGTTCTCAACTACTGTGCTGGAGTCGCCACGAGTCCCGATCCAGATGATCCGGACTTGATCCTTCGACAGACTGAATCCGCCAAGGATCGCGAGCGAGTCGTAGATGAACGGCTGGATCCATACTCGGCTCGTTTCTTTCCTCGGGAGGCCAGGACGGAGTCTCTGGCGAACCTGGTGCGCAACCAGCGCACCGTCGAGGAAATAATCCGGGCAAGAACGTGGGGGTTGGTGACTGAGCGATGCAGTGACTCTTCTGCGACGTGGCAGGAAGCTTTTGATACCTGGCGCAAGAATCACCGACGTTGAAGTGATGATGACCGACAATTCTCCATTCTTCGGCTTGTACTACTCCATTCCATCCAGTGGATCTCATGGGAAACCATATATCACCTGCATATGTCCAAAAGCCTTTTGTATAGCATTTCCTGTTTCTTTCTGATAAGCTTGTTATATTAGAACTGAGGAATATATGATCATAACAAGGATAGTTGGACCAATTGTGTGTGAATTTGGAAGAGAACGGAAGACCCTCATAGCGCTAGACCACTAACTACCTCTCTAGTTGAATTTAGAGATTTGCTGTTTGACTGGGTATAACGAGAAAGATAGTTAATTAGGTAGTGGAGCCACTTAGAATGGAAAGCTATTGGCTACATTTGTATCAACCCCCATCCATTGCAATCATATACAGACACTCAGCCCGTAATATCATTCACGATGTCCTGAAGAATAGGTTTGTTCCCAAGTACGGTATTGCCACTCAAAAACTTGGCACCTTTCTTCGGCGGCATTCGAAGACTGTTGCTGCTAGCAGGCTGTCGAGAACCCAGTGGACTCAGAGGATCCCGCGAGGCCGGAGACTTCTTCAGTTTCGAGCTGGGACTGTGCTTATTACCCTCCGTAGAGTCAGGAGTTTGCCCCTCTATAGCATCGGTTGCTGCCGGCTGGAAGACGTGGTTGTCTGCGGCGCCAGGGGGCAGATTGTAGACCCAGCCGTTTCCTTCGACCAGACGGACGTATTTGCACAGAAGCTCATTGCCGTCGCGCAGGGTGGATCTGCTGCCGACGACGAGGAGCTTTGTGCGCGCGCGGGTGAATGCGACATTGACGCGGCGCCAGTCGCGGAGGAGCTCGCCGACGTGGTTATCGGAGTTGCTGCGGACGCAGCTCAGGATCACGATTTCCTTGTCACGACCTTGGAATTTGTCGGTCGTGTGCATCTCCAGCTCGGGCGTGTAGCGACGGAGACGCTGGCGGAGGAGAGAGAGCTGACTGCGGTAGAAGGTGATGACGCCGATATCGCGAGCGGGGATCCCGCAGGCGATGAATGCCTCGACGAGTTGCGCACAGAGGATGGTCTCCACGTGGTTCACTATGCGCTGGCCCTGTGCAGATTCGCGGGCTGCGGTGCCGAGAGGATCGGTGTTCACGAGTCGGGTCTTGGCGGATGGCTCGACCAGATCTCGGAGCCAGCAGCTTCCCTGCGCTGTGCCCAAACAGACTTGTCTTTGAGAGGAATTAGAATCATCGGCATGGAACTGCTCAAGGGCCTTGATATTCGGAACCTCCAGTGATCGCGCTGCAACCTCGGGCGTTCCACATTTCAGCCGACCCGAGTAGATCAGTGTGTTGGAGAGCAGCATAACCTCCTCGCACATGCGGTATTGGTGTTCCAAGTTGATCACGGAGCCCGGTTGCGCGTCAGAGAGCAGCTTGAAAAGACTGACATCAAGTCCTCCTTCCTGGGCTGCTTTGTTCTGCACAAGTGGCGGTAGTTGATAGTGGTCACCGACGAGAATGAACGTCCTTGCCATGCGGATCGGGCCCACGCAGACCGGAAGTGTAATTTGCGAGGCTTCGTCGACGATGCAATAGTCAAAGATGCGCTGATTGAAGATGTTTTTGTTGACACCCAGACAGGTAGTGGCTACCACTTGCGGCTTCTCATACGAATCCTTGAGCTCTTCGATGGTCGTTTTCGGAATCGCTTCCAGATCAGCAAACTGTTGCACGTCTGGATGGATTTTAGCTGGAGCACCAAGACGCAGAATGCGGATATTGTCGTCTCGGATCTTTAGCAAGATGTTGTCCACTGCGGTGTGCGTATAAGACGTAAGGAGAACACTCTTTCCTTGGGCCACTAGCGCGCGAATTATATGCGAGATGGTGGTTGTCTTGCCGGTCCCAGGCATACCTAGAACCAAGGCATAGTCCTTGGCACTCATAACTTTCTCGATCGCCTGCTTCTGATCGACGTTTAGGCTGTCGGGCCCAGAGATGGTGTATTGCGTGGAAGAGGTCTTGAAGACAGGCGCTTGACCCTCGATGATGAGCCGCCTCAGTTGTCTTGATTGAAACAAGTTGTTGTCCATCATACAGATGAGATTGTTGCGAACAGTGGCCATGCCATTGCTAAACTCATCCTTATCGATTCGGTAAATCACCTGTTCCCCAAGGCCCTCCGAAGCAGCATCATTAGGATCTCTGCCAACTTCCATGATGCCCTTGAATGACTGGTTCATGACGGGGTCGAAGTCAGCTGCTCGTGCTCTCGCATTGTGCAACTTCCTGTCCACAGCGACAGTGATATGCGTCCGGCTCACATGCACCACATAGCCATTTGCGAGCGCAAAATGGCCTTTCTCATCAGACACGACGATGGGCTCACCGACAGAAATCTGTGATTCTGTAAAAGTGAAGTTGGGAGATGCCTGTCGTTTGAGGAAAGTATAGCGATAGCGGTTAATTTTGGTGGCGTTGTTATCTTCGCATGCAGACCTCGGATCAATCAAAAGATCTCCAAAGCACCGACCCAGAGACTCCCGCTCGTTGCTCAACAATGTCCACAGCTCTCGGCGGGCCTTGACCAAATTGCCTTCCTCCTTGGTTAGCAGCTCATCCCACTTGCGGAAGAAATCGCTATCCTGCCGGTTGAGATGGCCGACAGCGGCATCAAAGTCGTCACCTAGAGCGCTTGTTTCACCATTGCCGTCCTCGCTCAGCTTGTGATAGATGAGGCACGGTGTCTTCGCATAGCAGTTATTGCACATGCGAGCTTTCTTAAGCATGGGTGGAAGCTGGAAGCGCTCACGAACATAGCCAGCGAGCCGGTTTCGCTGCTGGATCATTTGTTGGAGCTCGTGTCGAATGCCACGAATGCTGAGAGTCCTAGACACTTCAAGATAGTACAGGATCCCAAATGTGACCTCGACGTCTACAGCCAGTGTCAGCAAGTAACTTAGGTTCCGGGAAACCACCTGGGACGCACCATAACGGTCAGAAAGAAGTAAGGTATATAGGGCCGTTTGTGCTCTATGGGCCTGGTTCGTGTCCCTCTTGCCTGTTTTGAGCTCGAGCGGAACAACGAGGTTTTTTTCTATGTCCTTCTCGCGACAAGCAATCTGCACCGTGGCATCGATATTGCCCTTAAGCCCATACATCGGAGACCAGACGTGCTCCTCAACTTCAAGCAATTTAGTGATACTCAGATTGAGCTTCGAGCTATTGCGGTCCTCAACCATCGAGTTGGCCTATTGGCTGATCAGCAGGCATCCAATCATTCATTAGGCGAAAACGTGCCTGTGGCTTGGTCTGAACAAAGGCGTCTGCCCACGCTTGGATAGTGGGCATCTTGCCCATGATCTCCTCAACAACTTGAGGTATACTCATCTGAATCGCGTGTAGGTCCTCCACATGCCTCTGCATAACGGTTTCAACCAGCGATCGTAGGGCTTCCGTATTCCATTGATTAGCTTTCAGGGCTTCTTGGAATATTTCATGCAAAAACATTCCGAAAGCCTGTGGTTTCTCGAGAGCACCAAAGGCTTTGACACGGTCCTGAAGTACAGCGCGGCGCTGGCAGTCTATCGAGTCTGCCACAACAGTGGCGGAGATGAGGTGATCAGGATGCAAGATGACCATGTTTTGAGAGTTGTCCACAATGCACTGGCCCGTTACATCGAAGTCGCCGACCAGGTGAATGTACGAGTCTTTACTGCAGGGCGTGTCGAACCAGGATTCGCGCAGCACAATGACCTTGCGACATTTGGTCTTCTCGTCCTCGACGAGTAGTACCTGCTCCCAGCGTCAGTTGCTGAAATAGCTTCTGGGCGGATACAGGAGAGTGCAGACCTGCTCTGGTTGAGTACGTCCTTTCGGAGTAACATACGTGTTCTCGACAATGTCAACGATTTGATGACGTTTGATGGCCTGTCGGCCTTTCATGTTCTATGTATAATTGTCTTAGCACATATCTAGAGGTAAACCCACTAAGAGTGACACACATAGTCCTGCCCATTTTCACCCGTCTGCTTCATAGTCTGTTCAATTGCCTCTAAATCAAAATCATCGTCGTCAAACTCGTCGTCAGAGGATTCCGGATCAGGTTTCACAGATGTCTTCTGCGGTATTCCGTCTGATAAGTTAGCGCCTGCGCCAACAGTGACCGACCCAGAACTCTTGAAATATGGGTTTTCTTTGGTAGTTGGTTTCGTCTCATGGATCGAGCTGGGCTTTGCATCGCATGCTGCAAGAACATCCTGCAGGCTGCCTGGAAAGTCCCCGTATTCGTCATCGTCGAAGTCGTCTGAATCATCATGTTTTGGTTCGCCACTAGGAGCTTTTTCCTCAGGTACAACGGGCCCCTTCGGCCGCCACGATTGGGACTGTTGATTTGCAAGAGCTGACCAGCCTGAGGATCCGAATGAGTCGAATTCTTGACGCCCAGATGCAGGCGCCCTCGCCGGCGCTATGAACGGATCAGCGGAGGCTTGGGCCAAGTCGAGGAACTCCTGATCCAGGTCATCATCCCCAAACTCGGACGAAGAGTCTTGGAAGGCAGTCTTCTGATCAACATTAAAATCATCGCCAGGGACATGGGGTGGGAGGCCGTCATTGGCTGCTCCAGGATCTCCAGCATGCTTCCTATCCACCGTCGGAGACGACGAGCGACATCGCCTAGCATCCATTCGCTGTCGCAGAGGGGAAGAATTGGGCGGTGCCATTCCAGCAGACGGAGCAGGTCGTAGACTCTGTTCAATCTGCTCAAGCAATAGATTGATCCTCGACGACTTTGCTTTACCCGAGTCAAGGACATCGCTGTTTGTACGCCCGAAGATGCCACGGTTGGAACCGGGATCTTGTTTGTTGACGCGTCTTCTCTTCGCGCGTGAGGTGGGCCATTCCGCTGCACAACTTATGGATCGCCTCAAGCCCGAAGAATCTCGGCTGGTTCTGCCCGAAGCCGGTGTTTGAGGTGATGATGAGAGAAGGTTTCCGAGGCGGGGTGGTGGAAGTTGCTCGGAGCCATTGACCATGTTCTTGTCCATATAGTTATTCCACAACTCGGTAGCCAGATCATGCTGGGGTGTCTTAAACAGAGCCTGTATTGACTGGAGGTCCAATGGCTCTTTTTGCGCCTTTTTCGAGTTGCCGTCGGAAGGAGAGCTCGGAGACGAGGAGCCATGGCGCCGCTTTCTGCGACGACCCGCCGGGGTCTGTGATGAGGTATCCGGGTTCGAGCTGACAGGAACATGTTGCCAGATGACATGGTCGACCGGCGTCACTTCCGGGCCTGGAGCGGGATCAAAAGCGTCCTCGGCGTTGCTGATCAAGTCCGCGAGAGGAATTCGGTTCCCGGGAGTCTGTGGGCACTCCTTGATGGGCTTCGAGTCCTTTTCGGGAACTGCTGGAGCAGGAGCTTCAGCGTTGGTCTTGTCGGGTGATGTCTGCATCGGGTCCACCACTCCATTTAACCACGAGCTTTGGTTCTCCTTGTTGTCGTGGGCTGGTTTCACCCCATCCTTCGAAGTTGTAGTGGTGTCTTGCTCATTGGTGAAGCGGAAGGCGTTTAAAGCTCTGCGGGAGTTGGAAGATACGGGAAAGGAGCTGTCGTTCCCGGCCATGGCTTCATCTGGCAGTATCCAATCGCAAGAGAGCTCAAAATGGGTAAGAATACATTCTCGTGGCAAGCTTGGGGTGGATCCTAGTCAGCAATGGAAAAGAATTGTCGAATGGAGGAAAGTTTCCGCATACCAGCTGTTTGTGAATGCGATAGTTATGTACTGGGTCAGGGTTGTTGTTCAGGTGGGGACGGATTGGCCAGGAAAGAGGAAGACGCGACGCGTATCATTTGATGCCTGAATATGCCGCCTGAACGGCGAGGCATTAATCTTGGCCTGAAATATCAGGGCGGAAGGCGGCCAGCAAAAATCGCCCCAACGGGACTAGCGGTAAACCCGGTCTCCATCGGCTTGCACGGCTTCAATCGAACATCAACTCCAACCCCTCCACCTCCTTGCCGCTCCCAACCACAGCGTCAAGGTCCACCACCGTCAATTGGGATATTGAGCGCCTCGACCATAGACTGGGCGACTTGTTTCCGCCCTTCGCGTCCTCGATCCCAGAGCTCCCCTACCCCCGGTTCTTCCCGCTCATCTTCGTGTCCGCTTTGTCAACGGCCACTCTCCTCTACAACCCTCAAAATGGTGGCTCGGCCAGTGTCGCAAATGCTCCGCTCTCGCTGCCTGCTCCGCAGGCCCCAGAACATCCAGGCCTTCTCGACCAGGAGCAACCTGCGCGCCGCGGACCACGGTGACCACTACGATCCCCCAACCGGCTGGCTGTTCGGTGTCAAGCCCGGCCAGAAGTACGAGAAGGAGGGCTGGGAAGGCGTCTGGTACTGGGGATTCATTGGCAGCCTGGTTGTTGCTGGCGTCGCATACGTGTTCAAGCCGGACACCTCGTATGTTCTCCTTGTTCCCCTTGTTGCCGCACCCATCACTTTTGCGAAACCGCAGCGAGACCTCGAAAGAACCATGCTGACTGACTGCTGCAATAGGATACAAACGTGGGCTCTGGAAGAAGCTCGTCGGCGGCTGGAGGCTGAAGGCATTCTGGAGGACCCAACCAAGGTCCAGAAATAAACGCATGAAATGCAGGGTTTTAATCTGTACACTGTACATAGAGAGTGGAAAGGGCCTATTTTCGGTTGATGCCTGTGCTAAGTCGCGGATTTATCCTTCGGTTCTTTTCTTAGACTCGCTTATTGCATGTTTTCTTTCTTTTGTCCGCTATCTCCCATTGTCGTTGAATCCTACTGTACTACTCTATTTTCATTGAACCGGCTTTCATGTAGTAGTTTCTTTTCTCCTCCATATCTCTTCTCCCAACAAGGCTTAGTTGAGGGACGGGCATTGCGATGGTATGCAAATTCTATATGAGACTCTACGTGAACTACATGAGAGAGATTCAATAATCGGTATGCTGCGGGAAAGCAGTACAAAATAGAAGTAGTTTTTCACAGTGAATAACTTTGATAAATATCATTGTCAGTCAAACATACACAATTTATTAACGTCTGCAAAGAGATAGCGACTAGTAGCTAAATCTCATCCCACCGTTTGCGCAGAGAACACTCCCGGTGGACCAGGCAGAGTCAGGACTGCACAGAAGGGCAACTAGCGCGGCAATTTCATTGGCATATGCCGATCGACCTCCCTGTGATTGGGCTTCTTCTACCACGTCTGCCCTATCGATTCCCTTCCTCACCGCCGCCAAAGGGGTCATCATATTTAGAGTGGAGATGTTCGCTTTCAACTCTGGCGATGCAGCGTCCCAAAGGTCTGTCGCTACAGGACCTAGACACTTGGTAAGTAATTAAAGCAAACGAGCAAGGCGTTCACATACCCGGATTGATAGAATTAACTGTAGCTCTCTCCGCCAGCTCCCTAGACCACGTTCTTGTCATGCTCTCCAGAGCCGCCTTTGTGCCGCCATAAATGGAGTGACCAGGGGCGCCCAAACTACTCGCCACACTGGAGATGTTGATGACCCTTCCGCTGCGGTCGTGAGGCAGATAAGGGAGGGCAGCCTTCACCAGAAACAAAGGACCGCGGGTGTTTAGGTTATACATATGCGCGAAGTTATCCGCCGTACATTCTTCAAGGGAAAAATTCGCGCCGAAGCCAGCGTTGTTGACAATGATATCAACTTGGAAATTGGGGCTAAACGCTCCCCTAGCAGTTTCAATAACAAGTTTAGGGCCATCTTCCGATGCCATATCTGCTTGGACACAAATGCACTTGGTGCCATATTGAGACTTCAGCTCTGATGCAAGATTATCGGCCTTTTCCGCCGACGAGTTCGACACATAGTTTAATACGATGGAGCATCCTCTGCCTGCAAGCGCTCGGCAGATTTCGGCACCGATACCTTTCGTGGTCAGTAAACCCAACTCTTCCTGACACTAGCTTAGCTTCATAGTATACCTCTCGAACCGCCTGTCACCACTGCAACCTTTCCTCCGAGTTGTGTGTTGGGTTCAATAGTCGACATTGCTGCTTTCCCATTCGATCCACGTGCAGTTTTCAAATCGCTAAAGGGGGCGCAAGTTGGGCTTATATATGCGTTCGCCATAATGTCCATCCTTCTAGCCATTTAATGGTACCGTCGTCATACACGAAACTCTTCATTCAGCATCATTACACACAGGCAGGAGTAGGTTTAACTAGAAAGGTTCGGCCTGCATAGAGCCTGCTTGGATATTCTTCAAAGGCGGACTGATATCTTCTGTCCTAGCAAGTAGGTACAGGTCGGCTCATCCAGCATTGTCCGAATTTGGAAATTTCCCTTTCCGCCTATAAGGGCATCAATTTTTGCCACAAAGACGCCCGCGTTTTTTCTAGGGGTACCTCTAATTATAACAAGTTGGGTAACTACATCTGGATTTCATTCTCTATTATTTACGTAACCTCTGTATGCCCAACTTCTCCACTTGAAGAGCATTTGGAGGCGCCTTAAAAACAAAGAAAAATTAACACTTCCATAACCAATCGTTCGCTAGTGGTAAGGACTACACTATACATTCGAAATAGCCTGCGCATTCGAAATCTCTGGCTTCACCTCTCCTTCTTAGTTCCGTGGTTACGGTAAAATACCTAGAATGAGACTTCCGGCCGGCAGGATACTTTTGAAACATGATAGCAACGCTTGGGAACCTCTCCAAATCATGAGTGGTGAATTTTTGCACAAAAGGTCATTTACCACTTATTTTGCCCATTGCTAGGCTGGGATGCCCAAATGCTTAAATATAATGCCATTAGCTGTCCTTTCTACTTGATCTTTGACATTTTGGTAGAGTGAGCCTGATGGAAGAACCGCCCGCTTTCGATATCGTTGGTTTCGTGGATATTTGAGAAAACAACTGAGGTGCTAGGTTCAACGGCTTTGATCCGAAACGGCTCTTGTTTCAGCCTCTGGGATTTAGAAAAGGGTGTAAGTGCAGCATTATATGCACTGTATCCAGATTGGAATGGCAAAGGGCATGATGATGCGCGCGGATGTATGATTGACAACTATTTCATGAGACCTCTAGCGTAGGCAAAAGGGCTTGTGTGACAGCAATATGGGATCACATTGAGGTCAAAAAGTCAAAAAGCTGCTTTGCCTCAGAGATGGAAAGGTCCGACACTGGCATGCCATGGCTAGCACTAGCGCTGTTGATAAATACATCAAGTTCGGATGCCCGACTTGCGGGGGTAACCTGTATTCTGGTAATTCAAAAGACAGGAAGAAGTGAACATGTCCTCAATCAATACCGAATCTATGGATAGTTAACATGGTAGCGTTCCTGCATACTATTAGCCAAAAAAAAACACTGCTTTCATCTGATCACCAACATCATGGCTGATAATCAGTCCGCCGCTGCACTTACCAGCAGCCCCGAGTTCCATAAACGAATATAACAACGTAAATGAAGCTCCGTCATTAGCTAAGCATGATGAATGTAGGAGAGATTAGTCTGCAATATTACTCGCCGGCGAGGTTAATGATCTTGCCGCCATTACAATAATTTTTAACTTAGCAGGTGTATTATACGTACACTCCACGACAACCTTAAGAAAACAGGAATTGGGATTTGAGATCAACATAGGAGTCGAAAGTAGCAAATGCATTTCAGAATCGGCTATAAGTAGGAAAAACCAAAGTAGGAAAAGCCTAAATGAGGCGATACTCCACTTGTTCTAGCATTCTAGTCCAATTAAATCTACGACCTTTTTGACTAATCTTTACATTCACGCACAACCACAGAAACAGTGCGTTATATTATTCCAATAATAAATGTTTGCGTCCATGGTTTTGAGGCGGGGATTTGTTTAAAAGCTAGAAGTGGCACTGTCAATTTACCATAGCCCTTCAAGTAGTCGCGTAGTATTTAGGCTGAACAAGACACCAAATACAAACGCCAGACTTATTTACCTCTTTGACGCTATCACACCAACAATGGACGTTCCTCGTTCCTTTCATCAATCTAACCCCAAAATCAGCACATATTTTGATATTTTTTCCCGGAATTATCACCGAAGGAAATCTAAAATCAAGCAAGCATACAATTTTATTTCCGCCGCCCAGCGGAAACTCCTCATCGAAGCTTCCCGGCCAAACCAAGAGCTACGATTATTGGTTGGTCACGCCAATTTAGTCGATTCTCTTACTAAATACCTCACCGATATTGAGATCCGGGAACAAGATTGGTTCAACGATCTCCCGCGGTCGACAGCTATAGTCGAAGACTTCAATAAAAATTCGGACGCTGGAGATTTGGACACTGGAGGCTCGGATACTGAAGATTCGGATACTGAAGATTCGGACACTGAAGATTCGGACACTGAAGATTCGGACACTGAAGATTCATACACTGGATATTCAGACACTGGATATTCATGTGATCCACAGTCTGTTATAAGTGATAGATGTGAGAGTCAACTTTCACTATAACGAATGTACTTTGGGCACCAAAGCTTCCGGTCAACAACGGGCATCATCTTTGACCACGGTACCTCGAGGTCCACTAGAAGAGGGATAACAAGAAGAAAATTGAGGAGACACAGATTCGGGCTCTGATCGCGAGAGTATGAAACGTTTACAGGAGCTCAAGTTCAGTGAGACGCCATCGATACCATATTCCCCTCCACTCCCTTGTTAGGCTCTTCCCATTGCGACACATTAACATAGCGATGACTCGCCCATGTTACACCTCCGGGTATACATCTGTCCTCCTGAGCAAGGGCATCTCCCGCTTGATCTTCGCCACCAGATCTAGATCTATGTCGGCAACAGCAATCTGTGGCTCTTGGTATTCTTCTCCCAGTCTTGCAACGACTTCACCCCATGGGCTGACAATCATCGAATGACCATAACTGTGTCGCTTTTCGTTATGAGGGCCCGACTGCGCGGCTGCTATCACGTAGGACTGCGTTTCAATAGCTCTTGCTCGAAGGAGAGGCTCCCAATGAGCTTTGCCGGTGGGCATTGTGAATGCCGATGGATACGTAATAACCTGAGCATTTTGACGCTTCAGCGCAAGGCTGATTTCTGGGAATCGTAACTAAATAGAGAAATATTAAGCATAATCCGGTCGGGGAATAAACTAACGACATCAACTTACATCAAAGCATATCATCAGTCCTACACGCCCCACGGGCGTTTCGAAAGGACTCAATATTTCCTGTCCTTTCTCCACACTCCTAGATGCCATCTCATATGTTAAAAATTCCTCATAATGAAGAGCCAATCACTCACGAGCTCTCTTTCAGGACTGGACCATCCTTAATATCCACATCAAATAGATGAACTTTCTGGTAGCGTTGGGTGATTGCTCCCTTATCATCAATCCAGATGAGCGTGTTCTTGACTTTGCCGCCCGAGGCCGGTTCATGAATTCCAACATTAATGTGGAGGTTCTTTTGCTGGGCTTCTTTTTGCAGGCCGAGGACGAATTCACTCTCTTCCACGGAGCGAGCCAGTGAAACTGTTTCTGCTGCCGATGAGCCTATATAGTCCGAGGCCTCGGGCAGGAACAGTGCCTCGTGCGGTGTCAGCACATTTTTATAGTTTTAAGAGTCATCAAAAGAACCTTGGCACCGGCTGCAACGGCTTTCCTGACCAGAGTCTGGCATTGGGCCAGGTTGGTAGACATGCTCGCTGTCGAACAGAGCTGGCCCACAGCCTATCTCGTTGAGACGGAAGCAGTGAGTAAAATGATCATTAGATTCAATGGACAAAACATACTGCTAGCACCATCTTGATTTAGTTAATAATTGTATATCGCCAACAGTAAATACAGGAGAGTGCGTCACTATTCCAGGGCATGCGGTGATACGGCTGAGTCAGCTATCGCTCGACTCGCTCGTTCCCGCTCCATCCATTTTTGTCGCTCACGCTTCTTGAGCACCCACTCTCTCACCTACGAGAGTTCACTGTCGCCATGAAGAGCCTTCGGAGAGATTTCTCCTCGAACCCGCAGGCTGCAAATGTCTCCAGCAAAGTATTCGTGAGGTCGACCAAAAGTGGAAAGGTGCAAAAGATTGTCCGCGAGCTCTACTTGCGACAGGATATTCCATGCTCTTCAAAGCTGTGCACGATATGCCCGTCAATTGCGCCGGCCGACGCCAATGGAAACAGTAAGCATGCGATCACTTTTCATGTTGCTACTCGGTGCTAACTTTACGCTAGTTGCGCCGTTCATCCTCTCCGATCGTCCCGCCGGTACCAAGGCCTTCCCGCGCGGCCACTACCTCGTTCCCGATACGAATGCGCTGTTGAATGGAATGGATCTTTTTGAGCATACGGGGGCATTTTATGATGTGATTATTCTTCAGACCGTCCTCGAGGAGCTCCGGAACCAGTCGCTACCGCTCTACAATCGCCTTCTTGCCTTGATCAAGACCGACGAAAAACGGTTCTACCTTTTCTTCAACGAGTTTCGCCTGGAAACCCATATTCGGAGAGAGCCGGATGAGTCGATCAACGACCGTAATGATCGTGCCGTGCGCACGGTGGCCAGTTGGTATGGAGAACATCTTCGCGCATCATCGACAAAAGCGAAGAAAGAAAAGGCGGTGCCTGCAATTGTGGTCATTACCGATGACAAGGACAATCTTCGCAAAGCCGCGAATGAAGGCGTAACCGCCTTGTCCTTGTCTGACTATGTTGCCGGATTGGAGGACTCGGAGAAGCTGTTGGATATGATCAGTGAAGCCAGGGAAGCGCGGGATGCCAAAGGCTCTGCTCGTGGGCAAATGTTCTATCCCGAGTACTATTCAATGTCGAAACTCACGACTGGTTTGCGAGCCGGGACGCTCCACCAGGGTGTCTACAATGTTTCGCCTTACAACTACCTAGAGGGCTCGGTCAATGTTGCAGCTTTCGATAAACCGCTTCTCATTCTGGGCCGTGACAACAGCAATCGTGCGATTGCCGGCGATGTCGTTGTGATTGAAGTCCTTCCTCAAGACCAATGGAAGTCCCCTTCAACAAAGATCATGGACGAGGAAGCGGTGACCCGAAACGACAATCCAGAGACTGAGGAGACCGAGGCTGTGGTGACAGAAAAAGAGCGCAAAACTCTTCAGGAGGAGGTAAAAAAGGCTCATGGCAAGAATTCGGAGGGCAAGCCGCAACCAACTGCCAAAGTCGTTGGTGTCATCAAGCGCAGCTGGCGTCAATATGTGGGACATGTGGATTCGAACTCAACCGGGTCCCAGGCTGCTTCGGGTCGGCGGCAACAAACGATCTTTGTGCTACCTATGGATAAGCGGGTGCCTAAGATCCGGGTACGCACTAGACAAGCCGGTGATCTACTTGGCCAGCGCATTCTCGTCACCATTGATTCTTGGAGTCGCGATTCTCGTTATCCTAGTGGTCACTTCATCCGTTCTCTGGGAGAATTGGAGACGAAAGGTGCCGAAACGGAGGCTTTACTCCTGGAACACGACGTTCAGTACAAGCCATTTGCCAAATCCATTCTGGATTGTCTGCCTGTGGAGGGACACGATTGGAAGGTGCCTGCATCCAAGGAGGATAAAGGCTGGAAGGGGAGGCGAGATCTCCGAGATCTTCTTATCTGCAGTATCGATCCGCCAGGCTGTCAAGACATCGATGATGCCTTGCATGCACGACCCCTCCCCAACGGAAACTTCGAAGTTGGTGTTCATATTGCAGACGTGTCGCACTTCGTTAAGCCGAACAACCCAATGGACCTTGAGGCGAGTGTTCGCGGAACTACGGTCTACCTCGTCGACAAACGTATCGACATGCTTCCGTCGCTACTGGGTACAGACTTGTGCTCCCTCAAACCCTATGTGGAGCGCTATGCTTTCTCGGTTCTCTGGGAGGTGACTCCAAATGCGGAGATTGTGTCTTCAGACTTCACCAAGTCGGTCATTCGTTCACGCGATGCCTTCAGCTACGAACAGGCGCAGCTGCGCATCGACGACTCATCGCAGAATGACGAGCTGACCCAAAGCATGCGCAATCTTCTGAAGTTTTCCAAGATCCTCCGTCAGAAGCGTATGGATGCAGGCGCTTTGAACCTTGCGTCTCCAGAGGTCCGCATCGAGGCAGATAATGATGAAGTTGGTGATCCGCTGGCAGATGTCAAAACAAAAGCCATGCTTGAGACGAACAGTCTGGTCGAGGAGTTCATGCTTCTCGCCAACATCACTGTTGCTTCTAAGATCTACGATTCTTATTCGCAGACAGCCTTACTTCGTCGTCACGCTACTCCCCCACCACAGAATTTCGAAGACCTCATCAACCAATTGTCGAAGAAGCGGAATATGGAGCTCGATGTTTCTAGTTCCAGAGCTCTTGCCGACTCTCTCGACCGCTGCGTTGATCCTAAGAATCCTTTCTTCAACACCCTCGTCCGTATCCTCGCAACCCGATGCATGACCTCTGCCGAATACTTCTGCGCTGGGGCGCACGCCGAGTCTGAATTCCGTCACTATGGTCTGGCGTCGCCTATCTATACCCACTTCACCTCGCCGATCCGACGGTATGCCGACCTGCTCGTCCACCGACAACTCGCCTCTGCTATTGGCTATGAGGGCGAAGACGGACGCGCTGTCATCGAAGGAACCAGCACGCGCAGCAAGCTTGAGGACATCTGCCGTAATATCAACTATCGACACCGCAATGCACAGTTTGCCGGCCGTGCCAGTATCGAATACTACGTGGGCCAGGCACTCAAGAAGCGCGGTGAGAATTTAGCCACTAAGGGCGGTGACACGGGCACCGAAGAGGAAGGGTATGTGATGCGCGTGTTCGAGAACGGCGTCGTTGTCTTCGTTCCACGGTTCGGTATTGAGGGCGTGGTTCGTCTCGAGGACTTTGTGCTTCCCGGTGAATCTGGCATCCGATCCGTTGCGGAAAGACGCGAGCTGGCTGTGCATCGCACGACAGACTTTGATAATGAGGAGTACACCCTCCGAGTCCAGGAGAAGGGCCACTCGGAGAAAGAAAGAGGCATGCTCGTGGAACTCTTCCAAAAGGTAAAGGTCAATGTTAACTCGGTCAAGGAAGAAGGTCGTGGGGCTGGCAAGAGACGGGTGCGGATCTTGATCACTGAGGCATGAACAGCGTGTCTACCTTTTATGTATTCTAGAAAAGGGGAATTGACGCACACAACTACTCACTTTACTAAGTTTTACCACGAATTTACACATAGTATGTGAGGACCTGTGAAAAAATATAGAGGAAGAGAGATAGGACATTTTAGATATGCAAAAAGCTCTACAGACAGCGAGCGAAAGGGCTCATGACTCTACGTGGGTAGGGAACGAGTGAGCAGAAATCAGAGGTGACGAATGTTTAGGAGAAATTAGCTACGGAGAGAGCTCAAGCTCAAGTGAGTTGAAGGTAACAAACCATCCTCACTGATGAACACTTTTATCAGACAAGCAAGTTGATGATGAGGTGAATGTCTGAAATATCCTTTCCCTTTTGAGGAGATCACTCAGTCAATACTACTCACTCCTTCGTTTCCTCATTTTCATGATCGTGAGACTCCTTCTGTCTCCAGTCGTCTCTCTGACTTGCCTGATTTCTCTGGCCCTATCAAAAGCTGCGAGTTTCGACTCTAACGGGCTCCTTCTCTCATATCCAGAGTCTGATTAAGGAGGAGACAATAAAACTGCAGCAACTGTTATCATACCTTCAGAGGGTTGAGAGAACATCGCCTTCTGATTAAGCGGGTCTTAACTAGATAAATTTAAAAAAAACCATGTGTTCAAAAAATGAAGGTCGTGCCCGGGATCGAACTGGGATTGCCAGAATCAGAATCTGGAGTGCTAACCATTACACTACACAACCCGATCTGGTTAGATCAAAGTCTATGGTAGTCCAAATTACCCCTATCTTATTATACTTGATCATTTGTTTAAGGTTACGCGTATGTTCGCCTAAATTCATTCGGTAGAGATTTCTATTTATCTACGGCCTGTGATTAGTTCCTAGTGTACAAAAGATAAGAAAAAAAAATTAGATGAAAAAATAATGGGGGGCGAAAAAATAAAGGTCGTGCCCGGGATCGAACCGGGATTGCCAGAATCAGAATCTGGAGTGCTAACCATTACACTACACAACCTGAGTCAGTGGCCAAACCAGCCATTGAATTCTCATGAACTAGGAAGTTTTCCACTCATCCCAGTTATTCCTAGCATGATCTTTATTTTTTACATTAAATTACCTGATGCTCATTCCGAGGTCTTTTCAACCTTTAGTAGATACTCTAGGCCGGTTACGTCTAAACTTTCCACAAGTCCTGGTTCAACCAGACTGCGCTCGAGGGAATAATACGTTTAAATCGAAGCACTGGGAAAACCTGCCATGCTTTTCACATTTTATATACCCATCCTTCTTTCTAAAGATCTTAATAACCATGTTCATACGCGCTTTATAGCAACCATTCTGCGTACCAGACCGAATGGAGCCCACAACTGCGCATTAGTAGTGGCGGTGGACGTGGAAGTAGACAGGATAGTGGCAGGACGGTCTCGCTTTTCACCACTACCAACCTCTTCCGTTAGAGGCCCACTCTGGACGGCCGCTTCACGTCGCCGCTCTTCACGCTCCTGCTCGCCGACCTTCCAGCCACGGACAATCCACAGGAACAAGGAAGCGCCAATGTATGCAAATCCCGTGAAGATTTGAAGGTGTTGATAGGATGATCCACCGCCGGGAAGGTGAGCGCGAAGTTCCAAGGCAATAGGTTCGGAAACGGTGCAGGGTGCGACGAGAAATAGCCAGGTAATGCTGAGACCGGAGGGTAGGTCTCGCAGGCCGATGATTTCAGCCAGCACAGGCGAGACAGTTGCCCAATATGTACCGGAGACGGTGCCAACCAAGACAGCAAAGAAGCAGGTGACGCCCATATTGTCCGCGAAGATCCAGATAATGAGACAGAAGAAGCCGCAGCAGAAAGAGAGCAGCGTGGCAATGTTGATGCGGCCTAGGCGGTCGCTGAACATGCCCACAAATGGACGCCCCAGGCCCTGCCCCAGATTCAGGAGGGCTGAAACAATACTCGCCTGGTGCGAGGAGAGACCAATTGATAGTGCGAAATCGGCCATGCTAAACAGCAGCGATACGTAGCCCAGCATACTGAAGACTCCCCAACAGAGAAAGGATAGAAACTCCGGCCGGCGTAGAAGTGGGAAGTGAAATGCCGTCAGACGGCTGCCAATTGCTTTATTGCGGTCTCGAAGCAGGTTCGCACAGACTAGATTCACGACGCACGAGACGATCCCTAGCACACGGAATGTCCAGGCCAAGCCTATTCGCGGGATCATTGCGCCCACGGCTAGCGACCAGATCAAACCACCGAGTCCGGATCCTGCAGCCGTGATGCCCATGGCAACACTCCGGCGCTTCAGAAACCACTGCGGAGCAATGCTGACACTCCCAACGAACAGAAATCCCATCCCGAAGCCGAAGCAAACACCCTGGCTTAGGAAAATCTGCCATTTTTTCGAAGCAAACGAAGCCCCAATGAAAGACAGGGTCTCGAAGAAGACGCCGAGATTCAGCACAATGCGTGTGCCGCACAGCTGGATCAAGTATGTGGAGAGTGGGGCAATAAGTAAAGCACAGGAAATGCTAAGACCGCCTGTGAAGGCGTATGCGAGGACTGAAGTATTGGGGAATACATCATGGGAGAGATAGTAGGAGAGAAAGACGCCGTAACTCTGCGCATGGAAGTCGGTTAGCCGCGAAAACCCCACAATAGTTTCCTGATACTGACGCTATTGATTCCCCAGGTGTGCGCATTGATCCAGAAGACGCACGCGACACAGACCCAGCCATATCCACCGTCCGGAGGCAATGCGCGGTTGTCTTTCTCGTCTTCGTCACCGTCAGGTTGTGGTTCAGTCTGTGACTGCACATTGTGGTCTTGCCCATGTCGCGAGGTGTGTTCAAAATCCAAGTCATTACTGTCGTGCGAACGAATAATATCAATCGGCGTATTGTCCGCCATCGTGAACTCGAGGAATTATTGATTTGTTGGTCCCTGCGACTCTCACTAGTAGCTTGACTGGATCCGAAACCGGTATACCGTTTGCATCACGATATGGAGGCGTGCGTGGTATACACAAGAACAAGACAAAAAGAAAGATCCCGGCAGGTTATTATCTGGACGGTCTTACGGATTAATGGCCGAGATCCCTATTTATGGCATAAAAAAAGGTCCGGTGTGCTCGTGGGGGGTTTAGCCGCAGTTTCGGCGCCCGCAGGCCAATGACGGGGCCCAGTGGCTCCTTCAGCAAGCGGGACCACCTCCCCTGTTCTTAGTTAGTTGTCAGTGCTCTTGCCTCCACCAGGTGCTGTGCCGAGTGCCGGTGCGGAGAGCTTGGGGGCGGGCCGCCTCCCAAGCCGCCCTGACTTCAGATATAGAATGAATAGAAGAAAGTCAACAAAATGACTCGAAAAACATCTTACTTGATGCTAGATCTTGCCAGATAATTATCATAGACAAGTACTACTGTACGCTATAGGTGGAATTAAGTATGAAAGGGGCCGTTGGGCAGACTGGGAACATTTTGGCATCAATGTCTATACGATTTATGTGCGCTCGGGCGGTCAGTTGTATTGATTCCCGGAAAGCAGGAGATTCGTGTCCATATTGAGAACGAGCCAATGTGGTGGGGTACGGATTGAACGTACTTGTCAAGCAATGGCGCGATGAATTAGGGGGACTCTCCGTGCCTTTGGCCCTCTGCTCTGACTGTCCTGCGCGAAATAATAGCTGTCTTCTGTCTCACACTAGAGATGCGTACTAAAAGTATTTCAACACAATCCCGCAGCGTGAGGACAATCTGATCTGCCAACTTGCTGCCTATTAGGTTTCATCATGGGTAACGACATCTCAATTAAGGGCGCTGATACTCTACTAGAAGTTCGCACATTACCAAAAGGGCTGGAGTGGTTCTCGGTTCAATTTTGGACCATATAGGCTTTTGATAAGCTAGATATGAGCGTGGATGTTGATTATCCCTCAGTTGGGTAACTATGCTTTCCGTGCGGCTAGGGTTGTTTCCTCTGCTTCTTCAGCAAGTAGATAAGATCAATATGCACTGAAATTTTTTTTACTACACCCAACATGTTTGTCTTAGTAATTTTTCTGCGGAGATGCTAGATATGACAATATTGCTATCGCTAATAATCAAGAGGAGCTCTTTGTAAAATAATACTTAAGTTTTCCTCGGCCAACTTCTATACTTCTCCATATCATCACGTGTGGATGAGTCAGGCGTTGCCGCGCCAGTTGTTTGTTGTGGCCCCTCCCGTTGCGTTATCTTGTTGATATTGGACTCATCCATTCCTCATCCCTTGATTGCCCCCAAACAGCAGCAGCCATGATGCACAAATCGAGGAAAGTGTCGCCGCCCGGGCCGACGTACATGTCCAGTGACCAGATCGGTTAGATCCCCTGAGATCCGCTTAGATTCCCGTCTTGTGGAATGTTTATCCCGCTAACTCCCTCCCGAATCACAGCAAGCTACCTGAAAGATCTCCGGATGAATCGACCAGCTCGTCCGACTGGCTCGCGCCCATTACCAGGGAAAACTTCCCCTTCAGATCTCCAGGATAACCTTCCTCCGCGCGCGGCCTCCGCGTTCTCCATGTATCGGCAGACCGACGCAGGCGAGGACGAGCCTCGCTCCAGCAGCTCCTTGGCTTCTCGCCGCACCTCGACCAACCGCCCCAACTCGATTGCCTTTGACCCGCCGCGCTCAGTCTCCGGGCGCAGCAAGATCTTTCCTGCCGAGGTGTTTTCTCGCACACTTCCGGACTCCTCGATCCCCTATTATCAGGAAAACCAGCAGCGACGCCAGGAGAGAGAAGAGGCACGGTCCCTTCGGGATGCCCTGCAGCAAGTGGACCTTCAGGATGAGGGAAGTCTGTTCCAAGCGGCGCAGGATGAAGCTGCGGAGCTGGTGTGGGCGCACCAGAACCCTGGCGTGCCATATAAAGACCCCCATGGCCCTTACCGCAACCCGGATAACACCAAGCGATATTCGGGTCGGATTTCGAGTATAAAAGGCCCACGGAGCGCTGCATCCTCTACCAGAATTCCAAGTGGATCATCCGGCGGCAGCTCTTCCAGTCCAGATAGTCAGAAATTCTCGAGCTCCTGGCGTTCGTCTCTCTCCAAGGACAAGAGCTACGGGCCTTTGAAGAAGAATTCTAAAGTCAACTTTGAATTGCCTGCAGAGGAGACCGACGGATCGAAAACAAGAAATATTAGCAGTGGTTCTTCCAAGGGGATCTTCAGAAACCCAAATGATCAAATATATGAGGAGCCTCGTGATCCTCGCAACCCGGAACAAAATGGCCAAGCCAGCTTATTCGGGTCCGACTCGTCCGCTCTGAAGTCAAAGCCGCGCAATTCCCTCCCAAGAATGGGCAAACCTCTTCCTTGGCTGCGGGATAGAAGCTCCAACAATGACCGCCCCATACTAGACAAGATCGCCCGTTTTGACAGCCACAAGAACCCTCCTAGCCAGTCTCAGAACCCCGCCTATACGAAAAACGATACCCTGCCCAAGCAGCCTCCCAGCACTCAGGAGGAGACCGCACCTACAAAGGGAGGAATGGAGATCCGCAGCGACGACATCCGCGCAGCCACCAGTAAGAAGTTCAAAGACCGAAGTGACAACTTGCCCAAGCCTTCCGCGGTCAGTGATCGAGCCGGCCGGCCCATTGTCAGCTTTGATCCTAAATGGCAGCCGAGTGAGCAATCGCGGCCCAATCGTCAGGTTCGAGAGTCGACCTCTCGGGCCGCTCCCCAATCCCGGCGGCGCCAACGATCCAAGTATCCGAGGCACCCCCAGTCCCAGTTATCAATGTCCCGGACATCCAAGAACCGACTATCTCCGAGATTTCAGAGCCTTCTCGCCAAGAGATTCAGTCCGCAGCTAGGAGCAGTCAGAGCCAACAGCCAGCCCCAAAGAAGCAAACTTCCAACTCGCGCGGCCAATGGTACTCACCATACACGCGGAGCGGTGTCCCTACGGCGTGCTGCGAGTCCTGTTCGCTTGGAATCTCTGGAAGGATTGTAACCGCTGGAGGCTCGCGTTTCCATCCAGAATGCTTCACCTGTTTCCACTGCCAGACGGCGCTCGAATGCGTGGCTTTCTACGAGGAACCCGAATCCAGTCGTGCGGAACGACTGGCAAATGCACAACCACATGACGAAGAGGCCCACGTCCCGCGGTTCTACTGCCACCTCGACTTCCATGAACTCTACAGCCCCCGCTGTAAGAGTTGCAAGACCCCAATTGAAGGCGAGGTGGTGGTTGCCTGTGGTGCCGAATGGCATGTCGGCCATTTCTTCTGCGCCGAGTGCGGTGATCCCTTCAACCCACAGACCCCGTTTGTGGAGAAGGACGGTTTTGCATGGTGTCTCAACTGCCATTCCCACCGCACGGCACCGCGCTGCCAGGGCTGTAAACAGAATGTGCTGGACGAGGTCGTCATTTCTGCCATTGGCGGACAGTGGCACGAACGGTGTTTCGTTTGCCATGAATGTGGCGATGGGTTTGGGCCTGAGGGACGCTTCTTCGTTCGCGAGGGCGAGCCTAGGCGGACAGCGAAGGGGCGCATTATCGGTGGCCCGGTGCAATTGGCCATCTGTGAGAACTGCGAAGGCATTCGCCTCAAAGCTCCTGGGATGTGTTAGGAGTAACATGCTTGGCTAATGAGTTATTGATTTTATGATATTTAATAGTTTTGTGATTTTGGACGTTGGCCGTTTGGGATCCTTATTGATTGGTATTTGGTTTCTGCATGTGTTTTTATCTATCAAGCTTGTTTTGGAATGTATTGTTCTTTTTTGCAGTGCTTGCCGTCCATGGATGTCAAGCAGAGACTTCTTGCATTGCTTTCTCTGTTCTTCTTAGGCAGGCCACTCCGGATCGGCCTTGCGTCTGAAAACAGCCACGTACTTGTTGCCCTTATTCCGGGTGACCTTCTTCGACTCCTCCGTTTCAAACTTCATAACGCGAAGGCAAGGATCCTGCTCTAGCTCACTCTCCGACACACGCTCCCAAAGATCCTTGATTCCGCCAGAGACAGATTGCGTCTCCGGGTCGTGCTGGAAATGTCGCAGAATCCAATGATGGTACTCCTCCACGTCAGTAATGGTATACAACAATCCCCCCGGGCGTAGCACGTAGGCGTACTCGGCATTCAGGGACTCGGAGATGATCCGCGCTTTGTGCTTGCGCGCCTTGAAGTGCGGGTCGGGAAAGCAAATGAAGATCTTGGACAGCTGGTGGTGGCCGAAGAAGTTGGGGAGAAACTTCATCGTGTTGGCTCGGATCGCGGAGATGTTCTCGTAGTTGCCGGGGACGATGGCCGTCGTTGTGCCGGCTTCGTCGGCGGGCTTATCGGATGTTTTTTGGACTGGCTCCTCCTCCGCGGCGGTGGGGGCAGGAGAGTCTGAAGGTGTGGCGGCGGCTTTGTTCTTGAGGTGCTGCTGCTGTGTGCGGAGAAAGCAGATGCGAGAGTTCAGGTATTCGAGGACCTGGGTTCGGATTTCCATGCCTACTTCTGTGATTAGAGTGTGTCTAATCTTGTCTCTCTCCCTCCCACATGGGTCCGACTCACCAACCATCAGCGTCTCTGGCAATAATGGCGCCAGCGCAACCGTCAACCCGCCAAATCCGCACCCAATATCCACAATCTCGACATCCTTCACCAGTTTCCGTGCACCGTCGGGAGTCGTCTTCGAGGAATCCGGATCCACGAATGCCGGGTAATGCGACGACCAGTCCATATGAGCTGGACTCAGCGGACTATTCGCAGATTAGCATTCATTCATTTTTTTCTTTCCCAAATATATATATCTCATATCTTAGAAACGTACTAGTCCAGGTGGTGATCCGAGAAGGGATTCGCATGCGCGCGCTGCCGGAAGAACCGCTTCTGCGGCGCCTTGAAGCTCGCTGTCTCGTCGGAGGCAGCATTGGTCAATTGTTGGCGGTATTCCTCGCGCTTTTGGCGCTTGTACGGGGGAGGCGTTGTCATGGTGCTCTGTGTATGTGGTCAATTGGTGGGAGGAGAAAAGAGAAAGAGAAGAGAGAAGGTCAAGATCACGGCAGAATAATTTGCGGGATGCCCCACTCTGATCTACACTTCCAACTTCCACCTCTTCTTCGTCTTCTTCCTCATTCAACCCTCTCAAAAGCTACATTTTGACCACCGAATAAGCGACAATGGCCACCTCCACTACATCCGCAACCGCTCAACCCTTCCCTTTCCCACCAACCTACAACTTTCCCCCCTTCTTCACCCCGCAACCAAACACCACAACCCGCCACTCACAGCTTCACAAATGGTCCCTCCTAATCCAAGCCTGGTGCCGCCACCACCGCCAATACCGACTGAATCTTATCGACGCAGTTGACACGCCGCTCTTCCACAACGCGGCGCTACGCAAACGCCTGGATCTGCGCGAGGCGCGCGCTGTGGTCGATTGGATGTGTAGGTCGGAGGAGGAGGGTGGTGGGGGTAGGCGCGCTGAGTGGATTGATGCCGATGGCCAAAAATCGGTTGCTTGGATTTGGTGGCGTAGGCCGGAGGAGTGGGCAGACGTTGTGAGCGAGTGGGTTGAAGGGACCGGGCAGAAAGGGAGTGTGTTGACCGTTTATGAGATTGTACAGGGGGAGGGGTCTGCGTCGCAAGGTATTTTTCTCTTCTTTTCCTGGGGCGTGGGCTTAGAAGCTGACTTTGACTCTTTTTCTTCTGCTGAAGAGTTCCATGGGATGGATCTTGAGCTCATGCTCAAGTCCCTGCAGGTTCTGGTCAAGCGCGGCAAGGCACAGGTCTTCGGCAGCGAGGGCCAAGAGGGCGTCAAGTTCTTTTAAGGCTCTTGCATGTATGCATTGCAATGATCATGGATATTCGTTTCGTGACAGACCAACAAACGCTCTGATCGGTCATAAAGGGCGCCAGAAACAACAGCAAAGAGCTGCTAATGCTAATTACAACATATCTCAATAAGCCGATATGGAAAGGCTATTTGGACCCAGCTTAATCAACCGCCATCTCATCCGCCTTCCCCGCCATTTCCGCCATCTCCTCCGTGAGCTCATAGTCGTCTGCGGCTCGTGTCTCCTGCGACATGGCCATGTCCAACAGCCAGTCCACGCGCACGATGCGCGGCGTCTTGTGGATATCATGCGACACCTGCCGGAACCGCGGCCATAGGCGCGTATGCTCGGGCGCCAGGCTGCTGAGGAGAAAGACCTCATCCTTGACAGGCTCGTCCTCCATATCGCTGTCTTCGTCATCGCTTTCTTCCCGCCGGGAGTGCTTGGCGAGCTGGAGACGGCCGCGGAAGAGCGAGCATTCTCCGCCGTTCGCCTGCGCAATGGACTGGAACGCTTCGAATCCGCCGCGGATACTCTCGACGCAGTAGATGCGATAGCCCTGCAGGAGCTTGTTCTTGTTCTTCTTTGCTAGCTTTGCGGCATGGGCAAGAGAGAATCCAAACTTCGTCTCGGCCACTTGGTCCTTGAGCGGGAATTCTGCCGGGTTCAAGAGCTCGTTTTTCTTGAGACAGCTGGTGATGTACTCGATGTTGACGATTACCGGAGCATACGCCAGGGCGTTGACGAATTTTGGGGTTCGCAGGATCGACGGCGCTGCGAGATGGGTACATCTGCGCGCGTCTTGGACAACCATGACCCCAAGGTCTCGGAGGTGTCGCTGTGGCATTGTTAGAGGGACTGCATAATAGATTTAGAGACCGAACAAACAAACCTTGTCTGCATCTTCCTTCTTCATATTCCCCACCCACTTCTGGTAGCCGGTAATCAAAAGATGCATCGCAATTGGCGGCCGGGACTTCTTCTGGCGCTTGGAATCTGTCTGCTCCCCGTCGCTTTCATCCTGAGCTTCCACAGATCGCCGCTTCTTGTTTTCAGGCACCCGGTCCTCGTCCGACTTGCGTCGCCCACCGTAGACGACCCCTCCCACGCGCTTCTTCTCTTTCTCGTACAGGGCGATATCTGGAGCGATTTCGTGGAGTCGGGCAGTAGCTGCATCCTTGGACCTGCGGCTACTGGTCGATGACGGGGTATCGTTCTCCTTACCCTCGGGGATGAGCCGGGATCGTGCTGGTGTTTTTCTGGTATCTGAAAGCCGTCGGGACTTTCCCTTTGTCTGAGGCGTGCCGTGCGTTGTGTCCGCAATATCTTCGTCCATACTGTGTCCTTTTGGAGGAGGCTGTATTGAGGTGGTATTCTGGTCTTTATTCTGCATCACAGGGCGCCCGGGACTCGGAAGAACGGTGTCTTCGGATGGGAAAAACACCTGCTCGAGAACATCACGGTTTAGACGTGTCTGGCCAGCCACTTCTCCGAGATTTGTTCGGAGTGGGAAGTGGCTATATCGCGGATCAGAGGTCGGTAGCATCTTCCACTTCGCATAGCTCTCCTCAAGCCATAGGTGGTTGACTACCTCCAAGCCCCATTCCCGAGCTGCACTGCATTTCTCGCTGTTTCCGTGAGCTGTGATAAGGTGGGTATTATCTTGTTTCAATGTTTTGGTGCACTCAGCACCGGCCGCTGCGATGAGATTTTCCAAGTAAATCCTCGCCTCGCCGACGTAGTTTGAAAGACTAATCTTCAGTCCCTTGAATTCAGGGATTCCAGAGCGATCAACGGGGTAGTGAAGAAGCCGTCGCAATGGCGATGTATACGTATTGAAAGTCATAAGACGATAAAGCCAGGCTAGGTTGCCAACTTCTTTATGCAGTCTGGATGCTGTCCGATACGCCACACCTTCACGAAAGCGGCAAATCAGGATATCCGTATCATAGACGTTGGACGTGACCGTACCACCTCCGTGTTCGATGACCGCTTCGATGCTTTCCTGCAGACGGTGGCCAATGCCGAGATCTGAGGACAGCTGGACACGCTTCCCTTCGAAAACGCTCCTGTCGTTCTCACGAGATGACGAGGTAGGCAGACCGGATGGATCTGGTGTAGATGCACCGACCAGATCTTTGTTCTCATGCCACTGAATGGGCACATTGGGGCCAGCGCGCAGAATCTCCGGGTCGGGGAGCAGGTATGGCGTCTCGATAATGCGTCGACCGAGTTTCAAGCAGTCATCAAACCTAATAACAATCCAATCAGGAGTGGCCTTTTCTTGACTTCCATACTAGGACCTACCAGTGTGGCAGCACAACCTTGATGTTCAACTTCTTCGCTTTCACAAGACGCGCCTTATCCGAATCAGCACTTAAATCCACGAGATGCGTGACCATCAGAGTGACTCGAGGGCTGTAAAGCCCGCCTTTAGCCACCACTCCGCCGATAATAGCATCTTTGTCTCCCTCTGGGATATCACCGCAGGTAACCACCACATCGTTCAAAAAGAGGCGAGGATCAGGACTGTGCTGGCGCGGGTTGGCCAGCTTATTTTTCGCGAGCGATGTCTGCACCCACTGCGGTTTCACGACGGGGATCAGCGCGTCGCAAGCAGTCTCGTAGGCTTTGAAGTCGATGGTGTTGGAAATGATATGGGTGAATTGGGCAACATTCTCAAATTCCACGTGCTCTTCGACAATGAAGGTCTCGCCGCTGTTCTGGCTGACGGTTGTCGCGAGCTGAAGGTGGGCTGTCAACTAGGCAGGCTCGAGTCAGTGGGGAAGAACAAGGTGCGCACCTGTTGTGCTGTCTCTGAAGACAGACTCTTGGAGCAGACGATACAGAGATTGCACTGGTCGAAGAGTTGGAACTCCTCGTCGTGTGCCATGGTTGGGAGAGCGAGGGCTGAGTGGCTCGAGACTAACGGGAGAGAAACAGATTGCGACGCGCCCAAAACGCGCGAAGCCAACGCCTGCTCACGTGACGGTCGGTATACAACAAAAGATCATATGGTAGGTTCGGGAATATGGCTAATAGATGGTATAGTAGTTACTATATCGTTAACTACCTACACTGAGATAGGCGATTGGATATAGGAATTAGTTCTAAATGGGAATATTCCGAGAGGAGGTGTGTACAGGGGACTTGTACGATAATTCATCCTACCAGTCAAGCATAATTATACGACTAGGACAGTTACTACCCGATTAAGCAGACAAGATAATGATAATTATAAAAAAGAAACAAGAGCGCGATTCATTGTGTATCGCAGCAGACAGCAGCAAGGCATCGCCAGTCGGCAGTTGGCACCGTCACCATGCGACATCCTCGGCTCGGCATTATTGGCTCTGCCTTATTTCCCGGGGCCCCATATAATTATTCATGATCGCATCGCATCCCCAACCTCTTCACATATTATCAGTATCATGGCATCGCCCTTCCGCATCGTTGAGCATGTGGTACCCTGCCAGCACATTCGCGAGTATCCTGCCGCCACCGCGGGCGTGGACGACACGCTCCACCTGGCCGTGAAGCAGTACATCCCGCTCGACAACCCCGACCCGCAGCCCGGCGACGTGACGATTCTCGCGGCGCATGCGAATGGATTTCCCAAGGTATTTGTTTATGTGATGTACATAACCTGCAATATTTTCTCACATACCGTCTCTAGGAACTCTACGAGCCGCTGTGGGAGGAGATCCATGCTCGGTCCAAGGCTAGCGGCTTTCGCATCCGGAGTATCTGGATGTCCGATGTTGCGCAGGAGGGCCAGAGCAGTGTTATTAATGAAGATGTGCTGGGCAACGACCGTATGTCCTGGTTATCTATTTAATTGTCGCATACTGACCTCCCATCCTCGCTCCAGCTAGCTGGTTCGACCATCCGCGAGATCTTTTACACTTAGTCAACGTCAAGCGAGCGGAAATGCCCCGGCCCATCGTCGGCGTTGGGCATAGCATGGGCGGCGCACATCTGTCAGTGCCTTCCTTCTTTCTTTCAGTATCCATGACTTGCGACTAACTGTTTCCCTCCAGTGCACAATTATGCTTAATGCACCCGCGCTTGATTCACACACTGGTCCTTTTGGACCCAGTAATCCAGCGCCAGACAACCCAGCTAGACGGACTCAGTCTGCACAACGATAAGAAGCATGTCATCGCCAAAACCACCCAGCTCTCCACCTACCGGCGCGACCTATGGCCCTCGCGCCAGGCCGCCGCAGACGGATTCAAGCGCAGCCCATTCTATCAGGCCTGGGATCCGCGCGTGCTGGCTCGCTGGGTCGAGCACGGGCTGCGAGATCTGCCAACGGTCATCCACCCGCTCACCGAGAAGACCATCACAGATAAGGGCTCGACGCCCGTGACGCTGCGTACGCCTCTCCACCAGGAAGTCTTCACCTTCTCACGGCCAAACTACCACAACGACCCGAGTGACAACAAGCCCGTCAACCGAGTAACGCACCCAGACCTAGATGCCACACATCTAGGCTCATTCCCATTTTACCGACCTGAGCCATGGCGGATCTTCGCCCAGCTCCCGCATCTGCGCCCCAGCGTGCTGTACATCTTCGCCGGCAAGTCGGACATGTGTCTGCCCGCGATGCGCGCCGACAAACTGTCCAACACGGGCACCGGCATCGGCGGGAGCGGCGGCGTGGCTGCGGGCCGCGTGCGCGAGGTGTTTCTGGAGGATTTTGGGCATTTGCTCGCGCAGGAGGCTGTGAATGAGTGTGCTGATGCGGCGGCTTCTTGGCTTGCGCCTGAGCTAAGGCGCTGGAGGGATGAGGAGGAGAGTTTCCGCGCGGAGTGGAGGAAGAAATCGCGTGTTCAGAAGATGACTATTGATGCGGAGTGGTTGAAGAATGTCCCTGCGCCACCGCGGAGGCCTAATAAGACAAAGGCTGAGCAAGGCGGGGAGTCGAAGTTGTGAGCGAGTGCATATAACTAACCGCGCAAGAGGATAGGTTGGTGCCTTTTGTATATACAGACAACAACAAGCATATATGAGCTCAGCCCACGGGTCTGGGATTACGGTGACCTAGAATACAGTCATGACGAATTTCATTGTTTTCTACCGGCTATCTGTGTTCCTGTTGAAGAGGGTAAGTTCAAATAGAGGATCAGCGAGAGTAAACTCGATTCAGCAATCGTCAATCAACCACCCATTCCCATTTATAGCAAACACCTCTGCTCCTCTGCTCATATCTATGATTTTCAGGGCAGGCTCTCTCCCATCAGCAACGCCAAACAGAACGGATCGCAAACTGCCTGACAACATAAGACACAAAGCGCATCAGTAAAGGAAAGGAATGTCGGTATCTATTTTCGTGGTTGGTTATAATTGCACTTGGAAACAGCAATTCACGTATCCAGACGAGAGAAAGAAAATAAGCTTAGGTCGACTTCTTGTCTCTGGTCACTCCGTTCTCGCCTACCGGGGGCGAGGTGCGAATGACCTCGGGGATATGCCAGGCGCGCGCCCAGCGCAGATGGTATTCGTCCTGGCGCTGGTTCAGACAATGGCGGAGCCAGATGCCCCAGATGATGTAGAGATAAGCGCCGATGCCGGTCATGATGTGCCTTGGGAAAAGTCATTAGTTGCTGAACCACTTTTGAAAGATAATGGAACAAAACATACCACCAACCATGCCCCTCCAAAAAGATCCCCCACGGTAACCCGACGGTCCGACGCCACCGGCGGATCTGCGAGCAGAACTGATTGTCCAGATTCCAGATCAAGAAGCCACCCAGGAACATGCTCAGCCCGTAGCCAACCATAAACCACATTGTCTTGAGGGTCTTCATATCGCGCACGTTCTCATAGAGCTGGCGCTCCTTGGTCGGAACAGGGAGGCCCTTCTTCTCGCGGGCAAGACGATCCTCCTCCCGTGTCTTGCGCCATTTAGGTCGCAGCGTTTTCTCCATGGTATACACGCTCCGCAGGATGACGACCGTGGTCAGCAGCGCATAGGCGTTCTGGTGGAAGACTGGATCCTGGAGGTAATGGTAGTACAGGGTGATGAAGACGGCGAGACTGAGGAGGGAGACGGCGAGGAAGAGGCGCACGCGGGTGGGGCGGGAGTAGGAGAATGAGGCGTAGGCCATTAGGCAGGTTGTGTAGATCATGGAGAGCTCGTCGACTAGCTGCATGGGGTCTGTTGTGGAGGCGCATCAGTTAGCTATGGATGTGATCTATTGCAGCAGTTGAGCACGTACATTTCAGCGTCGAGTGGAACAGGAAGCTTCCCGTGCCGACAAGCAGATATCCGACGTAGGCGACCAGGAAGATCTGGTCATGCTGATTGCGGCGGCAGCTGATGATGCCCTTGATGCCCAGCCACATGAACAGCAGGTTCGTCAGGGTATTGACGATCTCAGCGGCGTAGACCGTGGCATAGTAGTCCTGGATGGGGGTCAGCTCTCAGCTTGCAGCTCGTTTGCCATAACATGACGTACCTCCTCGCACCAATTCAGCGTCGAGGTGACGGGGCTCCAGTAGCCCGTCTTGGCTGACGGGTATGGGATGAAAGGGAAGGGCATGTTTTGGTTGGGATTGCAGACTGCTGGAGGAAGAAGAAGAGGTGAGAGGCAACAGCAAACAGAGCATGAGTTCGAAAGAGACGGTGACGTCGATTACCAACACACCCGTTCATTGGCCGCGCGGCTGTCCGCGGCATCCGGGCTGAAAGCGGCTAGTTATGCAAACAGGTAAGTTATGCGGATGATGAGAGGAATGTCTATGAGAGGATCCAAATCGGAATTATCGTCGTATTGTGGTCTATTATTATTATTATTGTTGTTGTTGACCCAATGAATTGGTGTTCGTGCCGAGGTGCCTATACTCTATGCTAATCGGAGTGCCAAAACGCCGATCCGATGACTTCACCCTCGACCCTTGCACTTCACGGTTGTTGATCCTTTCAGCGAGCCCCATCGGACGGACGGGGTGCATCTCTGATCCCTCTTTCCCTCTCTCTCTCTCTCTCTCTCCACTACAGCCACCTGGGGGCTCTTGCTTCCTCGTTGTTCACGGAGTTCGTTGTCGCAGTTAAAAACTCCACGCCGACCCCGATGCCACCCGATGCAGCCTCGACTCTAATCCTCTCATCCCGTTGCTCTCTTCCCCCGCCACGGTCATTGCAGACCAGGCGCGATGTCCAATAATGGGACCTACGTCGTGCAGCCGGTGAAGGCAGGCGCCTCAACACGTATGGCCTCCAAACACCCACCTCCTCCCTTGCGTGTTGCTGGACTTCGTGCTAAACTGAATTGCTGAGTATATAGCATCCAAAACTTCCTTCCACTTCGCCGCAGGCCTCTGCTCCGGCCTTACCTCCTCCATTCTCCTCCAACCCGCCGACCTTCTCAAAACCCGCGTCCAGCAATCTCACAAAACCGCCGCCCTCCTCCCAACCCTCAAAGCCATCCTCTCCTCCCCGAATCCAGTGCGCGGACTATGGCGCGGCACGCTGCCCTCAGCACTCCGCACGGGCTTCGGGTCCGCTCTCTACTTCACCAGCCTGAATTCCCTGCGCCAAACACTCGCCCAAACCAATGCGCCCTTCGCCCTTGCTAGCCCACCACCCGGTGGTAGCGCCGCCAAACAGACTTCCTCTTCCTCGGTGCTTCCGAAATTGTCCAATACGGCGAACTTGGCGACGGGGGCTGTTGCGCGCGTCGCGGCGGGGTTTGTCATGATGCCGGTCACCGTTCTGAAGGTGCGATACGAGTCTGACTATTACGCCTACCGGAGTTTATGGAGCGCGGGTCGGGATATCCTGCGGACGGAAGGGATGCGCGGTCTATTCGCAGGATTCGGCGCTACGGCTGCTCGCGATGCACCGTATGCCGGTTTATATGTGCTGTTCTACGAGCAGCTGAAGCGGCAGTTTGCTTCGATGGCTCCAACGCGCTCTCCTACTAGTGACGGGACACCTCCGGCCAGCATGTCTTCGTCGTCGATCCATTTTGTGTCAGGTGCTTCCGCTGCGGGCCTGGCGACAGCAATTACCAATCCGTTTGATGCAGTCAAGACCCGGCTGCAGCTCATGCCATCCAAGTATGGCAATATGATGCGTGCGGTGAGGTTGATGATTCAGGAGGATGGGGTGCGGAGTCTCTTTGGCGGACTGGGGATTCGCATGGCACGCAAGGCGCTCAGCTCGGCACTTGCTTGGACTGTCTATGAGGAGCTCATTCTCCGTGCTGAGAAGCGGTGGGCGGCAGATCAGCAGATGAACCTATGACCGGATGATTGGCGGTGATGCCCAAAGCTCTATATCGGGACGCAACCGTCTCTTGCTGATTGTCGATTCAACGCAATCATTGTCACCATTTGATTTGTGGCATTCGCCGTGGCATTTACCAAAAGCCGTATATTTAGCAAGAAAAAGATGGCTGAATATATAGAAAGGAGCAGTGTTTGATGCAAGGAGCACAACAGAAGGCAAACAAACGAAGAAAGGTCATCATCTCGTGTCAAGCGTTGCTGGTCCACCACCATCAACCCATCGTCTTCACTCAGGGAAAAAAAAAAGGAACAACATTTCAAAACATCAAGTCCGGGTCTCATAGTAGAACGCAAACAAAACAAACCACCATCAGGTCAAGATCCACGACTTCCGGCTCGGGCTTTTCTTCCGCACGAGGTACATCTTGTCCTTGTTGCGGTCGTTGACACGGAGCTCGGTCGTGGAGCTGGAGGTCTGGGTGAGCACTTTGCCCTCGCGGATACGCTTGGTGTGGGAGAAGAGCTTGTCCTGGAAGTCCTCGTCGACCCATTTCTTGATGACGATGTAGTTGTGGTCGTGCTATAGAACCGGTCAGCCAACGCGCAAAAAATACGTTGCGAGGAAACCTACCACATCCCATTCCCAGGGGAGCTGGTAGGCCATCAAGGTCTCAGGCATCAGATGTTTACGATGGACCTGGGAGCGTTGTCAGTCACTGCCATTAGATAGAATAGGGGATGGGAACATACCCTGATCCATTTCTCCTCCCTCTCCTCGGGCTTCTTCTTCTTGTTCAGCATATCCTCAATCTGCTCATCAGTATAGCCAAGATCCTTGAGTCTCTCACGAAACTCCTTGTCTCGCTTGTCCGCCTCTTCTTTCTCCTTGAGTTTCTTCCGCTCCTGCTCAAGCTTCCACTCTTCAATAGCAGCCTTCTTCATCGCAAGTTCTTCCTTCTTTTTCTCGGCCTCCTTCAGCGCCTTACGAGCCTCTTCGTCCTTCAGCTCCTTCTTCACCCTCTCCCTCTCCTCTTCCTCCTCCTTCATCTTCGCAATCTCCTTCAGCTTCGCCTCCTTGAGCTTCGCCTTGATCTCGCTCTCCTGCGCCGCCTCGCGCTCCTGCTCCTCGAGCCTTTTAATCTTCCACTCCCGCTCCATCTCCCGTCGCTGATGCTCGGAGCCATTCTTCCGCTCAAGCCGTTGCAGTCGACGCAGCCGCTCACTGATCTCATCCTCATACTCCACTTCATCGCGGAGCAACCGCGTGTCGCGCGGAGCGTGCTGGTGACCTTCCAGCTCGCGCTCCAGCCTCTCAATCTCCTGTTGCTGCTTCCAGATCTCCCAGTCCTGGCGCATATCATTGCGGTCGAGCATGCGCTGGCCGACGACGAGATCATAGTCCCGCGGCAGCGGGGACACATCCCGCGACACGCCGCTGACCGCACGGCCCCGTCGCGGCGACCGGCCAAAGTCCTCGATGATCTCCTCGTCATTGATCCGCTGCTGTACCCGCCGCGGCTTGTTGCTCTGCTGGGCGTCTTGGAGCATCTCGTTGAATACCATGACGGTCGGCTGGTCTCGCGAGCGTCGGCCGCCTGTCGACGATGAGCGATGCACGCGGGTCGACACCGGCGGGACTAGGAAAGTCTCCGCGTCGCGGCGTCGTGAGGTCGAGCGCCGCCGGACGGAGGCTCGGAGGCCTCGGCCGCCGTGCATGGAGATGTCGGTTTCGGAGAAGTCATCGCTGTCGTCGTCGTCGATGACCCGGACCCGTTGAGGCATGGTGGTGGTGAACGTGGTTTAATATGGATGGATGGATGGATGGATGAAATAATGGGATGGAAAGAAGAGAAGAAAGTGCGTGACGAGGAGGGAAAGAGAGAAAAGAGGGGCAGCTGAAACGGAGGGGTGCGTATACGAACGGCTATCGGGGGCTGGCAGTAGGTATACTTCCTCAGTATGGGTATACGGAAGGACTCCTCGGTATCGTGCTTGAGTAACTACACTCGTACCCTTCCCGATGAACTGGGTAAGAAGAGAACACAAAAGAAGCAGAGCCCGCAGCGTATTTAATGTCAGCTGAACCTCAAGTCATGCCCATCTCGTCATCCCAGCCACCGCGGCTCCACTCCGTCCACTTGGTGACAGCAGGTTATTGAAGACCCAGGATGGAGAAGAGCATCACTTGTGCTAGCTTATCCTACTCTCTTATTCTCTTATTTTATCCTACTCTGTATAATGTTCGAGTACCACGGTTCTGTCGGGCGGAGCCACGGATACCTAGGGAAATCCGCTCTCCCTAACCGCCGCCTGCACCGCACACTCCACCGCTTGCCGCCCACCAGCCGCCCAGGACCCTCCCTGAAGCAAATCCGGCAGCGACCGAACAATAAGCCCCAATACCCCGCGGAGACGAACCACCTGGATCGTCCTATCGGCGACGCTAACCACCAACTGCATCAGATCATGCCGCGCCCGCCGATCCCAGTGGATGATCCCGTTGGGGATCAAGATGCGCGCCTCGTCTTCACAGGGCGAGTGTTGCTCGTCTAGCACGGCGGTCCCGAAATCGATCGCGTCGCTGGCATACACGACGTGGAACGCCGGTCCCACGCTGGCAAGCACCACTAGCTCCGGACGGTAAGTGACGTTGGGCGTGCAGCCGCCGAGGAGATGGGTGCGCGGGAACCCTGCGTATAGATGCAGGTGGTTGTTTTCTGCAGATGGAATCGGGACCCGCTCGAAGTTCGTGCCCCCTCGCATGCTCCCCTGGCTGTCCGGATTGTCTTCGATCCGCTGCCGCGGCGTTTTTGGGTCCTCGGACTGGAATGCCCAGTCGCAGAACCCGTGGAACAGTTGGCAGCGCAGGATCCGGAGCGGCTGCAGCGTGTACACGAAGTGCAAGTACTCGCTCGGGCTTTGGGTTTGGGATTCATTGCCATGGAAGAAAGGCGCCCAATTCTTCTCGACGAACTGCGGCTCCTCGTTGCGGATCGTGAGTGCAGTGCTGAAGTTTGAAAAGGGACGGTGAATCCACATGGCCCGTCTCCAGTATCCTTCGGGCTGTTGCTCCGTGGCCATGTTGAAGACAATCACCGGCTCCGCGCCGGACATGTCCTCCTGCAGGACGACGCGCGGGTCTTCGGGACCGAGAAACGTCATGTCTTCCTTCCAGTCCACGGGCACGTCGAAAAACCGCGGAAAGGTAACCCGCTCGCCGTTCCATTCGATTGTATAGTTCGGCAGGGGCTTCCAGTGCCTGTCGAAGACCCGCCCGCGCAGGAAACTGATGGTCGGCACCGCGAGATTCCCTGATGGATAGTAGATCACCCGACTGACAGTCAGGTATACATGCTGCTGGGGCAGCCAGACTCCCGAGCCAGCCAGCTCGGCCCAGGAGGCATCGACAAAGTCAAGAAATGGCAGGCTCTGATTCCGGAAGTCCCGTTCGATCTGTGGGTACTTCTGCAGTTCCTGGACAGCCAGCGTGAGGTTTTCCCGTAAAAAGAAACTCTTCTGTACACCGATCGCCCCAGTGCGTTTCCGACTATCGCAGGACTCGTCCAATTCGCCGTTATTCTGGAACCCAGCCAGAGACAACGTCTCCCATTCTCCTCCCGCTCTGTCGCCGGCATGACTGGTGAGGTAGTGTTCCACGGACTGTGGAGACAGCCGAGGATATTGCCCGTTAGTTTGGTGCCACGCGCCACACGTCATTCTTAATATCGAGGTCACTTACCGCTCGCACGGGCGTCAGGCGTAGGCGAGGGCCTAGAAGCCATAGCGCGAGGATGACGCCAATGGCGCCTAGGGCTATTCTCCAGGGCCGGATTGTGTAGTTGATGGCGCGGATCATTATTGCATCTTGTCTTGGTAGGTGACAACATGTAGTTACTATCTGGAAGGTCTTATATTAATTATTGATTCTCCGCGGTACCCGTTCCTGGAAACTCCCCGTTTAGGGCAGGGCCTGACTGGAGTCGCAGTGCAAGGTAGGTTACCAATGTCGTCCGCATTCTTACGAGAATCTTGGTTCTCCACGCTGCATTCCACCGGTGCCGATGCAGGCGCCGTTGCAGAGATAAGCTCATGGCCCCACCGCCGCTTTGGGCATGCCGGCTGTCGCATGGTGAAATAATTATCTTTTTGTCCAACGACGCCGCTGACAATTGTATTGTTCATTTATAGCACTACGGGCTATTTTGGGAAGATACTGATTGAGGCCGGCACGCTTTGTCCGTATTTGTCTCAATCACGTTAGGGCTGCGTGTATCGGCTGCTCATCTTTTCTTTTCAAATCCGCATAAACTCCAGCCGGGTATCCATGTAGTCAATACTTAGCGAGTAGTATAGGACTAGAACGAAGAGTATCGTTCGGTGCGAATGCACCGTCCTGCTTCTTCCCCCATGAAGCCAACTCCTTCGCTTCAGAATGCTGGGTCCGGTACGACCCTAGCACTCGATCACTCTCAAATCACTCTGTCGACAAACTTCGGACCCTGCGTCTCCACCAGACAAAGCAAGCAATTACGCTGCCAGGACGTAGTGACTGACGTCTGTCCCTCCTGATCTCCACTCCACTGCAAGACAATATTCCTTCACACCTTAATCACTTCAAGCCCTTCCTCCAGACTTGAGAATCTGCTCCAAATTCTCTCGACTATTCTTATGCGTCGTCTCATGATAGTGAAGCTTCTTCTCGAGATTGGTGATTTCCGCCGTAGACTCGGCGCTCTCACGTGCAAGACGCTTGTTCACTGCGTCGATGGGGACGTTGACGAACCTGTTTTTCTCTACCGTTAATCTGTATTCATAGCTGTGGCTCATCCAGTGCCTTCGAAGGAAAGAAGAAAGGGAGATGCTCACATCTTGCCCACGCCCTCATAAACACCCGTATCCGCCGGCAAGTCGGACAGCTCTTTCGATGTCAGCTGGAGCATGCGCACGTCGCGCTGCTTGGCTGTCATTTGGGACTTGGTGAGACTGATTTGTTGCTGCGAGGCTATGGCGCGGGCCTCGATCTCTTGGAGAAGCTGGAAGGTGGGGGAAAAACGGCGTGCGTTAGCTTATCAGAGGGATTTGTAGAGCGTAGTGTACACTTGGGTTGTGCGAGGTCTGGGTATTTGGAACCCGGGCAATGGGGCCGGGTACTCCTACTCACTTTCTGGAGAGCTTCGTTGGGGATCGACATTTTGTTTGGATTATTATGTAGTGGAATGGATTGGCGTGCTTGTTTTTGAGGGGCAAATGAGGGGCGGCGAGAGGAGAGTACAGGGGAAGATCGCCGGAACTCGTTCGATGTATATGAGGCGATTTGAGAGGGCGAAAAGAAGACCCGGCAGGACGTCTTATGGAATGATTGGTCGCTTCGAAGGGTGTTGATGTGGATAATCGAAGTTGAGGACGGAGAGCTACAAGTGTCGTGGGCGGTGTATGCCGGTTCAGGCGGTGAGATGATTATGCCCGACTTAGGGCAAGATCCGAGTTGGTACAGGTAACTCGGAAATGACACGATTATGCGTGATCCTTACGCAAATAGATTCAGGGTATGGGCCGCTGATTTCTTTAGGGCTGTTCACGATACGATATCGTTGGGATTATCTAATATCGTATATCGTATCGTCTAAAATCTCCAACGATAATTATCGTATATCGTATATCGTATCGTCAAAAATCTCCAACGATAATTATCGGATATCGTATATCGTATCGTCAAAAAATTTCCCACGACGATAATTATCGTACGATAATATCGTCGATATCGTTTATCGTGAACAGCCCTAGATTTCTTAGTCTGATTTTGGATTAGCTGGTAATATGTAGGAGAGATCGGGAAAGAAGGACTATAGCCGAAAACAATGGACCAAGCGCTGAGTTTCTGTTAAAGTCAAATACAAGCGTAGAAAATAGGAGAACAGTTCATTCAGAACAAGTAAACTGAGAGCAGAAGGCCGCCCGCCGTCTTTAATCTAACCAAGGTAACTGAAATCAAAATCCCGTCCAGCACCCAGCACCAGTAACTCAATTGAAAGAAATACAGAGATACAGGAGGATAATGAGGATTTCCAAGTCAGAAGACAGACTCAAAGAGATAGATAAATAGACAGAGAAAGAAGAAAAGGAAAGAGAAGGGGTTCTCGCACACCTGACTCCATTAAGCGTTGTTCCGCGCTTTTAGGATATCTCCCATAAAAGAAACCCTTCAGCATGACCGAGTTCCCTGTACTCTTAAGGAACGCAGTCAGCCAGCACACATCGGACCTCGCCAACATAGTATCATGATCATCGTTGAAAGTCATCACAGACCACTTAATAGCCTGGCTGCTGTTCAAACCAAGGCTCAAACTCAGTGCTGCTGACTTCATGGTGGTGTATATCCCACGACGGGTCCCGACCATCAGCCATATGCAGGCCCTGGTGGTGGTGATACACAGGGGCGATTTGTGTGGGGTAGTACGAAGCCGGACTTGGAGGCACAGAAGACCCCGAGGTGGTCAAGTAGGTGTTGGCAGCAGCGTCGTCATTCCAAACAGGGTAAGAAGGCGGCGTGACAAAGGCTGTGCCACTCTCAGCCGGAGGAAGGTCGCTGTCGTAGGAGAGGAGCTGGGGGTCCAGGTGGCTGGCCTCTGTCAGATGAGTGGCAACCGGATACATCGGCTGAGGTTGGAGCAGCTCGTGGTGTGTGGCACCGGGGAGAGCGGCCAGGGTGCTGCTGGGTGAGCCGAATTGCGCATCTTGGGGAGGAGGGCTAGGACGGCGGTAGTGCATGTCCATTTGCAGAGAGCTGGGGTGCACCATGGTTGGCAGACCGTGGGGAGCCTCCATGCGGCCTGGATAGCTCATGCTCCAAGAGCTGGGCATTCGCACAGGCTCTGCGTCAAAGGGAGTGGAGGTGCGGCTGCTGTTGCGTAGGCGGTTGACGTCGAAGCTCTGCCAGCGGCTGTGCAGGAGGAATGATGAACCCGGATTGCTGTGGTAATCGACATCATCCCAGTCGCTGGGGGTTGCGGGATCGCAGGTTGAGGATGGGGTGTTGGTCGCTTCGTCTGCACTCTGTCGTTTCCGAGCTGGAGGGACCTTGTTGTCCTTGGATGGCGAGAACTTGTAGTCCGGATGTGCTTTGGCGTGCTCGTCGCGCTCGATGCAAGCATATCGCTCGTATTTCTCGCGGATGTACTTCGGCTCCATTTTCCAACCCAAGCCACAGGCGCGCGAAACGGCCTGGTTATTGGTCTGGTTCAGATATCGCTTGATGCGATCCGTGTATGCCGACCTGTAGAGCATGAACGAGTTCATCGGCCGGGTGATCCTTCCCTTCTGCTTGACCTCTTCCCAGCGCTCCTCGAATGATCTGTTCACGTAGCTTTCGATGTCCTTGACGGGGACATCCGTCATGTGCTTGGTCAGCTCGCTCAGCGGCAGCGGGATGTACAATTCTTTTGAAGAAGAAGAATCGAACGAGGTGTCAGGCGTATCTGCCTCTCTGCGCTCGCGAGTTCGCCGCGCTTTAGGTGACCGGCTGAGCTTGGCTTTGGGAGTTGGCGCACGCCGGCGTGGCGGCGAGTTTCTTGGTGGCGGCGTTCCAACTGGACAAGGAACAAGTTCCTCATCTGAAGTTGGAGGGGGCGTATTGGTATTGGGGCCTGGCACGATCATCTAAGAAGTTCTGTTACCTTGGGCCGCCTTTCATAAGAATGATGGTACTTACCTGGGCCTGGAGTGGCATCGCGGGATATTGCAAGGCGGGCTGGAAGTATGGCGAAGGAGAGGCATAGAGCTGCAGATTGTTTAGCGCAGTCCTAGAGAATAAATATCACCAGGAGAGTCTTACCGTTGACACTGCCTGCGGCACAAACCCTGAATTGATCTCATCGCTTTGCATCTTGATCGGGTCAACCGTGTTGTAGAGAGGAGGATGTGGTGCGGTCTGTTGATAGATCTTTTCCGGCGACGGATCACCGTCCGTAGACCGGGGTGGCGAAGGAGGAATGGGAATGGTTCTGATAGTCATTTTGGAGAGGTTGTATCTGCGACCAGGAAGAAATAGAGCGGATCGGGTCAGATACAACCCGAATCACAGGCTATTCCGGAAGGGTCCCGGGGAGCAGAAAGAAAGAAGATGGGGAGATAAACTTCTAGAAAAGAAAAGGAAGGAGAATAAAAGAGGAGAAGGGAACGCCCGTCTGTTGTATGACGCCGGGAAGGGTTGTCCTGCATCTGAAAGCAAGACGGATTCTCAGACACCGGCCACGCAGAGGCCGACGGCCGGTGAAACAAACAGACACACAATCTAATTGGAGTTGCCTTTGGGATAGCCAATGCAGGCGTCCTCTTTTTCCATAGAAACACAAACGAAGAAGACCGACGTGTGTAAACGCGCAAAGAGGATGATGTTTGGAGAGAGTGGATAGATAGAGCCTGGGCGATCGATCCTCCCGGAGGCGATGAAGAATAAATAAGGAAACGACCGGGGACGGTCGCAAAGAGACCGCGATGGGGAGCGTAGGCGAACCGTTAGAGCCGGGGTTCACCCTTGACTCAAGCAGCGAGAAGCGGCACAGAAGATTGAGATACAGAATACGATGGCGTGGATCTATGTCCCTGGGTCACTATTAGTGCTGTATTATTATTTTCATTTTGTTTTTCTTATTATTGGTTTTGGGCTAATCCTTGTCATCTGGCCCGTCTTTGTCCTAGTCTCCTTCTCTGTGGTCGATTGGCGCGATGACAGCCTTGCCATTATTTTCATTCGCCCGAGCTCTCTTATTTTTTCTTTCTTCTTTATTTTCATTTGGGTTTAGTGATTGATTTTTATCTGGGGCGGCCGTGCAGTGCGCATTAGGATTGCATCCCGGAAGATGCGGCTGCCTCCTATTCCCTACCCTCTAAGCCCCAAACATTTGCTATGCTCTCCATGTCTTTGTGCCAAATATGGAGACGAAAGGGGGTGGTAGCGGGATATGCTGCAGGTCTTGACGTCTAGATAGTATCACCGAGTCAACTGAATAGGTCGGGGAAATATCCCGTGCGGTATGCTTTGCTCTGGACCGTTTACCAAATGTGCCCGACCACGGACCACTTCTTCTTCTCGCGTCGTCGCACGGCATCCGGGGATGGAACTAGACGAATGCAAATGAAAAAGACAGATGTACCGGGGTAGGGATCGCCCAGATTGGCGCTCCCCGAGAGTCCCAGAAGTTTGGCCCGGATGGTCAGCTTTGCGGCACGTATGCGAGAGGGAAAGCAGCTGCGCCGCCAAAAAAAAAAGCAATAATGCCAACTGCATATATCCGTTGGTCAATATGCGGGTCTCCCAATGAAGGGGGCTCTTTCTGCACATCCTATCCTGCTGATTCTCTGCTTCTCGATAGAGGTAAAGTTCGGCATTCTCCAGTTCCTACCTACCTGCCAAAATAGGGGGCGATTTTCAAATCGCGGACAACTGTCGAGCCAATCCTGCAGGTCATCAACGCGTTAACTGTCATTCTTTACGCTAAGGAAATAAATTACTAGCGGCTCGTTCTAGCGCATTGCGATCGCGGATCTGCTTCCTACCCTCACATAAACGCGCCGTCACAGTGTGAGTCTTAGGATATACTTCGAACTGGATTCTAGGCTGTTCGTTCTCCATCCTGTACAACATTAGACCCATGGATGGCGTCTAGATAAGGCCCGAGAGGGCAACAGTCTCAACGTCACGAGAAGGGCGATCATCATGAGTAGAGCGAACGGGCTGCTACGAATGGGCGAACTATGGATTTGGGACTAACGGGAGATAGGCTAGATTCGCGGGATCGGGTGACAAGGGGGTCTCCCCTAGCCACGCAGTTATACAGTAGTACGGATTGAGTTAGGGCTAGAGTGGGAATCCACCGATCGACGTAGACGCTGACAGGTGGAGTCAACTGCAGCCCGGTTTCCCCTTTTATTGGCCTGTTTTACGGGGTTGATGTATCCGGTGAACCCAACGGAATTTGACTGGAGCGGTCTCGCCCACGATCCACGGGCCGCTAGACCGCTAGGGCCTCTTTAAAAAGGGTGCCAGATCGGAGCCGGCTGCCGAGCCACGGCCGATCCCATGGATGGCAATGTGATGGGGACTACATTCATTTCCATCTGCCGACTTTTGCATCTCATCACATTGGGGCTGTGGTCGTCACGTGGCAGTACAGCCACCGAAACTGATCTGCACCCCGACACTCTTCCCTGTCAAAGTCCCCCTATCTGTATTATTATGATGGCCAGCATTGTCATTATTACCGGACGCTAAAATCCCGTGGAGTCTCAGTCTATGACAGGGCTAGACACATCGCGCCTGGCGCTTACTGGCTGCTTTCTGCCTCGACTCGCCGGAAATGGTCTAGTCGGACCAGGGCTCTTTCTTTCATGTCGACAACGGTGGGGGATAAGCTTGACTGAGGCCTCATGGCGTCCGCAGGAACGCCCAACCACGTTTTTCGCGATCCCCTCAGGCCCGTCCCTCTTTGTTGAACACGCATTCAGCCCGGGGAGACACTGCGCCTCTGCTCTAAACTCTCCGTCGAGTGGCTAATCCCCGAAGAGTGCAGCTGCATAGCCATGTGGTTGCTGACGGCCCAAGCGATGAGATCGGTCTCCGGGCTTATCTCCAGACAGTCCAATCTGCACCGGCTTTGCATCTGGGCTGGATGATCGTGGAGAAAACAACTCTAAATGTCCTAAACAGTCGTCTTCAGAGAAGCAGACATATGATACCTAGCCAGTTTAAGCATATTAGACAGGGACATATACCACTGACTCCCTCACGAAATCCGAGTTTTTGGAGACACAGACCAGTCGAAAGCCATCGGGGAGACGCACGAACCAGTGCTCAGGCCTCCCAAACCAATCATTCCCGCACTGCAGTTCTTGAACGATTGACAGCAAGGGTTCCCCACTCGGAGCCACTCATGGCCTTGCTTCCAAGACCTTCTGGAAGTTTGAGTAGAACTGCTGATAAGCTACTCAAGTCGGCTGACCTGCGCCCTTTTAGACAGAGGGCTTGCTCCGCGGTCTCACTCTCCGACACTAGTTGCGTTTCATGAGAGCGTCCTGGTTGTTCCTATTCCGGCGTTGTATCTAAAGATAGAGGATCCTCGTTTCATGGGGCTCATGTAGAGAGTTATTATTATCTTCATCATCTCGGGGAGATCATTATGAGAACGGTTTCTCTTCTGGGCCACGAGTTGATCACAATAGGACCGCCTTGTAGCCTGAGGCAATCATCTCCGATTGTCCTCCGGCTCTGCGCCTCTACTGCAGGGTTGACTGCCTGCCATCGCCAACAACTCGGCTCACAGGCCTTAATCTAAACAGCGACATGGCTTGGTCAAGGACAAGGGCAATCCTATCTGTTGAGCCCCTCAAGTTGCTACGTTCAGAGCAGAATGAGATTGGGGGGAGAGGAAGAGAGGAGAGGGAGAGAGAGGAGGGGGTGTTGGCAGGCTGGAAACGCCATAAAAAATCACGCAAATTGAAGGCTGCTATTCGACATCGCAGCGGCGTCCTCAACTTGGAGACACTACGGGTGTATTTGTTTGCCACACGAGTGGCTGTTATAGTTCGAGGAAGGAGGGTTGCAGACAGAAACGACGACTCGTGGCGGAGGCCGACGCCTGACTTGTGACCATTAGGGTCAAGATTGTCTGTCACCAACACTCTGGCGGCTATCGGGATTGGTGGAGATGGGCCGATAGTTCTCTGTCCTTATGCAACCGGCTAGGTCTTGCCGTGTTTGCCTCGTTGGCCAAGGCTCTCCTGCGAATAGCATTGCTGGCAGGCGTCGATCATCCAAAGGAATAGACGCCTCTTGGGGCTCGATGAGTGCAACCTTCGGAGATCGGGGATCTCCGCATAAATTGTTCCACACAGCCACGTGCGGAATGAGTGGTCGCCTACCTGTCATGTCTCTGGCAGCCCCCGTGTCAGGGAAGCCCACGCTTGACCGCGCCTTTTTTGACCGCGCCACATGAGGGTTGTCAATACCATTACATAAATAATAGCCTTGGAGCCGAACCTCGACTCATTGGGTCACTCTGAAGAAACGACCTGTCTAGACGGACCAGACGGAACATGCCAAAGAGGATAATACCAACTTCGTCTGTGCTTGACTAGGTGATGTTCCGAAGAGTGCGTCATGATAGTCACTCCAGGGGCAAAAGCTCTCGCACGGCAGGTCCAGAGATACAGCCGGTAGCCCCGACACAGTCAATGAACCCTAATCAGCCCGGGTGTGCCGCGTACTCCACAGACGATTGCAGTCACCTGCTCTGGCTCGTCGAAACTCGATCCAATGGTACCTTCTACCTTTGGTTCCCTGGCGCGAGCCCTCATTTTGGCTGTACAGGGCACCTGCCCGAATTATGTTGACCGGGGTAAGATTGCGTGATTGGCTCCCGTCACACTCTATCTGCCGTGTCTATGCGAGCCAGCCTCGATTGGAGATCCCCATCATCACACTCTACTTTAGGCTAGGCGGCTAACGGGTGTTTCCTATTGGAGTATAGAAGGGTGATTTGACAAGTGGAGTCATATCTTTAGACAGCAGCGGTTTCTTGGGCATCTGCAGCTTCGTTGAATAATTATATAGCACAATAAAAGAAAAAGTAACGCACACCAAAGAGCGAGATGCCAATGAACGCAAGTGTTTTCCCGTTCAAAAGCTCACCGCGCGAGACCTCACTATCGTACTAGCGCAGGTGCAACCGAAAGCCGGCCACTAGCTCCGGAACTAAATCTCGAACGGCCGATGCGCCAACGGCTGCTTTGACAAATTAAAGCGAGAGCCATGATCCACCCCCAGCGGGTGCGAAAGGGCCCGTTCATTCTTCACTCGCGCCGATACATACAGAATACAAGTCCAAACATAGGTGGTCTGTCGCCTGTGGACCTCCACGCCCCACGATTAGGGACGGGCCAGATCCGGAGGGTCGACTCCACAGGATCCGGAGATGAAGTGCTGATTAGCTGCGTAAAAAGCTTATTGCATAAGAACGGGAGAGAGTAAGAGCAAAGAAAGGTTTTCTTCTTCGCTTAGAAGCCAACTCAGATAGAACCATGGATGGGATACCCTCTCCGAATAGAAGAAGACGTTGACAATTCCGGAGAACAGACGAAGGAAGTCCAGTAATTGCGCCAGGACAAGCTCCGCATCTGCCTGTCACTAAGTTTGCGACCGTCTGTGTCAGCCGGAAGTGCCGAAAGGTTCTCAACTGCGGCTCATCGTAATGGGAGCGCCATTAATACCCGACGCTACGACGAATAAGCGCAAGTGTCGGGAGGATGGGGATCCCATTATGATTCCGCACCGGCACGGGCGATCTAGATCGGAGGTTCGTTTCGCGTGTCCGGGAGGTGGAGATGGAAATCTCCCCCCACTTTAAAGCCTCGCAATGAAGAATTAGGCATCTGATTGATTACCGAGAGACACATCATGACATAGGTATATAGAAGCGAAATTCGCGGGCAGGTGGCTCGGTGGAGGACAGTCCGGAATGGATAGGTCAACTGCTGTCGCCACGAAATTAAATCGAATATCTCGCTAAAATGCTTCGGGGTTGCATCGCGATGTCGAGTCGCGCGTCTAAAAATTGTTTGGGAAAAGCTAGTGCACTAAGATGAATTGCGGTTGCATTAGTACCTACAGATATCGTGGAGGGTTAGTTACTAGGGTTTCCATACAGTAACAGGACAGTAACAGTCCTAGCTATATCTCTGGCTAATAATTATAACCAAGTACTCATTATTAGGAACATGTCACCATCATTCGGGAATTGGGTGTTGGATTGTTGGCCCAGAAGTCATGACACGGTTGATGACGACTAGGTAGCCTTTCCCGTTCTTGGAAGTGACTCGTCTCGAGCAATTGTTTGCCACACAATAAGGAGCTAGGAAAACCAAATCCCAAGACGAGAGACCGGGTTTACCATGCTCTGAGCCACAGATTGTGTGCGCGCTCTGTCCATTCTCTTATTTAGTGCATTTACTATCTGTCTTTTGCTGCCAATCAATAACAGTCCTAGCTCGGCTTGCATGCGGATGTAGCAGTCCGGGCTGTGGAGGAATTGCGAATGGGGGCAGGGAGAAGTATGCAATACTTTTGTCTTTAGCTGGATGTCCTAGCGAGAAATTTGACTTGATAGTAGCTCCAATGATGTGCATAGTCGAGAGAAACTAGGGTTCATAGAGTAATGATGGTACAAACAAGGTCTATGTTCTCTCTACAACGCAGCCATGAAATACTAGAACCCAAGGCAGTATCAGTACAGTACAGATTCCTAGAAATGAAATTGTCTATTCCTCCAATTCCCAGTTCCCAACAACAGACAGAAAAGAACTCCCTTCCGATCGATGAGAAAAAACGCCCCTGAAGTCTCAAGCCCTGACCATCTTGATGCAACACAGGGGGAAAAAGAGAGCAAACGCCGACCGACAACAATCCTTCAATAATGCCCACAGGGCCAAACAGTTTTGAGGCAGAACGGGCAAGTGCTCAAATTGGCCGTTAGGAGTTGGGTCTTGTCGAACATGTCAAGTCAACCACCCATTGTATCACCACCCATTGCACCAGACAAAATCCAAACACTAGCAAGTCAACGGGACCTGTTAGTTCAAGAAACAGATAGGAAAGAAAAAGAAAACCATGTATCCTCAAATCTTCAAAAAAAAAAAAAACGCTTGGGGGATTCATCACATGTAGTCTCCGGGGAAACTATCTCCGGGTAGTCACCATTCGCTCACGCTTCACGTCAGGGACTCGACCACCTCCAGCCCGTAAAAGTCAAAACGAACGTCAAGAAAACAACCAAGGGATCCACAATTGCAACGTCTGCATTTGGCGCAGCGCAATTCGGCTTGCGGATACAATTGGACTTCTTGGGTTGGTTTCAAGCGTACATTCCCGGACGTAGAAGTAAACCACCCGCCAGAGAACTTTTATTGTCCACGAACGTGGCCGCCTCGTTGAGGCGATTGAGACGGATCATGATGTTGGTACGGGGGAGCTGCGGTGCCCGGTGGAGGGATGCGGTTCAGCGACGGTGAAGACATCAGGTGTGGCTGGCCGTTGGCTGGGTAGCCATAGCCTTGGTGCAGCATCGCATTTTCTCGTTGGCGACGCTCTTCCTGCTCTGGGGTCATGCATTTGACCGGTGGCGGGATTGGTGCATCCGGAGATCGGCGGCCCATGAGCTTCGGGCTCGGTTCGAGTTTGCGGATGGGTGGTAGCACTGGGGCGCCTGCCATGCCACCGGAAGTCGTGGGACGAGGAGAGTGCTTGATCGGGCTGATTCCGGACATGCCCATGCCATGAGAGCTGTGCGGAGGCGAGGAGTGGTGGTTACCATTTGGAGGCGCATTGGAAAAGGATGGGTAATGGCCAGACATAGACGGCGTGGCTCCGTGGCCGGAGGGAGGGCGTGGTGTCGCATAATTGCTCCATGCGGGCGATCCGTTGGGCGGGCCAGTATGCGGGAAGCCTGCGAGAGGGCCGACGTCGCGATTGCCTTGTGTAGGCGACATGGATGGTTGGTTGTAGATTGGACCTTGTCCAGAATGAGAAGATGAGGGTCGAGGGGCATTGAAAGAAGCAATGGGCGGCAAATGCGGAGCTTGCTGAACAGCGGGCAGAGTCCGATAGTCGGGACTCGGCTTGTACTGCTGGCCCATTGACGACTGCATCGTGCCATTCAAACTCCTTGAAGGAGAGAAAGGTGCGCGCAAAGGACTAGAGGACGGCAACGGTGTCTGGCTCGTCGGCTGAGCACGCCGTTCGGGAGATGGAGGAGGGTGGAACATGCCATGCGCACCAACAGGTTGCGGAGGCAGAGTCGGTTGCGCGCCAGGATACGGTGGTTGAGAACGAGGCCCATCCTGCACGTTGGCCAAAGCAGCGTGTGACTTCTTAACGGGCGACAGCGGAGTGTGATCGTCTTCCTCCAACTTGCGCTTCTTTCCAGCAGGAGGAACAGACGACGGAGATGCCGATGCGCTGAGTCGGAACTTCAGGGGCGGGATTTTAGGGAGGCTGAGTTCCTCTTCCTTCCGCTTGCAGTCGCGACAGACGAATTGGAAATCGTCTTGCTCGGCCTCTTCTTGCGAAATACCAAGGCATTTGCTGTGCTGCCAGACGTTGCACTTTTCGCAGGCAACACTATGTGTTCCATCGTCCAGGTTCTCGCCGTACACTCCACAGCCAGAGCAGTCGAAAATCCACTCATCCTCTTGGGACGTAATATCAGCCAAATTTTTCTGCTGCTTCTCCAATTCAACCTTGAGGTTCCGCGCAGAAACACGGGCTTCGCCATTTTCGAGCTTCTGCTGCTCCTCGGCAAGTCTCTCCAGCTCGGCCTCGTGAAGAATCCGCTTCTGCTCCCGGTCTTTGATACGTTGCTCGCGCGTCATCATCCGTGACTGTCTCTCATTCTCGCGATCCTGCTGCCTCTCTTGTTCTCTGCGAGCCTCGGCCAAATCATGCTCGCGCTTCCGAGCCGCCTCGGCAGCGTCCCGTTCAGCGCGCTCCTTTTCTTCCTTGGCAGCAAGTCGGCTCGACCGTTTGGCGCCAGCAAGAAGTTGCATGTTGAAAAGCTCCTTCTCGCGTCTCTGTTGCTTACGCAGCTGGGCCTCCTCGGCCTTCTCCAACACAGGCAGGACATGCTCTTCGATTCTGCCTCGCAGGTACTTCTCATCTGCGTCTTTGGACTTCCGAATTGACTCCAGGAAGTTCTGGTAATCTGCAAGAGTAACAGCCACACACTCCCATTTGGGCTCGGCAACGGCACCGTTGGTCTCCTTGTTCTCGTCGTCGGGGCCTTCTTCCACCTCAGCAGCAGCTGATTTGCGCTTCGATGCTCGCGAGCCTCGAGATGATCGACTCTTCGGCTTCTTCTTGGGACGTTGGGGCGCAGCAGGCACGGGAGGATCGGTGCGACGGTACATGCGGTTGTCGTCCAGAACGAAGTAGGTCCGACCTTCGGCATCGTAGCCAAAGTCTTCAACGCGCTGGTAACGGTCAGCGCAGCCCATTTAAAAAGCAAGTAAATAAAAAAGAGTCGCATACCCATTGCAGCTGCTCGCTCTCCTTCTTCTCAGGCATTTTGTCGCGAATGCGGTCCGCGTTCCAGAAGGTCCACACAGACAGCTGGTGGAGGACGCGAAGCTTCAGAAAGACATCGAAATCCAAAAACCTCAAGGGCTCTTCTTCGTATCCAAAGGGGTTCGGGTGGTGAGGCGTTTTAGCATTGTACTGGCGGCGGGTGTACTCGTCGAAATTGTCGAACCTGCGAACCGAACCAGGGGTCATTAGTGACGACTTTCATCAACAGATACAGCAGCAGAAACATACGTAAGACCACGATGCGACGAAATCCATTTGAGGAGGCACAGTCCAATCTCCAATAACTTGTGAGAGGGCTCGGGTTTCATGCATTCTTCTTCCAGGTCCTGTTGAATTGAAAAAAATGAACGTCAGCCAGGTCAGACCGGATGGTGAGCAGAGTGGCGACACAAGACCCAATCTCTGAGACAGCGAGCGATCATACCTCGATGTCAAACTCCTCATCAATCTTCATTATGTTCCCAAAGGTGACAATGTACTGCATGAGACTGGCAAACTCCCAGCTGTTCCTGATGCGCTGGAGCAGTCCAGGCGCCTCGGGAGACTGCTGTTTCTGTTTCTCGGGGAGAGGAACCGCATCGGAGCGGCTACGCTTTCGCGATCCCATCGCGGCGGGACGAAACCGGGGTGGGCCGGTGGTCTCAGGGTGAATTCGCCGCGCTCGAGGTATTGGCAAGGATTTGGGGTGAGCGGACAAGCCACAAAGTATGTGACTCTAGGAAGGCTGAGAGGGGCAATAAAAGCAAGAATGGGGATGGGAGTTGGGGTAGTGAATCGGGGCTTTTTTTTTCTCGTGTCGTGAAGGCAAATGGCGACAAGCGCAGAAAGGCGCGTCAGTGGTCACGTGATGGAGCGGAAAAGGGAAATGGGAAATGCGACACATGAAGTAACGTTGGTTACAACTGCTACAGAACGTCCCTGCGAGCTAGTATATGCATAGGTTTATTCCTATGGATGGCTTTTGATCGATTCAATCCCAAACTCACTTCTAGGCATTCATTCACTACAATAATCAATGATAGACCACAATGTACATCGCAGACAAAACCCAGAGAACAGGACAATGGTACAAGAAAAAGACGCGTGGTATCTCTCGCTCAAAGGTCTATCTCACATGGAGCCATAGGGGTGTCATCGAGGGGGAATAAATAGAAAGAAAACCGCGCCGACCAGAAGAAACCCGCGCCATCCGACTACCAGCACCACGAAAAGTCAAAGAAACACGGGGCAAAGGAAAACGCAGCAGAAAAATGGAGCACAAACATAGCATCCCACAAATGATAAAAATGCAATAGAGGCAGAAGAAAAAGAACAGTAGTTTTTGATCCTCCCATCCTTCTTTCACGCAGATGTCATCCCAGGCACACATTCTGGCCTTAATAGATCCCAATATAGAGTGAAAAAGAATAAATGTCACAGACGGAACGAAAAGAAGAAGGAAAAAGACAAATCCTGGGTTTTTTGGAGCCGAGAGCCCTGGACTAGGGAACGGCACATTTCTTTTTCTCCCTCGCGGGCAAGATTTGTCGAGTATGGACTTCCACAACTTTTTGCGCCTTTGCTGACCGATAATCGCCTGAAGCCTATCCCATGCATGTCATAAAATGGTTGTAATATCCCGAGATGAAAGAAACGGATGCAGTGTTCAATATTTTACATAGCCGGCGGGGCGCCGTCCGAGACGTTATCGGAGAGGTTGATGAGGAGTTGAGCGAGGCAGCGTTTGGTGGCAGCGTCATCGCGTAGTACGGACGAGAAGGTGGCATCCCGAAGGGGCTCGGGCAGGCACTGCCGCAAAGCCTCCCGGGCCCTGCTGTTATCGCTCAGGCTATATCGAGTGTGTTAGAATGGCGCCGCAACCCACCCAGAAATAAAACTCACCGAAGGAAGCAGCGCACGACATGCTTGAGGAGCCGGACTGTCTGTTGCTCCACCAGCTGCGTGACCATATTGCTGAGAACGGTGCCCACAGCGTAGAACCGCTCGTAGGTCGCACAAATGTACGCCAAACCGATGTCGTCCAGCAGGATTTTCTGCACGATGAAGATCGCCACGGTCTTGCTGAGTTCGGATCCCGTCTCCATGATGCGAAGGCAGAGGGGAATAATCTCCGTAGTGAGGAGGAAGTTGATAACGTCGGAAGAGTCATTCTTCACCAGCGCACCGATGACGCCCAGCGAGGTGAGGCGGAGGTACTCAAAGGGACGCGACTTGGATGTCGTGTTCAGAAACGGGTAGAGGAAGAGGGGGATGTGAGCTAGGAAACAGAAAGAGGAAAATGTCAGTATTCAAGTCGCCTCCGTCAGCGATTGTGGGAACGCATACCGTTCAAGAAAAGAGTGCGGGTCTCGTTGTGGGAGGCGACACACTGCAGAAGCGCCAGCGCATTGCAGACCCGATTTGATGCGGCGGCGGTCAACTGGGAAGGGTTGAGGAGCGGGTAGACTGAGATGATTTCCTGAAGCAGCGCGGTCATGACGCCTGTGCATTGCCGACCGTTAGCTTTTTCATCCGTTGCGATTTTCCCCAGAAAAAGTCTTACCGAAAGAGTGCCAAATCACCAGCGCAAGCTCTGGAACCTGTTCCCGTTTCTTGCTGAGTTCCATCAAGGCTGCCTCTCTGCGAGTCGGGTCCAGTAACTCTGCGACCCAGATGAACACTTTTCGGTTCTCCTCACTGATCCCGCCATCCATGACAGAGACATTAGACAGACCGGCCTCGCCCATCCCGCCAGCGCCGCTCTGCGCAGGATTACCAACGCCATTACCGGTCATGGCAAGGCGACCATAGTGTTGTTGCTGCTGCGCGGCAGCGGCGGCAGCCTGAACCTGAGCATGTTGTTGGGCGACCAGGGAGGCGTGCTGCTGCTGGTGCTGCGGCTGGTGCGGGTGCTGGGCCTGGTGTTGCTGCTGCTGTTGCTGATGCTGCAACCACGATGGATCCGCCTGGGGATATTGATGCTGATGGGAGAAGACGTGCTGGCTCTGCGCTTGGAGCATGGCGGCCGATGACTGATTCGTAAGAATACTCCGGAGGGTCGGGGGTCGCAGGACTGGGCAGACAAGGGTCGAATGAGTGTCTTGCAGACACGATGTGAGGTAGGCAGAGCAGGTCAGGCAGGTGGTCTCGAACGAACAGTCATTGGGTGGAAGTCAAGGGGGATGGGAGGATGGAAGTTGGAGCCTGGGAAGGGAGGAAGAGAAGAGAGAGAAGAACGGGCCGGGCGGAAAGGCGGGGAGCCAGTTTGTGTGGCCTGCGGGTCTGGCCACTATGCTCTACTATGCCATTGTAGTCAACGACATCTTCTCTGAGGATAGGAGTCTTTTTGTTATGGAGTGAACTATTCATTATTATTGTTTACTATCGTAATGATACGTTCTACTCGGTCGGCTCAGCTGTCTGCATTGCAGATGCGTGCTGTACGCACCTGCTGCCCAATGCATTTGCACGGTCTGCTTCATCATACCATTTTTGCTAATTACATCATGTCGCGCCATCAATTACAGATGCTGTCCAAGGAAAAACAGAGGGATTTCATATTTACATCGAAGAAGAAAGATCATCGCAAAACATCGCTCGGTCATAGGAATCATGGTCATACAGGAACGCCGTCAGGATGCATAAAACTCGATTCTACTCATTATCGTCAACGCCGTGAGCGGGTGCGCGATCGTCGTGACCGTCGTGTATCTCGAGTTCGTCGGTCCGAACTGTTGGTACCTGTGAAAGGAAGTCAGCAATGGGCTCAACCAGAACGCCTGGGACAAAGCATACTTGAATTGGTGTAATACTCCGAGTAGTAGTCGGAGTAGTAATCACTCGGGTAGGTGTGGTCGGATCTGTCGTCGTCGTGCTCGCGGTCTCTGTGTCTCTTCAATCCCAGACAGAGCGCAAGCGCACCCAGGACGAGTGCAATGGTGGCCCAGCTACCCCATTTGGATTTCTTCTCGCTGACCTCGCTGTCTGTAGCGGCAGCCGGTCGAGTGCCAAACCATGTCCGGCGACCTGGCGGTCGACTGCCGGAGTGGTGCGAAATGCGCTCTTCGACAACGGTCTGTCGTCGCCGGCGGTTGCGGAAACCCAGAGCTGCTAGCAATCCATCCACGGCCCCCTTGAAGCAACAGCATGCGCAGAGAAGCAGCAAAAGGATAATACCGAAGATCACGCCGATGACAATGCCCGCGATCGCACCACCGCTCAATCCACCACCGCCAACCGTGGCTTTGGCCCCAATCAACTCGGATCCGTCCGTGCTGACGGGCGCAATGAATCCCTCTGTGGTGGTGGGCGCTTCGGTCTGCGTGACGGTAGACATGCCATTACTAGTCCCGCGGAGTGGAGGCGTCGCTTGTGCTCCTGCTCCAGTGGTGGCGAAGGAGGAGCTGCCGACAACACATTCTCCCCTGACGCAAACCGAGTCCACGTCACAACATTTAGTGCCGCACTTGCTCTCGCCGTACTCATACTTGCAGGTACCACTGGCGCTTGGAGCCGGCGTCATGAGGTGACTGCTCCAGACAGATGTGACGGTCGACACCTCGGCCTCGGTGATCACGTAGGTGCTGGTGAAATACTCCCAGCTGCCGCTGCCACCATCCACACAAATCGCCTCGTTGGCGGCGTTGGTCTGACAGGCTTGGTTGGCGCTGCAGCAGTACTTGTCATTCCAGCCACAGGGATTTTCGCATCGTTTCTCGAGGTTGAGGACATGGTCGCCCACGAATACCGGGGTTGCGACCGGGTTTGCGACCGTCGATAAGGAGAAGCTCAGCAGGAGGGTGAGTGTCGAGAGCGCTAAGGTCGTAGAGAAGGTCCGCATGGCGGATAGAGAGCAAGGCAGCGCCCACGGATCTCTGGTATGCGCACGTTGCGATCGGAATGGTGGGCTGACAGGTGGGTTGTATATACAGATCCACCCACGTCGAACTGCACTTCAAGAGATAGAGAGAGAGGAACAAGAGATGAGAGTAAATTCCTCAGAGAAAAAAAGGGATACGGAGGAGAGACATGAGAGAAGGTAAAAAGAGAAAGACAGGTGGGATGGAAGATAATCTATTGTTGGTGTGTTTCCCAGCCACCCTGGTTCGTATACCCAACCACCCGGATTTCCTGCCAATGACGCTGTTTGTTTATTCCGGGGCTGGCCATCAATTAACCTGGATAATTTGACTGACTACTACGGGCTGAATATTACCTATTATCCATCTTCGCAACTAGATATACTATTATGAGACTGACATATGCACCGAAGAGACCGACAGCTACCCCTCCTGCGGTCGGCCGATCTGCCGGGACTGGACTCCCGCCAAAAGTACGACACCCGGGTATCCGGGCATGGAGTGATGACCATGTTGAGTACTTTAAGCGTGGCTCTCTGTTTATTATAAATGCTCCATTCATTCCATGGAATCCATCAAAAGCGAGCGCAACGATAATATAGATCTTGATCAAAAGAGTTCCGGTAAGCCTGCGAAGCTAGTCAGTTAGGGCTAGAAACAGTGCTTCACACCTCATCTTATTAATTACTCCGGCCCTCTTGAACCACACATACCAGAATGACCTTTTCCAATGTATGAGTATTAAGACGACTTCCGGGAACTCTTGAACACATTACCGAATCTTTGGAACAATAATTACCTGGGCGGTGCAGCTCCGAAGAGTCCTCTGAGGGTCGATGAACATCGTCCACGGGACAAGACGCTGCTCCAGATTCCAGCTGGGTTCTTAAAGTGCGAATTGGACGCTTTTTGAAAGATCTAAAAGGATTGTGGGTGGGCGGCTCGTCCTCCTAATTGTACTAAAACAGTTTCCTGGCTCGCGACGATAGAGATCTGGGAGATAAATGAGTTCTTGGTTCTTCCGTCCGGCGGTAGCATGATGAAATACGGGAGTTGGGAAGGGACACGAAAAAGCTGTTGGAGGACATACACATGATAAAGCCCAATGGAGAATGAATCCGAGGTGCAAAGTAAATGTGATCAAGATAAAGGATACGAAATTGAGTGATAAAAAGACTTCTTTTTGCGCTGCCCCCATCATCATTCTCAGCCTTTATTCGTTAACTAACAACGCCATTCCTAGCTTTGAAACTGATCTTCTCTTCCAGCAACCACTACCTTCTGCAACAATACCCTCTTTAACTGCTCTAGGTGAGCAGGTCTAAGTATATCCCTGCTTATTATATTCATTGCCCTCGTCCTTGTCTACTCTTCTAACATATGTTCCTATTACCCCCCTTACCCCCCCAAATCCCTCAAAACATCAGCCGGTCTGTACAAGAAGCAACCGGCGGCCAGGTTGATAAAGTAGTACTTCTCCAAACCAAAGAAGAGGATTAGGACGTAATAGTGGTCGTGATCAGCAAGTAAGCATGATCAGGCCCAATTTAAAGGGAGGGATGGATGTTGGGGGTTGACCAGTCTTACTGGCCTCATTATTATCGCTAACCCGGACATGGCCTGATATTCAATACCGAATTCTCTGCTGTTTTTCCGTAAGCCATTTTATTGTCAGCAATCCCCCACCTTCTATAGAAAATTAGCATTTCCAAGGACATATACCACCCCGCCTTTTGTATAAAATCCATTGACAGTCTTCTGGAGCAAGATTCACTATTGCTAGGCAAAGTCCCTGCCACGAGTGTTTATGTTGATTGGTCAATGATGAGCAAACAGCCCCTATTTTTCTTGGCAAGGGCGTATTCCTGCGTATTCGGCGTCGGAGAACGGAGCCCTAACACCATTCCTATTTCGGGACCGTGTCAATTTATCTACTCCGAACTTGCAGATTGATTTCTCTAGGCCTCGGTATAGACAGAACTCTATCTCCGTAGACGATATCTCTTTTTCCGAGATTAAAAACTCCCAGAAACAAGTGTCAGATAGTCGCGACATGACATCAGTTGTTTTGCGCTCCCATGTGAAGTGGATCCTGCGATCGACAATCAGCCCCCATGGGGAATAGCGAGTAGGAGGAAGAAACTGCCACCCATTTTAGAGCTGCTCTCTTCAGTTGACGCGAGCCTTGATTTTCTTTTCGCACATGCTTGACCGTCGCCCGCTATAAGATGCAAAACGGTTGCTTTGCTGTCTTGCATCATCCTTGAGTCCACCATGTCAAAATCCGACCTTGAACAGAGCTCAGACAGCGAGGCATATGCTTGGACAGCCGCACCAGGGGCTACTACTAAGCCGACGAAATGGCAACGGTTTAAAGCGCACATGAAGAAATGGTGGTGGGCATATTTGCTAGGGTTTTGCTGTGTTTTTCTAGTGGTGTTTCTTCCCCTGTAAGTCTCGATTCCATGGGTGATCGAACATATCACTAATTTTTGCTAGTATCTACGTGGGAATACCTCACTTTGCAGACTCATACATCAACAGCTTCCAATACGATGATAGTGGTCTTGCGATCACTAACCCTCGACCAAACGCATTCCATATCAGCCAAAAGAAATCAATCTCCATGGGTGGTGGGTTCAGTGGCAGCGGCTATCTGTCACCATTCAATGCAACCATTCGTGTTCCCAGCAGCGGCGAGGAATTTGCGGTCTTCCCTGTACCCGAGATCAAATTTGACGGCGGCACCACTCTTGACATCGACCAGGATCTGGACCTGTCCTGTGTCGAGTGCCTGTCGCAGTTGGCCGTTTCGGCGGCGACAAACAAGAGCTTCGCGGTGTTGGTGACGGGGCAACCTGATTTGAAGTTCGGCGCTCTGCCAAATGCTCATTTGAACATTCATAAAACTATGAACATGAATGGTAGGCCTTGACTCCTCCAGGTTACAGAGTGGAATGATGCTAATGATGTTTTGACTTTTAGGTTACAATGTCACCGGTAGGAGCTGATCTTTTCTATTGCCATCATAGCTTCCTAACCTTATCACTCAGAGTTCGTCAATGCTCCGGGTGCATTCAACGTCACAAGTGTAGACCTCTTGAACAATCCTGTGAACGGCTTCAATATTAATGCCACCATCTCTATCCAAAATCCGACACCTTTTATTGTGGAAATGGTAACTAAGAATTCGGGACAGATATAACCAGATGTACAAGATTGGCTAACATATATCAGGGCCATGTCACCTTTAACCTCAGCATGGCCGGCAAGTCACTCGGATACGTCGACCTCCCTAACCTGATGCTTGAACAACCTACCAGCAGCACTATAGTTCTTGGGCAGATCGACACGGGTATGCTCATTGATCAAGCTGTAAACGGCGATGGCGAGGGTTTTACAGTCACTATCGATGTCCAGGGGAACAGCTGCGATTACAATGGGCTGGACATTCCATATTTCGCCGCAGCCATCAAGGCTGTTCGTGCGTCAGCTACGATCGATCTGACTCAATATGCTTCAAGTCTATTTGGATAGAAGCTCATATACACAGCGCACATGTGGCTATGAGGCGGGTTAGAAACATACCAAACTTGTTACAGCAAATCTTCTTGTAGGAGAATCCTTCGCCATTATTATTTTTTTTTAAAAAGAAAAAAGCCACTGCACATACGAGAAATAAATATCGAGAAAGGTGCAACACCTCTGTCACCTGACTTGGCGTTGCGGGGGGTCCAGCTAGATGGGGGCCAAGATGATTTAATGATATCATTGTTCCAAGCCATCTCACCTCAATCACGCTCAATATGACAAAAGAAAAGATGATAGAACTACCCGAAAAAGACGCAGCTGCCCTTGCCACGCTCACTGATCTATGTGCCGAACAAGGCCTCTTGAAACGTGTTGGTTTCAAAGATGGAGATCGACCGGATGGTGTCACTGATGAAACCGCCCTGCTGTGAGTAGCCTTGAATTGTTGTCGTATAGGTATTGAACTACGTAGGCGTTTCTTGCAGGCAAATCAAATGGTGCCTTCCAATGCTCTTCTGCAATTCCAAGAGGCAACCAAGTTCCAAACGGCCAACAGCGTGCTTCGCCTATACAACCTGATCAACGTCGATGACTTTGAGGACACCAGAGGGATGGTAAGATGTGAAATATGTCTGCCCATAACGGTGGTGCTAACTGATTCTTCAAAGTATCCACATTGGACCGGCCGTCGTGATAATCAAGGATGGCCCATCGTCATGCTCGATTTGGCCTATCTGAATCAAGCTACAATAGCACACTGGCGCAAGACTCGCGATATACCACATGGCTGTCATGATTGCGACGATACCACAAATGTTACAGCTAACATGGCACAACGTGCTTGCGTCGTTCACGATTACTTGACCCGGTTTGTCTTTCCTCTTTGTTCGGCAATGCCTGACCGACCCAATCCATCGAGCCCAATTAGCAAATCCATATATATTTTGGACGCCTCTCCGCTTTCACTGGGTCAGGTCTGGAATTTGAGAGACTTTGCACAAGAGATTAGCTGGATTCTATCAACCTGCTATCCCGAGACAATTGAGCGCATCTTTGTGAGTCGCAAAAGATTCGATTGGCGGTGATTTCAGTGGCTGACTCGGCTCCGCAGATGTGTAACGTGCCATCATACTTTGCTCAGCTTTGGGCTATTGCAAAACGCTTTGTCCATCCTGTCACAGCTGATAAAATTCAAATTTTAAGAGAGGGAGAGGTATACGACACCTTGAGCACGCGCATCAGCCATGAGAACATTCCGAGTCAATTTGGGGGCAACTTCAAGTTCATAAATGGCATGGTCCCAGATTTGGAACCCGCAATTTGTCAAACCCTACGTTGGTCCGCCTCAAACGAAAACTTGCCGTCAGGGCCGATTAAGTGGACAGAAGATAGTTCAGGACAAATGAAGGCTGTAGCTACCGGAACAGCGAATGGGAAGCAAAGGACGGAGGAGGTTGCTGTATTGGAGCTAATTGGCTCAAGCTGACGAGTTCTACTTTTGTAATAAATGCCCTTTGGATCTGGGCTATTTATGTCTTTTGATAGGATCTGTACAACATTCCCCGACTCTGCATGGTTTGAACTTTCTTACCGCAAGCACTTTGGGAATGATCTACTATTGCTCATGTACTCTCGATTATTATAATTTGCAAATAATTACTGCATTATTGATCCTAAGATTCAGATACAGATTCCCCTATGTAGGTCAGCTCACCGCAGAGGCTACATGTCATTTTTTGGCGCCCCCAAGGCTGATGCCTAGGGTTCTCTTGGACAGTAGTAGTATGCAAATATTTCCCAAAAGGTCACTGTCAGATGTGAAGCTGTGTTCATTTTGCAGATATTGTTTATACTGAGAGAGAAGTGAGATTATTGACCATACCAAGGGGTAATGAGATGTCCAGTTATCATCTTCCGCTGATAGCCACGAGCGGGCAAATAATCAAAGAGGCCTATTCCATTCCATTTCAAAGTCATAAACAAAACTCCATATGGGTAGTCATTGTGATAAGAATCAAGCATATACAAAAGAACGATCAAAGTACATCCATCCATCCCAGATACATCACATCATATAAACAACCCAGCAACCCCGACCATCATTCCCAGCGCGAGGTCGTGTAGACTCGTTGTCCGGCCAGGCGCCGCAGCATTATTGCCATTGCCATTGCCATTGGCCTGCGCCGCTCCAGTCTGTAGTGTCCCACAATACCCAAGCTCTAAACCATGACAGGCACTCACACTCAAACTGGAGCAAACCGAGGTGGCCTGCGCCGAGTCCGTGATAGCCTCGACCGTCACGCCGGCACCACCTGCGCCCCCGACGGTGACTCCGTAGCGACCCATCAATGCGCCCGTGCACTGCGAGTACTCCGACTGACAGATATGGTAGTAAGAAGAGCAGGTCTGGGCGTTGTCGAAGGTCGTCGGCACATAAACAAACGGATACGCCCCCGCGAGGGTCGATCCAGTGATCACCGCCCAGGCAGCGCTGCTGCTAGTCGTCGCCGTCGCCGTCGCAGTGTTGGGAAACATAAAGCTGTTTCCATCCGTGGCGGAGGGCTCAGCCGTCAGACTGCCCGTGCAGCTGGCGCCGGTCGGGCAGCAGGCGATGTTGTTGGCGGAGTCACGCGAACAGATTGTGCCATCTTGGCAGCAGGCGTCGGCATTGCCAAGTTTCGAGCACGGATTGTATCCGCTGGGGCAGTTGTTCTCGGTTCGTTTGAGGAGTCGGAGCACTTCGAAGGCTCGTTGGCTGTTGGTCTCGGCGTTGGCGGGTGCGACGAAGGGGCTGTCTGTTTCGCTCTCGCTCGCTCGCGCGGCAGAGGCGAGGAATGCGGTCGCCAGCCAGATCCACCGCATAGCCCGCATTCTGATGCGGTGGTTGGATTCCGGCAAGTATGCTTCTTTTGTTCTCTTTGGGTTGCTTAAGCCGGGAAGATTGGCATGTCGGCGTAGATAGGCGTGGTAGTGGGGGGATAAACAAACTACCGGAAGAGGAAATGAGTGTCAGTCCGTCGTCAGGAAGAGTTAATTGATTGCCGGTGACAATGGAGAATAGCTCAATGCTGACCAGCTTAGTTTGTTGGAGAGAGATCCAACGAAGTGAGTGAACAAGTGCAGATTGAGCGCTGACCCGAAACGAGGCTAGTTCATCCTTGCCACGGCAACCGAGTTGGCCCAATCCACTTCCTCCGTTATCACTACCAACTACACCACCAATACATTACTCGTAACAATGGCCCAAACCACCATCCCGGTTGTGGACTTTGCCCGTTGGTCCTCCGACCAGTCGCATCGTCAGCGCGTGGCACAGGACATCGTCGCCGCGTGCAAGCAGGTCGGGTTCGTGTACATCGTCAACCACTCGCTGCCCGAGACCCTACTGGAGGATGCATTCCGCTGGTCGAGACTATTTTTTGACCTGCCGGAAACCGAGAAACGTAAGGCGCCTCATCCAGAGGGATGGGCAGTCCATCGTGGCTATTCTTGGCCGGGGCTGGAGAAAGTGTCACAGGCGATGAGCGAGCAGAATGACCAGGAACGGGCTGGGCAGCTGAGAGAGATTCCCGATGTCAAGGTGAAGATCCCTTTTCACATGGGTGTTTCGCATGCGATTTGCGAAGCGACGATTTCCAGGTTGTTTGTTGGGTCAGTCTGCGACACCTTCTGATGTCATTCCATAGGAAAGCTACGACATTGGCAGCGATGAGAATCCCAGCCAGCCCAACCAGTGGATTCCCGAGGATACACTGCCGGGGTTCCAGTCCTTCATGGCCCGGTTCTACTGGGAGTGTTTCCGTGTGGGAGGCGAGATCCTGCAAGCACTTGCCATCGGACTGGACTTGGAGGATGAGAACTATCTGCTAAAGAAGCATTCGGGCCACAACAATCAGCTCCGTCTTTTGCATTATCCACCCATTCCAGCCGAGGCCCTTGAGACCGAACGAGTGGCTCGCTGTCCCGCTCATACGGACTGGAGCTCCATTACGCTGCTCTTCCAGGATGACTGCGGTGGGCTCGAGGTCGAGGACGTTGCCTCTCCGGGAAGGTTTATTCCTGCCACACCGGTGAAGAATGCAATTGTGATGAATGTAGGAGATCTCTTACAGAGATGGAGCAATGGTGCGTGTCTCATCTTCCTCATCTTCCTGCGAGATGATCTACGGATACGCCCTAATGTGTGCAGACCAGTTGAGGTCAACCAGCCACCGAGTCAATCTTCCACCTCTGGCAGACCGGTTTGCCGGAGAGCAAAGGATGACCCGCCGACGCTTTTCCATCCCATACTTCCTTGCGCCGGACCCGGACTCCGTGATCGAGTGTATTCCGTCGTGTCAGACGGCCACCGACCCGGCCAAGTACGAGCCCATTACGCAGGGCAATTACAACCGGATGCGAGCGTCCATGCAGTATTAACCATTAGCATTACTACTTCCAATATTATCTATTACAATTTAATGATTCTAAAAGTTGTTCATAGCTCAAATGTTCCATCTCCCAAACCCTGACTAATCACCCTTCCTCACTCAGCCCAAACGCGTCTCTCTCTTCCTCGACGCGGCCACCATGTACGGCGAGCTGGGCAACAAGCTCGTACGTTCTTCCATCCGGTGTCAAAACTACCACTAATCATCCTTCAATCAGGTCCAACACGCCAAACGCACCCAAACCCTCGCCCATCTCCCCCCTACCAAACCGAGATCGTCCGCGCCGTGACCCGCGAAGTCCGCGACCTCGAACGCGATGTCGCCCGCCTTCTAGACCCCTTCCACGGCGAATTCAACCCCTCCGCTGACCCCGCCGTCGCCTGCGCGCTGCTAGTTGACCATCTCTGCATGCGCCGCAACAAGCGCTGTCTGCTGGCGTACCACCGCGTGCGCACCGAGAAGCTGGAGGAGCTGTGCTGGACGGGCGTTGATGTGCTGGAGCAGCAGCAGCCCAGCGACGCACCTGACGATCGCTCTACTGCTGCTGCGATGTCTTCCGGGACGGGACACAGCTCGCTCAGCCCCGAGGAGGAGGAGTATTTTCGGTTGTATGGCGATATGCTCGCGGCTTATAAGGGCCAGTTCACGGATATTGATCTGACGGGCTCGTTGGAGCCGCCGAGAGATTTGTTCATTGATGTGCGGGTGTTGAAGGATGCTGGTGAGATACAGACGGAATATGGGTATGTCTTGGTGTTTTTCATTGGGTTCTTTACTAACGGTGATGATGACTAGGGTGATCAACTTGACGAAAAATAGCCAGCTGTATGTGCGGCAGGGGGATGTGGAACGGCTCATTGCGCAGGGGTTTTTGGAGCGACTGAGCTAGATTTACGTTGTATGATACCCTACGATCCTATGAGACATGCATTCCAGTGGAGTTGATCGGTGGTGGAGCAAGTGCACCGTTCGTCGATCACTAGAACTAAGCTCCGAGCTGAATAGTTCACTAGTCAGTTAGTGATTAGTTCGTAATATTATAAACCAGAACCAGAATAATATGTTTTATCTCGTCGGTACCCGCTAACTTACTCCGGCGATAAGACCCGTTGAGTTAGTCAACCGTGCGCTATCTAAGTGGAGTGTGAATTAGTTACAACCTTGCACGCTTCTTGATAAGACACCACCATCTGCTCCAGGCATGTCCTGCATTGCCCTTAACACATGCCCGTGCTCCAACCTCGCGGCCGCAGCGACTCGCGCGCATCAGCCCTGTCCCGCCGAGGCCCCATGAACTCCAACGCCCCGGTCGCAGCAGAGGACCTGCTCGACCAGTCGCCCATGACGGCGCTGGACAGCAGCTCGCCAGGACGCACGGGAGCCGACGCCTCCTCCAGCTACACGAATAGCTCGAGCATGCGCACTCCCGGCCGATCATTCCACCACCGCACCTATCACGCAACCCTCGGTGAGTGTCACCTACTTTAATTAGGTACTTCTGGGTCGAGAGCGAATTTTACTGACCATCCAATTCTCCTCGTCAGACCCAGCCCATTATGCCTCCACCGGACTCCGCGAGCAGACCGCCGAGCTAGCGACGTACGGTCTTTCGCTGAATAAAAGCTCTCTCGCCAGACGAGATCGCACGAGCTTACCCCCGAGTCTCGATATATTTCAAGCCCGGGAGGCTCTGGTGCGTGACTCTGCCAGTGGCTCGTATCCCGCCGTTTATGAGGAGGACGAGGAGGAGGAGTCCCTCGATGCCGGATCTGCTCCTGTGGGCCGGGGCTCGTCTTCGTCCGCGCTGACGGAGATGATGCGTCGTCCTTCTACGGGTGCGAGTGACGACGGAGCTGTGACCGAGGATAATGCGTTCCCTCCACTGCCTACCATTCTGGATGAGCATGAACCGGAGGCTCTGAGTAACGAGCGTACTTCACTACTGTCCAAAACGAGGACGAAGTCTTCGGGCAATTATGGCCTTGTGAATGATGTGGAGAGCCAAGGTGGTTCTACCCCTCGGTCGTCGAACGCATTTATCAAATGCATTTCAACAATTGCGAAGTCCGCTCGAATACTCTCCAACCCGAAGGCATGGAATAAGCGCGCCCTTTGGAAACAGGGCGTGGTATATCCGATCAGTCTGCTTCCGGCGGTATTGCTCGGCCTTTTACTCAACATCCTGGACGCCCTATCCTACGGCATGATCTTGTTCCCGCTAGGAGAACCACTCTTTGCCGACCTGGGCGCAGACGGCATCTCCATGTTTTACGTCAGCACCATCATCTCCCAGGTAGTCTTTTCCTCCGGCGGCTCCATCTTCAAAGGAGGAATCGGCAGCGAGATGATCGAGGTCGTTCCGTTCTTCCATTCGATGACGTTTACGATCATGAACAGAATCGGCAAGGATAACCCCCAATCAGTCATTGCCACCACCATCCTAGCCTACTCCGTCAGCTCCGTCCTAACCGGTCTGGTCTTCTTCCTGATGGGAATATCAGGGCTGGGCTCGCTGATCGGATTCTTCCCACGGCATATTCTCATCGGTTGCATTGGCGGTGTCGGCTACTTCTTGCTTCAAACTGGAGTCGAGGTCTCGGCGCGACTGCCTGGCTCGCTCGAGTACAATCTTCAGACCTTACAGAAACTCTTTCACCTTGATACTTTCCCCCTTTGGATGATACCATTGTTCCTTGCTCTCGGTCTTCTTGTTTTGAAGCGATTCGTTCGGTCGAATTTTCTTGTCGGTGCGTACTTCATTGCTGTCGCGGCTGTGTTTTACATTGTCGTTGTCAGTGCCAGGGTATCTATGGATGCTCTGCGCCAGAATGGATGGGTGTTCGATGCGCCTTCCTCCAGTAATCCTTGGTACCACTTTTATACCCTTTATGGTGAGTTTCATGCCTCTTCAAAGACAAGTACTTGGCTCATCTCGAACCAGATTTCTCCGCCGTCGATTGGGCTGCCTTCGCAGATGCCATCCCCGCAATGTTTGCCCTGACCTTCTTCGGCGTGCTTCACGTCCCAATCAATGTGCCCGCTCTGGGCATCTCGACCGGAGAGGACAATCTCAATGTGGACAGGGAGCTCATGGCACACGGTGTGACGAATGCACTATCAGGATTTGCAGGTAGCATTCAGGTACGTCTTCAATTATCATCAACGGGGTATGCGCTAATTCAAGCAGAACTACCTGGTGTATACCAACAGTCTTCTTTTCATTGCTAGCGGTGGGGAGTCTCGGCTCGCCGGTCTGATGCTTGCTGCGGCAACGGCGGGGGTTCTTGTCGTTGGTCCGGTCATCATTGGCTTCATTCCGGTGATGGTTGTAGGAGCCCTGATTTTCTTATTGGGGATCGAGCTGCTACAGGAAGCCCTCGTAGACACATGGGGAAAGTTATCTCGACTTGAATATCTGACGGTATGTCATGATCCTTGGAGACCAATGTTGGATCTGCTAACTCACGTTCCAGGTGGTTATAATTGTAGTCACAATGGGCGCTTGGGATTTCGTTAGCGGAATTCTGGTCGGCATCATCCTGGCATGCGTGAACTTTGTGGTCCAAACATCTCGCAAATCCGCCATCCGAGCCACGTATTCGGGAGAAGTCGCAGGGTCCACCGTGCGCCGGCCACCTATTCAGCAGAAGTTCCTCCACGAAGCCGGACAGCAAACCCTCGTCATGAAGCTGGGCGGCTATCTGTTCTTCGGGACAATAGTAGACGTCGAGAGCACTATACGCGGACTGATCGAAGAGGAAGCATTCAAGCAGCGACCCATCCGGTTCCTGATCCTGGACTTTTCCCGAGTCTACGGCCTTGATTTCTCGGCCGCCGAAGCTTTCACTCGCATTAATCGTATCCTGCGCAAGCACAGCGTCCAGACTACTATCTCCGGACTGAACGTGGAAGGAGACGTGGGCAAGAGTCTGCAGAATGTAGGTCTCTTTGAACCTGAGATCGGCGTGCCTATCTTCGAGGACCTCAACTCCGCCCTCGAGTTCTGCGAGAACGACTACCTCAAAATCCTCTACAATCGTCAAGAGGCTCTCTTCCCCAAGTCCAACAGCAACCCAACCCTCCTCCAAGTCCCCGTCCCCGTCCCACCAGTGCCACAACACCAACAACAACAAACCACCAACCCAATCCTATCAGATACCATCGTCAGTTCCCCACGCGGGCAATACCTGCAGCGTGTCGCAACAACCACAATCCGCGAACACGAAACAACAGCAATGATGGCCGCGCCCGCCTGGTCCGCCATGCGCCAACCACTCCCCCTCCTCCTTCAAACCTTCCAAGGCCTCTCCTCCCAAACAGAAGACTTCTGGTTCTCCATCTGCCCCTACTTCACCCGCGAATCCTACCCCGCCTCAACAGTCCTCTACCACGAAGGCGACGTCCCGCACTCCTTCTACCTCCTCGAGTCCGGCATGCTGCGCGCCGAGTACGATCTCCCGCAGGGCCGGTACTTCGAGCTCGTCGTTGCGGGCGCGCCGTGCGGCGAACTGCCTTTTTTCAGTGATACCCGTCGCACGGCGACCGTTAAGGCGGAATGCGATTGTGTGGCGTGGTGTCTTTCTGCGGAGAAGTGGAGGGATCTCCGAGAGGAGCAGCCCAGGGCTGCGAGGGAGTTGCTTACCATTTGTTTGAAGTTGACTACCGAGCGCATGGATAGTATTACCTCGTAAGTTTACAGTCTCGTTGGATGGAGATTACATTGTGGAATATGATTTGCTGACTTAGGATTTTAGGTACGTTCTTACCATGGCGGCTTGATCTCTTTTGCGGGCGTTGCTGCTGTTGTTCGCTTTGTACCGTTCATTGGGTGGCATGCTGAGCGATCCTTCTTCTCTCTTTCCTTGTGGATATTGTTACCGATGTGTATATCTTCCGCATACATAGCAGTCATATTGGAATGACTCTGCATTTGTAAAGCATCTTTTGCATAGACATGCAGTTAAAGATAGAATATAGATCCCTACCATTAAATTCCGCAGTGACTATGTAAATGTTAGTTAGTCAGGCGACTACAAGTATCTCTAATCCATCCATAAACCAGAATTGGGTTCCGGAAAATATCCACAAGAACATCTTTTCACTCTAGCCATATTATCAAGATGGTCTGCACCCACTGCTGGCTATTGCCCTAACGCATCATATGCACTGCAACAGGCTAGGCTCCGGTCTTATAGCTTACTCAAACCACACTCTTGACTAACTGATAGATTAACTAACGAGTAGGAGAAGAGACTCGCGGTAGGCATCTAGAGAGAGATATTGACTATCTTGCACAAACGTCAAGATTGGGTTACTTTCTCAAGAACACCTGTTCACTTGCATGGTATCAGTTAACAGAGAAAAGCCATTGTTATAATACCGTAAAGTTCAATAGAAGATTGTAGAATATTGATGCACAGTCCACGTAAGCAGGGGCTGTTCATACCCGCAATTTGAATCCTTTGAACCAAGTATACGTGGAAAATTCGCCAATTGTAGCTATCCCCTCGGGCGTCCGGACCAGTCCAATTAGCGTGGTTTCAACTAGTGTCTTATTCTAACCATTAATAGGCAATACTAAATCTATGAGCCCTTATTGGATAGATAGCTCCACATAATAAGACTAGCCCTATGACTCGAATCCTTCACCAATAGCGAATCTTAGAGCTAGTTGCAAAAGGGGGTAGGTATACCGTGGGGGCCAGAATCCTGTATGGTAATATTATCCTGGACATTTATAGACTGCACTCGATCTCATGTCGGATTCCCGGGAAATAGCTAGATTGTTCTTGCACCTTAGCAACTGAAACCCCAAATTTCTGCAAAACACTCCAGTCTTACCACTATCCGTGACCGCATAGTCATAACCATGACATCTCAAAAGCCCATTGTAGTGATTGTGCCAGGAGCTTTCCACAAGCCAATCCACTACCGCAAGATCACGGCTCTGTTACGCTCTCAGGGCCATGAAGTGATTCCTTACGACCTGGCTTCTTGCGGTGACAACGTGGATCCAGAGGTGACATTCATTGACGAGGCGGCTGAGATTCAGAAAAAGCTAGTTCCTCTGCTGGACGAAGGCAGAGAGGCTGTGATTTTCTCGCACAGCTATGGATCTTTGCCGGCGACGCACTCTACAGAGGGCCTCACCGCTGTTGAGCGCGCTGAGAAAGGTCTCAAGGGCGGGATCATTGGAGTTGTCAATCTTGCGGGCTTTGCGTTTCCTGCTCGTGGGGTGGGGATCCTAGGGGATGACACTATTGTGCCACCTCAGCCGTACCAATCCGTTGAGGTAGGCTCATTCTTTGTTGTTCGCCATTAGCCACTAACTAACTAAAATTTAGAATGGTATCACTTACCTGAAAGAAGAAGCAAAACCACTGTTCTTCAACAATCTGAGTCCCGACGAGGCCGATACCGAATGGGCTAATTTACATCAGAAACAAACGCGGAAAACTTTCACCCGCTTCCCGCAGTATGTGGAATCGGAAATTAAGTGTCCGAAGTTCTATATTCTGTGTACGAAAGACGTGTGTGTCCCACCCGCGTTTCAAGAACAGATGGCCAGTCTTGGGGGATACACTGTCGTTAGACTAGATGCGGGTCACGATGCCTTTTTAACTGCTCCAGACGATGTGGTGGCGGTCGTGTCAAAAGCTGCTTCAAGTGGCCAGTAGATATTGTACCTACGTCTCGTTTCTCTCTCGGTTGTTCTTTGTCTCTAAACAACTCACATCAAATATTCAACGGCGAAGAACTTCCACTCCCATTAGCAATATACCCTGTAACAGCTACCCCATCGTGAGCGCACCTCTATTGGCTTTTGAGCAAATGCCAGATCTTTACCGCGGCCTAAATCTAGTACGTACAGGTGCATACTAGCGGGAGCCAAAGAAAAACTACCTCTAGATTCCCATTGCTGCAAGCAAGGTAAGCATAGGCACTTGATATGCAAAAGTGTATTGTATGCGCAGAGAGTCATGCCACGACTATAGCGGGTACAAGACTACTCGCTTGTTCTTAGGAGAAGGGGCGAAGAAGACAAAACGGAAACATAGGCCCACATCATCATTCGCTTCGGTGTGGCACAGCAAAGAGACCTCGCTAATTTCGTCCAGAATAGAGAAGAGGAAAAGCAAATAACGAAAGAACCTCAATGGTGTGACATTGTAGTTCATCTATACCTCCATAGGTCGCGATCGCTCATATGAAAAAAAGGGTAAAATGCCAAAAGTTATATACTACTCTGCGCTGAGAGCGAGACATGCGTCGACGGCTAGACCAACTCTGTTGTCAAAACTATCAGTACAAGACTAGAAATCAATGTGGGGACGAAGTACTTACCTTCCCTCCTTCATCTTGACCACGTCGTCAATGATATCGCGGTCTAGGTTGGGAAACATGTTCGAGAGGGTCTCGACGACAGTGTCATGTTCGGCACGTTGGATGCGGCGCGCTTCAGCGTCCTCGGCGCTGGCCTGGCGCGCCGCTGCATCTTGCGCGTCGAACGAAGGTGCCAAGTTCTGACGAACTTTCCCCCGTTACCTTCTCGCTCTTGGCGGGAACGCTCGTCGTCCACACGTCGACTGTCATCGTTGCTTGTGCGCGGGGGTTGGTAGACATTAGGGGTCAGGCGGGGCGGTTGAGGTGTTGTGGCGGGATGAAGTGGATGTTCCTGCGGCGTAGTGGAAGATCCGGAATCTGGCTCATCTGAGAACATGCGGCCGATGGTGGAGAGCGGTTTCTGAATTGTTCGTAGGAGACCGGCAACTGGGGCGGAGGATTCTTCGTCTGTTGACTGCGATACTTCTTTGCGGCTTGCTCCAGCTCCAGCTCTGGCTGGTGGTTGTGGAGACACTCTGGCAGGAGTGGATGGCTGGTCGGTAGGCTTATCTTCCAGAGACTCGGTTGCGCGGTTCTGTTGAGCGATTGCCGAGACGGCAGCTTCCACATTGCGTTCAAATTCTTCGTCACTGACCGTTAGGCTGGTGCGGTCGAGCGTCTCAATGAATTGAATGGCTCCGGACTGCGATGAATGTTAGCTGCATGGCTGAGGCAAATAGGTGAACAAGGACATACCAGAGAAGACAGGTAGTATCCTGCCTCTCCGCCCAGCTTCTCTTGGTTACGGAATCGTAGAATGTACTGAATGTTGGAGACAAGATGGTCCGGGTTGGCATGCAGCACCACATAGATCAAAAGCGGAACAAATGCATCGGCGGAGGTGTCGGCCTTTCTAGAGTTCTTCAACAGGCCGAAGATCACCTTGCAGCAATTCAAAATGCAAATAACCTTATCTCGAGGTGCCCGATAGCCATTAATTTTCAAGATCTCTGATGATCAGGTTAGAAGATCGTTTCATAAGGTCAAACTTGAAAGACATACCCTGCTGTGCCAGATTCAAAAACCTGCGCCCGCCACCGCTCACTGGCGCGATATCCAAATGCTCCTCACTGACCCAACTGTATATGCGAATTTTCTGGGCTAGAATATCATCTCGCTCAATGTCCTCCTGGTGTTGACCGCGTCGCCATGGACCATGAAGCCTCTCTATCTCTTTCCTTCGACTTCGGCTAGCACTCCTAGGAATGGTTGGAGGCGCTGGGATAGCCGGGGAAAACGTCTGCGAATACAGGCGGTTCATGACCAGTTTCTCCATTCCTTCCTTGGCGTTATCGAATTCACTATCCGACACGTCCCGCCAGACCTCGCAGATGGCCATTTTGTTGGTTATAAATGCCAGAAAATCGCTGATAATCTTGACCTGCTCGTGAACCATCCATTGTCGCTTGCCGAATTCCAGGAGGAATGAACGTAGGAATTTAGCCACGGGGTCGGCGGTGCGGTGACGCAGCTGCTCCAGGAACCGGTGAAAATCAAAGGGTTGGTCTGGTTCGGGCTCCGGTAGCGGTGGGGCAGTCGAGGCCGATGCCTGTCGAGTGAGCACTGGCTCTTCATGACCTGCTTGATTCTGAAGGAGTTTAGGGGCATTCGGGATGGACTGGTTGTCCGGCGATATAGTAGAAGGAGCTCCCGGTTCGACGGTTTTCATATGATCCAAACTGGACTTTCGCGGTGGAAAGTAAGACTGGGCGCCACGAAACTGCTCCGCCAACTCCATCCGAGGAGACATGATCTCGTCCTGGCCGGTGCTTCGCGCAGGGTCCTGGAATTGTCCCAGGATGCTTTGGATCTCCGGCTGCGAATCATTGTCTTCCCGAGCTCCTTCGCCTTGGCCGCCTCGTTTCACCTCATACTTGTTGTCTCTAGGCACATCCGGCAGCTCTTTCTCGGAGCTAGGCGCGGAGTTTGGGTCGCCAGTCGAGTTCGGCGCGGACGTAGGAGCCGCAGACGACGGTTTGAGGTATGCATCGTCTTTCTCAGGGGGAGGGGGTGGAGGAGTGCTCGTACTAGAAGACGGTGGGGATTCTGATGTGATGTTGGCCGAAACTGACAGTCCTTCCATTCGTTCGAGGGGCGGCTCGGGCTGAGGCGGGATGGAGGATAACGGTTGCGTGGCGGTTGGAGGGTTTGTCGCAGTCGCTCCGGTTTCCGAGGACTGGGATTCCTGAGCTGCTTCGACATTCATGTCGCTTGGTACCGGAACCTCGAGCTGCTTCGAGGCATCGTTCTGCGTTGCTTGGGGTGCAAGTTCAAGCGGGACGGATGGCCCGGAGCTCTCTGGTGCTTCCCCGTGGGAGATGTGGTCGTCCCCCTTTCTCGGAGGGGTCGAGGCTTCGGTGGTCGACATCAGCTAGGCTATGCATGCGCGCGCCAATGCTGAAAAGGTGGGGGAACGCTGTGCTCGGAAGCAACGTGGGGGGAAAGCTGGCGCATTATGATTATTATCAGTCGAGGGCCATATTGTTGACCCACGAGTGGATCATCGTTCGACCGAGGCCCGCTTACCTCTTTTTTCGCGTCGGAAGCTGGATCTGAGTAAATGTCACCCAGTCTGAATGAAAGGATGACCTTTCTAAGAGTGACAAGAATATCGATGGTCCATTGATTGGGTGGTCACGTGGATTGCTTTTTCCTTTCCATCATGTGCGGCATCTTCTGCTCACTTGGTGCGGCACCCATACACCCAACCCCAGAAACACAGCGTCTGCTGGTATCCCGAGGACCAGACAGTATCTGCACTCACACGGTTCACATCAATGGAGTGCAGTCCTGGCACCTCACCTTCATCTCCACCGTACTGTCACTGAGAGGCGACCATGTCTACGCGCAGCCTCTAGTAGACCCTGCCACGCAGTCTGTGCTGTGTTGGAACGGTGAGGCCTGGAAGATCGCCGGGGAGCAGGTCCAGGGCAATGACACAGAGCACGTCTTCAACTTGTTTCTACGAGCTGTGACACTCGCTGATGGTGATGAGGATCGTAAGCACGCTCTTCACAAGCTGGCCAATGCCATTGCGAGCATCTCTGGGCCCTTCTCCTTTGTGTTCTTTGACGCGCACAACTCAAGACTCTTCTTTAGCAGGGATTGCCTCGGCAGAAGATCTCTCCTGCAGGGGATTGACGAGAATGGCAGCTTGAAAATCGGCAGTCTCTGTGATGGATCTTCCTTGTCACTGGGATTTGAGGAGGTCGGCACTGATGGCATTCATATGATTGATCTGAACCCCGGTTCGGATCTGCCACAGGCAGGACAAAAGTCTATCACGGAGATGTTCAAGATTGAGACTCTGCCATGGAGCTCGGATCCACAGCCTCCAATTGGGCATGTGGTTAGTTCCGTCATATCAACCTGGAGAGCACCACAATTGACAACGCTACAGAAATCTCCACTCCCACCCATGAACATGTCAATTCCAACGGAGCAACCCCCGTCACTAACGACAGACTCTCAATTTGTCCAAGACCTCGAGACGCGACTCGGTGAATCACTGAAACTAAGAATCCAAAATGTCCCCGAGCCTCCAGGGTATGTTCGAGGCCACAGCGCCAAAATCGCTGTACTTTTCTCCGGCGGTCTAGACTGTACGCTGCTGGCGCGACTCTCACACGATCTTCTTCCTCTGGACGAACCCATCGACCTGCTTAATGTGGCTTTTGAGAATCCACGAGTAGTAGCAGCAGCAACAAACTCCAATCGTCAAAAATCTTCTTCTCCACCACCATCACCTCCCTCTATTTATGAAGCCTGCCCAGATCGAATAACCGGTCGTTCCGCACATCAGGAACTGCAAACCTCCTGCCCCGGCCGTATCTGGCGTTTTATCGCCATTAACATCCCATACGACGAAACATTAGCGCACCGGGACCAAATCAAGCGCCTAATGACACCCCACAACACAGAAATGGATCTATCAATCGCATGTGCGCTCTACTTCGCAGCCCGCGGCAAAGGCACAATCCAAACCCAACCCACCACCTCCGCCTCCTCGGCGGGAGAGGACCACTACACCACCTGCGCGCGAATCCTCCTCTCAGGGCTAGGCGCCGACGAGCTCTTCGCCGGCTACGGCCGACATGGGGTCGCATTTGCAAAACACGGGTTCGAGGGCCTTGTCTCAGAGATCCATCTCGACGTCAGCCGGCTCGGACAGCGTAACCTCGGCCGTGACGACCGCGTCCTCTCCCACTGGAGCCGTGAGACGAGGTTTCCCTACCTGGACGAGGAATTCGTCGCGTGGGTGCTCCGCGCTCCTGTATGGGAGAAGTGCGGGTTTGGTTTACCTTTACACGTGCCTCTAGAAGAGCAGCAGGTCGTCGACGACGGTGGCCGCAGGCCAGATGCTGAGAAGTTGGCTCTTCGGCTGGTTGCTGTGCGGTTGGGATTGCGATCTGTCTCGCTGGAGAAGAAGCGTGCGATCCAATTTGGGGCAAGGACGGCGAAGATGGAAACGGGGAGATCGAGGGGGACTGATACCCTGAACTGATCTTTACTTCTCTATCACGTTCCTCTCTGCACCTCATGCCCCAATCATATACATCCTTTCCAACACAGCATCCCCCACTACCTACCCTCACCCCCCTTACCAACATCAAAACAATCTCCAGCAATGATGACAAAACCAAGAATCAGATACTTCCGAAATCACATCCCCCTTCTTCCTCTCCTCTTGTCTGTGTTCTATTTTCTCCTTCCTTCCCTCCTTTCCCTCCTACACTCTTCATCCAAACACCCTATCCCATCTGTATCCACCCATCCATCCCGGACGGACGAATACATTTACTTTCCTGTCTTTTCCTAGGGCTGGACCGGATAGATGGCCTGCCTGCGTCCCTTTACCTTCTTTCGAGCAACAGCAGTTCCCGGACGGCGAGGGGCTCATTGAAGTTAAGAAGGTTCGGGCAGGGTCTTTTATCTATCTGGGCTTGGGGGAAGAAGGAAGGGTTGGGATGGGGTGGAAGAGGGAGGGACTGGGGAAGGAAGAAGGGGGATAATGCAGGCTTGAGAGGATTGTGGGAGCGGGAGATGGATGTGGTTGATGAGGGGTTGAAAGGCAAGTCTGAGCTGGATTATAATACAATCCCTGGACTGAAAGCAGCAACATCAGTCGATGTCGTTAATCTAGAGAAAGAAAAAGTGATAGAATATAGACCAGTACTACAGTCATTCTCGAAATCGCCTTGACCAAAACACACTGAAAATCTGTCTGCGTTATCTAAAAAGGATCTAGTGTCTAGCAAAAAAATGCGAGAGTCTCAGCGAATCAAACGTGAAGAATAGAACCCGTCCCGAAGCACAACCAAGACATATGGTCGATCGCGACACAGCGCAAGTACGTGGGCGGTACTCTGGGGGTAGCCATAGCAGATTTTCCGAGTTCCAAGTGATGCATGTGCCATTAGAACTTATACCATAACCTTCAAATCGCCCCACTTTGGGGGCGGTGGTGTTGGTCGGTCCCATATCTGAAACTGAAGATAAACAAAGTGTACCTGTGTCAGTTTCAAGATATGAGTGACTACTGTCGAATGATTTTAAAGAGTTGATTCTTTCAACCTTGAGGGTCTGGAGGCACTGGCCGCTGCTGGCATCCCACATCTTGACGGCGTGATCGTTCGAAGCCGAGGCGAGGAGCTTGGAATCGTGGGAAAAGACGACTGAGTGGACCCAGCCGCTATGGCCCTCGAGGGTCTGGAGGCACCGGCCGCTGCCGGCATCCCACACCTTGACGGTGCGATCAGGCGACGCCGAGGCGAGGAGCTTGGAATCGTAGGAGAAGACGACCGAGTTGACCGAGCCTCTATGGCCCTTGAGGGTCTGGAGGCACTGGCCGCTGCTAGCATCCCATACCTTGATAGTGAAGTCGTCCGAAGCTGAGGCGAAGAGCTGAGAATCGTGGGAGAAAACGACCGAGTTGACCCGGCTACTATGGCCCTCGAGGGTCTGGAGGCACTGGCCGCTGCTAGCATCCCACATCTTGGCGGTGTGATCGTTCGAAGCTGAGGCGAGGAGCTTAGAATCGTGGGAGAAGACGACGAAGTGGACTAAGCCGCTATGGCCCTTAAGGGTCTGGAGGCACTGGTCGCTGCCGGCATCCCACACCTTGACGGTGCGATCAGGCGACACCGAGGCGAGGAGCTTGGAGTCGTGGGAAAAGACGACCGAGTGGACCCGGTCGCTATGGCCCTTGAGGGTCTGGAGGCACTGGCCGCTATCGGCATCCCATACCTTGATAGTGAAATCGTCCGAAGCCGAGGCGAGGAGCTTGGAATCGTGGGAGAAGACGATCGAGTTGACCGAGCCTCTATGGCCATCAAGGGTCTGGAGGTACTGGCCGCTGTCAGCAACCCACACCTTGATGTTGCGATCGTACGAAGCCGAGGCAAGGAGCTTGGAATCGTGGGAGAAAACGACTGAGTTGACCCAGTCGCTATGGCCCTCGAGAGTCTGAAGATACTGGCCGCTGCTAGCATCCCACACCTTGACGGTGCGATCGTCTGAAGCTGAGGCGAGGAGCTGAGAATCGTGGGAGAAAACGACCGACTTGACCCGGCTACTATGGCCCCCGAGGGTCTGGAGGCACTGGCCGCTGCTAGCATCCCACACCTTGACGGTGCGATCTTTCGAAGCTGAGGCGAGGAGCTTGGATTCGTGGGAGAAGACAACCGAGTTGACCCAGTCGCTATGGCCCTTGAGAGTCTGGAGGCACTGGCCGCTGCCGACATCCCACACCTTAATGGTGCGACCAAGCGACGCCGAGGCGAGGAGCTTGGAATCGTGGGAAAAGGCGATGTAATGGCCCTCGAAGGTCTGAAGGCACTGGCCGCTATCGGCATCCCATACCTTGATAGTGCAATCGTCCGAAGCCGAGGCGAGGAGATTAGAATCGTGGGAGAAGACGACCGAGTTGACCCGGCTTCTATGGTCCTCGAGGGTCTGAAGGCACTGGCCACTGTCAGCAACCCACACCTTGATAGTGAAATCGTTCGAAGCCGAGGCGAGGAGCTTGGAATCGTGGGAGAAGACGACTGAGTTAACCCAGTCGCTATGGCCCTCGAAAGTCTGGAGGCACTGGCCGCTTCTGGCATCCCATACCTTGATGGTGCGATCGTTCGAAGCCGAGGCGAGGAGCTTGGAATCGTGAGAGAAAGCGACCGACTTGACCGATTTGCTATGGCCCTCAAGGGTCTGGACGCACGCACTCCAACCCTTTTCCATAGTTGGTTTTCTAACTATCCAAGCTGGTTCCTGTGTTTGGAATTGAGTCCTTGTTTTGCTGCTGGTTGGGCTAAATACCAATCCTGAAGCGTATACTTGAAGCGGCTGATTCTCAATAGCTGTTCTATGGTATCGGATAAATCGGCATGCATCTCGAACTTTATCAATGAGCTGCTCGTCCTGCGTTGTTGTCTAAAATAATTACGTTAAAAAGATCCTATGGCCGCACTTGTGGAAACAGACCTTTAGCAAACTCTCGAGTCTTAGCATCGAAGTTACACCATCTGATATGCTTCTTGATAGGCTAAGAGCCTCGAGCCAATGAAGATAGTCCTGGCGCAAGAACATCCCAACTAAACCACTGTCCAGAAGGTCCTCGATCGCGTTTTGGCTAGGACAGCATTTGTTTAGATGATCAACCCAATAGACACACGCATATCGTATTGTGGCTAACGGGTCTGGATCCGGCTGGTTGACCTGGTCGATCGGATATCCAGGGGCGACTAGGCCGTAGATATCACGTTGCAGTGTCCTAGCAATTGCATGCATCGACTTCGAGAAGATGGAATAGTGTACCTTTTCAATTCCGTTAGGATAGATCTCATCGGATGCTTTTCGCAGGAGAAAGTCCTTGGCTGACTGATGAATTAAGGAGATTGTCCGTTCTCTGAGCGAGAAGAAAGAGCCACAAAGCTCTATAATCTCTGCTAGCTCGTCTGTGATTTCTTTAGGTAAGTCGATACAGGACGATAATTCATCCAGCGTGATAGGGCGGGAAACGGTCATAGCAACGCCGAGAAGAGACTTGCAGAGCCCCGCATCATCTGATTCGCTGATTTGGTTGAACATTCGCCTATAAAGCTCATCAAGACCGGGCGGAAATCCCTCCAACTTCTTCTGCACGTGTCTCTTAGGGACGTCGGTAAGTTCCCTACAAACCAAGGCGACCCAGAGGAACGTGCCATTTGCCTTTGATATCAAGTGATGCTGGACCACATCCCGTATTTCGGCACTGTAATTGTTCCTCTCTGCCAACTTATTTATTTTATGCTGGATGAATGAGTTAACAGCAGCCGACAAAATGTCCTCGTTTAACTCAAGCCGAAGCTTTATTTGCGTCGTGTTATCGAGGTCTTTCTCAATGCTCGGCCAGTTGCGGCTAGAGACGATCCATTTCACGTGCGAATGAGCTGACGACTGCTGAACAAGAAAATCAAGAAGTTGGCTCAGGCCTGAAGTGCACTCGTCAAGTGCATCAATAATAAAGTAAGTGCGTTGCAAGTGCGCATCCTCTAGAATCTTAGTGAAGGCTCTGAGCAATGCGTACCATGCATTCTCTCCCTCGAAGGAGCCATCGCGAACATGGGTGATGAGGGAGGGTTGTTGCTGCACAAGCATATATATAAGTCCCCGCAGCACTGCTGTCGCATTATTGATGCGGTCGTTTGCAGCTTGGCAGAAAAAGAACGAGATGTTAATGTCATGTATAGCCACCTTAGATAGCTCATCAATAATCCCGCAAAGCAACATTGTCTTGCCTTTTCCAGGATCACCTTTGATCCAGAGAAGCTGGCCACATCTCGCGTCCCTCCACCTCTGAAAATCGACATGGTCGAGCACCCAACAATATGAGTCTCGGAGAAGACCACCTTTGTCCTCCTCGATTCGGGCTTTATCAAGGCTAGGATCGGTGGCGTTGAGAGTGTCTCGGCAGCGTCGGTCTTCCGCATTAGATAAGCGTTGCTCGGTCTTCTCTAGTGTATCCTTTTGGCTTCGGGATATCCTCACAAGCTCCTGAATATTATCGAAAATATCTTTTAGGGCCTCGTAAGATCTTTTCGCTTCCCCGGCCAGCTTCTTCAGCTGCTGCACACCTGTGGCGGACAAAGCCTTCTCAAACATTTTCTCCAGTTTTGCCTCTTCCTCCTTGAGGTGACCCAGTTTATCGTTCCAGCTGTCGTAGTTGACGACGCCCTTGAAGTAGCTTTTGGTCTGACTGCGATAAAACCTTATGACACTCTGCACCTGGAAGTCAATAATGAGGTTATACAGGTCCACCACACGTTCCATCAAGTCATTCTTCAAGCCAGACTTCATATCCTCGGGTAACAGTAGTGACTCCATCTCGACGTAGTAGCGCATTTGCGACGTGACATATGTAAATCCCTCCTTATTGGCAGTGTCGGCAGCGGCCGGGTTTTTTAGGAGGGGAAGGACGAGTGAGATGCCTGCCGTCACAGCCGGCGCATAAGGGACATCTTTGACCGCATCTTTGACGTATTGTTGGGCCCAATCCACAGCCTCGCCAATCTGAGCCACCCCGTCCTGCAGACCGATCTCATGTCCTAGCATTGTCACCTTAACCTTCTTATCTTCCATGTGTTTCAGACCTAGTTCGGCTATCTGTTTCAGTTTCTCTCTGCGCGCAGCCGCATCATGTTGGGGAATTTGGTTCCTAATATCTTCGGCGTCTTCTTCCTGGTTCGGGGCCGATAGAGAGCTCGCCTTAGCTATATAGTGTCATTAGCACGGCTGGGGAACAGGTTCATTACATTCAAGGCTACCTCTGATGAGCACTCGAGACAAGAGGTCCTCATATCTTGATACTAGCTCAGGCTTTTCTTGCTTCAGAGAATCATATGCTTTGTCCCAGAGAGAAGCAGGAGTAGATCCAGCGTCTATGGTATCTGCAGATAGGGGTTGGGTTGGATTCGGGTCGTTAGAAGTCTCATTTCCAGTCACTCCCGTAAACTTGGTTTGAGGCATGTTCTCGGAGGTGACGGAGATCAAGGTAGAAGGATCTGTGGTTGACCGATTGGTAACTGAAGTTGCAGAAATCGACCCTGTAACGCTGTCACCGTGGAGGGTGACTGGTCCTATGGACATCAATAGTGACAATATTAGTTTGGGAGTTTTCCCGTACCATCTAATTTTGCAGACACATTGTCATTTTGACCCTTTGCCTTCGTCGAATCTCCCTTCCAAAACCGCTTCAGCCGAGACATGGCACGTCGTTAGTTGCCTATAGTCGTTGTAATTGCCCCGCTTAGGCAGTAGAGACCTTTTCCATAGACGGAGGAAATGCAAGATTGATTCGAGGGCGTTTCAATGGTCGGGGTTTGATCGAAGCTAAACAAATGAACGTCTCTGTTTTAGAGATCGCGTTAGCGTCCTGGCCTTGGCGTTCCACGAACAAAGTCCAAAGTAGGTCTTAATCAGGCCGGACCGGTCCGCTCCTAGCGTTCCAAGGTAGCTTATAAAAAGATGATTCAAGAAATATGACTTTAGGATTAGGTTTACACTGCTTTCGCGGAAGGGTCTAACCTTGGTAGCCTCGAGCAGTAGTGAGGAGGTGGCCTCGCGGGCACCAATCACAGGTTATTCGGAATATTCATATTCCTGTATATTATAGGTACGTAGAGTTACAAACCAAAATTACATACCTGATGTCTTGTAAGTGCTTGGGTGATCCACGGTAGCTAGAATCTTCCACGGAAATGCAAACAGTTCAAACAAAAAGCATCGGTAGTGGATATCTCCCCTCTCTCATCCACGCGGCGAACGGCACCATCTTAATCACCGTGAAAATTGGAACCACTAATAGGATGCTACGACGCTTAAACTACTATACAACAAGGAGTTTGACGAGAGAGAACTTGAAGGGGCTTTCGATATGCTGGAGACGACAGTTAAGACCGCCAGCAAAACCGACGCCGTCAGCAGTTTCACGGGCCTCTGGAAAGGTCTACTACCATTTCCTGACCGCTACTTTACGAAATTCAAGGCATTTCTGCAAGTTTTCCTGTTTGAAACAACTACGAAATGATATGTGTGGTCATAACCGCCGCCATTACAAGCGAAAGGGAAAGGCAGGTGCTTTTTAGGAAGGTAGGGCGCCGCTCACGGGCGGCTACGGTAGGTTGGACTAGCTTATAGGATTGGATGTTTCCTTTCCATCAACATTAGCGGAAGCCCTTAGCTGCATTGGTCACTCTCCAACGAACCGTGGAGAAAAGGATCGACTTGTGGGGTCCACACTAACGGACCCGGCCGCACTATGATACATGTGATCTTTGGCTGGATGATCGACGGTTTCGTCCGATCACTTATTTCAGTTGACCCTTGATCCAGAAAAGGCATAGCGACTAAAGTTTTGGAAAAGCACAAACGGAGTCATTGCTCATGCATCATGACGTATGCCAAGGCTCGGAACTGGTTTAACTTAACCTACTTCTAAATCGATTCACAGAACATGTAACCTACCTGGGTAGTACTTCACGGGATCGAGGTATGGACTAGCAGTGTAACATGACGTAGATTTTACTGTACGTAGTAATAAAGAAACCTGTAGAAAAGGTATAAATAGAGATTTCTTCCTCTGTAAGGCATTAATCTAATCAACTTTCAAATTATCAACTTAAGTTACCAGAATCATTTCCCAATTTTGGTACTTTCATCATATCTTGAGTCAAGATACTCCAAATATTCGCCTTCCTGATATTCCATCAATATGGACGTTAAGATCAGCGACCCGGCAGAAAACGGATATTACACAGTCCAAAGCGGTGACACCCTGTCGAAAATAGCGAAAAATATTCTCGGCGACGCCAGCGCATGGAAGAAAATATTCGACGCGAACAGGCCCATGCTTGATCAGCCAGAGGAAGTTTATGCTGGAATGGTCCTTAAAATTCCACCAAAATGAGAGCCCAAAATTGGGGGATAAGACATCCCATACGAATGTGGTATATAGTGCAGCGAAGCTGGCGCTCGGCAGCCACGTGATATATTCTGGCCTTACAGACGGGGCGTCGAAATGGTTGGAGAGCGGAACTACTGTATCCTAGATTCTATCATCATACACATGCCCAATATACAGAAGAGGATATGCAACGTTCGATTGCTTCATTATTCTACTCGGTTGGTGCGCTCGGCTCCGTGCTGGCCGAATTCTACCCCGGTTCTCCTGTCGGTCTGTCAGTTCTGACCTGACATGCCATTGTGCGCCTTATTCTCCCGCTCCAATAGTTAATCGATATTTACCATAGCTTTTGATTAGCGATCAAGGCAAAAAAAAAGGCAATATGTATGGGATACTGTATGTACTCAACTATAGTTCTTAATGTCAAGACCTGCGTTTCAGAAATGTCCTCTAGCACTTTGTTCCCTTGCTCCCACCTTGTCAACCCACCAGCCAAGGAAGTTATGAAACCCTTGATCAGGATTGTCTGCGTAAGACTGCCAATGTCGCCGAATGATCCAACAGTCTTCTTTGACCGCTCTTTGCGATGCAAGGCATCGCTGATCGTGGACCGGGTAATAAATGCGTCGAATTGATTCAAAAAGAAATTTAAACATTGATGCTACCAACCCATGCCACCTTTATGAGCTACTACTCAGCCTACTCTTCAGGGCAGGGATAGATCACCGCATAACACTGCCCAGCATTCTTGCAACACGAACTCCGGACAATCTTCGAGTTTGCGGTGTTGCTCGCCAAAAACCCTCAATTTGAGCGCGCGAAATTTCGCTGCAGTAATTGCGCTACATCTCCTCTACTATCAGTCCTGCATACCGCAAGTATGCCTCTGCGTTTTGCCCCCTTGTGTCGATCGTGTCAACACACCATTCCAAGAAGGTATCGAGTCTTTGGCCAGAGGGTTTTTCGTAGGACTGCCAATGGCGCCGAATGAAGGCTTTTAGTTCAGGAAAGAACTCCCCAATGAGATTCAAGCCAGGAGAATATGGAGGCAGGTATACTAGCTTCACATCGGCTTCTGAACACACCCGCTCTATTCGGTCAGAGTGATTAAATGATGCGTTGCAGCCTGATAGCTCAATTATTAGGTACGAAGCTTATCATTCTATTTGGAGCAAGGTAATACAGTACTATCGACTCTATCACGGAGTCTCTTCAAGGTTGGCCGTCTAAACTATCCCTGAATATTGACTTATTTGTCTCGGAGGTTGCTACATAATCTGAAAACGTTTGACCTAAAATTTCCAAATGACGCAACACGGGGCAATTTTCATCAAGGGCAGCATTACCAGGACTGTGGAATGTCTCCTACCCATATCTCGAAATTTTTTGCTGATGGAATCGGTTTAAACAGGCTGCTAGGAAGTAAGGAGTAGTGAGTAGTTGGCGTGGCTGCTGCGAAGGTGTGTGATTCGTTCGCTTACTACGTATGTACGTAGCTTTTTTGCGACTGCCCGTGAATCGATGCAGTGAGAATAACTGCGAGCCACGCAATCAATTTGTGACGTATTTGAGAATATTATTAACAAAAAGAGTGCCTAAACATATTGTCCTCCTCTTTATATTCCATGCTGGGCAGAGCACCCAGCCTCTAAACTCCAACTCAATAATACTTTATATCATCCGAACTTCTCTACTTCGAGTATCTATCTAATAAGATGTCCACACAGTCCACACAATACGATAAAATCGGAAGCGGCTACAATTCCATCAAGCAACTGCCCTCTGACTTGCTTGACACTGCCACCCTACTCGCCCACCTTGGAAATATCCAGGGAATGGATGTACTTGACCTCGCCTGCGGTACGGGCTTCATGTCTGGCAAAGCAATTGAGCACGGGGCTCGACGAGTGGTTGGAATAGATATTTCGTCAGGCATGATTCAAGCTGCACGCCGCCAGTTTGAAAGCGATAGCCGCTTCGAGTTCTACACTGCAGATTGCAGCAAGCCAATCAATATGGGCAAGTTTGACGTTGTCTTCGCATGCTGGCTTCTCAATTATGCCTCCAGTGTTGAAGAGCAGTTGGCAATGTGGCAGAACATTCTCGATCACTTGAAGCCAGGTGGCAGATGTATTGGCGTGGTGCCGAATTTCGATATGCTCGAGGCTCCATTCCCTTCAGGGTATCAATGGGGAATTGAGGCGAAAGTCTTGAAGCATGTCCGTGGAGGCGTGAAGCTTCAGTTCACTGCAGATATCTGTCCCCACTTCACATTTGAATGCTATATGCTTCAACGAGGAGTGTATGAGTATTGCTCCCGGAAGGTGGGACTCACTGACATAGAGTGGCTGGATCCAATTGATCCGAAAGATCCTCGGATAAATTTTAAAGCTTTGTCACGCAACATGAATTCCCGGTGCTTTCAAGTCTGGTGTACAGACGAGTGAACGGCGTGCCCTCAAGCATGGAAGTTAGGGATGGCTTTATACGGACAAGTTGGTTGATATGATCATGGTAGAACATTGGTGGACTGGGTTCAAGTAGGAACCTTTGCTATCGAGGAGCGTGGGCTTACACGGCAATTTTATGATGCAGTTCAGATGGACGACGCAAATGAAGTCCTAAAGTACTTACTTTCTTACTATCTAACTGCAACGAATGCGATATCCCACTAGGGGGTCTATATCAGCATCAATAAGTCTTCCAATAGCAGGTCCAGTAGATATACTTCATCCACATGAGATTAATGCATGGTACGGTTGAGATACCCCATACCACGGGAGATGTTCTATATCAGAGCAAGCTATGAGTGTATCAAATAGTACACTACCAGGGCGAATATAGTCTAGCGGGATCAATTTAGCATCAAAAGAAAGGTTGGTTGAATAAGAGAACATGCGCAGAGGGCAGGTTGAAATACCTTCGAGACTTAGCGTTTAATACGCCAATATTCGGTGGTTACAGCATCAGAGCTGAGATATGATGCCGAAATACATACAAACTGTAAAGAAAGTTAATGTCTTGGCTGACGGTCGTATGAGATCATTCTTCATCCCGCATCAACTGAGCAGTATCAAATGGGGAGAACATAATGTAAGCAACAGACCCCTATTGGCCAATCTGCCTATCTAGCCGACCTCGAGAGCCGGAATTAAATACTAATCGGCCACTACTTTAGTCTAGCCCCGGTACTGGTAGGCTTGGCACGGCTATCTGTTTTGTGGCTAATTTCCCGATTTCCGGAAGTACTGTACAGCCCATGAACAAATCTATAGTCTACGAGATCATACAAGGGATGATGAGTATAGCGAGCGGAAATAATAAAATTATCAAGTAAACAAAACCAAAACAATATAGCCACGAGTCAATCCCATCTAATGGGAGACAGTCAGAACCGGCCAAACCCGAAAAGGAAACCAAAATATCAAAAGAGTAATAAGAATAAGACGAAAGACGTCCAGATGTGCGAACACATAAAACTTTTGTGCAGGGTTCAGGATCAGTTAAGACCCTGGACACCTCCTGTGGACGTCAAGTGAAATGAAAATGACTCGACCCACGCCCACGACAATCCCTGTAACCAGGAAAATGACAGAACATCAAACAATAACGCAGACGCATATCACATAAACAAACAACATCGAAAGACAAAACAACTATTGGTAGCTTTCCTGAGCCTGCAGCTTGGACTTGAGATACTCGATCTCCTGCTCTCGTTCAGCGAGCAGCTCCTCGAGCTCGGCAATGCGGCGCTCTGAGCCGGCCTGGCGCTCCATCTTGCGGGCACGCGACTTGCGGGCCGCTTCTGTGTTGCGAGCACGCTTGGCGGCAATGGGGTCGCTCTCGTCGTAGGTGACGGGGCTGAGAGGCTTGCGCGAGCGAGCATTGACACCGGCGACGGACGAGGGCCGGGTTGCGGGGGACTGCTTGGTGGTGGCCGAGGCAGTCCGCTTCATGGGAGCCGGCGACAGAGGAGCCACGGGGGCTGCAGGCTGCGCGAACTTGGGCTCGGCCAGCGCCGCGTCAAAGGCGTTCACGGCGTCGCTGTCGTGGAAGAGAGGCGACCAGGCCTCGTGGCCGGAAACCAGGTCGACGTCCGTGAACATCGGCGAGGGGTTCTGGCTGAAGTTGCCAGGCGAGTCGAAGGACGGGGTGCTGAGATCCGTGAACGAAGTCGACGGAGGCACCGAGGAGTCCATCATCAGGTCCTTGGGCGAGATGGTGCCCGTCGGAGCGTCGGTGACAAGCTCGACCCCGGCCTCTGAACCCAGCGGGAACTGGTCAAAGGCGAATGGGTGAGGGGACTTGGCACCCTCCATGAGGTCGGTCGAGGACAGACCCAGAAGGGCGTCGTAGTCAAAGTCGTAGTCTGTGGGAGCGGGGTTAGCCATGTGGCTAAAAATGCGATCGTCGGAGACGAAAATACCTTGTTGGATGTTGGGGGTAGACATGATGCGAGGATATGCGCGCGAGTGATGGTTCTTTTTTTGGTTCACGGCGAGGCCCGTGTTAAAATAAGGGACTGAAGGGCGGTTGGGGTGTGGAGAGTTCGAAGGCACCGAGGCTGGGTGACGCTTCAAGGCGTTGGGAGACCGATAAGAGGAAGACGGAGTCGACTGCTGCAAAGCAAGTCTGGCTAATCGAGGGTCTTGCACGGGCGATCCGGACCACTGTTGCTGCTGGAGATGACGTTGCAGCTGCAGAGTGAAGGAGTGTCGTCGAGCTTGATTCTGGGCCAGGAACGGCTGCAGGGCAGACGGTCTATGGGTTGTATTCACGAGTGCTGGCGCACGCGAGTCTCTGGGGCGAGGCTGCGGACGGGCGGGCGTGGTGGGGTAGAGCACAAAGTCCTCGGAGAGACTGTTGCTGTCTTCGCTGTTCTTGTTGATCGAACTGGGAGCCAAAGGCGTCGGGAGCGGGGGCGTGGGGAGCCATGATTGCTGGTGGTGATCCGTGGTGAACGACGTGACGTCGAACGGGGAAATATTGGAGGGGAGAGAACTTGAGCTACGCGAGGCGCTGCTGAAGTTCAGAGGTCCTAAGACTTCTGAAGAGTGGAGAGGAGAAGAGAGATGGGGGGGATCTATCGTGTCGTTCTCGGTGGAGAAAGACGGGCGCTGAGGCGACGAGGAGCTTAAAAAGCCTCCATGATGGATATCGTGGACAGGAAAAGTGTAGTGGTCAGAGGGGAGAATGGTGGGTTGCTGGTGGTGGGATCAAATGGTGGTTGTGTGGAAAAGATAAGCGGGATGGGAAAGGGAAGAGAAAAGAGCCAGGCATCGACGGGGGACTCAGGCACTTCTTATTCTCGCCGGGCCGGAACCAATGGCGGCGGTCACGGGGTGTGAGTCACCGCGATGGGGCCGTGGTGATTGGGTAAGCCCTAGGCAGCCGGGCCCACTGCAGGTACATCGCCCGCCGACGAGGAGTGTGCCAATACGAGATCACCACTGCGACACTCCCCGGACGACGATTACCATTACGACCCCGAACTCCGTTCTCTCTATCCCCAATCCAGTCCCCGCGCAGGGGCGAAGGCGCGTTTGATTATCTCCGGTCGCAAAGGACTACGGGAGACATTCCTGGGTCGGCTCCACCGATCCTTTCCCCTTTGCCTCCCCGCCGCGGGCTGTGTCCGTGGGCGGTGGTGCCCCTACAGTGCCCGTTTTGATCTTAGCCCTGCCGAAGGGCGTGAAAATTGACTTTGCACCCACCCCTCCCCCTCGGACATGGTTCTGGTTGAAAACTCCGACGCACACCGTGCTTGCTGCTGACCGAGCACACCCGCTCTAATTGGAGCCTCGTTTTTGGGGCTCGAACTAGGTTTCTTGGCTCGTCTGACCATTGCTGACGGGTCTCGTGGCCGATAGGATGCCATGGCGCGGAGATGGCGATTGATGGTCTCGAGTGAGAAACAGGACAACTGTCACTATCATTCCTGCGGATCTAGGCAGATGCTCTCGATCGATCGCCGGATGCCCGCCGGCGGGAACCGGTCCAGGCTACACTACCTGGTAGGCAGACATGTCTCTGCCGGCATTAAGATGAATCGAAAAGAGAGGTCAGGCCTGCGGAATGCCCGCTAAGCCTGGGACGTACATTGAGAGTGGCCTATTCGTAAGGATTATACAGCGATATTCGAACTCAGATACAGTGCGTCTCGAAACCGGTGCCACCACCCACACTCTTTAATTGTTTCTCGAACTCTAATGCCAACTCATCGTCTACATTAGGCATGGATACAGGTATATTGATATTCCTGTATCAGTATCAATATACTGAATTACCCTCATTAACAATACGTCGCCCTGTCTCGTAACTGAATTGGCTATCTAAGGCAACTAGAATTTCCCGTGGTAATGCAAAAAAATCAAACACGAGAGCCTGAAAGGGCGTCGAGAAACTGACGAGGTCACTCTCTGCCACTTCCCATGCCCAAGTGACAATTTGGAGGGTTACTTGTACTAGACATTGTAAAATAGTGACTGTCATTACCTTGCGCACCTGCAGACTACTTATGAACTGCTTATCACACTCCTCAGCCTGTCAGCCACATAGATTACCCTATGTATTTTGGGAATTGCAGGGGAATATTGGTAATTCATGCTAGTCAAGGGCTGTTAGTGGAGAATCTCTGAGCGAATCCTATTTGTATTCCACGGCTGACGCGATCATAACTCGTCTGAGATAGCTCCCCGTGATCCTTTTGTTCGGTTATTAGGAAGACGCAACGTTTTCAAGATCTCTCGTGCCGCAGCGTTCTGGCCAGGAGAAGTTTGGAGCACAGAACTAATCTCCTTGGCTTGCCGCGAGATGCGAACCCCTTCGCGATCTTGATCCAGTACGCTCAGGATTGCAGGTCTCAACTCCCCCTGGGCTATGAACGGAGCGTGGGCTCTGTTTGCCCATCTGCCAACGCCTAGCCACTCAGCTTGGACTGCGTAGTCGTAATCGCTTTGCCATTTAGGTAAAAGTAACTGGGGAACACCTGATCTATTGCAATGGCCATTGTTAGTAAACCGACTCACAGGGATTTTTTCCTCGTCGTACTCACGTCAGAGCATCATGGAAGAGGCTCCTCTCGCCACGGTGCACAATACAAGAGATGGCTTTACTGGTCAATAACAACGCGACGTCTGCCGGTTTCAGTTGCAACTTGCGCAGCCGACGGTGCGTTATATGAAACATTGCGTCAATCACGGAATGGACATCATCTGTTCGAGAGTCTTCTGTCTGGTTTCTGATATTTCACAAAACCTGGAGGTGCTCGTATTGCCGTGGAGGAATGCCAAGGAGCGTCTGTGCGATTTGACGTGCATCATCTCCTGTGAGACTTTGCAGGTCGATTAGGAGTATAGGTTGTCGGTAATCGGGCCAGCATTCTAAGCAGTCTTTCCAGAGCTGTTCTCGCCTGATCAATGATTGCGCGAGTGGTATAATTGGGCCACATGCTATGACGTTCGGGGGAACGGACATAGGATACTCGAGCTCGAGGGAAGAAGTGATGAGCACTGTGACCTCGTCTCTGTACCAATCGATAAGATTGACGGGGTTGTCCACACCATGATGTTGTCGACATGATTTCAATCTGCGTAAATGCGATGAGAACACCATTGTAAATGTCCTTTGTAGCCACAGGTAGGCATTATACGGAACAATGTACCATGGCAAAGGGGACGAGAATCCAGATCCAATGCTTTAGCCGTGTTAGTGCTAGGACATAAAGTACATGATATGTGGTACGTACGCGGGAAACTCCCGAATCATTCTGCCCGCTGGCTGCTGTGTCATGAGCACGTCGCGTAAATTACTCGCAGATAGAATCATGTATCGATATCCCAGCTGCAGCACTGCGTCATTTGCCTGTCTTAAAAGTGGGTCGATCACAACCAATGTTGGATCGACCGCCTTGATCACGTCGAGCATGCTGCGATACATTTGCAGGTACTTGGTGCCATTCCACGGTACTTGGGAGGTCGGTAAATCTTTTCGTGAAGCTGCAGCGCCGCGGAACCCGGGGGGATGCGATAAAATTGATAATCGATTCTCTTCCAATTCAAGCAACTTCGCATAAGGGGTTCCATTTAGAGGATGGAACCTGACCCGGGATAGGCCCGGAGGTAAATTCGATACCTCATCTTTCAGTTCTGGGAAAGACGCAAGATGAATATCTACGAAGGGATATTGAATAAGCGATTGGCATGTCGCTAAAACGGCCTTGGACTGCTCGTGATCAGAGTTGGTAAGGAACAGCACTTTCTGGCCAGCGCTTAGATAGGAAACGTCCGAACCCGACGAGGAAGGAAGTTGTGTACAAAAAGCAAGTTTGATAAATTTGAAAAGAAGAAAAGATATAACGAGACAGCACTTCATATCGTGCATACTCGATCGAGATGAGTTTGATGATTCTAAGGAAGGTCGTGGCTGTTAGTTATTGTGAGGCCTGTGGGGCTTAGACTTTATCAGCACATATGTAAGTGTAACGTACTGGAAGGAGGGCTTGCGATCAGCGTACTTAGCCAGAACTAAAGGGAATTGATAGGGATACTCGAAATCGATTGTTAAGATACCCCTCCCTCGGGAGGCTCTTTTGGAGGTGGGGTATGGTGATCTTGGATTTACAAGCGCATACATACTCGAAAGTACAGTACTATGCATATAATCTACGTAAGAAGTACTCGTCAAATGACAGGGGTACTTCGAAAAATCTCCCAATATAGACTAGTGTGTCCTGCTGTTGGGGCTGGTGAATCCAGCGAAGAGTGTAGTTCGTCGCACCAGTTTCGAGGTGCACTGTATATCAATATACTCTCACGGATTAGTTCACAACCCCACCTGTAACGCGCTCGACTAATCTTAAGTTTCGCCCTCAGCAATCCTTGTTAAAGTGTGTTGTCACGTTCTTGGCACACGCTTCAAGACATCAGTGATCCGATTGTCGAGTTCAATATGCAATTTAGACATCGTGGTGGTTGGTAAAGAAAGGTAGGGAGTAAAAACATTAGAAGACAATGACCATTAGGTGGAATATCCGTCAGATTGTGACGGGCCCTCACGAGCGTGAGCGGTGAGGGGTCGACTTGGGGGCGGTTACATATTCTACTGAATCCCCCTCTCCTTGCACTTCGTACGATCACGAATCCTTCTGACTCACACGCCGTACAAAATCGATCGAATAGCTTATTATGGCCAACAACCGGCTCCCAAATCCTAATCGATATATCACCGATAACGATGTAGATGGCAACTCCTTCTTTTCTACCGACTTTCCTGTATCCTTGGAAGTAGGCACGGAGCTTGGTGGCGGGCTCCAGAGGCTGGGCTACCAGACCGAGCGATCACCCGTCTCGCTCGGCAGCAAAAACGATCTCGACCACTACAAAACCGCCTTGCAGACCCCGGTCCCACTCGTCTCGCCAGGCGGCGGTGCTAACGTGTGGTATAACGACATTCCTCCCGGTGGCGAAGGCCCGATGCACCGCACCGTGAGCCTCGACATTATTATCCTGCTCATCGGCGAAGTCGAGCTCACCTTGTCTAACGACGAGGCCCGTACGATCAAGGCGGGCGATATGGTGATCCAACGATCCACGTTGCACCAGTGGCGTAACCCAAGCAAGACGCAATGGGCACGGATGGTAGGGATCATTTCGGAATGTCGGCCTTAAGCGACTGTGGACTACCACTCATGGCGTTTATTTGCATATTAAATATATGAGGGTTCGCGAGGGAACACCAACCGAGTGTTATTAGCGTCGCGATCGAACTAAAGGACAGTTGTATAGCACTTTGGGGCAAATACATCATCCAACGATCTACGACCATACTGTATTTGAATTAGCGTATTTCAGATTAAGATTCAGAAGTCAATGCATGAGAGTGAGGTGGTATCTCCGATTTCGAATATCGCTGTATCTAGAGAGCGTACACTCACAGAAATGGCATGGCGACGGATTACCCACAGTAAATTATACATTGATTCCTATACCTCTATCACTAGCATTTCAAAGGTGGAGAAGAGAAGGGAACAGAAAAAGCAAAGAAGAGAGACGAAGGACTAAATACAATAGTACACCAAACAATGTGTAAGATGCGCAAATAAGTTCTGAAGAGCCTGAAGCATCCGCATCAACAATCTTATAACTAGTCAGTAATGCATCAAAAGTTGGCGAATAAGAACATTGTTGTTTCTTCTTCGGGCTCCCAAATGAGAGACTCGCTTTTTATGGTGAAGTGTACCCTTCTGTTGCTGGCGTTGTTCAGTGGCAGGCATCTTGGTGAAGCATTCTCTCGACTCCCTGCGCTGCTAGCTATGTCCAGAGTCTCTACCTTGAATCATTCTAGGATACATGCAATACGTAGTAGGCTAGCTGGCTACGGCTACAACCAACAACAGTAATAATCGAAAACGGAGAAGATTCTATTAAGTATTACCTATCGCGGTGTAAGCCACACTTACGGGGCCACCTAGACAAGAAAAAAGCAACCACGCGCAAGACAGGCAGGCACAACGGGGTAGACAACATTAAAGAGGGCCAATTTGAGTTGAGCGGAACGACCTAAGAAGAGCAGAACCGAGCAGCAACTAAACCACACACCCTTCCTCCCTGCAGGGTATCGAACAGGAAAAGCAGCAAGAACAAGAACACAAAAAAGTAGTGGTATCAATCTAGTCAGGCGACACACGCACGTAACGCATAAACACGTCGCGCTCGAGTCACGGTTGCGAGACGCAGATCGTCAATAATAAAAGGAATGGAAGCAGTTGAGCAACAACTGCTGGCGACGAGACAATATAAGGACTGTTTTTTGGAGGGTTTGAGGTTTTGGATTGATGCAGGAAAAAAAAACGACAGCGGGTATCTTTGTGCCATTCTTCGCTCAGACTCCCAAGGGAGGACTGAGAAAAAGTGGCCGTGACGAGGCAAAGCAAACAAGCAACCAAAGCGAACGGGTAGATTCGTTTGTTTCCACACCATTGCGACTCAAGTCGAGGAACCGAGCCCATCTAGACTGCCGCGAGTTGGCGACTGGTAGGACAAGTCCCACCATCGTTCAAACTCGACGACACGTCTCCGCGGTGTTGTAATTCAAGCAGCAGCCTGGACCGGGGTTGAGGCAGGGATGGTGACGTTGTTGGTCTCCTCGGCGGTGGTCTCAACGGCCTTGGGGGTCTCCTCGGTGGTGGCGACGGGGGCCTCCTCGGTGACGGCAGGCTCGGCAGCGGCCTCGGTGGTCTCAGGGGCCTTGGCCTCGGTCTCGGCAGCAGCGGTCTCGCCCTTCTCGAGCTTCACGGCCTTGCTGGGCTTGCGGAAGATACCACCCAGCTTGGAGGACTTGCCCTTCTCCTTGGTCTCGCCATCGGTGGTAGCCTCGTTATCGGAGGTGTCAGCCTTCTTCTCCTTCTTGACACCCAGAGAGCCGAAGAACGAGGTGCGGCGCTTCTCCTTTGTAGCGGGAGAGACGGGAGTCTCCGCGGTCTCAGCGGGAGCGGCGGCATCCTTGGCGGCCTCGGCCTCGGCCGGAGCAATCACGCTCTCAGGCTCGATGGGAGCGACAGCAGCGCCCTCGACGGGGTTCTCGAGCTGGGGAGCAGTGCTGGAAACAGCATTCTCCTCAGCGGGGGCAGCGGCCTCCTTCTCGGACTTCTCGTGCGAGGGGCTGGTGACTTTCTGGAAGAAGTTGCCGAAGATGGAAGCGCGCTTGGCCTTCTTCTCCTCCTTCTTCTCCTCGTCCTTCTTCTCCTCCTTGGGAGCCTCAGTAGCAGCTGGGAAGAAAGGTCAGCATCTGTTTTACATAATCAAATCGCATCATGAACATACCCTCAGTGGCCTCGGTGGTCTCGGCAGCAGGAGCGACCTCGACGGCGGTCTCAGGGATGGGCTCAGCAGCAACCTCAGCCTCAACGGCCGGCTCGGCGGCGGCGGCGGCAGCCTCCTCAGCCTCGGGCTTGTCGTCCTTCTTCTCCTCCTTCTTCTCCTCAGTAGTCTCGTCCTTCTTGCCAAGCAGGGAGCCGAAGATGCTGCCGCGCTTGCGAGACTGCGAGCGGCTCTTGGCAGTGTCCTTCTTCTCCTCCTTCTTCTCTTCCTTCTTGTCCTCGGAAGCAGACTCCTCCTTGGCCTCAACGGGCTTCTTGACAGCGACGGCAGCCAGGCTAGGCTTGGTCAGCTTCTCGAGCTCAGCCTTGTAGCCCTCGCTGGAGGTGATGGTCTCCTTCTCGGCCTTAGCCTCGGTAGACTTGGTCTCGAGGGCAGCAACCCAGCTGTCACGCTCGGTGCCAGTGGCAGCCTGGAAGGTGTACTTCTGGCCGTTGACCTTGAAGTGGAACTCGTTCACGCCATCCTTGCTGATGTCGGTGACATCGGACTAAAAATTCTGTTAGATCGCAATCAACTGCACTCAGACCAATCCAAATCATACCAGGTTGAAGATGCCGGCGGGAGTGGCCTTGTCCTCCGCGCGCTTGGTGAAGAACAGCAGACCCTTGCCGGTCTGGCTGGCCCAGGCAGCGATGGGGTGGGCGGTCGCGGGCTTCTCGTTCTGGTTGAAGACCGACAGGTTCTTGCTCTCAACAGCGTCGTCGCTGAAGTAGAAGAAGCGCTTGGAGAAGCGGAGGCCCCTATTGGAAATCATCGCATTAGTTATTGACCTCAACGGCGCAATTTTCACAAAGAAAAAAAAAATCTTCACTTACTTGACCAGACCGGGGGCCTTGTAGCCGAGGGTGCCCTCGCTGGCGGGAGTAACTTCCTTGGCCTCCTCCTTGGCGGGCTCAGCAGTAGCCTCGGTGCTCTCAACCGCCGGGGTGGCGGTGGTCTCCTCAGCGGCCTCGACGGCGGTCTCCTTGGGAGCCTCGGCGGTAGTCTCCGCGGGGATCTCGACGGGAGTCTCAGCAACAACAGGAGCGACCACAGGGGTCTCCTCAACAGGCTTGGTGTCAGACATGGTGATATTAAAGGTGATTAGACCGTAAGACGGTGTATTAGGGTATCAAGAAAGCGGGTTTTGGGGGGTATCTTGGGGTATCTCAAAGGAAAGCAAAGAAAAAGGAGCTTCAAGCACTATGCAAGAGGAGCTCGGGGTATCACAACGAAGTTAGGAAAGGGGAAAGGGAGGGGGTATAATTTTTTTCTTTGCAGGTGGGATGGAGAGGGGGAGAGAAAGAAGAAAAGGGAAAAAGGAGAGCGGAAGGGAAAAGAAGGAAAGAAAAAGTCCAGCGCTTGTTGATGGCGCCCGAAGGGGTAAAGAGCTGCAGGGATACTTGGTGGGTCGGCTTAGCTAAGGCCCTTCAGGGGGGCTGTTCTGTTCATGTATACAGGTACCACACAGTCCAGACCTTGGAGTCTATTCTGTGACACCACTCTACGACTCACTACGACATTTCATATTCGGGGGACAACGATCAAACACTGTGTGGCGCCCTCTGCTATGGAATACTTTAACGATGGACAACTCCCCAACCCGTGACTGGCTTGGCCCGAACAATCCAATCCCAGCAGGATTCACCCGGTTCCTCCCACCATGCTCCTGTGATCGGCGATGCAGGTGAGATCGCCAGTAATTTGCGGCAGCTCGGATCCCCTTGCCGGTTTGACAGCAGCAAATTAAGGACAATTCTTGATAACTATTGCCTGTATCACTGGCGGTGACACTTGTCTCAGAGCGACGAGTGAGAACTCTATGCGGAGAAGAGAAGTCCGTCCTGTCCTGCAAAACTTCTGGCCCCCCTCGTCGCGGCAATAGTAGTCGATCCCTTGGGAGAAATAACAATAACCCTGCTCTCCTCAACACACCCCTGCTGAACCACCTCACCGACCCCATGACCATCACTATATCTGATATCATGATCAAGTGGCGTCCGTGTACAAACCCTGTGTGCTCGCCACCGACCAGCCGTGATTGTCGCAACCCCTCTTTCGCACTTTGCAACGATAGGCACGTAATGCTGCGATCTGGACGTATCACCGCCCATTTCCACGGTTGGATCCCCCGCCCACGACTGGAGACCGCCGTGATGTTCGTATCGATGACACAAAGTTTTGCCATTTTGACTTCAACGTACGTTTGCAACCCGGAATTCCAACTCTTTTCCGATTGTACCCATTTCAAGTCTCCCGACTCACGCGTGGGGCGGTTCAAAACACACTAGGATGACTCTAAATTCCCCCTAATTAAGCCCCTTTTTTCCTTGGGTCTAGGCGGCTCCTTGTCTAGAACTGAAAAACACGATGGCCGCGACCCACTTGCAAGAAACTAGACTGCGGTCCCGTGTCGGAGAGTTACGAGTGGCTAGCCCTAACTACTCTGCGCTGCGCTACTACTGTGCCAGGGTTGTAGCTCCCTAGTCCGGGTACCACGGTCGATAGCCGTTCGGCACCGTTCCCATGGTTCCAGCTAGAGCTCAGCTCTACATCGTCAGCGGTAGTCTATCAGAACAAGCCCCGAAAAATCCAGCAGCGATAGAAGAAATAACAAATAATGCGACCTTCGGAACATTTCCAGTAATGATAGGCCAACCGGCCGATCCACTCGCGGCCGGCAACCAATTGCACCCTATCACAACCCCCTTTCCCGGACTCCCTTTTTCACCCGTTGGGGGGCCAGCCTCGTGACTTGGGACGAATGGGCCAATGCCCGCGTCGATCGACCCTGGATGATCTTTGCTCGGCTCGATGGCGTGACTTAGTGACTTGGTTAGCGCTGCAATTGCCATGCGGCCGGAACGGCCACGAGTAGTGTATGGACAAGGAAGGAGGCGATCCTTGTCAATCATGGCAGGCAGGTATTGCATATCGTCACTGGGGGGGTAGGTGTCCACCGAGTACAGTAGTAGTTAGTGTATCGTGACAGCGCAGGGGAAATCATCATGTCCTCCGATGGACCCCTGTCTGTACCTACATCATCCTTTCCTTGTCTATGTCTCCCGAAGGGGGCTCCATCGTTCTAGCGCCCACTAGCCTACCCATCTAGACCTCCGTTAACCATGGCACGCTTTGATGAGGATGGGGCCCTCTGCCGCACCGTAGCGCTAGTTATCCTACACTTGTCTCTTCGAGGCAAACGGCCGGCGGCCCTCTGCCGACTCATTCCTTGTGCAACGGTCGAAATGCAACGAAAAAATAAAAAGCAAAAAAGGGGAGGCTCCACACAAGCTCGCGCCGGGCCTGTTTGGTGGCTGATCAGGAGAGCCAATCGAAGGCGCACACCACCATCGAAGCGCATGGAACTGTCTGGCTAGCAAATAACTAGTTCAGACTTTTTTATCTGGTCTCAAAAGTCAACATTCCATCCCTGGTCAGCTGACTCATATCGGCGCACATGACCCAACCAGGTCTCGCTTACGCTAGCGCCCCCTTGCCCCCTTATAAAAGGGCTTCCCGCCCACCGTCGTTTCCTCTTCTTTTTCTTTTCTTCTTCATACTTACCTTGTTTGGGTGGCTGCGATCATGAAGGCGGTCCACCACAGATTGGTCCCTGCATTGCACAGCGCGGCGGAACAGTTTGTTCAACGGCCTTCGGGTCATTGACAGGCGTATTCTTTGGCACTCTCATCCACTCTGTGGACCTTTCTTTTCATCAATGTTTGGGCCAGTGGCTCGATGTTGGAGAAGAGATGATCATATAGTTGACTGTAGTGTGTGCCCTATTGGTAGATTTAAGAGCTTCGTTCGGACAGCAGTGTACGCGTCAGGTTGCTGGGTTTGGTGTAGAGCTATCAGCTTGCTTTGGAGCTGCGTGCCGTCGCCCCTTGTTGATGATGGTATCCCCAAGTGTCCACCGGTCGGCCCATCGGTAATACGACCACTGCCTCCAGTCCAACAGATTCGATTCAATTGATAAACAGCAATATCTACTCTCCATTACTACTGACAATCAGCGTGACAAGCAGACCTCCCTATTTGGGCATGACGTGACTCAAAAGACCGGTCGCCACACACCTGTGGCGACGACCCCAACTCAACAACCTCCCTATAATTGTCCTCCCCAGTCTAATGAAATTTCAGTCTAATGATAACTTTTCTTCCACCCACCAACTTTTGATTCTATTTACAACACCATCCCCTGTCTGTCTATAGTATAAAGTTGCTGGCCGTCATCTCCATTGACCCATTCAAGCTCTCCGCTCTTCTCTGATTTTCCTGGTCCCCTAATTTGCGCCGAAGTGTGTTGGAATTAGTGTTAGATATTCGAAGTCTTCTGGCGTTCGTTGGTCTATTATCTGGCCTCTGATTGTTATGTGTGCGGATTTCCCACCGGTTCTCCTCACTGAAAAAAGGCAGCGCAAGAGATATACCTACCTACCTACTATTCGGCCTTTACGATAGATTGCTAGACACAACATCACAACAAAATCATGTAAATCTCAATTTGAAGGGTTCCCTATGGAAGTTCATTGCCGTGTTCCCATGTGGTTCTCCGATCACATTAGATAGAGAGAAAAGTTTCGACTATAGCCTGTCTCTTTTCACTCATCAAACTGGCAGGTAATGCCATGATCACGCGGGCCACAGTCACTGTCATCTCCTTCAAGAGACCTGTGTTGTCCATGGTAAACCATCCATGCCCCATCAAGGTTAGAAGACTTTGGGTTACATCCATTGCCATTAGCAACCACAAGAGGGTAGTCAAGACTGGTTTCTCCTTCATCAAAGGTATCTGGCTTTGAGCCAGAACAATACATGACAAGCGGCTTGACCTCAGACCAGTGGCTGCCTGAAGGCTTGCAAATACGGATCTTTTATTCAAAATTTTCAGTCAGGTATATCTCTCGGCGTGAGGCTTAGAAGCAGATAAGAAATACACACCCATGGATCTCCGCCAATGGCCGAGTCTCGAGTTGACGTATAGTGGACAACAAATTTTCCTGCGGTGGGAGAATAGACGTGATCATCGCCGCAGCTAAAAAGAGCAGAGACGAGCTGAGGTCCGACAAAGAGACAAAGGCTAGAAATAGAGAACTTCATTTTGTATACTCTGAGTTGATGTTGTTTAGGAAGGCTTGTGGAATTGCTTTTGGACTTTATGATGAAGAGAAGAAAGGGAATCTTCTTGTTATTTATAATAATGCCCATGCGTTCATTCTCATACCCATATTGTACCGCTTCGACCTCAGCTGGGGGATCCTCACAAATCTGACGAAAAAGGAGATGTGTATTAGGCAAGACTACTAGTTACCTCACTGATGCCCTATCAGGAGTCGCAATGAGATTGCTGGCATAGCCGCGTTGCCGGCAGCTGCAGCTGGGGCCAAAAACGCATTTCTGCTTTGAGAAAAAGCCTGCGCTCACGTTATCAAATAATTCAGCTATCCCCCATACAATGTAAATCGATTGGTTGGAGCTTACGTGGTATTCTAGCGAGATGATATCCAGAGTAACCTCAGGATTCTCAGCTGCAGGGCCACTGTTGTGGGCCACAGTCTTGTGGGGATCGGTGGAACCCCGTGTTCCTGTCAACCAAACGACCGCTCCCTGTGACGTTGGTCCTTGATATCCGCTCCTGTCGACGGGGCCATTAGGGGTGAAGGCTAGCCAGAGGCTGAGGGAGCTAGTCGTGCCTTAGCCCGATGTAGATAATTCCTGCGATCTAGATATAGAACTGCGGCTTCGAATGGACTGTATGGAGGTAGATCTTATTTTTCAGCTCGTACTCAACAATGCTACAGTCTAAATTTCAATATAGATATGAGGCTAATTTCTGGCCAGAGATATCCTCGTATAGTCTTACTGAAGAGCCATATATGCCAGCAGCCCTGCAGGTAACAAAGTTGCCGCAACTCTCATCGCGCCAGCAGTTGAAGTTGAAGTTGACTTGGTGGAGCCAGCACTCGTGGTCCCACTGGCCTGCGCCTCTCTCGCCTGCGCCTCTTTCGCTGCGTATTTGGCACACATGCCTTTGGTTACGGTGGCATTGAACTCCATGCCTTCAACCCAGACCTTGACGATGTTTCTTGTTGCGGAAATATCCTTCGTTGGGTCACCATCAACGAGAAGCAAGTCCGCACGCATTCCTTCTTTAATAACACCTCGGTCATTCAGCCCGAAGTACTGAGCCGGCATAATTGTTGCCGCATTAAGAGCCTCGACGGGGCTAAGTCCAACCTCGACGAGATTTTCCATTTCATCATGGAGGCTAGTTCCGAACTTGACCATCGCCGGCAAGTTCACCCCCGAGTTTGAATCCGTGCCCGCGATGATCGGGATCCCCGCCTTGTGCAAGATCCTTACTGTGTCAGCCGCCGGCGCGTAGGAACCCGTTTTATTCTGTTGTGGTATGGCGCGCATCATTGTTAGCGTTGGGCATACCACCTTGGTAGAGTTTCTGATCTTGAACAAGGCGAGAAGCTTGTCATCAATAGGCATGTCGAGTGTTGAGTGGTGGATTTGATCGACACCGGCTTTAAGTCCCTGTTCATATGACTCGTAGCTTGAGGTGTGTAACACGACCTGTTTCCCTTGCTTGTGTGACGCCATCACCAACGCGGCCTGTTCGGCTTGGCTCAATCCAGGCACTGGCGGGCTCCCACGGAGTGGTGCGCTCCCGATGAGCTTGATAAAATCTGCACCACCTTTGATCTGTCCAGCGACCCAAGATTCAGCCACTGATGTGTTGCCGATGAGGAGATCATCGTAATTGGGACTGATCAGGGCGGCATGTTCACTGCCGCTCACCGTGGCAAAGAATGATGCCGAAACAAGATATGTCAGTCCTTTGTAGTTGGTTAAGGACTGGCAGATTTTAGGAGAAAGACAGAAAGCATTGACCGAAGTGGTGATGCCGAATTGTGTCATGTTGCCCAAGTCATAACAGTCGGCCGGATGGGCGTGGGCATCCATCAGGCCAGGAAGTAGCGTCTTTCCCTGACCATCGTAGCTCTGGGTGGTGTTGCAAGCCTCGCCAGAACAAGGACCACCGATTTTGCCATCTTCGATGATGACTGTGGCAGGAGGTAGGAGCGAGGAGCCGTCGAAGACGCGAACGTTGTTGATGGCTATACGTCCAGGAGAGGCCTGGTGATGGCTGAGAGCACGTGCAGCAATATTATTAGCGACTTTCGCATCCCAGTCAATTTTTGAGATATCGTAACCAGGCTCATGGAATGGGCATGAGCGGGTTGTGAGAAAAAGAGAAGATAATACAGTGACGTAAAGAGCAAAGCCCCTTATGAACGCCATGATGATGACTGTGACCCGTGTGCTTATATAGTGATGGAAACAGGGGTGATATGCTTATGGGGTCAAGCACGGCCACTGCTTTTCGACGGGAGAATCGATTTTGAAACGGGAAGTTGCGAGGATTGGATCGCATATTTATATTGGCGACCACGTCAACAATCAACTGCCGCAGGCCTAGGACGAAATGTGACATCATCTAAAACAGCTTCATCAAAGGCTGGCTGCCCAATTCAAATCGCAGTAATTGCCTGTATTCGGAATAAGGCCCGGCCAGCTCCAGTCACCATCTCGCCCAGTGACACGCTGACCACGACAGCCCTGTGAGGCCGGAGTCCAATACGTATCAAGGACCGCGGCTCCATCCTTCAACTTTACGCATGTGCATGGAGAAACTAGCTCGTATAGTATGTCTCAGCCGAATCAGTCGCGCGTTGCAACCGCGGGTTTTATCCTAAAGCGGAAAGGCGTGGTGGTCAGTAGATGACCAGGCTGATGTATGTACATACTCCCTAGACCGTATTGGCTCCTGGTCTGTCTCTGTGCCGCACAAGGCTGCGTTCGCCGCCAAGACATAGGCCCACGGGTAGTAAATGGCGAAAGGCCCTGGGTATGAACTGCTGCCACGCTGAACATTGATCACGTGATCGCAGGCTTTTTCCCAAAGAGGAAAGGCGTTTATGACCCCAGCTGCAGCTGCCGGCAACGCGGCTATGCTAGCAATCTCATTGCGACCCCTCATAGGACATCAGTGAGGTAACTAGTAGCCTCGCTTTCTCAACCAGTTGCCCCTATAAGTGCCCATTGTACATACTGGTGCCGCACGGGCCCCAACGAGAATAAGTACCTGACCATTAACCTCGTGCTCACCCTTTCTCAAGATAGAACACTCCTGTGCACCGCACTACATGGAATCGACCCAGAAGATCGGATCCCGCGATGCGCGGTTGAAGAGCAGGGGTTGTCTTTCGTGTATTCGGATGAAAGTCAAGGCTAGTGAATTTGGGCCGCCGTGCTGGCGACGTGCCAAAAGCCATGAGACGTACTAACACGTTTTACCTAGTGCGACGAAACGAAGCCACACTGCCAGAGATGCCAGAATTCCCGCAGAGTATGCCCAGGGTATCGGGACCAGAACGCTTTCATCTTTCGGGTCGAGACTGGTCTGCCATCTGGCAGATCCTCTAACACAGTCACCGTGTATACGAGCCCTGTTCCCGTCTCAATGCCCACTGATTGGATTCAATGTGCGGTCTCCTACTATTTTCATAACTACGTATTGACGCGAACCAACGGCTTTCCCGGATACTACGACTTTCTTCCGCGGTTTTATGAATCGAATGTCGAAGCAGGATACTTTCGGAACTCAGTCGAAGCAGTAGCACTAGCAAGCTTCGCCCAAGTCAAGAAAATGAGTCCTACCTATTTCCGCAAATCCCGTCAATCTTATGGACTAGCCCTTACGCAACTCGGATTTGTGTTAAACAATGCTACTGAGGCATATTCCCCGGCCTCTCTGGCAGCGGTGGCCTTGCTGTGGATGTACGATGTATGCAGCCTTGCTAGTATTTTCTTTGGGATCTAAGTTGCTTTGGCTAATAGCAATATCTGCTACGTAGGTCATTATGGGTGAAGACAAGCTAGAGTCCAGAAGCCCGCACCGCCAAGGCCTACTAGAAATCCTGCGAACACGTCTCTCTTTGAATGCTTATGGTGAGAAATGGATCAACCGTCCCATCCTGGCGACAATACACATGCAGAACATTGACAAATCAACGTCCTCTGCCGGCGCGACGCTAGCTGTGGTTCCATCGCCACCCTTTCACCGAGGAGTCTCTCTCTTAGAAGAGTTGCTTCCGCGGGTGGCTAAGGTCAGCACAGCGAACGCCACACTGATACAAAGAACTCCTAATCAAGCGGAAGCTAGGGTGGGTCTTGGACACCTGCAGCATCTTTTTGAAGATTTGGAAACTTGGGAGAGATCCCTACCCGAAGAATGGTTATACAAGATATACCCTAATCCGATATCAACCGACAGAAGCCCATTCCCCTCAGAAGTTGTGGTCTTCCCTACTCTGTCCATAGGTGGAATGTGGACGGCCAAGTGGCTCGCACAGTTGTCCGTTCTTCGTAACATGGTACTGCTTGCGCCTATTGCACTCAAGATTGGCGTTCCATGCCCGCCACTGGCTGAGTTCCGGAAGCAGATAAAATCTATAGCCGCACTTCTTTGCTCTAGCATTCCCTATCTGCTTGGACATATCGCTGAAGATGGGAAGGCGAAAGGTACTGGGAATACACCGGCAATTGGGGCCTTCTTCGCAATACGGTCGCTGTTTGTTACGGCTCAGCTGCCCGGGCTGCCTGACGAACAGATGAACTGGATATTGGATCGACTGGGGGAAATTGGTCGGGAAAAGGGGATACGCCGGGCACTTATTCTCCGAGAGTCAATTTCAGGACGCAGACTAGCCAATCTTAGGCAAGCTCCCTGAGGACATTCTATTGTCATTATAAGATCAAGAGCGAATGCAAATGTCTCTCTTAGTTGCGATCGTGGTAGAAGTTATACGAGATGTGCAACCATGAACGCGTCGTACGAGTCGCTGGTAATCAACCCTTAATTTCCGCGCGATCACTGCGATTTTATTCTTTCTACAATCATGGCAGGCTTTTAAGGCCTCCTGAATGAGATCCTCGCTTTCATCGGGTTTTTTGTGCGCTGTGGTGGTGTGTAATAGTAGGAAAAAATTGGTAGGTGATAGAAAAATTATCATTAGACTGAAATTCCGTAAGACTGGGGAAGACCCACAACCGCGCAGCGTGAGGGGTCCGACCTGAGGGGGCGATTATAACCTGATTTTGAAAATTGCAGTACCAGTCCACGACACATACACACACTGCTACATTACCATTAATCTACAACTTATCCCAGCAACATCAATCACCCATCTTCCTTTACAATCCCTCTCCACCATTTCGAAATGCCCATCCCAATAGCCTCCTCCCTCGACAAAGAGACTCAAGCCAACCCTACAACGCGCCCAACCGGCTCAGCAGACTACGCCTCTCGCGACGCGCTCTCCGCCAGCGGAAACGACAACAGCAGCGGTCGCCAGTTCGGGACTAGGACGGGCGGCACCGTCAGCGCGCCGGGGTCCGATTCATCGCAGAATGCGGAGAGCGAGCGCGCCATGAGCAAGGAGGAGGCTGATCGGCTCTATGAGGAGAGGATGGAGGATGAGTATGCTAAGAGGGAGGGGGTGCGTGAGGTGATTGGATGGTGAGTGCCGTCGAGGGTGGATAAACTGTTGTCGGTGTGTATGTACTCTTTTCAATGGTGATGCTGGAAGGGTAACCGGTTTACGCAATGGTTACGACTTTGGTGTGTGATATGATATAATACAGATTGAGGTTCTAGGTAAAATACTGTGGTAGAATGGATTGCTCTTATGGCAGGATAAATGCTGGGCCCTTGGTTGCAAGATGCATTCGCATAGGCCTGGGGCTGATTCCCACTGCGAGCGAGAACATAGATCTAGAGACTGTGTCCTCTAACCATCTCAACAAATCTATTCGTGGACACTATATCACTCGGTTTAGGCACCTCTTGCTTCCCTCTCCGCCGCCGCCTTGCTAGTCAAGGCTCCCGTGAACTTAACGATGGGTCCGCCGGCCGATGAGTCAACGGGGGTGAGACTGAGGTGATCCCTTTACAACTGTCTTGCATACCACCAAATACAATAAATTTGACCATTTCCCGGACTCATAGCTGTCTAAGCCCCCATCCTTGTCTTCAGAGAATGAATACCCACCCCTCCCTTTCACCACCCGTTCCAATGAGCTTCTATCCCGCTCAGCCTGTGAGGGTGGTGATCCCCGCCGATATCACCCCAATCCGCACAGAACGCCTGATTCTGCGACTCTCGCAGAAAAGCGACGCGCTTGCGCTATTTGGATATCGATGCCGTCAGGAGGTGGCTAATTTTCTGTAAGCACGGAGGTTTCCATGGCTTTTGCAACCTTAACCCCCGACCGATCATAATGATCTATATCTAAACACTTGCTAATATCAAGCAACATCGACTACAGATGGCCCAAAGTCCCTCACAAAGAAATTAAAGAAACCGAAGATTACCTCGCCGGCAAAGCCTTCAGAGACCCAGAGGCCTCGGGCGCCACGGGTCGACGGTTCCACTTCGTGTGCATTCGAGCCGATGACCCCGAGCAGAAAGTCATCGGTACGGTGGGCATCAATTCTCTGCTCCCGAGCCCGTCGGTGGGAGTCGGGATCAATCCGGATTTCTGGGGAATGGGATATGCCAGTGAGGCTGTGGGGGGTCTTGTGGAAGCGTGGTCGAATCTTGAGAGAATGGTACCTCCAGGCACTACTACTACAGGTGCTGGCGCTGTGGGGGAGAAGCTATTCGCTGCTTGTATGAAGGAGAATGTGGGGAGTATGAAGGTGTTGCTGAAGAATGGGTTTCGTGTTTACGATGAGGTTGAGGCGGAGGGGGATACGGTGGCACTTTTCGATATGGACATGCCGCGACAATCGAATATATAGCCTTTTTTTTTAGGGTTATGGGAAATTGAAACATGTCAAGTTCCATCTAACTCGTATGGGCCTGGGGAGAAGTTAGGTGGTAGTTGATGGTTGGCCAGCTAGCGGCTTGGCTTTGTGCTCATCTTCAATATATATCTCCCTAACAACCCCCCACCCTGACGTGTTAACAGCACTCAAAACTCAAACGAAAACGAACCCACTCCACTCACCTACCAGATTGACATCTCTCCCGTTTCGGGAGACTCTACTGTCTACACACCATGGCTCGGAGTTCACCATTGACCCCGAGCACTCTACCTCCGGAGTGCGTGGAGGAGATCTTGAAATATCTCGACCTCGCCACCCTCAAAGCCTTACGTCTGAGTAGCCGAAAACTCTGTGCGAGATGCACCGGCCCCCGATTCAAGACATTTATCAGCCATCAAACGGTTGAACTATCCAAATCTGGTCTTCAATCATTTCGACAGCTGGCCGTGCACCCTGAACTAGGACCCGCTGCCAAGAATCTGGAAATTATGGCCACAGTCTACGATCAGACCCGACAGCGGAAAGTTATAGATAGATGGGGGCACAGTTTACCCGATGGCAGTCCAACCCCCTCAGGTCGCAGCAAAGAAGTGCTCGCTGAAGCCGAAAGCAACTTGGCTTGGCTGGACACTCAGCAACAACGCCAAGATGAATTGTCATATGACGAAATAGTCAAGTCTCTGGCCATTAGCCTCAGACATATCGGCCAGCTTGACCGTATCGGCCTTGACGCTGTCCTGGTCCAGGGCCGTGACGAGACAAGGACCACCGCCAATTCCCAGGCTAAATGGTACCCGGTCTGGATGCGGGCTGCGCGCATCTACTGCATCACCATAGAAGCTATTGCCCAGAGCGGCATAGCACCGAAGACTCTAACCGTATACCAAAAGACACCGCGCTGCAGTGTCCCACTATATGACATTGCTACCAACCGCGCAATGCGTGATCTGCCGGGTCTCAAGGATGCAGGCAAATCCATCGAGGATCTTGCCCTCAGCCTCTCGACCAAGGTCCCAACCGGAGCAACGGAGCATCCGCCTCGCATCCCCGTGGCATGTCATGAGGTTTCATCAGCCGTGGCGTCCATCGCAGGACTCGGCGAAGACCAAGTCCTTGAAGTGGAGGATTTTGGCGGACTTGCGCGGTTTCTGAGCGTCACGCCGAATCTCAAAGCACTCGAGATCCACCTATACAACACGCTCTTTAATCCCGTCATTATCTACCAATGGATGTTCAAATCCATCGCAACAGAAACCCGACTCCCCCTACTTCAAAAATGCAGTCTACGAGGCATCGCCGCCAGCGGAGACTCCCTACTCCAATTCCTGTCAAATCACCCGCAAATCACCGACCTTACCCTGAACCAAATATCCCTCACATCCGAAGAGACATGGCAACCCATCTTCGAACACCTCGTCAGCCGCAATACCCCACCGCTCAAACGCCTCCACCTCTCGACCCTGAAATCCTCACACCAAATGATCAACCTGCATCCCACGTGGGAAGAACACTCCAAGGAACTCGAGGAAAACTCCCAGTCGCAGATTTACTTCGTCCATACCAAAGAATTTCGTGCTGACGAGATCCAGCGCGGGCTGGAGTTTCGACCCATGCCTGCTGACTGGATGCAGGGGTCCAGAGGGTCGTATTCGTGGATGCAGTCTTTGTATAGGGAGTATGGTCCGCCGTGGGAGAGTGACTGGACGGGCGGAGGGAATGAGGATTGATCTGTTTCACTTATTTTCTTCGCTCTCTGTCATACATATAGATATACAATAATGAGTAGTTGGATTTGATAGTTGTCATATACCAGACCTGACCTACGACAGGATTCGCCGATGAGACGCCGAAATATTGCCAGATTAATATGTGAGAATAAAATAATAATAACTAGAAAGTAATACCATAGCTGAGGTTCCTCACATCGATTTCAAGCTGAAAAAAAAAAAGCCGAACAGTACTTACCCATCTCCGATTCGAACTGCCGCCACCTTCGCCTCTCCCCTTTACAAAAACAGCGACGATGACACCCTACCTCAAATATCATCGTGTAAAGAAAAAAAACTGGTAGCTTCTCTTTGATTGAGCGTGTCATCCTTAGTGCAGGGGCCATGCTAATCTTCTCTGTATATTTTCATTTGACCAAATGTCCCGAAGGACACTGGAGTATCCTTAAACTGATTTATATCCCCCTCCCGCTGGCAGAATTTGACCGCTCTCGGTGAGCTGGCTTAGTCATGCTTGTGCTCCGGGCCCGGTGATCGAGGTCAATCATGGCTCTATGGTGGAGGGGATTTCTTGTCATTGAAAAAATTTTTTTGGAAAAATAACAGCAAGAGGGAGGAATGGAGAGAATTAATGATTGATTGAGTGGAAACCAGAGGAAGGAAGAAGAGAAGTGTGGCCGCACGGCGGGGTATTCATTATTACTTGACCCGCCCAGGGCAGAACGAACTTTGCCCTAATGCCTGTTTTGGCTGGCCTACTTAGTAGTACTACTCAGGGAGGGGATAAGCCCAATTCTTTCCTCTCCAATAATTGAATGGATTCCGCTTGGTAGACATGGATTGAATGTAAACTCAAATGCGGATCGCGGTACAATTTGTATATTTTTTGCATATGCAAAGCAGGCAAATCGCTTTTTTTTCTTTCGAAAAGGTACATATTGTTCTACTTTTTGTCCATTGTAGATAATCAATTTGGGACTGTGCAGTCCATACTTTTTCACTATTGGAAATTATTCTAAACCGTCACTAATCTTAGGATTGCTGTATACTGATCGAGATCAACGTCACCTCTCACGTGCCATCACGTGACCAACCATGCGGCCAGGTCAACCAGACCCGAGACAGACCACGGAGTAACCTCTTTGGCGGGATCTCTTCACAACAGAGGCGTTCAGTCGTCTGTGTCCCTTCTTTACCAAGTATCAACTCTCAAGTCGTTCCTTCACTTTCTAGCTCCTTATTTTTCCCTCTCCCTGGTGGAAGGACACGGCTACAGGCAGCCTCCTGAACCATCATGGCGAAGCGTGATACCTTCTTCCGCTCGGCGGACATGAGCTTGACCCAGCTCTATATTGCCAACGAGATCGGAAGAGAGGTCGTCAGCGCCCTGGGTGAAGTTGGCCAAGTCCAGTTCAGAGATGTGAGTCCTTGGTTGTCCCTTCATCATTGTTAACTTGCCTCGCCCCCACTGACTTGCCATACTTGCCAGCTCAACCCGGAGACCAACGCTTTCCAGAGAACCTTCACCAAGGAGATTCGTCGTTTGGACAATGTCGAGAGGCAGCTGCGTATGATATAACCCCATCTTTGCTGGAGGACCGCTTGTTGACTTTCCTTCAGGCTATTTCCACACCCAGATGGACAAGGCTGCCATTCCCATGAGATCTTCTACGGAATTTTCGGATACCCTGGCGGCTCCCCTGGCCTCAGAAATTGACGAGTTGGCCGAACGCAGCGAGAGCCTAGAACAGCGAATCGCCTCCCTCAATGACAGCTACGAGACGTTGAAGAAGCGTGAAGTCGAGCTTACGGAATGGCGCTGGGTGCTGAGAGAGGCCGGCGGTTTCTTTGATCGGGCACATACCCACACCGAGGACATTCGCCAGTCCTTTGACAACGACGAAGCTCCTTTACTGCGCGATGTTGAAGGCGGCCGGGGTGCCAACGGCGATACTCAGGGCCAGCAGAGTTTCTCCGAGATGAACATTGGCTTTGTTGCTGGTGTCATTCCTCGCGACCGCATTGGTGCCTTCGAACGCATCCTCTGGCGCACTCTGCGCGGCAATCTCTACATGAACCAGTCGGAGATTCCAGAGCCTATTATCGACCCGACGACCAACGAGGAAATCCACAAGAGCGTTTTCGTCATCTTTGCCCACGGCAAGAATATCCTTGCTAAGATTCGCAAGATCTCCGAGTCCCTCGGCGCTTCCCTGTACGGTGTTGACGAGAACAGCGAACTCCGACGCGATCAGATTCACGAAGTGAACACCCGCTTGGGCGATGTGGGCAATGTGCTGCGGAATACCAAGAGCACTTTGGATGCAGAACTTTCCCAGATCGCGCGTTCCCTTGCGGCGTGGATGATTGTCGTCAAGAAGGAGAAGGCAGTTTACGACACGTTGAACAAATTCTCCTACGACCAGGCCCGAAAGACGCTGATCGCCGAGGCATGGTGCCCGACAAACTCGCTTGCCTTGATCAAGTCTACCCTCCAGGATGTCAACGACCGGGCTGGCCTCACTGTTCCGACCATTGTCAACCAGATCCGAACAAACAAGACACCTCCCACCTTCGTCAGAACGAACAAGTTCACCGAAGCATTCCAGACCATTGTCAACGCCTACGGCATCCCGAAATACTCTGAAGCCAACCCCGGCTTGTACACTGTCGTCACCTTCCCTTTCCTGTTTGCCATCATGTTTGGTGATTTCGGTCATGGGTTTTTGATGACATTGACTGCTGTCGCACTGATTTTCTGGGAGAAGAAGTTGGCGCGGACCAAACTTGACGAGATATCGCACATGGCATTCTATGGGCGGTACATCATGTTGATGATGGGCCTGTTCGCGATGTATACCGGCTTCATCTACAACGATATCTTCTCCAGACCTTTCACCTTCTTCTCCAGTCAGTGGCAATGGCCCCAGGACATCAAGGAAGGTGAACTGGTCGAAGCATCGCTGAAAGAGAAAAGTGGTTACCGTTTCCCGATGGGTCTGGACTGGAATTGGCACGGGGCCGAGAATGGGCTGCTATTTTCGAACAGCATGAAGATGAAGATGAGTATTGTACTTGGCTGGTCTCACGTATGTAAAGCTTTTTTCTGGGTACGCTCTTTGACTAACCGATGGTTGCAGATGACATATGCTCTTTGCTATCAATACATCAATGCCCGGCATTTCAAGTCCAAGGTTGATATTATCGGCAACTTTATCCCCGGAATGCTTTTCTTCCAGTCCATCTTCGGTTACCTCGTCATGACCATCCTCTACAAGTGGATCGTGAACTGGCCGGAGATACGCGTGGATCCGCCCGGTCTGCTCAACATGCTTATCTTCATGTTTTTGCGCCCTGGCACGGTCGACGAAGAACTCTACTCAGGCCAGGCCATAGTTCAAACTCTTTTACTACTCATCGCCGTTCTCCAGGTCCCAATAATGCTCTTCTACAAGCCATTCTACCTCCGCTGGGAGCACAACCGTGCTCGTGCCCTAGGGTACCGAGGACTTGGAGAACAATCCCGGGTCAGCGCACTCGAAGATGAGGGCGACATGGACGGCGGTTTCCGTGACAGCATGGCTAGCGACGGAGAAGGCGTGGCGATGCTTGCCCAAGACATTAATGAAGGCGAAGAGCACGAGGAGTTCGATTTTGCCGACGTCATGATTCACCAGGTTATCCACACCATTGAATTCTGTCTCAACTGCATTTCGCACACTGCCTCCTACCTCCGTCTCTGGGCCTTGTCTCTTGCGCACCAGCAGCTCTCCATTGTGCTCTGGACCATGACTATCGGTGGCGCCTTCGAACAGGAAAACCCCACCATACGAGTCATCATGATCATCATCACTTTCTACATGTGGTTCGTGCTCTCAGTGGTCGTCCTCATAGTCATGGAGGGTGTGAGTGCAATGCTCCACTCCCTTCGTCTGCACTGGGTCGAGGCAATGTCGAAACATTTCATCGGCGAGGGTATTCCCTTCATGCCGTTCAGTTTCAAGACGCTATTGGAGGAAGACCCTGTCGACTAGATAGGGATTTTCGTGTTTTTTGATGTCTCTATTCATCTATCACTCTTGGCATCCTGGCGGGATTCCTTCCTTATTCGCCCGGTTTTTTTTTATTTTTCTGTGTACTGTAAGAAAGTCTAGAATAAACATATTGTTTCTATTTTTTCCGACGTAGGACCTCTACTGGATTTTTGCCAGAAAGGTAGTATAGTCTTCCTACTCCGATCAGGGAACGGCAGGTATATATTAATAATTTTTTTTATTACATTTTTGATTTTCATTTCCACGAGACGAGACACAGGTCATACACCGCAGGCCTGGTCCCACAATTTTTCGCCATAAGGACACGCAGGAAAAGACTGCGAGCGGAATGAGGTTGTCGTGGAATCATCAAGCAAGGAGACAGGAGCACGATCTCCGTCCAGCAGTTATAACTCCTTCAAGCAACCAGAAATTCGCGATGCCAGGAGCTTATTTATTGTACTTGTTGTACATATCGATAACCTTCTGGACCTCATCCTTGGATCCAAGGAAGACACCGCTCCGGTCGTGGATGTGCTCCGGGGCAACTTCCATCAGCCGCTCCATGCGCGAGTTGACCGCCAAACCGCCAGCGTTCTCAAATAACATAGCCATAGGAGCACATTCGTACAGAATGCGCAGCTTGCCCTTGGGGCTCTTCGAGTCTGCCGGGTAGGCGAAGATACCACCGTACAGCAGAGTCCGATAGGCATCCGCCACCATGCTGCCAATATATCTCGCGCTGTACGGCTTCTCGTTCTTGCCGGTGGGGAACTTGAGGCTGTGGAAATACTGTTGGCACCAATCGTCCCAGTACATGCTGTTCCCCTCGTTGACGGAGTAGATGGCGCGCTTGGTGGGGAGCTGCATGTTGGGGTGTGTGAGGATGAACTCGCCCAGCGAGTTCTCGAGCGTGAAGCCGTTGACGCCGCCGCCGCGCATGGTGATCACCAGCTGCGCCGAGGCGCCGTACATGGTGAATCCCGAGGCGACGAGCTCGGTGCCCGGGCTGAGCAGCACCTCCGGGCCAACGGTCTTGCCGGGACCCAGCGCCGAGTCTGGCAGCTGGAAGACACCGAAGATGGTGCCGACCGACACACCGGCGTCGAGGTTGGACGACCCGTCGATCGGGTCGCAGACCACGGCGTAGCGCGCGTTCGGGTGCTCGTCGAACCGGATCACATCTTCCTCCTCTTCCGAGACGAGGATGCGGCATTTACCGGAGCCGCGCATGGCCGAGATAAAAATGTCATTGCCGATCACGTCCAGCTTCTTCTGGTCGTCGCCTGTCGTGTTGGACGAGCCGGCTAGACCCGTCAGGTTGATCAGCGACGCGCGCCGGATGTAGTAGGCGATCGACTTGAAGGAGAACTGCAGGGCATGGCACAGGAGTCTTGTTATCGAGTTGTTAGTTCTAGTTCGCTGGGATGAGGGAGCTGGCGCTGGGACATACGTGAAATCACCCGAGGCCTCGGGGTACTTGGTCTGCTCTTCTGTGAAGAAGCGAGTGAGTGTGACGATGTCGGTGTTGATGTTCTCTTGGCCTACAGGAGGCGCTGCGCTGCCATTGTCGGCCATTTTGGATTTATGAGGGAATTGATGGGGGTGAGGGAGGGAGGAAGAGATATTTTGAGGAAGAGGAAACAAGTTTTGTCTCGGCTCAGGGCTTCGGGGGGAAGAATGGATCTATATGGAACTGATGGTTGTCGTGGACCTCTAAACGTCACGGGGCGCGGAACAAAGTACTTGGAAGCAGGTCACTCGCCATAGTCGGGCTGCGGGGCAGTGACCTCACGCTGAGTATCCGTTGGTTTTCGTCATTCCCCGCCTGACCCTCGGCCGGTTTTTCTTCTTCCCGGTGGACCGGGAATGCCCGTGGATCGCGCTGGATAATGGGAATGCGGTGACCCGATGGAGAATAATAATAGATAGAGCCTTGTAGATCGTCTGAATTACTTAGACGTCAATGTTGGCAGGCCTGTCCTTTATCGACCGTTGTTGGGGGCTTTTTTTTCAACTTCTACTACTCGGAAGATCCCGATCCTTCTCTTGATTCCTCTTGCCGAGTGTCGGGATCGACGCCGCGGAAGAATGAAATCCCTCCAGTCTCAGGCAGGGTCATGTGAGCCTCATTATTAGGTAACTGTTTGCCTAACCATGCAGGTGTCAACGCTAGACGGCCTTGGGTTAGTCTCGGCAAAACATGGTTCCGGGGCGGGAGCTTGAAAAGTTGATTTTTTTGGTTTTCGCTTCTCTTCCACTCAACATGACAACACTCACTATTTCTTGATTCTATGGTAAGTTCCAACTGCTTTTCCTTCATCTATCCCCCTCCCCAGCAACATGATGATACCCATAACCATTTCAAACTAGAGTCTTTGACCCTCCGGGGAATGAAACTTCTGTTATTTGCACGTCAGGCTGAGCTTGTCACTCTCGCACTTTCTCCTTGGAAAACCCACACATTGTCTGTCAATGCTCAGAGCTAACTCGCTCTTATAGAACTAACCTAACATATCCATGCTATTACAATGCATCCAGGCAATTTTGTAAATCGTGAGTTGACCACCTCCCCGTCAATCCCAACATTCCCCCATTTCACATGATGAACGCTTTTTATAATATACGCTGGATTTACCGTCCAAGGCCTTCGGGCCGGTGACGATAACTAATGGCTTTACTGATCTCTCTACCTCAACATGAATCTTGTCACACAATCTCTTGTTGTCGTATCGTATGCTAACAGATGCGAAGATTTTCATTAGGAACTTGAGGCTTTGAGTGGTAAGCCAAACCGCCCATTTCATCATCGCATCCCCACCCCCGTCCGAAGATGAAGCGGCACTGGGCTCCGACGGACAACGTCCGGTCTTGATGGATATGCCTATTTTGTGGCAGGCCTAGAAAACCTCGCCCACTGAGACAACCCCAAGATATTCATGGTCTTGAGAGAGAAATGGTTATGTGACTAGTCACTGACCCTTCCGATAGGCAGTATGTTGCTCATCTCAACTCAGCTCTAGTAGATCCCCAGGCAAAAGGTAAGCGGTTTTTGTTTATTGTTCTGTCTTTTTCATCCGCCTTTTATGATGATCACCCTAGATGACGAGTCTTATCCGAGTTTTCGATGCAGACAACCTTCTTTTTTAATACCATTCATGCTTTCCTGAATCATTTCTTTTTTGAAAATTTCTCATCATTGCGATTGTCATGACATGTGCTGATAATCTGCTACAGATATGCCATAAAAAGTAGATGTACGTTGGACCTTGTCTTTCTTCCCTTTGGCTCCATCTTTCCGTGATGAATCGACACAACAAAAAGACAAGCATATGTCCTAGCCGGCGTCAGTCGGCGAAGACGATACATGTCATGACTGATCAGTCCCGAGTCTCCTGCCTGTGTCTGCAACGTCCAGCCAGTTCTCGATGCTGACCGATTATGAATAGAGACCTTTGAACCGAGGCTTATATGCTTTGTTCTTTGACTACTAATGTGAGTTTTTGACCCTCTGCTCTTTTTGCTCCCCCCCTCATACCATGATGAATCACATTCAATATTATCACGACGGTCAACATAAGGAATTTTTAATTGATGACCACCGCCTGTGACAAGGCATTTATCTGACACCCCTCATTCTACTGCTTTTTGCCGATCGCATGTGTTAGTGTCTCGAATACTGACAGTTTTGCCAAAGTGTTTAGGTTACAACTCGTATTTCGGCAGGCTTTGATCCTGATTAGCCGAGTTGCAAGTCTATTGTAGGTGGAGAGTATGATTATCATTTCTAAAACGAATACAATTTCCATCATCCCTATTCGTTCCTGGCATTTGTAGCCAAAGAAACTGTAGACTGGCCGTTCACACCGAGTCCCTGGCCCGACAGTCAGGGTGGGCCTTGTTTAGTGCCAAATACCCCCTGGCCTGTCCAGCAATTAATTATCCCTGCTAAATCCGGCCCAGATGCTGATCGCTATTCGATGTGCTTGGATGCGGGGGCACCGGCATTGGACCTCTCAGCGTGGACGATAGGCGCCGGACTCAGCTCGGCGTGTGATGAGAATTCCCAAGTTGCATATCACGGCCCTCGACCCTCCACTCGCCCGCGCCTGAAGGCTATTGGGAAAGTTTTGTTGTTCCAAATATAGCTCCCCAGAACCCCTCAAATGGGCATGTGGTTGTGTTCCTATCTCCATTTGAGCCCCCACTAACTCGCCCTACAGCCCGTTAGGGTTAACTTCGCTTTTCCCAGCACAGGCTTGCTCTCCGCGCCGCGTGCGCCAAGAGCTGATGCGAAGAATAGAAACCTGTGCCGTGCCTCTCCTATTAGTCGGAAATTACCAATAGCTCTTTTGTTCCCTTTCTTTCTTTGCACCGCTTTTTGCTGTTGGGATTCTTCTTCTTTGACTTCCCCTGCGGCGACCATGGCTTCGGCTTGCGCGGCCTCTTGAGGGATGCATTCAATATGAATAGGTGTGCTAACCCACTATTCTGGACTAACAATCTAAACGTACTGATGGCCTTCCTATTATTGTATCTAGCTGGCTGGCTTCAAATCATGTAGGCGACGAGCAGCCGTCCCCGATTCGTCGAGAATACGCTGTTCAGCCACCTCTATTGACGACGGCATTGAGTGGCTCTCAATTCCAGGGTCACGGTGCGCTCCTGACTCCCTTGTCTTCGACTTCTCTCTCCAGCCCATTCACGCTCACGCAGGGCCAGTCGCCCTGCGTTTCATCACCCGGAAATACTAGGTCTGCATCATCATCTTCAATGTCTTCCCGACAAGCGGCGGCATACAATGTTCCCTATAATCCTCGAGACTGGGGGCCTGCGGGTGGTGCTTCCGCACAGGGTGCATATCCTCCTATGAACAACATGGTGCGCATAGTGCCACAGCAGCATACTCACACAGGTCCGACTTTTCCACGTTCGCATACGTATAACGAAATTGGAGACTAACATAATCACCATAGAGATGTCATTATCACCCCCTCCTCCGCCATACTCACCTCCAAGCAACCAAAATCGAATGCAACCGGATTCTTACAGGCAACCCAACTACGCAACACCCTCTCCGGCAGCATCGCCAGCGCAGCATCAATTGAGAGAAGCCAACTTCGAATTGTCGCCGGATTACCAACGGCGTTCCGCTCCCCGGCCCCGTCCACTGTCAATGGTTCAAATGAATGATGTCGACTTCCATCGTCAATCATTGCCTCCGCCACCTCCACAAGGAAATAATAGATCAATCTCTCATAGTCGGGTCGAAGCGTATCAAGGTGTTCCCTACAATTCTGCCGCATCAAATCACATGTCTAGACAGCCAATCTCAGCTGCTCAGTACGAACAGCCTCAACCTTCGCCATCATTCAGGAGCCTTGCTCCAACGGGACCAGTGAGCCAAGAAGACCTAGCAATACGTCCCCCGGCGTCTCGAAGAGCTGTCTCTGCTGGTGCGGTGGTGAGCAGTGCGGGTTCTTCGCGGTCCACAAGCCAGACTAGAAATGGGTCTCCGTCGAACAGTGTTTGGGGGCCTGGGATGCCACTGCCGCCACCACCCCCAGGACCACCGCCGACGGCGAGGTCGGTCAGCGTAAGTGGCTCCTCAGAGTCATCTGCTAGAACACCGCAGGCTTCCGTTAGGGCCAGAGCTCGAGCACCGCCGATGTTAGGAACGGGATTGGGAAGTATTCCGCCGACGCCGGCCGACTGGGTGGATGAGGAGTATATCAACAATCGACCAGGCAGGGACAAGGAGCCATTGCATATTGACACCGCAAGAGCTGTTAGATTGCCGGAGCAGACAGACCACCCAGACTCGAGCGAGTCGGCACACCAGTCTCAACGGACACCTGGTAGTGGTGGTCTTTTCCGTAGCCCGGCAATCCGCGACTCGAGCGTCAAAGGTATTCGTGAACGCCGGATTGAGCGGCGCCACCGACAAAGCCAAAGTATTGATATATCCAGCGCCGTATCCTCCAGCGGCAATCCGTGGTCGGAAGCTCTGGATCAGATCAGACCGTCTGACCTCGTTCTCCCGGAGCCGAGTGGAAGCCCAGATCAGACGCGGCATCCGAAATCATCGTCCAAATTCACACCGCTAAGCACTCGCAGCCTTGGCTTGGAAGAACAGCACATTGCGTCGCGGTCTCGAGCATCCTCCACCGGCCTGTTTTCTGATCAGTCGTCCCACTCTACTCCCAAACGGGAACCGAGGTCTGCAGGACCAACTGCTGCGTTTGCGGATACACCTCCATTTTCACCAGGCGGCGAAGGTTCATCATCGTCTTACCAGAAGGCAGCGCCTCAGGCATTACCTCCAAAAGCCCTACCAACGCCTCCTCTCAATTCCGCCAAAGAGGCACCACCGCGCTTGCGTGCGCCGTCTCGAGGAGCAGAGGATCGCCCCGTTTCTCATATTCTGCATTTGCCAAACGATGCTGTCTCGATGATGATGCCCCTTTCACCTCGTCGGCCTATCACTCAACAATCACCGCGCCAGACCTCATCATTAGAATCAATTATCAAGCAAGACACTAGCTTTGTGAACGATGCGTTGGAGCGATACAAGGTCTACATCGAGAAAGAAGCTAATGCCTCAGACGAAGCGGGGGCTCTAAAGATCTTCACGGAATTCATTCTTCTCGAGTCCCAAATTCGACGGCAGCGGTACGCCAGAGTTTGGGAATCTGGGCCGATGAATATAGATGAGGTACGAAGAAAGCTCTTCGAGATACCGCCGCCTGCGCAACAGCCTCCTACACCAACGCCCGTTTTGGAGATCCCGCCCAATCGTGCTGGTCGGCCTGAATCGGCTTGGTGGAATAACTACCAACCGTGCTTGTCTCCAATTGTCAGCATGAGCAATGACGAGATGAGCTCCAGGGGCCGCGCGCCTAGTCGCTGGTGGGAATCGAAGACTGGTTCTAGCAGCGGCGAAGGAAACGAGAGAAAAATGCAGAGATCCAAACGCGAGTCCAAGTACATGGGCTTGCCTCTCGAGGCTATGCAGTGGGATTCGGAATTGACACCCTCGAAACTAGACGATGCAGGGGCAAATTACACGGGCCACAGCAATGCTGCTTATGGGCCTGATGAATATCCTCCCGAAAAGGCTGGCTGGCATGAACAACAACCCGGGAATTATAGTGGTCGATCGATGGAAAGCCAGAGACTTGATATCTCGCGCCTGGTTACTCTCCCTCCGCCCTATCCACGCCATCATCCTGCCGTGAACAATAACCATCCAGATCTTGTCAGTTATCGAACCACAGTGCGCTCAATTACCGATCTCTCAGAAATCAAGTCCACCAGACAGCGATACCAGGTCGACGTCGAAAAAATGATCCAGGAGCACCAGGACCAAGTCAGGGATGGCCATCGCCAGTTCAAGTCAAACATACAGGGCCAGATTCAGGCGGGCAGCCTCACATTTGCAGAGGCTGCAGAGGCTGAGGCGGCTATGATTTCCGAAGACAACAAGCGCGAACGTGAACTGGAGAAGCGCCAGCTGGATACGTATCAAGATATTGTGCTCAACCCGATGCACACGATCCTTACGGACCGTATCGCCCGAGCGACAGCCTGCATCAACGAGCTCAGCAGCAAACTATTCGATGATGCGCAGCACGAGACCCCCGACCAGACGCAAGGAGAAGGCGACGAAAAGCCCGAGCTCCTGGAGAAACTGACGCAGCTGAAATGGCTGTTCGAAGCCCGAGAACAGCTCCACCGCGAGGCATATGATCTGGTCAGCGACCGCGATGAGAAGTACAAGGCTGTTGCGCTACTGCCGTACAAGCAAAACAACAACGAAGAAAAGATCCGTGAGACGCAAGCGTTTTTCTCTCAAGATGCCCTCGACCGAAAAGTCGAGTACGAGACCGCGGCCGTTGACCGCTTCGAGTCCTTCCTTGATACTATCGAGCAGAACGTCGTGCGCGGCGTGGAAGTGCAGCTCTCTGCATTCTGGGACATTGCTCCGTCCCTCGTTGCTCTGGTGCAGCAGGTGCCCGAGCGTCTGGGAGGCTTCCAGGTTCAGATCCCCACGACCGAGTATACGGAGAACCCGAGCTACCATGCCCACCCGCTACAATACCTCTACTCACTGCTGTCCCATGCAGAGAAATCAAGCTACCAATACATCGAGTCGCAGACGAATCTGCTGTGTCTCCTGCACGAGGTGCGTTCGGCTGTCATGCGAGCGAACCGCAATCTCGTGGAGGCAGAGCGCAACCAGCATGGCGAGAAGGCCGAAGATGTCCAGCGGGAGATGCAGAATACTAGTTCGGAGGAAGAACTGACACTCACTACCGACCTCAAGGATAAAGTTGCTACTGTGGAGGGACAGTGGGCGGAGGCGCTGGGCAGCCAGATCCAAGGGCTGCGAGAGCGCGTACGGGAGCAATTGGTGTTGGAGGATGGATGGGAGGATATGGAGCAGTTGGAGCAGGAGTAGCTGCAATTCTTATGCCGTCATGTCTTTAATTTGTTTGTTTTTCCGCTACGATATCCCACCACGTTCGTTTCCCTCTTAGGGCATTCAGATCAACCATGGTTCACGTGACCGTCTTTCTAGAGTCTTCTGTCGCGGATCACCCAGCGCTTTCTCTTTCTTTCTCTCTCTCTCTTCCCTCCAGGGCATTCTCCCCCCCCTTTCATCCCAATTGTCCCGACTTTCTCTTCTTAACTAACCTGAAATTGTAAGTTCTCTCTTTTTTGTTCTTTTTTCCTCCTTCTCCCTCGCACACAATCCCTCCCGGCAATCCTCGGCCAATCTCTTCAGGTTGGCCTGGGGTCTAATTGCCTGCCCCAGATGATGAGATACCAGCTGGCACCAGTCTGAGAATTGATGGATTCGCTCCTTCTTCACTGCTGAATAGCTTTTACGTCCGGAAATACGCTTCTGGTCCTGATCCTGGTGGCATTCGCATGATTCCACTTTTTTTTCGGTTGCCGAGAATACACAAAAAAACATCGCTAACGCGTGATTTGTGTGATTTATAGAAATTTAGCTGGGCACCTGGCCGATTTGACCAACGGAGGAGACTTTTTTCATCATATCATCATGGTTCTTCACAACCCCAATAACTGGCACTGGGTGAACAAGGATGCCTCAGGCTGGGCCAAGAATTATCTGCAGCAGAACCTGTGCTGCATCACAGCCGAGGAGGGAGGCGTGACGGCCAAAGTAGAGCGTGTGGTGTCGATGGATGGCGACGTAGATGTCAGCCAGCGCAAGGGCAAGGTCATCACCCTGTTCGACGTCAAGTTGCAACTAGAATATTCAGGTTTGTAGATTCAAATTCCAATGCTGTTTTTGTTTGGTCTCTTCAAAGCAGCTAAAATAAGGTATTCCAATAGGCAAGACTACCGATGCCGAAGAGGTGACCGGCTCGATTAGCATCCCCGAGGTAGCCCACGACACCGAGGAAGATGAGTTCGTCGTATGTCCCCCTCCCCCTAAAAATCCTCTCGCCGGATTGTTTTTGACTTGAAGATAAGTTCGAGATCGAGAACCACGCCGACGCCGCTTCGAAGCAGCCAGTCAAGGACCTGGTGCGCTCCAAAATCGTGCCCCAGCTGCGCCAGGCACTGGTCAAACTCGGCCCGGCCCTGATCACCGAGCACGGCAAGGACCTGCAGCATGCTCCCGGTGTCAACCCGTCCAGCGGGTTCGCCGCCGCAAGAGTCCACCCGCAATCGACCAAGGAGTCCGCCGGCAGCACGGGCCAGACAACCACCTCGACGACGGGCAAAGCCACTGTCAACACCACGACCGTGACGGCGTCCGACGAGTTCCGCACCACCGCCGAGGAGCTGTACAACTCTTTCACGGACCCGCAGCGCATTGCCGCGTTCACGCGGAGCCCGCCACGCCAGTTCGAGGGCGCTAAGGCCGGCGGCAAGTTCGCGATTTTTGACGGTAACGTCACCGGCGAGTTCGTGAAGCTGGAGCCCCCCAAGCACCTGGTGCAGAAGTGGCGCCTGGCTCAGTGGCCCGCCGACCATTTCAGTACCTTGGAGATTCACTTTGATCAAAACGACGTCGATGGCGTCACCCAGATGCGCGTCACTTGGTCTGGAGTTCCCGTTGGCCAGGAGGATGTCACGAAGCAGAATTGGGACATGTACTATGTCCGCAGCATGAAGCAGACCTTTGGGTACGTCTTCCTTCCTTCTTCCTTTCCTGCACACGTTCCATCCGGCTCTTTGCCAATACGAGCCTTTTTCTTCCAGATCCACTTCATCATCAAGTTTCTCTTCTTGGTCCTCGTTGCTAACGTTTATCGTTCTTTTCCTTGGCGTAGGTTTGGCACTATTCTCTGATCGATTCCGCAAGCTTTCACTGGCTGCATGACTTGGTGTCTTTTCTTTCGCGCTTCATACAAAAAACAAAGACAAGGAGTATTAGGCAAACTCATTTACACACATTCCCTCCCTCACCCATGTGTCGAAGAGATCGACATCGTCCCCATCTTGCTGTCTCTTTCCCTTGGAGGAAAGAAAGACATAGCAAAACACGCACACACACCCTCATCCACATACTCCGGCTCTTTGCTTCGTTTCTGACCGGAGTTCTATTTTTTGTTTTCCCATGCAATTATTTGTTGGCCTGTCTGCAATAACAATAACCTTCATTGGACCGAGTCACGGGTCCAATGCTGCTACGATAGAGGAAAGTGATTTATGATAATGAAGTCAAGAAGAAAGAATGTTTCACGTATAGTTAAGATATCTCTCCACACGTACCGGTGCCGCTTGGTGGCTTTAACCAGCCCATCGCCTGCTTATCATAGCCTAGTTCCTTCAGGGCCTCCAGCTGAAGCTTCTCTAGCTCTTATTTCATAATCCCCCCCCCTAGAGCCGTTTTCTTACAAAATGGTCTATAGCGAAATGTGATCTTTGTGATTCATTCTCTTTTGTATATCACTACCCTTATTCTATGGGAATTTTTGACACTTACAGAGTGCGCTCAATCAGCTCAATGCCATAGTCCTCCTTCAGAGTCTTGATAAGAGGACCACAGATGTCCATGGACATAGGCGCAAGGACACCCTTCTTGGAGATAGTCCCATCAAGAACCTGCTTCACCGCCACACCGCAAGGAATACCAACAAGGCGAGCCATCGCCGAGTACCCAGCCGGGTTACCGTAGTCGCACAAGGTCGAAGTGCGAGTCTCCTTCGAGCCATCCTTGTTCTCGATCTCGAACTTGTGCTGCAGCATGACGAGATCGCGCTCCTCGGGACCATACTGCATCTTCTTCTCGAGGGTAGCGCAGAGGGTATCGAGCGGGTTGCCGCGCGGGGTGATAGGCTCGTCGGAGAAGAGGCCGATCCAGCGCAGACCAGCTAGGAGGCGGTTGCGCTCATCGTTGCTGGGGAAGGTCGTCTTGGAGGCCACGGCCCACTGCAGATCTTGCTCACTGGCGGAGGTGGCGCCGAGTAGGGCCTTAGTCGCGTCCTTCCAGGCGATGGGCTTGTCGAAGACGGGGTTGGGTTCATCGCTGAGGAAGCCCGTGTCGACGAGCACCTTGATCATCTCGGGGAAACCCTGGTAGCGCAGCGTGCCGCGGATGACGGTCTGCGCCTCGGGGATTTCGTACTTCTCGCGGAAGGGGGTCGAGTCACGGTTCGGGTATCCGACGAAGGCAAAGCCGGGATAGATAAAGTACGGCTTGGCAGTAGCCATGAGATCCGGACCGTCGATGCTGACTAGCTTGCCGTCCTGGTAGATCTTGGCGGCGTTGCGCAGGGCAAGAAGCACGCCGCGGCTGGACCAAGAGAACTTGTAGCCGAGCGGGTTGTCCGAGCACTCGGGGGCAGGGAGACCCCCGCAGAAGGACACAAAGCCCGTGATCTTGCCGCCGGCGGCGTGAACCTCCGAGATGGTCTTGACGGCGTACAGGTGGTCGATGCCAGGGTCCAGACCAATCTCGTTCATCACAGTAATGCCCGCCTTCTTGCACTCCTCGTCCAATTCCATCATCGCCGGGCTGACGTAGGAAGTGGTGACCACATGCTTCTTAGTACGAATGGCCGACTTGATGACCAATGCGTGGAAGGTGTAGGGGATCAAGGAAATAGCCAGGTCATTTTGGGACAAGGCAGCGTCGAGAGCGGCATCGTCGGAAACATCCAGGGAAATGGCCTTGGTGTTCTTGAAGCCCTCGCACAGCTTCTGGGCGCTCTCGAGAGTCCGGCAGGCTACGGTAACCTGGACGTCGGCCTTGCTCAGAACCTCGACGGTAGGCTTGGTGACTGCGAGAAGTTAGTCTATACTGAAGTGGAACAGTCAATTGGGGCCGTTGGAGCATACCGAAACCCGAGCCCAGCAGTAGAACCTTGGAACCAGCAATCGGAGCCATTGTGAAGAATGATTGATGATAAGAGTGGAAGAAGTTCCGTTCACTTCATCCCGCATTCTTTTCTGCCCCGCCGTGTGCGGTGGGTGAGTGAGTCATCATGGGCCGGTATCGGGGTTCCAATCGTATGTAATCGGATCTACAAGAGGTTCTATCGACGGATGGATTATTATTGAATGCGTTGGATATCTTCGGGGGATATAATCAGTCGAGGGCTAGAACGAGCCCCGAATACCACAAAACTCCACTGAATGCTAATGAACACCAAGATAGATAGACATGGGACAGAGACGAGACTAAACAGCCTTGACCTTTCCCTGCCGCAACAGAACGGCATCCGCATCCTCCTCACTCGTCGACTCCGGACTATCGCCGGCAAAGTTGCCCTCGGCGTCCGGGTTCTGGCGGGACTTGGCTATGCGCCGTTGCCAGGCCAGCATGACGGGCAGGAAATGCCACAGGTCGAACTCGGGCCACATTACCTCCAAGAACACAATCTCGGTGTTGTCGTGGCATTGCCAGAGCATGAAGTCGCTGAGTCGCTCCACGCCCGATGTGCGGATCAGCATGTCCAGTGGTGGAGTGCCCTTGGTCAGCATGTGGTCGGAGAGAGTTTGGCGGGTGATAGTCTCGGGGGAAATGTAGACGGGGTTTTCTGCGTCGGAGGAGGAAGAATTGGCTTGTGATGGGTTTTTGTTGGATGGTGGTTGTTGATGCTGTCCCTCTTGCTGGCCCCCTAGATGCAGTGTTGTAGAGGACGAAAAGGAGGACTCGGACTCGTACACTCGTGGTTGGGATCGGTCATTTCGCAGAATCGTATCCTCCTCCTGCGTCGAAGACTCCGAGGTCGACTCGGAGTCGCTATGGGAATCAATAGTTTTGCCCGACCCCGTTGTCTGCGCGCGGATATTCAGCGCAATATGCGATTCCGAAAAAGGCGCGCGCGCCGCCACGCCAGTCGGTTTCGCAGACCACAGCGGCGTGCTGTAATCCTCCACCGTATCGCGAATAGCGCCGGTGATCTCGTCGCGGGAGGTATAGGGAAAGCAGATATTGAGGATGCGGTCACCGTTGCGGCTAGTCATCTCGACAGCCTTGTTGACAGCTGCCAGGACATCAGGCTTGAGCAGCTCGAGCCGGCCCAGAACGCGAATTTGCGCACCGTACCGATCGAGCAGATCACCATGCTGGGCCATCTCCGACAGCTTCACCTTGGCCATCTCCATCAGCGCATCGACCTCGAACTTGGACCGCTTGAAATTCTCGATGCTGAACGCGTATATCGTAACGACTTTGACTCCGCTCTTGTAACAGACCTCGAGGATCTGTGGTTATCAGATATTATTGTCAGCCACCAAGGCAAGCCACACAACCAGGGGATAGCAAAGCTTTTCCGGGACCGTACCCTTGCCAGTGCCTCAAATCCCAGATTATGGCCCTCCACCGTCTCGATCCCGTGCGATCGTGCAAACCGTCGATTCCCGTCCATGACAAAGGCCACATGTTGCGGGATGGGACCCTGGCGCAGGGCGCCGACGAGCAGCTCCTTGAGGTTGGAGATAGCGAACTCGATGGGCGGCGAGGCGAGGAACCAGTTCCGGAGTCGGGACAGGTGCATTGAGCCCGCCATGGTGAGGGCGGATGTGTTGTATGTGTATGGACAAGCGGCTCGCCCCTCGGGGGTGGTTGGAGAATTCCAAGGCTGAGGGAGAACGAGCGATAAAAGAGAGAGAGAGAGAGCGGAAGGATGTTGTGTCTTGTGCGGGTGTACAACAACAACAGGCTGACGTGGTCAGTTCGGAGACAACCACCACAAATCAAAGGCTGCAATATTTTTGGCTGGCAAGGTTTTTTTTTTTTATGAAAAATGTCTTCTAGCCCTGCACATCCAACGGTCTGAGCACAACCCCGGAAGTGGCAAATGCGGGATCATCAGCCGCAGCAAGAACAACAGCACATCTTCATGCCGAGCCTCGGTTACTCCAGAGAACACCTTATGATAATGTTAGCGCTCGGCTTGAATAGTAAGTAACAAACTACATATACATAGAACGTGTTGTATAGAATGGAAAAAGACAAGACAGGCGACTACGGTCCCTTCGTAAGAGATTGACATTACCATTTCATTTACTTCTATCGAGCCCGGTGGTTCATACAGATCGTTTGTACTCAGATAGGTTTTTGATGTACTGGGTCGAGGCTGGAAGCTTAATGGGGGACCACTGCTTGCCTGCCGCAACAATATTCAATGTTATCAACATGAACTCGGCCTCCGGCCCCCCGAACAAAATGTCCAACACCGAATGTGTCTCTGTGTGGGATGATGGATCCATATTTTGAGCAACAGAATCAGTCAATACAGCTGATAAGCAACATAGAAAAACATGGGATATCTCTCAATACAGCTATATGAGCAAAGAAGCAGAAACAGCAATAGCTACATACAAGAAGCACCAGCACCAGCAGCACAGGGTATAGGCCAACTATAGGCTATAGATCCTTCCGCTCGCCATCACTCCCCGGCGTACTCGGCCCCGAGCTCGCCATATCCCAAGAGCCATCCTCAGATCGGCGACGGCGCTGGCCGCGCTCACGCATAGCGTCGCGAATGCGCGAATTGACATCCTCCAGAGGATCCTTGGGCGTATCCTTGGGCGTGAGGGGACTGAGTGGTTTCAACTGATGCCGCGAGCCAGGTCTGGGTCCTGCGGAACTGCTGCGGCTGCGGTCTCGGCTCGGGGGTCTTGTAGAGAAGAAGCCGATATTGGCGAGGTTGTAGAAGGATTCGTTGCGGGGGAGGGGTTCTTGGGAACGGAGCGGCACGCTGTCGTTGTCGTCGTAGTCGTCGTGTGTGTGGATGGCGGGGATATCATTGTCTTCCCGGTTGACTTTCCAGAATGGGTCGGACACGATCCGCGCGGCGTCGAAGTCTGGGAAGAGTTCTGGACCCATTGTGTTGATGGCTTCCGTTACGAGCTGGGTCAGGGCTACCCGTCTGGCGCGAAGCTTTACCAGGGTATTGGCAGATGAGGGGTTCAGGCATAGAATGAGTGGGCGTAGAGATTTGATAATGTCCATGCCCACCTCGCCGATTCGGAGGGCGGCAAAGGTGATTGTGGGGAATAGGATCATGCCGATCAACACTACCAACCAGAGTGGTACCCATTCTGGAATCAAGCCTCGGATGCGGTTGTGGTACGTCCAGTAAGTGAAGGCTGCGGTGTAGGACGCGTACACGGCTGGTGCAAAGGCCAAGGCAATCAATAGCTTCCAGGTGGCCATCACATCTCGGCCCTGCAGTTTGACTGTGGAGGCAGCTAGCGCTTCCTTGGACTTTTTGATCGAGAGGTATTTGGTGGCGATGAAGACAGGGGTGAAGAGGAGCAGACCGGGCAGAGTTCCAATGGTGAGAAGAGCCAGCTGGCCCAAGCGGTAGATCAACTTGGCAATGACATGGATGATCGAGAACTTGGCGTAGGCAACTTGATGGTCCCGGATGCCGAGGATGCGGAGCTGCTTATTATAGTCCACAATAGATCTTCGGAGGTGCACTATACGTGGGTCCTCCTTGTAGTGCTCATAGCCCTTGACGAGTCGGCGGTTTAGTTCGACAACCATTGGAAGAGGAAGCTTCTTCCCTTTGGTGTTGTACAACCGACGGGCCGCTTGGATGACCTGTCGAGAGATTAGCTGCAGCATTGGATAAGAAAGGCAAGATCTTACCATGAGCGTTTCATAGTCGGGACTGGTGACGGTGACAGCAACCAGACTTTGATAGATGATATCTAACAGTTTGCCCACCGACTCCCGTCGTTCGCCCTTTTTGAACTGCTCCACCAGCTCTTTGGGCACCTCGAGTGGGGTGCCAAATTCAATGACCGCCCTCGATCGGAATTTGTGTGCATGGAAATAGTTCATGCCGCAGGGAACGATCTTCAGGCCACAATTCGGATTATCTGCCAGCGTTCCCAGTGCCATCAAGGCCACACCCGCTAGATGTTATCTTAGCATTGATTGTTCACCACGTTTTCGAAACAGTTGACCAACCTTTAAGCGGCAACAGAGATGGGCGGTCATGACTACCACCTTCGGGGAAGATGCCCACACAGCCCCCGGCATTCAGTCTCGCAAAGACCGCCTCATAGACCGCCGTTTGATCCACGTGCGGTGCAACCTTGAACTTGGAGCCCTTGAACTCCGAGCGGTCCTGGTCCGACCCATCCCCAGTGAACTTCCCGTTGTCGTCGATGTCATCCCGCCCCGTCAACTGGAACAACGCATCCCGGTGTTTGAACGGTTTCTTGAGCACCAATTCCTCCGGCCCCCGAATCTCCGCAATCGCCGTACTGTGCGACGTCCCGTTGATCGTCGGCAGCGCAATCGTCCCTTCCGCTTCAAACCCCGGGCCTTCGAAATTGGTGCCGACTCCGCGCAGCAGAGTGGGCTGGTTGACCGGGTCGGGAAGATAGACGGTGCCGGTCCCGGGTTTAAGATTGTCCATTGCTCTCGCTACGGGTAGTGTTCCAATCATCCTCGCCAGGAACCCGATAAACTTGCGCCGGAAAGATTTGTCTGCGATCAGCCATGATATGCGGCGGTGGGCTTCGCTGCGGATGACGCGCATTAAAACAAGTGAGTCGACAAACTGGAGAGAGCTGCTGTTAGTTGGAATTTTAGGACTCAAATAGTGTCACGCACCTGGTTTGCATGAGGGGCAGCGACCAGGATGATTGGGCCGCGTCGCGGAATCTTCCAGGACCCGCGGGGATGGACCTCGCGGAAGAAGAGATCAATGAGCACGGAGAAAGTCCAGAGCACCAGATCGTACAGCCACCCGACAAGGGGCGGGATATATGGGCCTTTCGTGCCCATGGCGCCGTTGGGAGGAGAGGAGGGGATAGCTATGGGGCGCGGGTAGTGAGTGCGGAGGAGCTCGACATGGGCAGTGTCTGCAGGGAGAGAGTCAGTTGGCGTAGAAAAAAATAGAATAAAAGGATGATGAGCCCACCCGTGGGAGTTTTTAGTGTCACGCGATCATGGGGGGAGAGAAGAGAGAAGAAAAGTGAAAAAGCGAAGAAAGTTGGAGGGGAACTGAATCCGTCGAATCCGGCAGGGCACAGACCGTGGACCGCAGCTACATAGGAACCGTCAGCTTCTAGCTCCTTCTAGGTACCTACAGTACCTATTTTGCAGTAGTGTCATAATGGCCATACAGGATAAATAAATCAGAAAACATCCATCCCAACAATCCCCGACTTCTTTCTCTGGTTTTGTTGGGGTGATCGACAGCGGATCGATGGACACTGCAGAGTTGAGGCTGACCGCGAGAGGGTCAAAGGTACATGAAAATACTACGGAGGATCTTACGGCACAGAGGTACTGCTTATCTCCGGCTGCCCCGCAACTTGTCTAGATCTCTCGTCCTCCAAGCTCTCTCGCACTTAGACTTTCTCCTTCTGTCATCTCACCATGTCTATCAAGTACGTGCGCCCGCCCCATCTACTGCGGCTTCTTTTCCCTCCTTGCTAACCCCATTAGCTGGGTGATGCTCCAAGACCACGAAGGCTTCGTGCGTCTGCCCAACGAACGCCTGATCTACTCCTCGCCCCCGCGCACCAGCCTGACTCTATCCCCGCCCAGCGCCTACAAAGGCAAAGAAACCCTCTCCGTCCAAAGCAGCGCTGGCTGTATTCACCTCACCAACCAAAGAGTCCGTTCCTATCCCACCCACCCCCGCCACTTCCTAACAACCCAATCCAAACCAGGTCGTCTACCTCCCCGCCCAACAAACCGCAGACTTCCAGTCCTTCTCTTCCCCTCTCCTCAATGTCCACGACTCGCACGTCTCCGCGCCCTTCTTCGGTCCCAACGTATGGACAGCCCTGGTGCAGCCCGTATCGGGCGGAGGCATCTCACCGAACCTGCCAGCCGTGCAGCTGAAAGTCACCTTCAAAGAAGGGGGGGCCTTTGACTTCCATACAAACTTTGAGCGCATCAAGGAGCGTCTTGCGCAGGCCGTTGAGAACACCGATAGCGGGACCCGCGGTCTCCGCGGCGTGGATTTGACGGCTATTCACTTGGACGAGCTGCCGGCATACGATGCTCCGCAACATACCAGGAACCACTACTCGGGCCCGAGTGAACGGCCGCCTCCGCCGGCAGAATCGCAGAGTGCTGGACGCAGACCGTCGGAAGTGTCGCCTGAACCCTCCGAGCCCCCGCCATGCTATGAGGAAGTGCAGTCGCAGAGCGTAGCTCATGAGTTGGAGGAGCGGCTGCGACGCAGTGGTTGAGTAGCTGACCTGTCATTTTTGTTTTCTGGTCTCTTTGTACAGTATCATCTATCTCCATTATTAGCTAGCGATCCGGAAGCGGTTACTATGGCATAGTATTATTTAGAAGGAACCCCAGGAGTTCGGGCGTTTGACTTTCCCGTCGGTTCTAGAAAATCTAACAAGAAATTATTTCTTTTTTCCTATTCATTACTATCATAATAAGATTTAGTAGTAAAACAGGTAAAAACATCTGCCCGTCCACTTCCAGTGCCCGTTGTAGCAGCCAGCCAATCACGTGCGCCACAATTAGCAACGCCGACTCATCCCGATTTTCCTTCAGACGCAACCACTTCAATCTCAACCCCTACCCTCCCACCTCCATTCCCACGCACCACACCACCCAATTGACACCCGCATCCACCGCAATGGGTCTCGCCGACTTTTTCTCTGACGTCGTCTCCACCCTGGGCTTCGCCGAGGCCCAGGCTGAGGCGCCCGCCCAGGACGTCGAGTCCAGCTCCGACGCTGCCGAGCCCGCCGACAAGAGCGACGACGCTGCTACTGACGACAGCTCCGAGCAGGCGGAGGATACCCCCGAGGAGTCCTCTGAGGAGTCTGAGGAGTCTGAAGAGACTGAGGAGACTGAGGAGGGTGATGGTGAGGCTGAGGAGGAGGAAGAGGAAGAGGAGGAGGAGCCGGAGGATATTAAGCCTAAGCTTGAGGAGGGTAAGTCTCGTCCATATTGTCAATTGGATTATCCTAGGGATATTATTGTCGCTCTTGTGGTGTGGGATGGCTGCAGGAATTAAGATGGCGTCTGCTCAGTCTCAATTTCCTGCATCCGAACCACCATGACCCATCGCTCGTGCCAATGGCATGCCTACTACCATTGATCGGACATGAACCAGTTGCTGACCTGACTCGTTCCTTGTATAGACTGCGCTCACTCCGCTCAGTGCGCCCCGTACAAGCACCACTTCGACGAGTGCGTCGAGCGCGTCACCCGCCAGGAGGAGGACGAGGACCACAAGGGTCCCAAGGAGGACTGTGTTGAGGAGTGTATGTCCCCCTAACTCAATTCATCAGGACGCGAATGCTAATATGACTTGACTTGATTGACAGTCTTCCACCTCACCCACTGCGCGACCGCCTGCGCCGCCCCCAAGCTCTGGCGCGAGCTCAAGTAAACGACTCTTCGCGCGTTTACTCTCTTCGGGGAACGCCCGAATCCCTCACTTATCTGATGGCTGTCTGTCTGTCCGACAGCACAGCCTGCCGCCGTCATCATCATCAAATTCCTGGTTTGACACATTGGTCTTGTGTGGTCACTCCTCATGTGTGTTTTGCATATTGTGTTTTGTTTCAAGACAGAAAGAGAGATGGGAGATGGGAGAGAGAGAAGGAAAAATGATATAATAGACCGCCTGTCTGCTGCCCTCTCGCTTTCTCTGGTCTGCCTTGCTTGTACAGATAGCTGGTCTTTATTTAGTGTTACTACTAAGTGTTGTCGTTTTTGACAACGAATCTCATCTGTTTAGACCATGTGGTTTACTGATAGAGTAAATGGAGGAGGATACTGCTTGTGGAACAGATGAATGCTTGATTTGTTTGGGTGAGTCCCTTCGGTCGTATCAACATGTCCAATGGTCTTATATACAACAAACATATCATCGTAAGTACGTCCAGATAGATGACAAAATATCCACAGCCAAACCATATGAAGAGACATAGACACCTGATCCTGAGGTCACATAAAAGCAAACTAACAAGTGGGGGGGTATTTATAGTAAAGCAGGGCGGGCATAGGGGAATTGCTAAGGACACAACAGCTTTTCCTAGGGACACAACAACTTATGTAATACAGATGATTATATAATTTAAAATGTCATGTGATCTGTATTGGGATTACTACAGCAACATAATTCTAAATGCCTATACCAAAACTACAGCAACATCATTCTAAATGCCTATACTAGAGTAGTATAAATCTAGAGCTCTTCTCCTCCATCTTCCTAGGTTCTTCAATTACCTACCTCTCTACATCAGATATGGAGCCCCCTACAGAGCAGATCTTTGATAGTAGAGAGCTTCTAATTGCCTCTGTGCGTGAGCATGCTCTCTCCTACGGCTACGCTATTACGACGATAGCTTCAAATACGAATCGAAATATTACTCTTGGCTGTGATCGTGGTGGTAAATATCATGATCGAATCAATGCACCAGAAGGGGCAAATCGACGATTGACAACTACTCGACGGATTGGGTGTCCATTTAGGCTATATGGGAAGAAGATTCCTAATGGCGAGAAGTGGGAATTAGAGGTACGAAACCCAAGTCATAATCATCAAGCTAATAATAGTATGATAGGTCATCCATCTGCTCGCAGATTTACAGATGATCAGCTTCAAACAATCTATACTATGTCTGAGGTTGGATCAACGCCAAGTGAAATCCTTAAGGCAATTCAAGCAGACAATTCAGAAGCTTTAATTATAAAGAAGGATATTTACAATGCGCGGGATGCTTTACGAAGACAAAAGCTAGGTAATAATACCCCTCTTGAACTTTTACTAAAGAATTTACAGGAAAATTCGTGGAAATATTCTTTTAAGCAAGACACAGAAGGGCGTATCCTCTTTTTTATGTTTGCACATCCTAAATCAATCGAGTACGCTAACAAATATAACAGGGTTTTTGTACTAGATTGCACCTATAAAACGAATCGATATCAGATGCCTCTACTGCATATTATTGGCATATCTCCCTCAAATTCAACATTTAGTATCGCATTTTGCTTTATGCGGAACGAACAAGAAGAGAGCTATATTTGGGCTCTAAAGGCTTTTTTCTCCTTTCTAGATCCCTTACCTTTTGAACCTGTTCTTTGTACTGATCGAGACCTTGCTTTATTAGGTGCATTAAACAATGTCTGCCCTACATACCCACATTTACTTTGTATATGGCATATTAATAAAAATGTGACTCAAAATACAAAGCAGCATTTCTCTACTAATGACGAGTATCAAAAATTTCTACAATTATGGATTCAGCTAACTTACTCTACTACAGAGGATATATATGATTCTAGGCTTCTAGAACTAAAGAAGCAATTTCCCTTACCCCCTATTCGCTATATAGAGGAAACTTGGCTAATTCACAAAGAGAAATTTATAGTTGCATGGACACAGCAGTACCTACATCTAGGTAATTCAGCAACCTCCCGAGTTGAAGGTTCACATGCCTTTTTAAAAAAGCATCTAGGCGCTTCAACAGGGGATATGTTACTTGTATCTGAAAGGATTTCACAGGCTTTGCAAGCTCAACATGCTAAGCTTGAATATGACCTCGAAAGAGATCAGATTGAAAAGGTAATTGTACCCTCACAAGAGCTTTATGTTAATATTATGACTAGGACCTCTCGATATTCGATTCGTCGGATAAGTGAGCAAGTTTTAATAGCTAAAAGAGCTACAGATATTGCTCCATTAGGGCCTTGCAAAAATGGATTCACAAGAACTATGGGCCTGCCTTGCGCTCATAGAATTTTTGATCTATTAAAGCGCAATCAGGCTATTCCGTTGTCAGATATCCACCCATTCTGGCGAATAGATCTTGATCAGGGGGATTCAGATTATCGTCCAATTTTGGAACCTATGATTCCATTACCCAAGCCTAAAAAACGGAAGAGGGATGAAGCGCAGGCAGCTGAAATAATTAGTGAAGAGCCAATACAGAAGAAGAAGAAGGCGCCCCCAAAGTGCTCTACATGCGGTGAAGTTGGGCATACACGAAGATCATGTAAATAATAGAGAGCATGAAATTCAAATACAGTCACATGACAATTTCTACTTATATAATCATCTGTATTACATAAGTTGTTGTGTCCCTAGGAAAAGCTGTTGTGTCCTTAGCAATTCCCCGGGCATAGAGTAAGCTGAGCTGAGCTGAACTGAATGTCCAACACAGAGGGGTAAGCTTGCCAACAACGTATATAATCGCCGTCAGCATGGCATGACCTACAAATCAGGCTTCATCCTCTGGTTGCATTGGCGGTATGTACAAACGCCCCGACCAGATCATGTGGAAAGGAATGGAATGCTCGTCACAACGAACACACTAAGGGGCAGTCTGGTTCTGTGAAGGAGACGAATGGACCACGCCAATCTCAGAGCCAGCCTTGTCCGCATCTTCTCGCCCCGGACCGTCTGCGTCCGCGGTGTCCGGAACCCGCATCTCGAGACCACGATCGATATCCCACCGACGGCGCTTCACCACGCGCCCAAACAAGCCAATCACCATGGGCGGCGGCGCAGCAACAACAGCGACAACAGCCGAGAATATAAGCGCATTGCGCATATTGAACGCAGGATGCGCTAGCGCACCCGCCTTGAGCGCGTCCTGGATAAGAATAAAGCACGCGCCGAGCAACTGCCCGCCGGTCCAGCACATGGTGCTCCCGATCTCCGGTGAAAAGGGATATGTAATCTCAACGAGATACTCCAGCACAACGGGCAACAGCGCAAATGAGGACGCGCCTATAATCGCCATGACGACGTACGAGGGCGCAATGCCCGCGGAACTGCCGGGGGCAAAGATCAATCCGATATACGACGCCGCGATGATGGGGATCAGCACGCGGATGGTGCCGAGGTAGTATTTGAACCGGTCTGTTAGTGGCGAGACGATCGCTGCCATAACCAGGCCGACTACGATCAGGATGCCGCCTGCGATCCCGGCTTCGGTCTCGCTGAACCCGTGCGGGCTGAGGATTTGGTTCAGTAGCGATGATACGCTGTTGAAGAATCCCACGTATACGGAGAAGGGGATTAGGATTAGCCAAAACTCGAGCGTGCTGAGGAGTTGGCGCATTGCGGGGATGAGCGGCGTGCGTGGGATGGCGGATGCGGCGGCGGCGGAGGCACTAGGGGGTGTGGGTGGTGCGGCGGGGAGGAAGAAGGATGGGATCGATGCGACGCTTGACTTTGGAGAGTGTTAGTACTGATGATCATATGTTGCGGCGGGGAGAGGAGATATAGCTGACAATGACGGAGATATACAACACCATGTCCGGGATCTCGGACGGTTTAGTCGCCCACGCCGAATCAATCAACTGCCCCAGCGCTGCGCCCAAGGGGTTCGCCAGACTAGCCAGCGCCGTTGCGCTGGTGCGACCCCGATCCGAGAACCACAGGTCGCTGTAGCGCGTCGGCGCGCAGAGACAGAACCGGCTGCGCCAGGCCGATAAGGATCTGCCCGAACATGGCGAGGCCGAAGATGCCGCCGTTGGCTCTGGTGCCAGCATAGCGCAGCCAGTTGCCGACCAGCAGGAGCGTGGCGCTGGTGATGATGGCGGGTTTGGGGCCGCCTTTGTTGAGGATCCAGATGACGAATCTATGGCAGATTGAGTTTCTGTTAGCGGAGTCGAGAAGAGTCGATCGATCGCGATTGGATCGGATTAGGGCATGGCAGAAGTGACCTGCGCTCTGCTCTGGGAGGCAATGCGATAGGTACTTACGGGCTGGCGACGCAGAAGGCGAACTGGTAACCCGTGCTCATCCAGTTGATGGCGCTCTCCGAGACATCGAAGTACTGTGCGGCGGTGGTGGAGATGGAGGAGAAGGTGAGCCACTGTTTGGCGGATGTCAGTATACGCAGTTACCTTGGTGAGAGGTGTCTTACATCCCAACTGACGACGATATTCAGCAGCACCAGCTGGGCCAGCCCCCAAAAGCGACGCTTGTAGACCCTGTAGACCGGTCGCGTGCCGGCCGATTCGGACTCGGGGGAAATAGATGAGGTCATGATGGAGTGTGTACCATCCTCCCAGCACCGCAGTAGTAGAGGGGGTGAAGAAGAGGAAGGCAGGAAAACGCCATGAATCTGTTAGTCGTGAGCTAGCTCGGCCATTGTAAGCGATCTTGGGGGACGTGATTCCGAGGCTGTGGCGTGGTGTGGTGGGGTACCTGGGGGTACATCGAGACCCACCGCGTAATGGTTGCATCGGCAGGTACTCGCGGGTACCGCTTGCGGGGGTGTCTGAAGGGACGGACTCTTTTATAGTCCGACTGTTAGCATTACTATTATCGTCCGATTGTCAATCTTATTCCGGCACTAATTATCAGTATAGGTCGACTGTCTAATGATGCGACTAGGTACTGCCCCAGTGCCTCTACTGGAAAGGTTCAGTCGACTCCTACTTCGTATTCGCGACCTCAGGGGTCGGAAGGGACATAGATCAACATCTGTGCTGTCCAGATCCTGCCGCTACAACATTGTAGAAGCGCGTTGGAAATGCGCAACTGAAGCTTGAGAGAAATCGTCCCGTAAAGCTCCCCCGTGAAACTCTATTCAATTTACGGACTGCCACTCGGAAGGAAACTGGTAGGGGCTCGATCCCTTCTTGGAGAGGTAGCTGATGCGATACCACCTCACGCTGGGCAAGCCGTATTCATGGGACTGGAGAAATTTTTTTTGCTTCTCGTCTTTTTGAAGATCTGGGACGTCTTTTCACCAAGGGTTACACAAAATTCGATCATGATTTCTCGGGTGATGAGCAGATCTAAGCAGGAGTATATAGTGCGAAGCTGCTTCTCCAATCCCTGCAACGCCGTACATAGATGACCGTCGAACAAAAGTGATCATCCGCCCCGAATTCGAACATATCGTACCCCTTTAGCATCGCTCTCACTCGAGGTGTGTACGGATCGGTTCTAGAAGTTCATCAACAGAGCGCCTCATAGTCCCGGAGATGAACGTCTTACACCTTTCCTTCTCTTTCAACATCACAACATTGGTCGTTAACACGCTCCCAAATTACAGCCGCTGGGCGCGCGGTGTCCGCCACGATCTCCTTGACGGGTACATTAGGCGCACACGAAAAAAGGATAGATCGCTCGTCTACCTCAAGCCATGCACGAGGATCGTCGATAACCTCAATACCGTGCTCCTCAAGGACAACCTTATCCACGGATTTGTACTCTGGATCTTGGGCGTAGCAGCAGATTAACTTCTGTCGAGCATGTAGCCATTCGCGTAGGGTCAGGACCAATGCATGCTGGAACGCAGGGCCATGACTATTGCTATTTGAAATGCCTCCTAGTGCTACCGCCACAATCTTTTCGATGTCATGTCCTGCAACCGATGAGTCCAGGATATGCACAACTCTCTTGCACATTTCGCTTTCCTGCCAAGCCCGAATTTTTTCTTTGAAGTACGAGTTGAGATTGTCCCGGCTCGGGAGACTTGCATCTTGGGCTAGCTCTTTTGTACCAGATATGAGCTTCTCCGATTTATGATAAACCTGCAGGCTGCGGAGAGGACTTGTCCTTTCGGGGTCGTAGTTAGCACCTTCGTACAGCCTCCCGAGCATGTCTTTAAGATGTCCACGGCCGCGGTACAACAGCATCGGTTGTTGACTGTGCGGTATCAGCTTCGAGATCTACCGAGGGGAGGACGTTCTCGTGACAGACATGAGCCATTCTTCCACTTCCTCTTCCTTCTCTGTGCCATCGTGGCTCAGCTTCCAGGAGAAGGTTTCTCCTGTTCTGAGGGTGTACTCTATCGTTGCACCCGCCACGTCCTTGACCAAGATCTTATCCCCGGGGCCAGTAGAGCCCTGAAACTGTTCATAGGCGGCACGAATAGACTCTTTGGTGAAGAAAGGCTTTCCAGAGTTGTAAAGCTCGTCGATGCGAGCGAGCGCCTCGGCCCTGGTCTGAGGCGCGCACGAAGGGACACCATCGTGCCAATGTGATGGGCAATAAGCTAATACCAAACCCATGTGGGTACTCCAAATGAGAGGTAGAGATGTCATACGTATGTTTTACCTAGGAGCTGTGGTGTTTGGTTGAACGTTCCTGTCAGTATGTCCTTCTGTAGATCCCGTTCGCTTTTCAAAACAACGGGACGTGTCAACGTACGTGGTGAGGTGGTGAAGGACCCCACTTAGTAACAATCTGACATGGCGTGGGAGCAGGGATGTGACCACACTTGATGGGATTTTAACGGGACTGCGCATGACGGGACCACGCTCGACGGGTCTGCGCTTGACGGGACCGCGTTTGGCATCACTGCGATTGAAGACTGCGTTTGAAGACTGCGTTTGACAGGTGACACAGGGCATAGACTGTTGTAGATAAGTAGAGACTCTTCTTCGGTCTCTTCTTCCCTTTCTCAACTTGGATCTCCCGTCGACTACGTACTCAAATTGAATTCTTTATTGATTTTCTTTCTCGATCTGACATCCGGTCACAAGGGATAGATAAAACCGCCTGGCTTGAATAACTAGCCAATGAGTGTTCAAGAGTAGAGCAAAAGAGGACGAGAAATCTATAATTTCTTTTTCTTATCAGCTACGCACCCGTTGAGCCGCATGGTGGAGCCTGCATGCTGTCAAAAGCGTTGACCCGATGCATCTGCGTCCAAATTCGAAGATCTCGGTTTATGTAGGAATAACTATGAAAGAAACATGCTTAAAATGAATAAACAACTTTCAACAAAACCTGGTATCTCAAACGAGAGTAGAAATAAGAGGAAGGATTGTAAATGGAAATCATTGACTCCTGCTATAGACGAAATCGTAAAAAAGAAACCCATCCTGATGCGTGTCCCAAGGCAAGTAAATCCCCATTAATCGCGGAACAGCGAGGCCGACAGTCAGGAGGAAGCCATAGTATATTTTTGCGATCTAGATTTATCCATTGTCCTTGTTCAATGAAGATCGCCTGACACGTAGAGGTTGAATGTGAAGAATCATATTCGTGCCCGGACTCAACGTCGAGGGTGCATATGTTGGTGATTAGATATGAACCATCTTGAGAGAACTCGAGATCGTAGACAATTGCATCCGTGTTGAAAATCTCTTGTAGACGACCCGTCGCCGTGTCCCAGAGCCGCACGGTCTGATCGTAAGAGCCAGAAGCTAGTAGCTGGCCGTTAGGCGAGAAGGCTACTGAGAAAACCCAGTCAGAATGGCCCTCAAAAGTCTGCTGTAGGCCGCCCGTCGCCGTGTCCCAGAGTCGCACGGTGTCATCGTAAGAGCCAGATGCTAGCAGCTGGCCGTTAGGTGAGAAGGCTACCGAGGAAACCTGTTCTGAATGGCCCTCAAAAGTCTGCTGTAGACCGCCTGTCGCCGTGTCCCAGAGACGCACGGTCTTATCGTAAGAGCCAGATGCTAGCAGCTGGCCGTTAGGCGAGAAGGCTACCGAGGAAACCTGTTTCGAATGGCCCTCAAGAGTCTGCTGTAGGTCGCCCGTCGCCGTGTCCCAGAGTCGCACGGTGTAATCACCAGAGCCAGAGGCCAGTATCTGGCCGTTAGGTGAGAAGGCTGCCGAGGAAACCGTCCCTAAATGGCCCTCAAGGGTCTTCTGTAGACCGCCCGTCGCTGTGTCCCAGAGTCGCACGGTGTGATCCCCAGAGCCAGACGCCAGTAGCCGGCCGTTAGGTGAGAAGGCTATCGAGGAAACCCAGTCCAAATGACCCTCAAGAGTCTGCTGTAGGCCGCCCGTCGCCGTGTCCCAGAGTCGCACGGTCTGGTCCTCAGAGCCAGACGCTAGTAGCTGGCCGTCAGGCGAGAAGGCTACTAAGGAAACCGCCTCTGAATGGCCCTTAAGAGTCTGCTGTAGACCGCCTGTCGCCGTGTCCCAGAGCTGCACGGTCTGATCGTAAGAGCCAGGTGCTAGCAGCTGGCCGTCAGGTGAGAAGGCTGCCGAGGAAACCGTTCCTAAATGGCCCTCAAGAGTCTGCTGTAGACCGCCTGTCGCCGTGTCCCAGAGTCGCACGGTTCGATCCCCAGAGCCAGACGCCAGTAGCTGGCCGTCAGGTGAGAAGGCTACTGAGGAAACCCAGTCCGAATGACCCTCAAGAGTCTGCTGCAGGCCGCCCGTCACCGTGTCCCATAGCCGCACGGTCTGATCATAAGAGCCAGACGCCAGTAGCTGGCCGTCAGGCGAGAAGGCTATCGAGGAAACCCAGTTCGAATGACCCTTAAGGGTCTGCTGTAGATCGCCTGTCGCCGTTTCCCAGAGCTGCACGGTCTGATCGTAAGAGCCAGGTGCTAGCAGCTGGCCGTCAGGTGAGAAGGCTGCCGAGGAAACCGTTCCTAAATGGCCCTCAAAAGTCTGCTGTAGGCCGCCCGTCGCCGTGTCCCAGAGTCGCACGGTGTCATCGTAAGAGCCAGAGGCCAGTAGCTGGCCGTTAGATGAGAAGGCTACTGAGGAAACCCGTCCCCAATGGCCCCCAAGAGTCTGCTGTAGACCGCCCGTCGCTGTGTCCCAGAGTCGCACGGTGTGATCCCCAGAGCCAGACGCTAGTAGCCGGCCGTCAGGTGAGAAGGCTACCGAGTAAACCCAGTTCGAATGGCCCTTAAGAGTCTGCTGTAGACCGCCTGTCGCCGTGTCCCAGAGTCGCACGATGTGATCCCCAGAGCCAGACGCTAGTAGCTGGCCGTCAGGCGAGAAGGCTACCGAGGAACCCTCTCCCGAATGGCCCTTGAGAGTCTGCTGTAGGCCGCCTGTCGCCGTGTCCCAGAGTCGCACGGTCTGGTCCTCAGAGCCAGACGCCAGTAGCCGACCGTCGGGCGAGAAGGCTACCGAGGAAACCTGTTCTGAATGGCCCTCAAAAGTCTGCTGTAGACCGCCTGTCGCCGTGTCCCAGAGCCGCACGGTCTGGTCGTAAGAGCCGGACGCCAGTAGCCGGCCGTCGGACGAGAAGGCTACCGAGGAAACCTGTGCCAAATGGCCCTCGAGGGCCTGTAATTCTGCACTCCAATCTTCCACAACTCTTGGTAACTGGGATATCCAAGTGGGGAGCTCTGCTTTGAACTCTCTCCGAATAATTGACATTTGGGGGGCAAATATAAGTCCTGCGCAATAAACCTGAAGAGGCGCCTCGTCGGTTATGTGGCGATTTTTAAGAATGAATCGCTTTGCATCTTCAAGAAAGGCAGCTAGACGAGATGACTTTCTCTGCCAGTCAGTATCAAAATTTTGGTTCCAATTCAATGTCACTAACCTTTGCCAGGGACTGTAAAGCTGTAATATTTCCAATCGTTTCCGAAACCCATCCAAGAAGGCTCATCACCTCCAACCAATGCAAGAAATGAACCTTCAAAAAGTCTTCTATCAGTCTCCAGTTTATGCCGGACTGGTCACCATTCTCTAGATGGCGTACCCAGTATCGACATGCGTATCGAAGCTCAGATGGGACATAACCCTCAAGTACCGTCTTTTCAATCTCATTTTTCCTTATGCCCGGGTTTGAAAGACGGCATATATCTCTCTTTAATTCTCGATTCATACACTCAAGACAATCCTTGGCAAGCTGTGTATGACCTGCCAGTTCGTCAATCCAGAACTCGTCGGATGCTGAATGATCAACCAGAAACTCTCGAAACGAGAGATGAAGAAGCTGAACGGGGGCATCGCTCTCTTTTGGAACTGACACCACAGACTGGAGGGTACTGAGTCTGTATTGGATTTTCGTTTCGTCTGAGCAAATGAGCTCGGCAAGGGAGATGGATGAGAGTGGGCTGAAGAGAAGAACAATGGCACCCACGATTCGGCGAAAGTCATCCAACCAGTATTTGAGTTCTTTCGGCTCTTTCCGCGATACAATATGCTTTAAAACTGGGAGATAGATCCCGGTCAACTTTGAGTACTCGCCGTCAATTTTCTCCATCCTGTCGCTTGAGCGTGAAGATAATATAGCTTGCAGTCGGTCGTCCGGCAGTTCTCCCTCACAATTAATGAATCGATAAATTGTGGCGGCATAAATGAATAGAGGAACAGCCATATTTACTAGGGCCTTGAAACTCTCTTCCCCGGGCCAGCTTTCCGCTAGTCCGTGATCATCCTTTATCCTCTCAAGCCTTTCCCGGAGAAAGAGTGATATATCATGCTCGATAATCGACCTCTTAATTTGATGAAGAATGATCTCATCGTTGCCGATCGGTCGAAACCCTTTGATGATGGGTGGCTCTGGCCTACTGGTGATGAAGATTCGTAACTGGACATCTTTCAAATCGGTCAATTTAGGCAAAGTTGAAAAAAAACTCGCGACATCGGCTGGCACTTGACACTCATCCAGGGCGTCGATGACAAGCACTAGGATCAACGGGGAGTTTAATCCAAGATTGAGGCTCTTGAGTGGCTTGAAAAGCAATTCGTTGAATTGTTCCTGTGGATTGTTGCTTCCAATGCCACGCGTTTCCTTGATTGCCCTCTTGACTGGTTCCTGAAGATGAGGTAATCTTGCCAATATTTGTTTGGTAAGGGTGGTGAAGAGCCGTTTGGCGTCTTCTCGGTCTGTTCCACCCTTCTTGAAGAAGAAGCTGCCACCTAGCAAGCCCTCGTTGTCCAACCACCGAGCCACTGTCCGTGACACAGTTGACTTTCCTGTTCCTGCCATACCCTGCAACCAAAAGACAGCCTTCTTATCTGGATCGGTAGCCCAGCTCTTGATATCCTTAAGGAGTTCGGTTCGAGTCTCTTGCAGACATTCTTGATACTCCTCTCCGGTATTTGCATTATAATGAGCCTCCTCTGCAATCTTGAGCTCTGCGAGGACCATCTTGCCATCGAGTTCGTTGAGTGAGTCCATCATTTGGTCAATATTAGTTAGCGCTCTGTCCGCCTTTTCGAGAAGCTGCTTTCCCCTGTCTCTCTGTTCATGCCGGTCAACTATCTCAAGCCATCGGCCCAGATGTGACTCCGCCTCATCAATGGATTTTTGGAGATTGGAAAGAGAATCTCTAGAGATGCTCTTCCAGATCAACACGGCATGGCTGCGGTCATAAAGTGACTGGACTAGGGCAGCGAACGTTAAAATTTCTACGTATACCTGGACCAGAGCTGTCTCAATGTATTGATCGGTATTCGCGTTCTTTTGATATTCCTCCTCCACCAAGCTATACCGAGTAAGAACGTCTGCGAGAAAGGCGCAAGATTCCAGCCAAGCCACTTTCTGGCTGCGATAGTTTTGCGTCACCTAAAAGTCGCTTCTGTTAGTTTCTAGACCTTCAATTTTTTTTAATTGGGAAAATACGAGCATACAGTCAATCCCAAAGACACAACAGCCCAGACGCTGGTTGCGTGTCCTGTCGGATCAAATGCCACAGCTGCCTTGATAAGGTCCTGAAAGCTAAGAACAGCCTTAATGATCTTTTGGGCTGGTTCTTTAATCCTGGATTTTCTTTGGTCGATTTCATATTGGGTCTTCACGGTTTCGACTACCCCATTCAGTGCCTTTAAACGGTCCACGACACCGGGATCGGTGTTCACATCATTGGAGTCGTTGGTTTTGTCCGATTTTGGTATCAATATAGACTTGATAAGTTGTTGATTTTTGGGCTCGAGGTCATCAAAAGCGCGTTGCCACAGATCTGCTTTCCTAGCAGAGGCGGATGCATGGTGGATTGAAGAATCATCCACAGATTGATTCCTTTGTATAGACTGGAAATTGTTCTGGTCGTCCTTATCCGAGTGCTGCTTTCCAAAGAATTGTCTCAACTTTTCACGGACCATAGCTGACCAGGATAAATAGTCAGTTTGATTCTGTGAAGGGTTTGCTGTTTAAGAAATGAAAAAGGTAGGCAGAATCCAGGGTAGAGAGTGGGGTAGAAAGGGGGGTTCTGGCGCTTCTCGAGTGCACCGCCCCCCAACTGAAGGTTGTTTGCTTTTTCTGGGCAATCGAATATATGTTGGCATTACTCTGTACTGACTGATAGGTAGTAGCTACCTGAAAAAAAAACATCCATTTGAAACGATGAAGCTGGGCTTGCACTCCTCTGTACCTTTTTGGCACGGCAACAGGGCCCGTTCCTTTATATGCTGGGTAATTTCGGTCCTAGTACCTTGAAGACATTGAACGAAGAACAATTAGTGAGCTCCCTTCTCATCTCATTATATTTGAATATGCAGCAGCTAATAAAAAAGGAGTCGAATCATCCTCTAACAGTTCGAAAGACAATGGATGAGCTTGCGAGCAAATAGAAAGAACAAAACACGTTTGCAAAGAATCAATAGAATGAGAGTAGCAAACAGAGATTAGAGGGGAGAGCATGCATGCATCTATGGAAGGCCTATCACAGTACGAAGATGTAGAGTTAGACTTCGCTAGTAGGAACCTAGATAAGATGAACATTATGCTTTTCGAGAGGATCGAAGCCGTGCATCAATACATTCTAATTCAGCAACAGATGACTCATAGTAACGCTCTATAGTACGTGAAGGAGATTCTCGACCACGTTCTACATACAGTCTTCTACGCTTAGGATGTGATAGAGTCAATTCAACCTAGGATTCTTTAGATGCTTAGTCTACGTTGTATTATCCGTCTATAGTGAACAGATGATTCTCTTTACTAGAAGAAGATCAATACAGTCCGGAATACTTCGAATAATATCGGAATTTGACTACCCTTAGAGACCTTTGGGGGAAAAACCGCAAATACGACTCTAAAATAGCTTTTGAACATGTTTCAATTTGAACAGACAACTTTCATCTTCGACAGTCTACTTAGTACGTGTGACGCGATTGTACAGGCGTTACCTCTCGCGCCGTAGCGTCAATTACTATAGTGCTTATTACGATTATACCGTATACGTGCTGTAGCGTTTTTGTTACAAGCTGAAGCACCACAAGATTCTCTTTGACAAAATCATCTATGCCTACGAGGTCATCGGAGAACTTTCCCTCAGTATAGGCAACATTGTAGGTACGCCTCAAGTATCTAATGGCATATTGAAGCATAGTAAGATTACTTGCTGGATAGCTCTGTTTTTGAGATAAAGAATCCCTAGCTCTCAAATGACTAGCTCGCCTTCCTCGTTGCTTTTTCACTTTCGTAGCGGTAGAAGTTTTATAGCGGTATCGTTCTCGTAAAGGTATTCTTAAATTTTTTTTGAAGCCCGCTTTCTTTTGTCATGCAAAGGATATCCGTAATCCTCTCTATTATTCTATTCGCTATAGTCGTCCTAAAAGATATTAAAAACCCCTAAGGTGCCTAGGCCTTCTGAACCGGTTACTAAGGGAGTATTACTAGCTCGGAAGAACGGATAAAGCATGACTTCAAGATACCTAGACAGAGGATGCATCTTGATAGAGTTATCTGCATGTAAGTTGGAAATGCACAGGAATCCGAAGCTTGGGTATGGACCCCTTTCCTAGATTGATAACTGGGGATTAACAGCGTATTTGTATAGAGATCTTGTCTGTCGTACGGCTCTAGCTCGACCGGATCCGGGTATGTAATTAATGCTATATGTATGGATGAAGATATCTATCTCATGTTTGACGCCGCTCCTCGGCGCGATCCAAGATGGCCTCCCACTTCACCCTTAACTCTTCCATCTGCTTCCAACACTGACGCCCAAGCTCCTCAAACTTCTCCCGCTCTTCGCGAGTAAGGTCCACGGCGCCACGTTTCCTCCTCCGCAGCCGATCAGCCTCGACAACGGCTCTACCCACAACCCCGCCATAACCCCAACCATCAACTTCAGTGCAGGCGACGCTGCCACGACCAAGTCGCGAAGCAGAGGAGCCCCATTTGGGTCTCCCGCCGCCAGCTTGGTGATAGGGCGCCTCGGCAGCATCTATAGCATCCTGCGGCGACAGCGCCAGGAAAACCGGCGCGGAGGCGCCGGTGTAGGTGGACATAGTATGCCAGGGGGAGCCTAGCATGCGTGCGATCCAGAAAGCAGCTACCATGGCATACACCAGGGGCAGCGCGAGAGGAACAATTGCGGTTGCGCAGATACCTGGGTGGGAGACATACATGTTCGGGGTGGCATCGGGGTCGGAGGAGTCCGACTGAAGGAAACTGTCCACGGCCCAGGGTGCCGTGCTGGGTAGGTTTGAGGTCAGGGCCAGGATATCCGTGAGGGCCTTGGAGGATTCATATGGCGTCGCAGACCGCAGACCCTGGATATCCTCGGCGTGGAACGCTTTGCTGGCTGCCTCAATGCTAGACAACCACACAACTCGGCTGGGCCCATTGGATGCTCGTTTCAGCAGCGGCACGACATTGTGCGCGAGCATGTAGTGTCCGAACACATTAGCGCAAAATACCGCGCCGAGCGGCGGCTCGTCCTCCTTCCCGTCTGTTTGCTTGTCTGTCACGACGCCGGTGGGAGCAACCTTGAACGTAGGCCAGGTCACCTCCTGAACGAGATCGGTGCACACGCCCCATATGGCACGTGGCCAGTTAAGCCCGGACCAGCCGCCTATGCCGGCATTTAGGACAATGGCGTCGAGTTTGGACAGAGTGCGCACCAGCCGTCGGGAAAGGTCCCGCACGGAGACCAAGTCGCCCAGGTCGACATGCTCGGGGACGAATTGCACACGCGCGGCGGCGGAGGGGGACGCTGCTGACGCGCGGAGGTGCGCTTCCAGCCGTTTTTGGGTATCTTGGGCTTTGCGCGCACTCCGCGTAGTGAAAATCACGGTGAGGGTGTGTAAAGGGTCGGAGTGTGAGGAGAGGAATTCATCGGCGAGTCGGCAGCATATTGAGAATCCGAGGCCGCTGGATAATAGTTTAGTTCGGGACTGTGGGGAAGGAATTGAGGAATGTACCTGTTCGCACCGGTGACGAGGATGCAGGTGTTGTCCTGCCGGTCGCGACTCATCGTGCCTGGATTTTTGGTCGGTCGAGGCGCGCGCGGCGATTGGGTGTGGGTGATGATCATGTGACAGGGAAAGTACTACATCCAGCAGCAATAGTGTATATTTTGATTAATTGTTCTAATATTGGCCTGGTTAATTGAGGTGTACGATATCCTACTTCGGATAATAATATGCGGGTGTAGTTTCGTCGGCATACAGGTGTCTATATCGAACTTGGGGCAAGATTGCAAGTATAAAGTGTGTTCCAAAAGTCTGAAATCCTCTCTTTACCTACTACCTAGGCTAGAAGAGGGTTTCCGGCTTTTGGAACACGACTGTCGCATAGCCGGTACAATCCCAAGCAATATGAGCAAAAATGGGACAATTGCCCATCATGGCTGTCGCCTCTTCTACTCTGACGGGATCTGGTGACCCCTTCCTCCTCTACTGATAAGGCCGAGCAAATGACGGCCAGAGATGCAGGCAGTAAGACAACAACAATAACAAGCCCATCAGCCGCCTTTTTCAATTCGCCTTCTAACACTCATCTCGATGTCACCCGGCAGGACCGGCTGCAGGAGCAAATCACCTACTTGGTGGCGTATGTTGCTTACTTGGTGGCGCATGTTTCTCCATGACTTTGAACTAGAGCGAAACCTACCCTACCCACACCTGCTTTTCCAAATAATGTGTCATCATCCCAACCCGCGCAGCTGTCCATTGCGGCAACACTCTCCGCGAGACCCTGCAAGGAGGCGAAATTTCAGCCAGGCTGGTGGCGTTGTTGCTAGCGATTAGAATTTCCGGCGATAACCTCACAGCCTTGGAAGCGGGGGCAACTTTTTTCTACCATCCTCCACTTTCCCAAAGAGAATGCTGCAAGGGGCCAATGGCTGATTTTTGGCCATGATCACGGGAAGTTTCCGTCTTACGTCGCACACTAGCTCACGAAACGGGATCTACCGGCCGCTGAGGTGAGAAACGAGAAAACGAGTTGATATGATATGGGAGAAGGGGAAATACTCCCGCTGAGCGCCGAAGTGATACGCCCATTCACAGCTTTACCCACTCGACCGGGTCCGGTGTGGAGGAGGGGATGGCGACAGTCGGCGTTTCAGCCAGTCAGATACAATAATATGATCTGATGTCGGCTGCTGGGGGCTTTGGCTGCTAGCGTAGTTGTTGTGGGCTTGGCTATGATAATAATCATGCGAGTCGGGGAATTTTAGCGCCTGGCTTGGCTGGTCGAGGGCGTATCGCAGAATGATACTCGATCTGCCACCGATCCTCGCCACAATGGAGTATGAGGCTTTCGGTATTTTCCTGGAATTTTACTGCTACAGTAACGAGTACTTCACATGGATCCAACCAACCTCGGGGAGAGATTAAGCATCGCGGGGATCCTGAGCACGGCCACGGAGCTGGGAAGTTTGCTCTCCACTGACTGCACAGGGTCGACGTGGTTGGTCTGTGAGCGAGAGTGTATTCTCGATGGGGATAGTACATAGTCACCACCCCTACACATCATGTACACACAGCTGCATGCGCATCCAAATGATCCAACGCTCAGCCATCGGCGTCATTTGGGAACAAATAATGCGGGGTATCACTGCGGTTCGTACATTCTTCGTTGGTTCGTTCGTTGTCCGATAGCCGAGGGCGACTCTCTATCCTTTCTCACTGCCTAGAAACTCTATACTCTTTTCCCGCCTTGTCATGCACTCCCTATCACGACGATCCGCCAGGCCGGGTGACCGACCAAATGGAATCCTGCATCTGGCCGACTGGATGGGCTACTGACTAGGCCTCCCATCTCTAGCGGCCCGGGGATGGGGGGGGGGGGGGCGGAGACTAGATCCACTCCCACTGATGCTGCAGCATTATCAACCAACCCCTGCTCCCCAAGCATCGTTGCCGAAGCCGAGAACCCATTCAGTATACGTTTCTCGCCAATCGTCTCCCGTCCAGCCACCACATTATTATGATGCAGAGCTTCCGGGCAGTCAATGGTTAGGGCTTACCTTACGCTCCCGATGACCAGGTCATTGGGAGAGAGCAGTCGTGGGAGAAAGAGAGAGCCAAAAAATGCCAGCTCACCGATCTTTCCGCGACAAACCAACCAGACTAGACGGCGTTTTCATATTCGCATATTATCTCCCTGTTGAGTTTGGGGGCGGATCGGCGTCGCTATAATAATCTCGTTGATGGATATTCTTCCCCATGCTTTTGTTCTGGCCTTTTTCCCTCGCGGGGGTGTGAGTCTGGACCCTGAAATCGTCCCGCTCATGATGATTACTATTCTCAGCATGCCAGATTAATCCACCGATGGCTGTGCTAGGAAAGATGTTGATTATTGCCGGTTCAGGAGGGTCGATGGCCCAGCCCATGATCATCCACCGATGCCCCCTATAATAATAATGATGGTGGTCTTGCGTATTCCCTGACTTCTTGCCTCGTCCACTAATAAGGTTGTCCGATCAACGATCGCCGCTGTTTAAAATTGTACTTCGCGCGGTGGATCCCCACGTTTTTGTGGTCCGTACGTACGTCTTAAGAGTGGCGGAGGAGCCGAGGCTGTCCAAGACCTGTGATGAAGGGATCAATATGGCACAGGAGAATGATCCAACAGAGTTTGGGCTGGCGGCGGGAAGGAATGGCTGGAGGTGTCGGGGATCCACCCATGGTGAGATGAGATGCAAGAATCATCATCGCCGGTGAAGACGGCCCCTCGTCCACCGCGCCTTGTCCGCGGTATTATCTGGAGATAGTGAATCAGAGCGGGAAGATAAATCCTTCGCATTAGCCAAAATCATGATTCTATTTCCGTGCCCATGACCTTACGACCACATGTGCTCATAGCATTTATTCAGGATCTGGGATGGGAAACGTCCTGAACAATAACGACCTGCCTGTTTGGCGTGGGAGACCCTAAAAAGTGGAGGCGGCGCCCCTCCACAACGAACAGACCCAACCTTAAGGAGATTTGGCCACAACCGGAGTGGTGGGTCTAGGAGTTGACGAACAAGTATTGTTCAGGAAATGCACTGCCGCGTCATGGTCCGCGCCCCTTGCTGAACCACCTTTTGCCACACACCTGGCGCGTGTAATCCTGAGAGAAGAAAGAGGGCTCTACGGAGGGTGAACGGGATCCTGTGTCTGGACCCCGTTACAGGATCTGGAGAGAGATCATCATTAGCGAGCGAGAGAAAGAGAGCAACGGAGGAGCTCGGGCGCGGCTACCAGTTAGTCGCTGGGAGTCCCCGGTGAGTGGCTGAGTTTCCGAGCAGGCATGATATCATTCCCCTGTCGGGTTTTGTCAGAAGGGCCACCAGAAAGTTAGCTCTCGAGCAGGATGCGCGCCCTGGCTGGCGGAGGCCCATCGCAAGCGAGCCGGGCATCTGTTCCTGCTCACTCCATTACACCCCAGAAAAGAAATAATAATCAGAATAGGGGCCCGGTTGGGGTTTCAGATCCCCCCAAAGGCTAACCTTAAACCACGGTCGTGGTTTAGTTACCGTCAGGAATTACTCCTGGTACCCTCTGCACACGCCATTCCGTGTCCCGCCTAGCGCCATGTCTTGTCATCCGGGTTGGCCAGGGTGGGTCTGGAGTCTGGCACCAGGTTGGGTTAGCGGTAAATACCCTGGGAGGCAATCGCAATTTCGTCGGAAATCCCATGGATCACAGGCATGGCCACCGGGGATGGGAGAGGAGCAGCGTCGAGGAGAATAGGAGCACCGCAGGCGTCGCAGAAACGTCCTCGCGCCTGCTGCCCGGGGGGACGGGGTCGAATCCCACGGATCCGTCCGACGAGAACATACCCCTCCCCGTCTTCATCTCTGGGGATGGCGGAGAAATACCCGTACACCCGTATTACCAAGAATAAGGGTAGGTTTCCATCCGCGCCCGTTTCTGCCCTCTGGGAGGTTGTCAACAAGAATAATAATAATAAGACGACGGACGGACTCCATAAAACTTGCGGCTCCCCTCTTATCGTATATCACTTCCCCTCTTTCTTCTTCCTTCCTTCGTGTCTCTCGCTCTCCCCCCGTCTCTCGTTGATGACTGGATCGCAATCCGGACTGTCTGCATGTAACACTGGACCGGTCTCCCCCGACTCTTATCTCCTGGGCCCTCCGCCACCCTCACCACTTGATCTTCGCCCTTGACTTCGCGGGCCAGCGGCCAGAGGGAAACGATGGCGCCCGGCACCGGACGCGATTTCAACTGCTCGTGGGAGCATTGTGGCAAGGTAGGAAGCACCTCCTGGTGGTACCCCATACGTCGTTGGGACTGACTCCGGGGGTAAATAGTCGTTCAATCGCAAGTCGGATCTCTGCCGCCATTATCGCATCCACACCAATGAGCGACCCTATAATTGCGACGTGGAGGGCTGCAACAAGAGTTTCATCCAGCGCAGTGCTTTGACCGTCCACTCGCGAACCCACACCGGCGAAAAGCCGCATGTCTGTGACCAGGAAGGCTGCCAGAAAGCCTTCTCCGATGTAAGCACCTTCTTCGGACGATGAGATGGCGCAACTGACTGACCATTTTTGTTTGTCTCTAGTCATCCAGTCTAGCTCGCCACCGGCGCATCCATACGGGCAAGCGCCCCTATATCTGCCAAGAGCCGAGTTGCGAACGAAGGTGCGCGATGCCCATATGTCCCGTGGACCCCCCCCCCCCCCAATCTAACGTCTCGATATAGTTTCTGCCGCAAAACCACCCTCACCAAACACCAGCATCGCTCGCACCCACCCGGGTCGCAGAGTCGACCGTCCTCTGAAGAAACCGCGTCGCCGCACTCGTACACGCACCATCCGCCGGGGACGCTGTCCATGCCACCTAACGAGCAGTACATGCTCGCGCAGCAGCCCTATTACCCGCAAGCGACGCCGACTCCCGCGCACGAGTTCTACTCCCCGCCGCAGAACGTACCTATGAACTCGGTGCCGATGCACGACAACGCGGCGATCGTCCCGCAGAACATCCCCGTCTCGTCGCCGATGAGCATTTCGCCGCATGCGCCGCCCCCGCCGCAGCAGCAACATCCGCAACCCTCGCACCCGCAACCACATCCGCAACACCAGCAACAGTATCTCCACATGATGCAACACCAGCAGCAGCAGCAGCAGCAGCAACATCAGCAGCAACATCAGCAGCGCTACGATCAGACCCCGCGCACGTCCTACCTGCCGCCGGAATACCAGCAGTCTACGTTCCCTGCCCACCACCAAATGCCTGAGGGCCAGTCTATGATGGTGTCCTACCATCCTAATTTCCAGTATAAACCCCCTGCCCGGATCTTGAACCAACCGGAGGGGACTGACTGGGGTTTTCTGGGGGTAGGTTGAGAGACTTCTCATAGAGGATTTCCCGTGTGAACCTGCTATGTCCGTCACGACTCTTGTTTTTTTCTTCTTTCTCCCTCTCTCCCCTCTTCGCCCGAGAGACGGGGGCAGCGTGTCTATCGCCTCGCTCGCAGATGTGTGTGTCTACGTCTTGTCATGTATTCACACTCTTTGGTTTGGATTCTGGATTGTCTGGCGCTCTGATTTTTATTTTCCCCTCTGATTCCCCTGCCACTGTCTGTTCTGATATGTCTTTTTTCGCACTGTGTTTCCGTGGGCTGTCATTTAAAAGGGACGAGGGCAAAGGCGTTCCTTCTGTTAATCATCTGACTCTTTTTTTCCTTGTTGATACCTGGTCTCCGAACGTGTGTTTGTTGGTGTCTGTTGTGTTTTTTCCCAATCCTAGTGAGAATGCTATCGATACTCTAATTGGCCGATCACATTACACGCCATACTTTCTTGTCGTAATTAAATCCTGTTCGGTAGTCCATAAGCATTGGCAAATTATTCCTGAGGTCTCTCGCACATATTATTATTAATATGAGGTCCTGGTTTTCCTATCACCCCATGACTCGTGCGTGCCACGACCCACGACCTCGCCCCGGCAGACTCTGACTCGGATTTATCTCGACCAGGACCAAAAACCTGCTGGCCTACGCCATCGCCATCGGATCGCTTACAGATAATCTCCAAAATAATGGATTCTGGAAGGTTGATGAATCTCGGTCCGCCAAGACCGTAGTTTACAGTATCCTTATGTGGTGGCGGCAGGATTGATTCGTATCGAAACTGAGGTGATTTTTTACTTAAAGAGGCAGGTTCTTCGTATCAGGGTGCGTCGTAATGCAACATCCATTCCTCTATACGAAGGCAATTATCATCATCATCATCATCATCATCATCATCATCCTCGTTTTAGTCACTGCGAGGGTTGCATACCAAGAACGACAGACTCGCCACCCTCGCATTCTGATTCGTGTCTGATCTACTCTCGCTACTAAACTTTGCGACTAGCCAAGAGCTGGACAGCCAAGATGGGCCACTATTATTATTCTGTGTTCGTAAAACTGCTGCTCCCCCCGTCACCGCAATACTGTAATTAGTAATATAATTTCTCGCTATCGTAACTAACGAATCGCTATTATTATCGAAGAAACAATCACCCAGATATGCAGCCGAACCGGTTTTGCTAGTCGCATGCACCGAATCATGCGAGGAAGGGAGATGGTTTCCGTCCTTTTGCCTGGTGAATTTTTCTTTTTGGTTGAATTTTTTTTTTTCATTAATCCTCTTTCGGCGCAGGTTCTATGTACTAGGGTTAGTCGAGGAGAAGAGAAGTCACCCGATGGGACGATGTGGATGTAGATCGGTCGAGCTGTTGGCTGCTAACGCGCAGGCTTTCGGATTGCCTGTTGGGGGCCAGAAGGGGGGATCCCTGAGACTGTTGGCTGCCTAAGGCCCACCCCACGCGGGGCGAGAACGCGTATGTACTTCCAGTCAACCAGTGGACACATGGCATGAGATGAGGGAATTTTATTTTTATTTTTATTTCTTTTCATTTCTCTTTCTGTTGGTAGTAGATCGGCGCATGCAGACGCTGCTTAGCTTAAGCCAGTGGATCGTTCGTTGATCAGGGAGCAAAACAATTCCCCGCATTGGATGATCTGATCTGTACATTTCAGGGGACACCAGGAGTTCGTAGGAGTGTGATAACTACGGCAGGGCAGCTCTACTCTTATTTTCAGTCATTATTGATTATTATTCATAGGATTGTTACTCAATATCTCAGGGAGGCCACAGCGGCGATCGTGTCTGATAGAAATATATATATCTGACGATCCAATGACAATTCCGGATCGTTGAATATATCCCAACGAAAAACGGGCGCCAGCCACTGACGACGCAACCAATCCATCGTCCAGCTCCCTTACCCTCCTCTGCTGCATCCATCACCCATTAAGCCTCGCCATCACGTCACCTCTACTCTGTACAGATGAAACGTTGGCGCTGCAGGATGGGGGGAAGGATCCGTGGATGGACAGGCACAGTACTGCTAGTCTTTCCTAGGACAGACACTAAAGGTCGTACAGGGTCCATACTCGGTAGATCATAAATTACCCGATGCTGGGCAATTTTGATCAGGATCGTCATATCTGCTCTAGCATCGGGGCGGGGAAGGATTAATATGGAGCTGTTGTAGTTTTCGCACTAGCGCGGTCTGTCAGTTCACGCTGAACAACTTGTCAGTTTTGGTTTTTCCCCCTAATCTAACCTAGACCACAAAGTGCCAAGGCCACAGCGATCTCGGGTGATCGAAGACGGGCAATCGATCGAGGCTGATTCGCCCCCAAAGCGAGGTCGTTCGCCCGTTAGTCGTATGAACCAAGACCCTGTTAGCCGCTCATCCATGAATCACTCAAGACCAACAGTAAGTAGTTGCAATCGTAGTGTACAGCGCGATACTGTCTATACAAAGAACCGATATATTACTGTAGAAGATTTCCGGTTGACCCCAACCAAGACGATATTCCAAAGAGAAAAAGAGGAGCAGCAGGGATGTTCCCTGGGAGTGTAACGCTCTAGGGTCCTTAGTGACAGTGACATTCTCACTAACTAGGACTGATATGTTTAGCCGAGGAAATGACGCCACAGGGAGTGGATTGGGGAAATTCGGTTGCGGGCGTTGGCGCGCTGGTGGGCCCGACTGGGCGCTTGCGAGTGGATTCGCGGGGGTCTAGTGCTGTGCCGCATGGCATAAATTAGTGCTATATTTTAGTCATAGTATAAGAAGCGGAAGGGAAACGGACGAGCCATTCGGATTCAAGGATTCTGTTTACTCTATTCTACCATAGATCTGTACTACCGGTCTTCGAGGTACATCGTGCTGTTGTAAAACAATCGAGTCGCACGACAGCTGGACAGTCCCGGCCGGCGTCTATGGGCGATCGGAGGTGCACGGGGACCATCCTATCCAATGCGCAGCTCTGGATTGCCAAACTCAAGGAGCTTGGGCCGTCGGGCGAGCTTTACGTTAATTTAGTACTGGACTTGACTCTCTTGTCTGTCCACACATACCCCGTACTGTAACCGACCTGTACACCAGCGGGTCTTCGACTGGGGCGCGCTAGAAAGCGGGGGTTGATTGTTAGGGCCAAAGGGGATCCCCGGTGGGTGAGTGGAAGTGGACGATAACGCATCCCACGACGATTTGCTGGTTGCGGTTTAGCCGGTGACAAGCTTTGTGCGATGGAGCTAGCCCTGTGCAGGAGGGTTGCCCTGCGAGTGGGCGGGATACTAGCTACCAACTCTGTAGGCACGGTACGATAACTCTGGACGGGCCTGCAATTGGTGTAAAACCAGGTGCGAATGAATTGACTACCGGAAATGGACAGAGTGATAGCTGGGCAGGACACTTGGCGCAGCGAGAGAAGAGGAAAAGGTAACCGAGAATAATGGGAAATAGTAATGAGGAGATACGAGGAGGGGGAGAGGGAGGGAGTGCCATTGAAGGTAGCGGTACCTTGGCCAGTACCGTGGTTTACGTTGCGTACCAGGTACCTGTACCTGGCTTGTAACAAACCAAACCCTAATCAGTAACTTTAGACGAAATCGACGGTGACTGGTTGGGGCCGCAAAGTGACTTGGCTGCAAATCGCCCCGACACTCGTGGATGGATGGGAGAGAGCTATGATGGAAATAAAGCAAGCAGGGCGCAAATTATATTGTACCGGAAATAAATCCTTTATTGGCATCGCGAGACAAGGGCCTAGTGTTCTGCTCGTATGTCGCGCCTGCTAAGCATTCGGCATGCATTGACTAGTGATGGTCGGGAATAAGCAAATATGAATGCTCAGTATGGACATGTAGGCACAGCAGCATTGACTGCCCTGAATATGTATTCATCGTATCAACACATCTAGCTTACTATTCTACCAACTCACGACACCGCGCGCCCGATCGAATCCCCCCGCGCAGCTGCGTCCCAGGCTTAATAACCTTGCCCTGCAAGACGGTATACCGAATGATATTCTCACAGTCCTCGGGCCGCACGCGCGCGAGCCAAATACCTTGCGCCGCGCCCTCGGACTCATCAGCGCCCTCGCGACGACGATACACAAACACGTTGGCCGAGTACTTGTGTCCGCCCACGTGGCTGATGAAATAAATGCCTACGCCGCCCGGCCGCGTGTCGTCCATGTCGCGGTACAGACCCAGTGGGCGCAGGTGGCGCTCGAACTCGCGTTTCAGCAGCGGCGCGGACTGGCCGCAGCGAGCGTCGCGCGTGCGCTGCGAGCAGAGGAGGATGACGGCGGAATGGGGACAAGGGTGCGAGCGGAGAGGTGTGGAGAGGGTGGTGCTTGTTGCTGGAGGTTGTGGTTCTGGCGATGACCCGCCGTCGGGCTTAAGGGGTGTGGTCGTTGTCAGGGACGGATTGACAAAGTGCTCGATCAGATCCGGGGCTAATTGCGGCGTGACGTGCTCGACGACAGTGAAACTGGGGAGGAGGAGCACATTTGTCGGCTGCTTCCCTGTCTCGCACATGTGATATTCGTCCGGCACGGGCATATTCGAAGCGGATAGCTTGAGGCGCTGGATGTGAAGGTTAATACAGGTCTCTCCCAAAAACCAAAAGAGCCCAGTCACGCACCCCGTTGGTCGGTTCTATTCCACCCTTTTCAATTGCCTCCATGACACTCCCCTGCTCGTCGGCCACATCGCGCACCCAATCCGACTTGCCCGTGGCGACGAGGAGGTGCGTCGCCCACCCTTTCACCTGGCCATACAACTCGTCTTCTTGATCGACCTCGAATTTGGCGGGGTATTTGACTGTGCACGTCGCACAGTCGTGTAGGCACTCTTCTCCATCAACGGCGGGGTCGACTTTGGTGAACAAGTTGTCAGGTGCGGGGACGGACCGAAACCCCTCGGCGGCGAGGGCATTGTCGCCAACGGCGTCTGTGTCCTCGTCTGTGCGCGAGGAGGCGAGGGAGACGTTGGAGGAGCTAAAGAGCGAGCCCGCGCCTCTTTTGAAGAACTCCATGGCTTCAACAGTACCTTAAATAACCGCGTAGCCCACGAACAAAGCGCTGGATGGTAGAGTGAGGACAAAAAGGAGGGTGTCCGTCCGGCCGCGGGTCAGATCTTATCAATCGCCAGGTTTGCAGTCGCCAAGGCTTTTCGGAACGGGATACCGCATGAGTCAGCCCCCACTGGGACCCGATTGGTGTTTTTTTACGGAGTATCTGATGGTGTTACCCTCGTCCATTTCGGCTGAAGCCAATGGTATACGGCAGATCAGCTGCGTCTCGGGATGGAGCGAGTCGAACCACGCTACCTCCCGAGCTGCCCGACCGATTCGACTGCACCCGACGAAGTGAGCGCGACGACGGCGTGAGAGGTAGAGCCAGAGGCCTGAATGAGCCTCTCGACGGCGACGCAGCCGACGCAGGCGTGTTGACCGCCGGCGCGGTCTCATACCTAGATTGCGACTGGGTCTCCCAAGTAGAAGCATTGGACGACCGGAGACTGTCACTTCGTACAGACCCATAGGCGCCATCGTACCCATTATGATTAACAGTATCCGTATATCCTTCCTCGTCCGACGGTCCAATGACAGACTCGCTCCCTGCGTGTCGATAGCTGAAGCTATCGCGGATCTCATCCAGCACGGGCGACTCCAGAGGCGCCATGCCCCTCAAGACCTCGGCGAAGGTATGCATCAGGTCGCGGAACTCGGCCTCGTGCAGATCGCGCGACGAGAAGCGCGCGCGCTCGTAAAGACTCAGAAACTCTGCGCCTAGATCCGGTTGAATGATTTGCAGAGCCGTCAGGTGGCGGATATATTCGCGCAGACCCAACGAAGCAGGCCGCTGTAGCGCCTCGACCACGCGTGTGTCTGGGATCGACTGATTGCCAATGGATGAGGACGGGTCGAAGAGCTCAGGGTTGTGGTGGACCATATCGGCTGGGGCAAGCGAGACGGCTTTGGCTTCGATTAAGTTGGGCAGTTCCCGGATGACAGTGTGGTAGGGCAGGTCGGGCAAGTCCGGCGATGCAGGCGACGACCAGCCCGGGTGCTCGATCGTGCCCCACGGCGGGTGTTTGGAGTCGATGACGAGCGATTTGTAATTAGGAAAGCCGTCCTCATCGCTTGAAGTGTCGCGCGGACGGGCCTGGTAGGAGATGACGGAGCTGTGTGCCAGACCCTCCATGACCAGCCGGCGCACGCTCTTGCTCACATCTTCTTTTTCCACAGGGATCCAGGCCTTCGGGATGCCAGTGAGTGTGTTCCGCTTGGTGTAGATCCGTGTCGCGTAGATTAATAGCGCTAGGGCGAAGGTAATGAAATATGCGCCTGTGATGAAGAAGATGTTGGTCAAGCGCTTCGTCACGTAGCATTGGTAAATGGCGTCGGCTGGGGTGAGCAGGATGAGGCCGAATAGGATCACGGAGAGGAAGGAGTAGGCACTCGAGTTGAGGAACTGCTCCAGTCGGACGGCCATGGCCGTGGCATTGTTGTTGTTGTTGACTGGAATAAGAGGAAGGAGCTGCGACTCGTCGATTCGGAGTGGTCACATGATGGGGTCCTATAGGAAATCATTTACAACTCAATCCATAATTAAAACATCTCTATTACGCTACATGTCAATGCTGCTCAACGCTGAAGACCTCTTTCGGCACAGCCAGAAATCTAATCATCCGCAACAGCAACCTCATCGTCCCAACTCGGCTTGCCGCCCATCTGGCGCGCCCGGTTAATCACCCGCTCAATACCATCAAGACCCATCTTCAGAACCTCCATCTTGGGCCCATAGCTCAGACGCACAAAGTGGTGGCAGGGACTATCAAAGAGATCTCTGCGCTTGGCCGGGTTCAGATCAAAGAAGATACCAGGCACCACGATGACCTTCTCGGTTAGCAAGGCATTAAAGAAGTTCAGCCCATCAGAGATGTTGGCCTCCTTGGGCAGCGGAGGATCGAGGGAGGTCAAGTCCAGCCAGATGTAAAAGGTGGCCTGGGGCACGTCCTGGATGCGGAATCCAATCTCGGCGAGCCGCTTCAGCACGAAGTCGCGCTTCTCGCGGAAGTGCACCTGCAGCGCCTTCATCTCCTCACGCACCAGCGACGGCTCGAGCATTGGGATCGCGGCCTCTTGAAAGGGTGCGTTGGCACCGCCGTCAAGGTACGAGCCTGCGGAGCCTAGCGCATCGACGAAATCCTTCGGTCCGACCACCCACGCGATACGCCAGCCCGGCAGGCGGAAGCGCTTGGTGAGACCGTCAATTAGGAGAACATCTAGAGATATCGAGTTAGCGAAGGTAGAAAATAGAGGGGAGTGTAACTATAGAACGAACCGTCCTTATTAACATCGACCACATGCTCAGCACCGCTGATCGTGGAACCGTCGCAATCGGTGGTATAGTTGTAGCCACCATAGAACTCGTCGAGGATGAGTGTCGCGCGGTCCCGGCAAATGTCCTGGATCTCGGCTAGCTCGTCCTGCGAAACGACGTGACCCGTCGGGTTGCGAGGGTTAGAGGTTAGCAGCACCTGTGTGCCACGGGCGATTTCCTCAGCGATCTTGTTCGGGTGGATGTGGTAGTGGTCGTCCTGAGCTAGGGGAATCGGGATGGGAGCGATCTATATTAACCGCAAGGTATCAGTCTCGCTTTGGTTCCCTACAAGATAATTGGTGCAAGCAACTTACATTCTTGAAAAGTGTCAACATCTCCGAATACGCCGAGTAATCCGGGATAGGGAAAGAGAGGTACGAATTGCCCAGAATAGCCGCAATGCGAATCAGACCTGCGCGGCCACCGGGGACAATGCAGACATTCTCCCAGGTATACTGGCTCTCCTTGCCCTGGCGATAATGCTCATTGTACAGGCGCGCCACGGCAGCACGCAACGGCTTGATCCCGGCCGTCGGACCGTACTCGCGGGCGGCGGAGGTGATTGGGATAGAGGTCGGGCGTGGGAAACTGCCCTCGATCCCGTCGTCGGCTTCGGGGGCGCCCTGGCCTAGGTTGGCCCAGGCGGACGGGTCCTCGGCGAATCCATGCTCGGTCGCTCGCTCTGTGCACCAGACGACGCCCGTGGAGGCTCGCGAGGCGTCGAGGCCGGCATGCGGTCGGTGGCCCTCGTGGGCGGTGCGGAATTGACGATGGGTTTCGGAGCGTTGCTCTAGGGCAGTAGGGTCAGTGATGATGGTCAATCAGATACATGTAAGTATAGATCAAGGTTGCCGCAGCGGAATGCAGTACCGTTGTCGGACAGCCCCTTGCCGGTGGAGAGGCGGCGGTCGGTGGAGGGCCGCAGGATGCTCACTCGGCGGCCGGAGAAGGACATCTTGGCTTGGCTAGTGGGTGGATGGGTATAGTTCAAGGATAGAAAAAAAAAAGATGGGACAAGCGCCGGTCTCTGAAATCAAGCCTGGGAGAATGAAAAACTGAAACTGAACAGCTCGCCGATATTTAACCACCCACACCACCCAGGCTGCGCAATCCGGCCCCTCCATATCATTCGGTGGAATCACCGATAAGAGGGCCCCATCCCGGCTTTGGGGCGTCATGTCGGGCACGTTAATGCCGCAGGGCGACCTGCGTGAATTTATTGATCTGGTAGATGCCGATGTTGAATTGTAACTATAGTTACTGTATACTACTCTCAGTCTACAGGCGACGTGGTGACGGTGAAACCAAAATATAGTCAGTATTCCCGGCCCCAAATCAGGTCCACAAGAATCAACAGCAACAACAAAATGTATGCATACATCGTGGGTTCATACGTTCGTGCACAAGAAAAAGAATCAAACAGGAATATAAACTATTATTCAACGACCTGGCAGTAGAGTTGGATCTCGCCCACAAGGCCCTTGGCCAGCATGTCGCGATGCTGTTCGCGCCACTCCATAAAGGCCAGCTGGACTGCTTCGTCACTATCGATCGTGACAAAGTCCCCGTCCTCATCGCGGTAGCGAAGCCGGACCGTCTTATTGCCGATCGACCGGTTGGTGAACCGTGCTAGTTTCGCGTCCACGCGGTCGGTCAACGACCGGAAGAGAATGTTGGTCGCAATCACCAGCGTGACGTAGTTGTCTTCAAAGTTCACTTTCGCTTTGAGCTGCGTGGGCATGAACCCCTCGCCGTCCTCCTCCTCGGCCTCGGGCTCTTGAGACAAGGGGGACAGCTCCACAGACTGGCTCATGGCGTTATATTCCGGATCATTGAATTGATTCGGGGGCAGAGGTTGCGTATGACTGCGGATGGGGAGCTGGTTGTTGGTGGGCGAGTTGTTCTGGCTTCGGTTGACGGGAGCCTTCATGTTGGCCATGTGTGCAGGGATCGGTGGCACGGGGACGTTGTCCACCGTTTGCATCGTGTGCACTCCCATATACCGGCGGGACTCGGGGTTCTGGTTATGGTGGTGAATGTCGGGACTGCTGGCCGACCGCATCCGTTGGGTGGTGCCGTTCGTAGACTGTCCCTGAGGACCAGAGAGAGGAGGCAGAGATGGACGTTGCGCAGTCCGGCCGTTCGCTGGTGGGAAATAGCCGGTCGCGTTCGAGCCATCTCGGGATGCCACGCGAGACAAGGCTGGAGCAGTATACCGATTTGACTCTTCATTCCACCCGTTCGAGGCGCTCGTAGAACTGGTATTTTGGCGGCCGAATGAAAAGCCTGATTGGGAACTTGACCGTGTAGATGGTGTCTCGGCAGGGGAAAAGTACGAGCTGCTGACATTGCGGTCACTGGGAGACATATTCCCATTGTACTGGGTCTGCAGAGAGAGGGCAGGATCTTGGGGGGTATAACGCGCACGGCCATTCGACTGAGCGACAGAGTTTGTACTGCCACCGGTAGCGGACCGGGTCCTCAGGCTGGTGCTGGAGGCGTTCCGACTCATGGGGAACTCGGAGTTATATGTGGTCTCATCGGCGTCATACTCCTGCTGGTACGGGTTCGGCATGTTGGCCATATTCTTCATGTACGTAAACTCGCTGTCGGAGGTGCCGGTGTGGCGAGCATTGCGCTGCTCCGCCTGAATCAACCGTTGGTTGTCGATGTCTTTGTACCAATTGCGCATCGTGTCCTCGTTCTGATAGCGGATGATAAAATTGTCGACAACCCCAGGATCTCCTTTCCAGAAGATTTGGATGCGATAGAGGCCAGGCTTTTGGAGACAGACAATATCTGTCACATTCGCCATGTAGATTCGACCTTTCAACTGCAGACGGGCCTTGCTTCTATTAGCGAGATTTGGTTTGTCCTTGTTGAGAGTGAGTTTCGTCTTTTGCTTGTTGGGGTTGATATCTTTGCAGCAAAGGAGGATGCGTTCGAAAAGGTAGATATGGTACTAGTATCAGGTCAGTAAAGAAGAGAAGAATCTGCTGAGGGGGGAAAACCGCACCTCTCGCTCATTATCTTTGCCACTGTCTCCTTTGACCACAGAAAATGTGCCAAAGCGAAGGAGATCTCCAAAAGATTCCATTTTCAGCGTCTTCCAATCATCCACGCGCTCTGACAGTTCCACTACTGCCGCAGCTAGATGTTCCTTGTGGATTGCGTCGTTGGCTGAGTCCAAGACGTCCTGGATGGTATCGATGGCTTGTGTGATATCTGACTGGAGCTGCGGGTCCTCGGCCTGCTTGCGGAGTTCCTGTGGGAAAGAAAGAGCATGTTAGTCCGGATGTAAGCCGATACAAAATGACCAGGTTTGCTTACCAAAAGCATCAGTGGGTATCTGGTCAGACGCTGAAAGGGCTTGACGAAGAACCCGTTCAATGTCTTTGGTTGTGCAACCATCTGCATAAGATCTACATGGCGTGGCGCGGATTTGATCTTGTCCCATTCCTTCATGCAGACCTGGTCGCAGCGCATCTGATTGGCTATGAACGGCACATACTGTCGGAAAGCTTCCTCGTGCGTATAGAAGAGCCGGCCCCAATTTTGTGTCTCCTCCGGCAAGGCGTAATGTTGCTCCATGCGAATGAGAAATCGCTGAGCAAAATCGAGAAGGTTGTTGAGATTGAGGAAGATTTGATGACTCCCATCGCCCGTCAGAGCACCGGTCTCTTCCAGCTCCTTTTTGAGCGCCTGGAGGTTCTGCAGATGGTGAACATAGTCGCGTTCCGTTTCCAACAACTCCTTCAAAATATGTTCCCGCTTGGTGAGCTTCACCGTTCCTTTCTCGGCGGAGGGACTGGCTGCCGTTTCAGATGAACGCTTCAACGAGCCTTGCATCTCCAGGATGTCCACTACCCGATTGACCATCTTGATCACTTTGATGAAGCCTGTCGTGCTCTCGCCGTAGAGGTCCGTGATAAGAAAGCAGTCTTGTTGGGGGAATGCCAGGTCCTGCAGACATGCTTGCAAGAACTTGAACGTTGCAGCTTTTGGGCGCTTGGCCTCAGGTACCTTGGCGGGATCGATCTCCAGCTGTTCATCAGGGCCGGACGCATTGTAGATACTCAATAGCGGATAACCTTCCCGCAGACAGTTCCACAACGAAGCGACTGGATCGGTGTTCCCCCTAGTGCGGTCCTCTTCCTCCATCTCTTGCAGGTGGGACTCGAAGGTAGGAACCTCGGACAACCTCCTCTTCAGATTGACGCAGCTCTGGTAGATCGACTCCCCGCCGCGCCGATTGATGATATTGTCCTCGGCAACCGGGATGCCGCTCATCGCGGCGGTCTCGAACATGGTGATTCCTCAGGTTCCAAATATGAGTTAGACCAGCCAGGCTCGGTTGAAATCCGCACAGCAGATCCGGGATAGAATGATGGGACGAAGCGACGAGCGTCGGACGGCACAGAGGTCGATCATGGATTTTTTTTTCTCCGATGCGATGAGAGCTGTTTGATTAAGGTGTGCTGCGGGCGGAGGGGGAATGCCCAGTGGGGTGGCGATCGAGGTCTGCGGATATCGGAAGAGCTAGTTACAGCTCGGTCGCAAATTCGCTAGCAAAGAGATATAAACCCAGTAAGAGGTAATTTTCACCAGCCCGGGATCGAAAATCACGCGTCGCCCGGTTCTTGGCTGGGAAGGGGGAGGCGGGGAGGTTGGGCGTGCGGCCGGCCCCAATCGATAGGGTGAGTAATTTCAGGAGGTGTCGGGGATGCCGCTGCAGCCGGGCAGGCGTGGCGAATGACCAAAGGAGAGACCGATGGAAGCAGATCGAAGGAGGCGACGAAGTCACTACCCAAAGCCCCAGAAGGGATGAGCAGGGCAGAGGGAAGGGATTCGGTCGCAGGGGGTGGGTGAGTGAGTGGGATGCGATCGGGGGTTGACCGGGAGGCGGGAGGCGCCAGTTGCGAATGGCGATCAGGGGATCGAGAGGAGCTACTTGGCTCGAGTTGGACCTTGCCGACCTTAGGGGAGGGATAGGGGGATAGGGCTGAAGAACCAAAGGGAGCAAGCGAGCAGCACACGATGAGAGAGAAGAAGACAACCGAAGCAGAGTTGCCCAGGCGGGTTAGTGCCGGGCGGTGGGATAGTTGTGGAGAGGGGCACGTTTCATGCTTGTTGCGACTTGTCTATACGGAATAATACGATGATCAGTCGATCGGGTATGATTCTCTGCTCCTCTGGTTCGACTACGATGATGAGGATGAGCAGGATCATCTGTATGTCACTGGGCTGGCTCGAACCGGTACCTGTAGGCATAGATCCATACTGTACGCAGCCGAACCTAGAATCCTGAATAAGCAGGTTGAGCATCTCGGGTGGAGCCTCGCGGCGTGACGTGCTTTATTATTCTCTCTTTCTCTCTATCTCTCTCTCGCTGCCACCTCCCGATTCCACCCACGGCGGGCATGTCCTCGATTCCGAGTCTCTCTTCTGCGGTCACTTGCTGAGCTGCATTAAATCCTTTGCATTGGTCATGGAGGGTGAGGCAGATCGCGTCGCCCCGGCCATGCGGCTGCAGACCTCTTTCCCTTACCCCGTGTCGCTATCCTCCTCCTTCAAGCTAGATGAAGGCTACTCCGATGAAACTCGCAGCCAGACAGACAAAGAATCAGCATCAGACCAAGTGATGGTGCTGCCGGACTGGCTTCTTGCCCAGACCGAAGCTGAGAGAGCAGGTGAGTGTGGCACGCTGGAACCTCCAGTACCCAACAACAGACCCCGCCGTGCCCGGTCTCCCGCCGCCCTTCGGCTAACTGCAGACTATCGTGCTTACCCTCATCTTTCTAGAATTTGCCTACAGTGTCCTGCGATCGCTCCGGATATCCACCATTGCGGGCGTAGTCGAACGTTTTAACCCCCTTCTCCATATGGACCCGGTCATAAAGCTGCCCCCCGAACTCACCCTGGAGGTCTTCTCTTATCTTGAACCTCGAGTCCTCCTGAAAGCGTGTTTGTCATCGCGCTCGTGGCGCAGTCGGATTCTGGATTCTGGTCTCTGGAGATTGTTGTATATCAACGAGGGTTGGCGCGTGGACCTGGGCGCGATCCGCAAGTGTGAGCATGCCTTCTCGGAACCGCTCTCTCCTCAGGCGCGCAAGTCCCGCCCGCGATACTTGGAGATCGACCTCGGAGAGCCCAAGCAAAAGAAGCGCGTGCCACCGAGCTGGCTGGATTCACGAAGCGCTGAGCTCCATCAGCTGCCGGATGGCGATGCCCAAATCGAGGTCGATGATGATTCTGACGTGGAGGGTGATCACGACATGATCGATGCCACCGATCGAGAGGCGCCTTCGTCAAGCGACGGCCCGAGACTTGCCCAAAACTTCGTGCCTCCACTTCGTTCGCCCCTCGATCCGCCCCTAAAATCGTCTCTTTTCACGCGCTCCGCGAACGGAACCGCCAAGCTCAATTGGGCGCATCTTTACAAGCAACGCCGGCGCCTCGAAGCCAATTGGCAGCATGGTCGATACACCAACTTTCAACTTCCCGACCCATCGCGTCCCGAAGAAGCGCATCGCGAATACGTGTACGCCATTCAGTTTTCTGGCAAGTGGCTCGTCAGTGGAAGCCGCGATCGGACTGTCCGCGTCTGGGATCTTGAGACCAAGCGCTTGCATCACGCTCCGCTGATCGGACACGTGAAGTCGGTGTTGTGTCTTCAGTTCGATGCCAGCCCCGAAGAGGACATCATCATCTCTGGTAGCAGCGACCAATCTGTCATCATTTGGAAGTTTTCCACAGGGCAAATAATCCATCGGATCAAAAATGCGCACGCGGACTCGGTGCTGAACCTGAAATTCGACCATCGGTACTTGGTCACTTGTTCCAAGGACCGAACAATCAAGGTGTGGAACCGACGAGATTTGTTGGCGACAGATGAGGACTACCCTCGCATTTGTCACGGTGCAGGAGCGAGCTATCCTTCGTACATCGTGGATCTTTCAGACATTCCGCCCAATCTGCTCGAGGCCCGCATGGCCAACGAACAGATAAAGCCCGTGCCAGCTTACTCCCGCCTCATGAGCATGGAAGGACACGGTGCCGCTGTCAACGCCATGCAGCTCCACGGTGACGAGATTGTCACCGCGTCTGGTGATCGCATGCTCAAAGTCTGGAATATCCGCACTGGTGCCTGCGTGAAGACCCTGATGGGTCATGAGAAGGGCATTGCCTGCGTTCAGTTTGATGGCCGCCGCATTATCAGCGGTAGCAATGACAACACCATCCGCATCTATGACCACATCTCAGGAGCCGAAGTTGCCTGTTTGCGTGGCCACAGCAACCTCGTGCGCACCGTTCAAGCTGGATTCGGTGACCCTCCAGGAGCCGACGAGGCCCTACGCCTTGAAGCGCTGGCGGTCGAGAACGAATTCTGGAATGCCCGACGGGCTGGCCTGCCTGTTGACCTTGGCCCTCGAGCTCAGCGCCGGGCTGGCCGCCTCACCAATACTGCTGGCTCTCGCGATCCTAATGATATTCCAGCACTAGGCGCAAAGATTCCCCCCGGTGGAGGTGGCAGCAAGTGGGCTCGTATCGTTTCAGGTTCATACGATGAGTCGATCCTGATCTGGCACAAGGACCGTGAGGGTTCTTGGTCAATTGCCCACAGGCTGTGCCAGGCAGAGGCCTTATCCAATGCCACTCAAGCCCACATCGAGGCCAACCCAGCGGCTGCTTCTGCACAGCCACTCCAACTGTTGATGGCAGTTCCAAATGCACAGGCTATGATTCCTGTCGCTCCACAAAACATCAACAATAACAATGCCCCCAACCCCCAGCAGCAAGGCGCTGCTGCTGCTGCCCAAGGCCAGAACAACGCAGCCGTGGCACATGGCACCCATCACATCGTCCACCCTCTCCCCCAAGCCCTTCTCGCCACCGGCGGCGCCATGATCAACCCCGTCCTTGCGAACCATCATCATCACCACCACGCCCACGCCCACGGCCGTCGCGGCTCTCCCCCAACTTCCCGAGTATTCAAAGTCCAATTTGACTCGCGCAAGATCGTGTGTGCTAGCCACGACCCCCGCATCGTGGGCTGGGACTTTGCATGCGATGACCCCGACATCATTGAAGCGTGTCCGTTCTTCGGCAGCCTCTGATTAATTCTTTTTGTCTACTAATCCATGATGACTTTCACGGTTGTTTTCCCCTTACGATGGAGTTTGGTCTTCTTATTCCCATTTCCCATATCTCATTTCTGGGGTTCTTTTTGTTCACATAGCGCAGAAGGGAGAATAGTGGCGCATGGTGTTCAGGACAGGACAACATTTCTACCTATCCATGTCAATGTTCTTTAGCAGCCCCTTTTTTTCATCTTGTATGATAAGAATAATGGTCAAGAGATGATTATCTGCGCATGCCATCTATTATTCGATGTATTTGACAGGAGAATAGAAGTTGATATACTTCTTGACTAGAGTTAGTATTCATGCTTCACCAGATACGTGCCGAGGATGGAGACCGGTGCCATACAGACAATACCCATGCAAGAGTAAATATATACCATTAACCGTAAACTGCCCGTGCAGAATCATAGTCAAGTAATTACTCACAGAGAGCATCCAGCTCAACAGCGAAGAAACACACGGTAACAATAACCTCCCTTCCCATTTTCGTCACACATATACAAAAAGCCCTCTTGCGAAGATCCCCATCCAATCCCTGAAGAATGTATAACAGGAATAGTGCCTGAGTGTATAGATATGACAACCAACTCTCCAAAAAAAGGGGAGAGAGTCTTCACGATCCACGACCCAGTCGAGCAGGAAACACCTGCTGATACACATCCAATATCCAAGACGGCACTTGCAATCCCTGCCTTCCGAGATGCTGCCCCGGACCATTTCTGGCAACGCGAGACAGATGGCTCCGTGCTGTAGCGTATGTATCCCTCGAACTCGTCTGATCAAGCGGTTGATGCTCATGTTCGTGTTCATGTTCATCGTGGGTATCATGTCCAGGGCAAACGCCCATGCAGCAGCAGAGATAGAGCTGTGCTACTATCCAAGTCGAAAGGTTGAACGGTGCAGGTGTTTCGGAGTCGATTCTTTCGGGCATTGCAACGGTGGCGATGGTTGTTGGAATTGAACACGGCTGTGTATTTGAAGAAGAACCATTGGCGAATTGGTTGCTGGAGACTCCGACGCCTTGGGTTAGGACTGGATTGGCGGTTGGTGCTGTGATTGCGACTTCATTCAGTCGTGATAGTCTCCGGGGAAGTCTGAATGGGGATGCAAAGCCTGATTTGCAGGGATTGGAGATGAGAGCCGGTTCGGGGATAGCAGGCGAAACAGCACTGGCGGCGAGGAAATGGTGTCTCGCAGTGCGTTCGTCCCTGCGTCCCCAAGCAGGAGACGGAGCTGAAGTTGGAGCTCGGATATCTTTTGCATCTCTATCTTGGGGAACATCCTCAGTGCTGCCGTTTGCAGAGGGAAGACTTCCCAGATGGAAGGGGTGATCGTGTAGCTCTCGGGCTAGGTTCACCCCATGTCCGCTTTGCCGGAAGGGAAACTGGCCCTGCACGATCGTCCCATCTTCGGCTCGCCCGATACCCGCCACAGAATGCACGTTGATGGGATGTGGGTGTTGTGGTGATACAGGAGACGGCGGCGACAAGCCGAAGAAATGTCTCAAGGTGTCGCCATATGAGAGGACTCGATGACCGTCTGCACCACGCCCGCCGCGAGACGCAGAGAACCCGGCGCCTGTATCACGCTGTCGAGTCAGAAACTGGGCAGAGGTGCGAATCGCTTCTGGAGAACCAAACGAAGGGACCCCTGGAGGTGTGGGCGCCCTCACAGGCGGCGGATATCGAGGCTCGGCCGGCGCCACAGCCGGACCCAAATTGTTGCCAGGCCTTCTGGCAGCAGGACGACTCCCATCAGAGACAGCTTTGCGGTGCGCCAGAGGATCCGGCTTGCGAATCTCGTTTGAAATAGACTGGATCGCGTGATGAGGATATGGATCAGACAGCATCTGGGACCGCCAGTAGATCATCGGTCTGTGTGTTTGGATACCTTCATAGGGAGACTCCGTCGATGAGGGGCCCTGCGAGTAATCTGTCGGAACGAACATGGCCAAGTTGGCTGCCAGTCCGTGCTCGAAGGCGGAGATTCTAGGGACAGCTTCGCGAGATCGGGCTTCCTCGGTCGACGTGCTGGCTCGGATGGCGTTAAATATATACTTTTCATCGCTGGGATTGGAGTCGGAGGACCCGGAGATAGGATAGCGTGGTGCTGGGAACGTTCCGCCGGGGATGTTGCTCTCGCGACGAGTGCTGGATGCGTCCATGAAGGACTCAGGTCGCCGGGGCGTGCTCGCCCGGCGTAGGCGATCCATACTGAGAGAAGAATAAAGTCGAGCACGAAGAAAGAAGCAAATACAGGGAACAAAAGAGAGGAAAGTCAAGGGGTGTCCGGCAAGTTGATCGCTCTTGCCATGCCATGGGAGAACCGATATTATACAACCAACAGTCGAGTCAAGTCTATATGTACATTCTTGCGCATCAAAAGGGGGAATATCTCATAATCATAAGGGAGTGCCTGGACTGGGCATCGGCTTGCCCGTCACTTGCGCGTGTTCTTTGCGCAGCGACCGCAGCAGTCCTTCGATTCTCCGGCGCTCTTCTTGCTCCGCCTATATTGAGGGTCAGTGAGAGTATAACAGAAGTGGACCGGAAAGATAGCTCACCTTTAAGATCTTCATATTCTCGTTACGTGTGTCACGCATCATCTTCTTGAACTCGTTCTTCAGCACCATGGTCGAGGTGGTCTCCGAGGGACCCTCGCGACCCATGGATCCGGGGCTGTTCAGGTTCATATGATTGATACGTTCTTCATTGAGCTGCATCTCCAGTTGCTCGGTCCGCTCACGCAGGTTGTCGATAACGCCCTCAAACCGTTCGCGCTCCTTCTCGAACTCGATGCTGGCTTTGGTCATCGCCTCGTAATCATCCAAGGTCTCCCGCAGTTCCTTCTCCAGGGTATTCGCCCGCTGCTGGAGATCGCCGCCGCCTTGCTGACCCTTGAGTGTTGCAAGCTCCTCGGTGAGCTCAATATTCCGGGTGCTCAGAGCATCGATCTGGTTCTGGATTTCGGGGTCGACGGCGGACTCGGTGGCCCGTTCCGCACGAGAACCATAGGCACCGTCCAGCTCGGCCTTGACCATCGTCAGTTCGGTGGTAACCCGCGCGAGCTCGCTTTCGAGGTCAGTCGTCTCGCTCTGTACGCGATTGGCCTCTTCCTCGGCATGAGCGCGAGCCTCGTTGGCTTGTTGAAGTTCTTCTTCGACTTGCGCACGCTGGTCTAGCGCCTCCTTGACGCGCTCATCGGATTCGGCGCGGAGCTGCTGCATGGCAGCCTCCAGCTCTCCGACCTCTTGCTCGGCACGTTCACGAGCTTCTCGAAGCTCTTCGGCTGCCGCAGCTTTGTCTCCAGGGGTTCCGTCTGCGCGTATCAATTCCAGCTCGGCTCGAGAGGACTCCAGATCCCTCTGTACCTGCGTGAGCTGCTCGTTGAGGTCGTTGATATGGGCATCTCGTTCTGCATCCGACTTGGAGTTAAGCTCGCGCTGCTGCTGAATCTGGGTGGTCAGAATGCTCTTCTGCTCGAGAAGTCCGTTCACACGGCTCTCCAGGCCATCCACGCCAGTCTGTAGGTACGAAAGGAGCTCCTGTAGCCCATCCCCCTGAGATGCATCCGGAGGCGGAGGCAGTGTTGGAGAGCGCGTCAAGCCAAACCGGTCAACGATGGCCTGTAACTGTTTGTTGACATCGGCAAGCTGGTGTCTCCACGAATCCTCGGTCTCAGGAGCTGGAGCAGCCACGCCCGCCCCCGAGCTGAGGACGTCAAGGCCATTTTCGATGTACATCAAGTGCGCCTCGACCGTTGCCATCGGATTTACTGGACCACCATCACCCGACAGCTGCGGTGGCGAATCAAAGTCTCCATCGGGGTTGGATCGTAAAACCATATTGCGCATACGCTCACTGAGCTCTTCCAGCCTCCTCTCCGTGCTCTGCATGGCACCCATGCTCATTGGCGCCGAGCCGTTGGTATCCTTCCCATACCAACCCATACCATCCAGGTGCTCCGGTGTTCGGTACAGACTGCGGTCGTCGAATTCATGGCCATCGTAACCGCCCTCCGAGCCCCGGTCCTTTGGAGGCTTCTTCAACCCCTTGTGGGTCATCTGCAAGACACCCGCCGTATGCTCCAACAGCCGCTGATGAATCTGCTGAGACCTCCGTTCCAATCTCCATAGCTCCTGCGCTAGCTCTTCACACTTGCGCTGGGCGATCGCCAGTTCCGAGTCGCTTTTGTTTGACGCACCAGTGGCCCCGTTGCGTCCAAAAAAACTTCGGCTTCTCCGGTGACCGTTGGCACCATACTCCCCGCTGCTCCGCGGGCTTTCGGGGTTGTAGAGTCGGCCAAGAGATTGAGCTGCATCGCGAAGTTTGATTTCCAGGGCCAACTTCCGCTTCGTGCCTTCGATGCGGTTGGACAGTAGCTTGTTCTCCTTTTTGAGGTCTTCCACCTCCTCATAGGACAGAACCTCGTAGCTCATGCTGTCCCCCATGGCCGTCTCCGTGAGTAAATACATGGTGATCGGGTCGTTGGCGTTCAGGAGGGCGGAGCTGCGCGGATGGACCGAATTCAGCTGCAAGACAGAAAATAACTTGGTCAGTCAGATCCGTGATTTGTCTTCAATATAGACATACCGGGTTGTACCGCGAGCGGTCTCCATTTTGCGGGTTAAGGGCATCTCGATAGCCGTCGACCAAGGCTTTTGCGAGCGGTGGTGGCTGGCCGTCGGAGGCGGTTACGGTCGAGAGATATCGTGGGTCCCCGTAGGAGGACTTGCTAGATCGAAGGCTGTTGATATTCATAATGACCTTGGAAGAAATCACGGACGGGCGGGCATTATGGGTGCGTTGTTGGATCGTAGTCGATAAAAAAGACGCTTGGAGATCGAGCGGCGGGGAGAAAAGAAAGGGAGGATCGGCGCGGCTGAACCGGGCCCAGCCCAGCCATCGGTGCTGGGGATCTTCTTCTTGGTTAGTGTTGGTTCACGACCATGGACAGAAGTATCTGTGGAGTCTCCTTTGCTATTGTGATTAATAAAGGGTTATGATTCTTGGATACATTCATCGTCATTTCCATCCACTTCCTTCGGTACTATAGGCAAGCACGTGAGCACTCCACGGCTCTATTTCATACCCGCCAAGTAAACCAACCCTAACTAAACCGACGAACATGGCTCCTCTGATCAAACGCTGCCGGGTTCTGCTCTCTTAAAAATGAACTCATATGTCAAAATTCAAAAAAATGCAGGTGATCATGAACTGTACCAAACTTGAGGCTCAGATTGTGGTGGACTATACCTTCAGACCGATATGAGCCGACCAAACAGGCCTCTAGACAGTGGACTTCAGTCTTTTTGTATTAGACCCTTCGTGTGATCGGTCATTTGACGTTGACTCAACCCTGGAAGTGGAACATAATAGTGCACCTGCTAACGCTTTCGCATAGGGAACTCAGTCTCAATATTGATTGGCCGTTGCAGAGCGAGAACTGTTTCCAATATCAAGCAAAGGCCAATACAGTCAATCGAGTTTTGACAGAGGATGTGCCAGAACAAACCCAGGTCTTGGAAGCCACAATACACCGTATCGGGCTCTTAGACTCGAACCAAACATTGCGGAGCGCTTGTCGGTCTATACTGTGGCACACCGATCTTCATATGGGAAACATGTTTGTTGTTCCGACGAGTGTTCAAGAAGTATCCCTCATCGAATTCAAGTCAGCGATGATGCTTCCCGCATTACTCCAGGCCTCGGCGGAATCACGATTACGCAAAGGGCTCATTCCAACCACACGGCAGAAGAGAGCCAAGGTATTGATTTGCGCGAATGGTGTCGGAGGTTGTATGATGCCCCTATTCGTCCAGCCTGCCAAGAACTCATGGGCGGCTTACCCGTGGGCGGATCCTTTGACAGCAAAAACCCCACCCAAACCCGCGTTTGGCTGAGGTCTGGTCCCTACTGATCTCCCCCTATTGTGCCTCACTATCTGCTCCAACCACATGATAAACACACCTCAAAGATATCTACATCCAGAAATAGCATCATCTTTTTCATTTTCTTGGAGGGAATTCTTACCTCGTCGATTTGGACACTCAATACTCGAGCTACTTTCTGTGGCGTCGGGTTGTCATGGATCAGCTCTCCGCAACGTCCAGCGCCCCCAACTCCTGTGCGCCAAATGCCTGTGCGTTTTGTCGAAGCCAGAAGCGAAAATGTGATAAGCAGGTGCCAAAATGTAGTCGATGTGTAAAGTATCGTCATCTGTTCCTTGTTTCCCCCTCATTATCTTCCCTGCCCTCGGTTCGATCTTGTTAACGGTGCAAAAGGATGATGCTGGATTGCAACTATAATTGGTACAACGCGGAACAACACTTCAGCACACATCACCCTGTGTCGGATTTCCTCGTCTTTCATATACCAGTAATTCAGGATCATCAATGGCTTCCGGGCACCTACCAGTCTCTGCAACCTTACCGACAGAACATGCAGGCGTGTAGCCCGGATATCCATCGATTCTTTGTGAGATTGGGCACAACCACACTGGCGGGGGAAACTTCATCTCCTGACAATACTCTGAGGGCTTATTTTGCAACCATTCACCTGTGGTTCCCGGTCATCCAGGAGCAAATATTTCGGAGACGACTTTCACAGCTGCAGCATACCCCTCGCGCAGAAACTGCACTTCTCTTCTTGACTGTGTCCCTCATAATGACAGGAGAGACGGGAATTAACGGAGGCGACGATTACCAGAGCCAGCTCTACTATCTCTGTAGATACCTATTCTCTTTTCTCCAGTCTGTTCGCCCACCGTCTTTGGAATTAGTGCAGGTCGGGCTCTTGCTCGTGTTATATGAACTAGGATCTGCTCGTTTTCAAGCAGCATCTCTGAATATTGGAACTTGTGCAAGGCTAGGATACGTGCTGAAGTTAAACACTGATCCTCAAGAGGGCCAGGACTATTCATCATGGGCTGAGGCCGAAGAGCGGAGGAGGGTCTGGTTGGGAACATATATGCTGGACTGGTAAGTAAGCATGATGGAACACCAGCTTGAACTCTCAGGGCTAAGGAAGTGAACCTTATCACATGTAGCCTGATCAACCAGGTTGCGACGGATTTCCAAGCGCCACGTGCGGTGGATAAGCCTGTCAGTCATTTCCGACTCCCAGTAGACGACCGCGAATGGGAACATTTCCCAGAAGGGCCCGTCCAGTGCTTCTTTCAGCCGTCCTTTTCCACGCCGCTAGACACCCCTCTCTCCTACTTCGCCCGCGAGATTCAAGGCGTCCACATTCTCGGCCAGGTGCAGGCACTGCAAAACTTGGCAGATTCCGACTGCTTGCTACGCGAGTTTGGAGTACTCGATAATATTTTGATTCGTTTCATGGAGAAGCTGTTCGAGCAAACACCCGGCAGTTGGAAGACCCTGTGCGGCGCCAACGCAATTGCCTTGATGTGAGTAACCTCCTTCCATTCAGGGACCCGACACTTACTTAGACAGGGCTGCTCTCAGCCTTCACCGGATTCGAGTGGGGTTTGGAAATAGTAACCAGGGGGCCATGTCATATTGTTCTGAAGCGTTCCATGCGAAAACCATGTCTATTCTCGCGCTCTCCTCCATCATCAACATGGTATGGGACATTTGTTCAAAATTCAATGAGCTCCAGCTGGGTGATAAAATCAGATGGGTGCCGTTGCCGGCAGTTATATGTGCAGGAGAAACTGCTATCACTGCGGTTTGGCTGAATCGTCTTGATCCTGGGCGATCCCAATTGGATTATGAACCTCTCCGACAAACACTTTCGTATGCTACAAGAACCTGGGATCTTGCAGGTATGGTATAGATGCAACCCCGCCTGAGTAGTTGAAATATAACAGTTACCGATGCTGACTATATTTCCAGGGAAATATCTCCAGCGAATTGGATAAAGTTTTCTTACCCAATATAGTTCAACCGCCTTGATGCGAGGCGCACTTTCTGTGTATGTCTTTCAACTAAAGACTAGATCTTGGATAAGAATTCACAGATCTGGTGGTCGAGGCACCTGGTACTAATATCTCAATGCAGCAACTTTCTTAGCGAAGGATCTCTTCCTCTTACATTTCTCAAACGAAGGCGAAAGAAGCAGAAAGACGTGGCTGGTTTTGACCTGCACTCCATGGTACTCTTGAGGTTGGGTACCTATCGAACGCAATGGAGGACTCGAACTGGAACGAGGGAGCGAGAAAGGGAGAGATCGAGTTGGTTAGTTTCTAGAAAGAGGCAGTCAGGCGAACGCCTCCGACAGTACCTTTGTCGAGTGTAGATTGATGTTATTCCTACTACAGGTATGTATATATAATGACGAGGACTATAGATCAGTAATGCTATATCCAGAAACCGGAGGAATAAGTGCATGTAATGGAGTACATACATCACCCTGCTATACAAAGAAGAAGCTTTCACTGACTCTCATGATTTCCGAAACTTGTTTCCCATGGCTGATACCCTTCCGCCATGAACAGCTCCTGCACCGCCCTTCGTCGGATGCCGATATTTCCCCCATCGAAGATAGGCAGAACAATGGCCGTGGAGAGCAACTCCGCAAATGGCATCTCGAGGTTATACGCGGAGCTATAAATTCCGAATCAGATTCACACAAGCATAGAACTCGCAGATGTACTTACATGCCCACTGCATTGATGGCATCTGTACATGACTGCACTGACGCATCTGAGCAGTATATCTTCGCTAGCAGCGCCGGCTCCCGTCGCTGAGCATGCGCACCCTGACTCGACGCTAAGCAATGCGCTGCTTTCTATGTCAGATATCGTGACGTCTCAGTACGCATTTTGATATTAATCAAAAGATCCGCCACCGATTGGCGCTGACCGATGGGCACCGTGCCTCCGCGAGAGTCGCGTGAGAATGCCAGTGCAGCGTCAAAGACCGCTCGTTGAATGCCTACACCCATCGCACCCACCAGCATTGCTGCATTCTGGTCAGCTTGTTAATTCTTCATCTCTTTTGCATAGCATGTGCATCTACCAGAGATCTCGAAAGAGTGCATCACAATAGGAGCGCCAGTTCCAGGAGCACATAGAACATTCTTGGCTGGAACTTGTAGATTCGTATACTTGTGTCTGTATGAGCTCCTGTCCTCTGCCGCTGCGAAGAACTAACCTTGAGATGAGGCCCAGATACCGCAGTGTGGCCCGCGGTCTCTAGATGCTTTAGGATCCGAAAGCATCCTCGTTCATTACGCTCAATATCCTCCCGTGTGACCAGTACGATCATGATGAGATCGCGCGGATGGGACGCCCGCGTAACCACCTCTTCGTCGACACACCGGCACACCACGCAACTCAGGTCGGCTCCTTTGAAGTCCCAACCTGCAGAATTTGTCGCCCAGATCTTAAGTCAAGTAAGTTTAGTCCCAGCCTAGCACGGCACCTCCAAGTAGAAACATCTGTTTTGGTATACGCACCTTCTCTCCATTCAGAATCCACTCATCTCCTTCGCGGCGTGCAGTCGTCTGTAGGCCAGTCGCTCCAGGTTCTAGCCAATTCGCCTGCAGACAGATTGTTAGATTTAAAAAGCAGAGAACGCGAGATACCTACGACGCCAGCAGGCTCCGAAAAGACCAACGATGCAAGCGGTGAACCTTCACCTGAGAGGAAAGGGTCCAAAAATTCATGGACTGAGGGTCGATACGCCAGCGCCAGAGGGGTGAGGCCCAATCCGGTGCCGAATATTGTCAAGGAGGCGGACGCTTCGACCGCATAAAACTCCTCTACCAGAATGGCCGCTTCGACCAAGCTGGTACTGCTACCCCCGACTGCGGCTGGTACTTGGCCTTTGATGAGACCGGCCTTGACTGCAGCCTCGTAGATGGGTCGGAGAGCCTGAAACCGCTCTTCGGGTGTGGATAACTTGGAGTAGATGGCTTTAGCACCAGCAAGATGGGCGGAAGCGAAACTGCGCGCTGCTGCCCTTATTTGCTGCTCAGATGCAGAAAGGGTGAAATCAACCATCTTGGATAAGCAGATACAACCTTTGTGTATGTCAATCGCCTTGGCTGCAAAGGGGACGAAATCTTGTGATATAAATACCAATCACGCTTCTCACATCTGCGACCGTTGTCCAGCTACAATACTGACAGCGGGAGGCCGGCCACTAGTGCTGACAATGGCGGTTCTCCAGCTGCATTATTGACAGGGGGCGGCCGCTACTGCTTACAGTGGCGTTCAATGATGAACCCGATGGTATATTCCATCCAGTAAATTTTTAAAAGCACACTAGTAATCCGTGTACATCGTATTCCACCCTGTTCGATGTCCACGGAAGAACAGGCGCAGAGTTTAAAATTGATTGACCGATAATGTTGGCGTATCGAGGCAGGCAGCATGTTTTGACTTAGCACCATCGGCCGCTAGCGTACATGTTGAGGACGGTCAATCTGAGACAATATTTCACAATCATTTATAAAGTATGGGCATACCGTTGCCTTCTTCTAAGTGTTTTTATATATCATCAACAGAAGATTCTTTCTAGTCATTTTCAGAAAAATACGCTTGCATTCACGCAACTTCTTTTTCAAATAGGATTCCATGGAACCTTCATCTGCTCGCATGCTGCTGCTGCTTGGCTCCGGCCCAGGAGTTGGTGTGGCCATCGCGTCGCAATTCGCTCAGCAGCATTTCGACCGGATTGCTTTATTCGCGCGGAATTCCCAGCAGCTGCAGAAGGACCGAGAGGCGGTGCTCGCGGCGGCAGCGAGCGTCAACAGGACGGTGGTCGTCCGGACGTGGCAGGTGGACATCGGTGATCCGACCCGTCTGCAGCAAGCATTGGCCGAAGTCGAACAGTTTGGTACGTTGGAATGTGTCTATTTCAACGCTGCGCGGGTGGGAGGCAGCCTACTCTTCCAGTTCCCGTTAGAGAGCATCGAGGAAGATTTTCGGGTATTTGATACCTTCTCCACTTAACGGGCCACTCCAGTATATACTGATTGGAAACTATAGGTCTCGGCCTCAGCTCTCTATATGACATCGCGTTGGGCGATACCCCTTCTGCTTCAGAAGCCACAATCCCATTCTGAGGCAGACTGGAAACCGTCGCTGTTGGTGACGAGTAGTTTTCTTCCTAATGATCCGATCCCCGAGCTATTTGCTCTTTCCATGGTCAAAGCTGCACAGGCAAATTTGGTCAAGTCGCTGGCCAAAACATTCACACCACAGGGCGTGCATGTCGGCCTTCTAGTGATTGGTGGGGTAGTCGCGCCGGATGCCTTGGCTTTAAACCCAGCTAAGATTGCGGAACTGGCATGGAAACTGTTTGCACAAGAGCGCAAGGACTGGACTGCACAGGTGGCACTTCATGAAGACGGCACTGTCGATTGGAGTCCATCCGTATGATCAAATCAGTTAGGAGAACGTATGCACGGCACATAATCAGTCTCTTGGTTAGCACTCTCGTTACTCAATGACTTCAACTGATTGTGTTTCCTTTTATTTCTTCTGTCAATTCTCTTATTACTCCTATTATTTCTTTTCTTATTTCCTATGTTGAAAGCGTTGAGGACGAAGCATTTTGGGATGACGTGACGGGCTGAAAATATGTGATAATGTGATGCATGTCCAATCTATGTAATAGCACAAGAACAAATGCCCCATGGTTAGGTGGCGAGGCCCACAGGCTTAAGGCGTCCTGCTAAATAATGCCGATCTCATTAAGCGTCTGTTAATCACTTTGTCGCCGCTAATTGGGGTCTGTGGATATTGTTATTTCCCCCACTGTTTTGCAAAGGGTATAGACTGCGCCACACCCGTCGAGGGCCATCGGTATGGGCCCTATGGGGGTTGGGGGAGATAGACGCACCAGAAGGCTCGCAAACCTGCAGACATTTTCGGAAGGATTTTATCTACTCGCGATGGCCCTTGCGTGGGGATTGAACCGGAAGCCGTGCGGTGATGGATTGATCAATAGATCCTCGATGGGGCTTTCTCCGCGGTATCTGACAGGAGTATGATTCAAAGTACTCAGATCTTTAGTAATTCTATGCCTGACATAGTGCCCCTTGCGAACTATTTACCCCCTAGTGCTTTGGCTTGAACCCAAGCCCGATGTAACTCCTGAACAATCCACAACCCCTAATCAGCGCGCCTCCTAGGCGGCAAATTTGGTGTTTTCTCTTCATGTACAAGACGGTAATAATAAAGATTGCCTGTTGTAGTTCACTTAGTCTCGGTGCTGTACTTGGTGGTCTTGTCAATTGCTTGTCGGTTTTTGATGTCTTCAGATGAGGCAGGTCAATTCATGAAAATTTCAGAAGATAACTGAATCTCGTGCTTCATATGAAATGCAGTACAGAGCATCATCTGGATTATAATACCAAATACAAAAACATACTATGCGATGTCGAGTGGAGCGAGTCAAGCATCCACGGGAAGTCCTTGTGTTTCTCCTGACTCTTCTACCCTTCGATCCAGTCTATGGAGTGCGCCTAAGGCCCCGCCCCCAATACTACATATTGTCTATACACTACGAAGAATAGTTATTTTGGAAACGGTGACGATGGTTGGGGGCCAACCTGACACATGCACGCGGGGATTGGCAATTCTAGGTCATGCTCTAACACGTGTAGAAAGGCAATGACCCACTAAACCTGCGTGGAACATGCTCTGTCTTGTGGAAGACTTCCTTTTTTGGCTCTGAAGGATTGCACTAGTCTCCATTCCTTGTCGGAGCCTTGCCGATTAATGCATGAACCGAAAATCATGAGATAATACCCTAGACAAACATTCATATGAGGTCGAAGAAATGTATGACTCGCGGAGTATTATTTCGGGCGGCTGCATCCCTAAAATATCCAGTCGATCCATAGAGGAACGAGGCTCGCATTGTAGCCCAAGCTTGGGTGGCTACACTATTGTCACAGATCGAGATGATCACAATCAGTCGGCCCCAGAACCTGTGAATCGAGTCAAGTCAAGACAAGACCAAGGCATATTTCTATCGTGCCTGTGGATACAGACTAGATTATTGGCCGATGCAATGCCATGAAGTAATCTGAAAGATCGCTGTATATATAAGGCCTAGTTTCTCTTTATGTAGCTCGTATATACTCAACACATACTTCGTTCACTTTCTTTCTTCCAAGCTCTGGCTAGCTGTGGGATTCAGTTTATCTTTTTTTCTCTTTCGCCTTCTCTTTTCGGTGATCGAGGAGCCGTGTTTTAGTACCTTAGGACCGGTCGTTCTTGTGTTTTTCCGCGATGCGATTCCTTACCATTCTGACAGGGGCCTTTCTGGGTAAGTGTTCTTTCCTCTAGAGTTCATACTCTTGTCTAACTCAGGCCACCCTAGCTCTTCCTTCTGTAGATGCTGCTCCATTTGGAGCCGGCAGGGAGACGAAAGATTCCTTTGTCCCGTTTATTCACAAGAGAAACACCACGAAACTGCCAGACTGGCGCAAAACTTGCAAGGGACCGAAAAACCAGCAAGTTTGGAAGGAGCTACGTATGGATTACTGGTTGCATTCATTGTGAGAGCATTTGATCACTACCAAAGTTCCTGTTGGCTTGCTAATATCATCGACAAATAGGGCTGATGGAATTTGGGGAGGGACATCTACACCGGGCGCCAATTCTCCAAAGGACTTGACCTTCCCCCAGGGTATCATGAACCAGATCCCTAATTATGGCACAAAACATTGCGACTTGTACGTTTTCTAGCTTGTATTACTATGACATAGCGATTGGTGCTGACTAGCTTCGAAACCATAGTGATAACTGCGTCCTGAACTATCCTGACGGTAGCATGTGCACCGATGGCGAGGGACCTTCTAACGCCGATTTTAACGCCTTCTATTTATTCGTCCTGTGGGCAACTTCCAATTTCCAGCAGTGGATAAAGAGCCTCCAGGGAAGTCTCCAGGAAACGGTTGAAACTATTACAACTGGCGACACCCAGCTCTTGGCTGAAGAGTTCAGTCACTCAGATACAGGAAGTACTTCGGTGAGTCATGATGGCCGTGATTTCCGGTTGTATAACGCTAATTAGGCAATGCCCAGAATCCGACAAGTGAAGCGTTGATTATCATGTCCGCTATCTTTGGGGGGTTTGCGGCCGTCTTGGGAGGCGTAGGCGAGGCAGGTGTGGGTGCTATCATTGGTGTGGCTGGTGCCTCTGCATCTGTCGCCAATGGTGTTGTCTCGCAAATGGCCAAATCTTCTCCAAAGTTAGTTTGACCCCCTGATGCGATTGCCTGAAAGCAATGCTGATTGGTCTTCTAGTATTGCTGAGATGCAAGACACCCGGGAAGCAATCCTCAACCATAGAATCAACAGCGCAAGGGACGCGCTCATTGTTCAGATTAAGAACTACGGGAATACCATTCTGGATAAGCCAGTGGACGAGAGTCAAGTAGGATACTCCTACAGCGACCATGCAAACAGTGGGCCATCGGCTCTAAAGGGTGGTGCCTTTGCTAACCAGTATTCGGCGGACAATCATACGAATTTCGCGAACGACGTGAAAGGCACTTTGGTCAGCGGTTCAATCTCATGGATATGGGAAAAGGAACAGGTGTATATTGTGAAAGACTCCTATTCCATTAACGGCAAGAAGCCTGCCGACCTCGATCTCGACTCCGATGTTTCAAACCGAACCTGCAGCAATAACGGCACTTGTTACTGGTTCATCAAGAACACGGGTATTTCGGATCCGGCAGAGGACGTCTTTGATCCGGTTCCTGGCTTTGACAGTCTTCAGAAATGGGGTTTACAGCCTCTTGATGTGGCCATGGCTGCAGAGGCGTCGCAGAATGCAGGTGGATACTTGAAGAACTGGACTGTGCCTGAGACCCTTCCTTTCCTCAGAGGTTCACACGGCAGTAAGCCTCCTAAGGCTCTCATGATTAATCTACCTGTTTGTTCTTTAGACTATATGCATAGCTCCTGGCCCGATGAGAGCGATGCAGGAGACGACGGTCTAGACTGGGATGATTCTGTGAGTTAACTTCCTCTCCCTTGTCCCCTTCTTGTGAGTGTACTGACCGGGTCTCCAGGCATATTTCCGGGGTATCATCAATGATGCCTGCTTTAAGCAAACAGTGAATGGGAAGGGCTTTCCCTATGCTCAAAAGTCGGGTCCCACTGATTGGGGTGGTCTGCAGTATAGCCCAGGAAACACCCCTGTACCATCAGAGTAGCTGATCTTGTTATGCCTGTACTACTAAGAGCAATACATTTTTGGAGAATATGTCTCTACCTCAATCAAGTAGAAGGCATCATCTCTGAGCGTTCTTTCTTTCGTATCAACCTTTACGCAGATGCAACATCGAATCATCGTCTGGTACTTCAGAAAATGACGTTTGTGAGCTCTAGTCGCACTTTCGTACCTCATCGCCCCCGATACATAGCCGAGAAGCCACATGGGGACATCATGACCCAAGCTGATCATCGATCGTGAGGCTTTGTGTGAGTGATCGATCATTGGCCCCATTATGATGCTATTGAGTTGTTATCTTGAAGTTGAGAAGATCTTGACCCTAAGTCTGAAAATTTCCTGTAGAATACAGTATATGTATGTGGACATCTGTAACCCAGGCAGGATCCGAGATTAGTAGGAGTACTGCGAGATAACTTCTCTTGATATAACCTCGACGTGCGCCTTTCCTTGGTGATCATGTGTGGCTTGTAAACTGAATTTGGACCTTGGCTGAATTATTGTCTCCCACTATTTGCATTGAACACGCCCACCGTATCATTAAAAAACAGATACAGAATGATTGATTTTTGCCAGCTCGTGCCCAGACCAACAAATCGAAAAAGAATAATGGAAAGGATGCGGAATAAAAAGAATCAAGTAAGGAAAAGAGACTAATTGGTTTAATTCTTGCGAACAGGAAAAAACTGCACACCTCCATACCATCTAGGCTTTTCTTTGCGAGGGAGGCACTGGATCCACTGAGAAACACGAAATTAAATGAGTACTGAGGATACGGCGTGTGGTGAAGGGGACGGGGCGATGAACAGAAACAAGACCGAAGCGGTTCGAACTCGACGGCAGAAGAGGAAGATCACGCAGAAAACGACTCCGGTTGTAATGCTTGATATCAAGGCGGGGGGGAAGAGGGAAGGAAGGTATCGGACGATAGAATAGTAACTAGGGTGAAATATTTCGAGGGGCATATCGACGTGAAGGGAGAAGAGGAAAAAGATGGCGACGATTACATGATAATCGCCGGAACTGGACATGGAATGTTAGTACACATGAAAATATGTAGGGAGGGAGCTGAACCGACCATCAATGTTCTGCTTGATGCTCTTATGAGGCAGAATCGAGCCGCCATTGACGTACACCTCGTCGGCGATGGTCACGTCGTCGCCTAGAACGGTGACATTCTCCAGTCGCGCCCAGCGGCCGACTGAGCTGTTCCACCCGACGATGGTGGATTTAATCCAGGCGTGGTCCTTGACCTTGCTGTTCTCCATGACGACGCACCGCTGCAGACGAACGCCATCGCCAATCACCACGTTGGGCCCGATGACGACGTTGGGACCAATGCGGCAGTTCTTGCCAATCTTGGCCGACGGGTCGACCATGACGTTCCCGCCGTGCACAAACGGTTCGGAGGTAGCGGCCAGCTTCTTGGGATTGCGCTTAGCCAGCGAAGTAAGGTACAGGCAGGTGCCCGTCAGGAAATCTTTGGGTTGGCCGACATCCATCCAGAAGCCGTCCAGGTCAAAGGAGTGCAGCTGGCCGTCCTTGCAGATGGAGGGGAAGGTCTCCTGCTCGATCGAGGTGGGGCGCAGCTCAATGCGCTTCAGGACACTGGGGTTCAGGATGTAGATACCGGCGTTGATGCGGTTGCCAACGAACTCGACGGGTTTCTCGACGAAGCGATCGATGCGCGAGGCGTGGTTGGGCTTGTGCACGACGACACCGTACTTGGAGGGCTCGTCCACCTTGGTGACGACGATGGTGCCCTCTTCGCCGTGGCTGCGGTGGAATTCTGCGAGCTCCTTGAACGGATAGTTGCAGATGATGTCGGAGTTCAGCACGAAGAAAGGCGAGTCGTCCTTGCCGAGGATCTTCTCCGCCAGCTTGAGCGGGCCAGCCGTGCCCAGCGGTTCCGACTCGACTGAGAATTCAATGCGCACATTGTACTGCTCCTCGTACTTCTTGAGGGCCGCGACCATGACATCTGGGCGGTAGTTGACCGCCAGCACGATGTCGGTGACACCCGCAGCAGCCAGGCTCTCGACCTGGTGCAGGATCATGGGCCGGTTCCCGAACTCCACGAGTGGCTTGGGGAGAGTGAGAGTCTAGACAGGAGGCATATATGTCAGCCAATGCTCCGAGTTGGCGATCTGCAGCCCGTCACTCACCAGGGGACGCAGACGGGTCCCAAACCCTCCGACGAGAATAAGAGCTGGCGGTGGTTAGTATGGTTGTTTGGATCCATTCGGGCGTCGTACATACCTTTCATGGTGAATTATTAAAGTAGTAGAGACCAAATTACAGAAAGGGGTGAGTCGGAGTAGTACTGGCGCAGCAAGCAACAATATACCAGAGAAAGAAGGGAACAGCTGGCCCCGATGTATTTTTATCCGGTCGGCACGTGATGGCCGGAGGGGCACGTTTGCAGATAAATAAAGGGGTCCGGTGGGCCAGACTTAATTCTACTTCTGTCAGTGTCTCAGATGCCCACTCTGACTGGACGGGGCGTGCATCTAGCTCCCCCGGAATCAAAAGAGCCGACTATGCTGGATCCGACGGGCTGCAACAATAGGGGCACAGACTCCCCCGTCTGCGGCACATCGCTTCCCCCTTACTGCGTGTCCGGGGGCAGCCGCCCACGTTGTTGCACACCCGGCATTCCTGGCGCATCACCGCCTGCTCCATCCGTCGCACCCACGAAGCGCAACACCCATTCGCGGACGCGCCCGACTTTCTGCAGTGACAGGTCAATCGGGGCATTGCTGTCACGAGGATCCCTGGGCGCATCGTAAAATCCGCCTGCATCCGTCACATCCACTAATCTGCGGTGCAACAGATCGAGCGTCGTCATGCCTCGACGCAGACTCTGCCCATAAACGCGATCCCGGAATGAACTCAGCCCTACGGTGCGCAGGAGGACAATGTCCCGAGCGCGGAGAGTGGCCAATGACCGACTTAGCCGATCCTCCTCGTTCACCGGTTTTTCGGGTGGCAGCCAGAAACTGACAGTAAACCCAGCTCGTGTTTCGTCCCCAACGACCAGCTCGACAATGTCCATTTCTCGTTTCCACTGTCGCGTCACCACGCGCCGCCGCGGGTGCACGGCCAGCACCCCGACGAGGAGATTGACTGTCATGGTCTGTGGGGCGATCGAATCGAGGAATCTAGCAGAGGGGAGATCCTGCAGATCTGTAAGCGGGCCCAGAATCCTGGGCAGGCGGAGAGGATCGAGCGCCTCTGCCTCACCACCGGATGAAGTGCTGCCAGAAGTCTCCAGGCTGATGGTGCATAACGCACTTTCCTGCATGGAGTCCTCGGTGCGCATCCCGGAGATGGATATTTCAGAGGTCTCATGAACAGCAACGGAATGCTCGTAAAAGTCGGACAGCACAGAGTCTTCCTGGTCCGCTCTGAATGCGTTGTTGTGGATAGCATCCAGATGATTGGTATTCAAGAACAGCGGGACTTCTGGACTCTTCACCGCGTAGGCCGACAATGGTTGTAGAACTCTCCATTTGACAGGGGGTTGGTCCAAAGACTGTTGTTGCTCGTCATGTGCATGCGAGTCTTGAAATGGAGGCGTGGGAGTATTCAGAAGCCCATCCTCGTCCCAGTCCAGTTGGTTAGACAAGGGTGCTCCCATGAGAAAGATGTTCTTGCGAGGCATATTGTCTTTCAGGTGCATGTCTTGTCGATTCAAGCTTATTGAAAGCCACGTCACCTCGAGACCTTAATCTCATCCTTTGTGAACAGTGGATTCACAATGGCTTCACACAGAAGCACGTTGAGGGCGAAGCAGCAAGGTGGGTGTCACGGTCTTTGGTGACCTATCATCACGGTGGTCTGGATGCTGCGCAGACCTGGTTGTCTGTTGGGCCTGAACCATGGGACGCCGTGTTAGGTCAATCTATACATTTTTGTTGGGAAATGCGCAGACTTGACACGATGAGCTGGTGCTCTTTGTGGTTTGGCCAAAAAAAAGTGGAGAGAGAGAGAGAAAGAGAGAGAGATATTGCTATGATCTGCACATAGTAAATCCGTAGGCAGCGACAAGAAATCATGCCTTAGGGTATAATAGTCACGTGTCAATTTCGTACGGCCGGTCGGACGGGCCTAAGTGGCAACTGACTTTCGCCGCATCAAAGCGGGAGCGAGAGTCATCCTCTTTCCTTGCCTCTTCTTCACATCTCTCCCTATTGGCGATGGCAACCCTTTTGATTCAGCACTGAACCGATTCTTATTTTTCTTTGCCTGTACATTCCCTCCGTCCCAAAGGCGCCGATTTCACCACTCGAACGCGGCCAAGTGCCGCCGGATAACGGACAACCATGGCCTTTCAAGTCCCGATCCCTCGGCCGGTGAGGATAACCCGTCGTCGACTCTTGAGCCACATTTCATCGCTGACTTCCGCATCGCACCAACAGAATGTCGCTGCCGCGACGTCCGATCTCTGGCCTACGATGTCGAGCTTCTTGGCCGCGCCTTACAAGCAGGCCGGCCGAACTTCCGCGGCCAACGCGGGCGAGACTGCCCAGCGGAAACCCAGTCGGAAAGAGAATGCGACGGTACGTAATGAACGACCACCGTCAATATTTCATCTGTGCTGACGATCATAGGTATCTTCCCGCGCGTCGTTGCCCGACTGCCTCGACACCGTCTCCCTTGAAGCTTTGAAAGCGAAGGTTCTCGAGCGGCCCGCGCAATACGGATGGTCATCGTCAAGAGGAGGTAAGTGTACTGCAACAAAGGCCATTAATCTCTTAGGTCTAACATGATGATTCTGATAGGCAACACGCTTTGGACTTCCTCGACGTTCGCACAAGCCCGTGGGCCTTCCCTTCCGAATGCTCGTTCCTTCTCAACTCTCACACCCTTCGGTCTCCACCCTCTACGACCGGCACCGAAGGTCAGGGGACTCTCGAAGATCCAGCAACAACGATTTCTGTTTGGAGGAGTGTCGCAGAATATCCTGGCCCAGAAGGAGAAGACCGCGAACAACAACCCGAACAGCGCAACTGCCCAGAATGCATTCTACCAGGCACTTCTGCGCGCTAACATGCCTGCGATCGTGGTCGAGAGATACCGAAGCGGCCAGTTTGCCAGCAACCCGTCGTCCGAAGCAACCTACATCAAGGCCCTGCAGCGTGTGGGTGGCGTAGAATCGGCGGCCGTGGCAGGACAGAACCAAAATCTCGGCCCTGACCAGCTCCAGGCCGTTGGACAGGCAGTTGCAGCACGGAACTACGGCGGTCAGATTGGGATGGCCACTAAGCAAAACGGCACCGGTGCCAAGGAGGCGCCACTCTACGTTGTGGTGGAGGAGTCTCTGGGTAGCACGGTGTTCCGATGGGTAAAGTTTTTGCTCTACTTCGGCTTTTTTACCTACATGTCTCTCGTCATGGTCACCATTCTGGTCGAAACCACCGGCGTGATGAAGAACATCCGAGGTTCGCAGAACAACGAGGCACAGCCCCAGCAGCAAACGGTCCGGTTCACCGATGTGCACGGTTGCGATGAGGCCAAGGATGAACTTCAGGAGCTGGTCGAGTTCCTTCTCAACCCCGAACGCTTCTCGTCTCTCGGTGGCAAATTGCCCAAGGGCGTCCTCCTGGTCGGTCCTCCCGGTACGGGTAAGACCCTGCTCGCGCGTGCCGTTGCTGGAGAAGCTGGCGTTCCATTCTTCTACATGTCCGGATCCGAGTTCGACGAGGTTTACGTGGGTGTTGGTGCCAAGCGGGTGCGTGAACTTTTCAATCAAGCCCGTGGCAAGGCTCCGGCGATTATCTTCATCGACGAGCTGGACGCGATTGGTGCGAAGCGAAATGAGCGCGATGCTGCATACGTGAAGCAGACTCTCAACCAGCTGCTGACCGAACTGGATGGATTCTCTCAAACTAACGGAGTCATCATCATCGGTGCCACCAACTATCCCCAGTTGCTGGACAAAGCGCTTACTCGACCTGGTCGGTTCGACCGCAGGGTCGTGGTCGGCCTGCCGGACGTCCGCGGCCGCATGGACATCTTGAAACACCACATGAAGGAGGTACAGATCAGTACTGATGTCGACGTCGCCGTTATTGCTCGCGGCACGCCTGGCTTCTCCGGTGCTGATTTGGAGAACCTGGTCAACCAAGCTGCAATCCGCGCCAGCCGTGACCGCAAGCCCAAGGTCGGCCCGCTGGACTTCGACTGGGCCAAGGATAAGATCATGATGGGTGCCGAGGCTCGCAGCCGCATCATCCAGGACAAAGACAAGCTCTTGACGGCGTACCACGAGGCTGGCCACGCGCTGGTTGCTTACTTCTCGCCTTCTGCGACGCCGTTGTACAAGATCACCATTGTGCCTCGCGGCATGGCCCTAGGTGTGACTCACTTCCTTCCGGAGATGGACATGGTCTCGAGGAACTACATGGAGTACCTGTCGGACATTGATGTTTCGATGGGCGGCAAGGCAGCCGAGGAACTGATCTTCGGACCGGACAACGTCACCAGTGGCATTTCAGCGGTATGTCAACTTTCTCTTACGTCTGGCATATTCAATAACTAACGTCTTTGTTCTAGGATATCCAACAAGCAACCGAAACGGCATTCACACTGATCACTCGCTTCGGCTACTCCAAAAAACTGGGCAACGTTGATCTCTCAAGCAACTACGAACGCCTCTCATCTGAGACCAAGCAGGAGATCGAAAGCGAAGTGCGCCGCCTCGTCGAGGAAGCCCGCGCCCGCGCCCAGAAGATTCTGACCGAGAAGCGCAGCGAACTTGAGCTCCTCACCAAGGCGCTGATTGAGTATGAGACCCTCACGAGGGAGGAGATGGAGAAAGTTTTGAAAGGCGAGAAAATCGACAAACTCAGATCAAACCCCAAGGCTCCGCTGAAGCTGCCTGATGCCCTGCTCGATGCGAACCTGGGTCCGTCTTCCGCTGGTGCTGGGAATCCGCCTCCCGCAGCGGAGTAAAAGCAAAGCTTCATGTCAATCTCAACGCCTTTCTTTCTCTATTCTTTTTCTCCTCTCTTCTCCTCTTTCTTCTTTTATCCTCTTTCCTCCTGTATTGTCACATTTACCACTTTGCATCTGTGTTTCTTGCCTCACCTCATCCAATCAAACCTTTTGCTGTGCATCCCCCGGATCGTTCGGGCGTCTCTATTATTGAAACTACCAAGCTTTGACCCCCCTTTTATCTTCTGCAAAAAGCGAGCTAAAGTGGAAAATCCTTTATTATATGTCCTGTGTACTTGTACATACTGTTCTCTCCCTCTGTATGTGTATGTGTATGTCTCTGGCTGTTGTCTACCATCTTTTCACTCAGCGTACAGATAACCACCCTCTCCATTATGAGCTGCAGATCAAGTCTGCAGACAAGGATTCAACAAATGGACAAAGACTTAAAGCGAAGATAGATTCCTTAACCTCAAAAGTTTGGGATAATACGCAGAGGCACAATCTATGCCCATTACTGATGCGGCCAATTCTCGACACCCCCTTAGCTCTAGAATGGGGTCAATGTTTTTCTTGGAATGAATGCATGTGATGGGTGAGAATTCTGGAGGGGTGAAAGAGGTAAGAAACCAAAGATGATTGGAACGGTAGGCAGACCGCCAGGTTTCCCCGTGCGGCTCTTGCGAATGCTCTAGAGAAACCGCTGATGCTGTCCTAGTCGGACGCTAGGTCACATTTACTACACACAAACTTGAAATAAAGTGAATCTAATCTTCCTATGTTTTCATAGTACTCCCCCTCCCCACTAAATTTCTCTACAATGACGAACCCATATGAAGCGGACCCAAAAGAAATCCCTGCAACCGACCTGTACGCAGACGTGCCCTTTATGGTCGATACTGCCCGAAACCTAATGATTTTCGCGTTGATTCCCAGCATGTCAACTCCCAGACTACAGACTCCTTGAAATACTGGGCCTCAGTTCTTAGCCTCTGCACTAGATACAACCGAATTTACCCTGCTGACGACGGTGGTCGCGATGTTTTTGCTCTTGGCAGCGTGATTGTGACGTCTAGTCATCTCCATGCACGCGAGGGCGCTCAATATACCGAGATTGACTTCTCATACGCCGATGCAAATGAGGTTCGGGCAATTGCTCTGGCAAAGACCGTTCTAAAGGATGTCAAAGTTCCAGAAATATACTTTGCTGGCAAGGTACTTACTCTTGCTATCCGTTATCGGCCTCAACGACTCACATCTCCTCAGGTCATTGGTAGCCAAGTGCTCGTCCAAGAAAGGCTTCCAGGTGTTGGATTGTCTGTCGCATGGCCGTATCTCCCCAGTGACCAGAAGAGGTCCTACAAAGAACAGGCCAGGAAGATACTCCAGCAGCTTCACAGTATCAAGCCCACAGCGAAGCTTCAAGCTCGCTCTTACGTGGTGCCAGACCCCAACATACTCAGTAACGGTCGTATCCACCTGTTAGAAGGGGACATCCTCTTTTCGGGCGACAATCGTGATTTGGACATGAGCTTCACGCATAACGATTTTACTGTGTCTAACTGTATTGTTGACAATGGCAAAATCTCGGGGCTTATTGACTGGGAAATGGCAGGCTTTTTTGGCTGGAAGACAGCTGGAGGAGTCCACCATCGGATCAGAACACCACAACGAGAACATTTCGTGAATGCCAATTTGAGTAAGGAACAGCTCCAGGATATGATGTTCTGGAATGACCTCTATGAGGAGGGTATGCCGGAGAATTGAGCCACGGGGCTGTCTAATCTCCAGGGGTCATTTGTATGCTATTCAATCCATTTTCTTGACGCCATATTAGTTATTAGCGTCATAATTCCTAGGAGAGGCTATCAGGTTTGTTCCATCACTCGGCTTTGCTGCGGGCCACTTAAGCTGACTCTGAGTTCTTGAATCAAATCACGTATCCAGTCTTCTTGGTGCCGATTCCGGCTGCCTGCAACTCTTGAGTGGTACGCGCGTTCAATAGAGCGGTTCAAATGTGCATGTTGGTTGCGCGGAGTTAAAGGATGCAATTCTTCATCTTTTTTAATTTGAATACATCCACCATGACCAACCGTGTTCCTATTGAACCAAGTCATTCAACATGCCAGTCGGGCTGTACTTGAAATAAATAGGTCATCCTTGAATTGAAGCTCTCCATTTGCAGTGAGTACAAGGCATACCCAATTCAAGGATCCGTTGGAACCCCACAGCTCAAGACAACGGCTTCCTCAACGAAGCCTTGACCGGATTCGGACTCTCAAAAATCTCCGATATCTCCTCCAAGGTGTGGTTCTTAGTCTCCACAGAAACAAAATAACTAACAGTCGCTTCAAACAGATCCCAAACAATAAATACGATGTAAGTATACCAGCCAATTTTTGCAAGCGCAATCGGGAAACAAAACTGATTGATGAGCGTGAACCCGTGCGCAATAGAGAAAGTAAGGCCAACACCTTTGCCCCGAGTCTCATAGGAAAGAGCCTCAACAGGGTACAACGCCTGCAGCGGCGTCATACCGAAGTTATAGCAGAATCCAAAGATGAATATGAATGCAATTCCAGCAGACGCAGCGGGTGTTGCTTGGGTGTGTGCGAAAATGCCCGAGCCGATCGTGATGCATGCGAAACAGATCGAGCACGCGACAGCGGTCCAGATGATTGTCGGGCGACGGCCCATTCTCTCAATCTGGCTTGCGCCCAAGTATGAAGCCACCGTCGAGACGATGGTGTAACCGAGATTGACATTTAGCACTTGTTCCGAACCGGTGATTCCCGTGGTAACCAGCATCGCGGGCAGGTAATAAGTGACGACTGCATTGCCAGAGCATTGGCCCCAGATCCCTGTGATCAAGGCATTGGAGAACCGCCATCTCCCCGCGCTGTTCTTGTAGAAGTCGCTAAAATCCCACCAGCGCTTGTCGGAGCCGGAAAGCGAGATGAATTCTCTGTATTCCTGCAGCTGTAATTGGACAAGCGGGTGGTCGGGGTTTCCTTCGCCGTGGTAGTATGCCAGAAATTCCTTTGCTTTCTCCTCCTGACCGTGTGAAAAGAGCCAGCGGGGAGATTCGGGAAAGAAAAGAACTGTTAGAAGCACGATCCCTGGACATATCATCTGGCACCACAGCGGAATCTGCCATGATTTGTTGCCTTCGTAGCCGGCAGATCCTCTAGTGACGCCAGCGGCGACGAGCGACCCAACTGCGTAAGTGCAGTTATAAAAGGCCATGATGATTCCACGGTATGCGGGTGGACAGACTTCCGCACACCAGATTGAGCTGGTCGATCGAATAATGTTGACTCCGAAACCGAGGAAGAAACGACCGGCAACGAATTGTGGCACTCCGTGCGACAGGGCAGATACAAATGTGCAAGCGACAACGATCACACAGCCGATGAAAGTGCCCCATTTCCTGCCACGGATGTCGCAGGCTGGTCCACTGAATGGTAATGAGCAGATTGCTCCAACGGTGTACATCGCCGAAATGTAGCCAATTTTTGCGCCGCTTTTCTCGATGCCGAATTGGTTCCTGAAGGAGTCTAGAGCTGGCAAGGATCCGAAGATAGCGCCATCGTAACCTGATCCAGAGTTAGTCCATCATAATTGGAAAACAATCTCAGCATGATTATGGCACTGACCATTCATTGTCGAACACAGAAAAGCAATCACACAAAAGACATATAACTCCCTCAGATTATGCGACCACGGTGAGGGCTTCTCCCTCTGGAGTGCGTCAATCAAGGCTTGACGAGTTGGAAGACTTCCATCATGACTCGACGTTTTCTCCAATGGCACCTTGTGGTCTGTTATCTCTTCATCTTGGGATTGCAGAAAGGCCATTGTGATCTGAGGATAATAGTTCGAAGGCCCGGTTAACGATTCTCTTTGCGTTGGCCAGAAGCATCCACATGAAACAGGTCTCGAGCAATGACTATTTATTCCACCAGGCTGATCTATCCGATGATCAGTCCGGGGAAATCTCATGACAGAGCAGCGTTGCTCCGCCAAGGGGCGGTCCAATAACCGCTCCCCCAGCCAGCATCTAACCCTACCGCGAAAGGTTCGGGTGGGGGAAACCCCCGTCGCTCGGGCGAAGGATCCCCCCGACGTTTGGAAGCACACTTTCCTCGCTATTGGATGGGACCGCTCCCCATTATACTCCTCTAAGCCTTTTGTGGAAGCCATGGATTGCTGAGTACAGATACTGTGGTCGAGTTGAAATTTGTCTGATTCTTAAGGTTCCGGCATCTAAGCAGTTGAAGATAATTTCTCGTCCCTCTGGGAAGCATGAAAATGTCTTGAATGTGTTCAAGTAGAGGATATCGGAAACGCGTTATTTGCGCATATGCATTATTACTATCACAATTCCTTCAACATGTCTTCCGTCAAATAAGGCTGCCGAGACCATCTTTGGTGCAATTCATCACGAGAGAAACCTTTCTTTGCCCCGGCAATAGCAAAAACCGCTGTAGCTATCACCACATCCTGATCCAGTTGTGCCTCGATTTTATGCTGAAGGGTCGGAATGAGCGCTCTTGGCTCCATCAGGTTTGTGTTTGGGTCCGACTTCAATATCTTACCCCCTATTTCGCCGGTGGTGCTGAGGATGCTCTTCACCCCGCTAACAGCAGCGCTACTGAGCATGAGCGAGCTCTCTTCGGTTTCAACAATTCCCCCATGTTCGTCTCCATTACTCCAACTCTCATCCAAAGTTTTGATTCGCCGCGGCTGTTTCGCAGGTATTGCAAAGCCACCTTCAACAAGGCTGAGCGTTTGAGTCTGGGCACTTCGGATGCGGTGTATCCTGATATGCCAGTCAGGCCATTCGTTGCAGGGAGGGATGAGAGTAGTTTCGATTTCTGTTTTGTCTGTCTTCCACGGCTTCCAAACACTCTGAAGGCACTGTATCTTCGAGCCTTTTAATAGGAATGTCCTGACTCGGGGACCGCTAATTGTCTCCCATCGGGTGGCCCATGTTTCTCCCGCGTCTCGACTTGCGACCAGTGTATTATCTGGAGCTATTTGAGCCAACAAGCCTCCAGTCGGAACACTGAACGCGAATGCTGATGAATATGCAAACTTGCTGTATTTTGCTTGTGTTGCCTTGAGAGGCCAAACGCAGAATTGACCACCGGAAAGCATGAAATGATGCTGGCTATTGGGGTGGTCACACAGAATCTGAAATGGTGCAAGTAGCAACTCAACACCGGAGACAGACTGTTGTTCAAGCGAGGCAGAAGACAAAGGATGTGGAATCTCAGCGACGGTCCAGAAATTGTCGTCTGATCTTAGCGCAAGGCACACAAAGGTTTTCATGGCCCAGTAAGGTGACTGGGGTGAGTTGTAGTCTTCACACATGAACATGTTTGGGTATAGATATCCGATAGTCAAAGTCCCATCGATGGCAAACATATCCTTTGAATGCGCCGCCCACCATCTAAGGTGTCGTAGAAGCATGCCTTTGACAAAGCCGACAGATGTGTAAATGTTTGAGCTGTCGTAGCACTTTGCACAGGCAAAGGCTGCGTAGAAGGCCCCCATGGCAAACCGATACGTCAATGACCGACCGAATGGAATTGCTGCACCGTCCTCATCGAAGAACCGCCAAAACTGACCAGCAAAGTCTCTCGCTTGCTGCCGATACCGGGAGACTCGGTCAGGATCCGAATCAGCGGCAAAGAGAACGTACAGCAATTGACTGAACTGAATTGCAAAGCTTCCGGAATAATAGTCTGCCTGGCGACCGTAGGCTTGTTGGTCTGTATCAGCATCTTTCCTCCAAATTCCATCAGCAGACCACCCATTCCCAATATCAAACTGGTCAAGCACCCCAAAATCCGCGTCGATATGGTCCTTGACATTTTCGTAAGGCACGCCCAACACACGATAGAGAGCAAGATTCGAGAAGATCCGAAACCACCGCCAATTGTTGACTGGCATTACTTTGCCATTGAGACCGGACAGCCATTCACACAAGTGCGCGCGACTCTGGGCTGACAATGGCTCATAGAATGTTTTCGGTGCTATCAAAAGTGCAAATGAAATCGGCTCGGCTTCTACCATCCGTTGGTCCCAGTCTCCTATCGAACCCCAGTAGTCGGGGTGTTCGGGATTAACTCCATTCGTAAGTCCAGTCGCCAGGTGTTTGGCATAACGGGTGATATCTGCATGGATTATATCGGTCGCTTCAGCGACTGCAGCTGCAATCGCCCAAATTGGCCGTGCAAACCCTTCCAGTTGGGCAGCGGTCTCGTCAAAATGTGCTCCAGAATAGACCGGCAGCTGGACGCGTGATTTTCCAGGCGAGAAATACGGTTCGAGCGCATGGACGAGTGCGTTTGTCGCGATAAGAATGTCCTTCCGATCGCGAAACTGGTTGTCAGAAAATCCTCGAAGCGGTGGCATTTTGGGGGACTGATCTTGCGTCGGCTTAACCAAATTCACTTTTTAGATCTGGGATCAGTCTTAGCTTGAAAGATCATACTCCACAATATATTGGCCAAGCAAAAATGGAAGGTCCTGCCGCTAGCATTATTGTGGCCGCCAAAGGCGTCGGAGGATTCTTTCCCCCGATCAATGGCAGTGTAACATCGCGTATCAGCACGGTTTCCCCGGATTTTGGGACCGTGCGATCAAAACAAAATTGAGCCCCACTTGGGGGTGGAGACGAACCGGGACACTCGTGTTCGGACCTTTCAGATCGATAAGGGTCGCTACTTTCCCCGCCGCCCGATGCATACAAGTCCCGATTCACAATGGAATCGCCCGAGGTCCGCGAAAGCAATACGCAGCAAGCAGCAGACGCAGAAACGCCTGCGTGTCAGTCATGCCGAAGCCGAAAGCTGCGCTGTTCTAGAGAACTTCCATCATGCAGCCGCTGTAGTCGTCTTGGTAGGCTCTCACGGCTTTAGATCCGAGTGTACTTGAGACTGACTAGTGAAAGGAGTTGTGTGCCAGTACGATTATACGAAGAATAAGCCTGGTGTGAAAATCGGCATCATTCAGACATTGACGCAACGAGTAGGTGCGTAAGATTGTGCTCCATAGGAACCTCAGCGAGCCAACAAGATGCTTCACAGAGTGTTTGGAAGCCGAATTGGAGGCTGTGAGAGTTCAGCAACAGACGCCTAGCAGCCTTCCAAGTCCAGCAAATGCAGGCCATGATGCAAATGCCATTCGAGGCCTCGTTTCCTCCTTGATGGAGGATTGGTGGGAAAGCCATGCAGTCCGGAACCAGTCATCACGACAGGATGTGAATCAGGAAATTGAGGACGATGATCACTCACAATCAAGGGAATCTACCATGGCAGCTTCTTACCAAGCTTCACGCAAGAGAAGACGTGCTGAGCCTGATAGGCGAGAATGCAGCACATCAGCAGCCCAACTCCCACCGGATAAATTGGTCAACGTGATACTCGATGCCTACTTCTCTGTAGTCCATCCGTTCATCCCTATTCTCCATGAGATGCTCTTCCGGTCTCGCCTGCGAGATCCGACTGAGCGACCCAAACTCATCGTTGTGGTCCATGCTATGATGGTATGCGCGCTGCGGTACGTTGCAAATGAGCGACTGTCAAGAGAATGGCTTGAACAGTATCCGGACGCACTGCAAAAGTCAAGAGAGTTTGTTGTCCTATCCGGCATGGATGGACTATCCGTAGAGACCGTGCAAGCATTAATCATAGTGGCATTTGTGCATATCGGTGACGGAGATGCCAACAAGGCTTGGCCGATGATAGGAACACTGAGCCGCGCTGTGGTGTATTTGGGTCTTCATTGTGAACCAGAAGAAGACCAGCCAGGGGAGCCTTATCTCAAGCCTCTTCGATGTCTAGCGTCAGCTCGAGTGTGGACAGAAGCAGAGGAGCGACGACGGGTGTTTTGGAATGTGTTTCTGCTTGATCGGTTCTGCTCGACTGTCACGGGGTAAGTAACTTCGTTACTTTTGTTGGATCTGTATGAACTCACATTGGTCCTCATGGATACTAGGTGGAACATGAACCTGTCCAGCGAGGATATCCAGGTTCGACTGCCCAGTGACGGCTTGTACTGGGCTAAAGAGGAGCCGGTCGTCACGCCGTTCTTTAACATCTGGGATACGTCAATGTACAAGATCGGAAAGTCTGTCTCTTTCCTTCCTAGTCACCTTACATGTCTGGCAGACAGAGACAAGGAAGTTGCAACCACGGCAACAACATCGGAACGCGTCTCCCCTGTCGCCCAGGCTCCTGAGACGCGAAACATAGATGTTTCAACCATCGGCTCATTTGCCTACTGTGTTGAAGCGACTGAGTCTCTCAACCGTGTTGTCAAGTTTTTCCTTCAGCGACCTGTCAACTTTGATAGCAGGCAGGAGTTTAGTGCTTGGTTGACAAGGTTCAAAGAGTTGGATCTTCAACTGATACAGTACGTGTACTCACTCTCCGGGATCATTATTTGCGGCGTACTGAGTAACATCCAGCTGGAAAATGTTTTTGCCTCGGCGATGGAAAGACTCCAACATTTCGAAGGAACCAGCATTCGTGCATATGGATCCAAACCTAACTCTGGCGCACATCACCCATAACACGTCAATGATCCTTCTGCATCAGAGCATTGCGTACCCAAGAGCATATGTTCTTGACAAACTGAAGTTAGCAAGTACGGCTAGCGCAGAAACATGCCAGCTCGCAGCATCGGAGACAGCCAACATCGTTCAGAAGTATTTGCAATACACACCATTTGTTGGCTTGGTCAATCCACCATTTGCATTTTGCACATTTATCAGCGCTCGTGTCATGCTTGGTGAGAAGGCTCTCTACTAATGAGATATCTATAAGCTCACGTTTTTATTGCTAGTGCACTCGCATATCCATCACACTGAACTCCCCAGTGCGTATGATGTTCTTCTGTCGAGTCTCCAACAGATGTCTGCTCGTTGGGTGTCAATGAACCCCAGCTTGAAGCTGAGCTCAGAGACAAAGAATTTTGCCGAGGGCCTTCTTTTCCAACTTCAGAATCTTCAAGAAAACGCAACATCTGCTCCACTGACTACAGACGCATTGGAATACATTACAGAGGTTAATCTCGCATTGGGAATGCAACCGCCTACTGTTAACCCAGGCGAGAGCCAGTGGCTGCAAGAGCGCCGGGCTCAGCAACGCCATAGCATCATTCCGGTCAATGGAAGAGGATCTCATTATATCAACAATAGTGGGCTAAGGCAGGCATCCGATCAGCACAGTCCACTAAGCCACACGTATGTTGTCCGAAGAACTGTTTATTATTACTCATTAATCATTTTCATAGACTACATACGCCTTCCTCAGGATCTTTGCATAGTGGAAGGGTGCAACGCCCCCGTCACTCTTCAATACAATCTGCAGTTGGCTCATCGTACATGGCGCCTTTACCGCAACCTGAACATAGAGCGGAAATTCCGTTCAATCACGTTTATCCTTCAACTCAAACTCCTCCGCCTGTTGCGGACAGTCTGGATAACTTTGGTCCGTTGTTTAATTTCTTGTTGGAACCGCAGTATGTGGATATGGATCGGATCATTAGCTTTCAAGATTCATTCATGTGTTGATGGATATTTTTATTCGAAAATCTACGTGCATCTCATGCAAATATTCTTAAATCAAATCGTTTACCAGCCACTCTATCCAATTAACGTCCGAGACATGTCTGAATACCACTACCTGTCCGAGGATCCGCCCGCTCGGACGCCGGGAGATGGATCCACCCGAGGGCCATGTCGATGCATGAGGGCCAATGGCTGCCTGAAGTAAGAGAGGAAGCTCCTCGATCCTTTAAAAAAGTGCAAATTCCATGAATTCACTCTCGTGTGGCTCAAGTATAGTTTTATATCTGCAACGTGTTTGTCTTTCTTTTTGCACTCGCTGCCATGGCTCCTGAGATTATGGACTCGTCTCCTCCCGGCAACGGAAAGCTCACAGTGAAAGTCATGACCGAGACTTCCTCTTCAATCGAATCGACTGACTTCAAAAGCTTGAGGGCAGATTTTGCGCCTCTTTTCAATCAGAATAACATTGCCAAAATACTCAGCGTTGCTGAAGCATATCTAGGGGATAACGTAGGCTTGACGCAGAATTAAGAACTTCATTACAAGCTGACTTCATACTTAGGAGTCCCCGACAAATTTTCCGGAGACAGTCCCTCAGGCTGGCTCTAATCAAGGGATATACCAATGCAGAAATGCTAGTTTCTGGACATGTGGGTTCTTCCCAGGGAGTCTATATAGTCTCCTCGAGAGACTACGAAAGTATCCTGCAACAAGCAATTCAGGAGACTTTTCCACTTTGTTCAACCAAAATCTTATCACTCATCTCACCGATCTATGCCGCAAATGGTCTGCGCCATTGAATGCCATGTCCTTTCGGAAGGACACTCATGACCTCGGTTTCATCGTTCAGCCCGCCCTTCAAAGAGACTGGGAGCTGTTTGGTCGTCAAGAGAGCTTAGAATCTCTGCTCAATGCAGCCCAAAGTCTTGCCAGCAGGTATGACGCTCATGTCGGGGCTGTTAGAAGCTGGGACAGCTTTTCAAATGCGCATCATAACATCACGAGTATGGAGGATGATTTTTTGGTGATTATTGACAGTCTGTGCAGTAAGTTATCTACAGTTATGAACAGTACAGAGTAGTTACGTTCATGAGCTAACGCGTTAATCCAGATCTTGACCTTCTTTTCTACGCTGGTAACTACACGCAAAACCCTCATCTCATTTCCATCGCATCAACCCACGCCACCACCCTTCTCTCGACCCATCTCCGCAAGGAGACTATACCGACCAAGGAGACATGCTACTCAACCTACCACGCCGCAAACCTTTCTCCACGCACGGGATCTGTTAAGCGAAAGCTCACGGCGCAAGGCTACTCTGATGACTCGACCTGGGCCCGTGGTCAAGCGTGGGCGATCCTAGGCTACGCACAAGCATATTCTTGGACCAAAGAACGAAAGTTCCTAGACGCTGCAATAGGTCTTGCTGAGTACTTCGTGCACCGACTGGAGACATCGCCCAACGTGGTTGAAGAGGACGGCCGGGGGCGATATGTGCCCTTGTGGGACTTCGACGCACCTATCACTTACACCACTGTCGATGGAAAGCAAGCCCCATTGAGAGATGTTTCTGCCGGCTTGATCACTGCGAATGGGATGCTGATCATGTTTGGACAGCTCTCCGGCACGGGTGAATATGAGTCTGCGAAGCGGTACTTGGATTATGCCTTGCTTATTGCAAAGGATACTATCGCGTTGGCGTATAATCGCGATGAAATGCGGCTGGGTCTTGATGAAACGGGCGGAATCCTAGTCGAAAAGGTCAATGGGAACCGTTTTGATGCGATCTTAGGGCGTTCAACTGCTAACTTCAACGCGAACCATGCGGATCGGCATTGGGATCATGGGTTGGTGTATGCGGACTATTACTTCCTAGAATTTGGAAATCGCCTGCTAGATATGGGGTTGATTTGAATTGACTAGATATGACGGAATTGTTTTTTTTTCCTTCACTTTCCTGTAACCTATAACTTTAGTTATGATTAACATAGCACTTTATTTCCTACTTCCCGAAATTTCGAAACTTGAATCTACTTTGCATGTATTCATTTATAAAAAAAATCAAAATCGACTAGAGCACTCAGTGTACTCCTAAGCATTATTTTCCGCATGTGTCAAAGTCTCATAAGCCACAAAAAGACCATTATCCTTCGCCGGCCGCTGCCTAACCGTCAAATTCCCAGTTTGAGGCATATCAAAACCCAACCTAAAAGAGAGGGCATTAAACCCAACTTCCGTAATCGGACCTAATGTAAGGCTCAGTTTCCCACCGCAAAGCCACGATGGTACCGCCACTCCATTAACGAACTGCGAATGAAATCCCAAGCCGTACCGCAATCGCGTCCCCACATCCGTCTGGTACAGGTCAGTGGTTCCTTGAATACGACAGGTCTCGGCCACGTGTGCAATAGACGCAAATGAATATCCGGTGTGCTCGAGATCACGACATGTTTCCTGTGCTTGGCCGTCTTGGCTAAAGACAGTTTGGTTGAACCACCAGGCGATTATTGCGTCTGGGGCTGAGCTCTGGCCGCGAGCTGCCACTGGATACTCGCCGTCACTGGTCATGTAGATTGATGCTGGGACTCGTTTGAGGAACCAATCCATAGCGGTGTTCCAAGTGTCGGCGTCTTCGAGGAAGACTGACATGAGGATTGCAGCTTCGGTCATGACTAGTAAAAGTGTTAGTTTAGGTCAATAGTCAGGCTTATGCAGCCTTACCTAGCTCCCAATTCGCCACATTGTGATCGGTCCCATTGACAGTCAATGGCATATACACATTACGCAGCATGTTCCCAAACTGTTCAATACCATCCTCCGACCACCCAGCATCCGTATACCGAATCAATTCACCGGCTCTAGCCCATACAGACCCCACCCAACCAGCCTGCAGCGGGGAGTTGGAGTTGTTATGGCCCTTGATGGTGGACGAGTATGCATCCATAATCTTAATCGCCTGCTGAGCATAAGACTTCTCACCACCAACCACCCAGGCCAGTGCATTCCCGTACGCAGCAATAGAGTCATTGCGCTCGGCTGTGCATCCAACATCCGGATCGGAGTAGGGACCGCACTCGACCGTCGGGACTGGGGCTGGTTCTTTTGGGTTGGCTATATTTTCATCATTGAGCAATGCGTTATATGCATCCATCCAGGGTTGTTCTTTATTTTGGACTTGCTGTTGGATGAAATCTAGCTGCGACTGGCTGATCATTGCTCCTGGATGGACCCATTTGGTGGGAGCTGGGGCTGATACTGAGGGTATACTCGCACTATGGCCCGGTAGAGCGCTCATCGCGACGAGGTACAGAAACGTCTTGGGAAGTAGCATTTTGAATAAGCTGGCATCAATTGGACAACTCTGACAATGTTAATCTTATCTCCAGGTCCTGATGTGGGGTCATACTGCTCTCCATTAAATACCTGATCTGCTTTTGTCAATTTTCGTTAGATAGTTGAACCCTTTGGATGCAACGTTCCCGCCGTTGATCGACATTGAGGAGAGCCCCGGAGTGCGGAGGAAGCATTGGCCCGATCGTCACACTCCGGATCAAGGGACAGTCCGAGTAGTAGTCTCTTGCGAATACCCCGATAGTGGGGTTGTTCGCATGGAAATTGCAACTCCAGTTTACCATAGCTCCCGATATGACTGTGATCTGCAAATGTGGAATTAAATCAGTATTTAATAGGAACAATCTTTGTATATTCGCGTCGTTCAGGCTCTCCCATCTTCAGAACCTGGTCCCGACTATCAATTGATTATGATGACTCTCGGAGCCCTTCGATATGGCAGTGCCATTGCTCTCGTAGCAGGATTGATTCAGCCCTCTCTCGCAGCCGACATCTATTTGGATTGCAGCTCGGCTGCAACAGGCAGCGGCAGCAAGTCCATTCCTTTTAATTCGCTTGAAAAAGTCAATGAAGCTGTCCTAAATGCCGGAGACTCTATATACATCAAGGCAGGGACAACATGCACCGGAGTCTTGTCACCACAAGGAGATGGCACACAGGACCACCCCATCATTCTGACCAGCTACGGAGATGGCCCTCAGCCCATTATCAATGGTTCAGGGGCAGCTGAGGCTGTCAGATTGACCAACCAGGACTACTGGGATATCTCCGACATTGCAGTCATCAACCCTGCGTCCTCAATTGCGTGGAGACGGGGCATTGCTGCGACTTCCAGCGACGGCACCGTCCACTACGGTCTTTACATCCACGACGTCACTGTTTACAATGTGGCCGGTGAGACAAACAAGGCAACCCAATCTGACGCCTATATCGCCTCCGCTGGTATCCTGGTGAACGGCACGGAGAATGCAAGCCGCTACGACGACGTACAGGTCTATAACAACACAGTCTACGACTGCGGCGGCGGCGGAATCAAAGTACGCGTCGGCCAAATGGACAACCGTGGGCAAAATACACACGTCTACGGCAATTACATTTCCTACGTCGGCGGCGACGGCGTCGTTGTATCCTATGGCGAAGACACCATCATCGAAAAGAACGTCGCCGGGTTTCTTGGCCACGGCAAGTACCCTTATACCGGAGGCAACTTTGCAGGTATCTGGGTTCTAGGTTGTCAAGATGCGGTGATGAGATTCAATGTTGTGCACGACTCACTCATGTCGGATGTCGACAGCGAGGCATTTGACTGTGACTGGGGCAACGAGGGCACCTGCACGGTTGAGTATAACTACAGCCACGACAACGCGGGCGGTATATTCCTCAACTGTGATGGCTGTGGCACGCCCGGCGGCGCAAGGCAGATCGTTCGGTATAACGTCTTCCAGAATGATTGCCGGATGTACAGCAATGGGGATGGTGTGCAAATGGACTTCTATAACAACGTGGTATATTGTCCTGAAAAGGAGTTTGAAATTGCTGTGCCACCGCATGCAAATTTGTCGAATAATATCTGGGTTGGTACTGCTAACTCGACTTTGCCTACCGGTGCCTCGATCGAGTGGCATGCGAATTTGTTTCAGACGGTTGCTATGCCGGTGAAGACCGCTGGTAGAACGGGTGATCCGCGGTTTATTGATCCTGGTACTGGCACGGACAGCCTTGACTCAGTCGGTGGATACAAGCTGCATTCTGGGAGCCCTGCCTTGGGTCTTGGGGCTTTGATTACTGATAATGGAGGGCGAGACTTTTGGAATAACAAGGTGTCGTCGGTGAAGCGGCCGAACATTGGAGCATACAACGGAAGGGGGCTGTGATTTGAACGTTATTTCACATCAGTAAATAAGTGAGATATTGTATTTGAGCACAAATTGAACATATTCAAACTCGTATCACATTGGTAAGATAAGCTCTGTATATGATTAGGTAGATACATCAGGCTCTGTTCTCTCCATAATTGACCTCCCACTTCTTGAAACTCGGCATACGTATGCATACCCACGCTGCGCTATGATCTACAAATCAAAAATCAGGTTTGTATCTAGGCAGACAAGGCAGCTCCAATGAACATCACGATGTGCTCATAGGAAATGAATGCCTGGTTCGGAGGATAGTGGAGCATGATATCCTTGTCTCCTCCAACTCCACCTCCACCTCATAATTCTACACCGATGATGTCATCTACCCATTCCATCAGTTTGTGCTCAACAGGGCAGCCCCAGTATCACTGACGCTATCACTGACAGCTATCTCTTGTTATCTGCTCTGGCGGTAAATCAGACAGAAACTGTTTGCGTTTCCTCTTGGTCAATACTACTAAATAGAATTCTAATTTACAAACGTGGGTAATAAATCAGAGCTGAGCAGAAATATATATTATTCACCGAACTCGAATGCAGAAGTACAAACACTTACTCTCAACATCAACAAAATAAGATCGTATATAATCTTTGATAAGTTTGGAAATTTTGGATATACATTCATCTGCCACTCTCCCCTCTCTCCGCACAGTAAAAAAGTACCAAAAATAATAGCTATATACAAAAAACAAGATAACAAGTCCACACACAGATCATAGACAGACACACCATCATCGCCGCTCCCCTCTCGCCTTCTCGGAAATAACAATCGAGCATCAAGTGAATCAAAGAGGAAAAAAAAGAGATATCCCATCATAACGGTCATGAATATGGATGGGGGCCTATGATGGCGGAGACGCGTCGATTATGCAGGACAGACAGACTCTTTTCTATCCCTAGCGCCGCGGTCTATTTGTGTATGTATAGTGGTGGTGGCGGTGATGGCTGGTGGTTGGGGGTGGGAGTGTGATGTGAGTATGTATGCCTGCCGAGTAGTGGCCCGGGTGAAATCAACAATGGAAATAGAAAAGAAAAGAAGAGGAAGGTCGGTATTCGAGTCCTGTTTGTGGAAAGCAGAGGACTGACTCTGGATACATTCCCCTTCTTTACTGGTATGTATGTGGACGGCAGGTGTTGGTGGTAGGTAGGTGAAAAAGACGCCGAAATTCGGGTTGGAGGGAACAGGCGCTTGGATGGTGATATGTCGGATGGAAAAAGGAACCGAAAATTATAAAGGGATGCACGCTTATGCTCATTCATCGTCGTCATCATCGTCGTGAGACTCCCGGTCCTTCCAACCGCGTGACATCTCCACAGCCTTAGACCAGGTCTTGTACATGCGCTCTCCGGCCTTTTTAGAGATTTTCGGCTTGAAGGTAGCGGTGTTGGCGCGATTCATGTGTTTGAGATCCGAGAAGTCCTTCCAGACATCGATGGCGAAGCCGGCGGCTATGGCGGCGCCTAGAGCGGTTGTCTCATGCATTGCTGGGCGGTCGACAGGGATTTGGATGATATCGGCTTGGGTCTGGGGAGGTGCGGAGAATTAGTATTGAATCGGATGAAGAGCAAAAAAGGGAGGTGGTTATTACCTGCATGCAAATATCGGAATTGCTCATGCCGCCGTCCACGGCCAATTCCGTTAGCTTCTTGCCGCTGTCCATCTCCATGGCATCGAGGATGGCTTTTGTTTGGAAGCATGCTGCTTCCATGGTTGCGCGCGCGATGTGACCACGCTGGGTGTGCTGGGTGATGCCGACTACGGTGATATTAGTGTCAAAGTCCAATCGCTCGTTAGAACGCAGAAAGAAAACGTACAAATTGTCCCCTGGGCATCGTCGATCCAGTAAGGTGCAAACAGACCACTAAATGCGGTCACGAACACGCAACCACCGCTGTCCGGCACAGTGGCAGCTAAGTCGCTGACCTTGCGGGAATCCCGGAAAAAACCCAGGTTGTTCATCAGGAATGACACGCCGCTGCCAGCCACGGCTACGCTACCCTCCAGGGCATAGACGGGCTTGCGATCTCGGCCGAGCTGGAATCCCACTGTGCCTAGCAGGCCGTGTTTGGAGATGACGGGTTTCTCGCCCACGTTATAGAGAAGGAAGCAACCCGTGCCATAGGTGTTCTTGGCCATTCCAGGAGTGAAGGCGCAGTGACCGACCAGTGCGGACGCCTGATCACCTAGACAACTGGTGATGCGAACACCCTCCAAAGGCCCCTCGGCGACTTCGCCGAATCCCTCCCGGTCAGCGGAGGGCAGGATATCCGGCAGCCGAATCTTATTGCGGTCGATATCAAAGAATTTCAACAACCGGTCGTCATACTGTAGAGTCTCGAGGTTCATAAACATGGTGCGGGATGCGTTGGTCACATCCGTGACTAGGCGCTTGTTTCGTGGCCCACCATTTAGATTGTAAATGAGCCAGGTGTCGACGGTCCCAAAGGCAGCGCGGCCCTCGTCATACGCGGACCGAACGTCGGGGAGGTTATCGAGCATCCAGCGCAAGGTGACCGAGGAAGGATATGTGGAGAGAGGCAGACCGCAGATATTCACGAGGTCATCTGCGCCCGGCTTGGTCTTGAGCTGGCGCACCAGCTCCGCGGTCCGGGTGTCGGTCCAGGTGATGGCATTGTGCAGGGGCTCGCCGGTCTCCCAATCCCAGACGATGATGGTTTCTCGTTGACTGGTGATGCCAATGGCCTCGATATCGAATTTGGCGTGGCCAAGGGCGAGGAAGGACTTCATCGCCTCCTCGATACAGATGTAGACGGACTCGACAAGCTCGTAGGGGTCGTGTTCGTGCCATCTTTGAGGGGAAAACACATTAGTGACGGTCCCAGCAATTGGGATGAAAATGCATCGATCACATACCCTGGATTCTCGTGGATCTGGCGGAACTCAGTCTGGTACTGGGCGATGGGGACGCCCGTGCAGTCGAAGATGATGAAGCGAGTGCTAGTGGTACCCTGATCGATGGTACCGATAAACCGCTCCTTCAGGTCGTCAGTACGGCGGGATTCATCCTGCAGCAGGGACCGGTTGCCGTCCTGCGACTCTTCAGGTTGAATCACAATCGATTCGTCGGCGGGCTCAGAGTCTCCGTCGACACTGGCAAAGTCCAGTTCGAAAGGGTTTCGCATCTTCCGGAGGATATCTGTGCGATAAAGAGGGAGCGGGTGGTGGGTGGCCGAGGAGAGTGCGCGGGGGTTGGTGGTGGTGGTGTTGGTGGATTTACGTCTTAGAAGAGAGGATGACGAGGGCTACACGGTGGCGGTGGTCCGTTACGGAAGGTGGAGCGTGACGTTTAAGTGGCCAACGGGAGGGCGAGGTGGTGGGGAAAGAAAGCGAGATCAGACTCCGCACAGAGAGAGTGAGTGAGTGAGTGAGAATTTGTGAAGAGGAGTATGAAGAAGAAGAAGAAACAAGAGAGGAAAAGAAGAGAAGAAGAAAAGAAGAAAGGAAAGAAGAAGAGAAGAAAACGAGCAGGGCCAGAGAGACAGAGGGAACAAGCAGCGGTGGGTTGGTCCCCCACTTTGCCAAACCTGCTCTGTCCAGGTGATCACGACTCATCTCCACTTCCCAACCCTTCCGTCCTTTTTTGCGCATCGTCGAGTACTATTCTAGACCCGGGAGACACGGGATGGGCGCGATGCCGAGTCTCCTATTCGAGGAATGAACCGGAGGAATTGTGCATGCAGCCCAGGAACCATACTTAAACTAGACGACCGTAGCTAGAGCTCGGCTAGAGACAGGAAGAAGGCCGATCCATCCACCTCGCCCAACCTTCCCTGATCGCCGCAGACATCATCTGACCTCATCGGGGGCATCCTCTGTCCATGTATGCGACACAATGATTTTTTTTATTATTAAAACCCTACCATTGCGATCATGGAAAAATTCAACACTCTCGAAACAAATGAAATAATTCAGTGTCCGCCCGAAGCGGGTTCTGCGGATATTCTACAGGAATTCACAGGAATGCAAGAAGATCAAACAACCCCCTTTTCTACTCGGACTCCTCCTCCTGGCCCAGCTCAGCCCGGCGGCGGGCATCGGCCTCCTCCTTCTCCTTCTTCTGCAGGAAGATCAGGGCGTTGATCTTGTCCTTGATCGTGTGCTCCGAGCTGATGGTCTGCTGGATCTGCTCGCGCCCGATGAGGGTGGCCACGATGCTGGCACCCACCACAAAGGTCAGCACGAAGCGGTACATGCCGTACCAGTGCGGCGCACGGCCGGCGGCGGCGGCGCGGGCGTCATTGTAGTACAGGAAGGTGAAGGCGAGGAACTGGCTGATCAGCGCGTACTCGACGGGGAGCAGCAGCGTCGGCCAGGCCACAGCGGGAGCCAGGACACCGGCGGCGTAGCGGCGGTAGCCATACTTGCCACCGTAGCCGGCCCATTCGAGACCCCAGTGGATGGCACCGAGGAAGGAGAGGATCTGGCAGACAATGAATCAGTCATGCATAAAACAGGCGGTGGGGACAGTACGAGGCACTCACCACAGCGCCGTAGCCAACCTGGATGGGCTCCAGCATGTGCAGCATCAGCTCCGCGGTCTGGCCAGAGAAGAGCAGACCGTCACCCGCGACCGCAGCGCGGTTGATCTCATAGGAGAGGTAGACAGTCTCCATGGAGGTGACCAGGTAGGGGACGACACCGGCCATACCGATGGCGAGAGCCTCCTTGGGGACCTCCGCCAGGCTGAAGGTATCCTTAATGACTTTCTAGACTCGCAATTGCAATCAGCAATGCTCTTCTAGAGCTCATTGATAGCTCAGGTGCAGGGAAAAAACATACCGCCTCGGACTTCATGCCAGCCATCATATCGACTTCCTCGTCATCCTACCAGTCGATCGGTCAGCCATTGGACATGCTCCTCACCCTAACGGGCCTTGTTGTAACATACCTTAGCAGAGGAGGACGCATAGCGCACCAGGGCGGTGGTGACGGGCTTGTGCGCGGCGAGGGCGAAGCTGGGCTTCACGGTCGGGCGGATGGCGCGAGCGGACGAGGTCAGTTGGGCCTTGAACATCTGGTTGCCCAGAGCCGAGCGAGCCACAGAGGCATTGGAGCTTGAGACTGCTCGGAAGACCGAGCGGGCGGCGGTGTTGCGGTACATGGCGGGGAGAAATAGCTTTTTCGTGGAGATCCGGGTTAGCAACGTGCAAGCCTCGGATATGGGAGAAGCAGAGTCCACGCACCCAATTGAGCTGGCAAATATAAGCTGGGGGTGAGAGTGGAGAGTAGAGAAGGGGGGGTGTGAAACCCGGACACAGGAGCTGAAGATGGCAGTCGGGGAGGCCGTGAAGTTCCGGGGAGAGAGAGCAGTTGAGATGAAGTTGTGGTGACCACGAGCATCCGGCGGACCGGAGCGACCCGAGTTGCATATGCTGCCTCAGGCTGACCGTTCGGAGCAGAGCACGTGACCACAGGGGCGCAGCCCTAGCTTAGGTAACGGCATTCTGGGGGAGAGTGACGTATTTAGGCAGTTGAATGCACGGGAGTAAACAAGCGTAGCCTCCAGTATGGGCAGACTCCGTCAGCATTAGCATTGGCACTCACTACTGCGAGCCTTGGAAATGAATGAGACCATATCGCAGGGGGTCCACTAGGGGCCATTCCCCGGAAAAGGGACGTGAGAGTTCTTGTGTTTGTAGTGTAGATTTGGCGGCGAGGCAAGTACCTTGCCCGTACCGCCCGACGTACCACCGCCCGTAAACCTGCTGCTCCACGTCAGTCAGTCACGGGCTTGGAGACCCTCAACCCAGCTTGGATCAATTCCCTCCCCTCGCCTTCTCTCGCCTCACTTCCTCTCCCTTTCGAACACAAATTCCATCCATTCTTTTTCCCTCGCCTCCCCTAAATCCCGTTCCTTCGAAAGCTGGGTATCCTGCCTCGGTATCGCGTGCGGCCTGCCTGCTCTACTGGATGGCTTGAATTGCCCCCAATTGCGACAGTTCCTGAGGCTGAACCCTGTTCTACGTGAGCGTCTCTGCTCTCACCATCCAGTTAAGACGGTCACTGACGAGCTCTAGACCTGGCATTAGACTATCACCGACCACAACCCTCCCCTGCCCCTCCCCCCCGGCCATAGAGCCCAATCCCCGGGCCCGGTCAACGGCCGCCCCCCGCAACCATGTTGGAAGGCCTGGTTGCTAATCTGCTCAACCGATTCCTCGGAATATACGTCAAGAATTTCGATGCGAAGCAGCTGAACATCGGAATTTGGTCGGGCGATGTCAAACTGCGGAACCTCGAGCTGCGCCGGGAAGCGCTCGACCAGCTTCGCCTTCCATTAAACGTTGTCGAGGGCCATCTCGGCGAGCTTACCTTATCGATTCCGTGGTCCAACCTAAGAGGCAAACCCGTCAAGGTCGACATCGAGGATGTGTTTTTGCTCGCGGCGCCGAAGGAAGATGCAGACTACAACACCGAGGAGGAGGAACGGAGGCAGCATGCGCTGAAAATGGAGAAGATTGAGGGCGCGGAGATTCTACGCGAACAAAATGCGGACGGTATGAGCCAGGAAGAACAGCGACGGAACCAAAGCTTCACCGAGAGCATGGTCACGGCCGTGGTCGACAACCTTCAGATCTCCATTAAGAACGTGCATTTTCGCTACGAGGACTCGATTGCCTCTCCAGGCCACCCCTTTGCCGTGGGCTTGACCCTGAAAGAGCTCAGCGCCGTCAGCACAGACTCGGAATGGAATCCTACTTTCATCCAGTCCACCTCTGGAATCACACACAAGTTGGCAGTTCTCGGTGCCCTCTCTGTCTACTGGAATACAGATGCTACGCTGTTGGGAACCGGTAGAGGCTCTGATATTGGCGCCGAGGCTCAGGGGACCAGCCACGAAGAGTTGATGGAGAAATTGCGGACCGCAATTGACAGCGACGAAGGCAACCAGTTCATGCTTCGCCCCGTGAGTGGACGTGCTGGTCTTGAACTGGACAAATCAGGGAAACACGACCGCCCCGCAATCAAAGCGCGTCTCCTGTTCGATGAGCTGGGTTTTGTCTTGGATGACAATCAATATCGCGATGCTCTGATGCTGGTTGATCTGTTCCATTACTTCATCCGCCACCAGGAGTACAAAAAACTCCAGCCCAAGTGCTCTCCGAAAGAAGATCCTCGCGCGTGGATGAAGTTCGCTGGAGACGCGATCCTCAGCAAAATTCATGATCGCAATAGACGCTGGACCTGGGACTACATCAAGGAACGCAGAGACGACCGCATAGCCTACATAAATTTGTTCAAGAAGAGGAAACGAGAAGAGGCTCTTTCTTCGGAAGAAACCAAAACCCTGGAAGCACTGGAATGGAAACTTAGCTACGAGGATATAAGGTTCTGGCGATCGCTCGCAAGGAACCAGCTGCGCAAGGAAAATGTCGGAATCAAGAAACCCGCCCGCCAACAGACATGGGGCGAGTGGATCTGGGGCGCCAAAAAGGAAGAGGACGAAGAAGAAACCACCATGACCGAGGAGCAGCGGCAAGAGCTCTACAACGCGATTGACTGGGACGAAAAGAAGGCAATCTCGGAGAGCGTCGATGTTCCACGGGAATGGGTCAAGTTGCAGGTCAATTGGAGTCTCCGCGCCGGCAGCTTCACCCTGAAACAGGACCCTCACGGTGCTGCGAATGAAGTCATGAAGCTGGTGTTTGACAATTTCCGTGCAAAAGCCCTTCAGCGGCCAGACTCCTATCTCCTTGATCTGGACCTCGGTGGCTTGAAAATGTACGACGGCACCACTCCCGGCAGTCTCTACCCCCAAATCGTGAAAGTGAAGGATTCCCTTCCCGAGCCCTCCAAACGCGAAGAAAAAAGTGGTGAGGATGATGACCTTGCCTCGGAAGCGAGTGCAGATGTCATCGAAGATGAAGACAGTCTGTTCCACCTGCAGCTTGAGAAGAATCCATTAGACAGCGACGCAGACTCGGCCGTCAAGGTCAAGCTGAAGAGTATTGAGGTCATCTACAACCCTCGATTTTTGGTGGGGATTGTAAAATTTTTCGAACCACCCGAGCGACATATGGAGTCTATTGGAGCACTTTTGGATACTGCAGGTGCCACAGTCGAAGGCCTCAGACAGCAAACCCGAGCGGGACTGGAGTTTGCCCTGCAGGAACACAAGAAGGTTGACGCGCAGTTCGATGTGCACGCGCCTTTGATCATTGTTCCGGAAAGCATTACGCAGGAATCTTCGCTGTGCTTGATCCTTGATGCCGGTCATGCGAGTGTCAACAGTGAACTGGTCGACCGCCAGGCCATGCGAGACCTTCAATCCAAGCAGAAGCGGACATACGAAGCGGAGGACTACAAGCAATTAGAGCACTTGCTTTACGATCGCTTCCTCATCAAGCTGGATTCCACGCAGCTCCTGATTGGACCCGGCGTGGATGCAACAAAAGCGCAGCTCAGTTCAGGTGTCGAGTCCAAGAACTTCCATATCATTGACCGGATCAACGTCGACTTTGTGCTGGAGATGTGTATTGTGCCGAAACAGACCCAGCTCACGCGCACGCGCATCTCGGGCCATTTGCCAGAACTTCATGCCTCCATGTCGGACACCAAATATAAGGGATTGATGAAGCTGATCGACATTGCCATTCCGCACTTCGAGAATGATAAACCAGCGTCTGATCCTACATCACTTGAAGCCAAGAAAGAGGAAACAGCGCTAGCCACGAGAGCCAGATCGTCCTCTTTCCAACCTCCGGTCCTCCCTGTCGTCGACGAAGATTTCGAGGCAGATTCAGACAGTGAACAGGCCAAGAAGAGTCTGGATACACCGACTAACATTCATCGCCGAGATTTCGAGTTTAAATTCACCGTTGGCCGCCTTCGCGGGTCCTTGTTTCGGTCCAAGTCGCATGATATGCAACACGATCAACTGCTGGTTGAATTGGTCGCCGAAGGGTTCGAGCTGGACTACTACATGCGTCCTTACGACATGGTTGCTGAAGTGGTCCTGAAATCACTGAGTGTGGACGACTATATTGAGGAAAACCCGGTTCCTGAATTCAAGAGGATTATCTCTTCGAAAGGGTTTAACGCCGACGAGGATAAGGATCTTTTCCATTTGAAGATGGTACGGGTCAAACCCGAGTCTCCAGAATTTGAGTCGACCTACGAAGGAGTGGCGATGAATCTCGATATATCGGTCTCGACAATCAACCTCGTAGTGACACGGAAGACGCTCCTCACGCTCCTGGACTTCATACTTCTCACCTTCACAAACCCTCAACAGCCACCTGCCCAAGACGATCAACCCGACAAGGCCATACAGGAATTGAACAATACCGATGAGCAGCCCCAGCAGGTTGGGAAACTGCGCATCAAGACCAATCTCCAGAGTATCGCGCTGATCTTAAACAACGATGGCGTCCGCTTGGCAACTCTGAGTCTCAATACTGCAGATGTCGGCATTTTCCTCGTCGGTCGTGCCATGACCATCCAGTCTCGGATAGGAAGCTTGACCTTGGTCGACGATGTCAACCTCGGTGCATCGGAGGAGTCGGACATTCGACGACTCATGACCATCGAAGGCGACAACTTTGCAGACTTCAAGTACGAAACCTTCGATCCTGAAAGCGATACTTATCCCGGCTATGACTCTGAGGTCTATCTACGGTCTGGCTCCATTAAAATCAATTTTTTGGAGGAACCCTACCGTAAGATCATCAACTTCTTGGTCAAGTTTGGCAAAATGCAAGCCATTTTCAATGCAGCCCGGCAGGCAGCGGCGAACCAAGCGAACCAGTTGCAGGAGAACGCTTCGCGAATGCGGCTTGATATCGTGGTCAAGACTCCGATCGTCGTGTTCCCACGAGTGGTGGCAGATGACCGGCCGCGAGATACGATCACGGCACACCTCGGTGAAATTTATGCCAAGAACGAATTCGTGCCCATGGACGACTCCAAGGACAGTCCCGCAGTCAACGTGATCTCAACTGGCGTTCGCAACATCCGCCTTACCTCCAACTTGCATTTCAATGGTGGTGTCTCGGAAGAGCTGGAAATGATCCAGAAAGTCAATCTCGAGTTCAGTATCTGCTACTTGGAGCATCAAACCGACAATTCGCGACCGGATATGGAGGTCGAAGGTTCTTTGTCGCCTATCAACCTGCGCATCTCGCAAAGTCAACTCAAATTTTTGTTGGCTCTTTCAAAGTCGATCCCGGCTGCATTTGCGACTGATGCTGAGCAACAGGAACTTGAGGCCATGGAGTCTCTGCCTTCGTCCGTTACTGAACCCACACGCGAGGCCACCTCAAAAGCTGTACAGGCCCCCAGTGATGGCGAAAATCAAGAAGTATGGGTACGACTTGATATGATCTTTAAAGTGGACAGCGTTGGCCTGGAGCTTATTCTAGGGACCGACAACCAACCCGTTGGCAGCTTGGAAGATTCTAGTCTTTCCAAGTTCTCCCTCAACGACACCAGAGTCAAGCTGCGCATGTTGACGGATGGATCGTTGGATTCGGAGTTACTGATTCACTCGTTCTCGATCCGAGATAGCCGTCGCCAGGACACGAACAAGTTTAGGAACATTATGTCACTCATCAACAACGACGTTAAGCAGCAGTTCATGGCTAGCGTTTCCATGTCCCCTGGTCCGGAGAAGCATCTCATTGCGATGTTGACGATTGACAGCCCTCGCATCATGTTCGCCTTGGACTATCTCTCCGCTCTGCAGTCCTTTACGCATTCGGCATTTGCATCGGACGAACCAGAGGAAATTTTCGAGGAAGAAACAGAATCCCCTGAAGAATCCGACCTCGGATCCGTTGCTGCGAGCGTCGACCAAGCATCGACAGAAACGTCAGCTGGAGACAACCAGGCTGAAAAAATGACCGTGTCATTTCGGGCGAACCTGGTGGATGCTCAGGTTATTATGGTTGCGAACCCTGCCATCCCTCACTCCGAAGCCATTGTGCTTGGGACGAAGGAGATCCTCATCTCTCACCAGAATGTCTCAACGCTGCAGATTCAGAAGGTTGGTATGTTCTTGTGCCGCATGGACAAGTTTGAAACAAGCCGACTTCGGATTCTGGACGATTTCACCGTGGAACTTTCTGTTGATAGCCGACCGCAAGAAAAGGGATCTGCTTTGACCTCCATCGAGGGTCACGTAGAGCCACTCGTTCTCAGGTTGTCGCTGCGTGATATCTTGATGGCAATTCAGATTGTCAACAAGGCGTCTGAGATGAGGGCTCGCAATGCTCAGCAGGTCGAGGGCAGTGATGCGAAGAAGATTGCTGATGGAAAGGGCACGAGGGCACGATCGGCGAGCAAGACGTCCTCGACTATAGCAACCCGCACCCGGCGCCGCCTGAGCCAGACGATTGAAACCGTGGACAAGAGCGTTTTACCGCAGACCTCGGCAGTCCTGAAGCGCGAAGAATTATCGGCCAAGATGGATGGCCTTCGTGTGATTCTTATCGGAGACCTGCACGACTTGCCTCTTCTCGACTGGAGTGTCAAGGGATTCACCGTGAACGTACGGGACTGGTCCTCTACGCTGAGTGCAGACACAAATTTCGATACCTATCTAAATGTCTACAACTTCTCGAAGTCGGCATGGGAGCCATTGATTGAACCGTGGCAACTGGGATTCCATATGGCCAAGGAGGTCAACCCAGATGTTCTTTCCATTGATGCGTATTCCCACAAGAATATGGAACTCACTGTCACTTCTGCCACGATTGCTCTCGCATCCAAATCCTTCCAGTTCCTGTCTACGGATGAAGATGTTCTCTCTAAGCCAAGAGGCGCTGATGCTCCTTATCGGATCCGCAACCACACCGGGTTCGATCTTAGAGTTTGGGCCGATGTCAGCGCTGGGGAGGACGGTCCTGCCGCGAAGCTCAGTGATGGAGAAGAAGCTCCCTGGCGTTTTGAGGATTCCACCGCTGTTCGAGAGACACTTACGCCCGAAGGCCATGGCGGTGTGGTGGGCGTGAAGCTGGAAGGAAGTGGGTTTGACAGCATCGCCCGAATTCCTGTGGTGCGAGAAGGAGAGGTCATCTACGGGTTGAAACCCAAGCAAGATGGTGTCCTGCACCGTTTGCTTGTGGAGGTCACGCTGGGAGCCAACAATGTCAAGTATATCACCTTCCGATCCCCGTTCCTCATTGAGAACAACACACAGATCCCCGTCGAACTGGGTGTCGTCAGCCCTGGTGAAGGCAACTTGTTGAAGATCGAGAAGATTCTCCCAGGCGATGCTCGCCCCGCCCCCGTTGGATCAGCATTTCTCCATTCGGTGGTTATCCGGCCTGACCAGGGCTTTGGGTATGACTGGTCAAACGAGCAGCTGTTTTGGAAAGACCTTTTGCGCCGGCCAACGCGAACGGTCAAGTGCGTCAGCGAGAATGGACAGCAGTCGCCTCCTTTCTATTTCCAGGTCAATGCAACCTACGAGTCGAAGGACTCACTCACAAGCACGTACCCCTACATGCGTGTTCGCATTTTTGCACCCGTGGAAATTGAGAACCTACTGCCTTATGACTTCAAGTACCGCATTTATGACAAGAACACTAAGAAGGACTGGACAAACTTCTTGCGGAAGGGAGGTGTGAGCCCCGTTCACGTGGTGGAGCTGTCTCACTTACTCCTGCTGAGCATCGACCTGGAGGACACCGTCTTCCGTCAGAGCGAATTTGGCATCATTAACGGGAATGCTCAGGACTATCGCAGAGAGCATACCCTTTGCCTGAAAGATGAACACCATCTGCAGTTGAAGCTGAACCTGCACTATTTCAACATCCCCAATAGTGGAGGCGCCTTCAAGGTCTCTGTCTACAGCCCGTACCTCATTCTGAACAGGACCGGTCTCCCCATGGATATTCAAAGCAAGGCCTTCCTCCAGTCCGCGCGAAATGCTGCTGGCCAAGGACTCAGAGTTGACCCGAGAGACGGAGGCCGTGCGCTGCCGTACATGTATTCTTACTCCACGGATGACCAGCGGAACCGATCTATCCTAAAGGTCGGTGACTCTGCATGGAGTAAGCCCCAGAGTCTCGAGGCCATCGGCAGCACCTTTGAAGTGATCTTCCCCGACCGGACTGGCAGATCTGAATTTCACTCCGGAGTCTCTGTTAACAAAGGCGAAGGCAAATACAAGCTGACAAAGGTGGTGACCATCGCACCGCGGTTCATTTTGAAGAACAAGCTTAGCGAAGATCTTCAAGTGCGCGAGCCCGGGTCGTCGAATGTTGTTCAGATCAAGAGCGGTGAATTGATCCCGCTGCACTTCCTGCGACAAGTTGCGGAGAAACAACTCTGTCTCTGTTTCCCCGGTGTCAATAATCAGTGGTCCTCGCCGTTCAATATTGCGGATGTCGGGACCGTGCATGTCAAGCTGGCTAAGGCGAACCAGCGACAGCGGTTGATTAAGGTGGATGTCATCATGGAGGACGCGACACTCTTCCTACACTTTAGTCTCGAGACGCGGAACTGGCCGTACTCGATGCGCAATGAAAGTGACATGGAGTTCCTCTTCTACCAAGCCGTGAGTGGACTATTCATGAAAAACTGCTATTTTTCAAAGCTAATTTAACTTGCCTTTTAGAATCCAAATGTCGAAGATGATGAAGACGACCGAACGAGCGGCTGGCGGCCGATTCGGTATCGTTTGCCGCCGCGGAGTATCATGCCTTATTCTTGGGACTATCCCGCGAGTAAGAACAAGTCTCTCGTCTTGACCTGCAATGGGAAAGAGCGCCATATCAGGCTTGCTGAGATTGGTAATTTGATTCCGATGCGCGTTCCACCTTCACAGCAAGGCGGATACCAGAAGATCATCGACATCAGCATCGTTGCCGATGGGCCCACTCAGACTCTCATGCTGTCGAATTTCAAGCCTTCCAAGAGTATCTACAAGCAGCAGAAGGCCCAGTCCAGCACGAGCACTACTGGGTTTGAAGTCAAGGAAATGAGTTCAGAAGTGAACTTCAAGGCCCAGCTTCGTCTGGGCGGCATTGGTATTTCCTTGATCAACCAGAATCTACGGGAGCTGGTTTACCTCACCTTCCGGGAAATCGAGATCAAGTACAGGGAGTCGAGGCTGTACCAGACTCTGAACACGACGATCAAGTGGATCCAGATCGACAATCAGTTGTATGGCGGCATTTTCCCAATCCTGTTGTATCCCAGTGTGGTTCCCAAGACCGGAAAGGAGATGGAGGCGCACCCGATCTTCCACGCGATGGTGACTAGGGTCAAAGACGACTCCTATGGTGTTCTTTACATCAAGTATGCCACACTGCTTCTGCAGCAGATGACCCTTGAGCTAGACGAGGACTTTGTCATGGCCATGCTGGACTTCGTCAAGATCCCTGGAGCTTCGTGGACCGAGGAGCAAGAGGAGGGCGAACTGTGTGAAGAGGATCTGAATATTCCAGAACCACAGCAGGAAGACGCCGGTCAGGATGTCTACTTTGAGCTTCTTCACTTGCAGCCCATGCAGTTAGATATCTCTTTCATGCGGACTGAGCGTGTCAATGTGGAGGATACAATCCAGCCGTCCAACCCGCTGATGTTCTTCATCAATATCATGACCATGTCGATGGGTAATGTCAACGACGCGCCTATCCGACTCAATGCTCTGATGCTGGAAAATGCCCGTGTCTCCTTTGGGCGCTTGGTCAGCAACGTCCGCGCGCACTACACACAAGAATTCTTGCGTCAAGTCCACATCATCGTTGGTTCGGCTGATTTCCTGGGTAATCCCGTCGGTCTGTTCAACAATATCAGCTCCGGTATGGCCGCCATCTTCTATGAGCCGTACCAAGGCATGGTCGTGACCGACCGACCCCAGGAGCTCGGCTACGGCATTGCAAAAGGAGCCACCTTCTTCGTCAAGAAATCCATCTTTGGATTTTCGGACAGTATGGCGAAGCTTACTGGAAGTATGTCCAAGGGTCTTGCGGCTGCGACTCTGGACAAGGAGTTCCAAAACCAGCGACGGATGTCCAAATCTCGTAATCGCCCCAAGCACGCATTGTACGGCATCACGGCTGGCGGTAATGCCTTTGCAACTAGCTTAGCTAGTGGAATTGGTGGGTTGGCCCGCCATCCATTGCAAGGTGCGGAGAAGGAAGGTGCCCTGGGATTTTTCAAAGGTGTTGGAAAGGGTGTTTTAGGTCTGGCCACCAAGCCAGCCATTGGTGCCTTTGACCTAGCCTCCAGTAAGATTCTTTTTAAACCAACCCCTTCACTCACATCTACTAACACAACTACCCCCTATCACAGATCTCGCAGAAGGCGTCCGAAACACCACCACCGTTTTCGACGCAGAGGGCCTCGACCGCGTCCGTCTAACCCGCTTCATCGGCATGGACGGCATCGTCCGCCCGTACTCCCAGCGCGAAGCCCTTGGCCAGTTCTGGCTTAAGACCACAGACGACGGCAAGTACTTCAACGAGGATTACATCGCCCACCTGGAACTACCTGGTCGCGACATGCTGGTTCTGTTGACGTACGCGTGTATCATGCTCGTCCGCGCGAAGAAGCTCGACACTGAGTGGGACATCCGGCTTACGGATATCCAAACTATCTCCAAGGAACGCACCGGCATGAGTATCACGCTTAAGGGTGGCGCAAACGGGCCCTTTATTCCTGTTCAGGAGGAGAGCGCCAGAAACTGGCTGTATAAGCAGATTGCTATTGGTGAGTGCTGTCTTTCTTTTGTTTCCGTTGTTGATGATGAGGATGAAGCTAATAATTTTGGATTATAGCGGTCAATGCCTTCAATGAGAAGTATAATTCCAATCGAGGATAGAGGAGGATTCTGAGAGTCGTTCACGATTTCATGAAAACGCAAGCGATAAGACCGATTGGGTCTTCCCTTTTGTCTCGTTCAAGTACATACGTTTTTCTGTCTCCTTATATGGTTTTTGAGCATTGGCTGGTTTTTCTTTTTTTTTTGGGTCTCTTGTTCATTCATGTACACAGCTATCAGTATTAATGTCACCGTGGTATTATGCTCAAAGACAAAGCCTGTAAAATGGATTCCCCTAGGTAGTGACAGAGTAGACGCTTCGAACTGGCGAGAGAGATCCCGGGATTCATGCCCTGACAATTGTGACCATGATGCTGGTCAGTGCTTGCTAGATCCGAACCTTCTGTATCCCTGCAATGCACACGAGAGAATATGTACACTCCAAGCCCATGGCCCAAAATGAACACCAAAGCCAAGCAGTTCATCAGGAATTCCTCCATCTGAGATTTATGTTGATTGTGCAGATAGGGTCACGGAACAGCTTTGTCAGGGCCCGGTCGTTGCGCCGTGTTCTTGATAGTATGCAAAAACATAGACGGAAAACAATGTCGTCCCTAGATATATCATGCTCAGTAGTCAGAGCTGAACATCATATCCCACGACCTACACAATTGCATACCTAAGTTGGCTCCTAAACCATAAACCTGGAAGAACAACCATAGCCCATCCATCTACTTCAATATCCAAAAGCCAACCTCACTACACCCAATGCAAAATCTCAAACACCAGAAAAACCTTGCGACACAAAACGATGAGATAATACTATTTTGGGGACAGCCAACCTCCCAGTAATTATGTACAACACGAACATGCAAACAAGAAGCAAAGGAAAGAAGAGAAGAGACAGAGGAAGGAACCAATAATCAAAGAGATCATGATGTTGTGCCAGGTGCTTATACTTATACTAATTAAGTAGACTCACCAAATCAAATCAAGTCCACGAATGGGTGCACACACATCACACACATCGACACAAGCCACCACCACCCAGCAGCCATCGTCCAGATATGCACTCCCCTAAGAATACATTGTATTGCATCGTAGCTTGGATAACAAAACAAAACACCAGATTTGTTCGTAGAGGCAGAGCTCTCTCTAAGCAAAGTAGCTCTTCCAGAGAACACCCGAGAGATCTTCCAGTTGATCAGACGTGAATGCCTAATTGTAGCGCGTTCGTTAGCATATGTTCTCCCCAAAGTAGAAATTAATGGGACTGCTTACCTTGCAATCAATGTGCCAAGTATCCTGTCTCGTCTTCTTGAACTCACTGATAATCGACTTGACACTGGACCCCACAATACCGGGATCATTCGCCGCGCGAATACTCAGCGTTGTCAGAGCCTCGGGCATCCACTGTGGCGGCGGGCTGTTATAGGGAAACGCTTGGATCAAAGCGCCCAGGCCGAGCACCGCGCCGTGGCGAGCAATAATCAGACGATTGTGCTCTGGCGTCGGGGTGCCGGTGCCGGACGATGCAGCAGACGAAATACCGGAGCGGAAGTTCTTGGGTTTCTTTGGGAGAGGATTATCGGCCAGCACCTTTGTGAAGCGGCTCTGGAAGCGGCGGACGTTGGTGTCGCGCAGGAAGACGGGTGAGCAGCGGACCATGCCGGAAAGGGTGGCCGAGGCGCCGGCGCGGACTTCGTGCTGGGGATCCTCGAGCATGGAGGCGATGCATTCGAAGAGCTTGTCGCGGTCACCGGAGTCCAGGAGGAAGAGCCGGCGGAAGTAGATGATTTGGATGTTGATCATGACGCGCAGACGCTGGTGCCACGACGGAGAGGTCTGGCCGATGTGGATGAGGGTTTGGATAAATTGGGATTCCTTTTCGGCGGGGTAGGGGATATTGGGTAGGTGGCGGAAGACGTGGTATGCGAGGGATTGAAGCTCCGGGTCTTCTTTCACGTCCATCATATGTAGGAGTTGCGCAGTGAAGACCTCGGAGAAGAACGGTACGAGCTGCGAGCACTCGTGAGAGGATAGAGTTGAATCTAGCCAGAGAAGAACGGTTTTGCTGCCAGAAGTGTAGGAGGACGGTGTTTGGAGACCAGGGGTCCGCAACTGCCGCCACTTCTCGATCCGATCGAAGACACCACGCACCATCTGCGAGAACTCACTAGACGGAGAATAAGGGAACATGCCGACCGACGAAGACGACTTCTGAGCATCGATGAGATGCTGCAAGTCAGGGTACGACTCGTGATATCTAGTGCGGTAGATAGTCGCCAGCGTCTGACCCATCGCCTCCCGCACTCCCTTGTAGGGGTGATCCAGATGCGCCAGGAAGTCATCCACAATCGGCTTCTCCAGTTGGAAATGCCACCCAGCATCGATGATGCACTGATGAAGCAGGTTGATCTTCGAGCTCTCCTTGAAAGCTGCGTTGGTCGTCATATCCAGGCGGAAGCTGGCCAGCCAGTCCACCAAGGGCCAGGCACGTCGCGGATCGCGGCACTGCAAGATCATGTGGAGGAAAGTTGTCCAGTAGCCGGAGTTTTCAGGAGTGAGACCATCGCTGAAGACCTTCCTGACAATGGGGAACGCATACTCCCACACCAGGGTCCGCTTCTCCACGTTCGTGTCTGTCACAGAGCTGATCAAGGCACCCAAAATCTCGGATGTTGCGCGATGTTGGTGTTTGTCGCTTCCATCTTCATAGACGCTTTCGATTTCTTCCTTAATGTCCTTGAAAGAAGCGGCCGTGAGTCCATCCCGCAGCATAAGCTCAAAAGCGTAGAGAAGCATCATGGCGCAAGACATTCGGAACTTATCAGCGGAGGGATCACGCGGCTCTTGCTTCAGATACATGAAGAACTTGGAGAACCATTCCCGGGTGAACAGTTTGCCCATCTGGACGCGCACATTCCACTCCACATCATCATACTCGATGTCGCGTTCCACGTTGGACTTGTAGGCAGGCATTGTCTTACCCCACACGAGCCAGCCGGGGAAATCGTGGTCGATGTAGTACTCGGCTTCGGGTTTAGCAAAGCTGGCCAGGTACTCTTGAGTCCACCCCTTCTCAAACGCCTTGGTAGCCACCTTGATCTTGGATGGGAACCGCTGGTGACCGAGGATGTAGTTCTTGTACTCGTGAGTGCAGATGGCGCGGACATCGATCATCGTAAATAGGGCAATCAGAGCCTGGGAGTACATGCCACGCAGGCCCGGGTGGTCATCAATGGACCCCAGAGTCACCAGCTCGATCAGGTTCGCACTGGCAACGTAATCGAACCGAAGACCCATAGTGATCACAATTGTTGCAGCGCGACTGGCAATCTTCCAATGCGACACCCGAGCCAAGTTCACCAACTCCTCGGCCAGATCAGCCTTCTTTTTCTCAATTGCAACGCGCTTCTTGTTGATGGCAGTCCTCTTCTTCTCGATCTGCTCGCTGACGTTTTCGCTTGGCGCAATCGCCTCCACTATGCCCTGATCCAAGATGGCCATCCGTTCCATGGCGCGACCATAGTCCATCACCTGGAAGACGGCACCCGAACAAATCTTTTGAACTGAAGGCTTATCAACGGCGCTGGCATCGATGAAAGTCTTGATAAGCGTCGGAGTAAACTTCCAATGCCGCCCAACAGTCTTTGCGACGCTGCTCAAAAGAAGAGAGAAAAGTGCGCCCTTGATTCGGGCATGATCGTTCTCTTTGACACCTTTCTGCAACGCTCGCATAAGAGGCGGGATGATGAGAAGTCGCGAGCCCCAAATCGCCTTGAGCGCAGACTCGCCGGCGTTTTGAGCGTTCCGGCGGGTCTCGGTGTAGAGGGAGACGCAGGACTCGGCAAGATCAAGAAGAAGGATCTCGTCGAGCTTGGACCGAGGTCGCGGCGCGGCATTGTGCCGAAGACGTTGCAGGTGGTACACATTGGCTCGACGCACCAATAATGCTCGAGGGTAATCCTTACGAATGCCACTCATCTTGTAGGGGTGAATATCGGCCGCCAAAAGACGCGTGACTCTGTCCAAGACATGGGCAGACCTTTCGATACCCACATCGACGAACCAAGACCGGAAGGCAGAGTACAAAGCCCCAAAGCAGGTCACGTCATCTTCTTGCTTGTCTGCCAAAAAGCGGTGGACGTCATGCAGAATCGAGCCGGCCCGTTCCCGGATTTCGTGGATGGTGGTGTACAGCGAATCTCCTGCCTGCAGGGAATAGCCAGTTGGATAGGTGAATGTCTCTCTGATCGTCGACTCATCCGAGGTATCAAGAGTGCCATCCGGATCGTCATCGCCAACACCATTAGATAGCTCTGGATCATCCACCATCTCAAAATCACTGGATACGGCCGAGGCACCGTTGGATATCTCCTTGGTTGTTGTTGAAGCCGCTTTAGGATCGAAAAGGACCGAGACGCCAGAAAGCAGAAGCCGCAGAAGGACGAGATTTCTGGTGACTTCATCCGACCAGTCCTTGCCGCTTCCATCGCGTTTGACACTGGAGGTTTCATTGGTCAAAGCCGATAGCTGCGACAAAGCTGTCTCCGCCTGGCTCTTGAAAACATCGACTGCAAACTCCAATTCCTCACGCTTCGGTACATGCCACTTGATATTCAAGTTACACACGTCTGGCCGGTAGCTCCAGTGCTCAGGTCCAATACCATTCGCGATGACCTCGGGCTCGTAGAGAGAGTAGTCGTTCGTGTACGTCCCCGTAAGGTTGAGAAGGAGATGGTGAATAAAGTTGGAGATGTGAACAGTCGGGATGCCACGGCACTTCTGCTGCATATAGACGGCAATATCGAACAGCTCCTGTCGATGGGCAAGCACAGCGTCGCCAACGTGCACAACACACATGCTGAGCATGCTGACGTTCCAGACCAAACCGCGATCTCGGGGCAATACATCCGTTCCCGTCGTTCTGGTCGACCCGGCTCCATTGTCTTCAATTTCGGTGCGGATCGCTTGGGTCAGGACTGGAATAAACCGCTTGAGGGCCTTTTCGGGGTTGACCTTGCACAATGCATTGCAGATGAAGGCCATGGCATCGCGAGCTTGATGGATGACGTGATTGGAAACAAAGTCGACAATTTTTGACAGGGCAATGTCGTAGTACTCTGGCGAGAGAGAAGAAAGCAGGGGCATGAAGGTCGCGGGCAGAGTGTTCACGATATTCTCCTCGGGGGACCCGTTGCGTACTCTGGTGACATCAGGCAGGTTCTCCAAAAGGGTGAAGACACGACCGAGAAAAGAGATGGTGAAGTCTCCGAAGCTACAGGTCGAGGAGCGCAGGATCATCTCTTCTGTTTCGTCATCCAGCTCCGTGTCATAATTTAGCTCAATGCCCGCTCCCTGCTCTTCCATTCTCTCCATTTCTCCCGAGATCCATTGCAGAGCTAGCATGTTACAGTTGATGTCATCCCTTCCTTTCGTCATATCCACCATGGGGATGTTGTAACAAGCGGACTGGATAAATGACAAAGCGTGCAAGGATTTGTCCAGGTCATTGGCATCGATTCCTGGTAGTGCAAGACCGAGGAGAGTGGTCATGTGGCACCGATAGCCTTTCGTTCGGGTAATGACACGGGAAAGTACTTGCATGGCTCGAAGAGATGAGGCCGTGCGGTGGACTTCCACCAGACCCTGCAGAGCAGGATAAATTCTCTGCAGTGCTCCGGGTAGGATAAGATGGGGCTCCAGATAAGCCAGACCTTGCAAGGTTGACAGAGAGAAGGTCATGGCAGTGCTACTCTTGGAGTAGATACCCATAAAGATGACATCCCGCAGACAAAGCACGAAACGACGCTTCAAGGGCTCGTTCAATCGTCGCTCGGGCGGGACTTCCATCTCTCCGCTCTGCTCACGGTTCCAACGCATGACGAAGAAGTCGGTCAGATAATACGCCAATTGCGACAGAGTCTTCGTCCAGCTTCCTGAATTTGATGGGTGGAAGAATGTCTCAACAGCCTGGATCAATCCCTCGAGATGTACCAGAATGGAGTCGCTCGATTCCACACAGGCCGGAGACAGCGACATCACGATCCACCGTGCAATGTGGTGAGCAACGGGGTGTTTCCGTGAATCACGGTCCAGCATGACTCCCAGACCCGAAGAAATATCCACCAGGGCGCTATACGGCGAAGTGGACTGCCCCACAGGGATCTCCAGAAGCCGCAGAATGGCAGTGAAGATGAGAGACGACTGCTCCTTCGAGAAAACGCCATGTTCGGAGAACGGGATGTGCCCTGCCGTCAGAGAATCCCGAGCGAGCCGAGAGAAGTAGTCGAGGTATGTCGTATCGAAGGTCTTGGAACGGCCGACCAAAGACCACAAGTGAAAGTGTGTTGGCAGGTAATGATGCGGTAGTAGGTCTTCTCGCTCCGGCGGCGGCGGCGTAGTTGGAAGCATCAAGTTAATCAAGCCCACGACAACAAAAGCACCCTCGGAAAAGGACGTTGTATAGTGCGGAAGGAATTCCTCCAACATATCAGGAAGCTCGCACGGGTCAATGAACAATTGAGCAAACGCGCAGAGCTTCGTCAGGGTCTTGATATTCCGTTTTAGGTTGGTCGAATGTACCAGGCCGGACTCGGTTGGAAGAACAAAAGCCTTCAACTCTTTGTAGAGAGGTCGCCAATCCAACACCAGGTCCTTGATGGGTTTCAGGTAGTGCTTGCGCCTGTACCACGGTTAGCATCGAACGTCATCCCTGCGACGACCGACTTGACTGACTTTGTGAGCAGCATGAACATGCTCGCGAATCGCTCGGCAACACTGGGGTCAATTCCAGGGGCGAGAGACAGCTCGTAATAGAGCTTCACAAGGTGGATACGCTCCTTGCGAGTGGGATCGAACTTGAGAGAGAGCCATCCTCGCAGCTCGCGTGTCCAGTGTACGGCCCCGGGGCTGAAGTCCCCAGCCTCGACGGCAATATAGAGCTGCTTCAGGATCTCTCGGAGATTCCGTTGGCGTGTTGACTCGTCTTCGAGCTGATATGGGAGGTATTGGAAGTATGGGTAGGTACGCGGTCGCACGCGGGCCTTGGGCTCGCCCTCGCCGTTGATTTCCGCGGGCTCACCACCTGGCGACGTGGCCCGCGAAATCTCTTGTCCATGATGAAAATTGTCCGAGGTGAGGATAGCCTTGGGGGCTGAGGCGTCCATAATCGAGCGTGGGAGGTGTGAAGGGAGGGAGGTCGTCGAACGACACGAGGCAAGATGGGGCGGAAGAAGTAGCCGCAGACGTCAGACGAGCTCTGGGGGTCGAGGTGTCAGCCACTGGGATGCAATATACAAACACGCAATGTGTCCGGAGGCGAGACGATGGCAGTCACCGAATCCCAGGAAAGGCGTACAGTCAGCCACGAAACTCAGAAGGGCCCTAACTCGTGAAGCGCGCGGAGGTTGTTGATGCCGGAGCGTGTGCAGCCTCTCTCACGGGGTGCTGGCGCAGTCGTCAGATCAGGAGGAACGACGGCAAAATAAAGCTGCACGGAATCAGACAAGATGGGAGTCAGCGCGGACAAAAGTGAGGATTTGGCTGCTGGTTCCGGTCGGGCAGGAAAGAAGCTCAGGTTCGACCGGGCGCAGCTAGAGTGGATGACATAATTCCGCGTAACAACCACCCAGAATAATTATACGAAGCACGTCCACCGGATACGAGATTGTTTAGAAGTCCAAAAAAAAAATATATAGAAATAGACCGAGCATAATCGGCTCCTTTTATAACGGCAGGCGGTACTTTTACAGAGATGGCGCAGTGGTCATTCTCAGCCGCGCCGCAGACAGGCAGACGCAGGCCTTACGCAAGCCAGCCTGCCTAATCGCAGTATCATACACGCGGTTATGCTGGAGGAAGAAAGGACCCAAACAGCACTCCTTGGATCAACGCATACCCCACCATGCCCTGCACTGCGGTGGTGAGAACGCGGTGGTATGCTTTCGGACTCGAAAGGCTGTCCACCGCACCCGACACCAGATACCAATACCACAAGGGATACCCAGACGAGATCCGGTTGATGATCTGCACATGATAGCTCGTCAGCGCCAGCACCGCCAGTAGACCTTGTGGGATGCTCAGCCGAACGAGCATTGATCCGGGGTGGTCCGGAGAGTGGGCGTGCTCGGACGCACTCATTGCCCATACTGAAGACCGGCAAAGGAGTGCGATTAGGGGCGCTGCCAGCAGAAACAGTGGGAGGTTCGAAACCGTCCAATATCTCAAAAATCCGACATTCCTAGCCCAGAGATCAGTCATGTTCACGGGATACGAGAGAAGAAGTCACTTACCAGTAATGATCCTGGACCCAGGCAGAGATGCTCGGCACGGTCGACTCGCACCAAGGTCGAGGATCCGTGGCAGACGCACAGTACACTCGCCAGGCCAAAAATTGCGGAAAAATCGTCCCCAAAGCTACGATGCAGCCGCCGAGGACGACAATTCCGAGGCGAATCGTGTTGTGCAGCGACAGACCTTGACTAAAGGTTCGCCAGACCAGCACAGCTGCATCGTACGCAAACAGGAAACCACTGAGAATCCCATTACTGCGAACCGTGGTTGCCACCGCAAAGAGGGCGGCAGAGGTCAGCAATAGGAAATCTCGCGACAGAGTCTTCCCGTTATACCCCGCGATGAGAGAACATGAGTAGAGGTAGAAGCCGGTGATGTTGAGAAAGGAGAAGGTCGACTCTGGATTTGGAGCGGAGAGAAATGCCCCGGCTGGGCAGATGATGTGTAGAGCCGCAGACAAGAAGCAGATCAGCTTCTGGGAGATGGTCGTGCACCCGAACACATTGGCGGTCAGGCCGTAGACGGCGAGCACGGAAACGTAGTGGGCAACATGGGAGAGGACCACCCCGGCCAAGGCGATGTTGGCTGGCCCGCCCACGCCGCCGGATCGTTCCACACCTGTCACCACGGCGCGTGAGTTTCGAACTGATATGATATGCCGAGGTCAAACCCCCAAGTGCGTACCTGAGATAAAAAGCGCGAGAATCTTCGAGTAGCCGTAGCCAAAGGCCCATTCCTGTTCAAAGACGTAGCCCGTCTCGGCGGTATGCAGGAAATAGATGGAGTCCCATCGGGCAAACTTCAATGGCACCGACAGGGAGCCGACAATGTCGGTGGGAGCACCCGGCTCGGCGGAGATGAGAGAGGTGGAGGTATCATAGCCCAGACCCGGGCAGGCCGCAATGACGACAATCAACACGGCTTTCCAGAGCCAGAATGCGACTGTCAAGCTGTGGATGGGGTTGTCTAGGCGCAGCAGCCGTGCCGAGACGGCGACCGGGCGCTGGACGGAGGCCATTAATGTATCGGTATGAATTATCCTCCAACGCGTTAGATGTGCAGTGGAGCTCGTTGTGTTGCCGTGTTGGATGGAGCTCGGAGATGCATAATTAGTCAGCGGAAATTGTGCCTGTTCATTGGGTTATGCAGGTTCTGTGTGAAGAGTGAACTGTCGTATAGATGAACAAGTATTGGTTCAGTGGCTGCTGCTAGACCAGCCCCGTTCAGCCCTATCCGCATGACCTCGGTATCGCAGTCCATAGTGCGTAATCGAGAGGTGCCTTGCTGAACATTGACCTGTATCAGTCTAGAGTTTGCAGTGGGGCCTCGGGACCTCTATCCGCCCGATTCCACAGCTCGCAACCATGTCTCGATCAGTATGTTTTCTGTTGAATCAGAGAATCACACCGAGCAGCAAGAAAAATTCCTGCAGCGGAACGTGACATTCTCCACCCGCTTTGTGCCCCCACCGGTGCTGGACACATTCTGCATGTATGAGTCCATGAAGACCAGCCCGGGATAATAAGGATGTGACGTTGATCCTTTCACGGGATTGACTGATCGACCGGAAGCCGGAAGGACCGACGACCGACGGGGTATACTCTTGTAGTTTGTACCTCTCTCGCCTTCCTAAAACTTGCCGACCGCCCACTACGACCTGTTTTTTCTGCACCCCTTGCGTGGCGCTGACTGCCAAGAGCCTCATCGTAACCGTCCGTCTGGGCAACACTTGGACAACGACAACCCCCTTCACTACTTACATCCCTCCCCGCCACAACTGACGACAGCGCTGGATGCCCGTACCCTGTCTGATCGGTCTGCTTTACTCTGGGACGGCTATTCAGCTGGCTCTGCGCGAGTCCAAGACATGCTTTTGAATCTTGGACTCACCGCGGATGCCGCAGCTGCCCATCTGGACGAGCTGATCAGCAGTCCGCCGGAATCCTCCCTCTTCTCGTTCTCCGCCCTTCCCTTCCTCGGACGAGGCGCATCCTCTGCTCGCGGGAAACCCTCCGATGATCGAATGTCCCCGGCATCCAATATGGCAATGAGTCCCATTGAATCGGTGCCGAGCGATGGAGAGCAAGAAAACTCAGCACCACCACCGCCGCTCGCTCGGCCTCGGACCAGTCACTCCTCCGCTCCGCGCAAATCATCAATGCGGCCCAAAACATCCTATCAGCTCGCCCACCCCGCGGCTCATGCACGCCACAAGCGGTTGAAGATTCGCCCGAAGCTGTTGCTGCAGCTACAGCAGGTGTCACAGACTCCCCGACCATTGCCCATCTTGGATATATTGCCCTCAACCGTCTATCGACCACGCTTGGCTCGCAAATTCCCAGGCATGTTCCGTGGCAAGAATGGCTTGGGCCCGAATGACTTGATTATCGTCAGGAGCGAACTATATGAGCGGACAATGTCAGGTATCCCCGAGAAACACGTGAGCTCGGAAGATGAAGGTGAAGACCACCGGGATGTGGTGGCCACGATCTGCCAGTTACTCCAGGAAGATGCACGATCCAAAGGCAAGGCGGAAATGTGCCTAACATTTGGACCCGTTTGGGAGGCGACGCCGTTGCCCAGTGGGTCATACGAGTTCGTTGCCCGGACCGAGGCCGGGTTGCAGGTCATGCGCTGGGCCTTGCGCGGTAACAAGAACCGTCGAGTGTCGACATCTGCGGGATCACAGCCCCGCGAAGATACCAAGCGCTTCACATTCAGCGTCATCGACCCGGCTACTCGCCGCCATCCCGTCATCGCTTCTATGACCAAAAACCAGCTGGAGGTGTTTGATGAATATTCCAAGACGGTTCGCTCCAGCCCCGGCCTAACAACGCCCAGCTCGGGCATGTCGGTAGTCAGCGACGCGTCTGACATGGACGCACCGCTCGATCAGGATGTGGTCACGCTCGACAATGGCCTGCGGACCCTGATTATCGTCACCGGGATCTGGGTGGCTTTTCGAGAAGGCTGGTCGCATAGTTTCAGCTACAGTGACCCGGTCTCTAGTCCAAAGGCACTTGCGTCCCCAACAAGCTCAAAATCCTGCCCCCCTATGACGGCGAAGACTGAGCATGATGTTCCCCCGGTCAAGGAGATGACCAATGTAGACAGAGAATCGACTCATGTCAGCAAACGGTGTATGCCCGTATCAAGCATCCGTCGCTCCAGCACATCCCCTTCTGAGCAGAGTAAGCAGAATGGCGGTTTATCTCGACGATCCAATTCAACTGGCGCCGCATTTATGGAACGAGCTAAGCGACGTGCAGCGTCGGGGCTGAACAACCGACTGAATCGGAACAGCATGATTCCAGGTCCAACGGAGCACGGTCACAATGCCGTTGTCTCCCGGTCCAGCTCTCTACGGCAGAGTTCAATCAACTCTGTGGATCGGGCTCCTTGGTCTGGTCGACCGGAGACAGGAGCAGAAATCAACAGCACAGCTTCCAGGGCCATGAGAACACCCAATGAAAAGCCACCAGAACCACACACGAGGCGCCAGCATGAGCGATCTACCGAATCGACCAACCTAGATGTCAATAAAAGCACGACTCAGTCCAAACGACGCCACCGTCTTAGCTCTTTCTTCAACGTCTTCAACCGAAAATCGGAGCATTAAACTCTATCAATCCTCTGATTCATCTTTTATCTTCCGTCTTGCATGATACCCACAGTATCTTACGCCGCGGCTAGATCACTTGTATCTCTCTCTTCCGATCAGCATTTCTTGGAGACTTCACTCGCATTTTTGGTTTCGTATGGGGGCATGGCAGGTAGTTTCTTAAGCACGCAGTCTTTTTCCTTCATTTTCTCTCTCCCTCACTCTCTCCTCCTCTGTTTATCGACCTTCATATCATCTCATTTCACTCCCCATCCACCCATTTCTTCTTTTTCTCCCCTTCATCTTGCATCTTGTATATCTGCATGAGATCACTGGCACGCATGGGAGCATACATGTGGTGTGTTCATGTACATGGGCAACCAATCTATCCCAGTACATCACAGACTCACAGTTAATAAATTTTGATTGGAACAGATGTACACAATATCATTTACAGATGTGAAATTTTCGACATGGACAACGTAGTGTAGGTTGATGCCATCTGGAGGGAGAAGCGAGACCAAAATAGCCAGGCTTCTTAAGCTCGAGGTCGTCAAGGTAGATGGAGGAAGTCTCGGTGCCCGCGGTAAGACTACTGATGATGCGCGGGCTATTCGGCGCATCTTACACTAGCAGCACGAGAGAAGCGGACACCTAAGTTCGTTTCTAACGACGATTGTGTTGTTGAGGCGGAGAAACCGGACGATTCGAGCCGAATCGACCGCCAGTTTGTCTTAATAAGTATTCAAACTGCTAGGCTGCTAGAAACGGTGGTGCTCTGCGACTACCAACCAGCAACAGTCTTGGGCACGTACGCCTCCTCCAAGTACCGAATTTCCTCATCCGTCAACTTAACCTTAACACTCTTCACGGCCTCATCAATACGAGCTGTGCTACTCAGCCCGACAATAGGACACATATTGCGGTGGCTCAGTGACCACGCCATAGCAATCTGCGCCATGCTAAGCCCTTTCTTCAACGCGACCTCCTCAACGCGGCTGACAATGATCTTGTCAGCCTCGGACTCACGGCTACGGACGAGCCGTTCGATAGCTCCGTCTGTCTTCTCACGGATGCTTGATCGCTCGCCCCAGGGCCGGGCGAGAGCGCCCCGAGCCATCGGCGACCAGGGAATCAGTCCGACGCCGCTGTCCAGGCAGTAGGGGATCATCTCACGCTCCTCTTCGCGGGCGATTAGGTTGTGATAGTTCTGCATCGAGATGAACTTGTGCCAGCCGTGTCGGTCGGCGATGTTTTGGAGAGTTTGAAATTCCCATGCAGCCATCTGAAAAGAAGTAAGCACTGCCAATAAAAAAGATCATGTATACTACATAGTAAGTAGCTTCCTTTCTGGGGAGTCCATACCGAGCTGGCACCAATGTACCGCACCTTTCCGCTCTCTACAACATCATTGAGCGCCTTCATGATCTCCTCGCGCGGCGTGTCCCGATCCAGCCGATGAATCTGCAGCACATCGATGTACGTACCGAGTCGCTGCACGCTTGCATCAACCGCATCAAAGATATGCTTCCGCGAGAGACCCGTGCGATTGACAAATTCACCGTCGTTTGTCGCAGACGCTGAAATGGGCGGAAAGTTGCCCTCGTCGTCGACGCCGAAGAAGCATTTGGTCAGAATGACCACACGGTTGCGCGGGATGTTGAACTGCTTCAGGGCCTTGCCGATGATTTCCTCAGACCGGCCATGGGAGTAGATGTCTGCCTAAAAGAGAGTTAACTGGTGCGTGCCTACATTTTCTTCAAATATTACCGTGTCCCAGGTGTTGATGCCCTGTTTATAGGCGTGCTCGATGAGCGGCAGCGCCTTGTCCTCGTCTAGCACCCAGTCTTGCCACTGGCTGCTTCCGTACGACATAGTCCCCAAAATGATCTTGGAGATCTTTAGGCCGGAGTTGCCCAGACTGTTTTGTTTGTAACACACACTTGTCAGTATATCGATATGGTCGCGGCGGGGCGCGGGGCTGTTTACCGGGTGTATTCCATTGTCTTCTCGGACATGATGTAACTGAGGGTCGCTAGGGTTTCGTGGTATTACTGGAGAAAGGAAATCGTCAATTTTATGCTCTTTCTGCCACTTCATGTTCATGATATACTGGGCGAGGGACAGATTATGACGTCTAAGCTGCTAGTCAAGGACAATGGATAGAGCACCACTCACTCACCAAGCTCAATAGATCAGTGGCGCACTGAATGAGGTGAAACTCCGAGAGGATTCGTCGGAAACAGAGTAGAAAGAAGTGAAGAGAATGAAGGACGTTCGGGTCGATCAAGACCATTTTAATATAATCATTGCCCCCACTAGAGTGACTACACTGCCGATTGCGTTTCCGATGCCGACCAGTACCCGACAAGCTTTGGATGTGCCGGAAGTATCGGATTTAAGCAAATGAGGGGGTTATGTCCGGTTTCCTGCAACATCAAAAATCCCCGCGTTGTACAATTTCTCCAATAGCTGGCACTTTGGAACATGAGAAATCCTCTATATACACCGCATAACCGGTTTTGCTGACACCGCCGCTTCAGTTTGTGCTTGTATAACGCGCAGGAAAGGACACTAGGAAAGATATATATCAATTAGCTTCATGACCTTTGCTAGAAAGATCTATACTAAGAGAAAATACCTTTTTGCCAGGGAACCGCGTGCGCCGATGTCTCCGGTCGGAGCTTCCACTCGATTAAATAAAAAGATAAATAAAAATAGGATCCGGCATACCTGCCGCGCCCCAAATGGCCAAAATACTTATGCGCTCGATGGTATTTGGCACAAGTACTGCTCTCCAACTGGCAGGAGTGAACAAATATCTGATGGCCCTCATGCCAGTCCAAGTCATTGGTGGGATTTGGATTCAGCTCGACCCGACGCCCGGCTTGATAGAGAAACTGAAGTTTGAGACTCTCTAGATCCCGGAAGTATGTCCCGATGAATTCGAGGATGGGATCCCATGTTTTGCCATCAGGAAGGCAGAGGCCCTTCATAGAAAGCGAGACAAGGTGTTGGTGTCTCTTGAGAAAGTCGCAGAGGACGGTGACAGTGACCGGGAAATAGCTCAGATGGCAATGCTTCAGTTGGTGCAGATGGACGTTGTTTGTAATGCTGGCGAATATTTGATAGTAACTCCTAGGAACTGAGCACGGGTAGTAATCGTAGTCATAGTCGAAATAGAGATATAGATCCAGGATATTGGTCATAGACTGTAGTAGCAGCCCTGGGTTTTGACGACTACCGCCGGGGAAGACCGATAGTGATTTCTTGAAGAATTTCTGCATATAACCTTGCTTTCCACTGTAAGACTTCCAACTAAGGCCTGAGAGGTGTACTCCAAAGCGTTCCATTGGCAAGGAATTGCCTTTCAAGCCATCCCGGTGCATCTGGGCGAGATAAGTAGCGATGTCCACTGCGGGAATGGTGCAACAATTAGGTGGAGGTCCACCCCCATCAGGCTCCAGTCTACCATATATGTCCAATTGTCGCACAGCAGAAGTGCTTCTCGCCACAGCAGCCAGTGTAAGAAGGGATACGTGCGATGCCCACTGGAATCCAACAGGATACCAAAAGTCAATCTTCTTTTCCTTCTCTGGTGTGACGGCAATCCAGGGTTGTAACTTGATTATGTCCAGCACCAAAAACTGGTCTAGTGCAGTCGCAAGAGTTTTAATGACGAATTCATCCGATAGGGCATCGCGAGCCTTCTGCTGGCTTTTGAGCCACTTCACATTCTGCGGCTCCCAGGGTTCTCTGTTTCCCCAAATCATTTCGAGTAGCCGGTCGCTCACATTCCATCTTGCGAGTGATGGTCGCCAACGTTTACTTGTGATATAGTCTCCGTGGTGGGCGTAGAAGACAGCTTTTATTGTCAGACGTTGAACTGTCTTTCTGAAGACAGGATGTAAGGCTCGTGCAGCAAGATTTTGGAGACTAGTCTCTGTGAGGTCTGTTTCCGCGTGTGATGGCACGAAGGATAAAAAGCGAGGACCGAGACACCGCTCTGCGGTGTGTTTGCTCGCAAGGCGGAAGTTTTTGATAGTTTCGAGATCGAGGTATTGGTTGATATCGTCGAAGATCTCTGGGGGGATGCGATTCCAAGACATGATTAGACTCTCGGATGAGGATCGGTAGTGCTCATTTGGGTTCCATTTTCCTGTGAAGCAGCCTCTATAACTTGGCATATCGCATGTTTGCTTCGAGGTGGTGATTCTTGGCAATCGGGCAATCGGGCACCGCGAGTCTGCACTAACGATTGGGGCCAGAAAGATGACGCTTACAGCAATTTGCCTTGCAGATCAGTGGGACAAATCTAATTATTTAATTGCTGTAGATACTGGTTCTGGCATCTATATAGACGGAGCTTGCCCTTCGCCGTCCTTATTAGTCTCTTCCGTGGAGTTTTGATTTCCGCGATCCTTGCCTTCCTCGACATATTTCTCGCCCTCATTATCATCCTGTTGCTTCTTGACATTGCGCCACTCCATAAAAAGACCGCCGAGTATAGAGAGGCAAACCATGATGAGCGCAACTTGAAAGCACACACAGAGCGAGTCATTATAAGCTTTCAAAACCCTGTTATGGTACTGAGATGGGATAACGTTAAACAGGCCCGTGACGCCGGCAGCTTCGATTTGCTGTGGTGTGATGCTTGAGATGCCAACAAGGCGCTTGGCGAGTTGTCCATCGAAGACGTTCTGGCCGACTGAGACGAAGATAGAGCCGAAAAGCGTTTGAGCAAAAAGCATGAGAGATGCACCGATCGATACTTCGTTGCGCGGTAGTACTGTCTGTGCAGCCATGTTGGGTGCCTGGAAGCAAGCGCCTAGACCAAATCCGTATATAATCTGATACCCTATCCATTGGCCCTCGGATGAGTTAATGTGGAGAGTTGTAAGCACACCGGCGCCAACTGATGAGAGACAGATGCCGGAGAGTAAGAAGGGCATATAATAGCCAATCCGGGTTGTAAGCACTCCGGTAAGAATGGACGAAACGACCAACGAATGAACCATTGGGAGGAGGTGGATGCCGCTCTCGACTGCCGAGTCGCTTTTGATGGTTTGAAACCAAATTGGAAGAAAATAAACTTGCGCCTTCACATTAGCCTCATCTTTATCTAGCAATGGGCAGACTCACTTAATAGTGTCTGGTGTGCGCCAACGCAGCAGCTCACCCAGAACCCGCCAGCAATACTGCGCTGCATAAAGATGTGCGGAGGTACCGTGGCTTGATCCGACTTCCAAATCTGGATCAAGAGAAAGGCGATCAAAAGTACAAAAGCGACCACAAGTAGCGCGATGATACGTCCGTCACTCCACTATATAGGGTTAGCTTAGTTGGCTCTACGTAACAGTTATAGAAACTTACGCTATACGTGAAGCCGCCCCATTGTAGAGCCAGGCACAGGCATATCACCCCAGGGAAGAGAGCAACGAGGCCCTCGATATTGAGATGCTGCAACTTTTCTTTCCAAGTGTCGGTGGTGGAGGAATGACTTGGAACACGTAGCAAGAAAAGGACAAACACCAGGACCATGCCTCCCAAGGGGAGATTGATATAAAAGCACCATCTCCAAGTGACGTTTGTGGTAAAAGCACCACCCACAAGTGGGCCGATCACCGATGCAATGCCGTACACGGCACCAAATAAGCCCTGGTATTGGGGTCGTTTCTGTAACGGAACGGCGTAGACGATAATGGCAAGCTAAAATCAATAGTTTGAGAAATGGCTCCCAGAAGAGAAGGAGGAATACATACGACACCAGACTGAATACCTCCGGCTCCTAAACCAGCGATCGCCCTGCCGATGATGAAGGCCAATGAATTCGGTGCCGCCCCGCAGATCGCGGAGCCAATCTCGAACAAGACGACGGCTGAGATGAAGGTGAATTTGACATTCAGGAATGTATACAGTTTCCCGAATACCAGAAGAAAGGTGCAGTTAGTGAGTAAATAAGCAGTGCCATACCACCCAACATCATCCGCGGCGTGGAACTCGTTGGTGATTGCAGGGGTGGCCGTTGAGATGATAAGTTTATCCTGCAAAGAAAGTTTATCAGTGAGCAGGTATGCATTGATAGAATACAAGATCACCCTGGGTCATCGAACATACCAAGGCCACTAGAAACATGCCAATGAATATGGATATCATCAACAACGCGAGCTTGAACCCCGAAGGATAGGCGAAGTCGACTTTTTCGGGGGATCCCATCTTACCGTCAATTTGAAAAGCACTGCGGTTTATCGATTTGATGATTTATCGAGACAGATGGTACCCTTTTTAAAGCCCAGCGATTTTTACGGACGGTGAACCCATAGTAACCCACGGACCAATCAGGACCTTCACTGCCTGCGACTGTCCGACCGTCCGCAGCCTTGGCGGACCGGTGGCCTGAGGCTGTTTTTGACATCACTCCGGGCCTCTTCTCACAACCGTTACTTGCCTGACTTATTTGATCGAATGAAGCAAATCCTGTAATGATGTCTCAGTCAACTTCCGATAAGAGGAGACGCGACAAGACGGTCCTGAGCTGCACTTTCTGCAGAGCGCGCAAGTGAGTCCGTCCATATTATGTGGCTGGTATGATTGCGCGTTTTAAAGTAGATCTCTTGCAGAATTCGTTGCGACAGACAGACTCCCTGTAACGCTTGTCTACGGCGCAGAAAGCCTGAAGAGTGCAGCTATCCCTCCTCCGAGCAGCAGCGAAAAGATGCCATCGACTACAGACCTCATGTCAGAAGCCAAGGAGCTCGCCAAAGAATTGCCCGTCTGGAAAAGCTCGTCACTGAGATGAGAGACATGATGCAGAGCTCTGGTCAGCAATTAGAAATTTCAGACCAGGGACTTATTGACCACGTACCGTCACTTCCTCCTTCCGATGCTCACGCGACAGAAAACATGGGCAAATTAAGCCTCACAGATGGCCATGCAGTCTATATGGGCAGCTCTCATTGGGCCACGATTTTGGAAGATGTGAGAGTTCTCTATAACTCTGTAAAACGTATTCTGATGTGTTCCAGATCCAACAACTCAAAGACGAGCTATCCGACGATGACTCGGACAGCGTCATAACTCAAGAGTCGACAACATTCCATGGATCATTAGGCACTAAGATCTCTCTTCTCACTGGTGTCAGCTGTCTTCCGAGAGAAAAGATTATGGCCATGATACCCGCACGAAAAGTGGTCGACAGACATGTCGCCCAGTTCTTCAATGCTTTCGACCTCGCCCCTGGTAAGTCTCAAGTTGAATTGTTGGATTCCGCACTGACATGACAACAGTAATACTACACCGTAATAAGTTCCTTGCGGAGGTTAGAATTCGACGAGACAAATGTTGATTCGCTCATTAATTCTCTGTATAGTACGCAAACTTTTGGAAAATCCTTCAGCCGCTCCCATTATGTGGGTAGGACTCTTGTTTAGCATGATGAGTACATCTGCATTCCTTCAGCAGCAAGAAGTTGAGGCTCTAAAATTGTCCAATGTGGAATCCCAAACCATGCTTGAAACATACCGAACTCTCACCATCCACTGCCTGGTCGCTGGAGATTACCTCCGACCGAGCAGGTATACCATCGAAACACTGACATTACATTTTGCTGTGGACCAAAACGTGAACATGGACACAAACATTGGAAACTGGGTCCTGATTGGTGTCGTGATTCGGATCGCATTGCGTATGGGATTGCACCGCGATCCATCCCACTGGCCAAATATTAGACCATTACAGGCAGAACTTCGACGGCGGATCTGGATTGCCCTGTACCAGATGGACTATTTCACCAGTACACAAATTGGACTTCCACGTATCATAAAGGACTCCCAGTGCGATACACGACCGCCCGCGCACTTGTTTGACGACGATATTGGCTTTGAGCACGACGAGATTCCACCTGAGCGGCCGCTGACAGATCATAGTCCACTCTTACACATAATCCAGAGAAATCCTATCATCAAAGTCTCAGCAGAGATCTATGATACTGCTGAAGTAGCGCCGCCAACCTCCGCTACTATTGCTGTACTAAGTGCTAAGCTCCAAAAGGCTATCGATGCCCTCCCCGAGTGGCTCAAGTACAACTCTCTGGAAACAGAAATTGCAGACAACCCCGTCACCATCCTAAATCGGATGTTTCTGGACATCCTCATTCAAAAGGCCATTTACCTCCTCCATCGGCACAGCTTCATGAAAGGATCTGCGGGAGAAGAAAGCACAAACTCCAATGACATATGCATCCAATCTGCGCTTGCAATTTTGGAGCATCAGAGAAGAATGAGCGAAGAGACTCAACCCGGAGGTCTTATGTTCAGCATTCGTTGGAAGGTAGCTTCATCGCTCAGTCATGATTTCCTGCAAGCTACGATGATGCTGTGTTTCGCTCTGAGCAGAATCAATAATGGAGATGCTGGGATGTCAAATTCCTGCGCTCCGCATAGGCGAGATGACATCGTAGAAGCCTTGACTAGTGCGAAGGCCATATGGGAGAAGAATGCCGACCGGTCTGTTGAGGCACAAAAGGCAGCCAAGGCCATCACGAAAGTGCTGAAACAAGACCTGGACAAATCGAGCATGTCCGCTTGGACTCTTTCAGGTGGTAAGGAAACCTGCATTATTCTAGTATTGGATCTAATGTTGGTCTCCCCATAGGACTTTCTGACCAGGTGCCAGAGATAGCTCCGAAGAGCCAATTTGGCGGTTTCGATTATGGACAGGACATGGCTTTAGATCTATCCTTATTTACGGTCAACGATGAGATAGCGCCGTTCGAAAATATGCTGGACGACTTCGTCAGTATAGAGAGAGGTTGGCCTGAAGACATTTCGAAATTGTGGCCGGATCAGGCGCCTCAACCGTTTGATCAAGGGGCTTATTATGAATGAATGCATAGATTGGAGCGAGGCTATGGATGGTTTTGGTCTTGAATTTTGGGTCATGATGAATTTTCAAAGAACAGTGCGCGATTCTCCTCATGGGCTAGCCATTCTTGGAACTTGAGCAAGGCTTGATATTGAGGAGACAGCTTGTTCTGGGTATTGTTAGCATTAGATCTGAATGGATCAGGCAATGAAGATCCCACCTTCTTATCATATTCCATCTCGGCAAGAGTCTCCCCCTCGTGCTCGAAAATCGGATCCCATCCTGTCTAACGGTGAGAATCGTCGGGGGCCATGATGGAAAAGCAAATACACACCAAAGCGTGGAGGACCACGAGAAGGAACGATTTTGCCCTTTAACTAGCGTCAGTAACGGGGTTTTCTGTGAAATCACGATGGACATGCCTTCAATCTCCCTTGAAAGATCAGTGGCTCCATGGCCGGGCCGGCAGTAAACGCGAAGGTGCACACTGCCTCGGCACTCTTATCCTCAAATGATTCGAGGAGTTTATTCAACCCGTCATTTCCCAGTGCTTCTAGGAAATATTTACTTCCAAAAAAAGTGATCAGCTCTCGTGTCTAGTCAATTGAGATTCAAATACGGACATATATGGCCCCGGCATCTTGTTCATAGCGTTGAATTCCAGCGCGGAATCTTCCACCACCACGGGCCCATCGATCTGTCCAAATTAGCTCCCATAAATCATCAATAGGAGCAAGATACAGTGTTACAATCTTGGATGCTCGTCGGCACTTATCTTTCGCAATCTCCTCCAGAGTGCCTTGGATTTCTGGGAGGTCTAGCGCTATATTCTTTACTGGGACTTTGTCCCCGAGAATAGCTTTCGCCTCGGCGACCTTGTTGGGATTCCCAGTCACGAAGGTGCAGGGCTTCATATTGCGTCGATGATGTGATAAGGGCGGTCAATCGAAGCGTTCTTCGTGAGAGCCAGAACGCAAGGGCTAAACCGATAACGGTATAGTGTGAATCGAACCAGAGATAAGATTCTCGCTCATGCATGAAGTAAAAGTAGGTTAGTTCATTTGCAAGGCCCGAATTTGCATTAAGGATAATTATGAAAACAGTGTAACTCCAACTCAACGGCATCCGATAAACTGAGATACGGCCTCGACACCATCAACCCGGTAACAGATTGGGTGGGAATAACTTTGCTGGTCATGGATCATATACGTGTCCAATAATTTAGTAGCACTAGTATCTTGACTAATTTTAAATAGAGGGTATAAAAGCGGAGAAAATACTCCTTGGAAAGCCGCAGGACGCTACCTCATTGACGGATTCATATCAAACAACCCCGAATTATGCCACAGCCCATCCAAACCACTGTCAAACCCCGTTGACCACGAGGCATCAATAAACGGCCACTGAAACATATCAGTTTCGAAATCGTGATGACCACCAAGGGAGGCATTCTCTCTCGACAAGAATTGATCTTCGCTTCCGAGCTCAGGTGGCGAAGATGGTCTTCCATGAGTGTAATGCGGAGAGTCATGGGATACAGCGGCATTTCTCCGGGAAGTTTGCTGTTGCTGGTCGCCGTGTGGACGAGAGCGGATATCACCATACTCATCTAATGTTCCTGCCAGTGCTAAACGACGCGGACTATGCATGCCAGACTCGGGGTGTGTTTGGTTACTTTTCACTGCTTCGTAGAAGCGATTTGCGTCTTGGACGGTGCGCCACTTTCGGTTGTCTGTTAGTTATCACCGTGATTCGGAAGGAAGAAGATACCCCGCGACGAAAAGAAAGGAAAGGAAAACGTACCCAGCTCCGACCAACAGGCCAGAACCTACTCAGTCGCTCAAGATACTCCAGGTTCTTGCTCTTCTCTTCCTCGGCTCTTTCAAATCCGCCAGGGTACCGATGTGGTGCGATAGTCCCGTACATATTTATGTGCGCGGCGACGAAGACGCTGAAGCCTGAATATGGCGTTATGACGGGAGCTTCTGAGGCTTCGAGGGCGGACAGGACTCCGCCGATTTGCTGGGCTGCTTCGAAAAGCTGTTTGATGGTGCCCGGTTCGCCCGGTATGCCATCGCTGGTGTCATGAAAGACATCGGAGTGGGGTTTCAGGTTAGAAAGGAATCGGTCCCGGTGGAGGAAAAGTACGCTGTCGCCAGTCAGTTTGGTGTCTACATCTTGTTTCGGAGATATGGCATGCCTCATGAAATAGACCAGATTGATATATGCGAATAGCTCGCCATATCCAAGAGCAACATGTGCCTGGGCGCTGGTGGCAGGGTATCTGACCGTCGCGTCTTGCAGAGATCTCCACTCGTCCAGCTCTCCCTTAAGCTGTTGCCAGGTCAGATGTAGGGGTGAACCAGCAGAGTCGTCTGACGACAAGGAAGCCAAATCCCGTCGGTGCTCATTGGCAAACCGTAAAATGCGTACGAAAATGTCAAATCCGCGCGTGACAATCGTAAGCCCATGCTCGATGGTCAAATTCGTTGCAAGAAGACACTTCTGATTCATGTCCACAGGCATTAACCTCCTTGTCGGGGAATGGTCGAATGTGAAGTCCCGGTCACTGATAGGAAGCGGTACCGAGATCTGAGAGAAGGATAATGCGAAGTGCTGTCGGGCTCCGGAACTAAGCTCGCAATCCTGTGCAAAACAGCACCAATATGTACGAACAAGTTGTTCATACTGTATCCGTGAGGCATGGAACTCTTGGGGGTTGTGTTCCATGCTGTCGTCTGACATTTTCAAGAGCGATTGGATCATGTAAGTGGCCATGCCTGGTATGATTAGCACTTATCCAGTGTCTCATTCCTTGTCATGCCTACCACTGTACATCCAAGCTTGATATGGTCGCCCAGACCCCCATTCATAAAATGAGATCATGACCAACGACTGAGCAAGAAAAAGCGAGGGTGCCTCGAGCACACGATGCGCAAGCTGCTTCCTGGCATAGTCCGCATACGTCTCCTCATCGTCCAGTTCATGGATGGGCATGAACCGCACACAGAGAGAAAGTAGCGACGCAACGAAGACTGGGTCCACCGACAGAGGGCTAGCGGATATATCCGAGATGAGAGAGGGATAGTGCAGGAAATTCGCGACCGGGAATTTCTTCCTATAAGTCTCGACGGCGCTGATTACTGTGGCTGGGGAGAGAGCCGAAATGGGATTACCGGATGCATCTTGATTCCCAGGAACAACCTGGGGAGTGCTCCGATATGGAGCCTCACTGCTGCCAGTTGCTAGAGATGCTGTGGAAACGGCCTTTCGCTTCCTCGTGGTTCTTGATGGAATGCTCTTTTTCCCCGAGTTGAGCTTTGATGCACGCGGGTCTGTCAAAACACAGGAGGGCTTTTTGGTCCTTTGGCACCGCTGGCATGGCGGGACCCCTTCATGCACACATCTGACCTTTGCTTGACTGTGTATGGTGTCAATTCCGCAGACAAAATTCTCTCGAGGATAACCTACCGACACCCTTCGCATGATATTGAGAGTCGCATGGAGCCTTGGACGTAGTAAGCCTTGGCGGGAATCTCGGCTCCGGTTCAACAGGCAATTGGTCTCGACACCATTATTGTTTCATGAAGAAGACCAAAAATGACTAGGTAGTGCTGGGAAGATGAAAGAGAAGGGTGAAGACAAACTCCCTAGAAATACCAAACCAATCAGGTGATCTTATTTGACACCTTAGCACTCAGGCATATATAATGGTCATTAACTAAGTAAGTTAATAGTGTTAATTTAAGTTCTCTAGTTATATAGCAGATATAAATATCTAAAGGCCAACTCCAATCCATGCATGCATGCAAAAAAAAGAAAACAATTAGACCTCCATGTCCTTGCAGGCCACCGTCCACTGCTGCACCCACGCATTAAACTTGTCCACTTGCATCTCATCTGTCGCCCACGACGTCACAATCCGAATCACCGCCTGGCCATCATCCAATTCCTCCCAGACATAGAACCGGAATCTGTCCTGCAGTCTCCGGACAAGTCGCTGAGGTAGAATGACAAACACCTGATTTGTCTCGGTTTCGGCCAACAGCTTGTACCCCAGATTCTCGAAACCAGCCGAGATCTTCTGCGCCATCTGATTCGCATGTGTCGCCAGCTCGAAGAAGAGATCGGACCGGAAAAGCTCCAGGAACTGCACGCCCAGGATCCGACCCTTTGCCAGCAGAGCGCCGTGCTGCTTCAGGTGAAAAATGAATCCTTCTGCGAGCGCTTTCTTGACGACAATTGCTTCGCCGAGCAATGCACCAGCCTTGGTGCCTCCGATCCAGAAGATATCCGTCAATTCATGGACATCTCGCAGGGTCATATCGTTCTTCTTCGAGCACAGTGCCGTTCCCAACCGCGCGCCATCCATCAAAAGGAGCAAATCGAGCTGCTTGCACAGCGCAGAGAGCTCGCTCAGCTCTCGTTTCGTGTACACCGTTCCCGTCTCCGAGGCATTAGAGAGGTAAAGCAGTCTTGGCTTCGCCATATGCGGATAGAACTGGTTGTTCTGAAACGCCTTCTGCAGAAGCTTGGGGGTCATCTTCCCATCGACCGCGGGGACAAGGATAAGCTTGTGGCCCGTGGCTTCAATGGCACCGGCCTCTTTGCTTGCAATATGGCCGGAGTCCACGGTAATTACGGCTTCGTAGGGCCGGAGACAGCTAGCGATGGATATCAGATTTGCTGATGTCCCGCTGGGCACGAAGAAAATGTCTGCTTCCTCGTCGGTGCACCCGATCTTGTCGCGGATTAGTTGCCGCGCAGCATCACTGTATTCATCGCCCCCATAGGCGACTTGTTGTGTGGAGTTTGTCCGAAGCAGTGCCTCGAGGATCTGGGGATGTGCGCCTTCACTGTAGTCGTCCATCAGGCTGTATGGAGGACATGTTTCCTCTTGGCAGAGGCTTGTTGAGGGCATTGTGATTGGGTATGACAAGAAAAAAAATAACACACTGGGCAATACTGAGCAATAGCTAAGGGGACTGAAAAAATGAGTCAAGCGTGTGTTCCAGACCCTAAATATCTACGTTTCTGGGTCTCGGGAATAACCCGGGATTTATTCCCGAGATTTATTCCCGAACTATGAATTAGGTAATGCTTTTTCTCTCCCTGGAAATCAATTTTGACCTTAATAGACAAGCAAAAATGACGTGGAAATAGTCCATTTGGAAATGCTCAATTGCTCCTTTTGTAACTGATAGCTCATTTCCCCCGAAGACCGGGGTTCCGGTGTGAAACTCAAGAGAGTGGGCAGTGTCACAGCGTGGGTGGAAACTGGGTATTTATTCCCGAGACATGGAAATGCGAATCCCTTGCCTCCAATTGTTCCGGTGATCTTAAGTAACAGATGGCTAGACGCGGGTGGAACGCGGCTCAGAACTGGGAAGTTACATGTCAAGTCAGATGAGACGCCTCGGAAGGGCGTACCTACAAGGACAGTGCTGTTTAGATCGGTAGGTAGACCAGGGGTGATTTATCCCGAATAGTTGGGTACACATAGATAGGAAAACACAAGATATTGATGGAGCTTCAGTATGGAAGGAAAGTGCATACCCCGCAGAGTTGTATATCTGTGGGTGGAATTATAAGACAAGTCCAATTGAAACCACCAATTTTACCTCCAAGAGGTAGGAAAACTAGTTGCAAGCATTTTACCACCTTCAGGTCGTTTCTGCATCTCCAATCGGATATAGTCCTCGTCGTCACGTCATCAATTCACTATCTAGAACACTGCACATATCCTTCCGCCACTGCATCTGCAACTATATATCTCTAACCCTCCGTCTTGAAAGCCGCCAGACGCGCCTTGATAGTCTCATCCGAGTCCTGGGAATCCAATTCCCTTAGGACGCCGGACCCAACATCGTAGATCAGGCCATGAACCTGCAGTCCGCGCTCCTGGATAGCGGTCAAAACGACGCTCTTCTGCTTGATGACATTCAATCCCTCGCGGACATTAAGCTCAACGAGCTTCAGTGCAGCCTCATCAGCAGGAAGAGACTGCAAGAGATCCAAGTTCCGCTCGCGCACCTGGCGCAGCGGCAGAAGCCACGGATCCAGCACACCGAGCTGCTTATTCCCCAGCGCAGCCGCGACGCCACCGCAGGCCGTGTGGCCGCAGAGCACGACGTGCTGGACGCGCAGGTGGTGCACAGCGTACTCGATCACGGCGGAGGAGCTGAGGTCGCCCGGGTGCAAGACGTTCGCGATGTTGCGGTGCACGAATACGTCACCGGGCTGAAGGCCCAGCAGGGTGGTCTCCGGGCAGCGCGAGTCCGAGCATCCGATCCACAGGATCTGGGGCGACTGGCCCTTTGCGAGCGTGGGGAAGAGGTCTGGGTGGTTGCGCGCGGTTTCCGCGGCCCATTCTTTGTTCAGGCGCAAACCTGCGGCGTATTTGTCTGTGGAGGAGGAAGTGTCATTATTGGGCTTGTTGTGGCCTGAGCAGGAGAGAGGTGTGCTAGTTGAGAAGGGGGAGATGCGGTTCCATGCGGCTTGGGGGGTTGTGGGGGGTGGAATGAGTCGCGCGGAAGAGGCCCGGGGGCATGGAGTATTGCGAATGATGCCTGCTGTGCGCGCTAGAAATTCCCGCCGCGGAAGCAGTCTGGACATGGTGCTCATGAGGAGAGGGAGAGGGATTGAGGCCGGGTGTGGCGGCGAAAAGACCCGATGACGGAAGGAGCTGCGGAGACCAGCGGTTTGAACGGAGGATGATGGAAGGATGCCACCGGCGAGGTCCGATTACCTCCAGCAGGCTCTATCCGGCGGGGGGAATGTCTTCTCGGGTGCTTGACAATGATGTGTGTTGGGGAGGGAACAAGGATGGGGAAGTGGGAAAAGGAACAAAGAATGCCAAGGATAGCAGGAAAAGAGAGCGAGTTCGCCTGCGCACGTACCTTCAGCCATTGGGAAGTCGGAGTCGAGGATGAATTAAAGGGTATAGATATAGACGAGGGAAGAGACACAAGGAGGATTAATGGAGAAAGAAAAAAGGTTCGAGAGCTGAGTGCAGGAATGGGATGGAGGGGCAGAAGAATTGGGCGAGATCGGAGAGAAACTTTTGATTGGTGGTTGGCTCTATAGTTATAATCATGGCTTCATACATAACTGCAACGTTAAATACACACTTTTAAATCATCTATGCCCACCAAATTCAACGAAACATACTATCACGCAGCACCTCCCCGGCCACCGACACTCAGCAAGGTCTTCTTCTGCTCCTCGCTAATACGCGCTGCTGGTAAGGGCCTCCCTCCGGGGACTGTGGGCGGAGGCAGGAACCCAGTCTCCACCAGGTAAGAGGCGTACAGACCAACCAACTCTTCCGTGACACCGGCACCGGCTGAGACATCGACGCCAGACCAGACGGCATCGGCCTTGAGGGCAGCGGCGGCGTTGGTGTCATCCAACTCCGGTGCCTTGGTGTTGGACGGGAGGTCGGCGGTGACGAAGTGGTAGAGGGGCATGCTGTTTGAGGGTTAGCTTCTGCCGAACAAGAAGAAAAAGAAAGAGACTTACAGAGCATGCTGCGAATCCTTGTCATTGTGCTGACCATCATTGACATACTGCTCGAGGGCCATCGACCAAGGCACATAATCCACCTGCGGAACATCGTAGCCGTACAGCTGCAGCGCGCCGAGGAACTGATTGAAGCGCAGTCGCGGGTGTCCAGTGACATGGGCCACACTGATCGGAGCCCGGGGCGGGTGGAAAGCACAAGCGATGATGATACGGGCCACATGGTCGACGGGAACCATATTCACCGTATTGTGGATGTTGGGTCGGGACGCAAGTTGGACGCAACCCTTAAGCATACGGATGAGGAAGTCGTCCGTATTCGTAGTTCCGGTGGTAGAATCGCCCAGTACATATCCAGAGCGGATGATGGTTCCCTTCAAACCCCGGCGGCCAGCTTCGCGGACAAGATATTCTCCCGCCCACTTGCTCTGGCCGTAACCCGTTCCAAGCCCGACACTGCTGCCTTCGAGGTCATCTTCTTCGCTGATGCCATTACCGCCAGCAGCGATGATCCGCTCGGATTCTTCGACGTAGTGATCCTTGTCGAGGGCGCTAGTCGAGCTGACAAAGGCAAACTGCTTAGCTTTGCCGGTGGCACAAAGCTTTAGCGCATCGATCGTTCCCATGACATTAGCCGGCTTGAGAGTTGAATACGGATAGACCCAATGGACGAGGGCTCCATTGTGAATAACTGCATCGACACGGCTAGCCAGGTCGTGCCACGAGGCCTGTGAGAGACCAAAGCGGGCGTCGCCAAGGTTACCGCAGACGCACTGTAGTCTAGTGGTCCATGCTTCATCCCAGAAGCCGTAGGCACCGCAGGTAGCGCGAAGACGATCCAGAGCTTGCTCGTTGCTCTTAGCGCGAATCAAAGCCACAACCTTAGCGGACGGGGCCTTGCGAGTGAGCAGGTCACGGAGAATATGCGCGCCGAGGAAACCGGTTGCTCCGGTGAGGAAGATGGTTGGCTCACTAGAGAGCATTGCATCAGTGCGTTCGGGGAAGGTTTGCGGTAGCTCATTTACGAGCTGGCGGGCATCCTTTGAGTATTCATCGTCGGGCTCACTGGCGGCTTGAGAGACTTGAGCGGCCTTGGGATCGTCGCTAGTCGCGAACGACTCGAAATCCACCAGTCGGTCAATTTCACTAGCAAAGCCTTTGAGGGTCGGGCTGCGGAAGATAGCATTCATGGAGATATCGATGCCGCGCCACTTACGCCGTAGGTCAAAGAACATCTGCTGGGCCAGAATACTGTGGCCGCCGAGGTCAAAGAATGAATCAGTGGGACCAATCATGCGAGCGGTGACATTAGGAATCAGCTTAGCCCAGATCTGGGCAAGAGCCTCCTCAGTCTCGGACAGGGCCTGCATGACGGACGAACGGCGACGCGGTGCCGCCGCGCTAAGTTCCTCCGTATCGGGGAAGGGGAGGGCTGGCTTGTCGATCTTGCCATTGGGATTCAGCGGCATTCTCTTTAAGGGAATAATCACCGTAGGCACCGCATAAGCGGGAAGCTTGCTGCGAAGGTGCTCACGAGCATCGTCCCTAAGAGGCCGGAAACGTCGAAGCAAGCCAACCATGCCATCGGCGGAATCATCATCCTTGAGACCCTTGCTCTGAAGCCAATCGGCCCACTTGTTCATATCAGGCACGAAGTAGCTCACTAGCGTAGGCTCCTCGAATTTGTCTCGACGCACCAGGGTGACATTCTCACGGACTAGAGGGTGCCGCGAAAGGTGCGTGTCAATTTCTCCAAGCTCGATTCGGAAACCACGAATCTTCACCTGGTCATCGGCGCGACCAGAACACTCGACGTCTCCGGTTGGGGTGTATCGGCCCAGATCACCGCTGCGGTATAGGCGGTCACGGGGACCAACGTAGAACTCTCGCCAGGGCTCATTCTTTGCGGACGCAGCCTTGTCCTTTTCGATCCAAACTTCAGGCTTAACGAACCAATTTGTCAAGAACTTCTTCTGGTTCAACTCGGGGGACCCCAGGTAGCCCTCTGCGAGACCAGCAGCACGCACGTAAATTTCACCCACCTCGCCAATCGCACAGATACGCGTAGGGTCGAAGCGGTTAACCACGAGCATTTGCACATCCAACATTCCCCTGCCCGAATAGATGTTAGCATTGAATCGTCATATACATCGCAATGGCGATCTTAATGGAGGGGTAGGACACGAACCGGCCTGCGGCAATGACATCCTTGCACGTATCGAGGAATCCTTCTTGGCTGGCGTAACTAGGGATTTGGTAATAGCTAACAGCCCGCTGGGTTTCCGTAGTCCCATACATGTTAACGATAGAGACGTTCGGGGCCAGTCCCTGGAGGGAGCGACAGTCACGCTTGATCAGAATATCCCCAACGAAGAATGCGTGGTGAAGAGTGGGGAATTGTGCAGAAGCACCGCCCACAAGGATCTGGCCCATAGCAGGGGTCAGATGGGTGACGCTGGCTTCGTATTTCTGCATCCATTCGGCCAGCTTTTCATTCTGGATATCTTCCCGAGCAGGCACTAGGAGCTGTGCGCCTAGGAACAACGGGGTAAAAATGTCTCTTTGGATAGGATCATGGGCAATACCGCTTAGCATCGTGAACTTGTCGTTGGGGGTGAGGTTAAAGGTCTCCGACATCCAGGGAAAGTAATATGCGAGCGAATAGTGGCGGCCAAGAACGCCCTTCGGGCGACCCTCCGAGCCAGACGTGAATGAGAGTGTCGGGGTTGAGTCAGGGCCCACGACGACACCAACAGATTTGGACTTCAGCTCAACCTGATTGGCGAACACATCCTTGCCGTTGATCAATCCGCCTTCGAGAGTGCCATCATCCAGCAGAGCCAGAGCGGGAACTTCGGTCCGGAGCTGAAGATTTCCATTAATAAAGGAGCGGACAATGTCGGACAGTTCTCCGGCGTCTCTTGTAGCCTTGGCAATATTCACTAGGGCACGAGGACGGGCCACATCCAGGTAGATATTTTGCCGCTCTGGCGGGTACGCCGGGTCGATAACGGAGAACGTCGCACCGGCCTTCAAGATACCCATGACAGCCACGACGAGGTCTACACCACGGTAAGCATAGACCATCACCACCTCCCCTCTTTCGATGCCAGATTGCACTAGGTGGTGTCCTAAGATATTTGACGCCTCGTTGATCTGCTTGTAGGTGAACTCGCGGTGAGGAGACGTGGCCGACTTAGTCTCAACAACGCATAGCTTGTCCGGGTGGCTCTCTGCATTCGCGGAGAAGATATCGTGGATGGCGCCACGGAATTTAGACCAGTTTAGGTCTGACGTAGGATCCGGCAAGATCGCACGCTGGTCCTCGGTCATCAAATCAATCCGGCCAATTGCTTCTTCGGGATTTGCGGCAGCATTGCCGGCAATCTGAGCTAGTTGCTTTAGGATAGTGGCAATCCGTGCGCTTGAGAAAAGACGCTGGTTGTAGTATGCACCGGCAGCGGTCGAGCCCGGCGCAACATTGACCACTAGATCCGTGGTCTCGAAGGTATTGGCTGGGTATTCCTGGGAGGCAGCGGGGGCATCGTATGCGGCAAAACGGAAGAGGATAGGAGCGCGCTCCGATTTGGACTTGTCTTGGATGTGCGAGCGCAGACTGCCCAGTGGGACGATGTCGGAAGAGCCTTCGCTGAACGCCTAGACGAGACGGGTTAGCAGAACGGTTGTGGGAGATCGATGCATTTCGTACCTTGTCTACTTTGGCATAGAGCTGGAGGAAGGTCTCGGATGCGTCAATGGGCACCCGCAGCACAAATGGGCGGCCATCATCACCTAGGCTTGTTCCCACGGAGATATCCTCGTCGCCCGTGAGACGTGCCACGAGAATCACAAATGCGGTGAGGAAGACCGTAAAGTCCGACGTGGATGAGCCGGAGAGCTTCTTGAGCGCCAATTGAGTTTCCTTAGGCAGCTGAATCGATTCGAATGCCTCGATGGCTCTCGAGTCGGCCTTCTGGGAGTCCGGGTAGTCTCGAGTCAATGGAGAGACGGTCAGGTTGTTGAGCCGTTGGGCCCATCGCTCCAGGCGGTCCTGCAATGGACCTGATCCCACAGCCATGGTTGCAGCGGGAGAGAAACAAGAGTGAAGATGGTGTGACTCAAATAAGTCGAGAGTATGAGGGGCAGCAGAAAAAGAACCGGCCGATCTCGCCGGGACGGTGATTGGACCAAGGCGCTCACCGCTGTTAGCTCAGCGTTTTCATGCCTGAGGATCACGCTCGGGTCAAGGATGAGTTGACATCATGAGAAACTGGCCCCATTCACAATTAGGATTGTTTCGTTGTCTCCCTTCCTCTAATCATCCTCCCTTCCCAACCCCTATACTCCGCCATTCCTGGTGCGGCTGACCCCCCCCGTTCGGACCGCTGCGAGGCCAGGCGGCTTTTCTTGCAGGAGACAAGCTTCACGGCTGTTGTTCTCCCGCGCCCGACTTAAAACTCCAACGCCGCACCTCTCTCGAAACACACCTGCCTGACTGGTCGTTCGGTCGAATGCGACAAAGATGATCCTCCATCGAAGTACCGCGCTGCTTTCGATCATCGTCTTTGTCGCTCTGCTCCTATTCATCTTCTCCTCCTCCCCCATCCCTGAACCCGTCAGCGAAAAAGTCTCAGGGGCAGCCAACTATGTGCGACCAAAACTGCCATCATTAAGCCTAGGCCACTTCAGCCTGCCATCGTTCCAGCCTCCAGCCCACGAGGCGCCACCAGAGGAAAAGAACAGCACCAGGGGAGACTCGAAATGGTTCAGCGACTGGCAGTGGCTGAACCCGTTCTCCTCATCCGTCACCTTGGATGAGGGTCGCTCTGTCCTCCCGCCTCTGGCCGATCGTCGTGCCGTCTACACATACTTCAACCCGAACTACAATCCCAATAAGCATTCGGGCCAGGATCGGGGAGAGGAAAAGAAAGCGGATTTTGAGCTGCTGCTGGCCTGGCGTCGGGCCTGGTATGCCCAAGGTTTCCGGCCCGTGATTCTGGGCCCTGGGGATGCCCAAAGGAACCCGTATTACGAGACGATTCAAAAATTGAAGCTTAGTAGCGAGGCTCAGAACGAGGTATATCGATGGCTGGCCTGGGGCCACATGGGATCGGGCTTGCTAGCCGACTTCCTTTGCTTCCCTATGGCCCGGTACGACGATCCCCTTCTGTCTTATCTACGTCGCGGCAGCGAGCCAGACCATATTACGCGCTTCGAAAACTTCAACGGTGGCCTGTATGCAGCGGAGAAGCACATGATCGAACGAGCCATCGCGGAGGCCGCCCAGAAGCTGGACGATAAATCTACGTCCATGACGGACCTCATGTCTCCGGAGATTTTCCGGATTGAACAACCTGCTCCGCTGGCCTTCTACCGATCGTCGACAATCACCTCCAAGTACTCAGGACTGGGCGAGAAAATCAGCAAGAACCCGGCGGCTGGCCGCAAGGAATTGGTGCAGCTAATCAATGCGCACCTCCACAACACATTTCAAAATGGCTTCCCGGCCGGACTTGCCGTGCTAAAACCTTTCCCCAAGTACACCACTGCCCTGGTGGAGCCGGCTCTGCGACTGGCCAAGGCTCTTGTGCAGTGTCCGGATACCCCCATGGCGGACTCTTGCCCGCCCAACCTCCCCGATTGCCGCCCTTGCGGCTCTGGGAAACAAACCATGCGGATCAGCCAGCCCGCGAACTACAAGAACACTACATTTCTCTTTACGATTGGCACCCTGCCCCATCCGTACACCCTGATCAGCCTGCAGAAGAGCTCCGAAGAGATCACGACCCGACACATTCGCCGCGACACGGACCGCGACCCCTGGTTGTTCGAGGTGACGCGAGATCACCTCGGAGACGACCTGGGCGGCGCGGCCCGCGGGAGCGTATTCAAACAAGTCGTTGCAGGTCCGGAAGCCATCGGCTCATCCCTGTGGATGACCGTCGAGTCTCTCCCTGGCGAGGCGGGCACCGGCCTGCCGTCCGATCTCCTGGATGAGTTCGAATGGCAGCTTGGATTCCAGATCCCCCGCGGTGGCAAGGCTGACCCCAAGATCGAGGGTGGCAAGGGCAATCAGGATAAGCCCCAGTATGCCGAGAAGGAGAGCTTCCAGTTTGCCAACCCGAGCGAGCAGGGGATTGCGCGGGAGTATGAGTTGATCCAGAAGGCGCGGGAGGCGATCAAGAGTGAGGAGATAAGCCGTATCAGCATCAAGGATGTCGCCGAAGCGTGGAACCTGGCGGACAGCGAGGTGTGGCGATTTGTGAAAGCTTATCGGTGAGTGATTTATGATCTACTAATTCCTTTGTGGATGCGGGCTAATCCCTGTATGTGTCTTCAGAGCACGCTTGGTGGTGGAGCGACGCAAATGGCAAGAGCAAGAGCAGGCGTTTCTGAAGCCGCCGAACTGAGTGTGGGATGGTGCTGTAACCTGTCTTTTTGCTTGTTGTTCCGTATATCTCTGTTATCTTGTGTGTCTGGGGGGGCGTTGTGTAGAATACTTGATTAGTTAGCTAGATCGGAGCCAGATAAGCGCCCGCGGTGTACCCGCGGGGGAACCGGAGGTCGCCACTCCCCGCAATCCAGGTTTATCGCTTCATCTCGGTCCCCCCTCTTTGACTGTACCACTTGGGAAGGTTGAACCTCTAGGCAAGTCGTCGCGGTAGTGCCTCGCCACACATCAAATAAATACTCGAGACATCATGGGCCGTCGCACCTGAAACCCTCATTCTGTCATTTTGGTTTACTTACCCCGTGAGAATTCATCGAAATGGCGCCCGGAATCGGTATCCACGAGGATTCCGCGGCCGCGGTCGAGAAGGTCACTTCGCTGGCCCAGCTGACCGAGGACTGGGACGACGCCCTCCGCTTCTACGTGAATGGCACCAAGGTCACCGTCGACACAGCCAATCCGGAGGTGACGCTGCTAGAATACCTGCGCGGTATCGGTTTGACGGGGACCAAGCTAGGATGCGCCGAAGGTGGCTGCGGTGCCTGCACGGTGGTATGTACTGCGTGAAAGGAATATATATATTTGACTGAACTCGGCGCTGACAACCAATCGCATAGGTCGTGTCGCACATAAACCCGACCACGAAGAAGATCTACCACGCTTCCGTTAATGCCTGTCTCGCCCCGCTGGTCAGCGTCGATGGGAAACATGTCATCACCGTTGAAGGGATTGGGAATGTCAAAGATCCCCATCCCATCCAGCAGCGGATCGCGGTTGGCAATGGGAGCCAGTGTGGTTTCTGCACGCCCGGGATTATCATGGTACGCCCAGCCCTGTATTATTCCGGCTAACGAGACTGGAATCGTCCGACTAACTATGTATCTTCAAAAGAGTCTTTATGCCTTACTACGAAACGACCCGTCGCCCTCCGAGCATGATGTGGAGGAAGCCTTTGACGGAAACCTGTGCCGCTGTACCGGCTACAGACCCATTCTCGACGCCGCGCAGAGCTTCAACAACAAGAACAATAGCTGTGGCATGGCCTCGTCGAATGGAGGATCGGGCTGCTGCATGGAGAAGAACGGCGGCGGCGGTTGCTGCAAAGGGTCGTCCGCGGGAAATAAAGACGGCGATGAGAAGGTGGAGATCAAGTTCCCACAGCCGGATTTCAAGCCCTACAATCCCGACACGCAACTCATCTTCCCTGCAGCGCTGAGGAAGCATGAATTCCGCCCACTGGTCTTCGGCAACAAGCGGAAGAAGTGGTATCGGCCCGTGACCATGGAGCAATTGCTGCAGATCAAGAGCATCCACCCCGAGGCGAAGTTGATTGGCGGTAGCTCGGAGACGCAAATCGAGATCAAGTTCAAGGCGATGCGCTATGCTGCCTCTGTCTATTTGGGCGACATCCCAGAGCTGCGGCAGTATGAGTTCCACGACGACTACTTGGAGGTCGGTGCCAATGTGTCTCTGACAGACTTGGAAAACATCTGTGGGCAAGCCGTCGAACGGTATGGCTCTGCCGCAGGCCAGCCTTTCGCAGCCATCAAGAAGCAGCTGCACTACTTCGCTGGAAGACAGATTCGAAACGTTGCCTCCCCTGCTGGTAACTTGGCTACTGCTTCCCCGATCTCCGATCTCAACCCGATCCTGGTGTCTACAAACACGACTCTCATTGCCAGGTCGCTCGCAGGGGAAAAGCACATCCCCATGACCGAATTCTTCTTGGGCTACCGCAAGACCGCTCTTCCTCCGGATGCCATCATTGCCAGCCTTCGGATCCCGATTGCACAGAAAGGCGAATATATGCGCGCCTACAAGCAGGCCAAGCGCAAGGATGACGATATTGCCATTGTTAACGCCGCCCTGCGTGTCTCTCTCTCGGAGACCAACGACGTCCTCAGTTGTAACCTGATCTTTGGTGGTATGGCGGCCCTGACCGTGTCTGCAAAAAACGCAGAGGCCTTCTTGGTCGGCCAAAAATTCCCCAGCCCTGCAACGCTCGAGGGCGTCATGAATGCATTGGAACAGGACTTTAATCTTCCATTCGGTGTGCCAGGTGGCATGGCCACATACCGCAAATCTCTGGCACTCGGCTTCTTCTATCGGTTTTACCATGACGTGCTTTCTGGGCTGCAGGTCAAGTCATCCGACCTAGACCCTGATGTCATTGCAGAGATTGAAAGAGCGATCTCTTCGGGTAAACAGGACAATGAGGCTTCGATCGCCTACCAGCAGAGAATTCTTGGGAAAGCGTCCCCGCATGTGGCGGCCTTGAAGCAGGCCACCGGCCAGGCCCAGTACACCGATGACATCCCTGTGCAGCAGAACGAATTGTTCGGATGCATGGTTCTCTCGACCAAAGCCCACGCCAAGATCCTCAGCGTCGACGTCTCCGCCGCGCTGGAAGTCCCCGGAGTTGTGGACTACGTCGATCACAACGACCTGCCGAATGCCGCAGCCAACTGGTGGGGCGCACCCGTGTGCGATGAGAAGTTCTTCGCGGTTGACGAGGTCAACACCGCCGGACAGCCGATTGGCGTTATTTTGGGACTTACGGCGAAGCAAGCTGAAGAAGGCATGCGGGCCGTCAAGGTTGAATATGAAGACTTGCCGGTGATCCTCACGATTGAGGAAGCAATCGAAGCGGAGTCCTTCTTTGAGCACTATCGCTATATCGTGGACGGCGATACCGAGGCGGCTTTCAAGGAAGCCGATCACATTATCACGGGTGTCTCACGGATGGGTGGTCAAGAGCACTTTTACTTGGAGACACAAGCTTGTGTGGCCATTCCAAAGCCGGAGGATGGTGAGATGGAGGTTTGGAGCGGCACCCAGAATCCCACTGAGACGTATGTTCCCCAATCAGCACGACTAACAATCAATACTGATCTCGAATTTTAGACAAACCTATATCGCTCAAGTGACCGGTGCTGCTTCGAACAAGGTTGTCTCTCGAGTCAAGCGACTCGGCGGTGGTTTCGGTGGCAAAGAAACACGGTCCGTCCAGTTGGCCGGTATCTGTGCTGCCGCTGCACACAAGACGAGGCGGCCTGTTCGCTGCATGCTCAACCGTGACGAGGACATTCTGACTTCTGGTCAACGTCACCCGTTCCTCGGCAAATGGAAGGTCGGAGTCACCAAGGAAGGAAAGATCTTGGCGCTTGATGCTGACGTGTATGCCAATGGTGGTCACACGCAAGATCTTTCCGGCGCTGTCGTGGAGCGAAGCTTGTCTCACATTGATGGCGTTTATCACATCCCCAATGTCAACGTTCGCGGCCGGATCTGCAAGACCAACACGGTTTCCAACACTGCCTTCCGTGGCTTTGGTGGTCCGCAAGGCCTGTTCTTTGCCGAATGCTATGTTTCCGAGATTGCGGACCATCTAAACATTCCTGCTGAGGAGATTCGCGCAATCAACATGTATCAGCCTGGTGAGAAGACGCACTTCAACCAGATTCTCAAAGACTGGTATGTGCCCTTGATGTACAAGCAGGTTATGGAGGAGAGTAACTACATGGAACGCCGGAAGGCTGTGGAGGAGTACAACAAGCAACACAAATGGTCAAAGCGAGGCATGGCTATCGTACCGACCAAGTTCGGTATCTCCTTCACTGCGCTCTTCCTGAACCAGGCCGGTGCTCTTGTCCACATCTATCACGACGGGAGTGTTCTCGTCGCCCACGGCGGTGTTGAAATGGGCCAGGGTCTACACACGAAGATGACCATGATTGCCGCCGAAGCGCTCCAGGTTCCCCTAGAGGACGTCTACATCTCCGAGACCGCCACCAACACTGTCGCCAACACATCTTCAACCGCCGCATCGGCCAGCTCCGACTTGAACGGCTACGCCATCTTCAACGCCTGCGAGCAAATCAACGAGCGCCTCAAGCCCTACCGCGAGAAATTCCCCGGGGCGCCCATGTCCAAGCTCGCGCACGCAGCCTACTTCGACCGCATCAACCTCTCCGCGAACGGCTACTACCGCACCCCAGACATCGGATACGTATGGGGCGAGAACTCGGGCCAAATGTTCTTCTACTTCACGCAGGGAGTGACAGCCTCAGAAGTGCAAATCGACACGCTGACCGGCGACTGGACCCCGCTGCGCACCGATATCAAAATGGATGTTGGCCGCACCATCAACCCCTCCATCGACTACGGTCAGATCGAAGGCGCCTACGTGCAGGGCCAGGGCCTGTTCACGACCGAAGAAAGCCTCTGGCACCGCGCCTCGGGCCAGATCTTCACCCGCGGGCCAGGCAACTACAAGATCCCGGGCTTCCGCGATATCCCGCAGATCTTCAACGTTAGCCTGCTCAAGGATGTCGAGTGGGAGAACCTGCGCACTATCCAGCGCTCCCGTGGTATCGGCGAACCGCCTCTGTTCATGGGCAGTGCGGTCTTCTTCGCGATTCGCGATGCACTCAAGCATGCGCGTAAGGAGTGGGGCGTTACTGACGTCCTCTCGCTTGTGAGTCCTGCCACTCCTGAGCGTATTCGCGTTAGTTGTGCGGATCCCATTGTCGAGCGCGCGAGAGTGATTCCCAAGGAGGGCGAGAAGAGCTTCTTTGTCGCCATCTAGATGGGTGAAGGTGGAATGATAGTCACGACTTGCTTATGACCATCGATGGATTTGTATATTTGTTTCCTTTTTTTCGGTCTTCTTTCCGAAATCTTGTTTATAAAGATCAGATTGAATTTACATTGTTGAGCAATACCATGTTGGAGCTGTAGATTTTGTGGCTATTAAATAGTGTTTGAGATAAGTGTATTTGACCTGATCTTTTCGCATAAATGGAAAGCCATACGTGGTTTTACATTGAAACCTTGGCGTCAGTGGCCATCTAAGAACTAATCGCTATCTACTGCTGTAAACAGAAAATACTCGCAACCTGAGGGAAAATAAATTCATACTCAGTCAGCTTCAGAATACGCAATCCGCCTCGGGGTGTCACGACTACTTAGTTCCGGAAGAGTCCTCTGGCACTTCAACTGCGTTCTCAAAAGATTCTGCACTTGAAGCAACACTCTCCGCGGACCGGGTTCGTCTCACAAAGCTGACGGGGTTTGAATCCCGCTCCTCTATCACTAGTGGTTCCTCCTCTGGCTCAGTCACGAACGCATAGCGATATGGTTTTCGCGAATGCTCAGGCGATTTCTGGTCTCCTTCCCCGGGCCCACGTTCGATCTCCTCCGGCTCAAGGGCCATAGGCGTTCCCTTCTCTCCTATTTGGGTCTCTTCTTTCTTCTCAGTGTCCCCGTCCGTCGTACGCTTCCACACCGTCTCTTTTTTCCTTTTTGTATTATGTGATATCTCATCACTGGCTTTAGCATCGACGTTCAATCCTTCCTCGCGGAGCTTTGATCGGATTTCTTCTTTCCCAGCTTCTACTCTTAGTTCATCTTCGAACTCTTCGAGTCTGCGGCGTACTTTTGCGTTGCGGAGCTCCTCTTCCAGCTGTTCTCTCTTCTGTTGGAGCTCGAGGATTTCTAGCTGTCTCAACCGTCGATTAAGATCTTCCTCATACCGGCTTTCAAACTTTCCAGGAGCCTTGAGGTCATCCTTTGGATCGTCCTTGGGCTTTTCAATCACTTTCTTTTCCTCGGCGGGTTTTTTTGGTTCCTTTTGTTCATTTTTCTTCGGTGCCTCACCAGAATCTTTGTCTTTCGTGATAAGGGCCGGTCCGGAGAATTTATCGATTGCTTTTTGAGAATAAGGGAGCTTCTGATAGATCGATTGTGCTATTTTGGCGTTTTTGCCGATAATAGACTTGTCTTCAGAAAGAGATCGACGGAGTGCATTTTGTACCATGAGGTTGTTCCATCGGGTAGCGACACAAACATCGTTCTCTGGAGTAGGTCCGAATTTCTCCGCGACATCTTCTAATCTTTGGAGTAGTTTCCGGCATGATTTGTCGTCGGTGGCAAGCAAGTACTGCGAAATAATGGACTCAGAGGCCCTAAGATGATCTCCTTGTTCAACCAGGAGCAGCTGGTCTAGCTCCTTCAATAATGGCTGAGGATCTTCTACACGACAGATAAGCTCGCGTAGACACGTTGACCTAGTTTTGAAATCTCCAAGTTCGGTTGATGTTTTCAAGATCCAATTCAATGAATTATTAGGTGGAAATTTTGGGTCGGCGGCCGGCCAGCCCGGATTTTCAGAAGCCATGGGTATGTAGGTTGGTAGAGACCATTCATCCAGGTCAAGCCCAGGGAACTTGTTGAGGCACTTCTGTCTCTCCTCTTGATATGATGGGCCGGGGTTCCGTAAGTGATCAAGATATTCTTCTGCGAAAGCCCATTGAAGATATGGTCGTGATCGCATGAGATGAGGGCTGTGTTGTCGGAGTTTCTCAGCACAGAGATTGGCCTGCTGTGCGCACCACTGGTCATTTATGGTCCGATAGATAGATCGGGACTGACTGCTAGAAATGCGAAAGTATCGCAATTCCACCATGATGGACAGAAGAGCAAGCTCGGTTGATTCGTCATATTCATCGACTGACCAGTCTTGCAGCAACCGCTCAAGTGAACCTCTTGTGTAGGTCTTCGCGTCTTTAGCCTGATCAAAGAGGCGCTCTGGCGTGTCCTTGAAGAAGTGCGCGAACGTTTCCCACGGACCAAGGAGGCCAAACATGGCAATCAGAAGGTCACAAAGCTCCCAAATACGTCCATCCATGAGCAGGTCATCATATAGATCCTGCCAGACCTCTGAGAAAAGGTTCGGTATTGCAATTTCTTGTTCGCACATGATAAAAGACAAAATCTCGGAGAGCTCGCAAATGATCTGAACCTGCAATATTGTTTACGGCATCAGTCGAAGTACAAGATGATCAAGCCGTGCATTTTACCTCTGTAGGGTCAATTGGCATCCCTCGGGCAATTGAGAGACGGTCCACGTGTCGAGAATACGCCCGCTCTTCGAGGTACTGCACAAAAGAGTGGAAGTCGAGTTGAAGGAGTTCCAGCTCTCTCGACGATAGACTTTCAAATGAAAGCCTTGCCCGTAGCTGAAGCAAATTGATGTGTGTTTCGTAGAGGTCTCGGCCAACTGCACCGTTGCCAATGGGAATGCATTTGGTCCTCTTGGGAGGGTGCGGTTGTCGACTCGATATGAAGTCAACCACTTGTTTGTAGGAACCCTGCTCAAGCAATAGATTGGCGTATCCGATGGCCACAAGAGGTAAGTCTAGGTGATCTTCCAGATTTACTCGAAAATAGTCGAGCGCATCGTTGAAGTGACCCCATCGTTTCAATCGCGACACTTCTTCCAGCTGGCCTTCGATGTCGTCCACCACGTCCATGGAGAAGTGCTCGGTGATATCTCTATGAAAATGCGAGGGCATCTGGAACCCTGGTATGTGCGTGTAATTATCTAATATTGACACCTTAGGGAATTCTCTTCCCAGGGCTCTGATGGGGCCCTGGATTTTTCGTGTCTTTCGTTCTGTTCATTGGCCTCCTTGGCGGCCTCGACGGTGTCTTGTCTCCAGGGTTTCGACTGCGAATGTTCAACGTCCACCTCAGGCAGCCTGGAAGGCTTTCCGTGCAACTGGTTGACAGGACGTGAAAACTTGCCGAGCGGTGGCTGTAACTTTGGAAGGTCTTGCCCGGTCTCAGTTCTATCGCGCGAACCTCTCCGACCGCCAATACGCTGAGTCGCCATGATCAATTTAGAAAGAGTGCGACGTTTGGATCATACACCGGTCAAGATGTGCGCGACGAGGGTTCTTGAACAGACAGCATACTATTATGGACCGTTCTCTAGGGCGACGAGAACAGCGATTGTACCAACTACCAAATGACCAACCGGGCTGAGCTGAGGCTGACCATGCAGGGAGCGGGGTCGAGTTTCGTGCCAAGGAGGGCTGTGATGGAGGCTGTGACGGTTTTGGTGCCGTCGCCTTCAATCGCTCCGCAGCACCTGATTCTCACTAATAGCCGTGGACGCCCGAGTGCCTCGAGGTTCTGCGTTTGTTCTCGTTGTCGGTCGTCCTGCTACTATCAATGCACGTCGTTCCGCCTCACCCTATCCGTCGACCTCCAGCTCGATTCGCTCGCAAGTATGGGTCAACTTTCAACTATTTAGACCGCGCTGCAAACGTGAGCTTGTGTGACCAGGCGCTGGGTAAGGTCCGTATCGACTGTGGGCTCCGACTTTCGAAATCACAATGGGGGGTGGCAGGCCCAGTCGACAACCAAGCCGGGATTCTCTACATGGATCTCACCTTCGGGCAAACCAAAGACAGCCGCTTGACAAGCGCCGTGGTCGAGATTAGCCTCGAGGATCTGGAAGATCTGCGAACAGGGAGCGATTATCAAATTGAGCCGGAGTCAACCCCGAGAGACAACTTGCCCGTCCAGACGAACGAGGAGAACAGGGTGATGGTAAACGAGGTAGTGGAACGCATTATCCTGCGTTTGCTTCATTTTACCCACTTTGGCCCACGCGAACTGTGTGGTGAGCCAACGAAAACAACGACCAAAACAACCAGGCACTTGACTCCCAATGTCAACGTTCTTGGCAATGGCGCCGGTGGGCTTGGATTGGATCAAGAGCAGACTGTTGAACAGACCAGTCGCTGGCTCTTTACGGGTAATCTACACCGAGGATCGAAACTTGGAGCGGGCCAGAGAAGTATACTGTCCCGCACGCTCAGGTGGGAGCTCTCCGAGGATGATTTTCAACCCCAGCCAATGCACAGCAATGTGATCCAGACGGGGTTCGCGCTTGAACACGACTGCAGGCCATTTTACATCCGAGTAGAGATCCAAGGCAAACTACAACGAAAACATGGACGATTCAAAAATAACATGAAACAGCTACTACGGTTCCCATCGGAATCCAAGAAACGTCAGGGAACAACCATGACCTTGGTTCTTCCGGACAGGAGAATGGCAAATACACGGCGACTGGATGCCATTGCACAGGGATTGCCCTACGACATGGAGCGGGCGAACTTGGAAAGCGTACGGGTGCAACTACCTTCTGCGTTGCCTGCATCTTTTCAGGAAGCCGCGCCGATTTCCCAGGGTCAGACAGCTTCTCAGTGTGGCTTGCCGGCATCCTCTAAAGCAGAGCGACCCTCAGCAGCCACGGCTCCGCTCGAATTACCACAGTCTCAGGGCGAAATATGGCGGGGAGGTGAACTGAACGAAGAAGGATTTCGGGAACCTTTGGCTGAACAGGCTGGATCTTTGAGGCCGGTACGAATCAGCTCGAAAAGGGACTCGACTGAGGAAACACTTTCACAAGGAGAGTTGAATGAGCTTGTCTCCCAGCTCGCACAGTTCCCCGTCTTGCTTCGGATCTTTCTGTGGTTGGTTTCTATGATAAAATTCGCGCCGAAAAAAACGCCAAAAAAGAGTCTTAAAGGCGATTGACTTGAAATTCTACACACCACGCCAGCCCGCATTGGCGTCGACATTTGCTGGCAGCTTCCTGGAAGTGGGAGGTCAGCAAAGACCCAAATTTGAGCATCACTGAGTACCGCTTCTGAGACCACTAGGAACCATTGGGCCACTTGAAAATTTGCAGTCAACAGATACTTCGTTGTTACTTCTCTGTTTGCATTTACCTACGGTGCTATGCTGGCACTTGCTTTTCTGGCACTTGCCGCCTGGTGGACGCAGATGCTTAACCGCGACATTACTAGGATAAAAGGGAATAGTGTAAGACCATAGCATACCAGCTTCATTAAAGTTCTCAGATATGTTGCGAACGGCCTCGCTAACAAGTTTGTGCAACTTACCCTTGTATCCATGAGGATCGAGGAACGACATTGCTTAAAGGAAACATAGTTGATCAGTTTGGCATTTACGATGACTTTTTCTCCAAAGTGAGTAAAATAAGGGCAACGAAAAGCCCAGAAAGCGTGGTGAAGGCAACAGCGTTGGTGGAAACATTTGTAGTTCGGCGTATTTCATGTGGCTCGGTTTGAGGGAGCGACGGGTGAGCAGTAAAACGGAAAGAGCAAGAAAGAAATGCCAGACATTCTTATCCGGCTAATTGAATGCTCTTCTGAACGCCAGAAAACGATAGCCTTACCTAATTAACGACTCTTCACCTTCGACCCTCCTCTTCTCTCCTCCGCCGCAGCCTTCTTCTCCAACCAAACCCCCACCCCAAGCAACAAAAACATAGTTCCACAAATATAAACCTGCGGCTTGCCCTCTCCAAACTCGGGATCCGTCGCCAAAGAACCAGGATAGAAAAACGCGCTCAACTGCGTAATCCAATAAAGACTGCCCACCCAGACTGCCGTGTTAAGGTGCAGATTTCTGATCTCGGGCGTAGAAGCCGGCCGGAAGAGATAGTATAGTGTTGTTAGGCCGAGGACTAGCCCCATTGACATCGTCTGTCCGTTGTGGAATTTCGCGTGCGGGGGCCATCGCGCGTTGTAGATGTGGGTTTCGTTCCAGTCGGCTACGTAGCAGCCCAGTGAGGTTACTAGCCCGACCAGGGCAATGAGGGTTTTGCCGAGAGGTGCCATTTGAGATTGATTGAAGATTCCTTATAAAGAAAAGAGAAAAGACTTGGAGACTGGTGAGGAGAGAAATCGGAGTATGTACAAGCTGTACAGGGTTGGACAACTTAAGAGAAGAAAGGGGAGGTGGACGAGGGGAATGGATGAAGGGTGGAATGACGGATGGCAGCGGAATGCGGCGACCCGACCCCGCCATGAACAACCACCGTTGGGTAAATAACTACTCCATGATGCTTAGGAATTAAGCAATGGGTTGGCGGTTTAGATTGAAACCAGTAGATTATTGAAAACAACGCTATACATCCAGAGACTGACCGGCAAACCAAGCAAAAGACAAATGACCCGCCCGCTCCAATAAAATGCAGAGACATAATACAGACATCACCGCTGAGAAAGCTCAACGCTTCGCGTCATATTCCACGCTTCACATCATATTCCACGTAAGCACTCCCCCTCACAGCAGGCGCAGAATCAACCTTCAAAGCAGCGTTATATGCCCTGTGCCCCGCAAACCCATACTTCTCATCATCGAACGACACCGGCCCGCCCCGAGTTGGGACGGCGGGAGCCGTAGCCACTTTAGCAAATGAATCATGCTGATTCTGGGGGCAAGCCGTTAGCGGCACCTCCATGAAGTCACTGGCGGGGGCGGGAGCTCTAGGAACAGGATCAATAGCATGGCCGCCACCCTCGCCACGGTTCCTGTCGTGACCCCAGAAGAGGATCATCGCGCGGGTGGCGCCGATTAGGGCAACTAGTACCCAGATGGCGAGCACCGCGGTGGCGATGATGGCTTCTTGGCGGACGCCGTCTTGCAGCTTGCTGACGACGCTGACGACGACTTGGCTGATTTTGTTGGACGTGTCGGAGCCTGCGTCGGCGAGGAAGCTGTCGGATGGATCGGAGGAATTTGAGATACTGGCTGCGGCGCCGGCGGAGAAGACGCTGGAGGGTAGGAGAGGGAAGTCGACGTGCGCGTTGTCCGAGACCCAGGTCAGGCCCTTTTCGATGCCGGCGATTTTGAGACCGATCAGACACTGGAAGACCTCTGTGATGGGGTCGTACAGGATGGTTCCTTGGAAGGTCTCGTTCAGCACACCCATGGTCTTGTCGACGAAGGCGTTGAGCGTGTTGTTCACTGCGTGAGTACTCGTGTTGACCCAGCCGAAGACGTTGTCGTTGATGTCGTTGTTCATGTTTGTGATGGCCTGGTTGGCCCCATTTGCCCACGCCACGGATGCGTTCTCCAGCGAGGCAACGACTTTGTCTGCAAAAGCGGTCACCTCGCTGCTCAGTTCGGGCACTGTCTTCTGCACGGCGCGCAGGAGAAGCCACTGGCAAAGACACCCGAGGAGGCCTGCGACACCAAGTGCAAGTACGAACAGGGCTGGCATCGTAGTAGCGTAGGCGATGGCCCAACGCACGAGGATCTGGCGACGGCTGTTGCTGAACCGGCTTGCGGCTTTGATTCCCGCGGCTGCTGTGTATGGACGGGAGACAATGTAAACCACGTCCATGGGGTCGTGTGCCTCCTTGCGGACGAGTTGGGATCGTTCCTTCATTGATCGCCAGCGCCGGATCTCTCTCCATGCCATGGGGACGCAGGCCAGCACGGCCGCAATAAGCATGACGATAATGAAGATTTTGCGGGCCAGGACGGCGATGTCGTCGACTCCCTTGAAGAAACTGTTGATTCCATCGTTATCGCCGCAGAAGGTCAATTGTTGCTTTTGGGGGACTGGAAGCACAGTGCGATCAAAGCTGTAGGTTCCCAGGGACTGATTGATCAGGCTGTTGATCTCCTGGAACGGCGTGCGGATAAGACCCTGGACAGCGCTGTCCACCTCGCTGAACGTGGGGATGGAGGTGTTCAGAGTGTTTAGTTTCGTGTCGATCGATTGGGGAAGATGGATGTTCTCGAGCGCATTCACAGAGGTGTTGAGGTTCAATGTAGGAAGATGAGCACCGAGATCGTTGGCGGCCGTGTTCACTAAATTTGCAAAGTCTTCAAGCCCGGTTTCGAAAGTGCTGACTGTGGCGTCAATATCGTGGCCAATGGTCGACAGCGTAGAGTTCAAAAAGTCCAACGCATCTTCTATCAGCGCGATTGCAGCAGACACGGTGCCGTGCACGGCCATCGTGATGAGACAGAGGTAAGTCTGGTACATGAGTTTGACGATAAAGACAATTATTTCTTCGACGCCAGTGATGGTAAGCAGGAGCATAGATTTGAGGCCATTCACGGCTTTATCAAAGCCAGTCGCCGTCAGATCGTTGACACCCTGGGAGAGGTAATGCGGCATCGAAGCCATAGCGCTGCCCATGGATTCCACAGAGGTGCATGAGGATAGCGCTTCGCGTTTAGCCGTGGCCATGTCGTTTTGGAGGCTACCAATGGCTATCAAGACTCTGACCAGCACCAGCAAGAGAAGAATCGTCCAGCGATTGATCCATACTTGCGACAACCGAGCTCGCAGGCCTAGGTAAGGTGTGAGGTCGTCTGGGTGCAATGTGGTGATCCGCTCTCGGTTGGGATCGTGCGCTCCGTATGGTGGCAGAAGGGGAAAGATCGATCGCCGGGATCGCGAGAATATCATTTTGGAAGTTGTTTTATCGAGTGCACCAGGCGTCGAGCGAGGTAGGTGTTGAAAAAGATGTCGTCGGGGACAGATTTGGCCAAACGTTCAGCAGCAGAAGTCGAATCCACGATGAGAGGAGCAAAAAGTCATCAAAAACAGGAAAGGAGCTGGAAGAAAAATTATGTGTCCAAGGAAATCAGCGTGGTCTATTGAGAAACCATAGTGTATATATTAATAGCAGTGAATGAAAGGGATTCAATAAGGACGTGCCGAACAATAGGACCAAGAAAACTGAGAGCGCTCGACAGAGCGATGAAAGAGACAATAAAAGAAAGCAAGAACAAGGCGGAAGGTACCTCGGAGTTTCTTTTATTGGGCACCAGCGCGCCAGTCGTAGACCAGATCGCACCGATCGTCTTATAAAGAAGCTGGTTTGGCCGGGTCGCAACCCCGTGTCGATGAAACGACCACCTCAGGGTGGATCAGGCGGTCCATGTCGAAACAAAGAGGTTGCCAAAATAAAGTCTTCAGGATGAAGATGCTTGGTGGAAGGCACTGTTTCATCTTGCAACACGGCGCGTAAGTGGCTCTGGTTGTAGTGGTGAAGCGCTGTGCGGACCCAAAAAGTGCGCGCGGGCGCTTAGCGGGCATCGTTGCTGGCCAATGGTTGGGAGTCCGCAGACGAAACTCGAACAGCACGCGCTGAGACGGTTGACGACTCTTTGGTCTCAGCTGTTTAGGCAGCAAGGAAGTCTTTGCCCAGAATCCTGTTTCTGTGGCGCTCTTTGTTCCATTTCCCGTTGGCAGTCTGTAGACTGTGGGCAGAGATAGGGTTAAGAGGGACTCAGCAACCCACCTCAATCATGTATCGATGCAGGAGAAATCCACTAACAGCATCTGAATGCTATGAGCGTTATTATTCCCTGTTTCTTTTTTATTAGAAAACAACAAGCTACACTTTATCGTGGCTGATGGCGTTTGGTACCCACGTGACCCGATTCAACACTTGAGCATCTACAGCCTAACTTGACAACATCACTCGACCAAACTGAATGGGAGTGTTTTATTCTATATTCCATATCATTACATCATAGGCTTTGTTCGATTTGTTGTGTACTTCTGTTTCATACTCCAAGTACAGATACAGAAAATTAGAGATGAACTATGGGTAACTTTGAATATATATTTCAAGCCACGGGACATATTATGTACTGCATACTTCCGTCAATGACCATCAATCAAACCTGGCTAATTCAATTTCTTTAGCAAATATAACATTTTGAAGTTCTGATTGTGCACCAGCTTCATTTACGTTTTGCTCGAGTACCAGCTGGTTGTGAACAATAAAGCTTAGCAGAGCTTGTCTGCCTGTGATCCGCTAAACGAGACTATCTAGGCAACTGACGGGCTGTTTGTTTAGGTGGCGCACTTTGATATCTTGCATCCGTTAACCTCATTCACTGTCAAGATTCTCCCTTCACACAATCTTCCGTTCACGCCTGTATTCCCACACATCAGTACATACCTTTGTGAAACAGCCCGGTCCGGGTCGATGGTGAAAGCGGACTGTGAGTATCCCCTAGCAAGAGAGGTACTGCTGCATTTCATGCAGACAGACCACGGCCGACGTCCACTTAGCGTGTTGCAAAATCAACACCGCTCTCAGCCATGGGTACCAGAGAGAGCACCGTTTCCCAGAAGCCGCCCGATAACCTGCACCTTCTACTTGAGGCAGAAGGATACAGCCTGGTTCTTAATACTGAGAAGAGCCTCGTGGAGACTCATGGAGACTCGGCCGAAGATAGCCAGTCTGCCGACTGTGTCTTACGCCTTGAAATTCACGGCATGGACAGCACTCCAGTGCTGCATCTGAAGATTGCAAATTATAAGCCTGCCAAAGACAAGGGCCTGTACGAAGATGGCATGGACCGGACTGCTGGAATAGTCTTCTTCCTCTTCCAGCTCCCTGAGACCTACCCCGGAGGCAGGGCAGAACTGCTTCGCATTGTTCGGGACCTATGTGATGAGACTCCTACTCTCGGGGTCACAAAGATCGTTCCAGGGCGAGCGGCTTTCAAGAAATTTATCAAGCGATCGCGAAAGCACCCCCAAAAGTGGGAAGATCCTGTCTTTGTGAACAGTATAAAAGTCGATTGGAAACGGAAACGCCCGGGCTCCGAAAGACTCTACATCCGTGTTGTGTTCCCAGGAGCGGAGGAGGGAACTAATATTATTGTGCTTGACGAGAGCTCAGAACAGCTAAAAGCCGTCACTTCTGGCGATCTAGTGAGGCCAAAATTTCCAAGTGCACGCTCACCCTGTGAACGAAAGCTAATGTACAGACGATAGCCCAAATTTATTGATGCATTCATCCTTCCCCTTCGCATCTATCTTCGAAGATGCATGTTCAGGAAACGGTATCACGAGGAACTAGCCCGTCTCCAGAAACGAACCCTTGCGATTCACGAAGTAGCTTCACAGGATGGCGAGGACGCAGAGTTGAAGAGCACTGGGTCCACAGACCAGGCCTCTGAATTGGAGGTGACGATGTCAGCGCCGAGACATGGTGACTGCGCTGCCTCCACTACTTCCTATCAAACTGCCCACAGCTTTCTTTCTCCCTCGACAACCACTCCCACTTCTCCTGCTTTCCACACTCCTATTGTGCATTTGCAGACCCCTTCCGTCCTCGATATCTCTGAAGAACATGAGCCAAGCAGCATACTTGAGAACCCTACCTCGACTGGAAACATCCACACATCTCCTTCTCAGGGCAAGAGTCCTCAAGGTAAACAAGACTCACGCCAGCTCAACCTACTGAAGCACCCTTGGCTAACAACCATTACAGATATCGACCACGGCACCTCCATCATGGAAGCCATATCTCACACCCCTGGAAATATCTACAAGAACCACGATATCCATCCTTCTGAAGAGAAACAACAACACGATCATACCAGCATACCAGGTAAGTACAACGCCTCCCCATGCAACGCGTGTATGACAGAGCGATCAGTAATTCGAGAACCAGATCTTCTCGAAGAGAGCAACATCCAAGCTGAGCAGACTGAGACGAGCACAAACATTAAGCCGTTCAAACAGTTCACAGACCTTCGCAAGGAATCGCGGACTGAACCGACTACACAACCAGCAGACAGCAACCTCAAGCTTGAGCAGAGAAACACCAACGACGAGGAAAGCCAGTCGGACACTGAAGTTTCGATCACTACTGCGACACAAGCCGGCGAAGAGCCAGAGTCCAGCATGATGTTTGAAACAAAGCCCCTTTCGAAGAAGGCAAAGATAAAGAAATTGAAGAAGAGTCGTAAGAGGAGATTTCGAGGCAAGAAGCATCGCGCTTCAGACAACTCGCCAGACAATGCTTCGAAGTCTGATACCGAGACAGATGAAGAAAGCGAACACGATGAGGCGGCGGATTCCCCGCGGGCTTCCCAAGTCCAGTTTGAGACCAGCCATCTAGCCCCATTGTCCGAAACATCTCCTGGACCATCATCTGCTATCAAGAAAGGCAAAGGCACGAAGCGCATTTCGAACATTCTTATCCCGGTTCTGCAGAAGTCATCTACTGCAACCGAGGGACCATCGCCGCCATCTGATCCCAAAACTGTCCCACAAGGACAAGATCTGGTCCGTGAGGACCGTGAAACGAGAACGACACCCACATTGACGGCGTCACCAGAAGAAGCCACGCCATCGTCAACCACCACACTACTAGCCACCCGCGGTGATGACGCCCCGACGTGCAGCCCATCCAGGGGCATGGGACTTAGCCAGGACAAACCCAACGCAGCAGGCGGCTACCTGATAATCCAAACGCCGCCGGGGTTTGTCTGGGAGCTGACTTCCGTCAGCTTCCCATGCGCCAAGATAGACTGCCGTCAGGCGTCTAACCTGTGGGATGGCCAGTCGGTGATCTGCCCGAAGTGTGGGCCGTACTCCCTGATCCGCTACTGTGGAAGGGATCACCTTCGAGAGGACGTGTCGCAGCACTGGAACCACTGCGACAAATACTCGTTCCAGCATCCCTGCGTGCCGGGGTCTGTCCCACCGGAAGTTTTGAGCGGATCGCCTCAACTTCCATGCCGCCACCGGTGGGACAGCCCTGAACGACATCGCCAAGCGATGTTGTTTAGCACGGCACGCAGGGAGGACAGCGACTACGTCCTCTTTGCGGAGTGGCCCCTCGCTACCGCCGCCGGAGGTGATTCTAGGGAGTACAGGCGTCGTTGTTCGCCTCAGGCGTTCCTTGCGGTTCGGTGGGCCGATCCCGTGGCGAGAGATCGGTTTCGCCGAGTGCTGGCGATCTGCCTTTTCTCAGCCCTCGAGGTGCAACCCCTCGTTGGCTTCATGTTCCGTCTTGTGCGCGACAACCTCCACCTTCGGGGCCTCTGGTCTGTGGAGGTTGACCACATGCTGCGATCTCAGATTCGTCGCGAGCATGGCGTCAGCCTCCAGCCGCCCATTAAGGGACAGCACCATGCCTCCGAGGCGGAGTGGGTTGGTCTCGACACTCGTTCCCGTCGAGACCCAACCTACGTGAACGACATCCCGCTCTTGGGCAGCTTGGGAGGTGGGTTCCGGCGCCTGTGCGACCTGATGGAGTCCCGGTTTTGGATTCTGCGGGCGAGCCGGACCACCCACCCTTTTGTCCAGAGTGTGGATGCTCGGACGCGTGGAGAGGGTTTCGTGGGGGTCCGGGGAGAGGAGCGCCGGACCTTCCGACGGGGTGAGGGTTGGGATGGTGCCGGGACAGGACCTCTGGAGCTCGAGGCGGAGCCCTAGTGGCCGAGAAATTGGCTGGAGGATTCCTGGAGAGGGCCCCCGGGCCATGGCTTGGGGGGGGGGGGGGGGGGGGCATATCTGCGATGATACTTCCGGGGTTGGGGGAGGCGAGATTGTTTTTTTGTTTTTCTCTTGTTTTGTCTCCCTATGGGGGCCCAGGGAGATGGTGATAATAATAAATCGAGGGCTGAGGGGAGCAATCTTCCAATCTCGTAGATTCCAGTAATGGATAGATCATCTTACCTCGCTATATCCATGAGTGAGCTGACATGATTCGTGTCAAAACCATGTAGGAAGAGGGGTATACTATGACTTCAATTATGTGGAGCTAAGCCACCTGTTTAGAGCTATAGATGTGCCAATCCCGGTACATACAAGGTATACTCTGATTGGCTTCACTGTCATTCTTTGCCGAGTTTTATCTTGGACCCCACGAGGTTTCCCGAGATTCAGCCCCCGTTCCTGAAAGCTCAAGGTATCATCTCAGCCAATGAACCTAAAATCAATCCCGCGCCAAGGGTTTTATACGAGAAGACTAACCCCTTCTTTTACTCAGCCTTTAATTAAAGCAAAGATCTTCCTCGCGGTGTGATTTGACATCGCACTACGGAGGCGTACCTGGTTAAGCTAAAATAAGCACAAGCACAGCCCTGTGAGGCTGGCGAGTGACGATCGCGCCGTATTAGTTAACGATAACTCAAACTGCCAAGAAATTACATCTGTGATTATCACTATGCCATTAGTTAAGCGAGAACTAGCTCCGTTGAGATGCAGCTGCGGTCTCTGTACTATTTCTGTAACAGACAAGTGTCGGACCATCCTAAGATAGAGGTGATAGGGCAGGCGCGAGGATATGCCAGAGCGGCCACTCGTAATGCCAATGGATTAGGAAACCTGGATGGAGAATGGCTACGGAAGAAAAAACCTCAGTAAACTGATTTGGGTATCGCGGTCGTTCGCAAACCATAATACTATATTAGTTAAGATAAATTCAGGAACAGGGCTTGGCATCTGTCTGTCAGGCCCGCTGCACTACTACAGGAGCGGACCTGCCAAGCACGGGACATTACTCCAGGAATAGACCTGCCAAGCACTTTTAAGACGACGCAGCCAATCCGTGAGGGCCAAGGGTTGCTGGGCTATGCGCTCTTCACAGCCGCCAGGGTGCCCTATTCCTGATCACTGTAACCCTAATTGAATTTTCTAGTTCCCGCGAGATGAAGGCCGACACAGAACTCCTTTGACCATAGGGGTCCTTTTCTAGAGTTCTATAAGATGGGCTTTATTCCTGCACCAAAGAAGAAGCGCTCATTCTTTTTAACTTTGAGAGTACTGTTCTCTAGTCCCAAGAATTTCTTCTTGACCCATCTTCTAACAACAACACTTTCCCTACCGACCTGATATTATCACCGGCGTTCGAATCATGCAATACGCAGGGTTGGTGTCTTTGCTAGGTGTGTCTTACCATTCAATTATCCAGATAATTGAGTCTTTTAAATACTTCTAACACCTATCCTCAGCTCTCGGGGCTGTAGCCCTTCCCGGTCACTATGTACCGCGGTCTATTACTCCGGTACAAGCTTTAGAGGTCCCAACCGCCACGACATCGGCGACATCAGCGTCCACACCGGCAATGTCTCAGCTCATGGCTGAAGCAACGAAGCTCTGTGATCCCATGCAGATGAACAGGGACAATTGGAATTACTTCCAGATGGACTACTGGCTTGAGACCCTGTAAGTAACCCGGACCTACGCCGGTGGCTAGGATCTAGAGGATGGTCAAAGACAAGCTAATGCTGCTGTCAGGTCTTATGACTTTCCTATGAACATGATGAATGGCGAGGAAGTTCCGTCCACGGCGGATTTCGTGAAATACCTCGCCATCTTAACTGGTAACATTGGTAACTTCATATGCGAAGTGAACGTCGACTGCAACATCAATGTTCAAAACATGGCCGATTGCGAGACCGGAAATCCCATCCAGCCTCTCATTTACTTCGCTATCAACGCGATGGTGAACTTCTATGACTGGCAGGCTGCAACTCGTGCTGCTCTACAAACACAATGGATTACTTTCACCGGCAAGGCCGATGCAATGGTGCAGGACTTCACGGACCACGATATCGATGAGGTATGAAGCACTCCATCTCTCCGGCTTGTCGCATGACTCCGGGTCCAATCTATGAACAAAAATTCTAATCTCGATATAGGACAGCACCAGTAGCTTCCTCACCATCGTGGGCGCGGTTTTCAGCGCTGTAGCGCCTTTTGTTGCGGAGAACCCGGCGCTTGATTTCATCACTGGTGCTGTCGCTGGCGGAATTGGCGTCGGGACCAGCATTCTGGGTGCCACTCAGCAGGATGCAGCCCAAATGTGGGTAATCCACGACTTCAATATCTCTATTTCTTCGCAAGCTAACATAAATAGTCTCCAACAAGAATTCACGAACATTGCTACTCTCGAGGATGCTATTTACAACATCACTAATATCACGGACCGGGCTATCGAAAGCCTCGCTGTCGGGGTCCTGAACACTGTGCCGGACAACTCAAACTCAGAAAATGGCGCGCAATGGAACTCCTTAGCCAGTAGTGCTCCACAGGTCCTTGCGGGTGGTGCTTTTGCTGAGCCGATGACGTGGGACGAATACGATACAACCGCATCTGACTTCTTCAGCAAAATTGCGGTCTACGCTATAAATCAGTGCTGGCAAATGGAATCGGTTTTCATCGCTAAAGCTAGCGTCGCGACAGGCGATGTGATGCCTAAAGATATGATACTGGATGCGTTGGGCTCAACTAGTCGCGTTTGTGACCCGGCTGGTGGTGATCTTTGCTATTTCTTCGTCGTGGCCCAAGATACCTCTCACACCGATTTCCGGGATGATTGGTTACAAGCCAAGGGTGTGGACAAAACCAGCAACTATGGTGTTGACGCCTGGACGTTTTGCCAGGCTGCTGAGTGGTATCAGGCCAAGTACGGCTCTTACCTGATGGAGCCTGTGGACGCCAATGACTTTTTGTCCGACTTCCAAAACAGCGATGACCAACCCCCTGGCGGCCTCTATGTCAACCTGCCTGTCGTTGTCTATGACAATGCTCCCCAGACTACTGTAAATACATTTGGAGAGTCGTGGGGCGTCGAGGCCATGTTCCTCGACAATCTCTCCACCTACGTCGGGCAGCTCAATGGCTGGCCTTATGACAGCCATATGGGACCCGCGGATACATAGCCCATTCTGTACTTGTTAATAATAGGAAATCTAATCTTAGTTACTTTCTTTAGATCGAATGCTTCAGTTGAAGAATATGTTCCTTGGCTTTCTAGAGCCCTTCATCGCCCCGTGAGTAGTAATGGAAAACCGATAGTTATTCGCAATCGATCAACATAACAGAAATAAATGGTTATCAGTTTTCTCTCCGAGCCACCACCGAGTAAAATCCAAGAACGCCGATAAAGCACAGAACTAGCGACCCAGGACCCTATACTCTCGTAGCGATCCCCCTCGCCTCGCATGGGCTGCCCCCTATGGCCCAACCCGGTTCTCTTCGCCAATTAATGAATTATGGTGGAAGTTTTGTTCGAGGCGAGGTTCCATTGCCATCGTTACCGAAAAGTACACGGGATATGGGCTTTTGGCTCTAGGGACCCAGGCAATCTTCCAATCTCGTAAATTCCAGTACTAAGTAGATCATCTTACCTCGCTATATCCACAAGTGAGTTAACATGATTCGTATCAAACCCTTCTATATTCTTCAACCGCCTAGTCTAATGGCTCATATAAGCCGGCACATAATTACGAGACGCCCCCGTTTTCACTGAATATACTTCTTCAGGCCCCTCAGCCTCTCCTTGGCCGTCTCGAGCACATCGTCGTTCTTGCAGACCGCAAAGCGCAGATAGTCCTCGGCAATGTGCGAGTTGGCATCGGTGTAGAACTCCGTGGGCGGGATGGCGGCCACACCAACCTCCTGAATCAGGAACCAACAGAGTTTGAAGTCTCGGGGCCGGTTGGCCACATGCGGTGGGAACGGATAGTCGGCCGGCAGCTTGACTGCGGCCATGTTGGCGAGAACGAAGTAGCCACCTTCAGGGTCGGAGTACTGTACGACCATTAGTTGATGCCAGTGGTTATCAATCGGGAAAAAGACATACCGGAATGCCAAGCTCATCAAATACTTTACAGAAACGTTTCATCTTCTGCTGCATATCATTCCGGCTTTCATCCCAGAATCCCTCCTTGTCGGCCTGCTCGAATGCGACGGCGGCTGCTTCTTGCAGGGGAGACACACTGCTATAGCAGATGCGGGTGTGGGCACCGGCAACGTACTTGATGAGATGCTCAGGACCAATGAGGTACCCAACTCGCCAGCCAGTGGCGTAGAAAGCCTTGCCGGCGGAACCCACGGTGAGCGTACGCTCGTACAATTCCGGTGACAGGGTGGCGATTCTGGTAAACGGCACATAGAAAAGGCGATCGTACACTTCATCAGACAGAATGATCAGATTGTGCTTCACGCACAGATCTCCAATACGTTGGAGCTCCTCGCGTGAGAAGACCTTGCCCACGGGATTGTGGCTGTGAGAGATGTTAGTTGCCTGTCCGAGAGAATGAGAGCATCGATGCTTACGGAGAGTTTAACACCTATTATGGTTAGCCATCAAACGCAGGATCCGTTGAGCTGGTTTTACTTACAATCATTTTTGTCTTGGAGTTGATAGTTTTCTCCAACTCGTCAAAATCAATAGTCCACTCTGAAGCAGGAGAGGTCCTTGTGGCACCGTCCTTGGGTGGGTGAAGGGGGACATAACGGATTGTGCCACCAGGCATCTCGATATTGCTGATGTATCTTTTCTGAGGTTAGATGACGGCGTACCTTCTTGGGCTTTTGACTACTCACTGGTCAAAGAACGGTTCGAAGATAATGACTTCATCACCGGGTTCAATGAAACCCATGAATGCGCTCAGCATACCTGGTAATTGGGGATATGGTTAGTATACACATTTGTACGATGTGTGTCCAGTCTCACCCTCATTCGCGCCCGTGGTGATGGAGACCTCTGTCTCCGGATTCAAGGTCCTGCCGAAGAAAGGCGAGTATGCATCCGCAATGGCCTTCTTGAGACGAGGACGGCCCTATTCAGTGTGAGAACTCTGCCGAATGGCCAATAGCCTCGGGCGATCTCTACCTTTGTCGGGGAATACTGGTTGCATTCCACCCGGTCCAGGGCATCCTTGGCCGCGTCAATAGCGAACTTGGGAGGATTGTAACCACTGTTTCAGCCTTCTGGTCAGTCTCCCACAACTTTATTTTCATGTATCGGCCACACCCACAAGAATCCTTGGCCCATATTCACAATCGGCTGAACGGGCGAGGCGGCCGCGGCTTCGTTCACGATGGACCTAGTGCTCTGGTCAGAATTTCACCGACTTTCTCCGTCAATTGAGCTGTAATACACACCAGACATCTTGTCGCTGTCCGGCCACTCTCTTTGCCGGCTTAAAAGGGTCGGGTCGCACAGCTGTTGCGGACATTGCTCTTGCGCCGAATCCGGGGAGGCGGGGTAAGGCCGGGCTGAAGGAGATGGGGATCGAGGCTGCGCGGTGGGCAGTAGTCGATTTAAAGACAGAGACGAGTCGAGTGTTGCGACCCAGAATCATGAGTATATGGGAGGGAGGGAGGGAGAGAGAGACAAAGAAAGAGAGGTGAGGTGGGAGTCGGAAGAGAATCGGAACGAACTGCGTTCATTAATGGCGTGCTCGGAGAGAGTCACGGGCACCACCAACTAACTTGTGTACGACGGAGGCAATTGGAATAATCACTCTTCCACTAGCTACGTACTTGGATTCCCTTTTTCCGACGACTCACACTCCCCAGATTGTCACTGCCATTCATTCAGGCATCAAGGCAGAAACGTTACCTAATCGGTATCTACAGCGCGTCGCGCGCGTCAGTCAATCGACAATCAGTTGATGAACCACGAGAACCCTCATCCACAGTCATGGTCTCCTGTCCCATCTGTGCGAATTCGGTGCCGCAGCTGAAGATCAACGACCACATTGACTCCGACTGCCAGAAGTTCATCGAAGACCCGGCCTCGTCCCCGACTGACCAGCCCGGTTCCCAAAAGCAAGTGGCTAGCATTTTCCAGCCGCCGTCCGCACGCAAAGCCTCGTCTCAGCCTAGCGTGACCAAAGAATCACCGTCACGCCCCCATGCATCAACCCCGCGCTTGAATGGCAAGAGATCCTTTGTGCAGGAACCGGATACGCCGCAAGACCGAGATGGATCAAGCCAACCGAATGGCGCATCCGCAGAGCCGCCGGCGAAACGCGCCAAAGTCAGTGCCTTTCAGAGAGCCGCTCCACTAGCAGAGCGTATGCGACCTAAGACGTTGGATGAGGTTTGCGGTCAGGAGCTGGTTGGTTCGAACGGAGTGCTTCGCGGACTTATCGAGCAGGACAGAGTTCCGAGCATGATACTGTGGGGTAGTGCGGGCACAGGAAAGACGACCATTGCACGAGTCATCGCATCGATGGTCGGCAGCCGGTTTGTGGAAATCAACAGCACAAGTTCTGGTGTTGCGGAATGCAAGAAGATCTTCTCCGAGGCTCGGAGTGAACTCGGTCTAACCGGCAGAAAGACGATCATTTTCTGTGATGAGATTCATCGGTTTTCCAAATCCCAACAGGATGTCTTTCTGGGACCGGTCGAGAGTGGACAGGTCACGCTCATTGGTGCCACAACCGAGAATCCCTCGTTCAAGGTCCAGAATGCTCTTCTCTCACGCTGCCGGACCTTCACCCTGGCCAAGCTCACGGATGAAGATGTCACTGCTATTCTCAATCGCGCACTGAGGGTAGAAGGCCCAAACTACTCGCCCTCGGCACTGGTCGACGATGAACTGGTGCAGTATCTCGCTAAATTTGCCGACGGTGACGCCCGAACCTCTCTCAATCTCCTCGAGCTGGCCATGGACCTGTCCAAACGCCGAGATATGACCAAGGAGGAGTTGAAACGATCTCTAACCAAAACTCTCGTTTATGACCGCGCCGGTGATCAACATTATGACACCATTTCAGCTTTCCACAAGTCTATCCGCGGGAGTAACCCGGATGCAGCGTTGTATTACCTTGCTCGCATGATTCAATCCGGGGAGGATCCGCTGTACATCGCCCGGCGGCTGATCGTTGTTGCGTCGGAGGACATTGGGCTTGCCGATAACACCATGCTCACTCTGGCCATCTCCACTCATTCTGCTGTTGAGAAAATCGGCCTTCCCGAGGCGCGAATCAATCTAGCGCATGCCACTGTTGCGATGGCCATGTCGAAGAAAAGCACACGATCATATCGGGCTTTGAACAATGCATTTGCGGCACTGAACGAGCCAGGTGTGGCGGGACTGCCGATTCCCATTCACCTGCGGAATGCGCCCACGAAGCTCATGAAGGAGCTTGGGTACGGCAAGGAGTATAAATATAATCCGAACTATGAGAATGGAGAGGTGGTGCAGGAATATCTACCCGACCAGCTCCAGGACCGGACGTTCTTGGAGGATCTCGACCTGGGGACAATGCGAGACCCTGATCTGAGCAGGCTCTGAGCTACACAGTCCATTTCTATACCTGACAGAGGGAGTCGACAAAGGTGGGATTGGCGGGTATACCAACAGCGGATGCGCGGCTCCACCATCATCACACATTACGAAACACACATTCGACTGCGCTTACCGGACAAAAGTCTTATTCTTGCCGGTACTTCTCCCAACAGGGACCGGGGTCGAAACATGGTCAATGCGAAGAATCGCGGAAAGGTATATGAAGTAACGGCCACTTTGATCTGCTTATACACAGCCGAGTCCTAAGAGGGAAAGCACTATGCCGGATTGGGCGACGGCGAGGAAGTGAGGAAGGGAAGTCGCGATGACATCGACAGTCGTCGTACTTGACAGGATTGACAGGATGACATTTGGTTTCCTTCATCCGCTTGATTTTTTTGTTCATCCTCTGACCGCAACCTCTTCTATCACTGGAGGGTTGTCAGCGGCCCATGGTCCCAAATTTGACCGTCCGCGACTAACCTGAAGTCAACCTGGGCTCTCCAACCGTCGTATATGATCTGAATTCGCTTCTTGACTGTTGCGGTTTGCTGGGAACACCAGATCGCTGGACGACATCGGTGATTTCCGAGGCCTTTGACTCTCCACAACATATCCACATTTTATATCTCCAAATCTCAAGTACCATGGCCCATGAATATATAATTCCAGGTGACTTGTCTGGTCCTCGGTACGACTTGTTCGCGCTGTCCCTCGAACCGGCCCCGGTCCAGTCGGACAGTTCGGTGTACTCGGTAAGTTCGTTCCGCTTGATCTTCATGCTCATGACGGTGTAGCGGTTCTGGCTGTTCTGAGGAATAAAGCTGATCCCTTATTTGCTCTGTAGGCTACTGTGCCTTCACCAACACAGATGACAACCAGTGGGCACATGCAACAAGTTCTGGAGGACCCTTCATCAAGCCTGTCACTAGGACCTGTATCCGAAGACCCAAACGAGTCCCCCATTTATATTGAACCTACGCACAATGAAACTGCCCCTTTCCAAGGATTCCCTTATTACCCTGAACCTAGCCTGGCCGGTCTGGTTCAGGGTGATCCCTTGCAAATGTATGGAGCGTCCGAACCGCAACAAGGCACTATCTCTCGTGATAGCCAGACTTCACCAAGTCTAGCAAGCCTGGATGCACCGACAATTCAAGGCATGGCGGCCTCTCTGATGACGCTATGTTCGCCCAGACTAGCAGTATCTATGCCCGATCCCATACACCGACCGTATACGTGGCCCATGAGCTCCCAAGATTCTTGGAACTGCACCGTCGCCGATTACGACTATGCCCAACATGCGTTCAGGAGTAGTACAGGAGGAGTGCAGGAGCCCCTCCCTCCCGCCGGTTCTAGTTTGCATATCATCATCGAGGACCCGCGAGAGAACCCGCGCGGCTATCGTGAAAGGCGGATCCGATCCAAGGTTGATGTAGAGAAGCAGAAAGAGAACACTCGTTTGCTCAAAATGTTTGGTGGTGCCTGTCTTTGGTGTTACCGGAGTAAGAAGAGATGCGAGCCTGCCAATACCTGTCGCTCGTGCGCGTCGAACCGGCGGAAGTGTATCCGGGAGTCTTCGCAGCTGTCCCTGTTTGGTCCTACCGTGGAGCTTTCTGCGAACGATGGTCTCGCCGCTTTCTTGTTAAGCCCGCCTTCCCGTGAAGCGCTCACCACGCTGCGGGTGCTGAGCAACAAAATCCTCAAGCGAGAGCCAGGACTGCGGGTGGTGATGAACCTCCGCCAAACCGGTGATGGGCATATTCAAACGTGGGCGATCGACCTGCGCGACGCCCAGACAGCTGTCTCCAGTGTGTGGGGGCACCCCGTTGCTGCATTTATTGCTGAAGCAAACAAGTATGTTTGGTGCACTGAGCTGGTCAAGTTCGAAAAAGCCTACCATTTGCACCCGCTCGTGCAATCCGCCATCGCCATGGCGAGGATGTTCATGACCCTTCGCTGTCTGGGGCAAACCAATATCCATGTCAGCCGGTTTGATGTTGACATTGCACGACTGACTCTGTTTTATGTACTGGTTGTCTGTTCTCGGGACCTAGCAGAGAAGTCCGAGCGCTTCGCCGGGATTCTCTGCGAGGCATTGCGTCGAAAGGACCTGCATTATGGCTTTAACAATGGAAACCATGAAGAGGTAAACCCCGTGAGCCCGATCTGGGCCGCCACCGCGCTCTACTATCGGGTTGTCACTGGGCTGCTGGACCTTCACACCTGCCTCTCTATCGCACCGATCTTCAATTCCTTCTCCTCGCACCTAGAGGGTGTTCACAGTAGCCTGTGGAGCATTCTGAAATGGGTTTCGCCCTCCCAAGAACCCTGCGGCAAGGGCTTTTTGACTGCTGCGCTCAACAATGAGATTCCCGTCCTCCCGTCTCGCGAATACTTCGACCTCGCTCTCTGGCTGGGACCTTCCAGCCTCGAGCCGTTCGAGCCCGTGGTGTTCAGACGATATGCAGATCCTTTCTCGGAGACATCCCATGCCATGGAATCCTTCCTGGAAGCAGCGTTCACCTGTCCCCCAGTTCACCCCCAGCCCAGTCCCGATAACAGGGCATCTCCACGTGCAGCAAAGCCCACGGAGACAAACATGCCCGACGATGCTTCGACGAACAAACGCCTGAGGATGATCTCGCCGGTGCGAAGCGAAGATTTCGATCCGATGAACCCAGACTCTTGGCCTAGCCATGACGAGTCGATGGCCCTGATTGACGAGTTCTTCGGTGCCATCACCCCGAAGCCGGGAACGAGCAGCGCGGACGATTCCAACGAAAACGGTGTTTAGATGAGATCAAAGAGCAGCATAAATCCGGTCCGAAGATTTGGAGGAGGACAGTATTGCTTCTTGTTGGTTGTTATTTTTACCTTTTCCTAACTCACTGACTGTCTTTCCGAGCTGTGATTTATTGATTACCCGCGTGTACCATAACGATTGAACAGGCGATGACCAAAGAGGGTCTGTAGAGGCGTCACGGATTATTGGCTGGACTGTGTCTGTGGCTGTACAATTACGAATATCCAATAGCTCATTATTACCTACATAGGTCTGACCTACTACCATTAATCTTACTATCCTAATCTTATCCAGCTGCATGTAGTTTTATGGTAAGCGTTAGGTACAAGTGGATCCATTCCATCCGCGTCGCGTCAAGAATCTCCCTCTCCACCGCCAACACCAACCTTCCCAATCCCACCACCACTAACCATGGCCTCCTCATCCGGCGGCCCACCCTTCGCCTCGCGCTCCTATACTGGCTCAAAACTACCCGATCGCTCTATCCCGTCCAATGCCATGCCCTTCAGCGCCTCTTCGTTCTCGCGACACCGCGGCGGCCTAGGCGCCACGGCGCCCGCTGATTTCGGGGCTGACCCTTCCAAGCAGCCCGCGCAGCAGGGTGGCAATGTTGTTGCTGGTGGCACGCCCGGCTCGGCTGTGCAGCTTCAGGCGCAGAGCCATGGTGCGCATGGGCAACAAGATGCTAACCCGTTGAATCGGTTGACAGAGGAGCAGAGGGAGGAGATTAATGAGGCTGTGAGTGATGCATCTCCCTGATACACAATGCACGGGGAAACAGAGAAAGCTAATACAACCCCCACACTACTACAGTTCACACTCTTCGACCTCGACCGCGACCGCCACCTGGACTACCACGAATTACGCGTCGCCTTCCGCGCACTAGGCTTCACCCTCTCGAAACAAGAGCTGATCTCCCTCCTAACAACATACGGGGTGCCTCGTCCCCAAGTGCAGCAACAAGCCCAGAACCCAAACTCAGCCCAAAACCAGAACCAACAACAGGCACAAAATCAAAACCAAAACTCATCGGCCAAAGGCTCAAACCCCCAACACCCCTCCAACCTCCTCATGCCCCTATCCTCGTTCCAAGCAGTCACAGCGCTCAAGATCCTCGAACGCGATCCGCGCGACGAGATCCTGCGCGCGTTCGAGCTCTTCGACGATGGCCAGAAGGGGTTTATTGACCTTGAGGATCTGAGGCGTGTTGCGCGTGAGTTGGGCGAGACGGGCCTTGAGGAGGAGGAGCTGCGGGCTATGATTGAGGAGTTTGATCTGGAGGGTGTGGGTGGTGTTACGAGGGAGGCTTTTGTGGGGATTTGTTGGCAATGATAGTATCACATGGCTTGTTGTTGCTGTTACTAGGACGGACGGGTTTAGGGAGAGTGGGTTTATATCGTACTATTGGGACCGTGTCGAGGTCCGAGAGAAGTGTTATGGTTGACTTTGTTGCTTGGATGCATGGATTTCTTGGATGGGTGTTGGGTCTTTTTATTTGATTCTATTCTTGTGAGTCTGTCTGTGTTGCTTTCGGGAGTTCGTCTCGTCTTGTCTCTTGCCTTGATCTTGGTCTTGCGAGGTGCCAAAGCAGGGATTGTGCCAATGGATATATGCTACTCTTGTCCTGTGTTTTTGATTCTACTTTTCCTGTCGTTTTCTTCCGCAGTGAGATATTCTTTTAAGATGGAGAGAAAGCCTGCTCTGTGGTAATAACGAGTACAAGACCCAATCTTCGAACTTCAGATGCAATGTATGTATTTGATATGAAACTGGCCTAGCCTGACTCAACTCTCTTCTTCTCCATTCCGGTAAAGAAGCCGGACAGAAAATAAACAAGCCATAGGGTAATCAAAAAGCCTACAGCCCAAAACGAAAACAGTGAAAAAAATGATATATCGCGCCGACCAGTATCCCAACCCCGAGTCCCGAGTGCAGTGACAAACAGAATAATAAACAAATCATCACAATCACGAATAATGCACCGGTGGTGGACCGCGCGGCACATAGGGGTATGGCGGGGGCACGTTCTGGTATCCGGCATTAGGATAGGTGTCCCACTGGGACATCTGAGATTCCATCTGGGGGGATGGGACGATGGTCGTGGAGCGCGAGCAGGGTAGCGACCACCGGACGGAGCATAGGAACCCGTTGGCGGGGGAGCACGATTACGCATATTCTTGCGAGCGCGCGCGGCTCTGCAGCGCGAAATGATGCACGAGATGATAGCCAGTAGGATCAGGCCGCCAACGCCGCAGCAGATCCCAATAACCAGGCTCTTGTGGTCGTTGATCCACCCCAGCGCCGAGGAGCCCTCGCACTGCCCGTTGCTGCAGCGGCCGCCGGAGTCGCACGGCGTGCCGTCGAGGTAGTTCTGGTTCAGCGACATACACGTGCTGTAGCCGTACTCTGCAGCGATTTCGGGTGCGCCGCAGACGAGCTGGCAGCTGGGGGTGTCGGTGTTGTCGCAAGCCCAGGTGTCGTTGCTGTTTAGCATGCTGCCTAACACGGAGCGGCACTGGTAGTCCCGGCTGGTGCACTGGCCGCTGGCGCACTGGAGTCCAGCGCCCGAGGAGCCGCAGTCCGTGCCGTCTTTCTTGAATACGTCGTCTGGGCAGGCACCTGTGGTGCCCGTGCAGTATTCGGCGATGTCGCATTGGCCGGTGCTGGGGCGGCAAACTGTGCTAGCGGGGGTGAACTGGCAACTCGTGCAGCAGCTGTCGTTGGAATCGTCGCAGACGGCGCCGTTCTTGAACTTGCACGTCGTAGCGTCGCAGCAGGGGTCGTCGCCGCAGTTCTCCTCGCCGCCGCAATCGCATTCCTCGCCAGCCTCGACGATACCGTTGCCGCACACGCTGCCCGTGATGGTGACGATGCCACGGTTGTTGGTCAGACAGGAGGACTTCACGCTGCTGGTGCCAATGGCCGAGCAGACGTTACCGATGGTGCATTCGGAAAATGCCGAGACACCGGGTGACGCCGATGGGTTCATGATGTACTGGCCGCCGGCGTTGCAGGTCGTGGTGCTCAGCGGACAGCACTCATTTTTGGACTCGTACCCGGCGGCACAGGTCTGGGTATCGCAGTCATGGACCGCGCCAAAGGTGTGTCCTGTCTCATGGGCGAAGATCTGCCAGCTAGACCCGGCAGTTTTCACCACTACATTGGCGCCCGAGACCGACTGGCCGCCATCGCTGACAAGCTGATCGTTGCATAGCTGGCCCATCCATGAGACGCCGACTTCGTCCTGGGTTTGGCAGTCGGTCATGAGAGTCCAGTAGGCGTTGCCATCCTTATTTTCTGACCGCCACTTGGAGAATTCGTTCAAACGCCAAGTGATATTGCCGCTCTGACAGTCCATATTCCACGGGGTGGCCTCGGCGGCTGTCGTGGGGCAGTTAAAGGAGTTGATGGTGAGATTCTTCAGCGCGAGTGAGACGTTGAAGGAGTCTTCATAGACGTTGGATGCCGTGTTCACCGTACTGATGATCCAATCCCTCGCTGCATCTTTGGCAGTTGTTGTCGTGTTGCCACTGAACGTTTGGGTAAATTTACAGTCGGTGGCCACACCGATCAGAGCAACCTTCTTCGTCTTGGGGCATCCCGCCGTATTGCCAATGCTCGACTTCAAGTTCACATTGCCAGTGTTCCCCGATACGCCGCCAATATCCGATTGTCGCTTGCTCAGGCCGAACAGGGAATTCAACGAGGTGACGCCAAACCGGCCATTGCCCGCCTGGTCAAGCCCTCCGCGGAAAATGGACTTTTTGAGGTCTGCATTGAAGTCCAGCTCGTGTGCCTTACAGCTTTCCTCGGAAGAGGCCAAAGACCGTTTGAGTTCCTGATGCGTGGCCTTGATCATGTCCGAGTCACGGAAGACCACCATATACTCGCCCTCCCGATGCTCGATATCCGCATCGATCGGGCGCTTCTTCTGTAGATACGTCGAACTCAGCTCGATGTGGTGTTTGTTGTGTCCGACACTAAAGGCCCCATCAAACAACGGGTCTGCGCCATCCCTTCGCACCGTGATCCTGGCCCATCCAACGGGATTCCACCTTCCTTTGCCCGACCCTTCCAGGGCGCGGCCCATAAACACCTTGAATTCATGCCGCTGCAGCGGCTCCCCATGTTCTATACTGCCATCAGGGTTGAGGTACTGTACGTAGGCATCCTCCGCGATGATCTCGTGGTTCGGCTCGAGTTCCAGCTTGATCCGCTGTGCGCCGTCGTGCAGGTCAAAGGTGAGATCGAATTCGGAGAAGTAGTCGATGTAATGGGAGGAGGTGCCGATCACTGGATTCTCGATGGGTGCGACATGGCGAATGGCCTCGAAGGCCTTGGAGTGTGCTGCCAGAGGGTGTCAGTCAGCGTAAGCGCCGGGGGGCGGGGGAGGTTGGGCGTTACCGTCAGCCTGTGTCCAAAAAAGGGAGGCTACGCTGGCGAGAGGCAGCAGTCTCTCCAGAAGCCTCATGGCCAAAAAAGAAGGTCAGTCAGTGTCGACCCCGAGGGGTTTGTTGACGGTGTTAACGAAGGGACTCTCTCTCCAGGTGACAACGTTTAGGGTGCGACCGAGACCATTGGAGGAAAGGGTAGTCTAGGGTGTAGGGGGCCACTCGTGATTAACACAAGGGCGGAAGGAGAGTGAGAGCGAGCGCGAGAGCGAGAAGGGGATTAATCAAGCGAGGGATATTCGAAAAAAGACTAAGGGAAAGAGAGAAGGAGAGACAGAGAGGGTGAGAGTGAGAGAGTGAGAGTGATGTGACAGCCAACATGCCAAGGTCGCAAGATTCCTTAGTATCCGCCACACTCCGAGGCTTGTTTCTATATTTGTCCGGTGCCTGGTGGCGACTATCTACATTAATCTACACTCGAATGGTACATCTCGTGTGCCTGCCATGCAAAATAGGGAATCCGGGCCTCACATCGTGGACACATTTTCCCGGGCAAAGGCTCGTCTGTCTCATCCCAGGTGTCTAGAATGTCATTTGCGGCGCCCCGTGGATCCACCGGTGGAGTACTAGATCTGGGAACAGCACGACTCTCCTGCTGCCGAAACATCTTTCCAATGTCGCGTCCGCTACTTTGTTTCTGGTCCCCGGCACTTTCCACTAAATTAGTCACGGCGATGTTCATGAGGCTGAGAGCCCAGCCAGCCTTGTCCGGGTGAAGCTTTCGGAACACCGGCAGCACAGCCTCCTGCACCAGTCGCTCAGCCAAGGCATCAATGTTTTCGTCCAGCGCAAAGACGAATGGTGGGAGCGGTGCCGAACGCGAGATACGGTTGGCGTTATAGGTGCGCCCGATATCACTGTCTGGCGGAAGGCGAGGCCTCGTGGAAAGTCGCAGGGTGCGAGGATGGGCGAGCCACCGTCCTTGCGGAGTCGTGGGATCGGTTTTGTCGAGTAGATCTGTCCTCATCCGTCGGATGAGACTCTTTGCTAGGACTATTAACTCTTGCCGCACGTTGTCCAAGCTGTCGAGTCGACCGTACGAATCCTCGATGCTAATCTGGGTCGGCAGATCGCGGGCTTCGAGGACTTCGGAACTGTCGACTCCATGAAGGATGTTCCACATGCGCATCCCAATGCCTTTGGGGGCACCCGGCCCCCCGAGGATCTTTTCCAGCGACGCCGGGCCCATGCCGGGGAACAGGCGCACATCCCTCACGGTGACCTTGTCGTTCGTTGCATCATCGCCCGCGACATGATCCTTCAACTTCTGCGCCAATCGCGAGCCAATCCCAGGAATCTTGCGGATCTCATGCGCATCTAGAAACCGAATGATGTTGCTCTGCGAGTCATTCTCGGTGGCCACGTAAGGCGGTAAAAGCGTCGTCTGGCTGTTCGGCTTGTGGAGATTGCCCACCAGCTTAGCCAACAATTTCGACGTCGATATCCCTCCCGTAGCGGTGTAGCCTTTCTCATGTTCTAGCTGAGCTCGGAGATACCCAGCTAAATGGGAGGCAACCCGCAGCCTCACCTCCAATGACGACAGGTCCAATGAGTGTGCGCTTTCAAGGCCCCCAAGGCGCGGTGGATCCGTTTGGCCCTCAAATCGGGCGGCATCGTAAGCAAAGCCCACTGTCGGGTCTGTGCGATCCAGATGGAAGAAGGAAGTTGAGAGACCATAAGGATTCAGAACCCCGATGTTGTAATCGATCATCTCCGTCACATCGAGGGAGAGCTAGCCAAACCGGTCATGAGAGGCATATACTACGAAGTACATAGTTACATACCTCATCAAAGCCCAATCTCTCGACCCTGCCGCCCCAGACAAAGCCCTTGACAAAGAGGTACAATTCCTTCGAGGCATTGCGGAATTTCGTCAGGTCTTCGCCGAGCACTATGACCACATCGGGACAGATCCGCTTTGCGTCGCGGATCAGCTGCAGCTTATGCAACCCTCGTTGGCGCGCTTCGTAGTTGCACGTCACGACGATCTGCTTCTGCTGCACGGCGAGGGGTAGAGTTTTGAGGATCGGCTGCTCGACCTCGAAGACGGAGGCGTAGAAACAGTCGTAATCCTGGATGATCAGCGGAGGTGTCGCGTGGTGGGCGGGGGAGAGGTGGCATTTACCAAATGCAGGACTATTCGGCTGTCGTTGCGCACGGGATATGATGCCATGAGACAACGTGGGCTGGTGTCTCATGCGCCGATGACGCGGATGGCTGGTGGCCATGATCGACCGCAAAGAGGAAGACTACAGCGTGTCACGTGAGGCGATATATTCTCCGAGGGAAGACCAAGAGACGATTCTATTAGGCATCGATTTGTGCTATATATGATATGGACTGTTCCAAGATCTAGACTTGTCCATACGCTGCCGGTATCTTTTCAGTCGCAGTCTGCGTTTCGGGGAGATGATTACTAAATATAGATACCGTAGCATGCGGTGAGCTCGTGAATGTCAAATGGTAGTGGCCTTCAGCAGTCCACTGTGGCAACCTAGAGGAAATAATTTCAGGGTAGACGTGCGCTTCTATACTCCGTAGATGCCCCCTATGTCACTAGTCTTGCGCCCATCAGTTCTAGTGCTCGCTCGTCGGTGCTCCAGCCTAACTTGGCTGCTTCTAAATATAGAAGTGGATCTATTTTCGGTCTAGAGCCAACTAATACACCCTCGATCGACTGATCCCCACGGGTGTTACACTCTGGCCTTTGAACTGCGAGTTAATAACTAGAGATCGATAGGCCATCCTTATGAAGTTACATACTACTACGCACCGATGATATTATTGCACAATGCACCCCTGTCCGTGACTTGGTCGCCACAAACGCCTCTTTTTTTCTTTTGGTCTTCTACTTTCTATTCTTAGTCCCAACCAACCAACCCCCGCCATTGATTGATTGACTCGGAAGCGCCGACCTTATTCATCCCCTTCTTTTGTCCGGCTGACGGCACGGAGCAAATCCTTTCTTGTTCCTTTTCTTTGATCTTTCTTTAGTCTATGGGGGGCGGCCTCAATAATAATGACATGACACCTCCGTCGCATCCTCTCTATTCGTCGTCTGCCTCCACGCCCTCACACTCTCACTCTCACTCTCACTCACTCACTCACTCACTCTCACTCTCACTCTCACTCACCTCTCACTCTCACTCTCACTCTCACTCACTCTCACTCTCACTCTCACTCTCACTCTCACTCTCACTCTCACCCACCTACACTATCCTTAATCACTACTACCACTGCCACCACAAGCACTTCAGCAACCATGGCCTGCAGTCTCTCAGCCCCGCCAAAACCAACAGCCATCGCATCACGGCCGAAACTCTCTCTCCAAACATCCTCCCTGCCACGCACCTTCGGCAGCTCCTCCACAGGCCTCTCATTCTCCTTCGCCGCGGGGTCCAGTGCATCCCCCACTGTCCGCAATACATTCCGAAATGCCTACGATGTAGCTACTCCATCGTCAGCAACGGCTTCTCCCTCCAGAACAGTACCGACACCAACAACAATACAGAGTTCTGGACTGGGACCACGATTCAGCACCTCGAAACCACCCTCTCCATATGTCACCACCAACAACAGCAATAACAACACTAATAACAACAATAATAACAACCCCTTCACCTATAATTACCGCAGTCCCTATCCATACCAACAACCACTGGGTGTGCGAAGCATCCTGCGAAATTCACCGCTCGAGCCCACGGCGCACCGACGCTCAGGGTCTATCTCTGCGACGAGCGTAAATGGCGCTGCTGGTGGCGCCGGTACGCGGCGGGTATTCTTCCCTGCCAAGAAGCAGGTTAGCTATCGGTATCCGCTGGAAGAGATTATCCGCACAGAGCGATATACGGTGTCGCATTTTGACCTTGTACTTCAGGAGGAGGAGAAAGAAGAACAAGAGGAGGGGCATGAACAACGACAGAAGCAAGGGCATGCCAAGCCAGAAACCGAGCACCCAACACCTGAACAGGAAGATGACGACTCGGATTATTCCACATTGTCACTATCAGAAACCAGCGGGTCAAGCGAGGAATCCAGCCCTGACGACGGACAACACCACACTTCATCTTCACTGTCCAAGACGGAGCGCAAGAAACGGCGTACAATGCGCTTGGAACGCCAGGTCCGGGCCGTTGCGCTGCTGGATGGTCTCCAGGCGGATGATGCTTACGCTGCCTCTACGCCACAGACACCTCGCCAACGACGGGTGAAGCGGCGGCGCGAGTGGAAGTGGACGTTGGGATCGGCAAATCCAAATAACCCACAAAGTGCTCAGAATAATGTTGTTTCTTCATTGGAGGTGGCACAGCAGAAGTACACACCGGTGACTACTGTCTTGCCATTTGATTTTGACCCGGCTGTCTCCAAGGGCCTTCTCGAGCCCACGGAGTTAGAAACGCGGTGTTGATGACGCTTCTTTTACATCTTATGAATCATGTTCCATGTCATATAGAAGGCGCGGGTTTGCATTTTTGTACATATTTACTACTTACTCTCTGGTCTGTTGATGATACCTGTCCTGTTTGTCATCACGATCATAATAATTACATACATTCCCATTTGCAGATCATACTCGGTCCATCCGGTTGTTTAAATGCACTTATTTCTTAAAAGTCGCAGCCCGGATGGATCTCTCACACTGCTGGCCGGCCTTGAAAGAGGGCTCCAACTTATCTATCTACGAGCTGGAAACTACAGATGTTGAAACTTCACAAAGCCCGTTTCTCTGTCAATGATATAACAGCATCCGTCGCTCCTTTGTCTTCTTATCAGATCAAGATCAGAAGGTGTCTTGCTGCTACGGTGGGAGGTGTTGGACTCTACATGTCTGGGCGCACTGCTACACACTGCTAAATACACAGGCAATGCTATATCCCACAGAATTGAAAACTAGCTCTCTCATCCAAAGCCGCGAGGTTAGTACCTACGATACAAGATTTTGATCGAGGAAAATACAAATTGAGAAAGATCGAAAACTGATTTAACATATTTTACATGGTCTCCAAAGATCACCTAACCGGTGCTCTGCGTTCTATTTCTTTCGTAGCTTCGTAGCATCAAAAGGCCATTAATCAAAAAGCAAGGATGAGAGACTATCTAAAGAACGACACCACCAACGCCTCAAAATCTCTTGCAGCTCGAATATTAATTTCCCAGTAGTAAACAGACGCTCTGTCAGGTGAGCTCATTATACAACTCCAGCAAATGCCGACTGGAATCCCTGGGGATAGTAGCGCTCGCTTGGCGCGCATAAAGCCTTAGCGATCACGTTCAGAAGGTTATCATTGTTGCTGAATACTGCATAGTTTCTTGCCTTCAGAACATCTGCCACAACATCGGCTGAAGGCCAGAGTTTACCATTGGGCTGAATGACATCCTTCCATAGTCGGTAGCGCTCGGTCGAACCCTGCAGTTCCGCAACAGACATGACCATAAAGGTCATCGCCATCGAGAATGTGTCCACTCTGTAGTCGTAGGCCGCTCCGGTATCCGACTTCATGGCAAGAATTTCTGGAACAGCTGTGTGAGATTCAGATTCATCCGAGTAGAAAAGAAGGACCACAGACCTGGGGCAAGGTAACTTTCCGTGCCAACATCATATTGCTCGGAAGAGGAGGTCTCCCTTGATTGATCGAAATCCATAAGCTTCAGCGTGTCGCCATCCTTCAGAAAGTTCTCGGGCTTAAGGTCCCGGTGGATAATGCCTTCACTCTGGACACCAGCCACCGCATTGAGCATCTGCTTGAAGGCAGCGTTCACTGAGTTCTGATCCGAGTAAGATCCGAAATTGGTCTCCAGGGAGCCTTCGGAGACGTAAGGCAGGATCAACCATCCGTAAGGCCGTCTCGGATCTTCCTGATAAACGTAATCGATCACGGGAAGAACGTTCGGATTGCTGCTGCATTTCTTTTGCAAAATACCACCATAAATAACAGCGTATCTTTCGCCATAGCTTCGCTTGGCGATCACAGTCGGTTCAGGGTAAGGTTTGAGCGTGGCCTTGTGAATGGCGGCAACATTTACCGCAATTTGCTCCCCCAATACCAGCCTGTTGCAGCCCCATGTGAGCGTTTTTGAGCCCTTGTCGTAGTCTGCTAGTGTTACCGAGTCAAGTATAGGTACATCGAGCTCAGCACCCCCCTCGCCCTCACGCATGGTCTGATAGTCCTGGTATAAAGGCCAACTTTGGATGAAATCCGGTACGTCACGCTTGACAAGTCCGACATGATGATGGGGAGCAGCAATACTGCTTGCCAGGAAGAAATATAAGCCCCCTAGGGCGAGAGGAAATCGGCTGAAATTTTTCATCTTGGTTAATGTGCAAGCTAGAAGGAAAGAATGGCAAAACCGCTTCGGAGATCACGTAGTAGGTTCCGGGACCCTTTCTCTTTTATTACCGGCCCATATAATTTGATTTACCTCTCCGCCCCAAATCATGAGAACCGCGTCCGCACAGTAGATGTTCATCAGAGGTTCCAGGCTATGTGATAGATCCAGGCGGTACACCCCTAATCCTTCACCCTGATCGTCTCTTTAACTTACCGGATATGTCTCGCATAGCCTCGTGGCGCTGCCTTGTACTGACACCTGAAACGGGTTATTGCCAGGCTGAGTCGTTCACATTAGCAAGCTGGCCTCGATTAGTGGAGATGGCAGGCCTGAAGTGTATTGAGAATCCTGAAGGAATAGGATGGGGTCTGCTGAGGACAATGATTCGCACCTGTCAGAAGGCTGAAACGGAAATCCACTCCATAACCTATAATTTCCCGAAATTAAAGTAGCCTTTAGCAGGGATTTACCCAGTTTCTGTCAGGAACACCATAGTGGCTTGCGCAAATCAATCTCGCCCCACATCGGCGCATTGTCTGAAGGACTATACCGTTTCAATGAAGCATTCGAAAACAATCCTGCTGCATCCCATGTAGGATGAGATACACTCCACAGGCTTTTGCCGTACCACACAGATCACCCCCTAAAATGGACCCCAAAAAGAAAACACCGTATAAAGAATGTTGGTCCTAATCTCATCCGATCTTGCTTTTTAGTCTATAGCGACATTTCGGCTTCGTCAATATGCTCTATAAAGGGGCTGCCATGCTCCTACTCCCCCTTCTGCAGGGGGTCAGCGCAGACTGGACCACAACTATCACAACCATCCTCACCGTATCCAACGGCTTCACTCCCGTCGTCGACTTCACCACGACGTCTAGCTTTAACAGCAAGCATAGTCACCGGGAGCAGTTCAGCACGATTGTTACGGTCCCCAATGGCATGATGCCTATCATCCACTACAGCTCTATGCCGGCTCATAGTGCATCGTCCGGTGGATCGCTGGCGCCGCCGAGCTCAACATCTCGAAGCTCTATACCGCTCGCCCCTAGCCGTGGCTCTTCTAGCTCATCGGCCAGCGAGACTGTTCCGCCAGAGAAGACCAGCCCTAATTCAAACGCACCCACAAGTACTCCTAGATTGCCTAGCTCGGGCTTGTACGGGTCGTCCATCCCCCACCCAGGTGGCCTACCCAGCTCGGGTCTTCACCCATCGGGTAGTGCTTCGGCTACTGCTCTATCCTCATCGTCTAGACATAGCCAACCCACACCCGGGGCCACATCAGCTTCAGGAGCATCGTCTGCCGGTGGTTTGGGCTCAACTTACGGAGCCTCATCTCAATTCCCGTCGGCTGCGCTTTCTTCTGCCCCTGATCTCAACTCACTTACACCAACGGGTAGCTCCTCGGCTGAAGAATCTGCTATCCTTGCATTTGGGCCTACAGGTGCTCCATCTTCGGCGCCATGGGGCACCTTGACTGTTCTCCCTTCCGGTACTATTACCGGAACGCCTGCGTATTCGGAGGCCACCAACATTGCAATCTTCCTAAAGGGATTCTATAACAACATAGGCCTACTCAAGACGGATCCTAAAACCTATAAGAAAAATCTTCAAGATGTTGAGAATCAAGCTGAAAATTACCTCTCGAAGATTGACTACCCTTCGGAGAAGTCTCCTTGCTCTGGGTCCCTTAGAAAGAGATCTCTCTTCGGTGATATTGGAAACCTTGCCTCTAGTGCAGCCAATGTTGCCGCAGGTGCCGTGAACGCCGCCAAAAACATCGCGGAAGACGCAATAAGCTGCATTAAGCCAATTGCAGATGACATGATCAAGACCATCCCCGATGATGTATCCAAGTTGACGGATGATATCGAGGACACCGTCAAGAAGGGATCTAAATACCTGGATGAGATCAGTAATATTCTGAATGACATGGAGAACAAAGCCAAGGATGATGAAAACGAAAATTCATCGTCGAATTCTGAATCCTCCACATCCTCGTCTTCATCCAGCACGTCCTGTTCATCAAGTACAACGTTCTCTGACTGCACGACAACAACTGTCTTGGTTTCGACTTACTCCACCGGAGCAGATGGTTCGACTTCTCCATCAACTAGCACAAGTACCACGACCACTTGCAGTACTGCCACTGCCTGCCATGCTTCCCCGACCTCAATGGCCACCACCATCACTGAGTTTGGATCCTGCAAGCCCAGACGCACCACCAGGCTTGTACCCCCCGGGCTTCGTCGAACCCTTACATTTCATCATACACATCTTCCGGAGGCTCAGCTGGCTCTGCAGGCTCTGCAGGCTCGGGATCTCCTGGTTCTAGTGGTTCTGCTACCTCAGTGGCGTCTCATACATCTCCCTCATCTTCCTCCGGAACTTCCCTTGTCGGCTCAATACCCCAGTCTTCGGCTCCAGGCATACCCCCCTCATCAAAGCCAGCCTTATCTCCGGGAACAATCTCATCTCCGGTGAAAACTTCGGCTCCTAAAACCACATCCACTTCAAAAATAACGTCGACATTGCCACCAGCGCTTAGCTATTATATGTGTTTGGAACAAGCAGGCCCAGAAGTTAGCACACCTTACTGTGCTTGTTCAACAGTAACTGAGGGACAAACTTATTCAGCGACCGCCCCTCTCATCTCAGGAGAGTGCTACGAGTACACCAGCTTTCCATCCAAGATCACCCTAACACCAAGCTGGACTCCGACTGCGCCTACAGCGACGCCAGTGCCCTTCATCACCACTGAAACAGATGGCGAAATACTCTCTTATCCGTCGCAAATCTTTCAAAATTTTGCTACAGAGGGGGTAGGCGCACCCGTGACGCTGCAAACTCCGTCACCAAGCCAGACCAGCGGTAACGATAAAGGCTCGGGCGAGTGCCACAGTATCGACGATGCCTGCACCAGAGCTTATGAGCAGTACGTAGATGACACAGTTTATTCATCCTACACATCCTACACAGCGAATATTGAAAGTGGCATCATCGTGGATGCAACATTCGGCACAGCAGGCTGTGCGGCTATGTATTCATGCGATAACAATGACTATGGTTTTGGCATGACCGGACGGCAGATCAAGGCTGCGTAAGTCAATCCTCCTACAAAATTCCGTGAACTCACTGACAATTCTACCAGTGTTGAGTATATGATGGCAAATGACAGTGCCAGTAAATGCGGAACGACATATCTGTCGAACTCCTGTCAGATCACTCTCAATTACTGCACCAGCTGCTCGGCCACGCAGTAATGGTGGGCATGCTTACATGAAGCACGGCTAATACCCTGTCAATGTTTCCCCCTTTTTGGCGTCTCTGTGTACAGACATTTTGGGTATTTTTTCTAAATTATTTCAGGAGTCATGGTCTTCTTACTAGATAGATATGAACTTAAAAGGCTCTAATGAAAACAATGCCCTTCTAAATTATCATGTATTTAATACTACGTTGGGCAAAATTTCAAATCTTCAATTGGAAGCCATTGGTTAGCTACAATGATATAGTTAACTAACGTAATCCAACTAGTAAGCCGGGCCACCCCAAAACACCATACTAAATGTACTACTTCTAGAATTCGATATTTCAAGAACCGCAAATTAACATTACATGATTGTTTGCATGATATCATTTATAAGCATATGAAATAGTATAGACTTCAATCAAGACTAAAACATTGTTTAAGTAAGTTACCAGAAAAATTCATTACGACCGATCTGAACCTCAAAACATCGTAACTCTTGCAAACATTATAAATAGGGCAGATGCGATCTAAATAGCATAAATGTATAATGAAAATTTCATTTTAAGCCATAGTTTCCTCCGATATCGAGTTGTAATTTATTGCATCTACTATAAACAGACGGGTGTGGTGTTATAAATAGCTTTAAAAAGTTCGGGGGAGAAAAATGATGATTAGAGATTAGACTATGAACAAAAGAAGGAAACGGTTGAAATTCTCAAGGGTCTCTAGTAACTCGATTCTATTTCAGTTCAGGCTCAGTGGTCTAGTGGTATGATTCCTGCTTTGGGAGTTCTATCTAAAATGCAGGAGGCCCCGGATTCGATCTCCGGCTGAGCCCAACTTTTTTTGTCTCCCATTGTCTTTCTTCCTTTTTCAGTTTATTCTATTTTTAATCTTTCTAAATCAGAACACTATTATTATGTACCCAATAGTTAGAAACAGCTAGCTAGGCTTTAAGTTCCTACACCTGTATCATAGATCGAACTCATAACCATGGTCGTTTTCTAAGGGCGTACGTATTGATATTCCGTTATCCGCATATCCACCTCACTAGGTCCATCATACTTTACAGTAATGGCTAATTGTATACGCTTTTCAATAGAATCGGACGCATCCGGCATATTGGGGATAAAGTAGATAGAATCATGGGTGAAATTGTATAAAATTGACCTGCGTGTGAATTGACTGGTGGGGGTGGCGCACCTATAACAGCAAGGACGGTGTGGGAAGCATGTCGCTATGACCAGATAACCATTGGAGAAGCCAAAACAGCGGGCCGACCTAGACCCTTAACTAGTCAAAGTGGGATGTTGGCGAGGCTATTCCATTAATCATGATTGCTTGGAACACCAACGTACGGTGTAACTCGATCAAAAATTGGAGTCCTGCAGAAGCCCGCGGGATTAAGTAAATCTGCAGTACCCTTTCCTCCCCCTCAAAGAACCGGAAATAGTAGAAATCATCGAGCTAGCTCACCGGACTGGCTATATAATGAAGAGGTTCACCTATAGGCATGCCCACTGCACATACTCATAGGGCTTGGAGGTTCCCAGTTTAGGGGGTTCTCAAACCAAGGGATGTTTCATAGAGCCCAGGGCTCTCTACTTGTTTAGGCGTACAACCTCATTACTTCTACCCACGTTGATGATAATGGTCTCAATTGCCGTTACGATCATAATTAACATATCCAACCCTTGATAAACTCATTCATCCTGTTTTGCATCTACCCACCCACTCACACACATACAGTATTAAGTCTCTGTCTCAACATCCGGCTCCCTCCCCGTCAAACCACCCGCCCCAACTTTCTTCTTAAGCTTCCCCAGCGCGAACTTAGCCTCATCCTTTGCGAAGAGCGCATTCCTGGCCGGCTTCCACTGCATCAGCCCCCGCTGCTGTCTCTGCTCGCTGCGCTTATTCGCCTTGTTGACGTTAGTCGGGCTACTAGCGCTAGCCTGGGACGACGACGCCGTCACACCACCAATACTCTTCCCACTGATAGTACTGAGAGTCGACGGACCATTGCCATTGCTATTGTTCGATGACAGAGACATCCGGTCCGATTCAGAGGTATCATCCTTGTCCTCGGGCGCGCGGTCCTCGTTCATCCCGTTCTCCATGTTCGAGGGCTGGCCCTCCAGCGGTGGTGGATTGACCGGGTCGTGCTGCGGACGGTCACGGCCTGGTTCGGCGACTTTGCGGCCGACGGAGTCCGTGTACGCGCGCGGGTCTTCGCCGAACGCGCCGCTCCAATCTTGGCCCTCGCGGTCGATCCAGCGGCGGCGCTCGGCAGGGTCGGCATGCTTCAGCACGTCGCGGTTGTCGATTAGGGACTTCTCGTGCTTTGCTTGGACTTCTGGTGGGACTTCGATGGATACGCTGCGGGACCGCACGCCCTCCGACATGCATGCTTCCCAGGTCTCGAATGTCTCGCGAGAGTCGTTGTCGACTACGAAGCGTTCGTGCGACTCGTCAATGCCCGGCGAGAAGCGGCACTGGAATTGCAGACGGCCGACTTCTTTTAGGTCTTCCAGGCCGGGCACTTCCTTGGCGCGCCAGTTGGCTTCCGTCACGTAGTTCTGCGTCAAGCGGGCGCCTTTCTTGGTTGTCCAGATCGGGATGTCGATGTCTGTGTCTTCGTTGTCGGCTAGGTGTTGCAGCCACAGGATAGCATAGGCGGCTGGGCCGTGTTTTCCCGGATGATGGACCTCGAATACCACCGGGGATCGGTATCGGTGCTTGACAGGCATGCGCAGCGAATCGCGGAAGCTCACGTCAGAGGTATCGTAGATCGCATCGTTGCCGTCCATGTGGCAGACGTGCCGGGTGATCTTGCCGGTACTGCCGCCGGTACGCATCTTGATCTTGGCGATGCGGCCGTAGTTCTTCGCGACGATCTGGTGGGCAGAAAACTCGAACGTCCCGACGTCCCAGCCCAGCATGTTGGGGGGCAATTTGGTCTCGACGTGACGGAAGAGAAGCGAGATGCGGACGCGTCCGAATCCAATCCCTCCGTCGAGGGGATACCACCGCGTCACTTGCGAGCTGGTCTGGAAGATATCGGATAGCTTCAGTGGGACCACACCAAGGATGGGGTCGTGCTCGCGATAGCGCTGATCACGCACAGTGATCGTGACGACGGCTGACCTCCAGTCGCGGACGAACCGCTCAGTTCCTGCATTAAAGATCGGCTTGGAGCTCACTGCTTTGGGACGGGTGCGGTAGGCCTGATTTTCGTGATCAGTATTTTGAGGAAAAGCAAGATAAAAGGTTCGAAAGCACTCACTAATTGATCATTCAACAAAATCGTGCAGTAGCTCGTTGGAAGAGTCCCGCCCTCTTCCTCGGTATTCTCGCCATACGCCTTAGCGGGCTCGTACTCCTTGCCCTTGCGGTTTCCATCGCTGCCATTGATATTTGCCAGTTGGAGATTGACAATCTGGTGCACCACGATGTGGACAATACCGCTGGGCCAGATAGGATCCGGGGGGTGTGCACGACAGCGTCCTCTTCTTCGTTCTCGATCGTCCCCTTCTCATCCTCAAAGGTAGGATCACCCTTCATATTCTCAGGCAGATCCTTGTTCTTCCCATCAGTCCGCAGCTCCGGACGAAGCTTTGGTTTGCCGAAATATCCAACTTCCCAGTGCAGCTGGCCCGGCATCTCGCTGCCTTCATCCAGGCCCTGCAGCTTAGACACCTGGGGGAACATATGACCCGGGTGTTGCAGCATTTCCCGGATTGGCAGCTCGACTTTGCCAACAATGTCGTCGGCAGAGTTCCGGTCCGAGTCCCAAAGCTCGACGCTGAGGTTCTCGTTCGCCTTGACCAACTCCGGCGTCACGAGTAGCGCAGCAGTTTCCTCCCATATCGGGTTCAGGTCGTCGGTGATCACGCGCGTGCAGTACATGGGCTTCCCGTATTTCGAGAAGGACAGGTTGATGTACGGGTCACTGCCGCCGCCTTCACTACCACGTTTGTCCTGCTTGCTCAATCCGACTGCACGGTGGATGCGAATCCACATCACACCCAGCGCCAGAGTGTCCTTGTGAATGTCGTCGCCCTTGAGCATCATCGAAAGATCCATCGTCATGGACTTGGGGGCTGCAAACATAGCACTTGCCGCGGCGATGGAATAGTTGACGAAATTCGAAATCAATGGCAAATTGAGGATATTGACTCCCCTTCGAACCATGGGCATACAGCCTGCACGCACGTGTGGGACACCGACCAAGCTGAAAGTAACCTCTTTCATAAACGGTGGCTCGGGCATCAACTGAAATCGCAGGCGAACGGTACCGACCAACTCGATCAACTCGACGAACACAGGGAAAGGCACGCCGAAGAGTCCTCGGATACCCAGATAGAAAACCAGCTGCATGTGCATGTTCCGTGCCTTGGACGAGGCAGACTGGCCAGTAGGCTTCGCGTGGTAGGCGAATGCGGCTTCCATGTTGTAATAGTCACCTCCTTCCTCGGCGGCGGCCGCTTCCTGGGGATCTTTGTTCTTCAAGTTCTGTTCGCGGATATTCTCCTTCATGTGGTCTACATGGTTGTCCGGAAGAGCACGCATGCTGAGAATCCGGATTGGGTTGCTCCCTTGGTCAATTTCAGCAATGCGAACGTTCTCAACCACACTCGGTGCCGAGGCCTGCATGATGTCTTCGATGGTGTCCGCGACGGGAGTTAGCATCTCAGGATTGACCAGTCCCCAGACGACACCAAGGAAGCTGTTCATCCACTCCACGGATTCGGGTAGGAGGTTGGCGGTGGCCTTTGATATGATCAGCTCGATTCAAATTCCTTCAAGACCCGGACTTACCATCTGCCCACGAAGCTGCTCACTGCTCCACTCCATATCTCGACCACTCCGGATGACCTCTTTCACCCACAACCACACGCCCGTTGAAATGCATGCTGCCAGTGGGATAAGACCCCAAAGGGAGCCGCCGAAGAATCGCCCGAGAATGATGATCGCGAATGGAATGGCAATACACAGAGCTGTGGCGCGCTTTTCCAATTGATCGAACATTGGTTTGAATGAGACGGTCGGCGTGGGGTGGAAGAGGATGTTCGTCATCTCACCGCGAATGGGGACATCCGACGTTGTGCCCTCTGCAATGGGATCTGGCGGCGCCGTGACATCCTGCTCTTCTTTATACTTGCTCAGCTCCTGATCCGCGCTCGTTTTATGTTCTGTCGGTCGCCCCAGGTTTGCATTGGGGACTGTCAGCATGGGATCCTTGACGGGTTCCATGGCGCTCTGGTCCAGATCCTGTACACCGATTTCTTTGCCGGTGGTTGGATCCGTGACGGTGCGAATCTCGGATTTGGGGGCTGTGCGCGGCCGATGCTCCATCACGTCGCCCTCTTGCTGCTGGCCGCCCTCTTGCTGCTGGCCGCCCATCTTCTGCTGGCTACCATCTTTCTGCTGGCTACCATCTTTCTGCTTGCCATCCTTTTTGCGCTGTGCTTTTTCCTGCTTGAGTTGCTGTTTCCTCGCTCGGTTGTCCTCGTCAATCTTCTGGTCTCGTTTTTTTTTGTCGGCGTCGAGATGCTCGACGAACTTCTGCACCGTCGGAATGGGATTGGCCCCGCTCCAATGCTCGCCGACATGATGCCGCTGCGGTCCTTCGGGTTCCGGGGCGGTGGAGGCCATGCTTGCAATGGACTGAGCTGGTTATGAAAAGATGGCCAATAGTGATGTGTGTGGCCGGTAAGTACCAGCAGCTTCAAAGCACCTCCCCTTGGTCAATAATAGCGTCTGGGAGTAATTGCACTCCAGTGCAGGCAGAGGCCCAGCCCTAAAAGTGGTACCGGTTAGCTGCCAGTGGCACTACGTCATCGGTGGGCACTGGGCACGACGGGGATGACGATATGGAGTGCTCGATCATTGATTGCCCTTGACATATTAATTTGCTGATCCATCCCTCCCCATCGCTTGATTCCATTGCATTGGCGGTCTTGGCGATGCGCTCATCCCAGGCTGGCCATAATCAAGGCATTGGGGGCCTGGACCTGCCGCCGGGGCTCGCTTTTCTCCAGTATCTCTCATGCTCCCTTGGGCACGCGACATGATGTCACTAGGGATATTCATGACTTCAATACCGAGACCGAAGCGGTCGCAACTACCATGGATGCTTACGATGGACGATCCCAGTTGGTCTCGTTCGAGCGCATTCTTGTGTGGGACAGGCACCGTCACTCGTCGAATGAAGTCGCGTATCAGGCCGGCGATCGAGTGAGAACCGGCGATCATGGTAGTCGATCGGTAGTCGATCGGTTGACCGATCACAAATAGGCACTAGTGATCGAACAGTTCATGCAGCTGAGCGTAGTACGAAGTGTATGTGTATGCAATGTGGTGCTGGTCGTGTGTTCTTATCGCCACGGGATCAGCGATCTTCACTTCCTCTTCCTCCTCCTCTTCCGCTCTTCCCTGCAACCACAACATCTTCTTCCCCACGATGTCAACCCCGGAGGAATCTCCCGCCCAGCGAGCGGCGCGCCTGCGCCGAGAGCGCCGCGAGACCAAGATCAGGGATGGAGGATCACAGCGGCTGAACAAGATCACCAGCCTCGCTGGACGGAAACCCCAACGTATGCAAACACCTCCCTTCCCTTCATGTCCAACCAACCCTTTCACTCTGCATCTCACAATAACTAACACTCCCGTCTCCCCAACAGCCCACGATGAATCCTCTCCAAGCCCCCAGCCTGCTGCCGCCAGCGCATCCCCATCCCCCCGCGCCTCAAATCCGACCCTCGCCCTCCCCCCAACCAGACATGCAGTCTGCAGAGAGCCTCCGCGCCCAGCAGGAAGCCTTTCGCGCCTTGCTCCGCCAATCGGCCCCCGAGCCCGGCCAGGACCAGCAACAACCAGGCGACATGCCAGAAGACCCTACCATAAAACTTCTCAATTCCCTCCTCGGCGCCATGCCCGGTGATCCCAACGCCGCCCCTCCTCCCGGCGCGCCTCCCCAGCCCCCAGGCCAGCAGCCGCCAGGCCTCTCACCTGCCGACATCGCCTCCGCACTCGGTGTACCACCCTACCTAGCCAATATGCTGGGCGGTAAACAGCCGCCGACGGAGCAGGAGCAGAAGCGACAGCGGGTGTTGAAGACGTTGCATGTTCTTTTCGCGGTCGTGGTGTCTGTGTACTTGCTTTTCGTAATCGGGAAGTCGGTTGCTACCTTTGGATTTCCGCCGCCAAAGCCCGCGACGGCTCAGAATCCCTGGACCGTGTTTGTTACGGGGGAATTGGTGCTCTCCGGTGGGAGGGTCCTGCTTGCTGGGAAACAGGGTGGTCTCGGTATGGCGGTGCAGCTGGTTAGGGACGTTATCCGCGATGGAAGTCTTGTTCTGTTTGTGCTCGGCATGGGCACATGGTATCATAGCGAGTGGCAGACTGCTGCCGTGTACTAGTTGAGATGAGACCAATAGTTTGAAATGGAGGTTGTCCTGCATTCCCAATTCCCAGTTGGAACGCTACATACGAACCATAATCTGTACTAATATCTGCATCTTTATTTATCAGCTATATATCAAGCAGAGGAATCACCCTGTCCCCTCTGAGCAGGTAGAACAACATTCCTCAAAACACCCATTGCCGCCGCATCTAGTCCCCAATCACCCACCCACTGCTCCATCCTCGCCCCGTTCTTAAAATGCTCCGACAAATGATCAGCCCTCACCCTCCAACTCGGCAAAGCACACCCACAAAACCCACACCGGCTGCGAACAATGCCACCGCTGCTGCGCCAGACATCCAGATCAGGAACTGGCGGTATCGTACACCCGTGGAACTTGCGCAGATGTTGCCATAGGTAGTCCTTGCGGCTAAACGAGCGCTCTGGGATGGGTTTCTCCGCACACACGGCGAACTCGTGTTCTTCCAAATGGCCTGGTGTGGGGGATGTAACTTCGCAGAATGGGCATGAGCTTGGTTGTGACTGGGATTTGGTTTCCGTTTCTAGGCCCCGGTGCAAATCGTCGAGAGAGGGCGTACAGACCCAGAAGTCCAGTGGGAGGTGCACGCTTTTCTCGTGCCGGGTCCAGTCGTGGCGCTTGCGGAAGGACTGTGTGCAGAATGTGCATTGATATTGGTGCACATTTTGAGATGTAGATGCTCGGTCTTTATGTCGTTTTCGGTGTGTTGTGTTTCTCTTAGGGATGAGTGGGAACGGTAGAAAGGCCCCTTCTCCTCCAGAGGATTGATAGCTCCATGCCGAGGAGACACTATCCGATGCGGAGGTCTCGGATGCCCTACTCCCAAAGCTAGAGGCAGAGGAGGGTAAATGAGAAGACGAATCCTCGAAATTGAATAGATCCATTGCCGACCCATCAATAGAGAACGGGTCCATTATGTCAAGCGGAGCCTCCATCGACTCCGAAGCAATAGCGTCCTGGATAGCAGACTCAGAAACCGGCTCATCTTCTGGCGGAGACGCCTGCCAACGTTCCATCGGGGTCAACATAGAAGCCAGTGTACTAGTGACCATGGGAGAACCGGCTCGAAAATGCGAGTCTGCATGGACGGACAAGGTCTGCAGTTTCTGCTTCTGCCGCCGGCGCGCATTGGCGAGCCACGTTGAAATTCGTTTCGCGGAGAATCCCGTTTCACGAGAGAGTTGTGCCTTTTCGGCTTCGCTGGGATATGGGTGCGTTTGGTTCTGTGAGAACCATTCCCGTAGCACGCGCGCGCCTTTTCGGATAAACTGCTTCGATTCTATGCGTTCTGTGGGGGATTCTATTTGGTTGACGGGTTGTTCTTGTTTAATCACCTGGAATTAAAACATGTTAGATGTCATTATCGTCGTATTTATACAAACACTCACTCCATCTTCCGTGTGCTCGGGCACGCCGTGCAGATGGCCTAGCACGGGGGAGAATGTTTCGAAGCCAGATGGAAGGCGCTTTTCTCCTTTGGCTAAGCTGCATTCTCGAAACAGGGCCACGCAGCTGGAACAAGACGTGATGGGATTCGGATTTGCTGGTGCAGTGCGAATGATCAGACACTGTAGCCTGTGTCTGCGGCAGTGGCTGCAAGGAACGGAGGGACGATATGCCCCGTCAAGCCACTGCGAGACGTTGCCAAAAGCCCGTGTGTTGATTGGGTTCATTAAAAGAGGCGACGAAGCGGTATTTTGAAGTTGTTGCATTGGTACATCCATCTGATTCGGTTGAATCACGGTTGAAGAAGGCATGGGGGGCAGCATGGGATCCTCCCATTGCGACCATTCTGTGTCCGCCGGACTCGGTGAACAGAAGTAAAAGTCGTTCAAAGATCTCCAGTCAAGACTAGACTGTTCGACCAACCAATTATCGGAAGCATTCATGTCCAATATGCTTTCTCCTGGGTCCGGCATGGACGGTGGCAATTGACTGGACTGAGCCGGGACTTCGGGAGGTTGCTGATCCATGGAGTGCGGTGATGTGCAGACTTCAATATCGAAAATACCCAAGCAGCCACTTGCAGCCGGCAATAGATTCGGAACAAGCAACAGTAGTCAGTGGTTCATGGTCGATTGACTCACTTCGTCCGATCTAGCCGTTCCCGGTCTGGATTTCGCCGCCTTCCAACGACATCGATGACTAATCTATATCTATAAAATGACTGACTAGTTAGAGCATTTTTGCCAATGCCTTTATAAAACATGATCAGTCATCGCTGCAAGATAGCCAAAACACGTCTGTTGAGGTGATGAATGCCATCCCCCCTCGCTCGGGTAGCCCTCATAGACAGTCTACTTGTGGATAGTTTCGTCTTCTCCTTCCCAGACAATGCCAGCCCAACTTTGAGCTTGACCTCCTCCCAGCTTTCACACGAAAGGGAATATGAAAACGTATCGGGGGACGATAGCAGCTGACGTTAAGGTAAATAGTCGCTAATTAGCCAATAATCGTGATTCGGAAAAGTTGCATCGTAGATGTCCGTCGCTTCACAGACATCAATAACACGACTCTAGGGCGGGATACCAGGTGGGCATTCAGTTACAGAATTGATATTATATCCGTTATGGATTTACTCTGACTGGCTCAAACTATGGAGTAAACCAAACTGAGTGTGTTACACTGTTATGAGTTATTGGAGTCTTTTAGGCTGTTCGCAACATAGGTGATTTCAAACCAGATAACGCGTATTCAATTTAGTCTAGTAGCATTAATAGCAAAACTGTCGCACTAATTCCAAGTACACCTTCTCCATCTGCCGCAGACTCTCAACCTCAACCCATTCTTCCTTGCTATGCAATCCTGCCCCTGTCGGCCCGTATACAATTGACGGAATGCCTGCCTGGCTGAGCAAGGCTGCATCACACCAGAACGACACACTTTGAACTGCAGGCCTAGTTCCCAAGATAGTAGATGCACAGGTGGCTGTTTTCTCGACGAGAGGATGGTCTGTCGCCAGTTTCTGTGTTGGACGAGACAGCGTGACTCGAGGCTCTCCGTATCGGAACCGAGGATTCTCTTTGGAAATGTCACTCAACAATCCATTCACATCTTCCAGGATCGCTTCCTCCATTTGACACGGTATAGTGCGGAACTCGACAGTAATGGTGCATTTTCCAGGATAAGATGATGGCTCTTCACCACCCCGAATCAAACCACAGTGTAGGGATGCCTGTCCCAGAGTGTCGTCTACGGGCAAGTGGCGCTGATACTGCTCCAGCGCGCGAAGGAACCAACCTGAGTGGATAATAGCGTCTTCTCCTTCATCGGGCCTTGATCCATGTGCAGCAATTCCAAAAATATCGACTTCCACCCACAAGAAACCTTTGTGGGCAGTTGCAATAGTACCTCCAGTCGGTTCAGCAACGATCGCAGCATCGGCACGCCAGCCAGCAGCTAGCACATCTTGGGTTCCCTGAGATGCATCTTCCTCATCCGCGACAGCAGCCACTATCACATCTCCTCGAGGCACATGGTCGCCGGCTTTGATTGCCGACATGGCTGCCAGCGCCGCTGCAAGACCGCCCTTCATGTCCAGACTCCCTCGTCCGAAGACAACCTCCTTGTCATCTTTCGTCCCAATCGACCCGGATAGAGGGTCCTTCTCGTAACTGGAAAGGCTGACAGTATCAACATGGCCATTAAACATCAAAGATTGCCCCCCTCCGCTGCCGCGTATAATTCCCACGATTGATGGTCGTCCAGCCACGGACTCGATTTTGTGATACTCGATGTCTCGATGCGCAAACCATGAGGCGAGGTAGTTCACGATCTGGGTTTCTCCGGCCCCATCAGCTACAGATAGTGTTGGATTCGATGAATCGATGCAGGTGAGCGCCTGAGTCAAAGAAACAGCGTCATCAATAGACACATCCTGAGGGATCTGATAGTCTCGTGTGCCTTCCGTGGCGAGAAGAACAACAACCGAGTCTTTGTTCAGAATAGATGGAGCGTCCTTCGATGTAGCCAAGTGTCGTATTGCTGCCAACGAAGCCCCTCCGCAAGGCCCCGCTGGAATCGAGTGCGAGGAAAGATACTGTACTGCGCGATGTGCCTCGTAGCATGATACTGTCACGCAGGCATCAACAAGTTGCTGCAAGTCAGACCATGCCGTAGCTGACAGCGTGCCACAATTCATTCCATCCATGATGGTTGCCCCTGTCCGCACTGTGATTGATTGCCCAGCATTTAGACTAGACGACAAGCACGGAGCAGAATCGGGCTCGACGGCGACAACTGCCATAGTGTTTTCCTTTGATTTGCAGTGTCTCGCAACGGCGTGAGCAAGACTCCCAACGCCCACTGGAGTAACCATAACGCTTCCAACAAGGCCAAGTTGGGCCAGGTGGTCTTCAATCTCTGCTAGCATCGTCGAATAGCCTTCCACAATCCAAGCAGGAACGTCTTCGTATCCCTCAAAAGCCGTGTCTTGGATCAAGAGTGCACCGGCCACTTGTTTAGATGCTTCCGCACCCTGCTTCACGGCTTCGTTGTAATCGCCGGGGACAACAATCACATTGGCACCCTCTTTTGCAATAAGATTCCGTGTGGTGTTATCCATATGCTGAGGGACAAATATTTGGGCTTTGATGTCCAAAAGTCGAGCCATGAACGCAACGGCTCGTCCATGATTTCCTTCTGTCGCCGCTACCAGAGTAGTTGACTTTTCCTGTGCTTTCGTCGAGAGTTCATTCAAGGGCATGGTGGAAGGAAGATCGAGATATGCTGCGATAGCGCGATAACATCCCCAGGATGCCCCAAGGACTTTGAAAGATGGTAGACCGAATCGATCGCTCTCATCCTTCACGAACACAGCCCGGACACCCAGCTCAGTTGCGAGGTCACGGAGTGGTACCAGTGGGGTTGGAGCATAGCCGGGAAGCGATCGATGGAATTGCTCAAGGCCATTGATGCAAACGGGTTCTCGCTGCTGGCCTGCTGCCGAGGAATTCACAAAGACTGGCCGGCGTGACATGCTATGTATTTTCTGTCGCGGAACTTTTTAAATCAAAGGTGGACGTGGGTGTGCCGTTCCTTTAAATCTCTCTGTCGTTCACTTGGTGGGCCCCGGCCTTCCGAAGACATCTGAAACGCCTTCTGGTGACATCGGCTCGAACGGGGGCTCGGCGGGACAACACCAGAGAAAAGAACCAAAGAAAACAAAGCTTTGAAGAATTTGGTGGGCATACGGAATATTTTTACCCCCGAATGAGAACCCGAACCTTGACAAGTCGGCTCGTTACTCTCCCGATTCTTGGGTTAGCTTGCGGAGAAGCCGACCTTGGCCGCCGCACCACACACCCACACCAAATCGTCCACAATGTCTCGGGTGCGCACGAGGAACGGCTGCTGGACCTGCAGGGCTGCAGGCTATAAATGCGACGAATAGAAACCTCGTTGTTGTCGCTGCACCAGACTAGGGATTGATTGCCAGGGATACGGAATACGATGTCGATGGCGACAAGTCCAGCCATCGCTCTTTCCTAAACGCAAGAAACCATCATCTCGATCACCGTCCTCTTCATCTACAGAAGATGCTAGTTTCGGCCTCACTACTATTGATTCTCCAGCTGCCATGCAGGAAAATAAGGCTGTATGCACTGTAAATCAAGCGAACAATCATCTCGTCTTCCTCGGCCTTCACTCCGATATCGATCCCTACCACCGTCGACTGCTACACCACTGGACCGAATGTCTATCCGGCTTTATCACGGCGTCTACGTGGCCTGGAGACGTAAATCCTCTCCAAATCCACCTCGGTGGCACAGTGTTTGTCCCTGGCGCTTTGCAGTCTATCGTACTGTCGATGTCCGCTCGCCATTTGGCTCTGCTTACAGCTGATGGTTCCCATGCTCTGACAGCCTACCGACATCAGCAAAACGCCATCAGTCAATTACAACAGCTTATCCAACATCCTGTCTACTGCTATTCAGAGACGACTCTCGCCGCTGTCATGATGATGTTGGTATATTCCCGTCTCTTCGCAGAGGCCGAGGGCGTCTCTTCCGCACATAACCATCTTCTCGGAGCCAAGGCAGTTATTGCACGAGGCTCAGAATCTGGATCCCCGTCATCCTCGTCTACTAGGCGGTTCCTAATAAGTTTATTTGCATACCATGATATTCTCTCCTCTATATCACGCTGTGCGAAGCCTTTTATGGAGTATGCGCCGGACATATCTACTATCGAAGACGCAGCATCTCTCCTCCGAATTTCAATGGTGCTCCATCTTGTAGCACGCATCAGCCTAGTACATGATATGAAGACGGCCAAAGGGATCGCACGTTCCAGAGATTTTGGCCCTAGTGATGACCCTGACTTTCTTGCTGCCGCGATCGAGAGAGGCCTTTTAGATCTGGAATACCCTATAGAAGGTCATTCTGATCGAACACCCCACATTGAGTACACCGCACAAGCTTATCGCCACGCAGCTTTGGTGTATCTCTATCGTGTTTGGCACAATGTTGGCGCGCCACATCCGACTACATTAGATCACGTCCATCATTGTCTCAGTTTCCTCTCCCAGGTCCCGACAGCTTCCCCACTTGTCTCTGCCCACACCTGGCCACTATTTACCGCTGGGTGTGAGTCAATTCTACCAGCTCAGAGGCAATTCGTTCGGTCCCGGCTAGATGACATGTTCGTCGCCCGTCGATTTCCCTCTCTGAAGAACCTGAAGAGCGATATTGAGAATGTTTGGAGAAGAAAAGATGCGGCTCATGAAACGTCAGGGCTGGACGGCATGTCGCGGGTGGATTGCATCCAGGTTCTTCTGCAAGGCCACGGGAGAGAGGCCAATCTAGCATAACTATCCTGCCAACGCCAATGAATATTCCGAGAAATTTCCCACCATCAGTAATATTAGAAAAATTCCTTTCGTATACACCTATGGTTTCAATGAGAAGTCATGATCGTGAGCTCCCTTCAAGTAATCGTAGCCATCGTCCACCCACTCCACGCATGGCACCAGCCGGCCCCAATTGATCTTTCCGACCAGGCTCTTGGGAAGCACAAACTTTTGATCGCTACGATACCAGTTTGCAAACTGAATCGACACCAGCATGACTCTGGGGTCATCAGTCCGGTTCGGCATTCCCGCGTGCCACAGGCGGAAATCCCGAATGATCAACGATCCCTTTGGCAAGCTAGGCTGGACCCCCGGACTAACCTGCTTCCTGCTCTCAAGCAATGACTCTTTCACCTTGTGCTTAGCGCCGTGGTCAAGCACGGATTGATCTGTGTCGATATGGCTGCCCAGCCACACCTCCGTGGCGCCGTTCTCAGGCGATGTGTCCACGAGATTGATGTTGACACAGTATGCGAAGGGCATACGGGGCATGTCGAAGTCAATATCAATATGCACAGGTTGGCGGTCCGTGGCTTTGAAAGCGGTGTTGGCGCTGTAAAAGCGCATCGTCGGATGCGGGCCGATCATGCACTCGATTACAGACGTAGCGAAAGGATTGGCAATCACGTCTTCGAAAATGTACCCCGGCTCACAAACTGGCTCCTGCTGGATATTGCCGGTCTTCTCGCCAAAGTTCCGGTGCGTCTCTGCTAGTGCATACAACTTCTCGGCTTCTGGTACCATGCGTGCATTGAGCGTGTCGAGATGCGAGGGGTTGACTGCGTTCTGGAGGACGACAATGCCGTCCCGGTGCAGGGCTTCGATGGCCTTTTGCAGGTTATGAGAGCCTATCTCCTGTGAAGCTAGCTCTTTCGGTGTGAGCTCGATGAGCGTGACCTGGGGATTGGGAGCGGTCATAGTTCTGGCCTTTTCCCGTCGCGGAGTTGTTGCGGAGTTGTTGCCAGAGGAGGCAGTTAAACGCCTTGATGTCCAGTGCGAGGTTTATATAGTCGTGCTGGTTTCATACTAGTGGGGATGACCCGTTTAACGCTTGAGAAGGATGCGACCTCGTTTCCAGAATCATGGCTCGCTTGTCTGACCCCTCTCGCTGCGGTCCCTAGCTTGCGTCCCGACTGTTAAAATTGCCTGTTTAGGACGAGGTGGGGCTGCTCGGCGTTATTCTAATTGGCGGCCGCACTACCCCAAGGAGATACATCATGGGCGGAGTTGATAATGGGAGTTCCAATAATTGGCTATGCCCATGGAGATGCTGCTGATTTTGGTATTCGAGATTCAGATTACCCCCGGGTTGTTGGTTGGTGACACGTCTAGTAGATGTAACATATATATCTCTAGTGGAGCGCCGGTTGTCGTGCCATTTATGAAGTGCCATTTATGACTTTACGGTCGGCCCACTCTGCTTTGTTCTCCTGGCAAAAGTGTCACCCGCCAAACTGCGAAGCGTTCCTGATGCGTCGGCAGCGGCGACATGCCAGAGCCTCTCAGTTGTATTCTCGGTAGCCATTCCATATGCCATGAACAAAGTCGAAGGAAACTGGAGAGATAAGTTGGGGTGTCTTTTTGCAGGACTGAGCTTCAGTTGTGCGTTTTACTGCTTCTTTTGTCTGCCCGAGACCCAATATCGAACTTTTAAAGAGTTGGATATCCTTTTTGAGCGGTAGGTTCCAACCCGGAAGTTCAAATGAAAACATCTTTGACATAGTTATATATATTTTATCGCTAAAAGAGGATCGTAAAGATAAGGTTTACAAAAGAACTGTTAGATATGCTTCTGGTGAACCTTGAGTTGCTCTATGAGCGAGTATGCAGAATATAGGAATTACTCCCTACCAAATTTGATTAAGTGGCATTTGGATCGAGCGGTTTAAGGCGATTGACTCTATGTTACTTTCAACTTTTGCACTCACGCACACACACTAACATATCTTTGCAGAGAAATCAATTTCCATCAGAGGCGCGTCAAATATGCCAGCTATCGATTTTTGAACCTTTTTTTTTTTAAAAAAAAAAGTAGATAATGCTTTTATTATGATAGATCTATGTGGTGGTTAGTTATTGTTTCTCGTTCTTTGTTCTAGTCACCGATCAGCGAAAGAAGTACAAAGATTTGGTTAGTTAGGTAAAGATGATATTAAATATTAGAAAGAAGACTTAAATAAAGATTTCCATAAAAGAGAACAAATAAAGCTCGACAGTTGGCGACGCCGTCTCCGAGGAGAATTGATTTTTAGCCAATCGCCTTAGACCGCTCGGCAAACTCCCATTGGATGGAATTTAATTGACAGAGCCTCTCCTATGCCCCACCAAACTGCCTGGTTTGATGGTGGGTCCATGGCAATCTTCATTCCCACACTACTACTAAAGATATGCATGTAGAGATGGAGATAGAAAAATACTAAATGAAGAATAGAAACCGAAACCCAGATTCTGTTACCCGAAGGGTATATGCACATGCATCATGGACGAAGATGGACCCACCAGGCTGAAGTCTAGGCATTTGGTACTGTCACTTTCCCCCAGTTGAAAACCAGGTCGACGGGTTATGGGGCTCAAGAGTTCAGCCTTCCGCGCGTCTCCACAATGGAATTGCCAACACAGCCTTGTTTGTGCTATGGAGCCGAACCCTCGTACCTACTTCTTGGTGTTTTTCTTTTTGTTTTGCGGGATAATAATTAAACAAACAGTCTCCATTCTATGACAAATATTGGAATGTGACGAAGCAAATAGTCCCTTTTATTCTGGTTCGGCAGTGGATAGGTCAGTTACATCCCGCCAATCAAGTCAACTCCGGATTTGGAAGCGACCTTTTCGGCCCCAGTTAGAGAATTGAGCAAAAAATACCTGACCTTGGCACCCTGCAGTGCATGCTGACGCACCATTACGCTGTCAATTCTCATAATGGATATTATCTCTCCTTCTGAACCCCTTTCATCTTCTAGAGAGATGATTGCCATGCGCTATGCGCATATCACACCTATTCCGCTGGCTTACGCCTAGAAGATTATTCTTTGTGTGTATGGCCTTGGCGACTGCTAAGCTTTTGTATATGTTCGTTCAAGAAAATGCGCAAAGACTGAAAGAGCGCGCGAGTGGGACTTATGACCATCGTCGCCAGACGGTTGAGAGCCTGGTTACTCTAACTAACGCCTACGCGTCAAAAACCGCTACTTCCGGGGTCGGCGTGGTCCTCGCATCTATTCATACTGACAGTTTGGACTGGTTGCTCGACTACTGTAAGGAAACGTGAGTCGCCTTCTTTATCTCAAAGATGTGGAACATTCTAAAGCGATCGCAGTGGCAGCACACCTTTCATATACACTGGCGAACGGCCCCCCGAACCTGGCCTTCTTGTTGCTCCCACCCTCCGCGGTCGCGAATCTCCAGCCTATCTCTCCTACATCGTTGACTTTTACGACCGTCTCCCCGACTACTCCCTTTTCGTCCACGCATGGCCGGAGCAGTGGCATAATGATCTGTTCGGAGACCGCACTATGGATACCTTGAGAGTGCTCCGGTTTGAGTCAGTCGATGCCCGCGGCTATGTCAACCTTCGTTGCGAACACAATCCAGGCTGTCCGGCAGGTGTATGGCCTCTTACTCCATCTGAAGCCGATATTGAAAAGGGCGACATTCGCGCACAGTTTGCCTTGGCCTATGAACAAATATTTAATGCGACCCGTGAGCAAGTTCCAGGCGAGCTTGGAAATGTCTGCTGCGGTCAATTTGCCGTGAGTCGAGAACGGATCCAGGCACGGCCCAAGGAGGACTATGAAAGGATATTGGAGTGGGCGGCTACGACAGACTTGACAGATGATTTCGGGGTGGGATGGGTGCTTGAAAAACTCTGGCATGTCATTTTTGGCATGGACCCTGTGTAGTAAGTTCTGCTTTCCCTCTCCCAAGCACGTTTAGAAACCCACCTTTCCTAACGGCTCTCCCTCAGCTGCCCTCGCTATGAACAATGTCGCTGTGATAATTATGGGTGGTGTGGGCCATTGCCGTCAGGAGAGACGTTGCAGGCTGTGACGAAGCAAAACCGTTGATAGAACTGGAACCTGGCATAGATATCCATGAAATTAAGAGAGCTTATATTGGCAAAAAGGATTTTGTTTAACGCCACAAAGCGAAAAATCTTGTTGAATAAGGAATAACCTCAGAATAGCTGTTTTCCTGTATTGGTATTTTCATAGAAACCTTACTGAATAAAGTACATAAACTCTTCGCTGGTAACTATATGCTATATCCATGGTAGCTGGAACTTTCCTTGCAACCCAACCAAACGCCCACATGATTCATGACTACTTAATTTAACTGTGAAGGAAATAGTGATTAGCAGTAGTCACAGATAACCAGGGAGACTTTCTGGTATGATATTAAGAAGGCCCGCGATGTGGCTTTTGGAAACTTTCTCGATTGGATGTAGATTTATGAGGATCGGGACCATTGTTTCTGACAAGTATGGCCGACAGCAGCCCCCCGGTTACAGTTCTCTCTTCCTAGAGCAGATGAAAGATGCAAACAGGCCGATTGTGAAGGGCGACAAGAGAAACGGAGATTGGATCATGCTGAAGAGCGACAGAATTAGGCCGAAGATGGGGTGGGGGAAACAGGGAAGGGAGCGCAACCTCGACCACTTTCATGGAATACTTGCACTATTGTCATATCCTACTCTCCACCGCTTAGAGTCGAAATACCCTCTTGCTTGACTATGGGGACAAAAGCTTTTGCTACGGGGTACACTACTCAACGCGACTAGAACCGTAGTCGGGTAGTCTGCATTTCGACAGCAAGCAAGTTACAGTTCCGTGTGCAACTGCCTCCAGCTTTCTGAGGAAACCTGAGCACGATCTTTTGCTTTCTAATTACACTTGAAGAGAATTCTAGACGATTCGGTCCTCTGTCAATTAGTAGTGAGCAAGGTCTCGTGACCTACGAGCGGATCGTCGTTGAAGACCATATTCGTGATATAAATGCGGGGTTACACAAAATAGATGCAACCCGAGACGCGTTCGGACTTTTAGATGGAATTCGGTCATACTCGCTAACTCTAACTGTTGATTTCCAGAAGTACTTATGCAAAAACATAGGATAGATTCCGAGGTTCATTAGGATCCCAACATCCCCAAGGCGTCCTCCGACTGTCGTAGCAGGGAGCATGCCTAAAGTCGAAGAACCCGATAATAATATCTGCCACAAATTCTTGCCAACGCATTTCCTTGCCAAAAGCCTTCCGCATCATATCACAGCGAACAATGATCTGCCAGCAATACTTGAGGTATCGAGAAAACTCCTCGCGATTAGACGGGTGGAACGGATCGTGCGGTATCTCAAGTCTTCGTCTGGGTTCATATCCTGCGAGTTCCATGATGTCCATTGTCAGCTCCATCGGAAGCCCCTTCTTGCACAGAATCCACCGTACAGAGACCACGTCGGATACAGCTGGCTGATAGTTCATTGAGCTATCCAGCAAGAGGAATTCCTCAATTGACACCCTTCCGTAAAGTTCAACGGGACGGTCAGATTTTTTGGTGCATCCTGCCCACTTTAGCAGTGGGCTGGATTTCCGTGCAGGGGCTCATAGCCTGGGAACTGTCTGTCTGCGATGCCGAAAAATTGTCGGTGTGGATATGTTATCACATCGGAATGCTTCCAAGACGCGGTGCATTCTCGTAGCATGCGTTGATAAAAACTAGTGTTGCGATAATCTTTTTCATCGGTTCTCCCTGATGCTGTGTCCCACATCTCCGGGAAACAATAGACTATGTTGAGGCAGATATAGGCGGACAGTGCATTTTTGAAAAGCTGGTCCCAGCCAATGTCGTAGCATGGGTCCTGTCAAGGCCATTTAAATCATCAGTACATGTCTATATCCAAGGATTCTGAGGCAGAATCTTAACTACTTTGCAGAATCCGATGAATGCCCTTGCGGCGACTTACATTACATTGGCACTCGCTGAGAAGCCACCAATACTTCAGTCCAATCTCTGGATTGGCGCAGATGCGCAAGACGGCATCCATCTCGCCGTAAAGGATCAGGGTCTCTACTAGTTGGAGTTGAAAGAAGGCATCTCTGTTGAAACGAAAGAACTCGTAACAAGGATTCCGTCTATATGATACCAAGAGCCCGGACATTTTTCTCGCTTCATCTGGGATAGGAATACACTGACACTCTTGGTCACGATCCTTGAGCCAGCAAACCGCTGAAGGGCAACGTGAGTCATAACCATAGTTGCGCAGTCGACGTACTGTGGGAGTGATTTTCTCGACGATACGATCGTCAAGAATGATATCTTCGTGACCGGGTGAATCGGATGTTTCTGAATACTTCTTGCGCTCGCTGGCCGAGTGCTCGTCAATCGTCCTTGCAAAGGCTTCCACGAAATGCGCGATCTCTTTTCTTGATTCGGTTTACCACAAGGTCGAAGATTCGTTATCTCATACAAAGAAGATTGGGAGCGGCCGTTTCGGAACAAACCTTTGTGCCATTACAAATTTGAGACCAAGAGAGTCCACGGGATATTGTATGCTTGATGGGCCATTTCGAGCTGGCAAAATCTGCGCGACAGTTGGGGGCGAGAAAGGAAGCGAGATGGACTCGCACGGAGAGATGCTTTTCCGGCCGGAACTCAGCAGGGCAGCCAGATCAAGAGAGAACGATGAAAATAATCAATATAAATGCCATAGACGATGTCAGTTCCAAGTCAGAGAAGAAAAGAACCAATAAAAGACGAGTTAGAACTATCTATATAAGACATTTTCAGATAGCCAAGAGTGCTGCTATAACGAGAACGAGTGTATTCCTTGATATCATCATTCTGTCTGGGATTGCCTTCCAAGAAGCAGCTGCCATAGCGGGATCAGGAGCCGCTTTGGGGGCGACAGAAACACAACCAGAATTCATCCAATTCGCGGAAAAGTAATAGACTTGAATTTACTTTATTCTCAATCTACCACATCTAATTCGCTAAACTTAACCCAATTCATACCCATAAACCAGCTTCGTACGTCGGACTTTACCTGATATTCGGTTTCGTGTATTATACAATGGAACATCAATATCACAATCATTATTTTCATCTTCATTTGGCTCAGAAGCAACCTCCTGTTAAAGTCTAACCTAACATACAAGAAAACTCCATCTATATGGATATACAGGCAAACTCCGTCCGTGTCTTTGTCTGTATTAAGTATATTAGGCTGTACCTCTTTCTCTTCTTCTTTCTAGCTTCAAGGTGCTTGTTGGATGACGCTCATTTTTCTGTGAAGGGCTCAAGCCAGAAAGGGATCTAAACTGACTAGGCCAAAAACTGTGGATAAGAAGCATAAAGGGAAAAGGCGAGACTAAGATACACTGAATATCAGGGGGTGCTAAAGATCCACTAACGGATCTCGAGGGTTGGACGGAGCTCAATCCACAACCGGGACTCAAGCCCTGGGGGTGATCAGGAGCAAGAGGGACGAAACCTAAATTTTACAGCTGGCAACCGTATGTTGACCAAGCTGACAGTGGATTGATGAATACAGGGATCAAGAGGAAGTCGGAAAATTGATTTTAAACGTGTCGAAGGCGAAACAAAGTGTGAAACGAAAAGAGTGTTGTATTATCACAGTAACGTTAGGCTAAATAATTGAACATATGGGTGAATCATAAGGCCACTCGCTGTAAGGCGGTCCCCGTTCTCACAGGAGCGGCGAAGCGATACGGGTTTGGCCCGTGACATTTCTATCGAGATCTTGTCCCTCACACTGAGCTTCCGTAACCATCAAGGGGCCAGGTTTGGGTTTTGCCATCAATGTCAGCTGTAACCGCGCCGCATACGTTGTAGATGATATACAGTAGCCTTAGCTAGAAAGGCAGAAGAATATTAATATTTGAGATCAGCATAAAAGAAATAGGTCAAGGAGAGGTTACCTCTTTAGTGATTATGTTCTCCAAATTGACGAGAGACGTGTCTTTCCATCGGTCATAGAGAGCATCCAGATCACAAAATGGAATAGTCATAATAAGTTCATCTGGTGATTGAAAGGCGTTCGACATAATTTGTTGTGCTGTCGCACTGCTGAAGTACTTACCAAACCCATACTTCACTTGAGTCGCATTGGCAGCCTTGGCCACGCCCAACATATTGAGACCATATTTCCCCAATATTTTATCATCAGCACCATAGATTGGTGTTGTATCTGAGTAGGTAGTGCCAATAATACCAAAAAAGTACGCTGTATTCCCCTCGCAGGTCCTTTGGAAACCTTCTGTCAATTGGATGTCACAGGGAGGACCTGTAAGGCCAATGATATCGGTAGACAATTTAACGATTATAACGTTCTGGCTCTGCCACAAAAATGAGATGGAAGCGTCCCACATTCTGCTCACTGCTGTTTGGTACATAGACAGATCTTCGCCGGTGCCAACACTGCTGCTAGCGAATGCACCACCATGTAAAATCGAGGCGATGCTATTGTTGGCACTCATGTAGTAATAATTGTTCGTAGGATCATTCGTCGCGGGATCAGTGAGGACTTGGGTAGCAGTGTTATTGATGCTCTCGATAGTACTGTTGATCTGGGCAATGACATAAGTCTCGACGTCTGCTAATGAGTTGAGTTCATTTTGAACCCTAGTGAGGTAATTGAGATTAGCTGGAAACAATCTAATCCAAGAGCTTTGATCAACTAACACTGCCTCTGCACTTGGCAGCTGTCCAGTAACAATTCCATTCGCCATTGTATCTCCTCCGCCAGATACTCCAGCCGCTCCGCTGATAAGGAGGGCTTCGGACGCTATACCAGGGAGAAGTTCAATGGCCATGGCAAATCCACCACTAAGAGCACCGAGAAGTCCAGCCATCAGAGTAAGTACCCATGTGTCACTCTAGAAGAAAGGGTGAGTGAGTATATCCTTTTGTCACTTTCAAAGGCCTTTAGAGCTTACCGTTGGAAGTTTTGTTGGTAAAAAATCGTTGACTAGGGCACCCGCCTGCCCTCCAAACTGGGTCCTGGTCCAAGCGAATGCTGCGATGACCTCATTCACCCAATTATGCCAGGTCTGAATTGCATACAGAACATAGAAATACCGAGCACGTGAGGCATCACAATGAACTAAATTCACCTCGCAAGCTTGGTCACCCTCTAGGTTGCTTTATGTTGCAAGCCAGCCATATCAGCAATCAATATATTCGACAAGGCATGGGAAGACGTACAAGCCGCATGAGAATTGGGATATTCCAGTAACCTTTGACTCTATAAGCTCGACGAAGGTACCTGTGTTGCCCTCAGGGATATTCTGCGCTCTACATTAAATTTGTTAGTTAGACAGCTTCGAAAAGAGAGTTTCCTTTTGCGCTTGAAACATTCACTCACAAATCATCCAGAAAGTCATCCATCTTAGAATCATTCCATGCTTGATTCGTTCGGCCCCCTTCCTCACACAACGCAGACCAAGTAGCCTTGGCCGCGGCTGTAGACGAGGGAGCTTTGATGGTTTGCGTAGCCGACGATGAAGCAGCATCTTTCACACATATAGTGAGCTCTGTAACGTCGAGACCATCGCAGGTGGTAACTAAAGCGCCATAAACAGGGAATCCCAATTTGTCCTTGCCAAACTGGTCTTGGCAGGAAGCACTCCAGCCATCACATCCCCACGTTTTTGCATTCGAGTCATATGAACAGCCATCTAAGGAGCTCGGATCCCCGTAGCGGGTGCCGTAGTATAGGTTTGGCAGATCAGCATCGTCGTTGGCGTTCGTAACTGTTCTTGTCGAGTTTGCTCCATTGCACCAGTCGGGCACTTGGTCATCAGAAACCAAGTAAGTTAGCCACTTAGTTTTACCATCCGCTATCCACTCGTCAGAACCGATTTCGGCAATGATGATTGACTGAGTTGGGGCTGCCGCTGCGTCAGAAATAGTGGCAGTAGTGGTGGCCCCGGGAGTTATCGGAGGAGATACCGATGTCGACTTCCTTCCTGGGAGGGCAGAGGCAGGCCAGATAGTCACCGCGACAAGTATCTGAAAGTATAATAGAAATCGTAACATAATTCTGTTAATAGTATAGTGAAATATTCCAGTTATGAAGAAAGAGAAAAGACAGGTGTCGGGTTAGGATGGTACGTTGGTTCGACGAGGACCTTAATATATGTTCTCTAAACCATGGTTTCTAGCTCAAAACATCGATTCTTTAGAGCAATACAACTCTCTGCCCCCCCGCAACTCCGCTGTCCCCCGCAACTCCACTGTGACGACTGAAGTTATCATGCGTTGATTGGCAAAACATCTCAAATACTTAGATAGGATTAGCGGACGGGCGTGAAAGCGGACCCAAGCTAGATCCTGCTCTTCGGCTAACAATAGCAGCATTGGAAGCCAAGACTACTTTAGAACCTTTGTTATCAAACATGGTCTTGTTAGGTATTTTGAAACGGTTATTGGCTCTAGCCATATATCACCCCATTTGTGATCGCGACGCTTTTAGGGACTTAATATGGCTATGCCGGTCCTTGTACGAAGTAATGATAAAAAGGATCATATATGCTGTGGGGGGCTAAAATCCTGCTAATTTCATAGGGGCGGCCCCCCACATGCAGTCTCTCCAATGTCCGGAGTGACCGTTCGGCGGCTACTAGCAAGATGCGGAAGTGCTTGGCAGGGGCGAGGCAGGGGCACTGATCATTGTTTTGTTTGCTAGAGGGCCATAAGGTCCAAAAGTATTAGTATAGTCGTGTCGCATCCCGCCCCACAAAAAATTGGTTTGTAAACAACCCACTAACTTCAACTATCCACCTCTCTATCAAGAGTGTCGCTTTAGCACTAAAATTAGTAGAAATCGAAGACCAAAGGCTGAATTTTCCCCTAAGACACGCTAAGCTATCATTTATAGCCTTTAGAAAAGGGATATCGCCTATAAGAATTGCGTATGATAATCACGTGTCCCGTAGCTCAATTTACTATACAAAATACGCTTCTATAACAACGCTATAGTCAAATCAAGGTCCTTGAGTGGTTGGCCCTAAAAGTTTAATAACTAAGCACGGCGCTAAATATTTTAGCTAGCTCGCTACTACCAAGTTACTGCGATTTCGCGATCATTCCTGATCAATAATATGGGATCGACTTCTGTCATGGTCCGTTCGATCGATTCGGAGGAAAGTCTCCGTCCGTGTCTCACTGGTGGGATTTTAGCGGTAAACTCAATGCCTCGCCCAGGTACTCGCCCCCAAGTCGGACCCCCAACAGGTCGGACCCACAACATGTTGGGGTCCGACTTGGGGGCGAGTAGTTGCATTATTACCAAGAGCGCTCTCTTTGTTCCTACTTTGATCAGTCTCATCCTGTAGCAACCTGACGCTTACCGTGAGGGGTCATGCATTAAACACGTTAGCGATTAGTTTCACATTCTATGTATGATATTTAAAACGCCTGCTTGTGACTCAGCATCCTTTCTCTATTTAACGTTACTTGATTTTAAGCTTCTTGGGGGGAAAGAAAATGCATCACTAACCAGTCTTTCCACGGCACTCGATCTCTCATCTTCTGAGGGTTCATCCTTGTTAAACTTTCGAATGATGTCGCCTTTGGAGCAGGTTTGTTGATAAGCCTATTCTTATTGAGTTTTTGACTAAATTTAGTGAGTTGTGGGGGTTATGTGGCCTGTGTGGTGGCAAAATATGCCAAGACTTTCAAGAATCTTTGAGCAAATGTCCTGCCGGAAAGTCCCACTCACGGTAATTCTACGCACGGGAGTTGCCGCAGGCATGTTCTACCAAGGGGCCAGGAATGTTCGCACCGCTTTCAGCATCCAATCTAGGGATATCGGCATTAAGTTCGAACCTTCTTTCGTGTCAATGGCAATTCTAAAGGAACGATGGTGGAACTAGTTGTATGATAATACAGATGTTTCTTTTTCTGGGGCAAAGAAAGTCTGGGGAAACTTATAAATAGTCATGGACATACAGCTGACAATTTACGCATTGCCCAGTCAAAATATCAACACAGCGGCAAGGTTTGGTCACGGTATCAGACTCAAAACATCAAACGCATCAATCTGAAGGAAGCTCACAGTACTGATTTGACCGGGAAGTTTTTCTAACCAAATCTATAAATAGACACAATATAACACAAGCTTCCAATTTTGAAGGTCAACTCTGACTTTTGGTCGTGGATAATGTGTATGATCAAATATTTATGTCATTCTTAATCAGGAACAGATGAACACGTTCAAACTCCGGGCAAGAATGTTCAGAGACTTGGCATTGGAATGATAGCCGCTCATTGCCTTATTGGGCGAGTCATCGAACCTTCCCAGCCACAACTTCCTACCTCTGATTCGTCGAGCTGCAGTGCATAGTACGTATCATTCCTTCCAGCCACAAGTCAACATCTAGACTTTGCCGATTGCAATACCTCTTCAGCGGATAGTTACTGCAGTGTATAGAGGCATATGGATGCCAAAGTTGTAGTGATGTCCTTTGGATTGATGTACTCGATTATGGTGTAGGTCACCAATTCTTGAGGTAAGCAAATTATATTTCGAATTTGATATACGGTAAACAATGAAGAAAAATAAGCAACATGAAACTGAAAATCTTTTCCAAACTTGGTCTCCCGCCAATTCGATAGAGAAAACAGGCACTTGACACGTCAAGACGGACTCTACTCCGAGGGTGTCATGAAATTCAAACCCCTTTTGCAATAGAAACGCGCCTGATTCAATCATCATATCAACAGATAAACCTGTTCTCATGACCTTCAAGTATGCCGTGGCTTCGATTATTTTTAGTTCTCTCCTGTTCAGTGTATAGTCTGCCGGATGCGGCAAATAGGAAAGTCTAGCTCCCCCGTTGCCCAGGGCGATCCACGTCCAGGGATTCGACGAAGACGGAAGGTCATATTGCTTTCAGCTAATATCATAATATAGTAGAATGTATTGATTTGTTCGGATCATCCGTACAAATTTATATAACTGTCTTAGTTTCCCATCCACAATGCCCAAAGAAGAAAGAACCCTTATCCAGATTTTTTCTTCCCCGAGCAGAAGAACCATCTCCTCAAGTGATCAACACAAAGCCACACATAATCGAAAATCCTACCAGACAAATCGTCGGTCACCATCCCTTCCAAAATGCAGCTCACCAATGCCGCCGCGCTGGCTGTCGCCTTCCTCACCCCCTCCGGCCTCGCCGCTCCTTACTTCGTCCCGACGAGCGTCACTGTCCAACTTGCCAATGACCAGTCCGGCGTCAATGCCGACATCGCTGTCCCTGCCGACGGTCAGGCCTACTCCATTCAACAACTCTACGGCAATACTCCTGTCGCCGCGCAAGGTCTTGTCTTTGCCTCAAGCGCCCAGGTTGTCTCATTCCAGGAGGGAACTTCCTGCACGATTACTGGGCAGACTAGCCCCAGCGTGACTCTGAACTCCCAGAGGACCTGGGAGTCGTTCGGTGGCGAGGTGGACTTGTGCTCTGCTTTTATCACTTGTGTTTGCGAGGGCATGTAATGAAATATAATGGGGTATAGTTAGAATCGGAGAATAATGGTTTTGTTCGGGGGTTTTCAATTGTTTGCATTCTTGGCTTGGACTGCCTGTTTATAGCATAATACCTAAGTTACATGACAATCTTTGTTTGATTTCGTTTTTCTTTTTTCGGCTATATGTTTCCGTTTCGACGGATTTGGTTATCACCTTGGTCGAGGAACCATGCACGAAAAGACGCAGTCGTGGACAGTATTCAATTTCTGTTCAACCTCCTAGGGTTGAGAAGTAGAAGTATACCACACCATCATACGGACATAGACAGTTGGCTACGTCGATCTAATATCAACAAATAATTTGCGTTCATCCTCTTGGCTATCACCTGTCATAAGCCTGCAGTATGTACCGTTAGCCTTGAATCATGGATAGTGGTGGGATCGTGATAACTCTCACCGGATTCGCACGATCCTCACCACATTTCCTACTTTGTACTAGTCGATTATTAGTTGGTTCCGCCCCCTAAATTGTTGAGCATTCCTAGATTTATTCTACGTAGTAATCGGAGATCTATTCGTTCGTGATTTGCAATTTCATTTTGGGAAGTTGTTCCAGCTTGATTTGATACAATGTTCTAGACATGAGGGCGGCACTCTTTTCTGTGATACTATTTTAGTTTATGAGGACCCAATTTTCAGGAGACCAACCAAGAGAACTTGGCTAGTTGATCTAAAATAGTGTTTTGGGGGCCATTGTTACGGCCAATGCAAAAAATCCGACTAACTAATATTGGGTGTATCGCCCGGCCTTTTCAGCTCCAAGAGTTCTTAGTTCTCTCTTATCTCCGTAACTCAAGGAAATCATTTTTTAGGAGCGACCCTTGAAAGCAGCCTGGATGGGCCTGCCAGAATGGGATCAACAGCAACGCCGCCTCTACCCCTGACAACCACATTTACTCCTCCACGGGGATGCCTCCATGATCTCTGGGCTGCCATGAGCGGCGGCTCAACTTGGATGAATCTGGGACCTATCAACACCGCCGAATGTCTACCGTCAGGCTGGGCTCCGGCCTCCTATTTCTCGCCTGGAGTTTGCCCGAGTGGATATGCCATTGCCAGTAAATCAACCGCAGGGAGTGGGACGGCGACGCAGACGATCGCAACATGCTGCCCAGTGTGAGTCAATCTGATTTTCATAGGGATTCTGCATGTCTCTTATTTTTTTGGTCCTAGTGTGTCAGGAAGCACGTATTCATTGCGAACGACGAGTGCGCAAGTGCCTGCATTGCAAACCAATGAGGTCTGTGAGTGGACACTACCATCGTACATCCAGACCACATACAACTACACCTGGACAGATGGGCGAGGCTCGACATCCTCGGCTCTGGGCACTATGGGAGGCAATGGAATCTTCAATGCATACGGTATCGAAATCCGGTGGCAGTCGACTGACACCGGTTCAGTGCCGGCCTCGGCAACCGTAACAACCACACCGACCAGCACAGATACACCGTACAGTGTCACCAACGAGGGCTTGTCAACAGGTGCCAAAGCAGGCATCGGAGTTGGTGTTGCGGTCGGTGTGATTTTGGTCATTGCCCTTACCTTTGGATTTTTTCTATTCCGGCGACGACAGCGCCAGACACAGACTCTTGATTCTTCGCCAGATGTCGGTGGACTGGCTGTGCGAGCTGCTAACCAGGCACCCGTCGAACTGTCCGCGGCAAGGGATAATAAGTCGTTCGTTTATGTGAAGCCAGAACTGGCTTCAACCTCACTGCTAGAAATGGCGAGCAGCCCCGAGGCATCTCATTCTCCGTCGCCTGAAGCGGCCGAACTAGATGGGAAAATTGTCAGGTGACTAGTGCTGATATGGACACGGCGTGGATATGTATTCTTAATCTGTACTATATCATTAGAACTCCTCAAGAAAGCCATTTTATGAGTAGTATCCGCAGATCATTATCAGGCGGTGCGGGAGAAGAAGAAGTGTGTGCGTCCAGTACAAATGGTATACAGTGGTACCCAAGGCGCCTAGGCGGTGGACTGATTGTCGATCACCAGATGTTCCCGTCTCTTCTTTTCAACACCTCTACTTCCTTCCTTCAAGCATCTCATTTTCTCCACCACGTCAATGCTCAGAGCCTTGACAGTCGTCGCCCCGTCGGCGCGGCTCCTCTCTGGGCCTGCAGCTTCCATAATAGCTGCTTCAAAGTCCGCTTTCAGCGCAGCGCATGTCCTGGTACGACCTCCATCATTCGCTCTCACCACGACCTCATATCACCAGTGCCTAGAACAAAACTAACAATTCCCCTCTAGAACAACACAAGAACCCCCATACTCCGCCACGCTACAATCCTCCAACTTTCGCGCGCCTTCACATCCACGTCACCGACACGCTCCCCGTCACCCTTCCGCCTCGCCTCAAACAAGAAACCCACTCCCTCTCCCACTCCATCAGCCGAAACTGAGCCCTCAGCAGAAGACATCTACAGCGCTTACCAACCAAAGCGCCAATGGCCCCCAGACATGTCCAAGCTCTCCCAGAAACACCAGTTCCGGCTCGAACGCAAGTACCGCCGGCGCGCAGCACTGAAGTATGCGCGGCCGAAGTTCATCAAAGGCGTTACCCTGGCGCAGTGGGTCATTATTGGATGTAAGTGTGTTTGCTTTACATTGTATAATCCGATGGCTGCCAGGCTGTCCGATGTTACATCTGCAAAAATGAATATGAGAATCAAGGCTGACAGGTCCGTGTTAGTTGTCGCGGTCTATGCGATTCTATTTATGGACTGGGATACGAGGGAGACGCCGTTTGATGGGGTGAGTTTTTCCATTTTTGTTTTCAATCTTTTTCATTACATATTCCTTTTTACTGCTTGCAGCTGAGCTTGCCAGTCTGAGAACTACAATATGTTATGTGCAAGAAAAGAACTAATTTGGTTTTTTTTTTCTTTTCTAGCTTCGAGAGCGCGTCTTCTCCAGTATCCGCTCTGTGTTTTCCAGTCCAGCACCCCCTAACCCTGTGCGCAGGACCGGTGAAAACAATAACTCAGCCTCGCGGAGTGAGTCGGAGTAAAGTGATACCATCTTGTATATTATGGACTATACCATACCAATCCCGGGTGTTTACTACATTCTCAGGGCCATTTTGTACAATACTACTGAGCTTCCCAACTTGCATGTACATTGGAAGGAAGACAAAAGGACTTCAATAACGAAATTCCGTGACGATTCATTCAATCTTCATCTCTGTCATCGATCATGAGCAAGTCCACTTGTGGAATACAGGTGTGTCTGTCACTGTAGTACGGACAGCATAGGAGGTACATATAAACCACTCTCCGTGCGTTCACCTGCTGTAGTGTTCCCAAATCTGACTTCATCATATCATGTCTGTCTTCCAGGGTTTCTCTGGATCAGAAATTAAAAAACAAAAAAATGCAATCCAACACCACAAATGCCAACGCCAGTGCAAAAGAGGTCGAAGCAAAAACAGATCGAGGGAATGGAGGAATTTCTTCCGTCGAAACATCGAATCGCGACGCCAAGTCATGTCAAAATACAACAAGAAGAGAACAAAAAAAAGAAGAGAGGAAATTCGTCAAATAATAGAGCGGGGAAGAGATTTCCTGTGCTCAAAGCCAGCTGCGCAGGTCGCTTGACGGGGTCGTTGGGCCTTTGGCAGGACTGTTGTTGGAAATATCAAGAGCCAGCTCCAGCTTGGGCGGCTTCTCATCGAACAGACCCTTTTGGGGACTTCCGGGAGCAGACTTTTTGGGAGACTTGGTCGGCGAGCCTGGAGCACCGCTGCGAGGCGGGCCCTCGCGAACGAGCGTGTATGGCCAGCCATCGTCTGCAGCGGCTGCCACCCAGGTGCGAAGACAGTCGTGCACAGCAGAATAGAATTTCTCCTTGCAGGTGCGCAGGCTGCAGCCCATGACCTTCTCAAATCCGGAAGCGCGCAGCTCGTCGCGCAACTGATTGCGCTCATCGCCAGTAGGCAGTGAGGCGATTACTCCGTTCAGAAGATCCAGGTGTGCAGCGAGATAATTCGTAGCATCCCACTCGACACCGCCGACATACGGTGCCGCCGGCACAGGGGGGCGAGGAGGCGGGAAGTGTCGCTCGCGGAAGGGGCGTGTATCCGTTGGTGGATTCTCGGTGAAGGGGTCATTACTGGACTTCTTAACCAGCGGGATCACGTTCAAGTGGTGCAGGAAGATCCAGAAGACTTCTTTGGTCACATTGGTGACTTCTTTACACCACACGCGGTAAGGTCGCGACTGGTAGATGTTGGCGATGAAGGCCACTGGCTGGTTTTCTTCTGTTGGCAAAGGATCGCGCAGGTAGGAGAGAAGCTGTTTTGCCTTATTGGCTGCCGTCTCGCCGGACGGTGCCACAGAGAGCTGTGTGAATAAAAGGTTGATGATGATACTCCGGGTGGTAAACTCGCTGGGGCCCTTCTTTTCCTCGTCGAAGAGCATCTTCAGCAACGCAGGGAAGAGCTCGCCTTCGATCTCTGTCAGACGCGCCAAGGCCACAGATGTGGTGCAGAGGCCCTTCAGGCAGAGCAATGCCTCGTGAAGAAGCGTGTCCTCATGGTCCGCTCTGGGCAGAAGGAGTTAGCCACCAGCCATGATCATAAAAATTAAGGGCTCATACCGCCATTCCACTTTCATAATGCGGTAGAGAAGCTGTACGATCTCATGCATTCCTCCCTCTGCAATGAAGCTATCGACCCAGCTAACAGTCTCGTTGCGCAGAAGAAGACGTAGTTTATGGATCTTCCCTATTTCAATCATCTCCGGCTTCTGGATCTCTCGTAGATAGTGCACAAAGTCGGACGGGTCTGCTGCAGTGTCCACTGCTGCGGCCTGAGAGAGAGAAGTTGTCGATGCAGCGGGCGTAAGAGTCGTATAGACGCCCACGGGCTGAGAGAGATCTACAGATCGGGGACGATGATGGAAACTTCCGCTCTCCGGTCGAGGCTTCTTGGTAGGCGACGAAGAGCCTTTGCCGAAGTTGAAGCCGCGACTCCTGGATCGTGAGCGTGAGCTCTTGCGGTCCTGAGATTCCTTCTCCTTGGACTCATTTCCCCGGCCCCGCCGGCCATCAGCCGTGCCGCCGGCGCTGTGAGGCGTAACATTTTCTGTGCGATCCTTTTGGATGAAGTCGGCCTTGATATTGGTATCAAGAGACCGCATCTTGTCCCTCATGTTGTGAGGGATATTCCTCGCATCCTGACTCAGAGTTAGCACAAATATAACATAACTTCACGTGCGCGAAGGCCGACAAACTAGTAATTTCTCAAACTCGCTTTCAAGATCCTTTGAGTTTAGGTGGTTGTGCACATCAGTATCCTTCTCCTTCGCATTGAACGCGGAGATAGCAGCTTGAACACGAGATAGTCGCTTGGGGTTAGAGTCCTCCTTTGCAGTGGCCCTGTCAGGCCCGTGTCCCTTCGAGCTGTTAGAAACATCGCTCTCACCCGAGGGACCACGCTGCAGAGATCCGAGAAAGTCTTTGATCTTAAGGTTCTCTGACATGTTGTCCGACTTGGGTCTAGGCTTTCCATCAGGTACCTTGGCGAGGGACGGTTGGTGGTAGTCATAAAAATTTCGCTGCTGGGCGGGACTATAGCCCTTGGGCATGTAGAGAGACATCTCCTCAGCCATACTGCGTCTCATGTGCGCCGACGGCTGTTGGGATGACGACCGGCTGGCCGGCGTGGACTCCTGTGCCCAGATCGGGGAGGGCATGTTATCGATCAAATCGGTTGGGCTCCGGTTCTCCTTGTCACGGCTCTGCTTCAAGCCGTCCGCCTTGCGTCCACGCTGGGACCGTTTCAGCATGGCGGAAAGACTATTGGATGATTTGGTCTTCTTGGGCTTGAGCTCTTGTGGCCCCTCGTTGCCCGGTTCCTCCGATTTGCTGTCCTTTCTCTCCATGTAGTTTCTGAGAGACTTCAAGGAAACCGCACTCTTTGTCTTCTTGTGTCCAGGGCCCTTGGCCTCTTTGCTTGATTTGGGGGTTGGCAAGGCACTGTCGCCCGCATCGCGGTTGGGAGCTATCTCGCCCAGCGGCAGCTGGCCGGGGGCCAGAATGACCTCTTCTCCAAAGGGCAGAGGGATCGTACCCGAGGGCTTGCTGCGGTGCAGCGGGAGAGAGGTAATCGCGTCATCCGCGGACTGGTTCCTTCTGTGAGGTTTCATGATGGCCCGAAACATGGACGACTTATTGGGCGTACGACTGGCATCGTCGAAGATCTGGGGACCGGAGTTGTCACTGGAGCCCATTGCTATCCACCGCTGACCAGCACCTGCGGATAGGGGTCAGTTGTGGTTGTTGTCAGACCGGATAGATACAGCGTTGTTGAACTCACGGGATTTGTAGCAAACAAATGCGGCAAACAAGAAACAAGACAAGATAACGTGAGAAACCACGACAATGCTGGAACCGGAAACCAATAATGCAGAGTGGAGAGAAAAACAGAACAACAGAAGAATGGCGGATGGGCCGGAGATATGTATGAAGAAGAGGACTACTAAGTGCTGCCAACAGCAACCGTCATCTCGGAGATCCACCGGGGCAGACTAGCGATCCTTGGGGTTGGCTGGTGATCTAAACACCGTGAGGCGGCGGTTGCGACGGCAACGGGTGATGGCGGTGAGTGTAGAGGATGGAGTCAAGGACACTATTCATTAATCTATTGTTAGTCTGGCTGGATGGGACTCATTATTATTATTGCGATGTTCTGTAGTCTTTTTCCGGTTGTTTGCTGCTGGTAGTCCGTGGTTATTATTGAGTTGTATTGGTCGACTTTGTCTGTATACGGTATCCACAGGAATATATCTCAACAAGACCACAACTCCGCACCATCCTATCCACCATGCAATTCAATAGTAAAATATCCGAAGACAATAATTCCTCGAGACTATTGCTCGTGATTATGATTCTGCAGTGGGGTTTAACAATCGTCAGGAGGGAACTCTAACTAACCACATTGTTGTGGCTCCGATCGCTGTCTCACCCCGGACGCCCTGCAACCCTCCGCGATACACCCGTTGTATCCCCGTTTCAACCCTAGACCATTCCCCGATCTCGATCTCCTGATCTGCCCGTGTGAGCACATGTCGCGTGTGCGACTTCAAATGCTCCGGATCCAGTGGGACCACAGTCCCGCCATGGCTGGCCGTTTGCGACCTCATCATTCCAGAGGGCAGCAACATCAGTTCAGGGATCATTGATGCACAGCAACAAGTAAGCTGAGAAAGTACCCAGGAAAACATCATCAGGGCTGAGCCAATTTTGGTTCTGGTTACGTACCTACGTCAGTTGCTTGAGCGGTCTGGCCAGTCTGTTCAGCATCATTCCATGATTCGGGCAGAATCGGGCTCATTCGGTCACCCACAAGGTTTCTTGTTCTGACGAAACGATCATGGCCTGACTGCCAGGAACTTTCATAACTACCACCCGGATCCCCGTTGCTGAGAAAAAAAACTATCCCTCCCACGCTCGTCATGAACTGCCCCTCGCGGACCGACGAGACCCTCGACCATCCCGGCTGGAACCAGAACCCGCCGTCTCTGAGCCCGGACACCACCACACGCCAGGACTTCAATGGCATCACCAATTCCCGCGTCCACCGCAAGCATGCAGCGAGCACAGGCAGCACAGCGGGCGAGGACACAATGGCGATAGATCCATGGCCACACATACAGGACGAAGACCCCGCCATCGAGAAGATCCGCGACGGCGAAGTGGTCGCTGCTGTCGCCTCGGGGTGTCAACAACCACCCTCGAGGTCCAGCGGGTCACCACCTCGCCGTCCCTTTGGAACCTTTCTCTCAGATTCTGCTCTGCACTGCGCCCGCAGCGTCGCCAAATTCGGCCGCTTCCTCGGGCCCGGGTTTCTGATTGCTGTTGCCTATATCGATCCCGGAAATTATGCCACGGATGTTGCGGCCGGCGCAGACTTCAAATATGCTTTGCTATTTATTGTGCTCTTGTCCAATCTCTTCGCGATCCTTCTTCAATCCCTGTGCATCAGACTGGGTTCTGTCACCGGCCTCAACTTGGCGGAGAACTGCCGGCAGCATCTTCCGCGATGGCTGACGATTATCTTGTACGTCTTTTCAGAGGCGGCAATTGTGGCCACTGATATTGCGGAGGTTTGTCTCTCTTGTTTTACTATTCTGTGGAATTATCGATAACTAACTCCCTTGACAGGTGGTCGGATCGGCCATCGCGCTGAACCTGCTCTTAAAAATCCCGCTGGTGGCCGGATGCGCCATTACCCTGGCGGATGTTTTGTTTCTGCTACTCTTCTATCGACCCAATGGACCGATGTGGGGGCTCCGCTTGTTCGAGTTCTTTGTCATGGCTCTTGTGATCGGGGTTGTCATATGCTTTTGCATTCAACTATCTCTGATCAAGGACCAGTCCGTCGGGGAAGTCTTCCGGGGCTATTTACCATCACCGGTCATCGTACAGTCAAATGGGTATGTTCTGATCTCTGGACCCGAGTGAAATCTCACTGACATGACACTTGCTAGTCTATACCAAAGTTGCGGCATTCTTGGTGCCACCGTGATGCCGCATTCTCTATTCCTCGGAAGCGGCGTGGTCCAGTCACGCCTGAAAGACTTCGACGTTACTGCGGGATATGTCGACGCCACAGTGCCGCTGGGAAGTACCGGCGGCGAGGTGGAGTATCGGCCATCGATCCATGCAATCCGTGGCTGCATGAAATACTCGATCATCGAACTGAGCTTATCACTATTTACCTTTGCGCTGTTTGTCAACAGCGCTATCCTCATTGTGGCGGGCGCTTCACTGCATGGTGTGGCTGGCAGCGGCAACGCCGACCTCTTTGGAATACACCGACTTCTCTCTCAGTCGATTGCCCCGGCCGCTGGCCTCATCTTTGCCTTGGCCCTACTCCTGTCGGGAATCTCTGCGGGCATTGTCTGCACCATGGCGGGCCAGATGGTCAGCGAGGGAATGCTGAACTGGAGCATTAAACCCTGGATGCGACGACTCATCACCCGGTCTATCAGCATTGTCCCCAGCATCATTATCGCTGGCGCTGTTGGCAAAGACGGGCTGGACAAGACTCTGACGGCTAGTCAGGTTGTCCTGAGTATCATCTTGCCATTTGTCTCAGCGCCGCTCATCTACTTTACCTGCCTCAATCGGTACATGACGGTGCCGGCCGAACAAACCACTGACAGCGAGGGCGAGGTGCACGGGGGACAAGTTCCCATGCGGAACAGCCTGTTCGTCTCGGTGGTCGCCGTACTGGTGTGGGTGTTGATTGTCATTATGAATATTGCATTGCTGGTGTTACTGGGGTTGGGTGAGACATCCTAGAATAGATAGGAGCTACAGACTCCTTCATTGCATAAGAAACGATAGATCATGAATGAACGCTGCATTATTTGATACCACATCCCTAATGGTATATGAAAACGAGTCAGCCCAAAAGGGCAGAGTCCACGAATCGTAAACCCATAATCTCCCCAACTCCAAACACAAAACACAGACAGCAAAAGTAACTATCACGCCGTACCTCCCGCGGGCTCCTTCAGCTGCGCGTGCTCCGGCGGCTCATCAATAAATTGCGGCGGCGCAACCTCATCCTGCAAGAAGCTCGGCATCGCACTCTCCGCCATACTGCTCTCAAACATCGACTCCTCGCCCAGAGCCTCCAGCTCAGCATCCAACTCCGCCTCATCCACATCCTCTGGCACATCATATGCGCGCGAGATACTCTCCTGGATCTCATTGCCGACCTCCATCAAATCGGCCATCTCATCCTGCATGCGCTCGATCTTATCGATATCAACCTTGCCATACTGCTTCTTCAGCTCCTTGGTCGTCGTCTTCATTGCGTCCACAGTCGTCATCACGTTCTTCAGATTGTCCTGCATCATCCCCGCCTGCTCCATGTTCCATGATTGCTGCGAGAGCTGGTCCCGCTGTGCCTCGTACTGCTTGCGGCGCTGCAGCACCTTCAGCGCTTTTTGTCGCAGGGCGTTCTTACCGGGCCCGTCGCGCATCTTGGCGATTTTGGCTTGGTAGGTTGTCAGCTCGGAGTTTAGCGCCGCGAGCTTGACGTCGATGCTGGAGACGCGGTTGTCCACCTATTCCATTGCAGAGGTTTAGTTCATGGTGCGCCTTTATCACAGATCAGGTTGGGGACTTACATTGGAGATGGCGCCGTCCAGAGTGGGCTTGGGAGCCGCACTCTTGGTGCCGAATAGTCGGTTCATGGTGGTTGCGGAGGTCAAGAGGCAGCAGCACCAACACTCTCCGTTGGATAGCGACGTCAGTGGGGCCTGAGGCGTCCACGCCACGTGATCTTACACCGAGTTGGGAGTAGTTATTGAGAGTTAGGTAGAGCAGAAGAGACACCGAATGTACAGTAAGAATAGCTCCAAAAGGACAGAGTCTCATGACATAGTTAGTTACGTGCCCGGTGTATGGCCCGGCTGACCAACCACCACAAGTACCCGCGACCTTTTGGACCGCCTGGATCACACGGGAAATCCAAGTACCGAGTACATGCTGGGTTCCCCCTCGTGGGCAGGTGACTAACTTGCCGAGTGAGATCCAACCGTAGCTTCACTTGTTGTCGTCCCGACCCTAGTTAGTTCTTATACTCTCCCTTCCTCACCACCTGATCGATCGCCTATCGGCCCAGGTCGATCCCCGCTGATTCCACCGTTCCCGCCCCTGCCCACCTAAACTCTTCCTTCTCATCCCAGGGGCCAGACCGATCAGCACAGTCTCCCCCCACGACGGGCTCTATCTCTCTTGCCCTCGCTTCGTTATCTTCACCCTCCTGCATGGTCCGTTGACTCGGCCCAGCATTCCACGACTCTCCCGGCTACTCTCCACCGGGGTTTGTCTGTCCAGCCCAGCCCAACCCCCATCCAGTCACATCCCACAAGGACCGAGACAACGAATTTCTCCCCGCTTTCTTTTTCTTCGTCATTCACTTGCATCTCCAACAAGGTACGTTGCACTCAGCGCCCATCATCTCAGCTTATCTTTCGTTCCCTCGACTTGTCCACTTCCCTCTCTCCTGTCTGCTCCGCATCCCGCGAGGGCAGCCGGAAGACACCATCCGCGTCGTGATTGATGCCACCGACCAGCCCCGCTGACATGGTCCCTTTTCGCCAAGCATAGCGCTAGCTCGCTTCGATTCTGTTGATTCCATTCGACCTACCTCCCACCCCCTTTTGATGCCGATTCGCGTCTTCGCACAACACGCCCTGAAGACCCCGAGATCCACCTCGCCCGGCCCTGAGTGACCGGTCTGTGTGTGTGCGCACACTCCGGAAGGTGTGCATTCGCCCTGCCGCGCAAGGCCCTGCAGACCCTCCTCCCTCGCTTCTCTGCCAACAACATCCCGTGTATGATAGACCGCTCCGTTGCGACACATCTCGGAGACGAACGGACCGGACGACTCCCTTCCATGAATCATTCTTCCCGACTATATAATCCACCATGTTCTGGCGTTTTGGGGGATATGCAAGTATCTCCACTGTCGATACCCTGCTCGAGAAACCAGAGGTCACTCTCGAAGAATTACTGGATGAGCCGGAGATCATCCAGGAACTGAAGCAGCATAATTCGAAACTCATAGAATATCTACGCGAGGACCATGTCTTGAAACGGCTTATGGACTATGTTACGGCACCGAGCCTAGTGAATGATGGTGACGACGAAAAAAATGACATCGACGACGATACGCACGAAAAGGCTGGGTCCGAGAAGGAACAACCCGATGTCGCCTCCCAGCCAGCTGAGCAGGAAACCAAAGAGGCCGATCCGTTGAAGGATGTCCTAGATTCGGATGATTTGGACAAGGTCGAGAAGACCCGTCTGAAGCATGCGTATATTGCGTGCGAGATTCTCTCCTCCGAAGCATGGACCATCCTGGAATCCATAATGGAAAACCAATCGTACTTGCGCGACTTCTGGGGGTTCCTCCGACGACCCCCACCCCTGGACTCGCTGCAGGCGAGCTACTTCACGAAAGTCAACGAAACCCTGTTCGATAAGAAGACGGAGGAGATGTTGGACTTCCTGAAATCCTTGGATGGAATTGTCCCCGCACTGTTGCAGCATATCGACAATCCCATGGTCATGGATCTACTGCTGAAGATTATCAGCTTGGAGAAGGCTGAGGGTGGCCAGGGCACCGTGGACTGGCTGAAAACTCAAGAACTCGTGCCTACGTTGCTTTCCTTCCTCTCGCCCGAATACCCTGGTTCGGTTCAAACATCCGCAGGCGACTTTCTCAAAGCCATAATCACCATCTCCGCAAACGCCAACCCGAACGACCAGTCGTGTATTGGCCCAAACAGCCTGACCCGCGAGCTGGTTTCCGAAAAGTGTATCCAGCAGTTGATCAACTCAATGCTCGGTGGGGGCAACCCGCTCACAGTAGGCGTGGGTATTGTCATCGAAGTGATTCGCAAGAACAACTCTGACTACGACCCTGATAATATCGGCGGACCTGAATCGATGCCTACCCCATACGATCCGATCTATCTCGGCGACTTGCTCCGCCTATTCGCGCAGCATATCCCCAATTTCATGTCCTTGATCCGAAGCAGCAAGCACACGGTGTCCGACGGCTTCAATGTGAAGACCGTCGACCGGGAACGATTGAACTCCGCGTGGGGTGCGAAAATCGAACCGCTTGGATTTGACCGCTTCAAGACCTGCGAGCTGATGGCGGAATTACTCCACTGCAGTAACATGGGTCTTTTGAACGAACCTGGAAGTGATGCGTATGTTCTCCAACGGGACACCGAACGCGAGAAGTTGATTCGTGAGGGTGCTTTTGATCCCCACCGCGACGATGTTTCGGGTATTGATTACAACGACACCACGGCCGATTTCACCAATGGATCGGCACCGGATTCGGGCTCGCCAGAAGATTTGAGAAGCTACGAAGTCCATCACGCGGGTGAAGAGGACGGTTTTGAGGATGTTGGTTCATCAGGCATTCTGGTCGATCACGATAAATCCGAGCCAGAGAAGAGTGCCGATGTACCGACAGAGCCACAGCAAACCTCTCAGCCGGAGACTGAGTCTTTTTCCAAGTCTGAGACTGAGCAGACTGCGGAAAGCGCTGCCAATCCCGAATCATCTGACCGCGCTTCCCCCACGGCTGATCTCGCTGATCAGATCGGTGGCATCAAGCTTGAAAATAAACCGTCAAACGAGATCCAGGTCTCTACGCAAACTGTACAGGAGACGTCCGCTGCGCCTGCCCTCCCTGAAGACGTACCGCCCCCTCTCTTTGCAGCGAAGGAGGAAGCAGCCAAGTCAACTTCGGCTCCTACCAATCAGGCCCAGGAGGGTGAACCTGTCCAAGAAACTGAATTCGCAGATCATGTCCACGAAGATTCCGCCGATGAATATATACAATTGGACACCGATGGTCGCCCTGTCGTGGGTGATTATTTGAAGATCATGTTTGTGGAGAACAAAGTGGTGCCCACGATACTGGTAAGGTTGACCTTGTGAGGAGTTAATACAACGCTTCTATTCTGACTGTGACTTCTAGGGCTTCTTTTACCGCTTCCCTTGGAACAATTTTCTCCACAATGTTGTCTACGATGTCGTGCAACAAGTCTTCAATGGCCCCATGGAGCGTGGCTACAACAGGGCCCTGGCCATCGATGTTTTTGACACGGGTCGGATCACGACCGAAATTGTTGACGGCCAAAAACGTAGCGATGAGGCCCAGCGCACCAAGCAGATCCGACTCGGCTACATGGGTCATCTCACCCTGATCGCAGAGGAAGTGGTCAAGTTCAGCGAGCGCCACCCGCCAGAATTACTCTCACGATCTGTTATGGACAGTGTTTTGAACCCGGAGTGGATCGACTATGTCGAGCAAACCCTCTCCGAAACCCGGGAACGAGACAATGCCATCTTGGGCGGTGTTCGCCCGGACATGTCGGTTGGACCTCGCCAGACAGCCGCGAACAATGCCGGTTCCAGCCAGAGCTTTGGAACCTCTTCAGCCCTGGCGGAAGCGGGTCTGAATGGCGGGATTGGCGGTTCGGGGTTCCAAGGATTTGACATCAACCAAGGAGGGGTATCTGGTGGGGCATTCGGTGCAGGTGGTGGTACCTCGCTGCTCAGTGGCTTTGCGAGCTCCAGCGACGATGAGGATGAAGATATGGAGGACCAGGACGACAGAGACTCTGGCAATGCCGAACTAGGCGATTCCGAGAATGTGGGTGATATTCTTCCGACAGATATCGAGCTGCGCGTGTTATGACTGCAATGCGAGCTCGCCATGCCTCCCTCGACCTTGCCCTTCCTTTGCCTTTGCTCATGTAGTCCCGGTGTTTCGCACCGGGGCATTGGTCTCCGCCTCGCGTGTCATGCCTACGGACCGAGCTCTCATCGGACTTTGAGAAACAGCATCGAGCGCCATTGGCAACTCCTATGTTCTCTTATTTTCACCTGAAGTGTTCCGAGTCCGTGATCTCATTCATGATAACGCGATGTTTTCTCACGGCAGCCCATTCACCCAGCCACTCAATACATTGTCATTGATGCTAACATAACTCCTTGACTAGGTATCCACGAATTCCACCAGTCAGCCTATCCCGATCCTGCCTCCACCTCCTGCTCCATTAAGCCTTGGTCCCTCACGCGCACGTCGCCAGCTCGCCGCGCGCCTCGCAGCGCAGAAGCAGCAAGTAGCAGAAAATGCCGATGCTGAAGGCGAGGATAGAAAGGCAGAAGGCGAAGAGAACCGAGACTCATCCTGGCCCACCAGGAACCCATTTGTGATAGCCGGTGTCGATGACGACGCCGAGGGCAGCATGTTCCCCAATACGGACTTCGCCACCAGGGAAGCCGACCAGACTTTCTCGCCCACTTTCCCAGAACCGGGCTTCAGCCCCCCGACTCCCTATCAACGGGCTCATCAGAAGACGACGCCGACGGCCACGCCGAAGCCGTGCGCCGTCGCGTCCGCGTGCCCTTGGAAGTTGAGGATGACGACGACGAAATGGGTGAGATGGTCGGACCCAGCGGGACAGGGTTAGTGGACTCTGACGATGAAGATGAGGCCATCATCAATGAATCTCTTGGGTACTCGAACTTGACTGGCCCAGCGCGGTACAGTAATTTCCGCCGCTCGCGCGCCGTGGGATCGCATTTTGAAGATGATGACGATGCCCAGAACGATTCCAGCGACGGAGAGGATGATGGGCTGGTAGAAATCATGGTTCCTGGCCGGAAATCCTCCACGTCGAATTAGACCTCTTCGTCCTGGCTGTTCGAACATTTCATCTGCATGCATTCTGCGCATTTCTTGGTTTCGCGTTTCCGCTTTTCTTCGCTTTTCTTCGACAGTGCTGCCCGCAATGGGGAGGATACCTACGATTGATGAATTGGGGGGGGGGGGGGTTGCTTCTCTACTTCGCTACGGATTCGAATTATCCATCCTATCCCCACATCATCACTTTGTGCCCTGGCGTCTGTATATACTTCCTTCTATCTCATCTCAGGGGTAATCTTGCTGCCCTTCCTGCATTCTGATGATTCCGAGTGCCTTTCTTTCTGCAAGTTTGCCGCGCGTGTTTTTTGTTCTTGTTTTCCCCTGTGCATGCATCACACCCTCTGCGGAGTGCTTGACGAGTGTTATGTTTCTTCTTGTTCGTTTCTGATAGTATAGCTGGTTGGATGGTTGGTTGGGCGAGCTACGTTGTGACATGTACGATAGTTGGTGTGTTAGTTAGAGATGAGAGTGAATTGAAGTTTTGGTCATTGATTAGATTAGTTAGGAAATACCGCTGTAGCCGGGTCCTCATTTTGTTTGCGGATGATACCATTTCTTCCACCCAACCACTCCGTGACAGGACCACATTATTCTCCTGAACCTCGCCCTTGGGACCCCCACACCTGCACCTGAAGCCGATCCCGAGCCCGGCTCCGCGTCTGGGGCGGCGATGCTGTATATGAAACCGCCCGAGGGCGTTTGGGAGCAGACTGGCGCGAGGGCGGGGCTCTGGCCGGTGCTCTAGCCGACGCTCCGGCTGGTGCTGTAGCTGGTGCTCTGGCTGGGGTAGGGTCTCTCGCCGGCGCTGGGTCTCTCTTCTTAAAGAAGATAGCTGTATCCTCGAAGCCGAAGTCGAAATCATCGACGTCGTCGGCTGGGGCATCAGGGAGGTCTAGATATTCGAAGAGCCACGATCTGACCCTCTCACTGCCTGGATGATGGGCATCGCGGGCACCCGGCTCCTGCTTGACCTGGTCCGGCTCATCCTTCGCTTCCTTCCGGATGATGATGACATTGATGTCCCGCATGAGGCCCTTCTTGTAAAATAAGGGATAGAGCTCAGTAGTATGTGACTCCTTATTGTATATTTGAGAGAGGAAAACCGGCTGTATTGGCTTTTTTGTGAACCCGAGCGCGAGCTTGTATATATCGTCGGGCTCCCGCGAATACTGCCCGAGGTCTGGGTCTAGCGCTGGTAGGAGTTCCTTCTCTATGAAGTGATCAAACCCCTGGACGAAGCAGCTATTGATTGGGTGAGATATGACACCCCCGAAGCTCTGTGGCTTCCTCTCCTTCTCCGTCGGAGCATCCTTCCGCCATATCCAGAAGGAAAGACGAGCCCGTAGCTGCTGTGGGGGTTGAGATGAGGCCTGAGAGAAACTTGATGGGGTCTGTGGAGTCACCTGAATACGCTGGGAGGGGGCAGCAGCTGCAACACCTAGTTCCAAGAACTGGCTGGGTATATGCTGCCCAAGCTCCTGTTCACGATCGGGACAGGCCGGCGTCGAGGAGGTAATGAGGTCATAGTATTCGGCGTAGGGAGGGATATCGGTAGGCCGGGAAGGCATGATAGTGGTTGGGAGGTTGATAGGCTAAAAATGAAAGAATAGTAGATGTAAAGAATGTAGTTAACGATATGAAGAGGACACTTTAATAGAGCGAATTTCTATTAGCTGAAGTCGAGTAAATTCGAATGTGAACTGCACCTTATCATATTTGGGACTAATCTCCTTAGTGCTTGTAAACAGCACACAAACTGCATATCATTTGTAAACTGGTCTGCATACTACCATCCACGCTATCCACGCTATCAACGGGAAGTTGCTTTAGCGATATACTAGCCTCAAATAGTTGCTCCGGGCTGGGCTTCCGTCATATAGGCATCTCCCCGACTAGCAACCCCTTGATGGCTACACATAATGCAGACAACTGCCGCTTGTTTGCCTTAGCTGTGTTCTTGAACCGAGTCAACTGGAATGCTCAAGGACAGAAACTTGGGAATAATAGGTCTACATACAAATAAATACCTTGCTGTAAAAACTTTGAACAATTTACCCAGCGACTGTCGTGCTTGAGCCTTCTGTTAGTGATGGTTGACTAGTGACTCTTCACGTTAACATGGTCATTTCTCTTTAAGTAGATATATAAAGGTTTAGAAGTCTAATGGTATACTAATTTACCTTATCTATATGTGTACTATGAGAAATACTATAAACGATCTATTTAATAGCCTTATATCTTTGGGGACCGTATACTTGCACTACCTACCGCATTATGTACGGTCAAAAAAAGTGGGACCGATCGCCCGCAACCCGCAACAACTTTTCCATCGAAGATTTAGCATCCCTTCTTCGCCATCGTACTATTGTACGGATTCGCATGAGAGAGATATACTTCTGCTCTCTATAGCACATTATTTTCAATGGACATCTAGGCTTGACTCCACTGTCTCAGATCAGAAAAATGTCGACGTCTCCGTCGGCGGGGTGAGCTCCTATATCAGAAACCGGAACAGACCACACATCTAACATTCCACTCCAGCTCCTCCCCCTCCCTAGAAGCTCACACCAAACTCATAAACTGGGTCCGCAGCCACGGCGGTTCTATCTCCGACAGCGTGCAAATCTCCCAAGACTCCACTCGGGGCGTGCACCTCCAAGTGAAAGCCGACTGGCCGGAACCAATCCCCAGAGAAACACGGGTAATCAACGCACCGGTGGGGATAACGCTATCCTATTTTAATGCCATCGACCACCGCCACCAATCATCCTCCAATGGAGTATCGTTTTCCAGCCACGGCGTGGTCTTCCCGCGTGCATTCATTGACGCCGTCGGGCCCGAGGAAACCACGACCTTTTTCCTAATGGGCCAGTTCCTGCGCGGCGAAAGCAGTTTCTGGTTTCCGTATCTGCGCACGCTTCCCCAGCCGGGCCAGTTGACTACGCCGCTGTTTTTTGGGGAGGAGGATGTGGATTGGATTCAGGGGACGGGGATCCCGGATGCGAGTGTACAGCGGTTTCGGCTTTGGGAGGGGCGGTTTGATGAGTCTATTGCGAAGCTTGAGGAAGTAGAGTTTGAAGATGTCGACTCTTATACTTGGTGAGAATATCCCGGTTTGGTTTGTATCTGGGATCGAAGTCTGACTGGTTGGTATCTAGGGAGCTCTATCTCTGGGCTTCGACGATTATTTCCTCTCGAGCTTTCTCGTCGAAGGTTCTATCTGGTGCGGTCCCGGATGGGGATCTCTGCGATGGGGATGGGGTGTCTGTTCTGCTGCCTCTGGTTGATCTGCCGAATCATCGACCACTGGCCAAGGTTGAGTGGCGGGCCGGTGAGAAAGACGTTGGGCTATTGGTTCTGGAAGAGATTGCTCCCGGACAGGAGATTTCCAACAACTACGGTCCCCGGAATAACGAGCAATGTATGTTGGTTGCCACGGTTGTCCAGACACTAAACTAATATATTGGCAGTGCTGATGAACTACGGCTTCTGCCTCGTCAATAACCCGACCGACTACCGGATCGTCAAACTGGGGGTGCTGGTGAGCAGCCCGCTCATGGCAGCCAAAGACCGACAGCGGCAGCTGTATCCCGAGCAGGCCACAAAAACCGAGGACCCGTACTATATCTTCAGCATCCTCTACCCGCTCCTAGCCCGCGATACACCGATGGAGCACACAATCGTCTCCCCAGCCCTGTTCAACGCACTCGCCGTGATGGAGGGTAATCCGCGCGAGCAAGATATGATCGAGATCACCGAGTCTGGGATTCGTATCCCGCCTGCTTACGGAAATGGACACAGCACTCTTGCAGCATTGAGTCAGATCAGCTTCGAGCTGATTGCGCATATTGGGTTGCTGCAGGACAGCGCGGAAGGACTCCCAGTACAACCAGCCAATCTGAATCAGATGCATACGCAGATTTACCGCAATGGTCAGATTGCACTCGATCAAGCTGCCCTCATCATCATCTCGTGGACTCTCACCCGAGCAAGGGAGCAACAGCGAGGCGAGACCTGGGACGATATCAAGACCATGCTGAACGAGCACATGGCCCGTATACCCGCCGACCTCCTGTCCGAGGAAATCCTATCGCGCATCCGGGTCCGCATCCTCGAGCGCGAGTCCATCGTGCCCAAGAACGGAGTTCTTTTCCGACTCACCGAGCTATTTACTCTCCTCCCGACGGAGATGCAAGGTCCCGGCCAAAAACACTTTGACCACGTCTTCGACCGCGCAGTACAGGTCATTCCTGTCGTGCGCAGCGTGCCGAACTTGCTTTTCGGGACGCTGCTTTGCTTGCTGGTTGCCACGTACCGCTCACAGGTCCCACTGCCAGCGCGCCTGACTCGATGGTTGGAGTTTCTTTTCGAGGCATATCCCCCACCATCCGTGGCTGGTCCTGATCCTGCCGAGGATGAACAGATGGATACGCTCCTTGCGGCGTTTGATGAGTTTGTGAAAGTCGAGAACGCCCAACCATGGGCTGCTGATGATGGAGTTACATGGTTGGTCAATGATAGTGGGTGGTTGGATGTGAACTGGCTGCGGTGGGCATGGTGGGTTGTTGAAGCAGAGACAGTGCTGGTGCCGCCGGAGCCATTGCAAATACTGGGTGGTGGACCAGTGCAGATGCTGAGACAGGCGTGCTTGTATGTACCTTAGCTATGTATTATGTCATCGCCAGTACCTCCTGCTGGTTGGAATGAAGGATCATGACTCAGCAACATCACATGACTCCTCCCGTCCAATCACAGCTCACGTAATCCGCAACCGCAGGAATTGCCCAGCAAGCCGTCGTCCTTTCCCTCTCCATGACCCCGTTGGATTCCCACGCATTGCCCTCCTTCCTCCCCGTCAATCCGTCATCATGATATCTCGAGCGGCGGCTCCCTCCCCTTCCTCCCTCTCACACCTGTCTTCCCGCTCCCTCCGCGCCCAGGGGGCGGCCGCCCGCTCTTTCGCATCCGTGCAGGAGGCACCTCCCGTGCGGCACTATGGCGGGCTCCAGGACAAGGATCGGATCTTCACAAACCTCTACAATCACCATGGGGCAGACCTCAAGTCGGCAATGAAGTATGGTGATTGGCACCGGACCAAGGATATCATTCTCAAGGGCGATGATTGGGTGAGTGTCCCTCCCATTGTGGTTAGGATGTCCAAAAAAGGTCGCAATTGCTAATTTGATGGTGTGAATAGCTCATCTCCGAGCTGAAGGCTTCAGGTCTCCGTGGCCGCGGTGGTGCTGGTTTCCCCTCGGGATTGAAATACGTAAGTGGGATGGGAGAGAGTCGGACAACAATAGCGGATGGAGCTGACCAGTGGTTTCTTCGCACCCAATTAGTCGTTCATGAACTTCAAGGATTGGCAAAAGGACCCCCGACCGCGGTATCTGGTCGTCAATGCAGACGAGGGTGAGCCCGGAACTTGCAAGGACCGAGAGATCATGCGCAAGGACCCCCAGAAGCTGATCGAGGGCTGTCTGGTGGTGGGCCGGGCCATGAACGCCAACGCCGCCTACATCTACATCCGCGGCGAGTTCTACCACGAGGCCACCGTCCTCCAGCAAGCCATCAACGAGGCGTACCAGGCCGGGTACATCGGCAAGAACGCTTGCGGCACCGGATACGATTTCGACGTCTACATCCACCGGGGAATGGGCGCCTACGTCTGCGGTGAGGAGACATCATTGATCGAGTCGCTCGAGGGCAAGGCCGGCAAGCCGCGCCTGAAGCCGCCCTTCCCCGCTGCCGTTGGTCTGTTCGGCTGCCCCAGCACCGTGACCAACGTCGAGACCGTGGCCGTGACGCCCACCATCATGCGCCGCGGTGCCAACTGGTTCTCCTCATTTGGTCGCGAGCGTAACGCTGGCACCAAGCTGTTCTGTATCTCGGGCCACGTCAACAACCCCGTCACGGTGGAGGAGGAGATGTCCATTTCACTTCGCGAGCTGATCGAGAAGCACTGTGGAGGTGTGCGGGGCGGCTGGGATAATTTGTACGCCGTTATTCCCGGCGGCTCGTCCACGCCCGTGCTCCCCAAGTCTGTGGCCGACGACCAACTCATGGACTTTGACGCCCTCAAAGACTCACAGTCCGGTCTGGGCACTGCCGCTGTCATCGTCATGGACAAGTCCACCGACATTATCCGCGCCATTTCCCGTCTGTCGACCTTCTACAAGCACGAGAGTTGCGGCCAGTGCACCCCCTGTCGCGAGGGCAGCAAGTGGACCATGCAGATGATGCAGCGTCTGGAGAAGGGTAACGCCCGCGAGCGTGAGATCGATATGTTGCAGGAGCTCACCAAGCAGGTCGAGGGCCACACCATCTGCGCTCTCGGCGAGGCCTTTGCCTGGCCCATCCAGGGTCTGATCCGTCACTTCCGGCCGGAGTTGGAGGCCCGCATTCGCCAGTACGAGAAGGAACTCGGTGGTACTCCCTACGCCGGTGGCTGGAACCCGGAGAGCCGTGCAGAGGGCAAGCTGATCTCCCCCGGCATGTAAACGGTTTCCCAGCAAACAGCGTTTGTTCTAAAAAGCGAACCGGGACAGGGTCCAACCAGTCGGCTTCCTCTCAAAACTAGATGGACGCCCTTTATTCTAGTCTTGGGGGCTTTAGCGGTTCTTACATCTTTTTGTTTCTTCTCCTCCTCTTGACCCTAACCCCTCCTGTTTCCTATGTCTCTTCTAAATTTCCTTGTCTCCATGTACAGTTGTCGGTAGCAAATTTCATGCAATTCATGTTTTCGCCGTGGTTCAATTATACGGTAGTGTCTTTCTGGCTGGATGCAATAAACATTAACCTTTGTGCTCGAGGTTCTATGAAATTAAGCGCATCAAAAACACTGAGGCTTGCCTCCCTGAGTTGAATCGGCGGAACGAATGCTCGCCTTACCTCTCATTCTCCTCTACAGGCCTGATCTCCATGCGAACAGCACCCCTATCCATCACCAGAGCATCCTTCCTCTCATCACAATGCACTCTTATCCTCCGGTACTTCCTACACTTGCACAATCCCATCCCTCTGATTCTTCTTCGTCTCAATCCTAACCAGCCTCTCCTCCCGCCACTGCATCCCACGCGCATTCTCTAACCAAAGCAGCACCAAAGCCGCTGCCATCAACAGCCCCAAAAACCCAAAACACCACCCCCAGCCCATCCCCACCAACATCTGGTCAATCACCGCCGCACCGACAGCTCCAAGCCAGCACCGCACCAGATTGCATGCTGCCGCCGCCGTAGATGCCCTGTCCGAGAAGAGATCCACCAGCAACGTGTTGAGCGTATTCAGCGCAGAAATGAAACACAGCCCAATGATGAACTGCAGAACCAGCAGTGCCGCTAATGGAGCTCGCTGCTCCAGCACCCAGCCGTATGGCAAGAAGGCCGCAATCCCGAGTGCCATCAGCGGGAAGACGGTTTGCAGCCGCGTGCGCTCAATCGGGAATGCGCGTAGGTCGTCGCCTTTTTTCCGGTCTACTGCGAAGTTGAGCTTGCGCGCTACCCGGCGGTAGTTGTAATCGACTAGCTTGCCGTTTAGGATGGCGCCGATGCAGGCGCTGATTCCTAAGGGGCTGGAGGATTCGCAAGTTTGTTAAAGGCCTTGTGTGGGTTGGTGAGGATTGGGAGTACTTACATGAAGCATAGGCCGATCTGCAGCTCGTTGAATCCATATAATCTGCCGAACAAGTTCGGTACAGATGTTAATAGTGCAATGTTGGAGAACATGACTAGCCCAATGTACCAGATGATGATGATGGCATCTTTCTCCAGCAGGATGGCGAATGAGTTCATTGGGTTCGGGAACGAGATTCGAGTGGACCGGTTATGCTGCTGCGCGTCGGAGCCCTGGGTTTCAACTCGCTCTTCATCGCCCTTGTCATCACCGTTCTCGTTTTGTCGTCGCGCAGCCCAGTACTGAAGCAACGACATGCGCCACCACTCTCGCGGCAGAACGCTGCCATTCCCAACAATCTTGCGCGCGGTCTCTGGCATGGTCACTATAAAGAGAACCAGATACCCTCCGCTGATGATAACCAGGAACCAGAAGACACTGCGCCACCCCAAAAATTTCGCCAGCAGCCCACCGATCACAGGCCCCAGTGCAGGAGCAACCATAACCCCTGCCGCCATGGGACCAATGTATTTGCCGCGCTCAGCAGGAGTGGCAATGTCAGCGATAACGCCATATCCGAAGGACACAGTCCCGCTACTGCCGGCGCTCTGCACACAGCGCAGCACCAGCAGCGCCGCGAAGCTATTCTGCAGCGCGAGCCCGATGTTCGCCGCCGTATACACAGTGAACGCGAGGATATATGCCGGGCGCCGCCCGCCGGAGTCGGAAAACGTGCCTATGAAACTGGGCGCCAGGCCCTGCAAGATCATGTACGTCGTGATGGTGAGGTTAACCAGTGCAGTGGTAAGGTCGTAGTTTTCTACCAGCGTCGGCATCACCGGATAGTAGATCTGTCCTGATAGCGGGGAAAAGAATGAGGCCAGTGTGACCATCAACACTATGAAACGCTTTTCGTGCTTGCTGAAGGCTGAGTGTGGCTGTTCTTCTGGTTCTCTTGCTGTTGTTGGGGTAGCCTCCTTTTGTGCTTCTGGTGCTGATGGGTCTGAGTCTCCGCATGCTGCTGCTTCCGTCGGTTCGTCCATCACGATTATGGGTTTATCGTTTATATGGGTGATTATGTCTGTCGTCTCGGCACTTTGTTGTTTCTTTTCAGCATGTTCGTCCTCGCTGCATCGGGTTACACTCTCCACTAGGCCATCCGGCTTGACTTCTGGGTCTTGTGCTTGGCTCATCTTGTTTGAACCAGAGCAGCAGGTAGACAAGATAGATGATAATATTCAGTTGAGAACCAGATCAGTCTTGCCCTGAGACTCTAGACAGAGACGGCAGTCGATCTGGTGACTGTATTTTGCAGCGCCGACAATTATCGAGAACGAACGTCACAAGCAAGCACCGTCCCGCCGTTGAGAAATCAGGCAGAGACCAAAAAAAAAGAAGAAGAAACCCGTCAGCCAAGCCCGATGCCAGACAGCTAGTATCCCTCTCGTCCGGCCTCTTAATCCGGGCCTAGTCGGACAAAAACCCCGTGGGGTGCCGTGCGTTCGTGCGCAGATTACTGCCTGTATTCAAATTCCAGTGCTGAACCACACTCTATCTTTCGGACAGATGGATCAGACGAGTTTGTGAAACCACGGCTTCACCTTCGCCCCTGAAAACGAGAAGTCCTAAGAGAAAGAAAAGCTGGGGAAGAGAAAAACTAGACCAGTCTGTGCACTGGGTTGGACGACACGGGATTGCGATGGTTCTTCGTGTGTTCTAACTTCTGTTCCTGTCGGACGAACCAGGGGCGAATACAACGCTATGTACCAGGTTTGAAGTGAAGCTCGTCGAGAACAAACATGCGAGCTTTTCTCTTTAAATTGTTGCCAATAATGAATAAGAAAGCGATTTTTTTGTAGGTGTGAAGATGATTGAAGCCCCGCGCTTTACTTGATGCTCGACCCAATCATCGCATCCCGGGGCCGGGTTGGCGGCCGCTACCGGCATTATGTGTAGATACGGTCTGGTTGGCTGTTATATATGATGTGAAAGTCTATGAAAAGGAGTAGAAAGTAATAACAATTAGAATGGTACTGAGAGAGAGACCGGAAGGCAAAGCATTCGTTTTCAATATGGCTTGGAGAACGGAGCGGGTGTACCGTCACTGCCAAGAATGATCATTATGCTGAAGAATAGGTCCCACCTGAACTATCCATATTAGAAAAGGCAAAAGAAATTGCAGCAAGACCAGATCCTTGACTCGAATGTTGTGTGGTGTCTGCTTTCAGGATGCTCCACGATCAACTTCGACTAATTAACTACAAGCACCGCCCGCAGTCAGAGAGCGAAATGATTTGATTTCGTTTAGAAATGTAATTGTACTTTGATGCAGAATAATGAGCGACCTTAACCTAAGGTTGTACCCATCCTTGGCTCTGTATCCAGCTCAGCATAATCTGTCCTCGTCGCGCACAGACTCATTTTCCGGAGATCATTTTGCAAACTGAAGCGGCTTACCGGCCTAGCGTAGATGAGACTAAGACTCGAGGCGCCGAAGTGGGTTTGGAGCAGCACCTGCAGATGTTTTTCTTTTAAACGAAACTCGCTGTGATTCGCTTTTACTGTGTAGACCGAATGGGATTGAGGCGCTTGATGAGATCTACATGTAGTTAGATAAATGACTTGGTTAATCAGAGGCACCTGCTTTATCATATGTGCCTTTGATGGCTTTTTATGATTCGCCACCTATCTTGTAGGTATTATTGTTGGCTGAGGCACAGAACATTTCCAGATTTCGGAAAGACTGCAGATGATGCGCGTCTAACGTTGCAAGCGTTGGATCCTAGCAATGTAATCAAACCCCATGTAGCCAGATAACGATGTCATCGCCATTTCATCCCAACGTCATATAGTAATTGGAAGTTGAATCTAGAGGCTCTAGGCAGCCCAGTAGTTGATAGGGACCCCATTTTTATATTCATTCGAGAAGAACGGGAAAACTCCAAAATAATCTCTGAGCTTCCACAGTGACCGATCATAAGTAAGGCTCGCTTTCTGGGGCCCGAATTATGGTGTGCTGTTGTTTTCTTTTTATTCGTGATTATTGGTAAACAAATTGTGCTATTTGTTGGATATTTTGGGGCCAATAATAGACGAATGCATCATGACTAACTCTGCACAAACCTACACCGAAAGCTGAGCCGCGGCTCCACCGGGGCTCAGTCCAATGGCGGCTAGATCCGCAGTAGCAAGCTATAGGCTGGACGCTTGGTAACATAAGCTCTTTTTGGCAACCCCACCAGGTTGGGACCCTTGGATGCATTCGGTGGCCCCAGAGGTGGTTGGTTGGATCCGTGGATATCCGAGCGATGACTTGCTTGATACGAGGCTAAAAAGCTACGGGTCGCCCACAAATTTTTTTCTCTCATCGCTGCTGCCGGTCATCTATTACATACTCTACTTTATCTCTTTCTGCTATTCAACACCTTAAAATGGCCAAAGTTGGCAATTTAGCCCTCGATGGGGAGGACCCCCGTCTCCACCACGAAAAGGAGCACGCACAAACGATCGTCGTCCCTCCCGAGTACAGCTCAGACGCGATTCGCCCGCAGCATCGCAAACTGCATGACACCAGCGTGACATTCGAAGAATATATCTACTATGCTAGACGAACCCGCGCCGAGGAGGATAACCAGCCCAAGGCAGAAAAGGAATCTGGGATTTTATCGATCATCTTCCCTCCTAAATCGGACGGAGGCGTGAAACAAGAAACGGAGCATGTGTCGCGAGATGCCACTGCCATTAATACTAGTGATCCGTCGAATCGCATGACCATCACTGACGAGGAGTGGGCTAACGCATCCCGGGCGCTTCGCACCGCCACCCGAGGTGCGATCTTCTATCTGATCACTACCGATATTCTGGGACCGTTTGGCTTACCTTATGCGTTTGCTACCATGGGCTGGGGGTAAGTCTGCGTTCCTTGGGGATGAGAAAATAGGTGCTAATACAAGCTGTTAAGACCCGGTGTGGCTCTTTACACGGTTTTCGCCGGCCTCGCTGGTTACTCTGGATGGCTTCTCTGGGAGACCTTCCTCGGTCTGGACTCTTACCAATTTCCGTTGCATAGTTTCGGAGACCTTGCTTTCCGCTTGTACGGACGTCCGCTACGATACCTGTTCAACGTCCTACAGAGCATCCAGCTGATCCTTAATGTCGGTCTGATTGTTATTTCCAACGGAGAGGCTCTGTCCCAAGCGACGCAATTCAAGCTCTGCTTTATTATCTGCTGTCTGATCTGGGCCTTAGTGGGATTCTTCCTCGGCCAGATCCGTACTCTCCAGAAATTCGGATGGCTGGCTAATGCAGCTGTCTGGTTCAACCTTATTTGCATGTTCATCACGATGGGCGGAGCCGCTCACTCGCCCCCAAACTATGCCGGCTCCAGCCAGTCTGCCGGCGCTAGCATCGGTGACGGCTCCTCCGTTAAGCCAGTTCACGGTGTTTACCCGCCTGTGATGACCACTGGCGGGCTTCCCGATGCCAGTGATTTTGCCGCCAGTGTCAGTGGTGCCATGCAGGCTATCTTTGCCTACGGTGGTGCAATGGTTTTCCCCGAATTTATGGCCGAGATGAAGCGCCCTAAGGATTTCCTGACTGGCATGTGGGCGGCACAGGCCTTCATTTACTTCTGCTACATGCTCTACGGCCTGTTCATATATGGGTATCAGGGCCAGTACACGATTAACCCGACCTACCTTGGAATTAGCAAATATAGCATCCAGACAGCTGGCAATGTCTTTGCAATGCTTAGCGCATTGATTGCAGCGGGTCTGTATGGCAACATTGGTCTAAAAGGTAAGCCCTCCATGGAAAGATTTCATCGAAGCTTGACTAAATGTTTTTCTCAGTCCTCTATAACAACGTCATGGTCGAAATCTTCCGTTGCCCTCCCCTCACAACCACACGTGGCAAATGGATGTGGTTTGCCTTGATCCCAGTTTACTGGGCCATTGCCTTCATTATCGCTGCCGGCATTCCCAACTTCTCCGGACTAACCTCCGTGGTATCCGCGTTCTGTATCCTGCACTTCACCTACACTTTCCCACCTTTGCTCGCAACTATGTTCTGGATTAAGGAAGCCGCAATGGGAGATGGAGAAGGGTTTGATCCTGTGACGGGCAAAACGGTGCGACATGACAGCGGTGTCAGACGTTTCATCCGTGGCTTCTTGGCCCAGAGCCCCAAGCGGATGATCTTCAGCGTCTGGAACGTGTTCTACTTCCTTGGTGCCTTGGCTCTCGCAGGCCTTGGTGCTTATTCCGCTATCACCAGTCTGATGTCGGCGTACGAGAAGAGTGTGACGACCTCATTTACGTGCACCAGCCCATTGGATGGGTGAGTGGTTTTGGTGGCACATACAATATATATGTCGGGAAGCTATGTATATGTGATTATGGGGCGGTTCAAGCATTCGTGCATGTGTATTTTTGACACAGTTGTATTTAGTTTTTGGTAGCTGCAACAAAAGTCATAGTGCTGGAATGTACAACTTTATGATTCACTTTGACATCGGCGGATCTAATAATTATATGCAGTATGTCCTCCTTGATTCCAGCTACTCCATTTTGGCGGATCACACTAGGCCTGTCCGTCTTGCCGACCAGTGCATCCATCGTCCTAGAGCAGGTATTCAAAGGGCTTGAGATTGCAATGCGTAATGCTATCAAAGGATCATTGCCTCACAAATTTCATTTGTGTATGTATCTATGGATGAGTAGGCGGCGCAGTGCAGGCACCTGCCCCCTTTCCCGCCACAAAGATAAGGAGAGGTGCCAGCATCAGCCCAACGAGCGTCTAAAGAGTATCACTGAAACAGCAACACTCTAGACAGTCTGATGATGGACATGTCATGCGATTATAACAGCTCCCTTCTCTTTCTTCCTCGCTCCAGCGCATACTCCCTAAGCAGCCAGGTTAAGGGCAGAACCGCAGAAGACCCTAACACGGCACCAATAACGAGAAGGAAGAGGTAGTTCTTAAGCATCCGAATTCCAGGAGCTTGGACTCTTTGAAGGTCCCAAATAGTGAAGGCACACCAGATGAAAATACAAGGCGCCAAAGGATCATGTGGTGTGAAAAGGCCAAAGATATCCGAAGGAGTAATGCTGTCACCACGGATGATCGCGAGGGCGTGAAACAGAGATACAGCACCGGAAAGAAAGGCCAGTAGTAACAGAGTCCACGAGATATATTCAATATCGGTCCTTGTCTTTTCCGTAGAATCTTCAGGTTGAGATGATGACGGAGGTGCGAGCTTTGAAACCCCAAAGACCATTGCCGGATAGCATAACAGTGCCGTCTCCCAAACATAAGCCGTGTCACCGAGAGAGATTTTGCCATCGAGTAACCGAGACAACAAAACCGTTGGCGGAATTATGGCAGCCAGTACAAGCGTCCAGAAGCATGCCCGGGCTGTTAGTATTGAGATCGCTCTCGGGATCGGGTAATAGAACGATCGTTTCTGGCTGATGAACGCATAGACTGACATGTACAGCGCTCCAATGACCTCATAGCCAAACAGATGAGCCATGACTGTCCATAGAATAGCACTATAAACGAAGAGTTAGACTTGTGATTAGATGAGTCGATATTACTTACCTGATAAGGGGAGTCATCACCGCACCCACCCGATACGATTCAATGGTCCATACTACTGTGAGAGCCAGTCTCAAGACTCTAGAACGGACCTGTGTATCTTCATGCAATAGAGGACCCACCGACGATGTGTTCGATACCGTATCCAATGGCGAAACAATCCAGGAGACGATCATGGCGCAAGCAAGTAAGAATATGAACAGCAGCGTTTGACCAGGTGCGCGTTGAAGTGGCTTCAATCGTACTTCGTCATCATATCCCCATCTTTTCTGTCTCATGGGTACCGGAAGAGCCTTCAATCGCGGCGCGGGACTGAAATGTGAGGCTACCTGATCCATTATAAATTCGGCGGAGAGTCTTGGGGAGACCACTAGTTGAATAAATCGAAGCACCCTGTTTTCAAGGATATGCATTTGTTGCATTTGGCGTGCTTCATTATAACTCTCTTCAGCTCGGTCTCTACGACCGTTTTGAAATTGCTGGAAGGCTTCACTGATAGATGCATCGCTGGGACTAGGTTCTTCTTGCAAAGTTTCCGCAAGGATATTTGTTAGCGCAACGGCGCTCTCAATTGCATGACTCCCGCCAACGCCGGCCACCGGATGCATCTGGACAGTGTCAGGATCTATCAAACGAGCCGTCGATACTGAAATGGGTGTGCATCCCCATATGCGCGGACTTACTTTGTGAGCAGTATCTCCCAAAAGAACGATTCGTCCACCAAACCACTGTTTCAACACACCCTCCTCAAGCGTTAGCATGATGGAACGCGTCTTGCGTTTGTAGAAATCTCCGAGCGTCACTCCTTCAGCGACTTGGTCGTTAAAATATGTCTTTACTAGCTTCTGCTCATCTTCTACCGTGTACCGTCGGCCGTCTGGTCCGGGTATGGGCTTATCATTTGGCACAAAGAGGACCCAATAAGAGGTTCCGTTCAGACCTGGAGCCACAAGATATGAGCGGCCGGAGTTGACCGTTATGTAGAAAGTATTCTGACGCACGCGCCGGATGTCTGGAGAGACGCCAAATACGCAGCTGTAGGTGCTGGATATAGCTGTCCATGACGTAGTTAGTTATGGCTGGCTTTATAATCTCGATGAAAGCCATGTCTTACATTTTCCATCTTCTTCGCCCAGAAGATCTGATTTCTGTTCTTGTGCGATCCGCCACATCTCTCGTCTGACCATGCTGCGGACCCCATCCGCACCCACGACAATGCTTCCAGTCCAGACAGAACCATCTTCAGTAAGTACACTCACCCCAGATTCCGTCGGCTCGACTCTTGTTACACGTTTGTTCGGATAAATCTTTGATTTATCGTTCAGATTGCCATACAAGGAACGGATGAGATCGCTACGCGCGATCGAGGTGAGACGATATCCTAGCCTGGTCTCTTCATTAAGCTATGCACTCTCCATAGACGGGAGTCAAATCTAGGAAATTTCACGAAGACTGACCTCGCCATTTGATCATTTCCGTGATTCTCAAGATCAAGGAGCACATTCCCAGTTGGACCGCAGCCGCGCAAGGACTCAACCTCGACGGCACGTTCCATCACTGCATCGTAACAGCCTAGCTGATCTAATATCCGCATGCCGTTGGGCTGCATCGCCAAAACAAAACCTAGGTCTGGACCTATAATCGGCGATGATTCGAGTAACTCATAGTCGATCGCATGTTGTTCGAGCATATTGGCCAGGGAGAGGCCCGATACGCTGCCCCCCACGATAAGGACTTTGAATGGAGCCATCGGGTCTTGAAAATGGCCGTCTGAGGACGTTAGTATCCTCTCAGTCTCTGATGGATGACTTCAACCGCGCGAAATGCTACTCTGAAGTCAGAACGAACTTTAGGACTCAGGACAGTTCGCAGAACAGCCCCGAAAAGGCAGAAGGTGGGTCCGGGTCAAGAGGAGGAGGGCCACAATTCTCAATTCTCAAGCCGTGTTCGGAGTTCATATAATAGCTAACCACGTTTCGCCAGCCGCGCTCTTTATATGTCAGAGGAAATGATCAGGCGCCCATATTTACTGACGGGGCTGAACTTCGCCTGCAGATCAATGGGGGCCAAAATACCCGACCAGAAGTTGATGTAAAGGGCCCAGAGTTCTGGTAAGGATCACGTACAAGCACGTGGCTTTCCATCTGTTTACGCCGCGTTTTCTTCAAGCTTTTGGTAAAACTACATGTGGCCTAGTTAGATTTAACCAAGTCTGGCTTTAGCCCTTCACATCCATATCGTACTACTGCCTCTCTATTAGTAACGGTCATCTAGTGCAATTTATTTTTAGGCACAATAGGGGGTAGCACTAGCAAAAAGGGGCCGGATATAAACCGTTTTGTTCTCTGTTTATAAAAGACACCCCCGAAATTTGCGTCCAAGAAATGTAGAGCTTAGACTCGGCGCCCGCCATGAACCTCCTCAAGAGCAAGTTGCCAAACACGAGATGGCCTTTTTTCATAATGATTAGTTTTACCTTGTGTATCGTACTTGTGAAGATCTGAAGGCACAAGCCGGATTACGTGATCCTGTTTGTCGTTCTTTGTTGCTCTTCTGTATTTAGTTTGTCTGTTTCCTTTTCCCTTCTGTTTCTTCTTCTTCTTCTTCTTTTCTCTAGTTTGAAGATTTTCGTCGAATGTCACTTCTTCCTTTTTGTTGAAACTGGACCCTCACAGTACTAATCAGTTTTTCTCGGCATTCGACGACCTTCGCGATTTACCGAGAGCACGAGGATTTTGCTCATCCTAACGACGACTACGTCCAGCCTACTTCGAGTCTAAACTCAAGTGTCACTCCGACTGCCACCCCAAGTCCGGCTATAACGAAACCCTCAAGGACCCGCTATGCTGTCGCCATATTTATTGGCTCGAAATTTTATTTAAAGGAAGGTGCTGAGGAGGACGACGACCATGTGTTCTATGTGGGAGCTCGGACTTTGGTTTATCAGCTGCTCCATGCAAAGCGTACAAAATTCAGTAGTCCAGTTTCTGTTGTGGTTCTGGTCAACAAGGCGGTGCGCGAAAGCAAGCGTCAGCGACTACGGGATGACGGTGCGATAGTAATCGAGGTTGAGGATGTTGAACACTCCGTCGAAATTGTAGTCGACCGTTATGCTGAAGTGTTCAACAAGTTACGAGTCTTCGATCCTAGCATTATGCCATTTGAAAAGGGTTGCCTTGCTCGATGCGGATATGGTCATCACTCGGCCACTCGACGCAATCTTTGAGGACCCTGCTTCTCAGCGCGTCCTAGTCAATAAGAACGCGACACTTCCACTTGACCCCAACTTGCCTCCGATTCCTAATAGCTATGTTCTAGCTTCGACGCCCGACATTGCTTATAGGCCATTTGGCTTTCCTCCTAACCTAGCCGCTGAGGACAAACGCGACTATTTTAGTGCTGGCGTTATCGTGCTCTCACCTTCGACAGAACTCTACAAACTTTAGCTTGCCGTCCTCGACCGTAAGGACTTGTTCGATGGTTTTTGGCCTGAACAAAATCTCCTTAACTACGTCTACAACCGGGATGGCCCGATGCCCTGGGGAAGTCTTGATCTTTTTTGGCATCTTCCAGGGCCTACCGCAGCTGATTTTAATGCTGGCATGGCTATTCTTCACTGCAAGTTTTGGAAACCAGCTTCGGATCCGTGTCAGCAGAGTGCGGTTTCTCGAAGGTGGGAAATGCAAGGATACTGGAGCGGTAGGGAGGAAAATTCGGAAGAAACATCGAAGGATAGATCGGAGGGAGGGTCGGGAGACTTGAGGAAAGTCTAGTGCGGGCCACAATACCCTTTCCTTGTAAATGTACATAAATAATCTCCTAATTACTGAGGCCTCAGCATATAAATTAGTTAACGATTTTTTTTCTTTTTGAAACGTAGTTACGAAACATGTCTTGGTGATATTAGACCTCAGGGACCAAAAAGATTTCAAGGATCCCATTACTTCCGCAATATCGGATCAATTCCGCCCTTTCTTCATAAAGAAATCCGATGGCTTGTGTATACACTATGATCCTTGCGGGTAGTCATACGTCGTATAATAAGGCCCAAAACCCACAGGAAGATTCCATCAAAATCTAATGCCGATAGGACCAAAATATGTGAAACCGCTTTCCTTGACCATCGTGCCCAGGATTTGGGGCCATTACTTCGCTGCCATTTCCTCAAGACCCAGTACGCGATGCCGCGATATAGAGAGGCAGAGGGCCAAGGAGCGAAGTGGGATGAGGCTGAAGAGGGAGAGGAAGGAGGGAAGGGGGGATAAAATATAGAAGGCAGACAGACAGACAAATAAACAGAAAACAAAGGCCATACGGGGGCCTGCTTCAACCATAAGGGAAGTTCAGCCTAGTACTACGATATATACTATTACACTGAGAAGAATGATCACTTAATTGAATATATTTTCGAAGCTACATAAGTTATCATCGCCGCTGCCACTTTACTACTTGACTACCTCAGTGTCGTTGACTACGGAAATTTCAAGACAAACCCATAACAAAGACACATGAAGTTCGCAGTAGATCAGCTAGAATACAGAGGAACAGCCATTGGGGAATGATGAAACACAGGAAAGAAGAAAAAGGAAAGAGCAGCAAAAAAGGCCAACAATCATCAAGCTCATCCTCCACGCTAACGGATCACAACATGAGTTGACCAATCAAGGAAGTAAAATAAGAAGCATGTGCCAGTGAAAAGCAAGCAACGCTGCAAATTGCTCCACCTCTAGTAACTCGATCAGCATCACCGTCAGCCCCCATCCATTCATTGAAGCATTCAACATTCAGCCTAATGGCCACCCGCCATAATAACCCCATAGTACCGCCGACTCATCTCAGCGGTCTGAATAATCCTCGCATCTCCCGTGAGAGGCAGACCTAGGACAGCAGAAGACTGGACAGACTGCACATCCTCATGGGCAATCCAGCCGGCAACGGCACGGCTCATCTCTTTAAAGGCAACGCGTTCCTCCAATCCCTCGACTCCAGAACCCTTAACACGGTCACCCATAGCGACGAGGGCGTTCACCAGACGACTGAGACGCGTAGCATCGCGACGACCGCTTCGAGAGGTGGTAAGGCGGAGGAAATCTTCGTACACACCTCCACCGGCAGCCCAGCCGCGCATCTTGCGCTCAGGCCCGTCGCCGAAGCCCGAGACCAATGTGTCGAGGGTTGCGTAGTCGCGCTCGATGATGGCAGTTGGGCCAACGATGCGGCAGAATGTGGCGTGGGCGTCGTTCCAGTGTCTGCCGCGGATCAGGCAATCGACTTCACGAGCGGCATTGCCGATGTCCCGCGCGTAAAGGGCCTTCGCGACCCAGATCCAGGGCTCGGGGAGTTGGAGGGTCGTTGTCAGAAGGTGCCAGGTGGGATCGGGGGAGCCATCGGCAGAGAGGGGGTCGGGGAGGTGTGCCGCGAAGCGGGCGAGGGTTTCTTGGACGGCGCGCTTGCGATCGTTGGATTGGGAGAGGTGGAGGAGGACGAAGAGTGCCGAGGCCAGTTCGCCGCCGGCGCTCAGCTCCGATGCATAGTCCCACACGAGGTGATCGGTTTGGATTTGATCAATGTTGATCGCGGGGTGATGTCCCACCACGGCGGTAAGAACATGGTGCAGCTGGAAGGAAAGCCGGTTGGTCAGGCGGTCGCCCGACACCGACTCCGGGAGGAGGGCGGCGGGGAGCTGGATAGGGGCAATGTGTGGGCGGGTTGCGTTGGTTGCCGAGTAGGTTTTGAGAAGCACCCAGAGCGGTGATTCGCAGCCAAGGGTATCAGAACCGGGCTGCAACATGACACGAGAACGGGCCCCATGCGACGGATAAGGGAAGGAAGACTCCTGTCCAGTGGCGAGGTCGGCAAGATACCTGGAGACGGCGGCCTCAATTGGTTCATCCTCCGTGATGCCATACCATAGACGAAGACCGAATGCCTGGAACCAATCCAGCTCGAAGCGCTCAGTGAAAGTGAAGGACGACGCTCGGTCCTCGAGCGCACCTCCGGACTTGCCCTCGCTGCGGAGCGCATTGCCCGCGACCAATTCGTACAGAGCACGAAGGGGCTCGCTCATCTCCGAGGAAACGTTGCTCTGGTGCCACACCTCGATCTGGTTCGCCATGTCGGCCCGCGTGGTAGCATCTCGGCCAATCTGTGCGACCACAGTTGCCAGGTGCAAGTTCTGGCTCTCCACGAGGGTCTTGCAAGCCTCCTCAACTCGGTGGGAGCAGAGCAGATGGACGGCGCGCTCTTCCGGAGAGCGGATGGACTCCAGGTCATGAGCGTGTTTCTCGCGAATGATCCCCTCCCACAGACGAGTCAATCGATCCTTCTTGATGCGGTGCGCGAACTTCGTTCGGAGCTGTGGTGGCACACCAGCGGAGATGTCGTCCTCGATATCATCATTGAAGAGGATGTTGGTAAGCTGCCAGATCAACCGCTCGTCGTCGGATTGGGCACGGCTCGACGGGGACTGAGTGAACTGGTGAAGGTCGACTTTGTCCAAACGAACCAGGGGCGCTCCGTCAATGTGATGAGTATGAGATTGCTCCTGTTGCACCTCAAGCATTTCCATCGACTGTTCCAGTTGCGTCTCAGTACTCCATCACCGAAATTATCAACATGGTAAAAGGAAAACTTACATTGCCTTCTTTGTTGTACGTCATGACCGCAACGTCCCTTCCCTCACTTACAACTGACAGGCGTTGAATCCAGCGCTCTTCCGCGCCGGACAGTACTTCCGAGAGGTCGCTCTTGGCGCAAACGATCGAGTCCATCGGGCCCCAGCGCGGCTTGAAGGAGTCATGAAAAGCCGCGTCGGACTGGCTCATTTGCTTCGTGTCGCCCGCAAAAGTCTTGGGTTGTTTGTTGTAAGGCCACTGCAAGGAAAGCAAAAGATGTTTTAGCTCGAATCTCAATTTGGGAAGCTATCTGTGTAGGGGATGAAAAGGGTGGATGTGCTAGATACATGAGAAGTGCAAGACAGGATATGACCAAAGCAATATGCATGAGGTGGATGTAAAACCAATGTGAATGTGCAGGAATTGTAAAAATAACAAGAGAGCAACAGGGGGCTCAAACCTCAATGCCTTTGGACTGCCGCCCAGAAGCCTTCAGTGGAGACGCAGTATGCTGCTTGCGCGGCTGCTGAAAAAGCGAATTCATCAAATCAATACTGTTCGAGAAGCCTTTCTTGGGCGAATCAGCCGACTTGGCGGCATCAGGTGACGCATCGTGAAGCAAAGTACGATCAGTGAACGCATTTGCCTGGATCTCACGAAGGGCGTCGCGGTTCTGCTTTCGGGGACTGATAGTGCGCTGCAACTGGTCGGCCCAATCACCACTGAGGTCAAGCCGGGGCTTGCCCGGGGTGCCAAAGGGCTTTGAAAGGGGCTGGGTGGATTCCAGGTCACCATCGGTGCTCTGAGAGTCATCCCGCTCCACGGTACGATGAGGATTGGGAAAGGAACCCGCCATGTCCATTTCCTCATCCTCATCAGATCCAACTACCGAATCGCCAGATTGCTGGCTTTCGGTGACGACGTCATCGTCGTGTTCAGTAGTTGAACCCGTGGAGCCGTCCTCTAAAAAAGACTCGGACTCGGCTTCCGAACCCATCTCCTGGTCATCAGCTTCCATTGCCTGGCTTCCGAACGAACCGGGGACGAGCTTGCGCTTCTTGAAGTCAAAGGTGTCGTCGTCGACACCGGCCATCGACCCGACGAACGACTCGTCGAGGGAGGAGAAGGTCGCGGAGTGGTCAAAGCTCGGGGGGTGACGGGCCTTCGGGGTGCCAGTGTCAGGAGGGCCAGCACTCAAGGTGCTCTGGTTGAGGCTCTGGCCTTCTTCTTCCTCGTCGTAGTCAAGCCCATAGGTGGTAAAATGGGGCACGGTGAAGACCCAGGTGCCGGTCTGCATCTCGTAGTCAATGAACTCGGTATCGGTCACTTTGCGCAGACGGTCGATGTGTTTGTCAAAAAGCGGGCCACTGGTGAGAGGTGAAGGCGACTTCCTGTCTCGGCCACGTGGCCAGGAGTTCTCGATCCGAAGGGTGGACGGTACATTAAGTGCCTTACCCATAGGAGGCTTGTTCCCGTCCTCAGGGTAAACAGTGATCTTGCGAACGCCAATGTCGACAGTCTTTCCGAAGATATTGTCCAGATCGACAATTGTCAGGTCGACAGGTTCATTGAAGGTGACCTGGCCGCAATTCTGACGACCGACGGTGAAGTCAACAACACGCTTGAGCTGGTCACGGCTCATCTTGTTGAGCTCGGCACGCGAAGGCTTCATCCAGTACTCGCCGGGTTTCGGGTCGCCACCAGGAGTGAAGGACAGACGCTTGATAGTAGCATCCGTGGCGGGAGTGGTAGGTTCACCATTCTCTGGAACCACGGCAAGATCACGGCGAACGGATTCCATTTCGGGGCGGTCGCCATGCGTAGCACCGTCAACGCCATTGAGGCTGCCGTTCTTACGGATTGAGCGAAGGAAACCAAGTTCCTCAGGGGTGGGCTCGGGGGTCGTGGATTCCACGTGGATAACCTCATTACCCGCAACGCTGGGAGAGGACGAGTCGAAGCTGACCTTCTTCTTCAGCTTGTCGGGCTGAGCGGCATCATCTCCGTTGGTAATCGGAGCAGGCGACAAGCTGGCGGGACGGGTGAACAGATCGCTACGCAGACTGCGGTCAATAGTGAGCCGCTTGAGGCTGCCGCTATTGCCGCGGGCGCTGCCGCCAGTCTGGAGGGCACCAGGGGACAGAACACTGTCGGAATCAGGATCGAAGGTCTTGCGAAGATTGCTGGTTGAGTAGCTCTTGCTGAAGCTTCGGCCAAAGCTGCCGTTAATACTGCCACGCATGCTGCTGCTACCGCCAAGGAGACTGCTACTGAGTCCGGATGGGGTGCTGGTGGTGCTGGAAGGAGAGCCATAGGTCGAGTAAGAGAATCCGTATCCCTGACGCTTGGGCGGCGTGATCAGACGGTTGGCAGCATTGGGGGTAATCTTATAGACAGGCAGTGGAGTTCGCTGCTTCTGCTTGATGCTGGAAGAGAGAGGTGTGGCCAGGGGACCGGGAGTGGGCGCACTTGGGGTGGGGAGACCGGAAAAGATAGACTGGCTGCCATAGGGATTGCCTTCCAGCAGAGATGCCTGTAAGCTTCCAGGGGCTGGTTGCTGCTGTTGCGCTTGCTGCGAGGCGCCGAACATACTACCTCCACCAAGGCCACCGGCCTGCTGTTGCTGAGTCTGGTTGCCACCAAAGAGGGAGGAACCTGCACCCTGGGAGGCGGTATTCTGCCCCCCGAAGAGGCCGCCGCCGGTGCTACCAGTCGATCCTCCAAAAAGGCCACCGGGCTTCTGCTGCTGTTGATTCTGAGAGCCGCCAAAAAGGCCACCGCCGGTCTGCTGGGCCTGAGTATTGCCGAAGCCCCCGAAGGCACCACCGCCAGCGGAACCGGTCGATCCCCCGAAGAGTCCGCCGGGCTTCTGTTGCTGCTGGTTTTGGGAAGCGCCGAACAGACCACCTCCAGTGCCAGCTTGCTGGGGTTGGGCACCACCACCAAAGAGTGATCCGGTCCCCTGCTGTGATTGCTGCTGAGGCTGGCTTCCTCCGAAGAGAGAAGACCCAGTTGCTGGTGCACCGGCACTAGCACCAAAGAGACCGCCAGAGCCCTGTTGCTGCTGGTTGCTTGCACCGAATCCACCACCACCGAACAGGCCCTTGTTCTGGGTCTGGGCTTGATTCTGCTGATTTTGACCAAACCCGCCGAATGCGCCCGTTCCAGTCTGCTGCTGCTGACCGCCGCCGAAGGCTGATGTCGTGGCAGGGGTTCCTCCAAATGGGTTCGCAGCGCTGGTTGTCTGTGTTCCGAATCCACCACCGCCAAAGCCAGTTCCTCCGCTACCACCAAAGGCCGGCTTGTTCTGCTGCTGGTTGCTGCCGAAGAGTCCGCCGGTGGTGCCGCCAGTGCCGCCAGTGCCACCGAAACCTGACGTAGCTCCGGGAGTGGTGCCAAAGCCGCCAGCGCCAGCGGTGCCGGTCGTGCTGCCAAAAAGGCTAGGTTGAGATGTCGCGTTTGTAGTTCCTGCACCGCCGAAAAGGGAGCCCTGAGGTTTGGCCGCCCCGAACAATGAATTGGAAGCGTTCGCGCCGAATCCACCGGTAGTCTGGGTCTGGCCACCGAAGGCGGGGGCGCTGGTAGCTGCTGCACCAAATGGCGTGGCGCTAGCACCAAAGCCAGTCGTGGGTTGTTGTTGCTGAGTACCAAAACCACCAGAGCCGCCGAAGGCAGAGGAGCCAAAGGCGCCAGCTTGGCCGCTGCCGTTACCGTAGCGGCGACCCTGCTGGTAGTCCGCCAGGCGAAGTTCCTCGAAAGAGAACTTATTGTAAGGCTGCATGAAACTGATGCTCTGGTAGTTATTCATCGTGTTGGAGCTGGTGTCCTTCTCTGAAAATGGGTTGAACGGAGTCCCGCCGGTGCCCTCGCATGTCGGCGTCGCACCTTGGAAGGCAGTCCCTGTTCCTGTGCCAGCGCCGAAACCAGTGCCAGTCGTACCGGTGTTGGACCCGAAGCCGCCGCCAGTGCCAAATCCTCCACCGGTACCGGGCGTGGTAGTGGCGCCAAAGCCTCCCGTTTTGTTGCCGAACATGCCTCCTGCTCCTCCCGTATTGGTATTTCCGCCAAAGCCGCCAGTGGAGCCGAAACCACCACCAGCACCGAAGGCGGTGTTTCCAGCCGTTTGATTCTGAGCGCCGCCAAAGAGGCTGGCGCCGCCCGTGTTGGCGGTATTGGTGGTGCCGAAACCGCCAGGACGGGTGTTTTGGCTGCCGAAAAGGGAGTTAGATTGATTTTGGGTGTTGGTTCCGAATCCTGGATGGAAAATAATGTTAGCATATTCCAGGAAAAGAACATCCAAAAGAAGGTTTAAAAAAGTCGAATTCGCAAGAAACAAGGTAAGGCTCTCTGGTGCAGATCGCTCAAGCTCCAAGGGTAATCGCAAATGTGGCCAATAGCTGTAATCCATCGTTCACAGAGGGCGCAGCGACTGCGATACGCGAAGGATCTAGACACGGGCGTGTAGAGAGCGAAGTCGATGTGGAACAACCAAGAGAACAACCCGCGGACGATTGAGAAGAGAGGGATCGCGGAGCTCCATAACTGAAGCACGTACCTCCGCCGGAGCCAAAGCCACTGGAAGTGTTGCCAAAAGCACTACTACCAGAAGTGCCACCAAAGGGGGAGGATGTCGATCCAAAGCCTAGAAGACAGGGGTATCGGTGTCAGAGAGAACTGGTTTTCTTCTGGTAGCTCAAACAGGCCAATGCTCTTTTTCGTTCCCTCTCTTGTCGCGGTGTTGTCGCTGAGCGTCGAGAAGATCCGCAGGATACGAGTGGTGAGGGTGGCGCCGCGCGCGAAGGAGTGTGGTTGGAGTCGAAAATATGTATTTTTTCCCCACCTCTTGCGCGTGCGGTCTTCGCCATCGTCGCGGGTCGACGTCAGGAGCACCGGGTTTTCTTGGTCTCGAGGCCGACAGGGGAGCAAGAACAAAGAAAATGCAAACAAAAAGACAATGCGAAATACAAAAGAGGCCATGCAGGAGAAACAAGGAATATGATAGACCTACCTCCTCCGGTATTGGAGCCTCCGAAGCCACCACCAGTGGTCCCGAAGCCGGAACCCTGCTGCTGGTTGTTCTGACCGAATCCTCCAAAGCCGAAAGACATGTTGTCTGGGGGGGTTGGAGTTGTCGAAGCTCACGACTTCATAGGTCGAGGGGTTGCGCGCAGGATGTGAGGATGGCTGAGGGCGAGAGGGGCGGCGTGGAAGAAAGAGAGCGCGTGGAGGAGGAAGAGGAAGAAGGAGAGAGAGACGCGACACAGAAAAGGGCTCAGGCTTGTTGGCCAGCGAAGCGGCTTATGTCAGCCACGGACTATTGTGGTCCGTCACGTGAATGAATGCTGCCTAACTAACCGGGAAATGAGACCATGTGGTGGTGCTTGTGGGTTGATTATGCACTACGACCCTATTGATGGAAGGTGAATGCACCGAATACACTATACAGAACCATATACTATTCACACCGCTGCTGAAACGGACAGAAGGGAATCTCAAGTACAGTATGGAGAACAACAACACGCAAGAAACTAAGTCAAACATCCACGGTGGCCATACACAGGAGTGGCAGGCCTTCATGTGCGTTACCAGCGTGATTGGCTTTTACAGGTCTTCCACCTCCAAAGTCTTCATAATCATCAAATTCATCATGACCCGGTTACGCCTGGCCGCGGTCGGCGTGCACGGTGGAGATGATCGTGTCGACCACCGAGGGGTCCGAGAGCTGCAATGACATGTCAATATTTCACGCACCACACTAAGGGGGAGGATACAGCACTTACCGTCGAGGTGTCACCAAGGCTATCCTCCTCACCACTCAGAATCTTCCGCAAGATACGACGCATGATCTTGCCACTGCGAGTCTTGGGAAGGTCATCGACGACGAAAACGGCCTTGGGCGCCGCGAAGGGCCCGATCGACTTGCGCACTTGCATCATCAGGTCCTTGCGCACCTGGTCGGTAGAGCCGTTGCCCTCCTTCAGAGCAACAAAGGCATTGACCGCTTGGCCAGTGAGTTCGTCGTTGATTCCGACCACAGCAGCCTCAGCCACCATGTGGTGCTCAAGCAGAGCAGCCTCAATCTCGGCAGTGGACAAGCGGTGGCCAGACACGTTGACCACGTCGTCGACACGGCCACGGATCCAATAGTAGCCCTCGTGATCGCGACCCGCGCCATCACCGGTGAAGTAGTATCCCTTGTACACGTTGAGGTACGTATCCATGTAGCGCTTGTGGGCGGCCCAGACGGTCCGAGCCATGCTGGGCCAGGGCTGCTTGAACGCAAGGACACCTTCCACATCGTTGCCGGAGATCTCCTCACCGGAGACGGGGTCGATAATGGCGGGCTCGATGCCGAAGAAGGGCAGGGAGGCGCTGCCGGGTTTGGTGGGGGTCACACCACCCAGAGGGGTAATGACATGGGATCCGGTCTCGGTTTGCCAGTAGGTCTGTATATTCCACAGGTTAGATACTAAAACAAGTGTTGGGAAGGGAGCGAACGAACATCGCAGATGTGGGCTTTCTCTTTGCCGACCGCCTCAAAGTACCACTTCCAGACCTCGGCTGCAATGGGTTCACCGACCGAGCCAAGGATACGCAGGTGCTTCATCTCGTGGTGGATGTGCTCGTTCCCAGCACGCTTGAGCAGACGCAGAGCAGTAGGGGCGACGTAGAACTGTGTGACATCGTACTGGTCGATGACATCCCAGTAACGGGAGCAGTTGGGGTAGGCGGGGGTACTCTCGAACACGACAGTGGCGCATCCCAGTAGCAGAGGAGCGTAGACAACATAGGTGTGGCCGGTAATCCAGCCGACATCGCCACCGCAGAAGAAGCGGTCATCGTCGTGGATGTCGAAGACGTACTTGCCGGTCATGGCGGCGCCGAGCAGGTAGCCGGCGGTGGTGTGCATGACGCCCTTGGGTTTGCCGGTCGAGCCGGATGTGTAGAGCAGGAAGAGCGGGTCCTCCGAGTTCATGGACTCCGGAGCGATGTAGTTGGGATACTTCTCGACCTCCTCGTGCCACCAGAGATCCCGACCATCGGTCCAGGGTACCTCGGCGCCCGTGCGCTTGTAGACCAGCACATTCGTGACATCCGGGCACTGCTTGAGCGCCTCATCGACAATGCGCTTGGTGCCAATCACCTTGCCACCGCGCTTGCCCTCGTCGGTGGTAATCACCACCTTGGAGTGGGCGTCCAGAACACGATCCCGCAGCGAGTCCGACGAGAAACCAGCGAAGACGACCGAGTGCACCGCACCGATACGAGCGCACGCCAAGAACGCAACGACCGCCTCGGGAATCATTGGCAGGTAAATGGCGACCGTGTCGCCCTTTTGCACACCGGCGCGCTTCAGAGTCCAGGCCACCCGCGACACCTCGCGAAGCAGCTCGCCGTATGTGATCTTGCGGCCCTCATTGGGCTCGTCGGCCTCGTAGATAATGGCAACCTTGTTGGGGTCTTTGAACGCGTGGCGGTCCACGCAGTTGTATGCCGCATTCAGCCGGCCCTCGACGAACCAGGCATTGTCGCCGTTCTCAAAGGAGCCGAAGTGGGTGGTCTGGAAATCTTTTTCAAAGGTAAGGAGGTCGCGGGCCATGCGGGCCCAGAAGGTGTCGGGACTGCGGATGGACTCCTCGTAGAGCTTCTTGTACTCGTCGAGATCTTTGACATGGGTGCCGCTCGGGTGCTTGTCGTGGAATGCCTTGGGGACGTGGAATGTGTCGACCTCGTGGGCCTCCAGCACCTGCGGGGGTGAGGTTAAATCGGCCCGTCTACAGCAGAGAGATAGCTCCGTTCACTTACCACGTTGGGCTTGGCTTTGGGGTCGTCTTGCGACATGGTTGGGGAAAATCCGGGCGCAACTGCAGTGGGTGTGGAATGGAAAGTTCTCTGGAGGATCAGGTCGCATTAGCGGGGTGAACGAGCGGTAGGTAGCATGCACATAATAAATAGAGCGGGATCATTAAGCTCGTGGGAGTGGGGGGGACGGGACACTCACCGAGTCGGGAGAGTATATGGGGGGTGTGTTCGAGAAGGAAAACTGTCGATGTCGGAGAGAATATGGAGGGAAATCGAGAAATGGAGAGAGCCAAGGAAGAAAAACGAAGAGGAAGGACGAAGGACACCTTAATATGGCCAGTGAGCCCCGATGCGGCCGTGCTCGTATTTACCGTACCCGGCCTGTTACGTCGATCAGCTGCGACCAGCACGACAGGATGTCGATGGAGGGACTGGCCGGTTATGGTCTATCCGGCCAATAAGAGGGGCTCCCATGGTTTAATGCTCCTCTTTTTGGGTCTGGTCAACTAATAGGAAAGCTAGCAGTAATAAAAAAATGACTGTGCTTCTGTGGGGAGGCCAGTCCGTTCCGTTGCTCCGGGGAAAGATGGAGTATACCCAACCAACTCACTGAACCGCCTGGCCTAGAACTGGCGAACCATCCGTCCGAAATCGCAGGCCGCATTCTTGTCGCTTCTGCATTGCCGAGCTACGCAGGGGACGTGGCTGATCTACTGCTGGATAGACTTCCACGGTGGATCGTGGACACACTCACGACTGGCTTCCCTAGGCCGAAAACCAAGACCCGTTTCCGTGCCGTGTCTGACAGTTGTTGGTCCGCCGACAAGAAGAACATGTCTCCCCTGTCTATGTATCGCAGTGGTAATTGTGCCCCGGATTGTATGGCATAGTCGCCACCCCCATGTCATAAGTCGATCCGATGATGTAAAGGAAGAGCAGCGCGAACCCTAAACCGCTTTCTAGTAGCCGGATCCTTCGCGGGCATCACAAGGCCACCACTCGGTTCGAACAACGTAGTGACTGATTATGTAGGGTGTCAGTGCGCATCTACCAACATGCTAGGTTTGAGCCCTCCTCGCCCACACTGGGTCTAATGTAGTCAGCATCAAGGTTCGTCGACCCTTTCCCCTTTTGGGAGGTCGGTGATGATCACGGTTCTGGTTGGGTTGATCCCGGGACAACTCCGGCGGCCCTGTCTATCAGTCTATCCCTGATATCATGATGATGGATAGTCGATATATGTCAAGTCGCCACGAGCGACGTGGGAATACTAAACCGATCTCGATCGAGTCTACCGCTGCAACGACACACATCCGTGTTGTGGGAGGAGTTGAGTCGCGGGTGGGGAGCACTTTGGGAAATTGTGGGACGCGGAAGGATGTAAGGATGTCAATAATCACTTGCACTAGCTAGTCCCATTCCCCCGAGTTAACCGTTCCATCTGTTCTGATTGCGATCTCCTTAAACCGACACCACAGTAATAATCAATAATACAACCTTAGACACATCCCGATGGGCACCTCCTGTACCCGCACACCCATACATACCACAGTAGTACGCCTGGATGTTACGAGGCTCGGCTCCACCGTCGTATTTTGCATTGCCAACGCTCGCGAAAAACAAAAGCCCGCCCAGCGCTCCATCGGGACTAGCGAGACGGGATCTGTTTTCTCCTGGGCTAAGTACCTACACCCACCCCGAGAAAAGACCGTTTGACGAGAAAAAGCCGCACCCTGCGATACCCCTCGGTGTCTCACCAAGTGGGGTCCTGTCCAGTCAAAACTGCCATTAAATGTCACCTATTGGTAGATGGTGCAATCTGGAGCCCTTTTCATTGATCGGAAAATATTGAGTAGGTACTGTGCCAAACGACGGTGAAAGTTGCCTCGGGTTTTCCGGGTAGCGATTTGGCGGATCCTGCGAGAAAGCATTTGCATACTTGCTCTGCTCCTTACGGAGTATAAATAGATTACCAATGTTGGTTGTCTACCACAGTGAAACAGAACCGAACCCCTAAATTGGGTATTTATTTACCGCGGTATTCAACCAGGCTGGCTATGAATTATTCCGGTCCGGCTGTTGCCCTACTCCACCGGGCCTGATCGTAGTGTACCACCGCCTCGAGCAGAGCTTGCGTGCCAAGAGCACTGAAACCGTCAGGATCAAGAGATCATCCAGGATACCAAACCAAGGAGGAGGGAGGGGAAACTAACTCATCGTCTTAGGAACAATACTCCGTCGGGTTTTGGCTGACACCCTCACGACATGGCACGAAGATCACCGCCTTTGGGCAGTGCTTGCTGGTGGTATACACGCTGTCATGGCCGGCACCACTAGTCATTGGCATCGGCTTGACGTGGCCGACGAGCTCGTCGGCCACGTCTTGAGTAGATGCGCCCCAGCCTGAATCAAACTACACGACCGGTGAGTCGGTGTCTAGAGTCCAGTCAACAGCCACGCCCTTACCGTCTTGAGAAGCAATCTGAGCAAATGATCGCAGACATTCTTCTTGAACGGCATGCACGACGCTGTCTTGAGGTGTCGGATATTAAGTGTGAAGGTCACTTGCGAAGCAATGATGTTGATAGATGGACGGCACCTTGATGATGCCTATTGAAGCGAGCACATCCTGTCGCTTGGCAATATCATTCGAGGCCGCGATCATTTATGACACAGCAAGCAGCGGGTCCTGTCGCGCACTCAGAGGCGTCGTGCCCGTGTGTGCGCATCTTTGACGTGGATGGTAAATGTCAGTCATTGGTACCCCTGCGCGCCTTGGACGATCTCGGTCGGCCGGTTGTACTCGGGCAGAATAGGCCCCTGTTCAATGAGAAGCTCGAAATTTGCACCGAGAGGGCAACCGGTGCGTGCATCGCTTGTACAGGGTATGTCGCCTAGATACCCGTGTCTTTCAAGCTTGGACCGAAGCGTTGCATTGGGATCATGGATGTCACGGAGATCCCATGCCTTCTGGATCGGGATAGCACCAGCCCAGACGCCGGAGGAGCACATGGACTTGGGGGAACTGGGCGCTCTCCTCACTTCGAAATGCAAAAACAGATTAAGACTGAGCTGATAGAAGATCAGAGAAACTTACTTGGTCCAGTTGACAACCCCAATGTCATATTTCGTCTGAATTCCATTTTCATTCACTGTGCGCGGGACCTGCAGCGCAGCCAATGGTACCAATAACTACATCATACCGACCCCCGCGAGGCTGCGTGTCGAGATGACTACCCATAGCAATCATCGGTGCGGCCGATTTTGGCTGCCGGTCCGGCTCGCAAACATGTTACCCATCTGGTCGACTGAGAGAGTGCATCCCAACTTCTTGATCTCGGCAGCAAGCCACCTAACACGAGCGTCGTCATCTGACAGAGTGAGACTGGCCATGCTGGTTTCAATTGGGTTTCTAATGGCGAGTCAGAGGGGATTTGGCAATGGACTAGGGTATACTTACTCGCCATATCTATGGGCGCTGCCCCAATTGCATGTCTCGTCTGATGTTTGCCAGAGTCGATCGGAGTTGAAATTCAGACCGGATAGTGCTTGGATTCGAGTGGTCGTAGAGGATTGTCGGGTGGGATTGAAGGGGGCGCCAGTTGGGACTCTTGTGCTGTCTATTTTCGGGTTTGACGGCAAGTGACTGAGCATAGAAAGGCAGTGAAAGAGACTTGGCTAAATTTGCCTTAATTAGAGTCGCGGGGTATCCTGGCTCTCGCGCAACGCACGACTTGCCGATATATGCACGTGGCACGCCTTCTTTGAACAACCAGTGTGGTCAGCAGCAGACAGAAAATACCTACAGATTGCAATAAGCAGACAATGATATATCCAAAGAAAATTTGTGGTGGAAACGACTATGATCAAGGCGATCCGCGGGGCAATCCGGGGCGCGCGCCGTCCGACAACATGCAGAACCCTAAACTCGCGTTGAGACAGGAACAGACTAACTTTTATAACACAATAAAAAAGTCAACATTCGATAATAATGATGTGTCATTCCAGATGATACTTGATTCCAATAGCGAGTGTCCATAATCAAAACCGAAACAAAATAAAAAACATCTCTCAAAGTGCACGTGCATCAATTCCATCCCAGACCGGATAAAAGTCACATCCTCTCAGTCCATCTGAAGCACAGCAACAGAAACACCAACACCCAAATCTTCATAGTCTATCCCATCCACATGTTCCCTTGGGTTCCTCTTACCGAGGATACCCATTCCCCCGACAGCAGCTGCCAAAACACTGATCGCCTGAGAGCGGTTAATACTTTCGAGCGGTATACGCATAGGTTCAGGAATACCGTTATAAGATGGTGCTGATTCGTAAGTTCCCCTATGGTACTGATACCTTTCATCACTGCTGGTCCGTTAGAGGCATTTGCCCGCATGTTCAGAGAACACCTTACGCAGGGTATGTTCTCGAAGAATCACTGTCTGAGACTCTCGATCTGGCATCGCTGCCAGAGAAGAGAATGGAGCGAAATTTGGACTTGAGTCCGTTGGTTTCCTTTCCAGTCATATTGAGAGTCTTTGTGTGTGTATTGTTCTCTTATTTTGAGAAATTGTAGCTGTTGTTGGTTGATAGCGTTGGGTGAAGTTTCAAAGATGTTCTTGGAATCTGCCCTGCACTTCCAAGCTCTGAGAAATTGCAAGGAGAGAGGAAACTTGGGACCCTTAATATATCCATACCCTCAGATATTTCGCTGATCTCCTAAATTTTGATCTTCATTTCACCATGACGCTCCGTGGGGTACAACGATGGCCCCAGGTGGAGCCCATATCGGGGAGCGCCGATGTCCATCGATAACCCTGGCGCGTTTGAGATTAACGAGCAGTAAAACATCACAGTTAACGACCTCGCTTTGGATCAGCGACGGAAATAAAAAAGATGGACTTTATTTCCTGTGCAAACAGATTGAAACTCGATCATCCCGACCTGATGATTGGCGCTAGCCGCCTCTGGGATCAGCCCATAGTCTCAACCTTCCTCACTCGATCAAGGACCCGTCGGCGCAGCCAAGAAGCTGTTACCTAATTACTTTCCACTCGTCTGTTTAGGGCAGTTTCTATAATCATATTGTGAAATGATGGCAGATGGAGTGACAGGACTAGTTTGTGCTTTGAGGGGGCTACATCCAGAGACATATCTAAAGCTTGGCTGTATACCAGCAATGACAGACTGTCCGGCCAAACGTAAACGAAACAATTGATGCCAGGTATGGTACTTCAATGATGACTAGGCCCCTGACTCAAACCCCCACTGCTAGTTTCACCGCCGCATGCGGTGTCCCAATGCGAGCTTCAAATGTGACGATCGTGAGGTGACCTATGTCATGATCCTCGGTGGCGCACGCCTGTGAAATGGAGGCGGAGTGAGAATAAAGTCCTTTGCGGCGCGAAAACAGAAAGGTCAGAGTAGTCAATGGGAGCAGTCAAGTGACTTTCGCGCCATACTCCGACGGAAACACACCAAGACCTTACACAACAGGCACACCCATAAAGTCTGATGAAAGTAGCTCGAAAAGGTTCAGAGTACCATACAGGTGGCGTGTTTATTGTTACATAGCTATAATGAGAAATAATGTCAACTGAAATTTATGTTCACAACAACCGTGATCTCTCGCATCAGAGCCCTTGGGCGAGACATCCCTACGTGGCCATAATCACATTTATGTCGCTCAAAAAGAGAAAATGTAAATAAGACTGTTTACATGGGACCGTATTAATATGTGTATGAGAGATACCGGCAGTAAATTCAAAATCAGCCTAGATCCAACGGCGAACGAGAATAGTAGGTATGCACATATTGGGCAACTAAGTTAGGACGTATGAACTCCAAGAAATACCAAATATTTGATTATTCGGGTTGGGTATGTTGATATCTGTAAGTTACTTCACTAGGTATTAGCATCTTTTCTATCCAAAAGTCAAGCCTTGGAAATTATGCCGTACATATTTTCAGCATAATCACAAGGCCAGGGATCTCAAGGGCTCAATTCTGGAAGATCCTATTCCATTAAAATTTCCTTATCAACTTGTTTGCTTCAGCTCTCACTGCATCAAGAAAATGCATACTCTCCCTGTATTGCTGGATATTTAAGAGCCCTGGGTGCCTACCTTAGAGGACTATCATCAATTATCTTTCTCTCTCTCTTTCTCTCTCTCTCTCTCTCTCTATTCTTTCTCCATCTATCCACACAATAAACTTTCAACATGAAGCTCTCAACTCTTTTTCCCCTAACCGCCCTAGTGGCTTTTGCAGTAGGAGAAGATGTCTTTCTTTTTCCACCCATTACCCCTTGCTTGGTAAGCGTTTTTGATAAGAGATCAAAATTGCGGGTGCGCAATAAAGTACTTACTAACTAAATTTGCGTAATAGCATCAGTGCAATGAACAGGCCGCCGCGGTAGCAGGATGTAACTCATACTTTGATACTGGATGCACTTGTCCGAGTAAACACTTTTTGAAAGCCCTTGCTAGCTGCATGGGAGCTTCATGCACCGCATCTGAGGTGGTTTGTATGACTGCATTCCCTGATGGCCACTTTTGAAAATTGGCTTTTGAGACACTACTAACATTATGTGCATAGCATCTTTGGACTTCCATGTTAAGAATTGTGATGAGCCAGTTGCATGGGCATGGTCTGAATAAAAGAGTACCTAAGCAAACTCTGTTTTTCAATTCTATCATCGTCTTGGAAATTTGATATCTGGATTCTGATTTGACCCATTAAACCGCGCGTACAACGTATCTGCAACCCATTTTGTGTTTCACGGAAATAGGGTCATTCCCTAATCAAATCATGTATGTCCTTGAAAAATATTCTCTAAAATGTAAAACAAAGAAGGATTAGAGTCGTGGAACCCATTGTTTCATTAAGCCTCAATTGACATGTGACTAGGAGCGTTTTTTGAAAACCAATTGGCACCCATCCTATGTTGCAAAATTAGCACACGCCACCAGTGGAAACAAAGGCAGAAGACAAATCAGTAGTGAGTCCTACCATTGGAAAAAGGGTGGCAAATACGCTAATCTCCTCCGACCTCTCCGTAGCATGATGGTCCCAATCTAACTCCAGCGCCGCTTTGCCAATCATACCTGCCATCGATAGTGGCACATACCTCCTTGCGAGACAGTCATGTGGTCCCGCTCCAAAAACTAGCCAGTTTTTGGTCTTAGACTCAGCGTCCCCAGATATCCAGCGGTCAGGATTGAAAACATTGGGGTTGGGGTAAGCACATGGGTCATGTAGAGCTGGGTAACAGGACGGGATCACCATAGAGCCCTTGGGGACGGTGTAGTTAGGCGTAACGGGGAAGTTTTTTGTTGCAAGATAGGGAACGAAGATGACAGGTGGTCTGTGGCGAAGGAGCTCCTTGATAACTGCGTTGGTGTAAGTGAGTGACTCCAACATCGGCAGATCAAAAAGTTTGTGTCTATCACCGCCACGTGCAGCGAGGTTCTCTTCTCTCAGTCGATCAAGTACATCGGGTCTTTGAGCGAGAACTTGGAATAGCCAAGTGGTGGCACTGCTGGATGCATCCTGAGATGCAAAGAGGAAGGTGAACAGCGTCTCTCCGATTTCTTCGTTTGTGAATTCGCGGATGAGATTCGTTGGTTTCTCCACCTCAGCCTCGCCCGCCGCAATTCTCTCGCGATATCGCTCAGAATCCATCATATGGAGCACCCAATGATCCACGATGCATGTGGGCGTTGCGCCAGTCGCCATATTTTCTTTGCATGCAGCCGCACATTTTCCGAACTCGACATGGATAGCATCGGCCGCCCGCTTCCCTAACCAGGACTTGGTGAACGGGATATATATGGACAGAGGAATATTAACTAGCTCAAGAGCAGCAGTAGCAAGGTAAAAATCGTCCGTTATTTTCTTGACCGCATCCTGAGATATGTAGTCACCGAAGAAAGTTCGGCACGAAATTGCACAGTTGATCTCGCGGAACATGGCCATGAACGCCATAGGCCGCTCATGATTTGCCTTGCTGGCGGAAACAAATTTGTTAAAGTAGTCCGTGAATACTTTCTCTTGTGCCGGAAGGTAAGTCGCCAGGGCCTTATTGGTGAATAGAGGAGTTAATCCTCTTCGGTACTCGGTGTGGGCTTTGCCCTGAAGAAAAACCCATGCTCTGTGGCCTAGGATATCTTTTGCGATCGGAACTATGCAGGGCTCGGCGTATGAGGGCGACTTGAAAATCTTGTGGGCTAGGTCTCGGTCGGAGGCGAGAACGACGAATCTGCATAACGCGTGAGCAGTTTATCCAAAGTTTTCTAAGTTTTGGAGAGATGACTTACTTGTGGAAGACAGACACACAACTTAGAGGGCCGCTCGCCCACTGGGTAAGATACGATTCAAACTTTGGATGGATTGCCTGAAGGAAAGGGCCCGTGAGTGGAATTTTGAATCGAGGGCCAGCGATGGAACCCTTGCGCTTGATATATATAACTAGAGACTGTATCAGCTGGGCGAAACACTTCCCATGGACATTGAATACCTTGGTCATAGATTACCACGGCAAGTACAAAAGCTATGACATATTGCCAGGTAGACCATGCCATAAAAAGACCGGACATAGTGCTTTTCAAACGAGCATTCCTAAAAGCCCAAATTTGTGGCTGAGCATTGGAGGTGTTGGAGATCTCGGTACCCATATTGATGACAGATGACAGATTAGAATTGCCCACAAACAGAGGAGCGAATGTTTCTTTTTATACTGAGTTGCTCTTACAGACTTTGTGGTTTCTCTTGAATTCATAAGTTCGATAGTGTATTTAAGTTACCCAATTGGGACTAGACCCCGAGCGAGGACGAGATAGGTACCGGAGTCTAGTGCGTTTTCGGCCAGCGACAAGGCCCCAAAGGCCCCCCACACTCTACTAAGCAGAATTTCTCCACCGCAGGCTGTTTTTATCCCTTTGGTTGCTCATTTTCATGAACTCTACCTCTGCAAAAATGCGCCAAACTCTTCGTCGGTCCTGTGCTACATGTGCCAAATCCAAATGCAGTTGTGACCTCCGTAAACCGCGTTGCTCTCGCTGCCTTAAGCGTCAGCTTCAGTGCGTTTATGCAAATGAACCGTCAACGGCCTGGCCGGCAGCTTTTGGGCAGGGGAATAGTGAATCGATAAAAACACTTGATGAATCCAACATTTTAACTAGCTATAGATTCGGGGGTCTCGATCCTTTCGATTCGTATCCACAGACAAGACTACCCAGGGAACACGTTCAACGTCTCATCCATAGCTGTAAGTATCGTTCCGACGTTGTCGATTCGAGCGTAACTCACCGATTCAGTTCTTCATAAGATTGCTTTTCAGTACTATCCTCTCGATATGAACCCAGTCTCGAATCCGTTTCTTATCTCTTGGTGGCCACTTGCTCTGGGCGACCCAGCATTATTTCACGTATCGCTCCAAACAGCTTGTCTCGATGAGGAACTGCTAGCTCAGAGGGGCTTTCGAACCTCGGATATTCTCATGGCTGACTCTGTGACTCTGCTTCGGCGAAGAATTGAGGACACGACACTAGCCGTACAAGACGGGACTTTGAATTCCGTCATTACCTTGGCCACAATTGAGGTGAGATACTCTCCAGAGCCTTTGTGAATATGTATCTCTTTACATATAAACCCGACCGCTAACACTTTGTAAATCATCAGTTTGGAAAAGGCAATGTTAATGTTAGCGAAATGCATGTTGATGGAGTGAAAAGACTAGTCCGCATGAGAGGTGGCATAAATGCTGTAAAGCAGACCAACCCGCTCACTGCAAGGATGGTCAGCTGGTAAGTCCGACCTTTATCACCAATGAGGTCAGCCATTCACATGATTCAAAGGGTATCGATGCTCATTAAGGGCTATCCTCAATTCGAGACCCAGGATGACCTCGGCATTGGAGATGGCATACCTCCTGTTTCAGAATGGCAGCTGGACTTGACTACCATTGGTGATAATTTACCCGAACTTAGCAGTGTTATTAGCGACCCTGCAGTCAGGAATGTCTTCATTCATCTCCGTATCCTCTTCCAGCGGGCGCGGCGGATACCCTTCACACCCTCCTGGCTTCATGACCTCACCTGTTTTGTCGTACATCGACTACTACTCTCAGCCCCGGACACGGGAAAATCTCAGTCAACACCGACCACAGAATGCATTCGCCATGCGATCATTCTTTACATGTTTATTACCCAAGGACCGACGTATTACTCCCATGGAGTCATATTGAATACACTTGTCACTCGGTTTATAAAGCATCTCAAGCAGCTGGAATTGACCCCTCGTATACGCGATTCCCTTGATGTCTGGCTTCTTGCAGTTGGAATGGTGGCCTCGTTTGATACTACTCACTATGATGTGCTGGTAGGGAGAGCTCGAAATTTAGCAGCTCATCTATTGCTAAATAATTGGAAAGACGCACTCATCTATATCAAGAGTGTCTTGTGGTTGGAGACTGAGGAAGGCGAAGATATGTTTCGGCCGCATTGGGTCCCCATTCTTGGTGCTGCAAATGCAGAGCAGCCGGAGTTTACGGTCTCTGTTTCCAGTAAGATATACTTGTCTTCTGAGGAAAAATAAACAATTATCCTGGCAACAGGAAACAAACCTGCATTGAAGAGAATGCCGAAAGAAAACTTGAAACCTCTCACATCTATCATCACATCCTCTAATATCGTTTTATATCTCGTAAGGTCGAGATTCTCTGACCTTCAGAAGGTGAACTGCACTGAAACTTTCGCGATTTTCCCTCCAATTGGTACTGGTAGGTCCTTAGAGTAATCACCCACTAAAGTGGATACCCCACAGGGCTTCTACACCACCCGGGATCCATGAGACATTCCCACTTTTAGCGACAGCCATGAGAGTAAGAGATGAGGACATGATGCTTCGAAGGTCATACTAGAGACCGTGATGGCGATGACCGACAGAACGGACGTCCAATGTTTTCGGATTGCATTCTACTCCTGATTCAAGAAGAGAATGAAGAAGAGTTAGATCTTCCTTGCCCAGAGAGCCAAGCCTATCGGTGTCGGACCGATTGTCATGGAACCCGGAACTGTCGGCCAATGTATCAATGTGAAGGAGTTGGCACTCCGCTAGTACTAATATGGTGCCTATCTTGCCTGGCCATACCTTTTGGTTTTTTCAACCGACTTACTTTCCTCGCGATGTCTAATATGGAGTCTATAACTAGCTACTATGAAATCCACTGTATATCATCACACAAGTCCAGAAGAAGTCTTGTTATTTCAGGGCAGTTCTGTCTGCCCTACGCGGCCAGACTTGGAAAATTACGACGCTTTGTTAATATATCTATCAACGGCTGTCCCGTTGGCTCCACGCACAAGTTGTCGCATCTAGTACGTAGAAGCACTTACCTAAAAGGCTAGCACACTTGACCACCTCGATGAACCTAGAGAACCGCGAGTAAGCGGTGATACCAAAACCCAAAAAATTAGCCGCATAGAAAATAAGCTGCATGGTGACTTTTAATAGTTCAATATTAGTGTTTCAGAATAAAGTTTGCCATTACGTCGTTCACTCAAACCTTGCGGACCGGAATTAGAAATCCCAACGTAGATGCCTTATAGGTCCCCCATTATAGTTCCGAATAACCCTGGTTCAACGCACGATTCTAATTTAACATGGCAATTATGCCGTGATTGTGGGTTCTTCGAGGGGTGGCTCTTTCCAATCAGAGAGGAAGGCACATGGTACGCTTGATGGCGGTTAGTTAAGTATCCATAAAAAACTCTCTTATAAACATCTTGACCGCTCTACGTTCTAGAAAATTCCTGGGTTATTACACTTTTCTTTCAGCTGCACAATCAGAGATGTTAGCCCTGAGTCCGCAGTATGAGGCAACTTCTTAACACGCTACTAATTCTGTGGCTGTTTCTGATTTACGCCGCCGCTTTATCTCCAAGTATTCATCAAAATTCCACTCAAAGACTACCAGAGTGTCCTGTGAGTGCCTCTCTCATGATGATCTGTCTCTATCTGACCCTTCAAGCTACAATGTGTGGAGCAAAGCACTTCAATTACTCACTGCGCGATCGCGGATATTGAGTGCCAGTGCGACAACTATAAATCAAGATCATATATAACAAGATGTGTGGTGAATAATTGCACTCTTCAAGATGCCTTTGGTAGGTTTCTCACTAAAAATATCTCGTGGTCTAAGACTGATAAAGCTGAAAATATTTTCTAGAACTAGCATATGTCTGGGCACAGGACTGTGACCGACCTCATAACAACGATCACGTTTCTATGAGAGCGGCTGCAATTGCAAGTGGTGTGACTGCCTTTCTCATGGTAGGATGTCGTATAACAGCAAGATGGTACACTGTCCGTCTTTTTTGGTGGGATGATTGGTGCTACATTATCGCCGGGGTAGGCCCCCAGGATACGATACTTTGACTTGAAGGACTTACAGAATCAAACAGCTATTTTCTATGATACTCGTCACTTTCGGCAATCTCAGTGCGTGGAATCTTTTTCGAACAACGAAATCTGGTTACTAATGAAGAAGCAATAGGTGTTACCGACGGCATGGGATACCATCTTTATGATCTTAGATTCACCTCACTTTCACAAGCGCAGATGCCGTTTATCTGGTGTGAGTAACTTGGGTAAAATTGTCAATTTATCCAACGCTAATTTTAGTCTGTCACAGATTACCTCTGCGAGATCTTCTACTGCTTTGTGATTTACTTCATCAAACTATCCATTCTCTGGCTTTACCTCCGTATCTTTCCGAAGGGGGTATTCCACAGATGCGTCATTGCCACAATGGTCTTCGTCACTCTATCCGTGGTTATCCTGATTCCAATGGTAATTTGGCAATGTGTCCCGATCAGCGCAATCTGGGATCTAAAGCGCAATGCCGCGCAGTGCCTTAGCATCTCAGGAGTGGCCTACGCTAATGCGGCTCTCAATGTTGCCACCGAGATTGTGATATTAATTCTTCCTATACCTCTTGTCTACAAGATCCGTGTCTCAAAATCCACAAAGTTCGCTCTATATGCACTTTTCAGTGCAGGAATTTTGTGAGACACCCCCCACCTTTCCGGCGAAATATAATAGAAGCTAATATTTCTTCAAGCGTTATCGCTACTGCATGTGCACGGATACCAAGCCTGGCACATGTTGACGCAGTTAAGGACCCAACATATTTGATCCGCGGTCCTTTTTATTGGTCATGCGCAGAAACATCAGTGGCGCACATATGTGCAACAGCACCAACTATTCGGCCATTATATTTGAAATTGCGGACTATGGTTCGGCAAAGAAGAGATCAAGCAGCAGGCTCCGATTGCCCGGAGGATGGCCCAGCCTTGAACACATGCAAGGGAGACCAAGAAATCTCGGAACAGTGGGCAAAGGATGACGAGAGTGACAGCCAAGACTTGAACTATATTGTTTAAAAACGGTGCTAGAGCATATAGACCTGAAGCCGCGAAATCTGCAGAACATTAGTACACACTTATATACGATATATCAAACTCATCACCAGACGAGGCGATGCTTAGTGCGTATTCACAAAGAGCGTCCCAGGGAGTCTGGTAAGAGCTTTATTCTTTACTTGAGCCTGTTAAACAGTTGAGTATTGCCTTGAAATGTCCAAAGAGTTATATTGAGTTGCGCTTCAGAAAAACAGAGCACCTTCACAGTAGCTAACGTCCGATTGCTCCTATTCTACATAATGACCCCAGTTCATTCCAATCTTCAGAATACTTCATCACCGACTGAGGGCCTTCATGTTCGATTAAATACCCCAATTTGCATGCAGAAAATGCGACCTTGGGTTGAGACTCGTAGAACCGGTCATACTTTGGGTTCAGTGCATTATTCAGTGTCTCCACCTCGCCTTGAGGGTGGATTTGAAGCCAGGGGTGAGTGCATTCGATGCCAACACACGACTTCAGAACCATCATCATAGCATCAAGTCTAGCCACGACTTGCCTCAAGGGCCGTCGGAGAAATATTTTTTTCTTCTGGGGCATTAAAAATATCCCGCGTATTGGCAAGAAGATTCTCCATTTGGTATTCGTCCGTCAACATATCGTATAGCTCATGCTCGTTCGTGCACCAGACGGAATAGTTGATGCTATAGTCATCTGCAACAATGCGTAGTCCCTTGTATGTATTGTCGTGTTTCCCTTTCACTCCCCATCCGATCTTCTTGTAAGGCAGCGTACCCTCGTACGGGGCCGCATCACCCCAAAGCTCAACGTTGACGTGTTCACAGCTCTTTTGGGATGGCTGGTTCACAATGATCGGAATAGCTCTGCCATCTAATTTAGTCCTCATTGGTAGTCCGAATAGCGTCAACGAGGTAGGCGCAAGATCAGTGTGCGTCGACACTGCGTTGGTCACTTTCCCAGCCGGCACCCCGGGGCCGCCGCGCCACACTAATGGGATGTTGATATCTGTCTCATAGCCAGTTTTCTTGCCGGGGCCCATGCGGTGCTGGCCAATATGGTATCCATTATCGGTTGTATAGATAATATGGGTATTATCTAGAATCCCATGTTTTCAAGCGCGGCGATAAGCTCGCCAACCATATCATCTAGACCTGCGACACAACGTATGCGACGACGATACATTTCGTCTAGTCCATCCACGACAGACTGGTTTTGATGAGGCATATTCAAGAGCCAGGACGCACCACTGGCTTCCGTTGGATTCCAATTTGGAGTTCGCGGGACTTTTTCGTTCGCGAACGCGTTTTCCCATTATGCCTGGGGAGTGGGGAAGAAGGTCTCGAGAGTGGTGGAATTAATCCCCATATGGGGCACTGCCGGAGCAACAGTCAGGGAAAAAGGTTTCCCACCCTCAACGTCCGTGTCAAGCATTTCTAAGGAGTTTTTCGTCGTGATATCAATAGCATGTTCACCCGGATGTGCCGTCCACGGCCCGTGGTTCTTCGCCCAAAATGTATCTGATAGTCGTAGATCCCGGGCTGCAATAAAAAGCTGGCAAGATTAGTAACAATGACAAAGGGACGCCATATCTCGACCATACTTGCTACTAGTCCATCCTGGGGCCAACGGGGTCTTGGTAGTTGTGAATGGCGCGACCGTTGAGGAGTTTCCCCACATAGTACGTATTGGCGCCCCTTTCTTGGGGCCATAAAGAAAGATAGTCATTATTGAGGCCTTGGGTGATAAATTTCGGATAGCCCCCTATACAACGCTTGACACCTTCTAGCAATATCTATGGTAGAAATAATGATCTTATCCATGGCATTTTTACGTCTGTGACATTGGTATTGCTGTTGTAATTAGCCAGTATTTTGTCTCGTGATGAGTTCGAAGCCTTACTGGACGCATTTCCCAGTAAATAGACTGGCCCGAGATGGGCAACAGAATGCGCTGATGCAGTAATGTTTTTTAAATATGACTCCGTTGCGTCCAACCTTATCCTTGATAGTGGGCATGAAATCCATGGAGTTCATGAGCAAATCAATCGATATTATTGAACTGCTACCTGACAATAATCCAGTTTTGGTTCAAATACCTTGGTCATCAATAATAATGAAGAGCACATTTGGCTTCTTTGGCATAGCTGCATGGTTGGTGTAGTCCAACACACCATCCACAGGCTGGAACGTTAGACCCAACTCGCGGCTGTATGAACATTTACCATAAAATAACACAGCCAGCACTGCTGACACACAAATCAGGTTGGTAGATGCTCGCATGTTGAATACTCAAACTCCTGGACTTTCGAGAGAGTAGTATGACTGGAGTGGAAAACAGGGAGTCTCCGCAAGAGAGGATCATCCCCAGACGTCATCACATGATCGAGGGCCAAATGTGATAATATCAGGAATAACTAATTTTTTCTCCTCTTATTCAAGTATAATGAGCCCGTGGCCTTGCATTTTAGTATGTAGTCTTAATCTACCTCGGGAGCTCGAAACGTATTGACTTGGTACGGCGATGGGTACCCTCTCTTGCCACGCCAAGATTACCATCATCCCCCACTCGTTCCAAAAAAAGGGTTTGGGGGCTAATAATCTGCGAGGTGAGCACTACGCGTACAACTGCTGTGGCAGATTCTCTCCAATACTATCTTGTGAATCTGCCCAGCTCATTCTCATCGCTTCTCACCCATAGTGATTAAGGAGGCTAACAAAAGTTAATGTCAATGTGCTAGAGAAGCCTAATTATGTTCCGCTATTCATATTGAAACTATTCATCAGCAAGAAAATCAAAACAGACTCTGTTCGCCCCATACGTCACCTCGTCGAGGGTGAGACGAGGCAGATTTAGAGGGACGATTGGGTCCCACAAGCTTGGATAAACAGCCTCTCGATAAGCTAAATTCCTTAGGCAAGTTCCACAGTGGTAGTAAGTGGCAAGTAGATCTGGGGCCAAAAAAATCCCTTATTACTTCATCGTAGCAGTTCAATATGTTTCAGCAGTGGGTTTGCCATGGTCTTTTGAAGAAGGAGCCAATTTCAGCTGAGAATGCGAGGTCTGCTCTTTCAGGTCGAAAAACTATAAAGCTGTCTTTTCAAATAGAAGTTGACAGCATTAACCACAACAATTTGCAAATTGGTCTACCTATTTATTCCAGCCCATTGAACACAACTACAAAATATGCAACTCGGAACTATTCTCCCAACCACGCTTAGTTTGGGCTTCATTCTTTCCACGGCCGCCCTCCCACACATCAAGCGCAGCAACACCTGCACCATTGCTCTCCAACTCCACAGCGAAGATCTCCCCGGAGGTGATCCTATGTCAGGAGCAGGAGCCAACACGGCAATATTCGACCACTATGGCCTCTTCACGTATCCGAATGGTTCTCAGTTCACATTTCAGGCCTACCAGAAGAACCAGGATGACTACTGGATTTACTCTAACGGTACGTATACCAACGGCACTAGTTGGTCCGTTGGTTCGGGAGACTACGGGCTATCAAATTGTGTTGCTCAACTTGGAAGCACATTCTACAATAGTGAAGATGTTGATGACTCTACGTGTAAGACATACAGTGGCGGAGGCCCTTTTTATGCTGATCAAGGTTGTGAGTGCTTTTTTTATTGTTAAGCCCGAACAACCATTTGTGTAATAGTTCTACACTCATCGGGGATCCTAAGTCAATAGACGTTGCTTCGATAGACCTCGGGCTTAAAGGAACGTAAACCAGTTGGGTGTATTCGACCATCCGCTTGGGGCTCTGGGCCAAGAAGCCCCGGATGAAACGTCTGGTACTGTTGTCATGCCACAGAGAAGAGTTTAGATAGCAAGGTAGAAAGAATGGTGATTTATTGTAAGAGAGGATGCAAGCGGGTTGATGAACGGGGTTCCAGCTGTGAGTACCCCGGAATTCGCTGAAAGTACCTTGCCTATTTGGACCCACTCCTCTGGATACTCAAGCGCGGAGCCTGAGGTTATTGCGGCAAACATATCTAATATGCGATTATATCTGCCTACAAATTTGGGGCCCTGCCTGTATGGCCTAGTGTTTAGAAACCGATTGAGATGTACAGTTCCGCCTGGGTTTGATTGAGACAGGCTCGGTCGGACCTCTGACATTCCGGGGAGGTCCCACCGCAAGGTACCCTTTATGGCACGTGACTTGGTTTAAAGGGTCGCATGAAAGACCGGCCGGCTCCCTGCATTTTTTGCTCGGACAACTTTGCGGACTCTTCTTTTTTTTCTTTCCTCGCTCAAATGGCCCGGATCCCCAATAGATCTGCAAGCCCGGAAGAGGTTCGAATTTACGTTATACAGGCTCTTATATCCAAGCATAATGCAAGTCATGAATTTGGCGAAGAAACTGCCCGCTTATGGCAATTAGGGCGGGGTTCTGAACTTCATGATGCTAAATTGGAATAATTTCAACATTTATTTGGGGTAGAAGTTGGCTTATGCCTTTTCCGAAGTGTCTGTGAGGACAGACAGGATGCTTGGGCGCAGTCATCTATAGGGCGCTTGCGCAACCGTAAGTTGCCTATAATCGTTTATATTGACTCATTTAAAAATAGTTATGTGTATTATATCTTTTTTGGCAACTCTTTGGTTCAACACTTTGCCATTACTTTGGGGCCATACAGGCGATACAACCCGTAGGTGATTCTAGTGTGCATATTATGACTACACTAACCTTGGATAGCAAATCTCCCGCTGCTTCTTTCTGGTGTATGCGAAGCAACTAGTGCTTGTATAAGACCCAATCTCGATCGTAGTATGCTGGCTCGTGGTATCATAACTTTTTGTGCTGGTTGTTTATCTGCTATAACGCGCGGACAGTAAATGCATCCTTCGGATTAAACGCTGATATTTGTTTTCATGTGGCAGTGCTTGTAAGTGATTTTCATTATCATAAAAATAGTAAAGGTGAATGTCGTGCTAGGGTCTAGCTCGTCCGAAGAGTCATACTCGCATTAAAGTAGCAGATAGCAAGCTAGCTGCTAGAAACGAGTGAGGCGGGTTTAGCCTCTAGCGTCCTGGCGGTGATCGAGCTGGGAGCGAAGGTCCCCTCCCTCCTGCTCCGATTCCTGAGCGTAGTTAAAACCGCCAAGTCGGAGATTATCCGTCCGCAAGAAGATCTTTCGACGCCATCACATAAAGGCCTCGATGCTCTTTACCAGAGCAAGTTATCAAGACCGAAAGTCAAAACTAGGCCAAAAGCATTATCAATACCCGGAAAATATCTGTGTGGAAGCAAATGGAGCTGATGTATCAACTAAACAACAAGTGACGGGAGAAGCTTCCGGGGTCGAAATTCTACAAACAGACAAAGAACGAAAGGCATCAGATCAGAGCTTCTGCACGGCCCAGACCTGGCTCGCTATCTTCACAAAATCACGCTCCGTAAAGACAATGTCTTCCTCTGGAAAAACAGCCTCTCGCAAGAAAAGATCCTCAAAGGGAATAGTCAACTTTCCACTGGCTCGAGCATGACCACCCTTTTCGGTCACAGTCACCGTCTGTTTGAGCTCACCAACAATCTTCCCAGGCTCATTTCGAGTCGCTCGCCCAGTCGGCTGCCATAATTCAAACGTAGCCTCCTTTCGCGCTTTGTTCGTAGACATAAGGAGGGCAACTTTGACATCGCCCTTTGATTCGACCAGCCACAGCTTCGCATTGCTGCGCAACTTTGTTTTGGACTCGGAAAATGCAGCCTCGATAATTAAGGTTGGGAATTTGTCGCTACGGCTCTGTGGGAGAGTAACAGGGCAAAAGGACTGGTCAGGTTGCTTGCGTCGTGACGTTAGATCGACATCGGCGGATCCCACGTCGTGCAATTCATCTTGAAGACCGTCCTTCATGCGGGATAGTTTGATGATCAACCCGCTGACGAACTTCCTGGAAATTTGCTCATGTCCCCTCGTCGGCATTTTGATCAGGAGGATTTGTGAGTGTGTATCGTAGGAATCGAAATATTTGAAACACTCTGAGTCGATATCCTTGAGGAATGTATGTTCATCCAAATGTGAAAATATTACATATTGGCTCCTGGTTCCCACTTTATCTTTCGCGAATAGATTCAATTCTGCGTCAATGGTATCCCAGAAGCGTTTCTTCCCCCGATACTCGTATTCACTGGTCGAATAGGGAAGGCTACCAAGGATGTTACCATTGTTCCGAAGATCTGCTGTATTCACTGGCAATCCCATTCTGCCAATATTGTGTCTTTAAAGAGAGATGAATCAACAACCGAGAAGAATCTAACCAGTCCAATGGCTTAATGGTGCAAAAATAGCTTCCATTAACTCATAATGACATAACTGTAAACCCGACAGCCCAAGACGAGTCTCAAGTCAAGGACCAGAATTTATGTAAGAGAAAGATTTAGCTACGGGTGTAACATCTACTCTGCATGACCAATGCCCAATGCGTCCTCGGCACCCGTGCTGCTTTGAAATGGCGACGCGAGTTTCGGTATGGTACAATTTTCACTGTATATTCAAAGTAAAAGGATGCTCAGATCGTACTCCACAGTTGCTATGGGGACTCGGTCTCAATTTCCTTTGTATCTACGGGGTACGAGCTTATTTACTCCGTTGAGAGCCTGGTCTTGGCGGCCTACGACTTGGGAAAATCTCAACGGCTTCCAGCCGCTCAGTATATTCACCTTTTGTTAAAAGTTGGTTTAGTATCCAAAGGTTCGGGTAAACTTCAGGACAGAATTTGGGGAGCTGCAATTGACATTGTTGAGTGCCATATCTTATATATTGAAGGCAAGAGAACCAGTCAGATGTTTAATTGCTGTGAAGAATTGAAATTCCTGCAGGTCACATACAGATATTTTACCCCTCATCAATAGTTAGTTACTTCCTATTGTGTATCAGTCATTTATTAGTTAGTAGGTCCTCTAAGTTGTTGGGTATTCCCAGTTTCATCCGAATCAAAGATTTATTTCTTCGTGATTCGCACTTCCATGTGAGCCGTCGTACGTTTAAAATTTGACAATTGCTATTGAACACTTTCTGGGAGCCGATCGCTTCCCGGACTGGCATGCCGCCAGCCGTCAACAAGGTTACATGATCAATCGAAGGACTGTTTAGATTTAGATTTTCCCACGAGCCAAGAATTGGTTAGGAATTGGAACATGTTTTGCACGAAGATATTCTGCAACATTTTTGCCCAATGCATCATATGTTGAAGTTGAGGAAACGCCCCGATCAAGGTGGTCTTTCAATAGAAAATGCACCGCTGCGGAAACAAACAGATTAGATATATGGCAGGGACGATACTTAGTTTTCGTCAAAACATACCTTGAATGTTGGGGAGCTCGAATCTCTCAATTCGCTTCCCATTATAGTCATTTTGTAGCAGGTCCTTGACTCGCTGAACAGTCAGCAAGGACCGCAGCCATAACCACTCATCCCTGTTCCGAGCATAGAACCCAACATTACAGTCGGATCCCTTATCTCCAGAACGAGCATGTACGACATAACCAAGTGGAGTTGTAGTGGTTGGTCCGAAATCGCGCAACACATCCACCTCTGTGGGACCATCCTGAACATCTTGCTCGAACTGATAGGGAACCGTATCTTCGGGGGCAGCTATAGGCTTTGACCAGTTGCGCGAAGGTATGTGAGCAACATGATTGATCTCGGACTGTGGAAAGATCGTGACAAAATATTCAAAATAGGGCTTTGGCAATCCTTGTCGATTGTCGATGGCAAAGGTTGCTCCAGGGTAAGTCGACATAATGATATTCCAGCAGGGTCGAAGGAAATTCTTGGGTGTGAATGTATCTTCTGCATCAGCTTGGGCAAATATGCGGATATCAACAGTGGCTTCATCTTGGGAGGCTGGATTGGGCTGAGCACAACCCGAAGTCGTGATTTTGAGAAGTGAAAATTGGCCACAATCTAGGTACGACCGAAGCTGCTTCTCCAAAAGGGATGATTTTTCGAGGATATCAAGGCCAACAGCAAAGTAATGAACCTCCGCTTGGAAGCCTCCTTTTGCTGTAAGGCCAACCTTGCTTGTGGGGGGCGGCTTTTCCCATTTGATGTTGTTCACAAAGACGGAGTTTGGACCATCAGGTTCCATCTTGATCTGATCGACGATTGCGACAACATCAGAGTTGTAGTAGCGCTTCCCCTGGAGCTCGTAAAGAAGTTGTGAACGACAGGTATCAAAGGAAACTTGGCCACCGCGCGCCAAGCTCTCGTGCATACCGATCGAAAAGGTACCATCCGTCCGTATAGTTGCAATAGGCAAGTTGAGAAGCGGGTTGCTACCTTGTGGAAGGGATTTAAAGCCCGTGAAATTACCACCAGTCACGTAGGTAGAACACTCAATCAAATGCCCAGCGATGAGAGAATGGGCTAGTTCCTCGTAAGAGGAGTTTGTCCAGCCATGCCAAAATGCCGCCGCTGCCATTGTGGGTGCAGCATCTGCCACACGACCACAAATAACAATATCGGCGCCATTTCTGAATGACTCGGTAATGCCCCATGATCCAAGATAGCACTGTGCATAGATTGGCTCGTATTTCCAGTCGTCGAGATACTGCCCGGTGGTAATATTGCGAAATTTCTTTCCCTGCTGTCGGTGCCGCTGAATTATCTCAAAGACTTCGTCCCCTTCCACCCAGGCTACAGTCAGGCTCAGATCTTTCTCTTTAACGAGATTCTCCACGGATTGACACAGCCTGAATGTATCTGAAGACCCCGCGTTCACTGCAAGTTTTATGTCGCGCGTTGCGAGTGATGCGAGAGCCGGCTCAAGTGCTTCCAGAAATGTATGTTCAAATGCAGCTTCTGCTTGCACGTTATCCATGTTTGCAATCTTGCTGCTACCTCGTATGGTCATATTATACTCGGACATCCAATCCCCGACAATGAAGTCGACATTTGCATGACTCGCTGCCTCTGCCAGGTTTTCCGGTAGATCAGTGACTGCCCCGGAAACGGAGATTACTCGCACGGGTCGACGGGCTGCTATGGAGCTCATAGTTCCTGTGTTCCTTTGAAGTTGAAGATACGAAGACGAATAGAGAAGAAGATCGTAGTGTACTCAATCAAGTATCGACAGATGAGATGATGCTTATTTAAACTTCACAGTGCGCGGTAAATAAATCACCAAGGTATCGTCACAGATTTATGAACCACACCCTGTTCTGTGTTGGGTTCTTGACCTCGGTAATGGGAATCAACTTCCCCTCAAGACAGAGTCCGGCCAACCCCCAAACCCCCACTTGGGGCCTCCGCTAAGAAGCCCGAACTCGATTGAGGCAAGAGGCCGAATCCCATGGGGGCAACACGCACATTCTATTTTGCCCCGGGTTGTGGGGGATAATTAATCTCATCCGGATATTCAACAAAGCATTGACTAGACACTCATGCAGGTGCCTCTACTGTACCGCCTTTCCACTTGCATTGCTGAACTGCCAAGTACACAGATCATCCCATACTTCAGCCATGTCTACTCCTGAAGGAAATCGATACAATTATCTGGTTGTGTTTTTCGCAACCTTGGGATCCATCACTTATGGATTCAACAATTCAATCATGGGAACGGTCCTAGATTTAGACTCCTTTTTCAATTATTTTGATCTCCCCGAGACTGGTCCCAAGGCTGATCACACTCAAGTTATCATTGGAAGTAAGTTGGACAGTATGAACTAGACTTTCTGAAAATAATACTAACTTTGAGGCAGCAACTCAAGGAATATTCTATGCCGGAGGCATTATTGGATGTGGTATAGCTGGCTGGATGGCGAATCGGCTGGGCCGACAACGGGCTGTGCAGGTGATATGCTCGCTTTGTATTATCTCCGCCATTCTTCAAGCAGCTGCGGTACACATTGCAATGCTCCTGGTAGGGAGGCTTTTCAATGGTGCCGGGTGAGTCTGACCTCGGCGTATTGTAGACAAAGTTAAGGTCGAATTAATGCTGATGGCCGGTATAGATCGGCAATGATCAATGTGGTCGTTCCCCTCTATCAGTCCGAGATTTCCCCTCCCGTTCATCGAGGAAGAATGGTCGGGTCTCATGGAGCTTTGATAGTAGTTGGATATGTAAGTTCTTCTCGAAATCCCATTTGAGGCCTGTCTGACCACTTAACAGACATTTGCTGCATGGACTGGACTTGGATGCTATTTTGAACAAAACCCCCAAATACAATGGCGCTTGTATCTTGCACTTCAATGTGGGTTGAACTCCCAAACTACCTCTTTGGAAGTTAACCCTTTTTTCCAGGCGTGGCACCATTGGTATTACTAGCCGGATCTGCTTGGTTACCGGAGTCTCCTCGCTGGCTGATAGCTAACGGCCAGCTTGAAAGCGCCCGACAAATTTTGAATCGACTACACGGTGACGGAAATAATACAGAAACTAGCATAAGCCCGGCTGCTCTTGAATTTAGTCAGATTGAGAGTCAACTTGAAATCGATTCTCGGAGCTCCGCCGGCTTGATTACTATCCTCAAATCCTCCTCGCTTAGGAGAAGATTCCTTATCGGCTTCTTTGTCCAGTAAGGATTTTCCTTCCAGTGCCCTACGAAAAAAGGAACTCACCATTTTCATTGCATAGATGTCTCGCTCAGTCTACTGGTGTGTTAGTGATCAACAACTATCAAGTCACTCTATATGCCGGACTGGGGCTTTCGGGCTGGATGCCATTGCTGCTTTATGGTATCTATACTACTTGGGCGGCGATTCTTAACTACGCCGGAGCCCTGATAGTCGATCGTATTGGACGTGTACGAATGCTGTCCATTGGAATGGTTCGCATCTCTTTCCTCGAGGTGAATCTTATTATTCTGATGCTAACTGTAATTAGGTCGGTTGTGCCTCCATGGTAGCATGTGAAGCTGCTATGGTTGCTCAGTTTGGTGGCGGTCCCAACAAAATCGGAAATGGGTTTGCAGTCTTGTTTCTCTTCCTTTTTGTCACTTTTTACGGAGGCTGTGTCGACGCAATCAGCTATGTATACTGCTCGGAGCTGTTTCCGACCAATATACGTGCACAGGGTATGGGATTCTCCGTCATGGGTCTATTTGCTATGACTTTACGTAAGTTGTTTCTTCTAACGTAATCAACCACCGAGTGACGAATACCACCGAGTGACGAATTTCGTCGAGCGTACCGTTAAATTTCAAGCTTTTCAACCACAAATGTATTAAATCAGACCATATAAAAAGATAAAACAATAGCTATTTACTAGGACAATTTCTTATAGTATGACCAGTAGTCCCGCATCCACTACAGCGTCGTGGAGCTCGCTGGCGAGGCCTTGGCGTCGTCTCAGCGGCCGGCTCATTAAGCTGTGTATCAAGCTGTTGCACTCGATTCTGACCTTCCTGTACAAATAAAACAAGATCATCACCAAGATTACCACGCTTCCTTGCCCTCTTTTGCATTTTCCGCTTATTCTCACCTTGTAGAACCTTGATTTCTTGTCGAAGAATAAGGTTCATATTCATTGCCATCTGTGCAGCTTTTTCAAGATGTTGAATATGAGATACTGGACTACTAGAAAGCATTCGTTTTCGAAGGCTTCTCTGTAGACTGCGTACCTTGTGATCGAGTTGGCGAGGATTCTGAGGTGTTTGAAAAGCAGAGGAGACTGAGCCTTCAACTTCAACAAGAGGTGGTGTTGGTGTCCGAAGTTGAAAAGTTACCTTTTCAAGAACCCGATCTTGATCTAGCGGGTTAAGTCCTGCACCTGCAAAACCACTGCGTATATTCTCCCTAGTAAACACCTTTTCGCGAGCAGGTGGATAGAGAGACAAGAAATCCTCCTTGTCGATATGGTTGTTGCCGGCAACCATCATCTCTTCTACTAGTTTTCCATATGCGCGCTTTAGCGGACCAAAAACACCAACATCAAGTGGTTGTAAAAGATGAGAGGTATGAGGAGGCATGCAAAGACAGATAATAGCATTCTCTTCACAGAATGCGTCAAAATCTGCAGTTAGATGACTACTATGACCATCAAGAATAAGCAACCGCTTTGCACCAGTTGAATAGGTTTTAGAATGTGGTTCAAACATCTCTTTTAGCCAGCGGAGGCCAATTTCATCTGTTGTCCAGCCATTCTGACTTCTTGCGATAGCATAGCCCTTATTGAAGAGAGCAGGTTCTTGATACCAAGCAGCGTGTTGAGATCCTGCTTTCAAGATGATCCATGGGGGTATAGATATCCCCTTTGAGCTCACACATTCAATAATTGTGACCCATTCGCGATTCCCCTGAATAACCCTACGGGGCCTTTCACTGCGATCGACTGCAGTAATAACCTTAGAGGTTGAACAAAGTCCCATTGCGAAGCCAGTTTCATCAAAGTTCCAGATATCGTCCTCGTGGATACCATGTTCTTGAATAGCCTCGCGTACGGTCGCAAACCATTGTTTAATAATCTTTGGATCCTCTTGCTTTGCACGCTGGTACGTGATCCGCCGATTGTATCGTGTGCGCAGTGCTGGATGCCGTTTGATAAACTTATATGCCCAGTTGACACCAAGGGTCGTAGTAGGATCTCCTGTGCGCTCGCGAAGCAGGATCTGCGCCATTCCCCGTAGAAACTCTGGCCGAATTGAAAATCCTCGCTTATCTGCATCTAGCAGCCTCTTCGCAAGGACTTCTTCTTCAAGAGGGTTTAATTTATGACTGTTGGCGCGTGTTTCTGCGCGTGATTTCCTACCGTTGAGTCGACGGCGAAGCGTAGCTTCAGGCACACTAAATATCTCAGCAGCCTTTAATTTTGATTTGATTTTTTTATTTTTGAATGCAGAAATAGCCATCTGAATGCGATTTTCTTGAGATAGAGGCATTTTGTATAGTGGTGGTGAAAAATAACGCGTCAAGGAAATGATTGTAGGAGATGGACGCGAAATTCGTCACTCGGTGGTATTCGTCACTCGGTGGTTGATTACGTTAACTAACCTTAGACTAGAAATTGGACCAGTACTGACCGTTTTTAGTGTATACCCAGACAGCACCGGTAGCCTTCGACTCTGTTGGTTGGAGATTCTACCTTTTATTTATCATTGTACCACTTGTAGGTGTCCCGTTCTTGTGGTTTGGCTGTCCTGAGACGAAGGGAATGACTCTGGAGGAGATTGGCGCTCTTTTTGGTGATACGGTTGCCACGGATGTTATGGGTCCCGGCGATGGGAAGCGAGATGACTCTCAGAGTCGATGATCTGAGCACAAGAATGGAAATGGTTGAGCTTTCACCGCATTTAGCTCTATAAAGCCTCCCAATGAATAGAAGTTGACGAATTCAATTTACCAATTCCTCATTGTTTTTCGATCAGCTCAGAGCGGAATTATGGGGTTCAAAAGATACCTATAGCTCCCGGGGGGGACGCAAGTCCTCCATCCACATTCAAAGGAGCACTAGTGAAAAAACTCCCATTTCTCGCACTCACATATCTGACAGAGCCTGGCCATTTGACAGGCATATTGCACTTCCGCCTAGGTGCCATCAAGGTCTTCTGGTTGTAGCATTTCGACATCACAGTTTCTTTGGCTGAAATGTTGGGGCCGACCAATAGACCCGCTCATAAGTTCTTCTTGCATCTGTAAGCACCGCCTTTAGCCATAGATGCGAAGAGAAGCTGCTTCTTTTTTTTTTTGGCTTACTCTGATTGACCACCAAAAACGTCTCCACTTTCGCGTGGAAAAGGATGTCCATATCTGACCTTCGTGTCCTAGGCATGAAACTAATACATGGATCATATTCTTTGAAAAAGCAATATGACAATGATGTCAATCAAATTTGAATATCTCCTAAAAGAGTAAGTTGGGATCCTACGTCATTGGTCTTCGAGTAAGATTTGGAGCACCCGCGAACATTATTCTCCCATGGTTTACGGAGCACTTATTAATCGGCCAGCATGCTTTCTCTCAAGACGACTTTCAAGTTGACTTCATCAATTGTCTATTTTAAGCCTCTTCTCATTGGTCAACATGTCTAGCGAGAACATCTCCTTCCAAACCTCTGATGATGTGAGCCTCCGAGGTTGGTTTTACAAACCCAAGGAAGCCAAATCTCCGTTGCCATGCTTGGTTATGGCACATGGATTTTCAGCTCTTAAAGAAATGGATCTGAATACTTTTGCTGAGTATTTTGTTGCTCACTTGAATCTGGCCTGTCTGGTATACGACAACCGCGGTTTCGGTGAAAGCGACACCAAAGCTGGGCAACCCCGACAGGAAATCCTCCCTGCACAACAGACGAGTGACTACTCTGACGCTATCACGTATGCCCAGTCTCGGTCGGATGTCAACGAGAACAGAATTGGTATCTGGGGTAGTTCTTACAGCGGTGGCCACGTCCTTTGGGTCGGTGCTGTCGATCGACGAGTCAAGGTGGTTCTTAGCCAGGCTGCCATGGTGGATGGCTGGCGCAACTTTCACCGCTTAATCCGCCCGGATTTTGTCGGCGGCGTGAATGAGCTATTTCAGAAAGGTAAATGGCATATCTCCGTGATGTACAGTGGCTCATGAATCAACAATTGCCAGATCGCCTGGCTCGCGCGGCGGGAGAAGCGGCCGCCACCATTCCAGTTGTCGACGCTGATCCTCTCAAGTTTTCGGCACTCCCAACCCCTGACAGCTACGAGTTTTTCAACGGATGGGCCAAGAAAATCACGTGGGAGAATAGGGTGACGGTGAAATCGTACGTCCCATTACGTTTGGATCTGCCGTTTCTTGGAGCTGATATCCATTCACAGTATTGAGGCTTTACGCGAGTACAGCCCATCCGCTCATATCAGCCATATCTCTCCTACTCCCCTCTTAATGACGGTCGCTCGGAATGACGTGATCACGCCTACCGATCTGGCCCTGGAGGCGTATTCGTGTGCGTTAGAGCCTAAGAAACTTCACGTCTTGCCTGGTGGTCACTATGACGCGTATTCCGGGCCGAACTTTGACCAGAATGTCAGCTTACAGGCGCAGTTCTTGCAAGAGCACCTATGCGGCGATTAGAGTGCGGCAACTCCTCCATTGGCTCTTCAGAGTCTCAATCTATTTGACTTTTATATACGTATTTGATCTATACTCGTCTCGTAAATTTTCCATTTGGGTGTCATCAGAGAATACTGGATGGATTAGTACGGGAACGACAGCAAGATGCGCAGAAAGAACATCCTTATGTTTCTCCTCCTTCCGTGCTATTTTATCGCTGGCAAGGCTTTGACTCTGTGCCAGGTTGGCGATAAGAACGAAAAAGAGAAAGAGGAAGCTCTGACAGGCAGCAAAGATACCTCGTGATCTACACGGCTGCTGTCGGATCAGGCTTAGTAAAACTACATTGAGCAAACAATGCAAACAGCAGCACAGCTCTTACCTGCGCAGCTCCAACACAGAGCTCAACAACAACAATAACATACTTTTACACTTGTCCATCCATACCCACGCTCGAACCATGATCTAGCCCCCCTCAGCTGCCCGAGACGTCCTCGGCAGCACCAACAAGTAACAACAACATCCAGACATGGCCGACAACCGCGTCCCAATCAACTACCAAACCCCCAACTTCCCCTCGCTCTACTATCCACTCCCCGGCCATTTCAAGCACGCACACTACCTCTACTACACGACCGACATCTGGCGCTTTACGCTCTACTGGACGCTGATCTTTTACGCCGCAACGCATCTCACCGTCGCCGCATACGCGGTGCTGGTGCATTGTCGCAATTGGAACATTATCTGGATCGTCCCCCTCGTTTATAGTATCGTTGCCGGCGTGGAGGGATTGTTAGCGGGGAGTATTGTGGGGCTTATGTGAGTATTCCATTTCGTTTTGGTTTCTTTTTCTTCTACTCCAAGGGCAAAGGAGATACCGTACAAGACGATACTGGAAGATGGATGTGCTGATCCGAAATTGATGGACTAGTATTGGTGCCGTTTATGAAGCGGGAAACTTTAGAATGTCGACTTGGTTGCCCATGATTTGGGGCGGTGTCAACGTTTTGGTTCTCATATTGACCAGCTTCCCGATGCAAGGCGGTCTTTGAGGGGGACACTTTCGCTCTAGGTCGGATTTGGGTTGACCATCTCCTCCGCCTACGCTGATGATTGTACGGAATGCCTTCTACACACGGAACGGACAAACAGAAGCAGTGCGCCCTGCTTGCTCAACCCAAATAATTATGACCCTGAGCTACACTTTACTCAGAAACGAAGGCGATCAAAAATGGACAGTCGCATTCACGAGTATAATGGTTATGAAACATTCAAACGCCTTCCTATTATACATTCGGATATCGCTGAGCCGAACAGCCATTCCCATGTTGTGTCCGTACGCCTATTTTGCAGAAACTTATCTTCTGTTGCCGTCTGGTGTCCCGCTTCCATGCAATCCAGGTAGCCCAGCACCAAATGCGCCCGGAGGTCCAGGCATTTGCGGCATCGGGAAGCCCTGCGCAAGCAGCTGTTTCTGCAGCTGTGCCATGTCGACATTCATAGGCGGAGCACCCGGTGGTGGTGGACCTCCCATCCCCGGCATCATTGGGAATCCCGGTATTCCCTGTGGCGGAGTATTGCTATGCAACTGTGGGGGTTGCTGGGCAGACAGCAGAGCAGCCAAGCGACCTGGATCCATGCCCGGGATGGCACCAGGCATGCCTGGCAGTTGGGGTGGCGGTGGAGGCTGCGCAGCGCCAATACCTGGCAAAAGTCCCGGTACATCCGGCTGAGGAGCGCTTTGGATACCCGGCAGAGAAGGTGCGCCGGGTCGTCGCTGGTCGACCAGGCTGTCTGCTTCGTCCTGCATTTCTTGTTCCTCTTCCTCGCGCATCTGTTTCCGGCCAAAGCCGCGACTCCAGGTCCCCTGGGCCTCGGCGGCCTCTTCGCCAATGTGGAACCGGTCTTTCAGGTAGCTTGTCTCTCCGGGACGGGCGCGAGACCAGAATCGAGTAAAGTTGTCTTTTGATCCGGACGCCAGGATATGGCCCAGTGGGTGCCAGTCTAATGACCAGATCGTGGCGGCGTGCGCGTATTGGACGCGATGCGCTGGGTAGATCACCTGCGCTGGGGTGTTGGCGGGGTCTGGGCTGTCGTACGGAGCTACCGTCGGCATCTGGCCGCTGGGCAGATTCGGTTCATCCAGTAGATAATGGTGCAAAGATCCGTCCTCGCTGCCGGTGGAAATTAAGTTGCTGTGAATCGGATGCCACGTCAATGACGAGAGTGGTTTCTCATGCCCGCGTAGAATGCAAATATCCCGCATCATGCGTAAATCAAAGACCCTTGCCGTCTGATCTCGCGACGATGTCGCAAGCAGGTTACTATTCACCCGAGAGAAGCGCGTGGTATTGACGATATTCTTGTGGCTGTGGAGGGTCGTCAGGCACCGCGTCGTGCGCGGATCCCAGAATTTGACCTGGTGGTCCTTCGACCCAGACACCAACAGACCCTTTGTCGGATGCCAATCGCAGGACTTGACGTCCCAGTTGTGTCCAGACAGCACGGCGTCGCAGGTTCGAGAGGTGAAATCGAAGATCTTGAGTGTCGTGTCGTCTGACGCAGACAGGAACTTGGTATCGCCGGGCGACCACGCCAGGTCCCGAACGGCATCGTGGTGCGCATCATCAATCGTCTCGACGTTGTTAAAATTCGGCCGCCAGTATTTGATATCGCCTCTTTGGCCGCCAGAAATCAGCCAGTCCTGGCTATGAGAGAATGCGATCGAGGTGACACCGGCTTGGATTTGATCGTAGTGTGCCTACCAGATATTAGTACATCGCAATATAAGAAGAGAATGGGGCAAATCGTACATCCATGACCGTCTCAAAGTTGAAGGCCGTTCCGTTCCAGAGCATGAACTCGCCCGTATGTCCACCCGTCAACAAGCGTCTCCCTTCGGGCGTCCATCGCACCACGGTAATGGGTTTCTTCGACTTTCCAATCGACTGATGTAGGTGTCGTACGGGGATGCTATCGGCTGGGGAATGGACTCGGGCCATGGGAGGGAGCATCTAGGAAAAATCAATCCAACTGGTTGTGACCGTCAAGGCTCCGTGCACACCTACATCCACTGTGAAACTCGCGCTCGGTCGCTCAGTCTCCATGCGGTGGCCTCCTCTGTACCGCGGGCGCCGCGTGCGCATCCATTGCACCATCGACGAGCCGTAATCCGTGACGAGTCCTGGCTGTTGTTAGTCGAGCGCGCGCTGGGAATCGCAACCTAACATACGTGGCCGCCGAGGTCCCACCGGACCGCTGTCGTAGTTCTTCGTGAACCGGCCCCCGGCCTGGTCCCCATGGTCGTCGTAGTAGGCCATACCTGTGTGTGGTATGTGTGTGCACCGGGGAGACTGCGAGTAGGTTGCGAGGGGAGCACGGAAGTCTGCTAGCAGGGCACGTGCTGATTCCGCCTTATCTTTGTTGTTGCGCTATGATGCTCGTTCCCCCGCCGATGTCGAGCCCTGGTCTATTATTCTCCTTGTGTCTCGCAGGGTTCTTCTTCTTCTTCCTCATACCATGCGAGGGCATTCTGCATTCTTGCCAGTCACCTGAGTCGCTCGTGATTCTCTGCGGGCTTTCTGTGGATAACTACGACCGGACCTCTACTCAGCTTAGCTCGGCTCAGCTCCCCAAGACACGGGAAGTATGGCGCAGACCGAATCGACGGAGACGGCGTCGTCTCAATCGACACATGCAGCAGCCGATACGACTGTAAACGCTGCGCCGAACTCATCGCGGTCCCAGCCCCGGCGCAGCAAATATCGACATGTGGCTGCCTATCACTCGCAGCTGAGACACTCCAGTCTCAGTCGCGAGGCGAATGTGACGCCCAGTTTTCTGGGGTTTAGGAACCTTATGGTGCTGGTCCTCGGTATGAGGTCGGATCATGTGATATAGACATTTGCTGATGCGAATAGTGGCGATGAATCTGCGATTGATCATTGAGAATTTCATGAAGGTATGTGCTTGCAACCACAAATCCAAGGTACGCTGACAGCCAGCACAGTACGGGGTTCTAATCTGCATCAAATGCCACGACTATCGCCGACAAGACCTGGTCTTGGGCTCGATTCTCTTCGCATTGGTGCCGTGCCATTTATTCGTGGCCTATCTGATCGAGTCGGCCGCCGCAGGAGCAGCCAAAAAGACCATTGGCTTGCAGAAAAAGACCGCCGAAGAAAAGGAATACGACCAAGAGGTGTTCCAATCCACCTGGCCCTACACGGCCTTCCTGCATACATTAAATGCCACCCTGTGTCTGGCCGTCACCAGCTTCGTGGTCTATTTCTACATCCACCACCCAGGCATCGGGACCATTTGCGAACTGCACGCCATCATTGTCTGGCTGAAGAACTGCTCCTATGCCTTCACCAATCGGGATCTGCGTCTCGCGCTGCTCAATCCATCCGCGGACCCGGGTTTGCCGGATATTTACTCGTCGTGTCCATACCCACGAAACATTACCATTAGCAACCTGAGCTACTTCTGGCTCGCGCCGACACTGGTCTATCAGCCCGTCTACCCGCGCACCTCATCCATCCGCTGGTCCTTTGTCGCGAAGCGCCTGGCAGAATGCGTAGGTCTCTCGGTATTCATCTGGCTCCTGTCGGCGCAATACGCGGCCCCCGTCCTGCGCAACTCGATCGAAAAGATCGCCGTTATGGACATCGCCTCCATTCTGGAGCGTGTGATGAAGCTGTCCACGATTTCGCTGGTCATTTGGCTCGCCGGGTTTTTTGCCCTGTTCCAGGCCCTCCTCAACGCCCTGGCTGAGGTCATGCGGTTTGGAGACCGCGAGTTTTACACGGATTGGTGGAACAGTTCTAGCCTGGGTATGTATTGGCGGTCGTGGAATCGACCGGTATACCTCTTCATGAAGCGACATGTCTATTCGCCGCTCGTCGGCCGGGGCTGGAGTCCGCTGGCGGCGAGCGGGATGGTGTTTGCACTGTCGGCCATTCTGCACGAGATGCTGGTGGGCATCCCCACACATAATTTCATTGGTATATATTCCCTTTCTTTTCTTTTGATTTACTATGCAGCTACTGATGTCCGTCCATTCAGGAGTCGCATTTGCGGGGATGATGTTCCAGCTACCCCTGATCGCCCTCACCGCGCCTCTGGAGAAAATGCGCGATCCGTTGGGCAAGACGATCGGGAACTGTATTTTCTGGGTGAGTTTCTGTCTTGTGGGCCAGCCGCTCGGGGCGCTGTTGTACTTTTTCGCGTGGCAGGCAAAGTACGGCAGCGTGAGCAAGATGCGGCCGTGATGTTTGGAGAGATCTATGGGCGATTGCATACACGTTGTAGCATTTTGATCGGATCATTGGTTAGTTATTTCAATCATGTCTGACACATGTTGACTGGCATAATCACAATCGCATTATTGTTGACAGAAGCGAAAATATATTTCCTACGACAGTTTTCAAAAAAAAAAAAAAAACAGTTCAGGCCACCTCAGTAACAATCATCACGATGGCATCTCATGGACACCCATCGAAAAAAATCCCCCGACTCGGATAGATTGAAGCCCCGAGCCACTGTTCGGCAGAGCCAGGGCCCGGCTCCCCGGCTCCCGCTGCAACTTAAAAGCATCTCCACATCCCCTTTCAGGTCCAGTCTGTCCAAGTCCTCACTACAGTCACAATGGTCTCCTTCACGATCCCCAGCAACTACGGGTGCGCTCATTGCTTCTATATCTCTAGCTCTTCCTAACTAACTCCCCCTAGCGCCGTCATCGCGGTCGCCCTCGGCGCCATTCCCGTCCTCGGCTTCATCCACGGCGGAATCACCACCAGCTTCCGCAAGAAGGCCAAAGTGCCCTACCCGCACTGCTACGCCACCGTTGACCAGTGCAAGGAGAATGTCAGTATCTCTCTCTCTCTCCTTTTTATGTCACTAACGATGAATGTCCGTCCAGGCCTCAGCCGAGCAGTTCAACTGCGCTCAGCGCGCCCACTCCAACTTCCTCGAGAACGCCCCGCAGACTATGCTCTTTACCCTCGTCGCTGGCCTGAAGTACCCTGAGTATGCGACGGCCATTGGCGCTGCGTGGGTGGTGCTGCGCTCGCTGTTCCTGTATGGCTACGTCTACTCGGGCAAGCCGCAGGGTAAGGGACGCATGATGGGTGGAATGTTTTGGTTGGCGCAAGGTGCGCTGTGGGGATTGAGTGTCTTTGGTGTTGGCCGGGATTTGCTGTAATACTATCACCTTGTTATTGTCGTTGTCAAGTAATTGAATTGAATACTTGACTGTATTTACTCCGACGGAGAGTGGATCTGGATGCGTAAATGTAAAGCGGTGAAGTGGTGCAGGGGAAAAAAAAGGTTCCCGCCATCGCTCATGAGTCCTCGTTTGCTTCACCTCATTTCAACATGTCCTCCAAGTCGCACTTGACGTACGGCGCTCGCGCCCGTACACATCCCAACCCACTGGCTCGCCGACTCTTCGAGGTCGCCGAAGCCAAGCAGAGCAATGTGACGGTGTCCGCCGACGTGACCACCACCCAGGAACTGCTCGACCTCGCCGACCGTACGAACATCCATTCTTCTCGGCCAGCTCTCCCTTCGCAGTGGCTAACAGCAATGCTATAACATCCAGGCCTCGGCCCCTACATCGCCGTGATAAAAACCCACATCGACATCCTCTCCGACTTCAGCAGCGACACAATCACCGGCCTCCAAGCCCTCGCGGCGAAACACAACTTCCTGATCTTCGAAGACCGCAAATTCATCGACATCGGCAACACCGTCCAAAAGCAGTACCACGGCGGCACACTCCGTATCTCCGAATGGGCACACATCATTAACTGCGCCATCCTCCCCGGCGAAGGCATCGTGCAGGCCCTCGCGCAAACCGCCCAGGCCCCGGACTTTCCGCACGGCCCGGAGCGCGGCCTCCTCATCCTGGCTGAGATGACTTCGAAGGGATCGCTCGCGACGGGCGCGTACACGGCTGCCTCGGTGGACTACGCGCGCAAATACCCGGCGTTTGTGCTGGGATTTGTTTCGACTCGGTCGCTGGGTGAGGCTGAGGGTACTACTGTTGCGCCATCGGAGGAGGAGGACTTTGTTGTCTTCACGACCGGGGTTAATCTCTCGTCCAAGGGCGATAAGCTCGGCCAGCAGTATCAGACACCACAGTCGGCTGTTGGGCGCGGTGCTGACTTTATCATTGCCGGGAGGGGTATCTATGCTGCGCCGGATCCTGTTGATGCGGCGAGGCAGTATCAGCAGCAGGGCTGGGCGGCGTATCTGGCGCGTGTTCAATAATGACCTATATATACACTACGACAAACTTTAGAAAGCATACCATAGCTATAACGATGCCGCCGTCGGATGGTGGCTCATCCGCTTTACTCCCTATCTCGTCATCTTGCCGACCCCAGCCCGTGTTGGCGCCGATCATCCTAGCTTCTCCTCACTCTCCCCTCATGCGATGTCCAATCAGACGGCCTAGACTGCGCGTTGAGTTGTTATCACCGACCCACTGGCCGACGGGCACAATGAGCTCTCAGATAACGCCACATGAAGTTACGACCGGCCGGCAGAGGGGAGGGGAGGAGGATATGTACTATGCCCCCTTCCCCTGTCAACTTCTTCGCATACCAACTTTCCCCTTCCACTCTTCTAGCCTATACCTAAACCACTAAACACCAGCTCAATGCCCGACGAAGACAAAGCAGCGGGCTATTCCTCCGCCGTGGACGTGGAGAAAACCACCAAGCGTCTGGAGAAGCACTCACATGATGCCGACGAGGCGCTCAAGGCTTTCGAGGGCATCCAGGGGGAAGCGCTCGAGCTGGACGAGGCGACGAATCGGCGACTGTTGAGGACGATCGATTGGCATATTATGCCAATCATGTGTGTGATCTACGGGATGAATTATCTGGATAGTATGTTATACATGAAGATCTGGCTGTGAAAGAAGGTCCGTTCTGACTGGGTCTTCTCTTCTGTTAGAGACTACACTCTCCTATGCGAGTGTGATGGGGATCAAAACGGACTTGGATCTGGTGGGAGATCAGTACCAATGGCTGGGGAGTTTGTTCTACTTTGGTATCTCGTCTTACTATTTCATGGCAATGCAAATAGTCGCTCACGATGTATATTAGGGTATCTCGCCTGGGAGTATCCGACCAGCCGCCTCCTCCAGCGCCTCCCACTGGGCAAATACTCCGCAGCCTGCATCCTGATCTGGGGGTTGATTCTAAGCTGCTTCGCCGCCGTGCAAAGCTACGCGGGCGCCATCGCCATCCGCTTCTTCCTCGGCGTGTTCGAAGCGGCCGTGACGCCGGGTTTTGCGCTGTTGACTTCGCAGGTCCGTGCAAGCAACGCACCCCTAGCCATAATAGCCAAGTCACTAACCAGATGCAGTGGTACACCAAACGAGAACAAGGCAGCCGGGTCAACATCTGGTTCAGCTTCAACGGCTTCGGACAGATACTCGGCGGGCTCGTGGCATACGGGATCGCCGTCGGCACCGAGAAGCACGGCGCCGCGATCGAGTCCTGGAAGATCGTGTACCTGGTCATGGGGTTGTTGACCATCGTGCTGGGTCTGGTGTTTCTATGGGTTATCCCGGATAACCAGCTGAATGCGCGGTGGCTGAGCAAAGAAGACCGCGTGCTGGCGGTGGCAAGGGTGCGCATTAACCAGCAAGGTATCGGCAATAAGCATTTCAAGATGTATCAGATGAAGGAGGCCCTCCTGGATCCCATGTCATGGGCTTTCTTTCTCTATGCCCTGTTGGCGGATATTCCGAATGGGGGGATCAGTAATTTCTTTAGCCAGCTGGTGAGTTTGTGTGTGATTTTCTCCCATCCGACCACTGATCTGATTCCCCTCAGATCACCAGCTTTGGATATACCGAAGAGCAGAGCCTGCTATACGGCACGCCCGGCGGCGCGGTCGAGGTGATTTCGCTGCTCCTGAACGGGTACATCGGGCACATCACCGGGCAGCGGATCCTCGCCAGTCTCGGCGGGCTGGTCGCGTCCATCGTGGGGATGGTTCTGATCGTCGCGCTCCCGCTCTCGAACAAAGTCGGGCGTCTGATCGGGTACTACATGACGCAGGCGAGCCCGACGCCGTTCGTGGCGCTGCTGTCCCTGATCTCGTCGAATGTGGCTGGGTATACGAAGAAGACGACCGTGGCGGCAATGTATCTGATCGGATACTGTGCGGGGAATATCATCGGTGAGTCCAAGTGTCTCCGCCTATCCTTGTCGGTGGGAGCAGGAGGTCGTGTTGGGTCAACTAGCTCGGGTTAGTTAGCAGGTACTCGCATGTCGTGACTAACTCTCTCAACCAACTAACTAGGACCCCAAACCTTCCGCCCCACGGATGCCCCGCGCTACGTCCCCGCCGAGATCACGATTATCGTCTGCTGGGGCGTGTGTCTGTTTCTATTGGTCGGCGTGTGGTTCTGGTATAGGCGGGAGAATCGACGCAAGGCAGAGACTCGGGCCCAGCCAGGCTATGTGCGCTTGGAGAATCAGGAGTCAGTATTTATTTATTTTGTTGTTGCCATGATCACCGCTGACAGTCGTCTAGATGGCTCGATTTGACGGACCGGGAGAACCCCGAGTTTGAATACTCGCTGTAGTGGTTAGTGACAGACTGAGTTAGGGCTAGTCGCTAGGTCCATACCGAACTAGGCACATACACGGAGTAAATCCCTGCTGATGATTGCCAATGACGGAGGGCCCCGCCGGCACACTGACAACCGTAAGAATAGAACCCCCACTATTATCTACATCCATTCCCCTTGAGGCAACGATGGACCCCTGCAGGTTTTGACGCCCGAAGGAAAAAAATCCAGGGCCCACCAGCTAGTATCGTCTCAGGCACGGCGTCTAGCGGTGTAAAACCCCTCGTTTCATCGTGTGCTTTTATTGTTGTTCTTTGCTTCCTCAACTTCTATTCCTTCGTTTTGATTTTCTGCTACTCTCAATCCCCGAGGGAAGCACAGCCCGCCACCATGGTCTATGCCTAATCTGATCGTGGATCGACAATACATTCACCATGTCCATCACATGCACCCTGCACATGGACGCAGAAACCTTGTTGACTTCCCTGCAACCAAAGTCAACTACAACAACCGCTGCTGCCATCGCCGTGTCCGAGCTCACGCCATGCTCCCCCACGGACTGCTCCTCCCCCAAGATGATGAAAAGGGTTGATCCACCACCACACCTGGAATCACCGCCGACCTCAGCAAACCACTCGCGCCCAGGCTCCCGGAGCACCGTCCGCTCTCGCCCAACAAGCCGGCGCAGCTCGCTGCATTCTGCACGGCGGACGGTCCCAACTGCTGCCATCGTCCCCGTTGCGAGTGTCTCGCGCACCACGCCGCAGGAACGCCGCGAGTCGTTGCTTGCGCTGCACCGCGAGTCGGTTAGGCTGTTCCAGGACCAGGAGACGAATCCGTGGTCCTTGGAGGATGTGGTCCGACGGCCCTCGTCATCGAGGAGGGTCTCGTCGAGTTACAGACACAGGCCTGAGCCGCGGACGTCGTCAGATGCGGGCTCAGGCTCGGCGCCGCCCTCGCCTATTGCTTCGTCCTACTCCAGCCGTGCAACAGACCAGCAGCACGGCTATCATCGCCGCTCTGGGAGCTCTGCCGCGCCTTCTCGTCCCTCGCGAGAGAGATCATATTCATATACTCTCCCGGGTCCGGCACAAGACCATGCACACGGACAAGAACCATTCCACAGCCCGTCCGCCTCATCAGTCCATGTCCCCGCCACAGTGATGGAATGGACATCGCCCACGACCCGCCGGCGCGAATATGAGAAGATCGACCGCGCCAGCCGCGGCGTGCGCGGGCTGTGGCGCCGTGTTGCACCGCGCTGGTTCCGACCCGATGATTCGCGTACTCCCTTCTTCGAGGAGGGGCGGTCGAGTCGGAATCGCGAGGGTAGCGTGCGCAGGTTTCGCATGGATTTGCCTGATGATCATGACTATGAGCGGACTGGCTCGACGGCGAGGCACGAGGATGACGAGGAGGATTGTGGGCTTGACGAGGAGCATGGCTCCCATAATGATAAACCGCATGTGCGGATAGTGGATTGTCGAGCCCGGAATCTTTCATCCCATGCGAATGCGAACGAGGGTCGTCGACGGTGGACTCCTCTGCGCTCGCGGACCGCGCCTTGAATTGGTTGTCCTTTTCCCATACGCTCTCTTTTCTTTGCTGTTTTGCTATACGCAGCACCGGTGCTGTGTAAGCACCTTGCCCTATCCTTATGATGATACCATGATTTTTGACCAGAATGCCTGCATGATCATTGCCCCATCCCATTATCATTGCTGTTTTCGTTGCATCCATTACCTACATCCATTGCAGATACCCTTGCATCGCATCGCATTACATCATATCATACCCCCAACGTGGTTTGCCTGTTCCTTGTGTGGCGCAACTTTTACTGATGACATGTTTTTGTTTTTCTGTTTCCTTCCCTCTCTTTTGTTGTTAACATTGCCGAATCAGCGCCAATACCAACAGCAAGACCGAGATCAAGATTGAGATACCCTTCTGATTACTACCGTAAGATGTACATACATTCTGCGAATTGTCAGATACCGGCCTCTGATATACAGATGAGGCCGTTTATGTTTATGTTTATGTTTGTCGCCACTGTGGTGTTCTCATTGGATGAGATTATAGACCTGGGTAGGACATATAGTAACCTAGAGAAGACCGAAAGCAAGAGCCACCGATTTGGTATTGTAAGAGCATACGAAAGAACATTATATATTCAAAGTAAACAAGCAGCAGAGTACACAACTCAAACCCAAAATCGAAACGCCATTTCCCATCCCTGGTGGTACAAGGATCTATGCTCGGGGTATATATCTCATAAAACCACTTCTGCTTCAACACTCTGCTGTATATGGATGTATGTGTATCACAGTAAATCAAAGTCATCCAGCTTCTCGCGATACCGCATGATGTTCCGCTTGATCTTGCTCGAATCCACCCAGGTGACGAAGTCCTCCATGTTACGGGTGACCAGGAAGGCCGGGTCGGTGACAACTTCTGTCCCAACCCGGACGTGGCCCTGTTCGATGAATGTGGTTGCCTTTTGAATTATGTTAGTACTTTCGTGCACATTGATATCTCCCATCTTTAGACAAAGGGGGGAGGGGGGAAGGGAAATCTCACAGCCTTAATTGTCTCAACCATCCCACTCCTCACCATCAGCACCGCCAATCTCCGTCGACAAAACGCAGACACTGTAACCTCCCGCTCCACCTTCGAAAGACCCGCCCCCTGCTCGCGTGATTGTTTCAGAATCCCCATCCGCCACAGCTTCTCCAGCAGTTCGGACTCGATCTTCTTGCGGGTGGCGTCGCCGTCGGGATCGAGCGCGGAGAGCTTGTGTGCGAGTTGGCGGAGTGAGCCGCAGAGCGCATTGTATTTCTTGTAGTCCATGGGGTCTTGCAGCATGTATCGCTGCCGAATGTGGTGTTCGCGATGCGAGCCATCAGATTTGTAGGTGTGGAAATCTACTTTCCGGAGGAGTCTGCCGTTCTGTTAGGATTTGAAGATTCTCGTGCGGAGGCTTTGGTTTGAGGTGAGAGATTGTGGGGAGTGGGAGGACTGGAGAGGAACATCAAAGGAGTGAGGGGAAAGCACATACTTCTGCTCATGGTGCTTGAGTTGGCGAACCATTTTGGCGGTTGTTTTGCGTCACTGGGACTTGAGAGCGAGGTGGTTGTCTGTCTAGAAGTTTTGCGATAAAAAATGAGGCGGTGATATTCTGCCACTTCTACAAACCACGTGACCACCGGGCCAATATTCTTCCTGCGGCCACCTAATGTGCTCGATCCCGAGCGTATTTACTTCGAGAACTGTCAGGATTGTCCTTCATTGCCGCCAGCAATTTCCCTTCAAAGTCATCGGACATACCCAGGTTGTCCACCCATCACCCCATGACTGTCGCTTAATCCTCAGTCGCACAAACTCGCTCCTGCAGCAAGCTCCGACACCCAAGGCCTCTCGGAGGTCATATCTGGGCTGAAGCTTCTAACCCTCCCAATTAAATATACTCCGAATTCTATGAGTCGCGCCGGCAGCTCTTACACGCAATGCAGTGGTACCGGTTTCTTTTCGCGCTAGCGGTGGTGTTGTTTTCGGTGGTTGTGCTCGCCGCGGAGGACTACTACAAGATCCTGGGGCTGGACAAGTCTGCGTCGGAGAGGGATATCAAGCGAGCGTACCGTACGCTCAGCAAGAAATATCACCCTGATAAGAATCCGTGAGTTGCTCACCACCCACTCGATGATCACATCTTCATCCTAACATGTGCTTTCTTTTGCTTTGCTACAGCGGAGATGACTCGGCACGCGACAAGTTCGTCGAAATCGCGGACGCATACGACGTGCTCTCAACCTCGTCGTTACGGAAAGTCTACGACCAATACGGCCACGCGGGCGTCGAGCAGCAACGGAAAGGCGGTGCCGCGGGCGGGCAGCCGCATGATCCCTTTGATCTATTCTCGCGCTTTTTTGGAGGAGGTGGTCATTTTGGACATGCGCCGGGACAGCGTCGGGGCCCGGATATGGAGATGCGAGCGACACTGCCTCTCCGTGACTTCTACAAGGGGAATGAGATTCGATTCATAATCGAGAAACAGCAGATCTGTGATACGTGCGAGGGCACCGGGTCCAAAGACCACCAGGTGGAGACGTGTGATCTGTGCAGTGGACGCGGTGTGGTGATTAAGAAGCACATGCTCGCGCCGGGCATGTTCCAGCAGGTACAAATGCAATGCGACAGGTGTGGCGGACAAGGCAAAAAGATCAAGAACCCCTGTCCCGTATGCCATGGCAGCCGAGTTGTGAGAAACGAAGTGGAGATGGCTGCGGACATCGAGCCCGGAATGGACAAGGGCCAGCGGCTGGTATTTGAGAACGAGGCAGACGAGAGCCCGGATTGGGTTGCCGGCGACCTGATTCTGGTTCTGGACGAGAAGGAACCACAGCTGGGATCGTCGGACGAAGAACGCACAGACGGCACGTTCTTCCGCCGCAAGGGCAAGGATCTGTTCTGGAAGGAGACGCTGTCTCTGCGAGAGGCGTGGATGGGCGAGTGGTCGCGCAATCTGACACATCTGGATGGGCATGTGGTTCGCCTTGGACGCAAGCGCGGCGAGGTTGTGCAGCCGCTATCTGTTGAGACGATTGATGGTGAGGGAATGCCGCATTACTCGGAAGGTCATTTGCAAGACCTGGAGGCAGAAGACGATTCCCCTGGCAAGCTTTACGTGGAGTACACGGTTGTGTTGCCTGATGAGATGGAGAGCGGCATGGAGAAGGAATTCTTTGCCCTGTGGGAGAAATGGCGCAAGAAGATCGGTGTCGATCTGGCCAAGGATAGCGGCCGGCCGGTGCCTCCGCCGGCGGAGGAGGGCAAGGACGAGCTGTGAGGAGATATTGAATTCATCTTTGTACATTGTAGCCGTTGTTCTCTTTTTCGCTGCATGCTCTCGAATTGGCTGGGCTAGATTAGATTTTGGTCTTTTTGCTTCTCGCTTTGGGGGGCCTGTCAGAACATGAGCGTATATAATACAATAGAACTGATGTCTGGTTCTGCTACACTACACATCTTGAGTCGAAGTATCATTATTTTCAACTGATGTCATCAAGATGATTTTTCCCTTCCAGTCAGTGCTTGGATATATCTACGTGTCCCAGAACAAGACATTATGACTGCATCCTGAACACGAGCCCATGACGATAACTCGCCCTCTTGACAAATCATTGCAGTTTCACTTCGCTTCGACGCACTGCTGACATCAAAAGGCAAAAATTTGGAATGTTTTAGCTTCAACAACGGTTAGGCCGTTAGGACCGCAAAGTTTGTTGACCACCGGGCAGTTGCCATCAGAAAACGGCTTGAACTTAAACGGAAAGTTAGTGGCTGGTTAATTAGAAATAAAATAAACCCAATTATCAACGTTTGTTGTTCTCGGTAAATAATCCTTAGTCTGCAGCGGGAGGGTCCCAGAGAAAACCTCGTCAATAACAACACCATTCAAGAGCCAGGAACAAATCCGGAAGGCCAGATGTCTTTCGAATATATCATAGGCAGACTGTTTAACTTAAGATTCCGCTTCTCTTCTCCTCACAAAAAACCACTGTTATGTAGGCCATTTCGTGCCCCCAGCAAGCAACCCCCGCCCTGGCACGAGCCCGGAGAACCCACATTTCTTCGCTAGCAGGCTTGCATTAGGGCAAGATGCAGGCGAACTGCGAACTCACTTCGATCCCCACATCTCTGGGACACCGTTTGTCCGGTGCCCTTAGCTCACAGCGGATGACTCGGCAATTCCAAATCGAACACGATACGGGCGATACTGTATGGTGAGACTCGAGGCTGAAGCCTGCGCAATGACGCCTCGACCCAGCAAGCGATCTGCAGTTCTCCCGAACAGCACGAGGGGGCGCTACCCACGAGGCAGGATCCTCCGCGTCGGGAGCTCAGACCCCATCCTGTCCGCCACATGTTCGCATGCACAAGAATAATCCCCATTTTTCGAGCTGCAAAGGTAAAACCTGGAAAAGACTTCCGGGACCCGGAGCTGGCCAATGCACGATGCCCACGTTATTGATGACCCCCCAGGGTGCAGGAAGGCGAGGAGCCCTGACCTCTGGAAGTATCCGATTATGCACCCCGTTGCCTGAACTGTGAGACCCGACCTAGTGGTCAAGTCTAGATCCTATCGGAAAGGCACCGAAGGCAATGCTCATGACAAAAAAACCAAGAAAGTATTGACAGTTTCCACATTGGTAAGCTTGCATGGGTGGCAAGGTCCAACGGCCGGCCGTTGCCTTTCATGACAGCTGCGATGTGGATCCTACATGAATCATGTTCCGTCGAACGGACCATTCGGACGTCAACAGACGGTGTAGACAAGATAGATATGCTGGTCTGAGAGAAAACGGAATAGTGTAGTACCATTCGTCAATTGCCACACTGTCTCTAGCTAGGATGTACCATACGGGAAGGATTACAGCGGCGTTCTCAGTGCACGTCGGGGATCATCAGGGCCGATCTTCTGCAGGATGATCGAATTCCCATTGCCCGGATGGTTTGCGTGCAATCATGGATGGCACAAGGCAACTTGGGCCCAACACCTGCAGTATTGCAGCCAGGCCGAGATGGGCCGCCGTTGGCGCTGACACCGATCGACAGACTAAACCACATGAGCATCTTGTCATGGCATCCCGCAGGACGGTCTCGGGGATATTGTGGCCATTTTATTTTTTGTTTTGTTTCCAGCGCTCCGGGTCAATGGGGCGCCCAGGTTTGCAATGGCATTGTTGGAAAAAGGACGCCTGTACTTGGCACTATTGTGCGACTGGGGCTTTGTCTGTGCGACGGAGAACGGATCCACCGGTTCCCCTTGTTGACCGAACAAAATTACAAGAACGCGAGATTGGAGAAGTGAAAAGCTTTGACCGCTACAGACTCCACGCGAACCAATCCATTCTGTCTAGACACGGGAATCCACTGACGGCTAGATGAAGATCAATGCATATGAGAGAAAAAAAAGAAAAGAGAAAAAGGAAGCGTGGATCCCGGGCCCAGACGCAGCCATGAACCTCGGGAGTTGAGCGCCTCCGGATACTCTTGTTTTAGCGCGTTCGCAACTCCCCTCTTCGCACCTAAGCTTCATATCACGTTAGCCTTGCTCGGGTCCCGATTAGAAATATGGTTCCTTCGCATGTTTCTGTCGTGGGGCCGTTACTTGCTAGTTTTTGAGCCGCTGGGCAACTTTCTCTTCTGGTGAGCGTGAGACGTGAGACACGCACGGAAGAGACGAACACGCGAGGAGAAGATGCGTCCCTTATCTCTGGACAATGGCGTCACTGGCTATGGAGACATGACCGCTGATACCCAGGAGCCCATTGCTATCGTGGGTCTTGCCACGCGGTTTCCCCAGGATGCGACGACGACGGAGAATTTGTGGGAGCTGCTGTTGCAAGCACGGACTTCATGGACCCCTATTCCGCGCGAACGTTTTAACGCGGATGCGTTCTATCACCCTGATCCAGAGCATGGCGGGACTGTAAGTATTTTCAGAAAATTATTCAGGGCATTGCTGACCATCAGTATCCAGTTCCATGTTCAAGGAGGACATTTTCTTGCCGAAGACCCGGCATATTTCGATGCGTCCTTCTTCAACATCACCAAGAATGAACTCCTGACCCTTGATCCACAGCAGCGGCTCGTGTTGGAAAATGTCTACCATGCTTTGGAGAATGCCGGTATCCCATTAACCAATGCTGTTGGCTCGAACACGTCCGTGTTCGTAAGCGGATTCAATCATGACCATCTCGGAATCCTCAACACTGATCCCGAGACGACCTTGAAGTACAAACCAACGGGTGCAACTAATGCCATCCTTTCAAACAGGGTCAGCTGGTTCTTTGACTTTAAGGGGCCTAGTATGACCATCGACACTGCCTGTTCCAGCAGTTTGGTAGCCCTTCACCTTGCTGTGCAGAGTTTACGGGCTCGAGAGACTCACATGGTAAGCTTCGAAACGTTGTTTTACATCTGAAGAAAAGGGTTGCTAACAGTTCCATACCAGGCTGTTGTCAGCGGAGTGAGCATCTTGGAGAATCCTGTAGAAACCATTGGTATGAGCCACCATGGTTTGCTCGGATCCCACGGTCGATCATTTAGTTTCGATTCCCGCGCCGAGGGATACGCCCGAGGAGAGGGTGTGGGCACCATCGTGTTGAAACCCTTGCAGAGCGCTGTGAGAGACGGCGATACCATTCGAGCTGTGATTCGCGGCACCGGTGTCAACCAGGATGGCCGGACCCCTGGTATCACGGTTCCCAGTGCCGATGCCCAAGAGAGACTAATCCGAGAGGTTTATTGGAAAGCCGGGTTGGATATTGAGCGGACGCGGTTTGTAGAAGCTCATGGCACCGGCACCAGCACTGGCGACCCTATTGAAGCCGGAGCTCTAGCACGAGCATTTAAATGCCGACGTGATACTCCGCTCTACGTTGGAGCCATCAAATCCACAATTGGACATTTGGAAGGTGGTTCTGGGGTCGCCAGCATTATCAAGTCTATTCTCATCTTGGAATCTGGTATTATTCCGCCAAACTTCGACATGCAGGAAATTAATCCCAAAATCCCTTCGACAGAGTGGGATATTACATTCCCCACGGAAAGTATATCGTGGCCATCATCCGGCTTACGGAGGGTATCGGTGAATTCATTCGGAATTGGAGGTACCAATGCACACTGTATTCTCGATGATGCCTATCACTATCTTCACGAACGACAGATCCCGGCGATCCATCGCACCAACCCTCATGTCCCTACAAAAGATAACATCAAAGGCCAGCTGCTGGCCATATCCGGCCTCGGGAACACACGGGAAGCCATCACCGATCCTGCTGACGAGAGTGACCACTCAGGAAATGGGTTCGTCTTTGTCGACACTCCTACAAGCGACGGGTTCTGCGCCTCTCCGGTCCTTCGCTCCATGAGAACGTACACAAATCTCGCTGATGTGCCGCGGGTCTTCCTCGTCACGGCATTCGACGAAACGGGCGTGAAGAGGACTGCAACAGAGTATGCTCATTATCTCAATGGCAGGATAGCGCAATCTGGAAGCCATGGCGATCTTCTTGACGATCTATCCTTCACTATGTCGAAGAAGCGCACTCAATTTTCTTGGAGGAGCTTCGTTATGGCCTCCACGATCAAGGAACTTGCGTGGAATCTTTCGGAATGCAACTTCACCAAGCCTGTCCGAACTGCCAAGACACCGGAAATCAGCTTTGTCTTCACTGGCCAGGGCGCTCAATACCAGGCCATGGGAAGAGAGCTCATGGTATATCCAGTCTTTCAGAAGTCTTTAGAGGAGGCCTCGGAATACATTCGTCGACTGGGCAGTCCTTGGACACTGATTGGTAAATTGAACTCCTTTCAACGTGTGCGTTCTATTTACTAACACAGGTATAGACGAGCTCTTGGCCGAAGGAAAATCTTCGCGAGTTAGCCTACCCGAGGTCGCCCAACCCCTGTGCACGGCGTTGCAAATTGCCCTTGTCGATCTCTTGACCAGCTGGGGAATCTTTCCCACACGTGTGATTGGGCACTCATCTGGTGAGATCGCCGCTACCTATTGCGCTGGCAAAATGTCGCGGGAAGCAGCGTGGAAAGTCGCATACTATCGCGGATACGTTTCGTCCAAACAACTAGCAGCCAACGGAGCGATGATGGCCGTGGGTCTAAGCGCATCACAGCTCCAGCCATATCTGGACTCTGTTCACGATGATTGCATCGGAGAACTTATCATCTCCTGCTACAATAGCCCAAAGAACAACACCGTCTCTGGGGATGAAGCCATGGTGGATAATCTGAAAAAGCTATTGGATGCAGATGGAGTCTTCGCGCGGAAACTGAATGTTACGAACGCTTATCATTCTGCCCATATGGAGGCCATAGCAGACGAATACTTGCGGCTGATAGGAACACTTCCGCACGGGAAACGATTGGCAGTGCCACATGTTGTACACATGTTTTCAACTGTCTCTGGCCAAGAGATCCACGATGAACATCTGTCTGCTCAATACTGGGTTGACAATATGGTTTCTCCCGTCCAGTTCACTAGTGGTTTGGCAGCACTGTGTTCTAAATACAAGTCCACTGGTGATGACAACGTCGATGTTTTGCATCATATAGTGGAAATAGGCCCGCATGCGACATTACAAAGCGCCATCAAAGAGACTATTGCATCCAGAAACCAACAGTTTCAATTCAAGTACCTCCCTGTCCTCAAGCGCAACGACCACAGCTTGAATGTTCTGCTCAGCACACTTGGGTTCTTGGTTGCAAGTGGATATCTGCTCGACTTGCACGCTATCAACCTGTCTTCGAGACCCACAGGCAGCAGACGGGCTAGACTTCTCGTGGATCTGCCACCGTACAGCTTCAAACATACAGAGAAAGTCATATATGAAAGCCGCCTAAGCAAAAATATTCGGTCTCGGAAATTCCCCCGTCATGATTTGTTCGGTGCCCCCGTGGCGGATTGGAATGCCCACGCCCCCAGATGGAGGCAGTTTGTCCGCTTAAACGAAAATCCTTGGCTCAAGGACCATATGGTATGTTGATTTATCCAAAGTTCGTCGTCTATCTCCTCACGGTATATAGGTTACTGGCAGCTACGTATACCCTGGAGTCGGCTATCTCATCATGGCGATTGAGGCGTCGAGACAACTGGCCAACGAGAAAAAACCCACTGGATTTCGGCTTCGATGTGTTTCTATGAAGAGAGCCTTGATTATTCCTGACACCAAGGATGGGATCGAAGTCTCTTTATCCATGACACCTACTGAAGGATCATCCGAATCAAAAATATGGCATCGCTTCCAAATCAGCTCCTACAATGCTTCGAGTGACGAGTGGACAGAACATTGTACTGGCAATATCAAAGTTGACTTTCAGTTATCCCCTGATCCGGTTGACAATGGCCGCGAAGACGAAGAGGAACGTCTTGCCTGGAAATCCGATCTCAAGAGAGCGGAAGAGACATGTTCACGGGTCATGAACTTTCAAACAATATACAGCAACCTTCAAACGTCTGGACTCGCCTTTGGTCCACTGTTCCAGAATCTCGGAGACGTCCGATCCAGTGGACAGAAGCAAGGCGCGGCCATTGGGTCAGTCACCGTTCCAGATATTGCGCCGTCGATGCCAAAGCGGTACATGCATCCTCACCTCATCCACCCGACCACCATGGACAGCATGATCCATATGATCATTGCGGCGGTACTGGATTTCTCGGGAAAGCCGAATCTTGAAATGATTAGGTTACCTACTTTCATTCGCGACGTTTGGGTATCAGCAGAACTTACTTCTGCGCCGTCCCATAAGTACACGGGGCATGCATCGGTCTCCGTGGCAGCATGTGACAAATTCGAGGGTCAAATTCGGATTCTGGATGAGGCCTCACACGAGCCTTGCATCCGCATGGATGGAATCGAGCTGACACCTCTGGGGCCGGGACTTGTGGAGAATAACAAACGTCAATTGTGCAGCTCCATAAAATGGAGTTCAGATGTACATTTCCTCAATTCTCAGACTGCTTGCAGTTTGACAATCCCCAATGAGATTGACAGTGAGAAGGCTCGTGATTCTGTCAAAATGTTTCAACTGGCTACGATGTTGTACACGACCGACGCCCTGGACGAGCTCGGTGATCTTGACATGATGAAGCTCGACTTGCATCTGCGCAAATTCTACGAATGGATGCTCCATATGCGTGACCAGCTTGTTTCCAACGCGATCATCCATCTCCCATACAGAGAGTTCCAGGAGGTGGCGAGCAATAAAGCTCTCAAACAAGCCATTTGGGATAAAGTTGAATTTGGCAGTGCGGAGGGCGCCCTCACTACCCGAATGGGCCGCAATATTGTTCGTGTGATGCAGCAGGAAGTTGAACCCCTTGATCTCATGTTTGGACAAGATTCCATGATGGAGGAAGTTTACAAAGAGAGTCTTCGCCTCTATAACCTGCCGAAGCATCTACATTCTTATCTGTCCTTGCTCCGTCATCAACATTCGGCATTAAAAGTACTCGAGGTCGGCAGTGGAACGGGCAGTTTTACGGCAGAGGTTCTCGACGTTCTGTCCCCAGATCCCAAAACCAACACCGGGAGCATTGCCAGCTATAAATTCACAGACATTTCCTCCAGGTTCTTTGAGAAAGCCAAGCAACGGTTTCAGCCGTGGGGAGATATCATATCATTCCAATCCCTCAACATCGAAAGAAACCCGGTCGATCAGGGATTCCAACCGGGCACCTACGACTTGATCTTCGCGGGCAATGTCATCCACGCCACAGCCAGCCTGCACACGACGTTGCGCAACTTGCGATTGCTGCTCCGTCCCGGCGGCAAATTGATCATGCAAGAGGGAACGCGGCAAGACTTCCTTTGGTATCCACTCATTTTCGGCCAGTTGCCTGGCTGGTGGCTGGCTAATGAACCTATCCGGCAATGGTGTCCATATATTCCTGGATCGGAATGGGACACGATCCTAAAGGAGTCCGGGTTCTCAGGCGTTGACATTGAATATCCCAGCTCGACGGAGGAAGACTTGTCGTGGCAGAGTATTTTGGTTGCGTCTGCTATTGCCCCGGTCAAGGAAAAGTTACCACAGAACGTTTTCATTCTTACTTCCGGCGCATCAAGGATTACAAAAGTTGCCACGGCCCTTCAAGAGCGTTTGACAACGGAGTGTTCCAATGTGCTGGTTGTGGGGCTTTCAGATCTCGGCGAACTCAACTCTTCGAATGCTCTCTGCATATCTTTGATCGACCTAGAACAGCCTCTTCTCGCGGAAATCGAGGAGAAAGAGTTTATAGCACTGAGAAAAATGTTGACTGAGTGCCACGGTCTGCTATGGGTCACCCCAGAGGCGCGCAGCGAGCCTTTCTCCAGCATGAGTTTAGGTCTCCTTCGGACCGTTCGCTGGGAACGAGATACGGATGGCTGGAACTGTGTGACTCTGACCGTTAGCGAGTCCGAGAACATATCTTCACAAAATCTTGTCGTCAACATGCACAACATCCTAGAGAAGCAATTCGTGGAGCAGCCCGAAAATGAGCGCCATGCAGAGTACCTCCTGCAGAACGACATCATTCATGTCGGTCGTCTGTGCGAATGGGATAATGCAGATGACTTTTTGGCTGCACAGTCATCAAATGCTGCCCCCAAGATTCAGAGTCTTGCGGATATTGACCGTCCGGTTGAATTGAATACCTCTTCTGCAACCGGTCAACTTCACTGGGTGTCCGACTCTCGACATGGAACCCCACTAAACGATACAGAAGTTGAAATCAATGTTCATGCTGTTGGTCTTCCGTCAAGTTGTGCGGGTGGCAGTCTTTTGAACGAGGCTGCCGGAGTCATAACGAAAACAGGGTCGGCCGTGGATGGCCTGGCTCCTGGAGATCATGTTGTTTACTTGACAGCGAATGATCGAGCTGGCTGTATCCACACTGTGGACCGAGTCTCTCAGGATCTAGCTATCAAAATTCCCGAGACAATTCCCTTCGATATTGCTGCTAGTTTGCCTTCCATATACACTACCGCAATGTACGGACTCGGCGAGGTAGCGAGGCTTTGCGAAGAGGATACAATCCTCATCCATAGTGGCGCCTCCCCCGTCGGCCAAGCAGCCATCCAATATGCCAAGCTCGTCAAAGCAGAGATCTACACTACTGTGTCAACAGCAGAAGAGCGCGTGCTCCTGGTCTCGGAGTGCGGCATACCCGAAGACCACGTCTTCTCAAACAGGGACCTCAGCTTCGCAAAGGGAGTCATGCGGTGCTCGCAAGGTACAGGTGTCGATGTCATTTTCAATACTCTCTCCGGCGAAGCTCTTCAGGAGTCATTGACATGTATCGCTCCCTTCGGGCGCTTTGTCGAAGCTTCCAATAAAGATCTCTATTCCAATGCATCGATTGAACTTGCGTCTTTACTTCGCAATGTGACTCTGACCGCCATCGACATGACCCTTCTCGTCCAGCGTCGACCAAAGATTCTCTCTCGTTTGCTGCAAGAGACAGTGAATTTATATGCCGAAGGAAAAATCAGCCAGATTAGAGGTGTGAAGATTCTAAACTTTACCCAGATCAAGGAAGGGCTGCAAGCTGCGCAGAACGAAAAGGTCGTCTTTGCTCCTAGTCCATCTGATCTCATCCCAGTCGTGCCTGAACCGATAACACCCTACCGGTTCGAATCAGACGCTTCTTATGTCCTAGCCGGCGGCCTGGGTGGTCTAGGACGAAGTCTGGCACGATGGATGGTTTCGCGTGGCGCTAAGAACTTGATCTTGCTGTCTCGCAGTGGCCGTGCCACGAAGCCTGTGGAGAAACTGGTTGCAGAGCTGAAGAATAGCGGGTGCAACTCTCATATATTCAGATGCGATGTCGCGGATGAAGGGCGGCTGAGGGACGTTTTCACGGAATGCTCGAAGTCTTTGCCACCTATTAGGGGATGTATCCAATGCTCGATGGTACTGCGGGTATGTTTTGTTGCTATTCCCACTAAATAAAAAAAAGGAAAGACAGAGAACTAAACAGCGCAATAGGACGGCGCATTCGCCCGAATGTCTTTCGAAGACTGGCAAGCCGCCATAGCCCCTAAGGTTCAGGGCTCATGGAACCTGCATGAGGCATTGCCCTGTGACATGGCCTTCTTCGTCATGCTATCTTCTGTAGCAGGGGTCTTCGGCAACAGGGGGCAATCCAATTACGCCGCCGGCAACACCTTCCAAGACGCGTTAGCCGCCTACCGCACCGCGAAAGGCATGCAAGCATCAAGCATCAATCTAGGCAGTGTCTCAAATGTGGGGTGGGTAGCCGAGAACCGTGGCTCGATGCGCACGCACACGGCACCGCTATTCGAGGTCCTGCGCGAAGACGAAGTCCACGCAGCGATAGAGTATCTGATTGACCCGCGGCTCAAAAAATATACCACCCAGAACGATCTCCCGGAGTCGCAACTCGTCCTGGGTCTTCCGAGCGCAGAAATGTGTTCTCAGAATGGCATCCCCCCGCCTACATTTTTAGAGTATTCGCTCTTTACACATTTCAAGGCTACGTTTGTTGCGAAACATAGCGAGAGGCATGAACAGAAGACCGTTAGCACTGCTGCACTTTTGACAGCGGCAGTCAACTTTGAGGACGCGGTGGTTGTGGTCTCGGACGGTATTGTCGAGAGACTCTCGTCACTACTGGCCATTCCAGCGTCTGAGTTCGATGCACAGCGATTCGGCTTCGGGGGTATTGACTCATTGGTCGCGATGGAGTTTCGCTCATGGATTGTTAAGGAGTTGAAGGCGGAGGTGTCGTTGTTGGATATTATGGGGGCACAGAATATCAGGGCGCTGAGTGAGAAGGTTGTGGGGAGTCGGTTTGGGGAGAGGATTGACGGCGGCGGTGGTGGAAGTGGGTGATGGATGAGTGGCCGTGGTGCGATGATATGATGCCGATTATGATCACGATGGTATGAGTATGATGTTCACGAAGTTTTCTTTGTCTTGTATTGTTTATTTGGAGCGATGTTTATTCCTCGGCATTGGCGGCTGCTCTCGCTATATATAGTTCTGGATGTTTTTTTTTTTTGGAACTTGTTAATGTTGTTACATAATTTGATTCGTAGTCATTACAATCCGCATGTGCGTAGTGACTATTAGCCTATCTGAATCCATCGTAAAAGTCATAAGAAATACTCGAGAAGGACGCATGTCCCTACAAATTCGTTCCAGCAACATCAAAGATGTCATTCCTCCACGTCCGTCCCAGACCATGACTCTCATCCCCATCCTCGATAGCTTCTTGAGCCCGAGTGGCCTCCTCATGCCACGTCTTAACAATACTTCCAGGAGCATAAACCCCCTTAAATACACCAGTTTGGGGCGCATCAATCCCCACTCTGGCTTCTATATCCAGATTTGGCGCCGGCTTCAGTCGTGCCAGCACAGCTCTGACGAAAGTAGCCAGATCCTGGGGGTTTGCAATGCGGACAGCGCGAAGACGCTCGCGAGCAAAAACCAGTTCCCGATTCAGGGCGAAGGCCGCAGCCACGATCTCCTCGGCGATCTTCTTCTCCAGAACGCGACGGACGAAGTGTTTCAGGAACGGCTTGGTCAGCCACAGAAGGAACTTCCACTTGCTACGCTGGACTTTGTAGTCAAGCTTGTGGATGCAGACCCGCACTCCACGCAATGTGAAGATCTGCTCCAAGCCGCCACGACCGACTTCTACGTCGAGGGAAATGTCAACGCCGCGACGGTCGAGGTAGAAGCTGGCAATGCCTTCGTCTTTGAGGTGGAAGATTAAACCTGCGCGCGTGCGGAGCCAGAACCCGAAATCCTGAGCGCTGATGTTCAGACCTTGGACTGTTACTGTGAATGCTGTTTTGATGCCTGTCTCTGTGCGTTTCGAATGTTTCTTGACAATCTCAATGTCGTTGCGAGTCCCGATGTGCATGCGATAAGGAAGGAATGAAGAGTAATTGACTGTGCGACCCGGCTCCAGGATTAAATTCTCAACAAGCAGGTCCAGCTCCGGCGCGGAAACCTCCAGTCGGGGGATGGGGATATATTGGATGCTTCGTAAGAAAATAGGTAGGAAAACATTGACCAGGTCTGCTGGAAGGTCGGTTTTTTTGTCATTGTAGGCATCCCACGCATCGTGATAGAGCTTCTTGGTTGCGCCAATGACCTTGGACACAGCTGGATCATCAGGAACCATTCGCAAAGTCCGTTTGGTTTGTGCTAGGAAGTCGTCTACATCTCTGCGTAGGTTGGTCTCCGAGCCCACCTTTTCAGATTGCTCTTTCAGCTCGTCGAGTTTCTGCGGCGCAGCATCAAAAAATCCCGGGTCAGTAAGCATGTCTCGCAATGAGGCACCCACTTCGTCCATCAGTTTTTCAAATTCAGGGTCCTTGTTGGCATGGCGCAGGACATTGTGGAACTTTTGTCGCAGTCGGTCCCATTCCTCTGAACGTCCGAACAGCCTGAGCAGCTCCCAGAATTGATCCACGGCTTGCTTCAAGTCGGCATTGACATCGATGTCTTCCTGTGCGGCGCTCGCTGTCTCTTCAGCGGCAGTTGAATAGAGCTTGGCATAGCGTTGAACCAATTGTGAGATTGTTGAAACAGAGTCTGAGTAGTCGGACCTCTCACGCAGTTTCTGAACGGACTGTTTCAACCGGTAGAGCAACGTGTCCCTCTCTTGGCCCGATAGATGCTCCTTTGCGCTCTCCAATGCCTGGCGGCTGGTGCGAGCGACTCCTTCACCGGCTACCTCCGCTACGTGGGCAGCTTCCTCCCTGATCTCTTCCCCCGACACGGCACGACCCTGATCGGCCCCGGCACCTTGAACTGCTGCTTGTTCCTGCTCTGAAGGTTGAACCTGTTCGGCGACTAGCTTGGACGATTCGGACAGGGAAAAAGCAGTGTCAGCGAAGATTTGGCGGCCAATTGTAGCAACATCGTCGACGAAAAGACGGAAATCGGCGTTCGTCAGCAGCAAGGATCCCACTGTGCGGAAACTGTCGTACGCTAGTAGTTGAGACCCGTTAGTCTATACTCGGGATGCCGAAGGGAGTAACTAGTGGGACCCACCAGCTTTAGTATCCGCGCGCGCCTTGATCTTGCCTGCCTGCTGGGACACTCGGGAGCTATCCAGCGAGGCTCTAGACCGGGCCAGATGCCATAGAAATTCCTGTAGCTGATCCTGATTGTTCTTGTCCAGCACAAACTCGATGAACACCTGGATCCACAGGCGACAGTCGCGCACGAGCTGTCGCCCCACACTGCCGATGTCCTGGTTACGGATATTGAGTATGTCGGAAGCTAGCAGGGTGCGCAGATTGGCGATGGTCTGTTCGGTGGATGGCATGTACCCCTCGGACAGGGCGCGGAGCATCTGGTAGGAGTGCAGCTTCTGGTGGAGCTGTCGCTGACGGGAGGTATCATCCTCATAACGAGGGAGGAGGGGTTCTGTTTCGCCCGGCATGACGATGGACGTGGTGGTGGCTAAGTTGTCATGGATTGGGTCTGTTTATGAGGTGTTGGGAGGCAGAAAATGTAAGACGCGCCCAGCCTGTTTATGGTCATGATGACGACACCGCGTTGCGCAAGTATATTTCAACTACACGCTCAACGATAACTACTGGTGCCCGCAACTGGATTGCCCTTATTCCCTCGCACTGGCGCTTGGATGCTCACGGAGGCCCTCTGATTTTTAATTCCCTGCTAGGCACCCTCCCCAGCCCTGGCCTTAGACGGAAGGGAGGCACAAAACCTCCCTCCTGCGCTGAGACGAGATTATAGGCCTGCCAGAAACCAAGGACCTCAGCTGGGTGAAGCAGGACGACGCGCAGGTCGCAGCACGGGCGCGAGGCCGTACAGTAGCGACCATTATGCACGCCGCGACAATTGTCGAGACCGCGCGGGGGAATCCGGACTGCCCTGCAACTCAATTCACCGGACATGATGTCTCCGACCTACGGAAACACCATCCTTTACCAGCAATGGCAATTGTACCTCAGCGCAGAGTTTAATAAGGCGTATTAGTAGGCTGATTTCGTGGAGACGTTTTTGCAGGTTGTGAAGGGAAATGTGATGGAGCATCTGGGTATTGGACAGACGGCATAAAGCAGAACTTTGGGAGGATAATATGAATGCCCGGGGGTGAATAATAATAACAATACCAAAATATCTTCATCGCCTACCGTACTACGTACCATCCGCCCTGCGTGGATCGACGATCTCTGGGGAAGCTGAATTTAGCCAGCCATTTAGACAGACCGGATGGAGAGCGTCCCACTGGATTCCTGTTCCTTATTTGGATTTGAATTTCGATTTGTCCTAAAATTATCGTGTGCCAGACGTCTTTGAAAGTTAAAAAGCTTCAATCCGGAGGAACGATCCAGTTCTGGTCCCGACTGGGAATCATTCCACCTGGGGACGGGTCCAAAATTCGCTCGTTCAGTGCCACCGGTGCTCGCAAGGGGGTCACACATTCCATGCCGCCTTGCCCGCTTCCCGAGCCCTTTCCCGACAACTGAGGTGTACGGTGTACTCTTCAGCATGGACTGCAGAAAAAAAATTCCCTCAGGGGGTTTGTTGGGGCTGGAGGATATAATCCCCTTTCCCCTCGGCGAGGGAGGCCATTCAGAAGCCAGAATGACATCGCCAACGCGGCCAACGCGAAACCACCCAACTCCAAAACCGACGTGGGAACCGGCCGTAGCATTTTTCCCTATCTCGGCCGGCAGACTCCGCACGCCGAAATCCGTGCCCCTCAGGCTTCCAGAACAGCGTCCGTCTTTGCTGACGGGTCCACTTCGGCACTACTCTGCGGCTCTGGGAGCTCCCTGGTGTGGAGACGGATGTGCGCCAGGGACCCAGTCGCCTTCTCCCCGGCCTCGATGGCCAGTCATCGTGCCCGCGCAGACTCCACGCGAAGGCGGGAACGAAAATGCCCTGTCGGCGTTCGAGTTCGAGGTGTACCGTGTAGAATGCCTCCCTCTTCCCGCCAGGACGGACTGTACGGTGTAGTTTCTAGATGGATCATCGCTGCAGCATGCACACCGTCTCCTTGGGTCTGGTTAATCGTCTAGGTTCTGGTGGTAGAGGAGCATACCATGCCCGAATTGCAGACTGCGCGAGATTGAGGATTCTCCGCATTGGCGAGTCGGCGCCGCCCGTCTCCACCAGGACCTCCCCTTGCTGCTTGGATCTGATGCCCGAAAAAGAAAGAAGCTTCTGATGGATCCAGATTCCGCCAGCCCCAGCGCCCCCCGAGCGCAACGGTTCGCTGCCATCACCGAATATCCACTGGGCCTGCCCCATCCCTTTGTACCATCCCCGACTCTTCCCGACTCACCGCGATGTCGATTTTTTGCTGGCTGAAGCGCCCCTCGACACGCGGTCCCGGCTAATTATCTGGGTGCGAATCCGCTGCCAGTCGGAACGTCGTGGACGATGTGCGCTCGAACCCAGGGGATATTAACTAGCATGCTAGCTCCACGCCGGGTACATAAAATCAGACTGGACACTGCTCCCCGATTCTTTCTCTCTTCTTTCTATCATTCCTGCCCTCCTTCCTGGTCGAACTCGAGTAAGCCAGTTCGTTCACAGCCTGACACAATGGCTCGATTTCCTTCTCAACAGCAAAGCCGGCCGGTGCATGCCACCTCGTTCATGAACCAACCTGCCCCGTCGCCGTAAGTGATTTCGCACTCGATTGAGTCAATGCCTGGAAGAAGAAGAAGATGAAGAGGAGGAGGAAAGCTAATTGTGTGTGCTATAGTGACGCCGCCAACTATGACACTGCCAACCCTTCCTACATCCGCAAGTACCTGCGCACCTACGGCCTCACTCCTCCTCGCGCCGAGAGCTACGAGACCCAGAAGACCCGATGCCTGGCCCAACTGGGACTGAAGAACACCGAAATCGACAAGTTCCTCTACCTCAGCACTCTTCGCAAGAACAACGTGCACCTGTTCTACCGTCTGGTGACTGACCACCTCAGAGTATGCTCTCCCACGATGATGCTCGAATCAGCAATCATACTAACACATATCCCCGCAGGAGCTCACCCCTCTGATCTACACCCCGGTGGTCGGCGAGGCTTGCCAACGGTGGTCGGAGATCTACCAGCAGCCTGAAGGTAAAAACAAGCCACCGATCTTCCCCGGGAGAGACCGGAACGCTAACGAGTTTCATCAGGCATGTATCTCAGCTGGGAAGACAAAGGCAATCTGGCCGCAGTGATCGCCAATTGGCCTCAGTCGCATGTGGAGATCACATGTATCACCGATGGCTCCCGAATCCTCGGACTGGGAGACCTGGGCATCAACGGCATGGGCATCCCCATTGGCAAGCTGGCCCTGTACACGGCCTGTGCGGGTATTCGTCCCGAGGCCACCCTGCCTCTGACGCTGGATCTGGGTACTAGCAACAAGACCCTCCGGGAAGACCCGCTGTACATGGGCAGCCGCCGCGACAAGCTCCGTCCCGAGGAGGAGCTGGAGTTTATGGACGAGCTGATGGCTGCTCTCACCGAGCGCTGGCCGGGGTAAGTGGTTTTGACTCAATCCACACGCACCCCCACGGGTGATCGACGACGGCTAACGGGAGCTTATTAGTATCGTCATCCAATTCGAGGATTTCAAGAACCCCTTCCCTGCGCTCGAGCGGTATCAGGGTCTGTACACCTGCTTCAATGATGACATCCAGGGCACCGGCGCCGTCATCCTGGGTGGTGTTATCAACGCCGTCAAGCGTTCGGGTCTCCCCTGCAAGGATCACCGCGCTGTGTTCCTGGGTGCCGGCAGTGCTGGCGTGGGTGTCGCCAAGCAGATCGTTGACTTCTTCATGCGTGAGGGCATGAGCGAGGATGAGGCCCGTGGCTGTTTCTATCTGGTCGACACCAAGGGTCTAGTGACCGCTGACCGCGGTGACAAGCTAGCCGACCACAAGGTGTACTTTGCCCGCCAGGACAACAAGGGCGAGCAGTTCAAGACTCTCGAGGAGGTCATTGACCATGTCAAGCCCACCATCCTGATGGGTCTGTCGACTCTGGGCGGTGTTTTCACTCCCGAGATCCTGCGCAAGATGGCCGACTGGAACAAGGCCCCGATCATCTTCCCCCTGTCCAACCCCTCGTCCAAGTCCGAGTGCGACTACGAGGCTGCGGTCAAAAACACCGACGGCCGCTGCCTCTTCGCTTCCGGCTCGCCCTTCCCCACCATGTCCTTCACTAACTCCGCCGGCGAGACCTCCACCTACTACCCCGGCCAAGGCAACAACATGTACGTCTTCCCGGGCATCGGTCTGGGCAGCATCCTCTCCAAGGCCGTCCGCGTCACCGACAACATGATCTATGCCTCCGGCGAGGCCCTCTCCAAGGCCCTGACCGCCGAGGAGATCGAGCGTGGTCTCCTGTATCCCGATGTCACCCGCATCCGCAGCGTTAGCATGGTCGTCACCCGCGAGGTGATGCGTGCTGCCCAGAAGGACGGTGTCGACCGCGAGACCGCCCTGCGCAATATGACCGACGCCGACTTGGACTCTTGGATCAAGGCCCGCATGTACGACCCGCACACTGAAGTCCGTGCCTTGGAGCGTGAGGTCGGCCACCTGCTCTCCAGCCTGGGCACGGTCTCCCCGCCGTCGAGCAATGGCTCCCCCGTTGACGAGAAGAATGCGAAGCTGTAAGATCTCGACCTTCATTACTTATCTGCCTGCCTGCCTGCCTGCCTCGTTATGTGTCAGGTCTTTCATTTCCGGCGCTTCACCCTCTCGTCCTGAAATCTGTTCTAATCGCCGTCCCTGCTTAGGATCACTGCGTGATGACGGACTCACCATGTTTCCCCTTTTCCTCTCTCTGCCTCATCTGGAATTCGAGCGCTCTCATTTTCGATTTATGTTCTGCGGGATGGGCCCCGGGCACTTGTTTTTGATTGAATACCCTTTTTATTTTCTCACATGTTCTCGGTTTTTCGCATTTTTGGGGTCCCCTTCCTGCATTTTTGGGATCTAGCTTAGGATAGCATTCAATGACATCTGATCTAAATATGTGGATTTTCTCCCCGCTGCCCCTCTCTGACCGCACGCCGTAGATATGGGTTAGTGGCCGTGCCGCTCCTCGGTCCGTTGCCACATGTCACACCGAGCATATCCTTGGGTCTCCATGCCTCTGTTATCTCCTCCATCTATGCTTCCTGATTACTTCTCCAGCCTGCTACTAGCAAGCGCAACGATCTAATCAGACCAAGCCGATGATCAATTTGGGGAATGGCACATGTACCTCTAGTCGTTAAGAGGGAATCATCACATGTTGAAGCCGGACGAACTTGACTCCCCCAAATGTCAATCAACTGTCATGGTGCTAGGCTCAAGTGTGATACCGATAGCATTTCAACTACCTACGCGCGGCAGAAAATTAAGTTGAAAAGTTATGGCTATTCTGGATTGTGCCCCGATTGACCGACGGAGATATTAATCCCTCCGTGTGGGGCGATGACAAACGCTATGCCGAGGCTTTTTTCTAAAGTTAAACGCTAAAGACCCTGAAGAATGAACAGTGTTTGTCTCTTTTCTTTAAAATCTCTTGCTATCGGCAGAGGAGTATAATTGTTTCGGTAGGACTTGTTTTTGAGAGTGCTGTACTTTTCAACTTACCAAAATTGCAGTTTTTCCCATCGAGATCTGCACATTGCACTTGATAGCCGTCTACACGTATTTCAAGGCCTGCATATTGAGGCCGTCTGCAAGCAGATTACAGTGGTACCACCGTATAAACCCATACATTCATCTCTCGACGCATAATACTAGGACCCATTATGCCTTCTCCACTAGCAGATCCCGTCAAGCTTCCTTGCGGGCTAGTCTTCTCCAATCGCTTAAGCAAGGTAAGTCCGATCTCGCTATCATGAAGCTATAGCCATTAACATAATTTAGGCCGCAATGGCCGAGCTCATGGCCAAAACTAACCACCCAAATCCCAAACTCCTAAATGCCTACGAGAGCTGGGCCGAAGGCGGCTGGGGCAGCATTCTGACAGGTCAGCACTTCCACCCGAAGAAACGACGCATCGCCCCTAATCTTAGTTTAGGAAACGTCCAAGTTGACGTCAACCACATGGGCAGCCCATTTGATCCGGCCTTGCATTCTGAGTACACGGGCAAGGACGAGGCTTTGCTCTCGGAGTGGAAGAAGTATGCCGACGCGTGCCAGAAGCACGGCACGCAAGCTATCGTGCAGATTTGCCATCCCGGCCGTCAGTCGTTTCGTGTTGCCGGTCGTCGTGGTATTTTTGGACCGACACTTGCTCCTAGTGCTGTCCCTATGAACATAGGCGATGGCTGGCTGGAGAGCGTTGTTGCGGCCATCACCTGGTCACAGCCGCGGGAGATGACTCGCGCAGATATCGAGAGGGTGATCCGGCAGTTTGTCGATACTGCTAGACTGGCGGCCGATGCTGGGTTTGCGGGCGTGGAGCTGCATGGCGCTCATGGGTACTTGCTTGGTAGGTTCCCTTTGGATGGACTGAAGATGGTATACTGACTATGATTGTTCCCAGATCAATTCCTGAATGCCAAGGTGAGATAATATTTTTTGAGATACTGTACAAAAAAATGAACTAATGAACAAATAGACCAATATCCGCGCTGATGAATACGGCGGCACGCCTGCGAAACGCGCTCGCTTCGTTCTGGAGATCTTGTCCGAGATCCGCAAAGTCGTCCCCGCAAGGTTTTGCGTGGGTATCAAACTCAACTCCGCTGATCACAGCTCTGCCACATTTGAAGACACCATGACACAGATCAAGCTGCTCGTTGAGGCGGGTATTGACTTCATGGAGATCAGCGGTGGATCCTACGAGGATCCTCGGGTGAGTAGAGGACCATATTCAAGCACGACGGAAGCTAATTAATTTAGATGATGGGCTATACCTCCCAGCCAACCCCTCAAGCACCGAAATCTGAACGCACTGCCGCTCGTGAAGCCTTCTTCCTCGAATTTGCCAAGGAAGTGCGGCAGCGACACCCAGGGCTTATCCTTATGCTGACGGGCGGGTTCCGGAGTCGTGCTGGTGCCGAAGCTGCCATTAAAGACAATGCGTGTGATCTGATTGGAATTGCACGACCTGCTGCTGTGGATCCAAAGTGGCCACTGAAGCTTCTGGATGAGAGTATGCCAGATGAAAAAGTGCAGCTGCAACTGAACAAAGCGCCAGTACCTTTCTTTGCAAGGTGGTTGCCAATGCATCTCGTGGGAGCTGGAGCTGAGAGTGTAAGTGTCTTCTCATGGTGAAAATTGCATCTATGGTTTACTGATTTATCTCTATTAGACATATTATGCAAACCAGATCCAGCGGTTTGCTAGGGGGCTTGGTACATATGGCCCTGCTTTGTGAAGGAATTCGACGCGTTATTTGGTATAATCTGTAAAGGAATTCATTGGTATTCTTTGTTATAGATGATCAAATTGTTCTTGTTTTGTACGTAGTAATTAGTCTTGCAATGTTGATTGAGATTCTTAGCTGGCAATTACTCACTAGTCAGTTTATCTAGTTTATCATGGATCTCTGTGCTTTTACATTTTCAAGGAACTCCTTGCTCTTACCAAAATGTGTTTCGAATTAAAAGATCCTCGTCCAGGTGGAATTCTATCCCTAGAGTTTAACTAAGGGGGTACTTTTGAGAGGACAAGCGTAGCTAACAATTTGTCTACCACTGCCTCCCTAATAGATAGTGGTCTAGGTGGGTAGAACTTCTTGTTATTAACATCATTCCTCTACAATTCCGCTACACTGAAGTCTATCCACTCCCAATCCTCTTATTATTTCTATATGTGACAAGCCATAGCTAGTCTAGTCCCTATACGACTACTAGCTGCAGATTCCTAACATCATAAGTTCGGCCCCCAATTCGATCCCCTAGAGTGGAATCCCGTTTTTTTGGTTCCGCCCCGGCCAATCCGCTATCAGCCTAGGCGTTCGGTGGTTCGGATAACAATACAGGGTCACGTGCCTACTCTTCGGGATGCACCCGAACCTGTTCATCGAGCTGTCAAGCAACATCAACGCGGAATCAGTTGATCCTAATCTCCCAAATGAACTGAAATGACACAAACCTCATGATTCACAAAATATATGTCGGTCTAGTTCTTCAGATCCCAGACCCGTTATGCCTCCCAGGACTAGGGCCGCAAAACAGGGCTTGCCTCGCCGCCGGAAAATTGCGCTTGCGTGTGAGCTTTGCCGCGAGAAAAAAGTACGATGTGATGGTCAAAAGCCCATATGTGGTCCCTGTGCTCGACGATCATATTCCATAGAACGATGCGTTTACAAAGTAGAAAATGCTCGTTCAGCCAGCAACGACGAGTGAGCCTTGCCCCGATTGATATCCATCATAGATTATTTACATACGCTCAGGTATCTCAAGGCGCTTCATAATCGCATTCTGGAACTAGAAGATGTCTGCGCGAAAGGCGGAATTGCTGTTCCCCCGAGGGATATCCAGGAAGTTGACAGCGAGAAGAATCAGCTGGCTCACCAATCAGCCTTGCTGATGGATACGTTGGATACGGAGCCTAGGACTTCAGCTGCTGTTGAAGGACTGCTGGGACTAGGAGGTAGTCCTGTAATATCTGGACAACAAGACATAGCCCGGACGCCTCTGCCGCAGACTGCATCTTCTACTGCGCCCAAAACTCGGCCAGAAGGGCTCTACACGAATCTAAAACAGGACAGTGCAAATTCGAGGGGAATATCTAATGATCTGGGATACAACCGCATAGAGAATGTATATCCATCTCCATCTCTGACTTCACAACTCAATATCACAGCCATGGGCGCAATATCTGCTGAGGACGGAGGCACGACAGACTCGCCGCAAACACCCTATTACGGCAACTCGTCAGTAGCCTCGTTCATGCGTCTCGCCAGAGAATCAATTTCAGTCCAATCGAACATGCAAGCCCTCCAGCGCGACGGAAATAGTCTTACAAGAAACCGAGACCGCGATAGTGGTCTGTGGAAAGACTTCAACGGTGCTTCGCAGGGATTCCAAGTCGATGACTTTTCACTCCCTCCACGCTCTCTGGCAGACCACCTTCTTAAATGCTACTGGGATCGGGTCTATTGCTTATACCCTTTCTTTCATCGCCCCAGTTTTGAGAAGGCATACGAGAATCTCTGGGAGTCCAACGAAAATATCAAGACTCCACTACCCCAGCTCAATATCGGTCTTGGTGGATCGTTTGATTCGAAACCAAATTCAATTGTCTTTCACTCTGCCCTGAACGCCATATTTGGTATAGGCTGCCATTTCTCTGACCTTCCGGTCGCCGAACGAGAAACAGCCGCATACTCATTTTTCCTTCGAGCAAAGAGATTTATAGGTCTCGACTTGTTGGATATTGCTACCATTGGCGTGGTTCAAACGCTTCTTATTATGGCTCTTCTTCTACAAAGCACACCATATCCTAACCGGTGTTGGAACTCAATTGGAGTTGCTTGTAGGGTTGCGCAAGGACTTGGATTGCATGAAGACTCTGCTAGGATCTCGACTAAACCCTTGGAAAGAGAGATGAGACGGCGAACATGGCATGGATGTGTGATTATGGACATGTTAGTTTCTCTCCTGCTTTCTCCTCACAAAAATACTGACAATTATCATATAGGATTGTCAGCATGACTTTCGGACGCCCAAGCATGACCTCTCATGTCCCTTCAATTCCACTACCCGCAATGGGAAGCGAGTCTCCAATAGATGACCCTTGCAAGAGCAGTGGGCAGCCCTGCGATCATCGGCTTGGATATATGACTTTCTATGTGTCAACCATTGAACTGTTCGGGATCCTGGAGTCAATCCTCTCCGATGTCTATAATGCCTGGCAGAGTCGATCAGGAAAACATCCCGAGTCAAATCGAGGAACTAAGCACGGCAGTCTGGATGTGATCATGGAGTTGGATGATAAACTGTCTGCATATGAGGCCAATGTTCCGGAAGTGCTTAACTGGACCAAAGCGCAGTCTTCACATAAAGCAAACAGCCACCAACTATCTATACTAGAGCGTCAGCGGAATGTACTTCGCGCACGGTATGATATATCACATCCCATCTCCTTGCGCAAGCTGATAACAGCCCAGATTTATATACCTTCGACTCCTGCTCTACCGTTCCATGTTTACACAGCTATGTTCCGACGAGCGGAATGGCACAGCGCGCCGTCCTGGTTTCGAGTCACGCAGCATCCCCGGCATTGAAAGAAATGTGGTATACTTGTCTGTTTCGGAGAATTGTGCGGCCGCCTGTGTTATTGCAGCTGTGGATCTCATCTCTCTAGTATACAAGACCTACAGGACGACCGTGACTGACGCGTGGTGGTATAATGGATTCTGTGAGTATTTGAAGTTTGATATTTGAATTGATGTGATGACTAACTATCCCTCTAGATACCTCAACTGCAGGCTTTGTTTTGATAATGTCATATTCCTGTAAACTAATGCGGGAGCATATTGACTTACAGACTGTTAATGAGGCATGGCGCAAGTGTGAGGAGATACTCGCGCATATGGCCCAGTTCAGTTTGTCGGCGCGAAATTCGTTGCAGTTCCTGCAAACAACGCAGCAGCATGTAGTGCAAAATTACCCAGGTCTGAATTTCCCACAAAAAAATTTCATTGCATAATCGATAGCTAATCGTTCGCCTAGGTGCATCTCGCAATGATGGGAATATTGCTTCGGGCTTTAACGAGCGATATCCACGGCGTTCTGTTGACTATAATCCATCGACTGAAGTTTACAATATGCCCCAAATAGCGGAAGACTATGATAAGGAACCCGAAGTAACTGGGGCGACTGTCAATCCATTGCTGGCCTGGGATGAGGTGGGTCTAGGGCCCGACGAGCTTGGTTTTCTGGGGAGATTTGATGTCCCCGACTTGGCGAGCTGGTTCTCAGATATTCCACCATAACTTTTCACATAGAAATAAATGAGGGCTGTCTTATTCTTGAATTTTCGGGATTGGTTGTTGGTATAGAAGCTCTAGCGGATGGATGTCTTGGCATCTTCCATTCCGGCTCAACTTCCCTCATCCGTCGTCCTCTCCGACGTCACACCCCAGGAAACGTCTGTCCACCACGCCAGGGTATCGTGATATATGAACACTGAAATAATGTCATGTACTACCTGAGACACGCATATCAACCATGTATGCACCGGGGCATAGTCCGGAGTCGTCCAGACAGTCCAGTCCTCTAGTCACAGGCGACAATCCTCGCAAGCGGACACGAACGGCATGTACTCGCTGCAAAACGAGGAAGCAGAGAGTGAGTAAACTACCTTTTCCATATTCATTCTCTAAAGGGTTCCATCCAGTGCGACAACGCATATCCGACCTGCTCGAACTGCCAGAAGGCGGGGGTCACATGCGACAAGTCCAGCGTGCGAGAAGAGTATGGACAGAAGGATGATGAGTATGTAAAACAATGCACAGTCGTTTGGTATATACATGAATTAATTCGGATAGCTACACCCGAGCTCTCAAAGAAAGAGTTGCTTTCTTGGAGCAGAAGCTTATCCAGTCAGAACCGTACGTTGCTCCAGGTGCGACGCCTCAAGGCAGTCAAGCAACACCACCTTCTGGCCTTGACAACAATCCCATTGGCGAGATAGTGGGCCTTCTTGCACTGAGCTCCTCTGAAGCTCCTGCGTACGTGGGTTCGAGCTCCGGTGTCTCCCTCGCCGCCAACTTGGGAGAGATGGTCCAGGCGAGCGTGTGGAACCAGTTCATTTCAAAAGCCCAAGTGCAGAATCAATCAAATGCGTCTGGATCTGCGGCACCTTCCCATATACCAGGCCCCAATGCACCCCAGCCAGGTAATGGTGGCAACGCTCGAATTCGGGACCGGCCTAGCCTGCCCTCTAACTTTGAGCCTCCAAGTGACGAAGTGGGATACAAAATTCTTGAGACATATTTCAAACGGCTTCATCTACGCTACCCGTTCCTTGACCGGAAAGAACTATGGCGCCTTCATGGGGAACGGTGGCGATTGGCAAGAACTAAGCGCGAGAAGCTCTCGCAGTCAGATCGATTTGCGATATTCAAGCTCAATTTAGTGTACGCTATCGGTGCGACGATGATTCAGATTAGCGACAAATATGCGGGAACACCTCCGGAGGTACATTCAAAAACTTTCTGTTGGTGATCAGCTGCTCACTTGTTTCTAGCGATTCTACTCGGATGCTCTACAATATGTACCGACCATGTGTGAAGCACGTTCCGTCCAAAATATTGAAGCAATGTTACTTCTTGTCGTTTACCATCTGCGCACAGCATCGAGCCATGGAATGTGGTACATGATCGGACTCGCTATGCGCACCGCCATCGATCTCGGCCTTCACCGAAAGGCAAACGAGATCAATATGCATCCATTCACAGTTCAAATGCGACGGCGATTGTTTTGGACGGTGTACTATCTTGAACGGGTCGTATGCATGTCTCTAGGGCGCCCATTCAGTATCTCCGATCGCCACATAGACCTCGATCTTCCTGTGGATGTGGACGACGATATACAAGATCCAGCGGTGCTGACGGGTCCCCAAGATGTGACCAGGAAAACAACATTGACATTCGCAATTTATCTTTTCAAACTCCGCCGCATTGACTCCCGCATCCAAAACAAAATCTACCGAGCCGATCGATCTCTGTTTTCTCTGCAGTCCAAAATGGATCCACTGTACCTCGAACTACAGGAATGGAAAAACGAAGCTTTTTTACGATTCGGTGAAAATGATCTCGAATATCCAATGCTTCATTACAATCGAGCAGTACGATTACTGATCCAGCCATTTCTACCCCTTCTCCCCACCTCTGATCCGTATTATCACATTTGTCTTCGTTCTGCAGGGGAAATATGCCAATCCCACAAACGTCTCCACCAAACCCTGGAATACGGCCACTCCTTTCTTGCAGTGCAAACTGTTTTTATGGCGGGGATAACTCTGCTGTATGCACTGTGGACCCATACGGACGAAGTATGGTCCGTGCAGATGAGCAACGATATCCGTGCTTGCTCAACAGTGTTATTCGTGATGAGTGAGCGCGCGTCATGGGTGAAGAAGTACCGAGACGCCTTTGAGCTACTGGTCAATGCCTCCATGGAGAAATTGCAGGGCAACGAAACTGCCAGAAACGCAGGCATGGCGGAGCTTATGACTGCTCAGCGCGGATGGACCAATTTGAATACGGCTATACCGGGCATGGACAGTGGCGAGAAATTTGCGCCGGCTAACCCAACAGGCCTGGCACCTGATACTACAGCGGGGCCTGGAGTTGGCATTGGGGTAAATGATACAGACCATGCAGTTAGGATGGCCCTGCAGCTTGCCCCTTGGATTGATCAGGATGAAAGTGATCCGCTGTGGATGCCGGATTTTGAGACTCTGGAGAATGTGTCGGGGAATCTTTGGAATCATGCTGACATGATGCCTTTCGATGCTCTTTAAGATACATGAATGTCATTATTATTTAAGATCTAAACCGTATTATTCTATCTATGCATATGCATGATTTGTTTTGGTATCAAACGCCACCCATGCAAAATAAATGCCAGTAAAACAAGATCAGGATAAAACTCTTACAATGCTTCCCCTAGTGATGAGGGTCAACAGTCAAATCAGGCTCCGCCCGAGAAGGCGGCATAGATGACTCGGCAAGCGTCGACGACATGGAGTGTCGTTTCTCAGCTTCATCGGTGGCATGATCCATCTCGCAAGGCAATCCCTCCTCCGAGACAGGTTCAGCAGCAGGTTCAATAACACAGGCCTCAGGGTCCCTGGCCGCCTCAGCTGCCTTGCGCTTCTCTTCTTCTTCGATCTCCTGGGCATCCTTAGGTCTTTCGAGTCCGTGGTCTCGAACAAAAACGCAGGCAAGGAAGCACATTGCGATGACAGGAAACATGAAGAGGAAAACCGAATGCGAAGCCTTGGAATACGCATCGAGAATCTGATCCCACTCGACCTCGCTAATAGTAGACCGGTCGGGAAGCGAGTACGACGAATGAGTCAGGTAGGCAAATTTCGCGGGCAGATTGGACCGCAAAGTCGCCTGCAGGATGGCGGCGGAGATAGCCAGGCCGCACGCACCACCCAGGCAACGGAAGAAATTGCGGTCCGCAATGACGACCGCGCGCTGTGATTTTGTGCAATGGGCTTGCAGGGCAACCAGCGTAGGCTGGAAGGTGAACCCGATGCCCATGCCGGTGATAGCGACGATCACACAGACGATTGCGGGATGGGTATCACGTTTGAATAGTAGCATAAGACCACAGCCCCTACACAGGTGAACAGATTAGCATGTAATGTGCGTAAATTGCAAGGAAATTGGCAACTTACAAGGTCCAGAGGCCGAAGCCGACCCAAATTACCTCACCATATCGCTTGCGACGGGAGATGTACTGTCCAGAAGTGATAGAAGCGAGAGACTGACAGATGACCATAGGGCATGTGAAGGCCGCAGACACGATCGGAGAAACACCGCGAGCATTTTGGTAGTAGAGGGGCAGGTAGTACAGCAACGACTGGTATGCGGTTCCTAGAAGAAAGCTCTGCAGGAAGAGAGCGGAAATAACTCTGTTCTTGAAGAAAGTCACTTTTCTTGTTGTCAGCTTCAATTTCATTCCAATAATAAGAGGATACATACTTGGCAGCATCGGCAACGTGGCAACCTTCCACTCAATTATAATGAAGGCAACCATAGCGCAGCCACCAATGGTAAGCAAACTGATGACCAGCGGAGAGTCCCAGCGGAAATAGGAGCCACCCCCGGAGACGGGAATCAGGACGAAGATAACGCCAATGGAGGATGCAAGAATGCCCCAACCATCAATGCGGCGCACGTTCTTCCGGAAACTCTCCTTGCGAGCATTGTTGGGGATCAAGAAGTGTCCCTGGACAGCGGAAAGAGCAGCCAAGGGCGATATCAGCCAGAAGAAGCCGCGCCACGTCAATTTCATCGTGAACCCAGCAGCAAGGAACGGTCCGCAGACGTTTCCGACGCCCAGAGCAGCACCAAGGATTCCCTGGTACTTGCCTCGTTGTTCTAGAGTCACCACATCCGAGACGATGATCATAGTCAATGACTGGATACCGCCGGTGGCCACACCGGCCAGACCACGAAAGACATAGAACATAGCTGGGGTCTGGGACAAACCGCAAAGCAGATCGGCGATGCACATCACCACTAGCGCGGATAGGTAGACAATCTTCCGGCCGAAAATATCAGACAATCGGCCGTAAAGTACGGTGAACATGGTATTGGCGATTAGCGACGACGTCCCTGCCCAGGAAATAGTGTCCTGGGCGTTGAGGTCGCGTGCGATCGTGGGGAGAGTGACACTGATACCATTCTGGTCGATATTGGTCATCAACAATGAGATGGCTAGACCCGTGAAGACGACAATTAACTGCTTGAATGGGAGGATATTCGTCTGGTCGTGCAGGGCCTGTTCAGCGGCCCGTTGCTTATTCATTGTAGCGATTAAGAAGGCCAAGGCCCATGTAGATGGATGGGGATGGATGGAGCGAGCCAAGAAGGTTTAAAGCGTGGAGGGAAGACAAGAATCTGTCAATGTGGAGATCCCAAGCTTTGAAAGTCAAAACAATTCAGATCCACGGTGGCGGCCACTGCGGTCATATATGAGTAAGAAGAGTAAAATTGAATGGATACTAAGTAAGTGAGACTGAGAAAAGTCTGCGATGTACGCGTAGTAGAGTGGCCACTTTTCGCTCCGTCGGCGATAGATGCGGGTCTTGATTGGAAGGCAATTAGGTGAATTTTCATGCATCGGACGCAGGTCCGATAGAGTCAGCAAAGACCTGATCGAGGCCGCCTTTCCTTTTCCCAATCCTGTACCGGTGGACGTCGATCCGATAGCATTTCTCTTCTGGCTGCGTCGGACCGCCGACGACAGATTCAGCCTGGGCCCACTTCTCGGCTTTGTTCCGCCAGTCATTGTTCTTTGGTCGTGTGCTCATCGGACCTCCGAAAACGCAGTGCCGAATATCCGGAATGATTAGTCATGAAGAAGTATAGTTAGGCTAACTAGTAAAAGATGCATTTATCGAATGTCTACTGAATTGTTACATTTGAAATTTTGTTCCAACCAGCTCCTCGCTCAGCTTAACCAGTCTTTCGGCCACCTCAACGTCCACCGCATGAGGCGCAGTCTTTGCAAACTGACAGTCGCTGAGATACACAGCTGCCGGGTCGGTGACAACTGCACAGATTCCCACATATTAGTGACATGTCCACGTGGACACATCCAATTGCAAATCGGACATACCTGATAATGCCGGATCAAATGCAGCCACGAGCATAGTTGCAGCCCCTTGATCCAAATCCTTCCACACCGCACTCGTCTTCATTATGGTCTCGTTGCCAGCCTCGTCTAGGTTCCGACTCAGCCCCGTGACGATTGCTAGTCAATAGGTTGTAAGGTTTACTGTTCACGCATGGTTTAAAATTGGCTGCAGATACTTACAGCCGGGATGAACGCTATACGACACTATGCCGGCCGCCTCTAGATGTCGCGTGAGGTATAGCGAGAACAAGATGTTGGCCGCTTTAGACTGTCCGTAGGCCAGCCACCCGTTATATCCATTTGACGCGGGATTAAACATTGCTGGTAAACCAGCAGGTGGTCTTTCTTCGGGTGGGATCTCTTTCCCTTCGAAGTTATAGTCGTGAAATCGAATGGGCGACAGCCGGTGTCCGGCGCTAGTGACATTGATAATTCGCGTGGTGCCGCGGGTTGAAGCGCTAGCTGCGAGTTTTAACTGCGGCATGAGTAAGGTTGTGAAGAGAAAGTGGCCAACATGGTTGGTTCCAAATTGCATCTCAATTCCATCCTCAGTTAGCTGGCGGTCCAGGACCATCACACCGGCATTGTTGATCAGAATGTCGACTCGATCGACCAGGCCTTGGATCTGGGATACTGCGGCGCGGATTGACTTTTGGGATGCGAGGTCCAAGACTACTGTTATAACAGATGTTGATTGTAAGAGCTGGCGGACCTTATCGGCAACCTGCTTGACTTTGGACTCTGTTCGTGATGCCAGAATCAACGAGGAAGGATTCTGACCACCTATTGCCACAGCGAGGCCTTCTCCTAGACTTTCAGGGCCAACTCCGGTGATAACCACTGTTGCAATGTATCAGCATTGGGCCTTGTTGTGTACCTCAGTACTCTGGTCATCTCACCATTCTTGCCCTTGATTTGGCTAGCAAAGGCACGTGCAACTTCTGTGCCTGAAGTGTTCCCATCGAACTCTGGATGAGAGTTAGACATAGTGTAATTTACTCCTTTTGATTCCCTAAATTATACATATAGGTAACTCTAGACATATAGGTAACTCTAGACATATAGGTAACTCTAGACATATAGGTAACTCTAGACATATATCCTCCAGATCCTCTGGTCTGGTACCTTCACGGCCCCGCATCGACTTGATGGAGGTATTCCTCTTTCCATGCCCCACAATAAAGGCGTGTCTCCCCTAGGCAACCACTGTAGCTCCTACTCCTCAAAACTAAACGTAAATGCGGGGACGCGGAGCAAAGTAAACCGAGATCCTCGACAAAATATGGAGACATCCGCAGCCCCGCAATATCGCTCCCCACCTTGCGATTTTATGAGTGAGTATGCCAATGCTCATTGGTGAGGATGCCCGGTAAAACTACCCGAGCCCTGGACTGTAGACGATTACAGTAAAGACCATCGGCAATTGAAAACTGGCACTCCCGAGGGGTTTTCAAAGCATATGACTTCAACGTAACTGAATATCTCCATATATCAGACAAAGCGGATATATTCTATCTTCTTTCCATTTGTATCGCCGGCATATTTGGGCCTATCATAACGATTAACGTTGAAGGATGACCATTCCACAGTCTTCTGACGCCGCACAGCCCAAGCCATCAGGGATCAAAGTGGTTGTTGTTGGAGCAGGTACTGTAATTTGAGATGTTGTCTTTGTCTTTTCTAACACAAGCAGGCTTTGGTGGACTGACGGCCGCGATTGAATGCCATCGACAAGGGCACAACGTCGAGATATACGAGTCATTTCCTGGTATGCTCTCAAATCACCCGCATGGTTCAGGATCACTGACAAATATGTGCATCCATTAGAGCTGAAATCACTGGGCGATATCATTTCATTCGGCCCCAATGCAGGCCGCATCTTCCGTCGCTGGTCGAACGGCTTGGTGGTAGATCGCATGACTCCACTCAGTATCAATCTAGAGAACCATGGCTTCAAGATTCACAAGTGGACAGGCGAGCTTGTTTATACACAGCCACCTCATAAGAAAAATCCCGAGGCACCTGTGTTTAACGGCCACCGAGGCGAGTTGCACACGGTGGTTTTCAACTATGCCAAAGATGAGCTGTGTATCCCTATTCATCTGGGTCAGAGGGTGACGAAGTATTTCGAGGATGAGAATCAAGCGAGAATAGAACTCGAGAACGGTAATCAGGTAAATATCCTTGAAGTCCCTCGGTTAATTACTTGACTAATTTGGCTTTAGGTCACAGCAGACGTGGTGATCGGCGCAGACGGAGTACGCTCTCAAGCGCGCGAGCTAGTGCTTGGGTATTTTGATAAGCCGAAGTCGAGTGGATATGCCATCTTCCGTGCATGGTGAGAGAGAGATAATCACTGAAGTAGGCCGCGTATTGATACATCGCAGGTTTCCCAACACAGACATGATCAGGGATCCGCGTACGAAGCACTTCTGTGAGAATGGAGACACCTTCAACGGCTGGATTGGACCAGACGTGCACTTTCTATTTTCGACCATTAAGAATGGGCAGGACTGCTGTTGGGTGTTGACGCATAAGGTTAGTCCCGTACTCTCGTGATATCAGAGACAGTTAATTTAACTGTTCCATAGGACGAAGCGGATATCGAAGAGTCTTGGTCGCTTCCCGGAAAACTAGAAGATGTATACAAAGTGATCGAAGGCTGGGATCCGCTCTGCAAAGCTATCGTCGAGAAGTCGCCTTCGCTGGTAGACTGGAAACTGGTTTACCGCGACCCGCTACCAAAATGGGTGAGCGAGCATGGCCGCATTGCATTGTTGGGCGACTCGGCGCATCCGTTTCTACCGACCTCAGCGCAGGGTGCTACGCAGGCGATGGAAGATGGGGTTGTGATGGCGATCTGTCTGCGGCGTGCTGGGAAGGGTTCTGTGCCGGCAGCGGTGCATGCGTACGAGAATATCAGGTATGAGCGTGTGCGAGCAGTTCAGAAGACCGGCGAGACGACGCGTGATATGTGGCATAAAGCGGATTGGGAAGCTGTTGCGAAGGATCCAGCTTCTATTCAGTTGCCAAGAGAAGATTGGATTTTTCAGTTTGATGCGGAGACGAATGCGGAGGAGGCTTTCGATGAGGCTGTGAAGAAGTTTTTATAGAGCGTGGACGAATGGTGGAGTGGGCATATATTGGGAGTCGAGGTATTAGTGAATTTAGGAGGTGGCTGTCATTCATATTGAGAAATGGATAATATTCTCACTCTGGCTACGCTCGATACTATAACGGGACTGTCTAGATTATCAATTTGCACTGCATATAAGGTCTGTTGTTGAATACAAGCCATCGAAAACACAGGCAGTGAATAAATATTCAAAACTGACGCTAGCACATGATATATTCCAGATCCTCATCACGCTATATTCTCACGAACTTCAGTCGTCCCTTTCTCCGATTCCTCAGAAATGGTTCTTTGAAGGGTATCTTCAGTGCGAGTCCTCGAGGTCTGCATCTTCTCAAGGGCTTCCCGTCCAACACATTTGTAGGAAGCGAACTGTCGAGCAGGCAGACGTTTCTCAAACTAGTGTAAAATAAAGTTAGTTTATATGAAATTCCCAATAAGATCACTACAAGAACTAACCATTTCATCAATTTCTTCCAAAGTTCGACCTTTGACTTCTGGTAAGTAAAAGAATATAAAAGCTGCTGCGATGAGGCAAGACGGGAACCATATATAGCCGTATTTAGGGCTGGTAACAATTATCATTAGTCCATTGATATCGTAGAACTGATGGGTAGTTACTACTTACCCCCAGTTTAGAGAATCGGGATTGATGAAATAAGGTGCGGTAAAAGTAGTCAACCACTATTCAATCGAATTCTTGTCAGTGTGATTATTAGTGATTCCGTCAGATATACTCACCGCGCCAAGGAACCCAATGGCAGCCGCGAAGCCAAACGTATATGACCGCAGACGCTGAGACGGTAATTCGCCGCCAGAGACCCAGGCGTATGTGGAGACCATTCCCTGACAGAGCATTAGCCAAATGAGAAGTATCAAACAAAATGCCTTCCTTACATTATATCCCAAGATAAAAATAATCGACAGCCCAACAATCGCCTTGCCCGTCGACTCGGTACCCGGATGCACCGTATCAATCGCAGCAATGATCAGCTGGCTGAACCCGCATATCAGCAGACCGGTCATCAGGAAGAATCGTCGACGTCCGAGACGAGTAACCACAGCAATATTGACCATGATAGCAACCACACTTAGCGCCGAAAGGATACAGCTATTCTCGAAGGCGTTTCCAACATTTGCCATCTCGAAGAAGTATGTCCCATACGCTGTAGAGAATTGTCAGGATAGGTATACCAACATGCCTTCAAATCTAAAAGCTCACCAATCATAAACATCGCCCCCGAAGCAGCCTGCGTACTCACAGCCGCAACAGCCAAAATAGTCCGTCGTCGATCGACGGGGTTGGTGAACATATCCCAAACTGAGACGCCGCTAGCCAGATCTCGCTCAAGCTCAATTGCGCTTTGGATATCTGCCATTTCCTGCTCGACAGTCTCCTGGTTGGGTCTAAGCCAGGTCAAGGCTTTGCGCGCGTCTTCGGTTCTGTCTTGTTGGAGTAGCCAACGCGGCGATTCGGGGATTATGAGCATGCCGCCGCATAGAAATGCGGGAATTATGTATATTAGTCCCAGAGGGATGATATAGCTGTTCTTGCCGTCTATCTTTTCTGTGAAATTGTCGATGATTGTGCCGATAAGGGACCCGAAGGACGTCCAAAATTGAAAGACTCCTAGCATGAGGCCTCTGTATCTGGCTGGTGCGCATTCCTATACACATGAAAGTTAGCCCTGAATATCCTGGGTGACGCCATGATGCTTCTATGCTTACCTGGATGTAGAGTTGAGAGAATGTCATCAAAAATCCATTACCCACCCCGATAATCAGACGACCAGCATAAAGACCCCCAATGGTGGAAGTTGTCATCATGACAATGTTGGATATGTAGACTAGCGCACAGGCAACATAAAGACTTGTCTTGCGGCCAATAAATGTCGCGATAGGTCCTAGGTCATCCATCAGTATTGCATTTTCAGAGCATCTTCAGAATGGACTACCTGCAGAACAAGAGCCAATGAAAGCGCCGAGCGTCATAAGAGACGAAATCAGCTGTTGCCGCTCGTAGGGAATATTCCAACCGATAGCTGTGTCCGCCGGCACACCAAAGACCTAAATCAAATAAGACCCGATCAGTTCCATATATCTCCAAGACCGAAGCTACCAAGCCAACCTGCAGGAACCCAATCATAGCTTGAAAGCCGCCTATGAGCGTGAAATCAACACCATATTGAAATGGTGACATAGAGATGAGCAAGCATGCCGCCAACGACTTCCAATGCACCCGAATCCCGCTTTTCCCTGGTGTCTCTGCCATCTTCTTCGATGTTTGCAGACACTTAGCTAAGTCGAGTGAGGAAAAGGAGAATAATAAGAGCCAAAGAGCTAGGTAGGGGAATATGCGGCTGCTTGCCGGCAACTCCAGCTTTTGCAGGATTCCAATGCTAGCAATTAGCCCTATGTACTGTCCCGCCCGGGCGATCAGACGACAGCGGCATTATTTCACCCCTTTCCGAGGTCTCATATTGTGGGGCTATGCGGAGTATGTTGGTTCTATTGCGAGGCTGCATCGGTCTAGTCTCGATCTAACCCGTGATCAACGAATTCTCAGTCCAAAATGTGGAGAAGTGGGCTGTCCGGAAAATCCGGGGAAAGTGGAGGGCATATTTACCCGACATTATGTATGGATGTGATGACATGTTTACTCGGGTTGGATTTATCGTCAGGTCAGATCTCAATATTGTGGTGTGATTGATATCGTAGATTTACCAACCAGTACTTAACGGTCCAATCCGATCCACATCCCTACAGCTCACTGATATAAAACAATGCAATAACTAAATCAAGGGGTATTCTTTAAGTAACAATTTCCACAAATCTTGAGCCATCAATAGACAAAAGTCGTGGTTCAAAACCAATATAAACCAGTTTCGTCAAATTATGGATTCGTCCGGTCACATTTCAAATCGTTTTATTTTCAACCACCTCAACGATCAATGAAAAGATCGAATGGGAATTGCCAGGACCCCTCTGTCGTTCCAGCTGACTATGTATGTGTTGGCCCAATCGGTACGCCCAAGCCACCAGCAGCCCAAGCATCATGTATGGTACGCGAATGAGGTGGATTCACATCGTACGCGCCGGGCTCGCCAACATCGTTGCGGGGGGCATTCGCTTCCGGTTGAACATGTTCTCTGGCAACGTGGCTTTGGTTTGGAACAGGATGGTGAGACATATAAGCACTGCCTGTGACATTGCCCTGGTTCGGAACGAAGCTCTGGTTGAGAGCTCCACACGTTGTGCAGGTGAACTCAATCTTGAAATTTGTGAGAACCATTTGGGGCACGGGAGTATGGTCATTTCGTTGAGGGTAATTTGAAGCTTTCTCGGGGCCAGCAACTGGTAGTGGAGCAGAAGTCGGGAAGCCGACTCCTGGCTGCGAGACATTCATTGATTGGGGGACGTTCATTGACTGCGGCGCAGTGTTTAGGGCAGACTGGTTGGATGCTCCAATTTGGGACTGGTGCTGTGCCGGAGGTGGCTGCCGCACTGCCTGAGTATTCGATGATGATGCTGCGGGTGGTAGTGGCCCACGGGGGCTCGGGGTGTCAGACCCAGGACTATCCTCTTCCTCAAGAAGTGGCCCCTGTAAACTGTTGGGAAGCCATCGAGTCTCCGGATATGCTGGTCCTCCATCAGCCTGCGAATCTGGCTGGGCATGTCCAGGCGATGGTTGGTCGCCTGCACTATGATCCACGTCCATCATAGTTTCACTATCATTCTCAGCATGTCGGGGCTGGAGCTTCGTCAGGGCCCGCTGAGCTTGTCGCATTGAGATATCATAACCGTGATATCGTTTAACAGCATCCACAACATCCTGTCCTCGAATACGAGTCTTCATATCAAAAAGCTTCGGAATCTCACTCAGCAAGAAGCGTACATGCGACGCCTCGGAGCGAGCCGGCGTGGATGCAGGCGAGTCCGCGCTCCTGCGACAACTATGGCTGTCCTGGAGACTGGTGATATACGTCGCATTTTTATTGCAGCGACAGACCACGCGAAAGAAGCAATTGGGCGACGAGCGACAACCAATGACGACGCTCTTCTTGTTGCTGCGACTGACGCGCAATTCCCAATGCTGTCTGACGGAGATGCTCCGGATCACGATCTTGAATTCTTCGAGGGACGAGAAGCGCTGGCCCACGTGGAGCCCCGAGTACATCTCCGTCATATTGGTAAAGAGGGCAGCCACAACGCGATCGGCGACGAGGAGGATGGCTGAGCCACTGGGACAGCAGTCGCAGGAGCTTGGGCGACAACGGCCATCAGGGCGCTGGGTCGGGGGGAAACGGGTCGCGACGCTATGTAAGCTTGGGAGGGATGCAGTATTTAATAATACGAAGAGATGGTAGGTCCAGGGTGCCGAATAGCAGAAAACGAGGGCTACACAGCTAGTTAGCTAGCTCGCAGTGCTGATGAAGAAAGAAGTGTTGATTAGGGCGGGCACGCGGAGGAGGCAGAACTTCTCTGTCACTCCCCAACTTCTCTTCTCCTACACACTACCACAATAATGCCTTACTACGGTTTGGTGGATCAGCCAGATGAAGGTCGGTTTTATCAACACTCTGCTTAGTTCCATTTCATCCATACTAACACGGTGGCCCCAGATGCCCTGCACAAGTCGCGCCTCCTCAACGTCGAAGAAAAGCCATTCAAGCGCATCGCCAAGCGCCTCTTAAATCCCGACGCCCTCACCGTATCTCCTTCCTCTCTTCCTATCACCCCTCCCCCCGACACATCCGACGCCGACGCACTCGCCGCCGCCGAAGCCGAAAAGCAGAAGCGCCGGGAAGAATGGCGGCATTTCCGGGAAGACGTCCAACTCGACTTTGCCGCGTTCGAAGGCAGCATCGCGCGCGTTCAGTTCCTTCTGACGAGCAACGAACAAGAGCGCGAGCGGTATGCGACCGAGAAAGTGCGGATTCTCTCCACGATGCAGTCTGTCCGCGAGAACACGATGGAACTGCGGAGCCAGCTTGAAGAGGCGCAGCGACTTCTCTCGTTACGGAAGAGCTACGACGAATTGACGGAGAAGATCACGAATAACAGACTGCTCAAGCCGAGGGAGGATCAGCAGGCAAATCTGCAGAAGTTGCAGCTGGAGATTACGGAGCTGGAGAAGGAAAGTAAGGATTACGCAACGACTTGGGCGGAGCGGCGCGACCAGTTTGGACGCATCATGGAGGAAGGATTGCAGCTGCGCCGACAGATTCGGGACGAGAAGGAGGAGGTCGAGCGCAGGGAGGGCATGCAGGAAGGCGAGGATGGAGACGAAGGCGAGGTTCCGGGCAAGGGCAAGACCAGCGGCGCGAATAGTCCTCGGCCGGAGAGCGAGGGAATGACGCCGTCGCAGCACAGCCAGGACGAGAGCGACCGGTTGCAGGTTGAGAAGGCGGCGGGGACGACAGGGGCTGCGTCGCCATTGCGACAGGTCCTCAGTGCCGTGGGCGACAAGGCGTCGAACGAGCAGGAAGATACGAATATGGTGGATGAGGGCGAGGTGACTGCGGGCGAGCAGTCCGATGAACTGGAAGAGGGAGAGGAAACCGATGACCGGTTGCCCGAGACGATGGACACGTCGTGACGGATTGCGATCAGATCTAGCATTGTACCTTACTGGGAACTGGGGCATAATTGGGCATTGGCGTTCTAAATTACATTTCTTCTTCCTTCATTCACGAAATCTCCCTCTCGGCCGTCTTGGCCTGCGCAATCGCATCCTTGGCCGCCGTGATGTGCTCGACATTGCTCTCGGATCCCTTCTTGCCCTCCTCAATCTGTGAACAATCAGTTAGTATGAGCGAGCCAATTGGCAAGAGAGAAAAAGGAAAAAGAAGCGCATACGATCAGAGCCTCCAAATTGGCAACGGTATCCGTAAGCTTCTGCTTCAACCCAGGCAGAACATTCTTCGTCTCCTCCAGCGCGCGTTGCTGTCTTCAAGTCAGTACATGTTCTCGTAACCCCCCCTCAAAAAGGGCGAATTAAATAGGGATATACATACCTCTTGCTTCAGCGTGTACTCTCGGTTCTCATCATCGTTGCCGGTCTGTGCCTCCAGCTTCTTCACGCGCTCGGCCTGGTCCTTGAGTTCGCGATGGTAGGAGGCCTCCTCCTTCACGAGGCGGAGGACGGATGCCGTGTGGATCTCAAGTTGTGAGCGGGGAGCCATAGTCAGGGTGTGTCTGAATAAAGGAGGACCTGGTGGCAGGCCCCTCATGATGCGATCATTGTTTGCACTGTTTGATTGAGGGGGATCATGTGATGTGATGAGGGTGGGTGAACTAGGTATCGATCTGAGCTGAGTTCAGGTCTAAATGATATATTTCATTGGAATCTTCAAATTTCATAACAACTAGTTGGGTGCCTCTGTCTGTGAGCTTCCCCGCTACCCATTGAGATAGAAACCCAACAAATTGGAAGAGCGACGCATCCTCAATGCGCTCCACGCGGACCAGCTCGGCATAGCTAGCCTTGATGGCATCAAAATAATAATAGAACACGACATCATAGGACACAAACATGCTAGGCAGTCTGCACGGGTCGATGGAATAAAATCTATAATAACAGAATCATCATTGTCGCTCTAGTCCATATTCAATCGACAACATAGAGTCCGCTCCAGCCAATGGCTGATCATGTGCCGATCTGTCATCCGCCGCCTCGACAACATCGCTTGCTTGCAGCCACTCAGCCCCTGCTTCGGTCCCTCTTTATCTTTGCTATTCTTGTTCCGGAGATCACTCCTATCTTTGATTGATCACTCTCCTCCCATGTCCCAATCGCCGTGGGTTCGGACCTCCCGATCGAGTCCGCCTCTTGACGCCTAATGTTGGTCCCATCGCTCCGACAGTTGGCGACTGCCTCTGCGATCCGGAATGTTCGACGTAAGTGACTCGATACTAGGAAAATCTATTTCTATGCACTGACACCATCTGCACACTTAGTGCTCCGCGATCTCGGGGATTTGCCATACGCGCTGGTTCGTCCTATCCTGCTGAAGGTCGACAACCCGGAGCAGCTGGTATGTTCCCCCCAAGCTTGTTCATTCATTCCAGATGGCGGTCTGACTCCGTTCCCTACATAGCATTGCATCGAACAACAATCCCCCCAAGTCGCCAACGACACCGAAGAACTATGGCTTGAGTTCATCAAACGCGACATCCCACAATGGGAGACCTACGCCCTCCCGCAGCACTCGGACCACTGGTACGAAATATACTGCGACCTCCGCGAACAAGCCCAACGGGCGGTCGACGAAGACGCCGAGAAAATGAAACTAGCGCTGGACGGGCTTAACTCCCAGAAAGCTCGACTGACGCCCAAGATCGTCTCGGAGCGCTCTCGTCTGCCGGGCAAGCGACCGACACAGCGGCAGCGCTACGCCGCGTATGACAGGAAGATGGGCGGGCTGGCCCCGGTCTTTGGGAAGCCGACCGGTGCCGCGGAATGGAGTTTCCAGGCGCCGTCTCTACCGCGCTCGGAGTTTGGGACTGGAACAAAGAAGAAGCAGACGATTTTCACACCGCAGAAGAGGAATAATGCCCTCGCTGTGCCGACAAAACATCTTCATACGAGGGCTAGTCAGATTAAGCAGGCTCCGCGGTCGCTGATCGAAGAGCATCGTCGGCCGTCGGAGCAAGTTGTCAGACGCAAGGATAATACAGCTCCCAGTGCCAGTGCCTCGGGACGAGCTTCTGGGCCGCCGGTTGCTGCTGCAGGGAATTTGTCGCCCGCGAAAGGGGGTGCCCTAGCAGAAAAAGAAGCCAGACTGCGGGCCTTGACTTCGGGCAAACCGGCCTCGTCTCAATCGCCAACGCCACCAATTTCTGGAGAGAAAGCGTCTTCTCCTCTTTCCAAAGCAACGTCACCGCCACTGTTGAATACCAACCGCAAACGCCCAGCCGCCTCTCCTCCACCACAGACATCACCAATCTCGTCTGACTCCTTGAATATCACCACCACCGGTGAAGCACTCTCCACATCTCCAGCACGCCCGCCAATGATCCTCAGACGAGCACCTCCTAGCATCTTCATTCAACCGAAGCGGAAACGGGTCACGTAGCAAAAACATCACAGCATATAGCTGTCTTTGTCTTGTCTTCTCTTGAGTGTCCATTTGCGGCGTCGCCGTGGATGTCTTGATTCGAATATACCGCATTTGTCTCGGTGTTCTGGTACATATATGATTGTTTGTGTCTTTCTTTCGGCGTGGGGGGAATCTTCATTGTAGGGAGTGGAGACGGATGGTATATCTCCATGTCAAATCATGTCGGGTTACTTATGTTTTGTCTGATTTTGCATTGGGATTGTATGGTGCGATGATTTGGCCGGTTTTCTCATGAGTTCAGTTATGTATGCATGGAATATGGATCATTCCCACATAGTCCACACAAGATAGATAATCCGCAGGGATCTCCACACAGGGTTCTATTTCCATTTCAAGCTCTTCTTATTCGAGCCATGTCGAGCGGATGCCCATCCGTAGAATCAATCCGTGTGGTTTAGTGGAAATAATATAGTAATTCCTCAATTCAATAATCCATTTCAGCCTTTGAAATATGATATGGTATCTAAAAGCAGTGTAAAAAAAGGCTTGAAATGGCATGGCCCGCCCCAGGATGTGTGTGGTTGGTGTGGTTGGTCTGTTACATCGAATCGCGCCCACCACGTAGAGCCAGCACGAGATGCAGCGTGGAGCCGCCTTCGAGGTTGTATTCCGCGGCTGTCTTGTCGTCCGCCCTATCCGATGGATATTGTGTGAGTTATGGTTCTCTCTCTTTTCCAGTAACAGAAACACATATGCGGGGTGGAGTGAGGACTTGGCTGAGCTTACATTTGCTTCCCGCCGAAGATAAGTCGCTGCTGCACGGGTGGAATGCCCTCTTTCTCTTCGACGCGCTCTTTTATCCGGGAGACCTAGACCCAAAGTACAGATGTTCAGTAACGAGCTTAAAAGCAAGCAGGAGTTCATGGCGAAAAGCGAACCTTGTAGTCGGACTCAATATCCAACTCGATCTCCTTGCCGGTAAGCGTGCGTACTCTGTAACACGACCAGGTATATCAGTTCACTATTGCTTCCAAACGTGGGATTTGACTTTGGCTTTGGAGGACGATGTGGTGACCGATGATGCAATGGGGAGCGGGAACACGACGGACGTACTTGATCAACATCCTGGTGAAGCGGACAGCTCGGTCGGGCTGCAGAGAGGGAGAACGGTGAGGGGAGGTGACAGAGACTGAGAGTAAAAGAACGTTGGAGATGGAGCTGGAAGATGAAGCAGAGAGAGTGTGTGAAAGAGAGTGAAAGAGCCTCGCGGGGTTTTTGGTGGGGCAAGTGCCTTGTTGCCTGATAAGCCTGGGTGGACTCGACGGATGGACTGGGCGTGCTAGAATATGTCAGGAATACTAGATAATAATTTTGCGCAGTTTTGGTCTAAAGATGAGAATTTTGTGATGTTCCTATGCCATTACCTACAAGAAATGTTGATGGTAGGTAGTGGTTGGAGACCATTCTATATTTATACATCGGCTACGGCTTCCCATTACCGCCTCCTCACGATCTTCCGACCTCCAACCTGCCACCTCATCAATTCACAAATAGACACAATCTCTACCATGACCAGGGAAACCACTCAAACCCCGTTCCAGCAGGTAATCGCTTCCTGCGAGAACGACCCCGTAAGTCCCAGTGACTCATGTGAGGCCACACACGCTGAACAACTTCCGCAGAAATGCATGCAAGAGGTCTATGAGAAACACCGATCAACCAGGAATGCCTCATATCGGAAATTGATTCTGAGCCCCAGCTTTCCCGGCTGGATAGTCGATGAGGTCCTGCAAAAACTCCATGCGGCCGGCGAGGACAGCGACCCAGCCATTGACCCACGGCATAACATGGCCTTTTGGGCTCGTCCACCGCAGCATATCCGGGACATGGTTTCTGAAATCCAAAGGGAAATCCGAGCTCTTGCTCCCAGTCAGTCACCCCCAAAATCTGGTGAATGATAGCTGACATTTTCTTTTCTAGCGCTCTGGTTCATGCCTCCGGACCGGCTTCATATGACAACCATGGAGATCACATCCAGTCGGACCGAGTCCGAAATCGAAGACCTGGTCTCTTTTTTACAGCAACATGCACCGCTACCAGAGCTGGTGAATTACACCCTGACCCATCGTGCCCGGCTCGTCAAACCAATGGTCAACTACGATTCTTCCGCGATAGCACTGAGCTTTGTGCCTGCCGCAGGAGGGGATGATCGATATACCTACCATCACCTGCGCAGCGATCTTTACGACAGCATAACCCGCAGCGGCTGCCCGATTACGTCGAGGTACACGGTGCCATCGGCGCATGTCACGCTGGCGCGGTTTATCACGCAAGATGGATTTCTCCTGGGAGATACGGAAACGCTCAATCCTGAGCGGAACTCTTTGCTCGTTGACACCATTGACAAGATCAATGATAGGCTCCGGGACAAGTACTGGCAGAATGAGCATCCACAGGGTGAGTGGATGATTGGGCAGGAGAAGGGATTGGAGTTGGTGAAGGGGCGGTCATGGTATGGGAAAAGCGGTCAGGTGTTGCTTGGGGAGGGATTTCAATAAATAAATCGTGAACAACCAAGTCTCTACCGAAGTAGTATGTTGTAGTGTGCCAGTTGTTCCGTGAAGAATCCAGAGTATGTGATCACGTGACTGATGAATCAGCTCACCCAATCGGGTTTAGCGCCTCTAAGCGAAACGAAATCCCACACACTCCGGGCCAACATGGAACCCTCGACTCGCCGCTCTTCTACGACAACCCATCACCACCTCGCCTTCCGCGTCAGTCAAAATGGTAGGCAGTCCCCCCCTCTTTCTGTTGCAATGAGTCCTCGACCATCAAAAACAATTATTGCGCCGCGTGGATGTTGCGGGTATTGTGCGATTCCCAACGATAAACGGTGTGGCCGAACCTCGAAATCGTGAACGACGGCCATCCAACCCAAAATTCCTCGACACTCGCCCCATGCCTTCTCCTGTTGCACAATGGATACGAACTGCAGTTGGTGCAAGGGCCGATGATGGTCGCAGAATGGTGATGGAACATTCTTCTGTCGGGAACACAAGAGAAGAGGTGGACTGCTGAAATCTCGAAATTCCCCCTCCGACCGACCGAATTTTGTTTCTTGTTAGGCAAACCCATACCCTCGACCTACGCCGAACCTCCGACATCCGCGCGCGCAATATTTCGACGAGGACTTTTATTATTTCAACCCTTCGGTTTGGAATGGAGGCTTACAATTTCTTTTCTGCGTACAGGTCAACATCCCGAAGACCCGCCGGACGTACTGCAAGTCCAAGGAGTGCCACAAGCACCAGCAGCACAAGGTCACCCAGTACAAGGCTGGCAAGGTGAGAAACCAACTTGAAAAATACGAAACCCAAGAGAAATTCCTAACACGATCTGTGTGATAGGCCTCCCTGTTCGCCCAGGGTAAGCGTCGTTACGACCGGAAGCAGAGTGGTTACGGTGGTCAGACCAAGCCCGTCTTCCACAAGAAGGCCAAGACCACCAAGAAGGTCGTCCTGCGCCTGGAGTGCACTGCCTGCAAGGCCAAGAAGCAGCTCGCCCTGAAGCGCTGCAAGCACTTCGAGTTGGGGTATGTGCTTCTTCTGCAACTGTTTTGGAGAGTATCATTTACTGACGATGTTGTGTGTGCAGTGGTGACAAGAAGACCAAGGGTGCTGCTCTGGTTTTCTAAGCGTTCGATTTCCTTGTTCGGCTTCTGGGTTTCTTGCATTGCACAAGTCGCTTCGTTGTGGCGGAGGGCATATGACGTTCGCAATGGAAAATATGAAATAGGAATTGACCTCTAAAACATTTTTGATCTCCTAGTAGAGTGCCAGGGTGTGGTGGGTGATGGCTTAGCTTATACCTAGTAGTGCTCGATGCATCTGGCTGCAGGCACAATCATCGGTCCTGCACTCCACTGCATGATGTAAACGAACATCTCCGAATAACTCCTAGGAGTTCCCCATTGTTCACTAAATCACTTACACTAGGATCTATTGTCCACCGACTTGTTCTTCACACAACAAGCCACCACCCTAACATCCCGTTCCGACGATCAATTCCCCCGCATCCCCCACGCTATCATCATCAACAGCGAACACAGTTCAAGCTCCGACGCCAACAGCTTCTCCATTGGATCCTCGCTTAGCAACGACCTCGTATCCCCCACGTTTTCTCCAGATCAACAAGCCCCCCCTATGCAGCACGCTCGGTCGTCCTCCGAGTAACATGTCCCAAGCTCAACTCCGCACGGGGCGACGCACCTTCGCCCCTCCCTCTCGGCTGACCCATCGGTCGAAGCCCGTAGGATATTTAAATAAATGCTGTAGGTTTCTGCACTAACTGTTGATCTTGTGCGGAGAAACAGTCTCTTTCTGTGTCTTCCCTCTGTCTTTTCTGGGCAGCTTGGTCCAACCCGCGAGCCTGCTCGATATACATACACAGTTGTTGGCAAGATGGCGCTGTGGTATGCGCTAGGAATTGCTTTCTTTGCCGCTATCGGCACGTTTCTATTTGTACGTTTTTTTTATTTACTCTATGAAAAGGGTCTGAAAGCTTGGAGGACCGAGTTGACGAGAGATTAGGGCTTCGATACAGGTATCGCGACAACAAGTGAGTTGCTGAATGTCCATCTTCTGTGGACCGAGCTAACCCATCTTCGCAGCTATCGCTCATCAAAGCTGGATCGACTATATGGGCCATCCCTCGGAAGGACTAACGGGTGCTGTAAGTGTATCTCAAACGCGATCCAGAAGCAAGCCTAAACAATGCAGGTTGTTTCCGTCTATATTGCCGGCGAGGCAGTCGGCGCTCTCACCCAGACCTTCATCGGCGACAGGCTCGGACGAGTGCGATTCATGCAGCTGATGTGTGTGGTCGTGACAATCGGCACTGTGATCCAGACCGCGGCAGTGAATATTGGAATGTTCCTCGCAGGCCGAGTGTTGGCCGGCTATTCTGTAGGGTGAGTTTCCCCCAAGAATCCAGGAACACTGCCCTTTTTTGACATCTGTGCAGTGGAATGGTCGCAACAGTCCCCATCTATCTCAGCGAAATCTCCGACCCCCGCTACCGCGGCCTGATCGGCGGTATCTCGGGCTGCGGCATCGCCTTCGGGACCATGATGTCCAACTGGGTCGGATACGCCTGCAGCTATGCGCCCTACGGACCAGTACAATGGCGGCTCCCGCTGGGGATCCAGATTCCCTGGGGTATTGTAATGTTCATCGGACTGGCGACATTCATGCCCAACTCGCCACGCCAGTTGATTCGTAGCGGCAAGAATGAGCTTGCGCGCAGCGAGTTTGCAAGGATTCGGCGCGGGATCGAGTCAAATGAACTCCAGGAGGAGTTTGCGCTCATGAAGGCACAGATTGACTATGAGATGGAGAGGGAGCTTACTTCGTATCGGGAGATCTTTCAGACGTATAGGCATCGGGTGCTTGCGTGAGTTTTTGAGATGGCGGAAAGAATATTGCGGGCTGATGGTTAATTAATCTGCGCAGGTCGATTGCTGTACAGACCATGACGGCTTTAACGGGCGTCAATGTCATTCAGGTATGTGTCTTTTTTCCTTCCTGGGGAGCTGATGTATATTGACTTTGTCTATAGTACTATCAAAGTGAGATCTCCCGAATATAGCCCCAAGGTAAACACTGATAGTATATTCCTCAGCTATACTCTACGAATCACTCGGCATCGGCTCCCACACCATCCTAGCTCTGGCAGCCGTCTACGGTACCATAGCCTTCGTCTTCAACTCCATCACCACGATGTTCCTGACTGATCAGTGGGGCCGTCGAAAGTACGTGGCCCAATACTTTGCACCATTTAACCACGGACTCCCTACTAATATTAGATGAACCCACACAGAATGCTTATTTCCGGACTGGGGGCAATTGTACTCGTCGAGATCTACGCAGCCGTCATGCAGAGAGAATTCCAATATACCAACAACCGAGTCGGAAAGGGATTTGCCATCCTGGGGATTTACTTATTTGACGTTGCTTACTGTGTGTGCCCTCAGCACCAGACCGGGCAGGTCGTGAGAGCTAACTTTTGTCTGTATAGATGGCCTCCTCAATAGCACGACATGGCTGTACGGTGCGGAAGTCTTGCCTATTGCATTGCGCAGCAAGGTGATGGGTCTGGCGGCTGCATCGCACTTTATCGTTAATGTCGCAAGTAAGACAGCACTGGCACTACCTTCACGCAAGTCTGTACTGTGCTCTAAAGCTAATACACATGATAGTCACCGAAGCCGGTCCCAGCGCATTTGCCAATATCAAGGAGAATTACTACTACGTATTCGTGGCATGTACGGTCTTCTTTTTCGTCGTGGCATACTTGTGGTTCCCGTGAGTTGCAGCAAACCCCCAAAGTTAGCTATCGAGCCACTGACACCATCGCGATAGGGAAACGAAGCATAAGACTCTCGAAGAAATTGCGGCCGCTTTTGGCGACAGGGTGGTACTCGCGGACGATGTCTCGAAGGGTCCTATGGCCAAGGATGAAGCGAGCGCAGACCATGTGGAAAGCTCAGAGCCTCGGGCGGAGGTTATTGATGCCTGAGAGAAGGAGTAGTAGTATTGTCGTTTATCAGAATTTGCCTTCATTGATCTGTGCTGTGGCATGTAGCGGTGTGCTGAGTTGTGAACACCATCCATGTACCTATGCGCTGAATCCCCGGGTGCCTGTGACGGTTGAAAGGAACAACCATGGCATCATCGAGTAATGACAACACAGAGGAGAGTCCACCGAGACCACCAGAATAGAAGGTGATGATGATTCGGACGAGTAGCATCATCACTCGGACGAGAAACTAGACGTACAGAAATCTCGCATTATTTCTATGTTAGGGTGATAGAGCGGCAAGAACTCGCACGGCTTTCTGTTTTGGTTTAAAACCGAGGTAATAATTTGGCAATTTTCTCTAACTGAAATAAGAAGGTCAAATTGTGTCATTGATTTTTCCAGCGCCCCGTTTCAGCTCAGCTCTTCAATATTTGCCGGAATGAAATCTCATTTTTCACCTCTTCACATGCCAGACCCAAAAATGACAAGTCGAATCCCCTCCGCGGAGATCGTCGATCGTCATGTTTGTTTTCTTCTAATCATCCCCGATACCCAATCACCACGGCTTCCGATGAAACCACGCATCCATCCTTCGACAACTCAATTTGGTATTTGCTACAATCGGGAAAGGGGGATCTGCCGTCATCTGATCCCCGGGGTTTGGGGAAAGCAGATCTTGAGGGCAGACTATTACCACTCTAGTGTGCGTTGCAGCCTGCAAACAATTTATCGAGGTCGAGCCCTCGTGCCGTCGGCATCCCGCTTCTTGGTGGAGTAGGGAGTCCGAGCCCTGAGAATCTATTCTAATTGAAGGCAATAGTCTAAAATACGGATAACCACAATATTAGGCTAAGTGCCGTTCCGGGTAAAAGGGCCAGGGCAGACGGTTCGCTAAATCTGGCGCATTCGATGGAAAGAACCTTCGGGTCCGCTGAGAGTCTAGCGAAAAAATCCATGGGTCCAAAATCCACCACATCGTAGAAATGTAAACAATGACATGCAGTGACAAATATCATTCCTGGTAGTAGATATATCCACGGGGACTTCGGGAAGCAGAATTTTCGGCTGGAAGAATGCCGGGGAACTAGCATCGGATGCTGCTACGACGGAAGGGGCCATCATCGTCATCGCGCAAGGATTGTGCCGCGGGCAGATTGTGGCTGAGTTGCAAACACCTCGCATGGTTGGAGGCCAACGCCTCACCGTGATCTCCCAGTCAGCCACTCACGCGCTTGATCTCGTTTTCTCTTCAATGATCGGCGCAGTCCGATTGCTTGGGCCCTCCCAGGAAATGTGGCAACGGTACTGGGCCTGCTTATTCCTGCTTAAACCTGCCTAGTCCTGCTTAGTCGAGATCGCCTAAGCCGATTCAGTGCGATCTATGAGACGCAGATCCGAGCAACACTGACGGTAGGAGCTCCCGATTTTCTCCTTCCGACCGCAATGAAATCTCTACCTTCGGCATCCTGGAGATTCGCCTAATGACCCTGCCGCGAGGCTGAGCCGAAATCCGCCCGATTGTTTCGCGCTGCTGCCCATGCATACAATCCGGGGGTCTGTTCGGCAACCACTGCAGCATTCTCCATACCCGTTCTGCTTAGTGCCAGTGGAAAGAGGATCCACGCTGCCGTGGGTCGCCCTGGGTCCTATCCGATCCTGCAGGGGACGGGTTTTCTAGAAGCTCCCGGACCCGTTTCCACCGTCGGGCACGCCGGACTATTGCGAGTAGCTGGAATGCTGTCACAAATGGCTGTTCCTGTCGACGTTGCAGAAACGGGGACCAGGCTGCACAGATTCCCCGATGATTTTTCTCGGCAGATGTCGACGCCTGTTGCCGCCGAAGAGTTGCCTTTTATAAACAATGCTGCACAGCCGGTATAACATGCATCTTGTTCCCAAGATCAAACCCACTTTCCTGCAAAGCTTAAAACGTCATTGCCTCCCCGCCTGCCACGCCGTTGTGGGTTTTCTCGTTCACTCAATTCAGCTTTGATGGGTCTCCATTGAACAGTGGCGGTCCACCGGAACTATATCATTGCGTCTCCATCATTCCGTCGGCGATTCACTTTCGATTCTCTACATGTCTATCTGGCATAATTGGCCTTCTATCACTCCCTCAAGCCGGATCCGAGCAGCGTTATAAGCTTCCATTATCATGGCTTCAGCATCCCGCTCAACGGGGAAACGTCTTCCTATCAGCTGTCAGGCATGCCGAACGAGAAAGATTCGATGTTCCCGTGACGGACGGCCATGTCAAACCTGTGTCCGCCGAGGACTAGGCGCCGAGGACTGCATTTATCTCGGTCAGCCCCGTCTGTCAGGCGAGCAGACCTCGTCAGGAGACGTGAGACACAATGAGCTCCTAGCACGGATCCGCAATCTCGAAGGTCTATTGCAGAAGCAGGTGGGCTCGCAAGCCGGCTCGCCTGCTGGTGCAGTCTCCCCATTAGGTGCGCTCAGCGCCACGGGTAGCTTCTCCGATTCCGAAATGGGGCCTGGTTTCGACAATTGGGATTCAAGTACTTCAATGCTGGGAAGTGTGGGTACCCTTCACACCTCGCCGTCGGGATATGTCCGCTATGTTCCACTACAATCTCAGTGGGAATCGGTAGTGGCCAAAGGACCCGCTGCGGAGTGTCTACGCAATTTCGATTCGGATGCCGCTGAGGACGACGATGATCTACAGATTCCGCTGGCTCGAAACGGAAGTGTTTCCCGTGCTGAACTGCTGTCAATCCTGCCCCCTGGCCAGTATTGTGATAATCTCAGAGATGTATACTTGCGGGTTTTCTCCCCTGTAAGTAGAACACCCTGGCTAAAGTTCGACGGCTAATTAGACCTACTAGGTGTTTCATATTCTCCATGACTTGACTTTCGAGGCCGAATATCAGCAGTTTTGCCATGACCCTAGCAGCGTGTCTCTCGCATGGCTAGCTTTGTTATTTGCCATTCTAGCCATTGCAGTTAGTGCGCTAGACGACGACGATCCTTTGCTCTCTGATCTCGGACGAGAGAGAACCGTCAGCCGGAACATTAAGGTGTTGTCTGCTCGTTACAGGTCTGCTGCGTTGCGGTGTTTAGCAGCCGACGGGGTTATGTCCCGGTACTCGATCAACTCACTCCAGGCTCTAGTTCTCGTTAACTACGCGCGGATTCATCGTGGTCTTCCCATTTGGACTATGCTAGGTTTTACACATCATGTCGCCATATCAATGGGGTGCCATCTCGATCCAGAGAGATTCCCACTTGGTGCTATTGAGCGCGAAGAGCGACGGCGTGTTTGGGCGGGATTGATGATGCTTTACACTATTCAGAACACGTCGTTTGGCAGTCTCAATCAGCAAATCCTCTCTCAGGACGTGAAATTGCCTGCCGATATCGACGATGTCGATCTTTTGACGGGTCCAACTACGTCCGTTACCTCCGACCTAACGTCCTCACCAACCCGCCCAACACAAATGACCTACCTCCTGATGACCTTCCGTCTATACAAGACATCTGCCAAGATATGTGAAACAATATTCAACCATCCTCATGTCGCTCGATTTACCCCCTCACAACTCGAAGCCGAGGTCCTGGCTGTGCGGGAGATGTGTGATACTCGCTACCAGCTCGATACCGCCAACGAGTCTCTCCCCATCCATCACCAGGCCAATCTCAACATCCTTTACAGCCACACCCACCAGCTCTTTCTGCTTCTCTTCCGCCCCGCCCTATGTCGATACCAGCAGGGCGAGATAACACCCGAGACCTGCACTGCACGAGCCAAGTGCATCGCCTCCGCCAAAGCCTCTCTCCAAATATTCAAGACCCTCTTCGCGTCTCCCCAATTCGCCCCCTACAAATGGTACACTGGCGGTCTAGGTAGCTTCCACGCATTCCACGCTGCAGTAGTTCTAGCGGCTGCACTTCTCAGCCCGGAGAGTACAACCGAATATGACGAGATCAGGGAGCTTCTCGGTAGTGCCCTCGAGATGTTTGCCTCTCTGTCTGTTCGCAGTATTTTTTGCAGCAAAGCAGTTCCGGTCATTCGACATATCCTGTAAGTGATTCCTGTTCCTCATACCAGGCAAACCAACTAATTCCTGACAGTGACGTCGCAAATAACTATTACCAAACACATCCACCCCTCTTATCCCATGCCCGGGTGCACACACTCAACACGTCTGTGGCCTCTACCATGCCTTCAAACATGACCCCCAATCAGACAACTCAACATCCTCCTTCCATCAGCATCCCAGACGGCTACATTCTCTCTCAACCTCAATCGCAGTCTCAATCCCCGATTACTGTCGCATCATCAGCGAGCGACCCAACCATGCAGTCCACTCCGGGTACACACCTCCACCAGCAGAACTGGTTAGGTCCCACATCCGTCCCCTGGGATACGCTTAGTTCGAGCATCAGTCAATTTGGATTCGGTGGGGGGTTCCATACAGCGCACCGGGCTAGTCTAAATCTTTCATTTCGGTGTTTGGGAGGGGGGCTGCCTGGTTATTATTTCCAAAAAATGGTGTTGGTTGTGCGGCAGTGCAATTGGTTTTGCCGGTTTGTGTTTATTTATTACGGAATTATGAGATATGAGCTATGACAAGTCAATGATTCAATTAATCTCTTCCAGGAGACTGAAGAATACTGGTGGAGCACTCTAATTACTTGAAGTTTTTAGCCTCTAGACGTAATCTAGTAGTGCTCTGCTTTGCTAAAGAGCAAGTGTAGACTGACTTGTGTGAATAGATGCTTCCGTCTGGGAAGAAATGCATTCGCCGTGAGGCCAGTCGACATTTCAATGACTTTCAAAAGGATCAGTGTGTGGTCTTCATTAGTAATTCTCAGTCATTTAAGGAGCAGCGGACATGACCACGGTATAGGCAGCTGTTGCATGCATGAGTAGTAGGTAAGAGGCAACAGCTAGGTGATGTTGAGCCAGGTCGCACGGGCTCGACCTAAAGGCCAGATACAACGATCGTATTGATAAATATATAGAGCGAGAAGGATAAAGCTGGGGAGAGGGGATGAAGGAAGAAGACGGGGAAGGAGAGAAATGCCTGGTCTATATACGTGACAGAAAGACAACTGACGCCCATTCACTGCAACAAACAAACAATTATTGTTGATGGCATCATTGCCTTCATCCTTCCAGCATATTCCACCACTGGCAGCAGCCTTATTAGGAAGATCTTGAGCTTTTCATGGCGGTGCGAAGACTGACACCGAACACAGCCAGATTCGACCAGAGTATGCGGAGAAGCAGGTCACATAGACGCCCTCCTTGATTGGCGCTAACCCCAACAAGCTTAGCGGAAGCCATGGCCAACATAAGAAACCAACAGACTCTCACCATTGCACCTTCGCTAAAGGTCGTGATGTTCCTACCGTAGAACAATGTTGCACTTAGCGTGGGGCCTAAGGATCAGCGGCGCGGCCATCTCCGCAACAAAGGATGGCTGTTCCTGCCTATCGCTGCCAAGGGGCTGATCACATTCCCAAATTGGATCCGTCGTTGCAGTCGGATCCAGAGCTCTCCAATCGGATGCATTCAACATCGCCATTACTCAATTCCTCAGGTCTGTGCCTCTCCAGAGCTTGACTGAGCCCCTGCGAGAGTCTGGTCCACCTTGATATCACCCCCCGCAGGCATGTTGCAACAGAGTCGCGCGGACAGCGTGTGAGATCGACACGTGGAATGGATGAGGTGGGACGAAGCAGTGTTTCATTGGCATCGTACGGTGGTGGGTGTTCGGGACAATTGGCTGGGTGCTGCTCTATAAGAAGTTGGCTGGGTTCCCTGGTACGCCGCGGACCACCATCGCCGAACCATCAACCCGAAGATGCACTCCAGCACTCTCCTTGCCTCTCTGGCCTTTGTTGCTGCCGTCAGCGGTGCACCTCCCAAGCGCCATGGCCCCCATACGCGCTCGTCTATCCTGAACCTGAAGAGCAAGATCAAGAACGTCGTCGTTCTGGAGATGGAGAACCGCGCCTTCGACAATATTCTTGGTGGCCAGACGCTCAAGGGTCTGGAGAACCCGATTAACAACGGGCCCTTCTGCAATCCATACAACGTGAGCAACCCGTCAGCGGGCAGGGCATGCAGCGCCGCGAGAGACTACGACTCCGTGTCTGATGATCCGGATCACATGGTGTCGGGCAACAACGCCGAATTCTTCGGGACGTTCACCCCGGACAATGCCGCCATCGCGGCTGGCAAGCTCGTGCCACAGCAGATGGGGTTCGTCCAGGAGCAGATTCGCATGTACCCGGGTGTCAACAAGACGCAACTGGCCCAGCAGGTTCTCAACTACTACACCGAGGCGCAGGTGCCGGTCTTGACATCGCTGGTGCAGAACTATCTGACCTTTAACCACTGGCACTCGGACCACCCTGGAGTAAGTGTTTCCCTTCTAGACAACCGCGTCATACCACTAACCCTAGACAAGCCCACAAACCCCAACCGCGCCTTCGTCTTGTCTGGAACCTCGGCCGGCCACGGCACCAATGACGACGCCTTCGACGTCGACGTGCACAGCCTGAAGCAGCGCACGATCTTCCAGCAACTGGGTGAGACCAATCACACCTGGAAGAACTACTACACATCCGACGATGAGGGCATGATTGATGCCTTCTTCTTCGACTGGACCTACACCAGCGGCAACACCGACAAGGCCCAGCCGCTGGCGAACTTCTACACCGATGCCGCCGCCGGCAACTTGCCCGAGTTCAGCTTCATCGACCCGTCCTGCTGCGACGTGGGCACTAACTCCATGCACCCGTCCGGCCTCGTCTCCGACGGCGAAGCCCTCATCAAATCCGTCTACGATGCCGTCCGCGCCAGCCCCCAGTGGAACGAGACCCTGATGGTACTGACCTTCGACGAGACGGGCGGCTTCCACGACCACGTCCCGCCGCCGCTGGCTGTGCGTCCGGACAACCTGACGTACACCGAGACTGCCCCGAATGGACAGAAGTATACGTTCGAATTCAATCGCTTGGGCGGCCGTGTCCCGACGCTGCTCATCTCGCCGTGGATCGCCAAGGCCCAGGTCGAGCAGAAGGGCACCAACTCGTACGGGGAGACGGTGTCGTACTCGGCGTCGTCGCTGCTCCGGACTCTGGGGTACCTGTGGGACTTTGATCCGTTTACCCCACGCGTCGAGCATGCGGCGTCGTTTGAGCATCTCATTCAGAGCACCCAGCGCACGGACACGCCGGCGACGCTGCCGAGTCCGGTGGCCTTTAGCGACCACCGCCGCCGCCGTGTTTGAAGGTGGGGGTTGTTGGGTTTGCCGTGTTGGATTGATTGCAATGTACATATTTGAGACTGGGTTCTGTGTGTGTAAGCGCTGTGTTGCGTGGAAGATGCAGACCCCGCCCGTCGAAAGTATGGTTGGAGTGTTTCGACGGCTATCTGGGCAGCTGACGGCCTCCGATAATGACATGTATATATCACCGAAATACATACTACTTCCATCCGGTCGTGTTACTGTGGTCCCACCCGTGTCACGGAAGTCTCTGGGTGAACCCCGGATCCCGACGGGAAGCATCCATGGGTAGAGTCGGCGGGCAAGTACATAGGGTAAACAATGAACTCTCTCCCGTCTAAGCCACCGACTGACTGGAACTCACCGTGTTTCGCCACACTCTGCCCGGGCAAAACCACACTCGCAGTGCGGCTGTAGTCGGTGACTCGCTTGGCGTGGCTGCCTTTTATTTCGCTCTCTTCCTCTCTTCCTCTCTTTTCATTCCCTCATTAGTGTCACTCTCCTCTCTTCCTTTCTTCCTCGCTCTCATCCCCATCCTCTTCCCCCGACTGACGTGAGTTACGAAGCCCCGATCTGCCGGATCACTGTTCCCTGTTCTTCCAGAAGTTGCATCATCCGCTAACCAAGGCGAATCACAGCCTCAGAGCCCAGACCACCACCCCACCTCTTCTCACTCCTCAGCCTCGTCCTTTTTCGTGCCCCGCTGATTCTTGCGAATCTTCAACCCCTCCATCCCATCATCCTCATCTGCTTCCCTTCCCCTGATTCCATTTTCCGTATCGCATCAACCGCCCATGTCCTACGTCTACAGGGAACGTGAGCGCGACCGTGATTGGGACGACTCTCGTCCCGTCACCATCAAGCGTTACGTCATTCCCTCCGAAGATGATCGTGAGCGTTCCCGAGAGTTCGTGATGCGGCGCGATGATTCTTACACCGGCGACCGCGAGCTGGTCATCCGGCGCAAGACCGAGCGCGAGGTCGACCACGATGACCGACGCTACGACCGGGACTACGAAAGAGATTACTACGAACGTGAGTACTCCGAGCCCTCCGCCCACCGTCACTACTCCCGGTCCGTGGACTACCTGGAGAGACCTCCTCTTCCTCCTTCTGCACCCGTCGTCATTCGCGAGCAGCCAATAATTGTTCATGAAGCCCGAAACGTCTATGTGAATTCCCGCGAGACCGAGTACGACCTGGTGCGCCGTTCCGATACCGAGGACGAACCCTACTACTCCAGCCGCCGCCGTGACCGTGACTACGATGAGCGTCGCAGCCGCCGTGAACTCAGTCCGGGTGACTCTGTCTCCCAGGCGACTCGCCACCGCAGCGATCGTGACCAGGACTACAGCAGCGATGACAGCATGGTCTACATCCGCAAGGAAACTGAAACTCGCGGCAACTATGACCCCGACCACCCGCATCACCGTCGCCATATGGCCGAGGGGGCTCTCGCTGCCGCCGGTGCCGCCGAGCTGTTCCGCAGCCATCGCAAGAAATCCGGCGAAGACGTGAGTCATGGCGTCGGCCGCCTTGGTAAGACAGTGGGTGCAGGTGCCCTGGGAGCTGTCGCCGTCAACGCGGCATCGCATGCACGCGATTACTACCGCAGCAAGAGCCGACACCGCTCTCGTTCAATCGATGATGACCACCGCTCTCATCGCCATAGCCACCACGACCGTGGCCGTCGCAGCCGCAGCCGCTCTCAGTCTAACTCGCATACCCGGCACTTGATTGAGCTTGGTCTAGGCGCTGCGGCCGTGGCTGGTGCGGTAGCCGTCATGAAGAACAAGAAAGACAAAGATGAGCGTCGCAGCCGCTCTCGAACTCGCTCTAAATCTCGTGGCCGTGGTTTGAGCACGGCCCGCTCTGAGCCTGATGAGGCGCGCAGTGCCTCCCAGCGTCGTAAGCACATGGCTGGAGCCGGTCTGGCCGGCGCTGCTGTCGCTGGCCTGGTTGAACGTCACCGAAGTCGCTCGCGGGCCCGCAAGGGTGAACGCTCTCATAGCCGCATTAGACAGGTTCTTCCTGTTCTTGCTGCCGGCCTGGGAACTGCCGCTGCCACTGGCTTCTATGAGAAGAAAAAGGCAGAGAAAGATGCCGCCAAAGAAGGAGTTAGCCGTGACGGACGTCGATCGCGCTCGCGCTCTCAGAGTGCTGCACCTGTAGGGATGTACCCAGATCCTTCCCGCACCTCCGCCGGTTTGATCGAGTACGGCAACGATCCAGTCGCCGGTAGCATCCCCGCCGAGCACTACTATGGCCAGCCTACCAGTCCCGGTGGTCCTTACTACTCGGACGGCGCAGAGTACGGTTCGCGGCGGCACAGCCGTACCCGCAACCTCAGTGGTAGCGATTCGGGCTCTGACGGGGAGGGTCGCCACAGACGCCGAAGCAAGCATCGAAAGCACCGCAGCCGCTCGCGGGATATCGCTGGGGCAGCTTTGGGTGCCACTGGACTGGGATACGCGGCGCACAAGTATTCGCAGCGAAAGGACCGCAAACAGGCCGAGAAGGAGGGCCGTAAGCACCCATCTCTTTTTCTACATCTCTTTTCATTCAGTTAACGCCCGACAGGCTACGTCGACGATGACCATCGTGATCCCTACGAGGAGGGCTATGATCCGGAGCCGTACCCGCCTTCTCCTCACCCTGCAGGCGGCCCGCCCCCGGATCCTCGCTACTATCCCAACGGCACCTACTTCCCGCCGCCGCCAGGCTCGACCCCGAATCTTGGAGCTGCGACTGCGCCGTATAACCCGCCCGACTACCCTCCCCCGCCTGGTGCGGCGCCCCCGCCACAGCCCTACAGCTACGGCGCCGGGCAAGCACCTGAGCAGTACGCGCCGCGGCCACGGAGGGCCGATGAGAATGTGAGCTCCACCCCATCCACTGACCAGTACACGACTCGTGATGGTGGGTTCACGGAACCACACCCGACTTATTCTCATGCTGACCATCTGCCACAGGTCTAGATAGGAATGGAAAGCCCTCTCGCCGCCGGTCTCAATCTGTTAGCCAGCCCATGCAGTCGAAATCGGTCTCCTTTGATCTTGACCCCGAGACAAAGAGTGATACTGGCTACGAGACGGACGATAGCGACGCTACTATTGATGGTCACAACGATCACCATCGTCACAATCACCGCCGCCGCCACCATCGTCATCATCGTCGTCGCCATTCATCCTCTGTTCCTCGCTCCCCAATGCCCTATCCCAGTTCGTCATCTTCCCACCACCACCACCACCACAGTTCTTCCTCTTCGCGTCATTCTTCCAACGCCAAAAACCAACCTGAAAACAAGTCCTCTTCAACAGACTCAGACTCGACCATTGATCTCCCCGACCGCTTCGACTCGCAGGGTCGTCCACTTACCCAACGCGGTGTCGAGGACCCCGCTGCTGCGAAGATTGAGGAGATGATCAATAAGTTCAGCAAGATTCTATTTTGATTGGCTTAAAGATGATAATTATGATGATGCCCTAGTTTCTTGGACCCTTTATCCTGCTTTGTCTTCTCTGGGTGGTCCTTTGCTTCTTTCTGCCTTGTCTGTTGAACCCTTTCATCCGTTCTTGTAACTCAGTTCTCTATGTTTTTCTTTGCCTATGCTTTGTTCTGTCTTCTATCTAATGGCCACACAATGATAATGACTTATGAATGATTATTTGTGTTACTTCTTCAATCGTCGAGAATATTTCACTGCAACACCGGTGTATAACTTCGATGGGGAGTTCTGTTATGACCGCTTATTTGTCATGGTTGAACAGTGCGTAGGATTGATGCTGTGGCTTCAAATCACCCGCCCTCCGGCAAAACAGAAATATACGAACAAAGAAAGCAACATTTGGGCGCACATGCAATTGGGTTTGAGGATTTTGAAATCTAATATATTTTCTAGTTCGCTTATGTGGTCGTTGGGATGAGCCTCACAGACAGCACATCGCCCTGTCTCATCCACAATATTTGAATGTATATACAGTTTCTTTCTCACGACCTCTCCATAACAGACTGATCCCCCTGGCTCCAAATAATATCAAGCACCCACTCCTGAATCTTCCACAATCTATCCGACTTATCAAACACCAGATCCATCACATATTCCCCCGCAGCAAGGTACTTCGGCCCGTCAGGCTCCTTCCCGCGTCCAGGGGGACAATGCTGCGCAAGCGTATAGCAAGTCAATGACGCTGTCTCTTCGCCTTCTTTATGATTGACCCGGATATTGCTCGTCATATGCGTCGTATCCATGGGCCCCACGTGGTCCAGCAGAGTGGTGCGGATGGTATCGAGACCCTTGATCTTGCGCGACCCTGCGCCTGGTGGGGTTCGGAATTCTACGCATACGTCGGGAGAGGAGGAGAATGCGCTGTTGAAAATTGGGATGTCGTGTCGGTCGAAGCCAATTATAGCGCGATTGAGAGCGTCCACTATCGCTTCCCGCGTGGTGAGGGAGGGAGGTTGTGCGCGTAGGTAGTCATTTTGGTGGTTTGGTGGTTGATTGAGTTGTCTTTGTGGTAGTGTGATAGTTATCTTGGAAGATATTGAATGGATTGATGGGTGATGCTATAGTAAAACGAACGTTTTTATATCTCTAGGGCTTTAACGCGTAAACCATTGGATTATGCTGGCTCGACCAATCAATTGCCTGAATTCCTGTTCGTCTCTACATGCCTAGAGGCACTAGAGATGGATTTGTGTCGGTGATAAATGGGCGTCGGGTTTAGCGGAGTTAGGGCATTCTCATTCATTTCGTCATGCTGGAATCTGACCATTGGCCTTTTTAATACTATGCAATGGGGTTTTATGGATTAACACCACGGGAAATAGCTGTCAGCTCTTTCCATTTTTACATGAAAGAATGGGGAAACGGCAAAGCTATACAATCACTTTTTATAAGATCCCCGTAACCTCCGAGTGTCTGCATCTGTGCAGGACTTTTAACGTTTTAGAACAGGAATTTAGACAATGTTGGGGCAACAGAGATTGAATTTTGATGACCATTCTTATGTACAAGTTACTTTCCATCATTATTTTCTTAGACAAAATAAAAAGAAAATTTCTCTTCAAACTGCAGCTCTCTTCTCTTCTCATGGTTATCACTTTCCTGGGCATAGCATATGGCACCGCTACACTTGTCACGGATGCGGGTCCGATTCAGGAATTATGGGAATAGTCAAAGGCAATCGTTGTAACTTGAGCAAGTTCTACCCAAACCCCCGCTGTAGTTAAAAAGCTAATAGTGTTGCATTAAAGTGAGGATTGTAGGTCCTAATACGGGATACAAATAGAAACCATCAGTAATAAGATACTTGCATTATTAGTATATCTTGGCAATTTTGGGGTTTTCGAAAGTACGTTAATATGACACCGGTCTCTGGGAGTAGTGCTATATAATCACAGCCCCCGGGTTTTCGCTTCCGCCCACTCATGCTCCAAAATCCCCATGGTAGTCCTATCCCACCAACGCCCATCTTTCCACAAGGATTCTCTTTGTCTTCCTTCAATCACAAAACCCAGCTTCTCGTATATCTTCCGCGCCCGCTCGTTCCATTCGAACACACCCAGTTCAACACGGTGTAGCCCGGCAGTCAAGAAACACCAATCCAGCAGCCATGAGACAGCCTCAGGCCCATATCCGTTTCCCTGGTGCTCTGGTACAATGGAGATTCCAAAATTGGTTGATCGATTTTGGATGAAGGAAGGCTTTGGAGCTCTGACCACTATCACCCCGATGGGCTTAGGTTCTTTCTGAGATTGCTCGTGCCCGGAAGTATCGTTAGACTGAGATTCGGGGATTTTACAGATAAAAAGAGACAAAAGCGCTTGGGGTTTAATGTCCTTGAGTATCTGCTTCGTTTCCGCGGTGCTCAGAGGCCGTTGCAGAGAGGTTTCCGTCATGGAAGAAACTTGCGGGTCGTTATAGAGCTCGTGGAAGAAAGCTTCGTCCGCTGGGCTGTCCTCTACAGCACGATAGAGAAGGCGCTTGGACCGAAAGGGTTCTGGATTCATTGATTTGCTGGTTGATATTATGTAGGTGAGTCAGGTTCATACGAGGTCACGATTGAGACTTTAGGCTTCTTATAGGACAGTAGTGATTATCTTTAAGTAGGCGGCTATATAACTAGCCCGACAAAGTTACCTAATAAGGAGATAAGGGTCTGGAATCATACGATTTCTTAATCCTTTCAAGTTTTAGTTAGTTAGCGTCCTGATAATTGTGTTGCCTTCGGGGAGGGAGCGGGGGAGCTAGGCGCAGTCAAGGCTCAGGTGAAGATCAGGGTGGGTTGCGAATTTGGTGTTGTTTAGCGAATTGTGTTCAATAATGCACACCCGACCTCACCACCGACGGGTGGTTGTTGAGCCGACAGAATTATATGGATAAGATCAAGCCAATAAAATCGCCTTCAAATCGTGTCTGGAATTCCGCATTAGGGAGGATACGAGGAGTCACAAGCCCATTCCGTATAGTGTGGCTCCCTTGTTGCCATCTATCAATACTGTAAATAACTCTGGGTACCTCCCTTTTCTTATCCATACACTCTCTCTTCCTCCTCCTGTTCAAGAGCATTTGAATATCTCAAAATGCCGTCTGTATCCACTCGACTGGGTGAAGTTTTTTACCAAACCCAAGGAGAGGGCGTACCGGTGATCTTGCTGCACGCAACTTTGCACGACCACCACGATTTTGATACTATTGCCACACGACTGTCCAAGAACTACCATATTATCGCCATCGACTGGCCTTGGCATGGTGAGTCGAAAGGCCTGGCCACAACCGAGGCCCTGAGCGCAATGAGCCTTGCCGACGTCTTGGAGGACATTGTGACTACACTCAAGCTGCCGCCGGCCTTCTTCATTGGCAATTCTGTAGGGGGTTTTGCAGCGGCCAGGTTGGCGATCACGCATCCTGAATACGTCCGTGGCCTGGTCCTAGTCAACAACGGTGGCTTTGTTAATTGGCCCTTGTTTGCGCGGGTTTTTGCCCGACTGCTCGGCATTCCCTTCTTCGCTCGCCTCCTGATGCCATTTTTAGTGCCGAAATACATGCTTCCGCAGACACCAGAAGACAAAGAAATCTCACGCCGTGCACAAGAAAGGGCTCGAACGCAATCCGGTGCGACGGTAGCCGCTGCTATCTGGCGCAGCTTTACCGATCCTGGTCATGACTTGCGCAGTCGCGGGTCGCAAATTAAGGCACCTACCCTGATTGTCTGGGGATCTCGGGATCCTCTTTACCGACCTGATGTCAAGCAGACAGTACAAGAATACATTCCAGGGTCACGACTTGAGGTCTTTAATACCGGTCATGTGGTGTTCTCGTCAAAGCCAGACGAATTTATGCGCGTCGTGGAGCCGTTCTTCCAGTCTGCTCTGGAAAGTCCAGATGGAGAGCTATAAAGTGATAGGGCAGGTGGAATTTGGAATATATGTTTTCGATGGGGTGTGCCTCTGCTTTTATAATAGTATTAATTAATGTATGTAGTCACTTTTCTCGTTCAAAGGATATCTGATACACATTTACATGCTCTATCACTTTAGTCTGATCCAGAGGTATCAAAACTAGAATAATTATTATACAAGTTCAGCTGAATACTCCCAAGAGAAGCCGTGTCCCATTCTCATCTTCGCCTAAAACAGCTAGCTAATCATGGGATGGATAGTAGATGACCTTCGCTCCAGGCGGTATACATAGAGGCACATAGAGACCGAGTCGAAGCCAGAGAGGTTTAATAGACAGTATAAGTACAAGGTGCATGATGCAATGCATCAAGGAAAAGAAAAGGAGGGCCGGTGAGGCAGGCACACCGCCACCGTCGAAAACGGGCGGCGAGTTCATGAGACCATCAAATAAGATGGAGAGTAAGGTAGACGAGAATCAACGTGGTTAAAGATCAAAGGCTAAGAGACCAAGGAAGGTAAACCAACGCATAATCAAAACAACAAAGTTCGCATATGGGTATACAGCGGATAAACCTTCCGATCCATGAAGTATTGTGAAAAAGAAAAAGGAATCTCAGCGCCTACCCAACTGGGGATGAGGCGCTGGAAAGGACTGTTGGTTTTGTGTGTTCGTCTCAGTACATTCAGAAAAACAATGTAAGGAAAATGGAGGCTGTCATGAGTCAATGAAGATAAAAAAAAAAAAAAAGAAATCCAATCTATCGCTAAAAACGTGTTCAGGTTCATTTGGAAAGTTTCATGCGGTGAATGGTCGTGGAGATACGCCGCTTTCTTTCCTTGGAAGATGACGGCCAGGGTCTGAGGCTAAAAGGCGAATAGACCGTAAGCTGCTGGGTGAGGAGATGCGCGCGGTGGAATTATCGGGGGTATTGTGGTCCTCGTCATCCGGGACAACTTTGACGCTACCACTGACGGATGCGGAATGGAAGCGAGAGCTGAGCGGGAGCTGGTACTTCACCACGCCGCGGACGATCAGCTCAAAAGGGTGTTGGAGGACGCGCTCCCAGCGCTCTGTGCCGCCTTCTTCGGTCTTGTTGCCGGGTCGCGCGAGACGGATTTGGCCCTTGGAATTGGAGCCCAAGTGGTTCCAGGGGGATGCCTCGAAAGTTAGGGGCGAGTCGAAGTGGAATACGCGGCCGAGTAACATTGTCTGTGGGTCCCCACTGGGATCCGTGATGGGATCGGTGCCTCTGTCAACGCCGCCGTCGATATGTGATGCACCGGACATGGCGTCCTTCACACAGTCCATGCTACCCAAACAGCGCACCATCTGCGACATTTTCCAGCGGCGTTGACTTTGTTCCACGCGCGGAAAGCGGTCGAGTCCGCCATCTGGACCATGCTCCCGCCAGAGCTTGTCTGTCCCGACATATCGGCTCTTGGCAAAGATGTTAAAGTCGGTGTCGTCAATCATCATAGGGAAAAGATTCGGGTTAACTGCATGGACATTGAGGTCCAGCATAATCTCCTGTTCCGAGGCGAGCACGTTCTGAACGGCAATGATTTCAACATCGAGTAAGGGCCTGGTGGCCGCAACGATGAACGAAGCAGCACCAACCGCGACTATCAACATCAACAAGATGAAAATCACACATGAGCTATATCGTGAAAGATATCCGCGTTGTCGTTGCGCCATGTACTCCATCTGGCGCAAACTGGCGCTGTTCGGCCGCCGGCCACGGCTGCGATTGGCGCGTGGTGTTCCCACCAAGGGTGTGCGTTCGTCGTCCGCCCCCTCCGCATCGAAGTCATATCCGTAAATTTCGCCCGCCTTCTTGGAGTGGTTGATAGTCTTGTAGTTGGGAGAAGCGCGATTATTGCTGTGCCTCGAGTGCCGGTATCCACCCCCAATAAAATGCCGCGGAGATTTGACCTGAGACTGAGTCTGGGGAAAAGGCGCGTCGCCGTCAAAAAGGGACGGATGCACTGCATTGCGATTATGACGGCCAATATTATGTCGTGGAGTCAGCGTCCCGCTTGCGTCAACTCTCGAGAGGTTTCGGTTTCCATCGGCCTCGGCAGCTTCGCCGTCGACGCTGCTGTTGTAGGTGTTGTTCGTGAATTTCATGCTACGCTTGCCTGTCACACTGTGGGCGCCATCTCGGATGCCCCCACGTGCACGACCAGCCAGTTGGTCCACTTGACTCGCCATGGAGGTGGCGCTAGGCGTGCGGGAATGATATCGGCTTTGTCGAGGAGGATAGGGATCGGGTGGGTTGGATTCATAAACGAAGGTCTCATCCGAGTCGGAGGCATCAGCCTCATCAACCGCACTGGCAACCTTGGCTTCGAAGACATCTGCCTTGCTTGACAGCGGACCGCTCGTCAAGTTATTTGCTCGACGATTGTTCTTCTTCTTGTCTTTGCGAGGCCGGATCGTCTCAGTGGATGGTTTCATGCGCAGAGTACCCTGATCCGACCGACCGGCATTGCCTCGTTCACCGGACGGGACTCCCAAGGACACTTGAGGTATTGAGCTGACCGTCTCTGTTTCGACGATCATATTGCGGACTGAGCCGTCGGCGGGCTTCCCGCGAGCGCCAGCGCTAAGCGAAGTGAACGACCGTTGCGGCATGATAGTCCCAGATGTTTTCGCCGGGCCTGAAGGACGTCCTTGTAGATCTTCCTCCTTTGTCCCCGAGCTGCGGTTGCCACCACTATCGCTGCCGCTTTCCGTGCCCTGCTTTGAGGCTCGTGGGGTCACATCTTCATCGATCTTGTCCAACCGGGACTCTTCCGGGGTCACCGGCTTGACGGGGGTATCACTGGACGGAGTGGACGGATTACTTGCCATCTCCTGAACCGTTTCCAGAGAGGATCCTGGCCCACTGGCGCCCCTTGTCACTGCTCGGGTTGTGCTGCGGTCAATCTTGGAACCATGCTCTTCCGACGGCGGTAGCGTGGATCTCTTGTGTGAGGTATTCGGCAGGTTGGGATCTTGATCCGGGCGACGACTTCCAGCCCATGATGGCATGTTGGACTTTTCGGGAACATTGGCTGGTGGTTCGGTAGTAGACGAGGGAGAAAGGACGGGGGTGTTGCCCAGCTGAGCCGGTGTCGGGGATGGTGTAGTTCGTCCTGATGTCTGACTGGTCGACCGGGTGGGACTGCTGCGATCTTGACTCTGACTGCCTCTGCGTGTTTGAGAGGGCACTCGGCTGGCCGTTGGAGAATGTGCAGTACGAGATCGAACGGGTGAGTTTTCGCGCGAGGAAACGACCGAGTTGGAGGCGGACGCCGGGTTAGGCGAGGTCCGCAAACTGGGGGTGAGTTTTGGCACTTGGGACATCGCCTGAGGCTGGGATCTAACAGCGGCCGGCCGCAGCGGTTCCTTCATGTCACCATCGGCGCCCGACCGCTGCGCCGGGTCCGAATCTGCATCTCTGTTCCCGTCAGAGGCGCCGTTGAGGTAGGGCGGCCTCTCGGACTCCGCAGCCATGGTCGCTATCGAGTCAGAGTGGACCTGACACGATGTGTACGCCAGTCAGGGGACCCGAGAGGATGCCGGCAAGTTGGGCAGCGACGCGGGACCCAAGAAGGAGAGGATCCTGAAGATGCAAGATGTCACGCCAGGCAGGCAAATCCGACGGTGTGTGAAATGTGTTGATGTTGCTAAGTGTTGCTGCTATTGACAACGGAACGATTCGGGAGCGAATGGGATGTGGATATCAAGCGATCTGTGGCGCAGGATACAAGTCGTTAAACCAGTGACGGTGCAAAAGAGCGAATAGCCGAAGACCACATGCTGTTGACGGAAAACGGGATTCTGTTCAAAGGCGGAAAGGCCTGCAGGCAAGTGGGAACCGCGGTTGGGGGGGGGGAGGTAGTTTGTTGAGAAGTGGAGGTACTGTTGTTGTCAGTTTAGGCTGGTCGATGCTGGAGTCGCGCGCTGACGACAGGAGCCGTTGCTTTGTTTCCGGGGGGGCCAGGCGCACTAGAGTTCGTCTAGAACCTGTCTCGGGGGCCGGGGGCTGGTCTGGTTGGTAGATTGGGGGGAGGGGGCCGCCGATCCAGCTAAGCGTTTGGGCCAGACGACACGAAAACAAGGCTTTAGAAGAGGAAGTGTGGCGTATCTTCGCAAGAACCGAGAGAAGACGGTGACCACAACCGTCGGTGAAAAGGTGGCTGACGTTTTGGAGGGTCAGGGCCGGGATCCGGCGATGGCCAATGATTGGAGCCCACGTCAGGGTAGGGCCTAAACCTGCAGGGGAAGAGTGGAGGACGGTGGGCTAGAAGAGATATGCGAAACCTCGGTGGAGGAGAGGGTTGCAAATGGATGATCGATGATCGGATGGAGAAGAGTTGAAAGATCAAACAAAGGGCGTGAGAGTGTGAAGTCCGGGGAGCCAGTTTCGGTGACAGATCCATGACGTAAGAGTGGTAATATTACCGGGGTCCAGCAAGTAAATGGACCATTACGCCTGTCACTGCGTTACCAGGGCGATGACCTCATCGGCTAATATTTAATTAATCCAGTTTTGAAGCAGAGTGTTGGATGCGCTAGTTTACGATGACTATTCCAAGACTGTTTTCACGTTCTTTTCGGTCTTTTCTGTCTGTTTCTTACTCCGGTACACGTGTTAAACCATCATGTGACTATTTTTGGCCTGTAAAATCTGGCATTATATCTGATGAGCAAAAGTGCTATACAAGAAATATATCTCGACATATATGTACATCCAAGAAAATCCAAAGCACAAACAGCGAACGGTTGAGTCGGGGAAGGAAAGCCCCTAGATATAAATATGCATGACCCGTATATTGTCCAAAACATAATGTCCAACGCCAGCAGAGATATACGCTCGAAAAATAACAAGTCCCACCAGCACCGATCGTATGGCAGTTCAAGCCAGGAGAAGCAAGCCACCGGGGAAAGAAAAAAAAGAGAATAAGTACGGACAACTAAGGACCGTGAAACCGGGGTCCATTTAGACGATTTTGTAGACGCGTTTGGCGATGAGAAAGGAGACAAAGGCGAACACGACCAGGCCAGCGACAACTAAATAAAGGTTACCTAGTTAGCATCCTGCTTGTTTTCGAGTATGGAATCTGGGTTTGTGTGGAGGCGAGGAAAAAGTGAAAACATACTGCACCAGAACCAATTCAAATTGTCAATTTCCTGACCAGGAACCTTGACGTTCATCCCCCACATGCCACAAATGATATTCATAGGCAGGACAATCGTACCCAGTACAGTGAGCTTACCCAATACGTCAGCAGTCTTCTCCTGACGCTCATTCATCAAGATATTGATCTGCGTTAGGTAGTTCGAATGCGCACGGGAGAGGATCCTGGTAAAACCACAGTGAGCTTGATGGATTATTAGAAGGGAGAAAAAGAAAACCTACGTTTCGTAGTGTGACAGGTTGCTCGTCATGGTCAGAATATGGTCCTGGATATCGCCCAGGTACAGGCCGATTTCCGACTTGGGCGCCACCTCCCACTGCTCGTTGCAGCGCTTGGCGAACCCCTTGACGACGTCGGCTTTGTTGCTGAGCAGGCGGTACAGTCCCATGACTTTTTTGCGACAGTCGCCGTAGCGGCGAAGCATTTCGCTCGGTTCCATTGGCGGCGCCATTTGGTGAGATGAGGCTTCTGTGGTGGAGGGGTGCATCTGCATGATTGAGTCGTCTATCTCATCGACCTCGTCTTCGATGGCCTGGATGAGCGGGCCGAACACATCGGTGATATCGTCGATGAGAGCATAGGAGATCCAGTCAGAGCTCAGAATCAAGTAATCCATCAGCTGGCGGATGCGTCGGCGCACGTTGGCTGGGTGTGGCGTCTGCGAGAAATGGAAGGAGAGAACACCCTCGCGGAAGACCACAACGTACATGTTGACGGGCTCCAGGTAGTTTTCGCTGTTTGTGTCTTGCTCAAATGTGCGGTAGTTGACAAAGTAGTAGCTGCGGAATAGCTCGACTTTCTCCCGGGCCTCTTGCATCATAATATCTTCAGCTGTAAGGGCGTGAATGCCAAACGCCTTGGCGATCACGCGCATTTCGGCATCGGTGGGAGATAACACATCCAGCCAGAAGGTCGGTCGAGGGCCGTATCGTTTTGGCTTCGACGGCACTTCCGAATGTGAAGGCGACACGCCCCTGTTCTGTGAAACTCCTTCACTGATAACTGACAAGCGGGGGTTCCCTTTGCTGGCAGCTCCAGGACTGGTGTCCTGTGATGCTCTATTGGGAGGTGCGACGCCACCGTTTGGAGGGTTATCCGCATGATGCGAGCCCAATCCTCGTCCGCCGCTGTCCGCGAAATGACCGTCAGCACCATAATGAGAGCCATCCATATCCTCGTCATCGGACGATTCTTCAAGCTCTGGAGGATCAGGGATGAACAATTCCTGGAAACCACAACCGGGTTGCACCAGCTCAGAGATAGTTTGAGCATGGATGGTGCTCTGAAACTCCTCGTTGAAGTACGTAAATCGATATGGCGCTTCGTCTTCCTCCCGCCGCCACAATTGGTACTGCGGCCGTAAACGGCCCTCGACCAACATCGGCTCACTGATCTTCTTGACACGGATGTCACCATTGCGGTCTTCCTTCTCCTCGCGGCTCCACTCCTGCAGAACTGACAGATCCGGCCATTGTCGGTGTCTTCTCCGTCGACGTTCACTGGCCTCGTCCCGCTGCATCCTCGGTCCTTCGTCTCCTAGTTCTGAGACTTCTTCATTGGGAAAGCACACGTCTTCCTCCACGGGCAGTGCGACGGTCCGACGCCGCCGCAGCTCCTGAGAAAGTCGCGGAGAACGAGGAGAGGAAGGTTCCGAATATTGTGACGGGGCATGGCTGCCCTCGATATCGATCAGTGTATCACGTAACCGGCCGAACGAGTCCCTGCGGTTGTCCAAGGAGAGGCCCAATGAGAAATCAAAGTCGACGCCAGTCACAACGGCATCATCGTAATTCAAATCCCCGCCGAGCTTTGGGGTACCCGGTATGGACGGGGGATTATTGACATCATAATCTCGTTCGGCATCCGGGGAGATGTTTGGGGGGGGTTGTCCCGAGGCGAAAGATTCGACGATCCAGACTGAACGGACGGACGTCGGGCACGTCCAGAGAAAGGGCTAGACCTAGAGTCTGTTCCATATCGAGCATTAAACGTAGAGGTATGTCCAGACGGGGGTCTTTGCATCAGCGGTGTCCGGTCGTTTGTCTCTTCCCCGTCACTATCGCCATCCGCATTACGTTGATTCCGATCCCCGCCGGGATTATTGCGATTCCCAGACCGGAAAGCGTTCGACAGCAGAGGGCCAGGGCGGAACGATTGTGCAAGGCGACTTTCTCGGCGCGGCCTCATCATGGGTTGGTCCCTATATGCCGCCCACAGGAGTTAGCAAATCAGCGGGAACAGCAAGCATGAGAACAGCCACAGAGCTCGAGAAACACAAGAAACCTACCGATGGTCTAACAGCGCATCACTCTCCAGACTCGTGGTACTCAAATTGCTTCCAAATTTGTAATATCGTGGGTTCTCCCTGGACGTTGGCCGATCGCTTTCCATCTGATTTCCATCTCCAGCACCGGAAGCAGTGCCAGGCCGGTCATGAGATTCTTCGTTGGCAGGAACCAGGAACGATTGCCTTCGATTGCGGCGCTTGCGCTGGCGGTTTTTTTTGCGCTTGGAGGCTTTGGTTGATTTCCCTGTTTCGCCAACGGTCGTGGGGGCTTCCAAGCGGGTCTCGTGTGTTGGCGTCGTTTCGGAGGTCGTCACCGGTCCAGGCCGCTGGTCCCGCCCGGCCATTGGATCAGGCCCAGTTTTGTTATCGGTGGGAGGTGGAGTGCAGCTGAGCAGCGGGCGTTCGGGAGGACTGGTCGGTGAGGCGTGGGAGGAACGAGCTGGTGGTTGTTGGGCCGAAGCAGTGCGAGGAGCCGACGTTGGAGGATCCATGTCCGCACAGCCTAGATATGTAGATAGGAGGCGGTACTAGCGCTGGGATCTGCTTGCGCCCAGATCGCTGAAGAAAGCCGGAGACGGTGCGGATCAAATAATCGTCATGCGCGAATTTATGCAAGCTTGTGGCCTGTAAAAACGCAGTTCAGTCCGACACTGAGCGAGAGTGGCCGTGCAGTCACAGTAGGAGTCGATCAGGGTTCAGCCGATCTCAGCATGCTCGATCGCCCGAGGAACCAGGAACTCGGATAGTGCAGAGGGTGATGGCCTATCGTTGAAGCTGGAGCTGGGGCGGCGGTTATAGCTGGAGAAGCTTGTTGCGCAGGTCCTGGATGACGCGGGTGGCGAGACTAGGCGGAACATCGGGCAAGGCAGAAGGGACAGCCAAGTGGGAGCAGTAAACGCCAATCTTGGCGAAACAAACGACTTATACTAGATAAACCAGTAACGACGATTAAAGGTCTGACGGGAGGATGAAAGGGATGGGTGAAATTCGGCCCATCGAGATGTTCCAGCGCAGTCCATTGCCCGAAACGGATGGCTGAGGTCAGCGACTAGACCAACTACAGGGAAAGACAGAAGTATATAAAAAATATCTATTACATTGCTATGCCGGAATTACAGGTCATTACTCATCAGACATCAAGGAAATACAAGAACAGTGAAACAATAGAAAAGAAAAAGACCAAAACTCCAAGATGGGACGCCGGCATGCCATATCCTATCGCCATTCAACCAGAGAAACAGAGGAGCCCAGATGGGAGCAATCATGGTTGGAGTGTGACGCCTCAGATCATATTGCTTGTGTCCATCATCGAAGGTGCGACGCTGTACACGGACTTGGAAGCATCCATGGACATGCGGTCTCCGCTGAGCATGCGCACCACCTTCTTGTCCTTGCCCGGGCGGGCCACCAGGACTTGGGCCGGACAGACGACAACCTCATCGTCGCCCTCGCCGACGTCGTTGCCCTTCTTGACCACGAGAGGGAAGAGCACAATGCGCACGACAGCTTGCTGGTTCTCCAGATCTTCATTGGAGGTGGTCTGGCCGCTGCGTTCGTTCATCAGTGACGCATTAAAATAAACCTGCCGTGCCAGATCACCATTGGTATCGTACTCTGGCTGGAGCGGCGGTAGCATAATAAATTCCGCCAGCTGGGTGCGCATCTCCAGAGACAGGTTGACGGCGACCCGAAGCACCTTGCGAAGAGAGTCCAGCAGTTGCGACTCGGCGTGCGACGGGGGCGGCAGGACACGCGCCAGTGTGTCAAAGATCTCGAGGACGACTGCCTCGGTGTCATTTTCGCGCTGGGAGGCAAAGGCCGGGCGTCGGGAGAGGAGCGTCAGGGTAGTGGCGCGCCAGCGATGGACGGCACGACGCGGTCCAACTTCCACGAGTTGTTTCTCCAGCGACTTGAGCTTCTGGCGCTGTTCCCGGTCCATGCCAAACAGGTACCGAGTGAAGACATACTCCCACACCATGGTCATGATCACCGACATGAAGATGTCGCGGCGACGAACGCGGTCCGACAGATAGGCATCGGCGTCAGAGCCATCGAGAAGGGCGTTGTCAAACCGGTCGGCGATCTTCTCATCGTTTAGTTCGGCTAGAGTGCGGCAGCGACGGTGATCGGAGTGCTTGGAGAAGCGCAACACCCATTGTTGCACATGGCCACACAGCTTCTGGCATGCAGCGTCAAAGTAGTCCTCGTCTCGGAAGACGAGAGCGTTATCATGTAGTGACGCAGCGATTTGTTGCTGCAGTTCCTTCACCTTATCGCGAGCCTCTTCCAATTCTTCGCGCAGTCGTCGCAGTTCGGTATCCTTTTGCGCGAGGGCGGATTCAATCTCCTGCCGGACTCGGTCGTCCATCTGTGACGACAGATCGTTATGTTGTGATCGGAGATCGTCCAATTCGCGTGTCGACGACTCGCGGACTTTGTTGACTTCGTCCGCATGGGCGGCGGCGAGGGCAGCATTGGAGGCTGTCAACCCCTCATTCTCCTGGGTCAGGCGGGACATTTCCCTCTGCAGCCAGTCCACCGAGGTCTTGAGCTGCTCGACTTCGGCCTCCTTGTCCCGCAGATCAGCGCCGCGAGTGTTGAGAGCCTGGTCGCTCTTGCGCCGAGCGACGCTGGCATTGCGCAGCCGATCCTCGGCTTCATCACGGGCGGCGATGAGGAGACGGTTCTCAGAGATGAGTTGGTCGAGGCGGGATTCGAGGGTTTGGAGGTGTTGCATGCTGCGGCGGCGGTGGACGCTGGGCGGTCGGCTGGGCGACCGCGGGGAGCTGGGGGTTTCGCCCCATCCCTCCTAAGGCAAGTCAGTAAACAAACAAACAAACAAACCAAAAAACAACAACAACAACAACAACAACAACAACTTACATAGACATCGGTCATAGTGCGCAGGGGACGCTTGCCCTTGTCGTTGACGGGATCGTAGGAGGAAGAAGAAGGCAGAGCGTCGGGATCGAGATCGGGGGGAGGCTGGGGATCTAGCGCCCGACTAGCGCCATTACTGCGGGTGTGACGCAGGCTCCTGTTGCTGCCGCTGGGTCGCAGCTCTGGCGGGTGCTGCAACTCGGGGCTCTTGTGTTTTTGTTTCTTCTCGTGCTCCGGCGTCGGCCATCTCTCTCGGCCGTGTGCAGTGTCTGTAAATTGGCGCACGGGAGTCTGTGGTCGCGGCAGGACATGTTCGGGCTTGATCTCCAGACGGGGCGTCCTGCGAGTGCCTGTGGTTGCGTGCCCGCCGTCCGCTGGGTCTTGTTCCGCGATGGGATCCAGCGGAGTCCGGGGCCGCTCAGCGTCGATTGGGCCTCCAAAAAGAGACCGCGGCGGCGACGGTTTTCGCTCAGCTTGCAGCGCTGCCTCTTCCAGACTCCATGTCCGGGGAGTGTGCTGGTGCCGTCCATGGATGACAGATGGAGTTCGACGGATTCCACAATGCGAATCGTCGGCCGCCAAATGTGCTTGAGATGGCAGGGAATGCCTAGGCGATGCCGAGTCGATCTCCGTCCGAGTAGAAGGTGAAGAGCTGAAAAGCAACGACGATCGCTCCTTGGTAGCTGATTGAGGCGCAGGTGGCGGCGATGATGCAGCCAGCGATCTCGCAAAAGCCGGGAGATCTGGATCAGTAGGTGATTCTTCCTCCGTAGCAGTTGTAGGTTGCTCTGTTGGGGTTGTAGGCTCATACTCCAGCTCCCGTTCACCGCTTGATGGTAGTTCGTCGCCGGGAATGTCGATATTGTCTTTGGATTCAGAGATCGCGGTGGGTGCTTCTATCTCACGACTGGCTTCCGGGTCCGCTACAGTCTCTACCAGAGTATCATCTGATGGCGGTCCGGATGAGGTTGCCAGGAGGGGCCGTCGAAAGCCACTGCGCTCCAAGCCGGGGAAGAGATTAGCAAGCTTGCTTCCCTTGGCAGCTGTCGATTTTGCAGGTGCTTCGAGCTCGATGTCCTTGGGGGTTGTTGTTCCTGGAGCAGGCTCCGGAATGGACTCGGCCACTGTTTGCTCGGGTTCTTCTTCCATGGCTTCTTGCTGTTGTGACTTGCGTTTGTTCTTCTTCGCCTTCTTCTTGTCCTTCTTGCTCAGAGGCATTGACCAAGCCTCTGCCATAAAACCATCATCTGGTCCATCCTCGGTCTCTTTCACAGCGGCCGGGACCGCAGCTTCATCAAACCCTCCAATAATCTCCGCGTCCTGCGAAAGCGTCACCGGCTCAGATTCAGGAGGCTGATCCGGCGATTGCGCCGAGTTTTCAACATTGCCCTTCTCCCACTCAATCGTAGGCCAATCATCTTCATCCGCACGTGTTTCTTTCGCTTTTTCCATCTCTGTCGCAATTAAATCCTTCTCTTCTTGGACAGGCACGGTTGTTGCCGGCTCGTTCACTTCTGTGTCGGCCGCCAGCTCCCATTCCAAGGCTTGGGCTGCTTTCTTGGCCTTTTTAGCCTGCTTCTTCGATGCCTTCCGGGAAAGCGGCACCTCCCATTCGTCTTGAACAGGCTCAGTAACTGTTGCTGTCGGCTCTAGATCAACCGGCTCCATTGTAGATTCCGGCCGCGCTGGAGGCTGAGCATCATCTGTAGACTCTAGCTGCTCTACTTGAGGTTCTGGCGCCGGAATTGCTGTTTCAAGCTCTGCGGGTGTATCAACTGGAGGCTCTTCGTATTCCTGGACCGGCGTGTCTTCCGTAGCGCCTCTCTTCTTCAACTTCTTCTTCTCCTTTTTCGACAGTTTTCTCGAAGGAGGCGCGGGCACTTTGGGCTCACGAGGTCGGTCTTCGAACATATCTTCAGCCACCTCCAAGTCGGCCGCCTTCTCAAGGACCTGGCCCCGCAGTCGAGATTCAGCCTCTTCATCCTTCTCGTATTGTTGCTCGGGGGTAAGTTGCAGGTCCTGGGTTTCTTCAATGGCGCTCTGCTCAGGAGTCTCAAAGGCGCGATCTTGACCCTCGGCCTGAGGAGAGTGAGGGGTGTCAAATGGGTCTAACGAGACAAAGGCCTGGTCTTCTTCAGCGCTTTGTGGTTGGGTCTCTTTTGGTATAACAGCAGATTCCTCCACTGTAGGAGCAGAATCATCTTCCAGGTGCTCAGGTTCAGGCTCGGGGACAACTTCTGTTGATGTTTCCGTGGTAAAAAGCTCAATCCCAGGAGCTGGTTCCTGTGCAGATTGTTCGATAGACTCCGTAGGAGCAACGGCAGGCTCTGAAGGTTCAGGCTCAGGAAAATCAGATGGATCTTCGGTGAAAGCAGTAAAGTCTGTAGGTTTCCGCTTTGCTTGTTTCTTTGCCTTCTGCCTCTCTTTCTTGGATAGCTTGCGGGTAGGGAGTTCCACAGGTACGGTTTCTTCCGAGAGCTGCTCTGGAGTGGGCTCCTGCTCTGGAGCTTCTTGTTTGCGGGCCTCCAGATTTATTGTAGCCTCCTCGTTAGTTTCTCCAGTCGAGAGTGCTGCCAGGTCTTCAAATTCCTTCGAAACAGGTTCCGGTCGAGGCTCTGCTGGGATTTTGGAAGACTGTTCTTGCTCCAAAGCTTGCTTTGCCACATTGTCAGCGGGCTGTCCAGAAACAGCGGTTGGCTCATCCATTGACTCGACGGGATTGTCATCTTGAGTAGCAAATTCGACGGCCATGGCAGCAGCTGCAGCTGCAGCGGCGGCCGCCTTCTTTTTATTTTTCTTGCTCTTCTTGCTGGTGAAGGCTGGCCACTCTTCCTCGGGCTCCACCATAGGCTCATCCGAAGTTTGCTCCGTGGCTGCTGTTTCTGCAGGTGGAACGTCTGCCGTGGTATCCCGGGTTATGGGCATAAGAGACTCTTCTGCTTCATCTGTGTGGGCTTCTGCGGATGGTGTATCAACTAAACCGTCTTTTACTACAGCGCTTTCTGCAGTCTCTTGCTCTGCAATGTCTCCTGGCTGCTCACCAGTATCTTTGAGGACATCCTCGGCTGTCTCAGCTGCGACATCAGCAGGTCCAACAACAGGCTGGTCTTCCAATGTCTCGTCTGCAGTCGGTTGGCTCTCTGCAGCTTCGGCATTGGACACAGAGACCTCAGGAGTCTCGGCTACTGGTTGCTCTTGGGCCCGGAGGTCGGCATCTGCTTCTTGAGCAAGTAAAGCTTCACGTTGCTTTTTCTCTTCCTTCTTGCTCTTCTTTCTTGACAGAGATGCCGCTTCGAAACCTTCGGAATCGACCGCAGGCGTCTCAAATGTTATCATCTTTTCGCTGGGTTCAGCTTCGGATGGTTGAGAAACAGGTTCGTCGTTCAGGTCTTTGGCTTGCTCTGCTGGAGTGTCTTCGAGGGTTGATTCACTCTCAACTTCGGGAACTGTTTGTTCGGCTTCAGTGTCGGTGGAAGGCGGAATTTCAGACTGGTCTTTGCCGTTGACTGCAGAAAGTTCGGGTTCAGGAGGCGGGATTTGCTCTTCAACCTGGACTTGTTGCTTCTGCTTCTTCTTCTTATCCTTCTTCTTTTGCTTCTTCGATGAATTGGACTGCCATGCCTCTTCTTCTGCGGGCGCGGGCGCTTCTTCAACATTCACTCCAGCGAATTGTTCTTGAGTCTGCCCGGCAGACAGCTCGTCCTGTTCAATCGGATCATTGGCACCGACCGTCTCAACGGTGGCAGAAGTCTCAGCCGTCCCAGCCTCAGCCTCCTTCTCGAATACAGGATCCTGCACATTCTCCTTATCCTCAAAGCCTTCTCTCTCGGGTTCAACATCCTGACTATCCTCTGCAATCTTGGTTGACGATTCCTGTTCTAGAACCACTGATTCAACACCTCGCTCCTCCTGAACAAAATCCTTCTCCGTCTCCTTTGACTCAACGCCACGCTCAAGCACGGGCTGGGTATAATAATCTGAAGGAAGACCCTCCGGCTGCAACTGCTCTACCTGCGAAAAGACAAACTCATCAGTCGAAGCCAAATCATTTGCCGGCGCGTCGTGCGTGTCTATGTCGCAGGACTGTTGTTCTTTACCGTCGTCATCTTCCGCTGGCGAGGGTGCCGTCACGGGTGCAGAGGTTTCCATGGTGTCCATTTCAGCGAGAGGAGAAACTTCTGTGGCGTCTTGGGTGACGTCGGCAGGAGTGCTTTCTGTCAGGACCGATTCCGGGGTCGGTTCGTCTGTGGGAGCATCAGAAGTTGTGTCGTCGGCATCGAGAATCTTGGACCGTCGCTTCTTGTCTTTCTTTTTTGCCTTGCGACGTTCTTTGGCTGACATTCCCACCTCTTCCTCGGGCTCCGTGGTGATTTGAGGAGGAGATGGCTCCGGCTCGGCCACCGTCTCAGTCTCACCAGCCGGCGGTTGAACGTCTGTTTCCTTGGTTTTGGACATTTCTGGAGTTCCAGCTGCTTCCGACTCAGGTTGTGCAGCTTCTTCGTCGGCAACTGCATCGGTGTCGATCTCCCTTGTCTCGAGCTGTTCGGGTTGAGAGTCCTCTTGAACAACGGGTTGCTCATCGCCAATATTTTTCTCAGCAGGAGCCTCCACCTCTGCATCAGCGCCTGCATCAACAGCCTTCGCATCATCTGCTGCGGGTGCGTCAAGACCAGATGCCTCAACGATCTCAGGCTTCGCAGTCTGCAGCGAATCGTCCTGAGCGTCGAGAATGTCCTGTTGTTCCTGCGTCGGTTCCGGGGCAGCAGGTTCCTCAGCATTCAAATCCACGGATTTCCCCTTCTTCTTTTCCTTTTTCTTCAGCTTGCGGCGCTCCTTGGCAGATAAAGCGACTTCTTCTTTCGGTTCCGTCGCTGAAGCAGCTTGGGACTCGGCCTCATCTGGAGTCTGTAATTGTTGATCAGGCGAGGTTAAGGAATCGGCAGCATCTTCCGGTTGTTCATTGCTTTCAGTGGGGACTCTTGGTGCGCTTTCCGCTTCAGTTTCCTCCACGTCCTTTGTGGCGTCAGCGGATGTAGCGATGTCAGATTCGGTGGCTGGGCTGGTTGCCAGCTGAAGAGGCTCTTCGGAAGAAGCAACCTCTGGGAGGGTTTCAGCGGTTTCAGTTAACTTGGTGAACGTTGGGGGAGCCTCTTCGGTCTTGGCTTCTTGTTCTTGTAGAGTGGGCTCAACCTCCTCGGTGATCTCTTTGTCTGCGACGAGCTCGGTTGCCTCCGTGCTCTCTGCTGCTGTTGCCTCTGTCTGCTGATCAGAGGGTTCTTCGACAGCCTTTGCTTCTTCCGACTGGGCATTCTCAACAGCGACGGACGGATCTTGTTCAGGTGGGGGCTGCTCAAACTGGGCGGCAGTGGTCTCGTCGTCCCAAGCGACAGACTTGCGCTTCTTCTTGTCTTTCTTCCTCTGCTTCTTGGAGACTGCAGGCTGGAAGTCCGCCTCCCCAAGTTCGGCTGCAGGTTCTTCGGGAGCGATATCCTGCTGTGTGCCGGACTCAGTCAATGGCTCTTCAGGTTGCTGGTCTTCCTGAGGCGAAACAACAACTTCCTCCAAGTGATTGGCAACTTCGGATTCAGTAAGAGACTCCTCCTTGTCAATGGACGCAGGCTCTTCTGTGATTTCAGTGGACGCAGGCCCAGTGGATCTTTCTTCCTCAACAGGAGCGGGTTGCGGCTCATCATCCAGAGAAAGTGATTGACGCTTCTTCTTATCCTTCTTCCTCTGCTTCTTAGATTTAGCAAATGAGACAGGCTGCAACTCTTCAACCTGTTCTGAGACTGCATTTTCCGACGGCTCAGGCGAAGCAGTAGCCACCTCTTCTACGGATTGGTCTTGCTCGGCTTCCGCAGGGGTGGCTGCATCCTCTGCGGGTTGATCAGATATCACCTTATCATCCGGAGCCATGACCTCGGCGGACGAGTCCAGGGTGGATTCCTTGATCGTGGGTGTATCGTCCGCAGGATCTTCTTGGCCGGTTTCTGTTGAAGCAAGAGCATAATCGGCGACTGGTGTCAGGATTTTACCTTTGCTCGGATCCTGAGCATCCGTACCTAGTTCAGACGCTCCGACCAAATCAAGTGCTGATTCTTCCACGGGAGCCTCTGGAGTAGCTTCTTCGGCGGGGTTGATGATATTTTGCGACTGCTCGTCCAGGCCGAGTTCACGGTCTGCCTCTACTAGTGTCGACTCGGTTGCGGTCATCTCCTCCGCCACCTTTGCCTCGTCAAATAGAGAAGGTTGTGCCTCGGCAGATGTCGTAGGCTCCATCTCAGCATTATTGTCGTCGATTGAAGCAGGCTTAGGTTCGGGTGCGGCCTGCTCATCCAGCTGCGTTGACTGCCGTTTTTGCTGCTGCTTCTTCTTCTCTTTCTTGGCTTTCTTCTTCTGGGCTGCAGTCAAAGGCACAGCTGGTTCTGGTGGCGGAGTCTCGGGTTCTTCCTGGACAGGCTCCGGTTCTGCTGGAGCAATTGAAGCATCCGTAGCAGATGATTCTTCATCCTTTTGCTGATTGATTTCAACAGATGGCTGGTTCTGCTGTTCTTCGGATGACACCTCTGCTGGAATAGCTATCTTGTCGGATGTATGGGGTGCAACCGCGGTCTCAGCAGCTCTCTCATATGCCGTAGTCGGTGTCTCAATCTCAGTCGCTGGTGCAGCATCGTCACTGGTCTGAGGAGATTCGGCAGACTCCAGATCAGGAACCTCAGCAGTCTGCTCATCTGCCGTAGTCGGTATCTCAATCTCAGTCGCAGGCGCAGCATCTTCACTGGTCTGAGGAGATTCGGCAGATTCCAGATCAGGGAGCTCAGCAGCTTGCTCATCTGCCGTAGTCGGTATCTCAATCTCAGTCGCAGGCGCAGCATCTTCACTGGTCTGAGGAGGTTCGGCAGACTCCGAATCAGGGACCTCAGCCTCAGGATCAACGGTAGAGGGCAGCTTGCTGGTGTCTGTAGTTTCGGTATCAGGCCGGGACACAGCTTCATCAGGCTTCTCACTGTCAGTAATTGAGCTAATACTTTGCTGTTGCTGTTGCTGCTTCTTTTTCGCCTTCTTGGCCTTCTTCTTCTGAGATGCTGTCATGAAAACCTCGGGCTCGGCAGGAGGATCTTCGGACTCTGCGGGCTCTGTTGGGGGCTCTTGAGGTTGCTCGCTCGAAATATCAGCCTCTGCCACCTCCGCTGCAGATTCCGGAAAATTGCTGGACGGTGCCTCATCTTCCTTCGGTTGCTCAGGCTCCAGAGACTCCTCATTCTTGGCTTCTTCAAGAGACGCCTCAACGGAGACATCCTCGACCGTCGGGGGGATATCCTTGGAGCTACTGGTAGGCTCAGCTTCAGCGTCGGGTACAGCAGAAGTAACATCCTCAGCGAGCTGCTCGGCGGGTTGGGGTTCAGTAGGCTTATCCTCGTCAGGAATAGAAGAGACACTTTGTTGCTTTTTCTTCTTCTGTTTCTCTTTCTTGGCCTTCTTTTTCTGTGCCGCGGTCAAGGGTGCTTCGACCTGGACCTCAGCCTCAACCTCCGTTTCAGGTTGCTCTTGAGGTGGAGGCTGCTCAAAAACGTCTCGAGAAGCTTCCTCGCTGCGGTCCACCGGCTCTGTAGAGGGCAGCACTTCTTCCGCAACAGCGCGGTCTGCAGAGTCCTGTTCTGAGATGGGAGCAGGCTCATCCGCAGCAGTCTCAGATGTTGACGTTAAATCCGTGACAGTAGGATCAACATCAGCCAGTGCCTCCGCCGCGCCAGTTGAAGAGGGTTCTGCAGGCTCAGCAGGAACCGATTTCTCAAGTTCCAGTTCCTCTACCGTTGGCTCAGGCTTGGGTTCGGGAGCAAGGGTAGGCTCGGATGGGACATCTATGTCATCGAAAGCGACGGATTTACGCTTCTTCTTGTCCTTCTTGCCTTTCCTTTTGGGCTGCGTTTCCCAAGCCTCCTCTGTCAGGGGCTCCTGCAGTTCGGTCGGAGTCTCCGTCCTCGCATCGGTGGACGCTTCTGGTGCAAGCTCTCGTGTTTCCGCAACCGGGAAGGGTTGCTCCTCGAAGGCTTCGTGGAAGTCATCCTCTTCGGTCTCGATATCTCCTTTGTCAGTCGAAGCGGTGTTGTCGTTAAGAGAAGGTGCGGAGATGGTATCATCCGATTTCTGTTCAGGCTCCGGAGTACTGTCAGCTTCGACAAAAGCTGCTCCAGCATAGTCGATCTCCCGTGTCTCAGGCACAACTGCCTCAAACAATGCAGGCTCGCCGGAAGGAACTGAATCCTGCGCTGCATGAACAGCCGGCTCAGGAATAATCTCATCCCGTGGATCTTCTGGAGAGATTTCCATGCCCTTTTCCTGTTGCAGCTCTTCGCCCTCCTTCGAAACAGGAGCATCCTCTGAATCCTCTGCAAGGGAGATACTCTTCGCCTTTTTCTTCTGTTTCTTCTTCTCCCGCTTGGCTTTCTTCGACAGACCAGCAGTATCCTCAGGCTGTTCCAGCGGCTCAACCGGAGTAGTCAGTGCAGCTTCTGGTGCAGTCTCGAGTTCATCGACATGAATCGGCTCCGCAGCTTGAGTGGGCTCACTCTCCAGAGCAAAGGAATCAAGGTCTCTGGATGTATCAGTGGGCTCGGTTTCGGCTTGAGAAGCAAGAGTCTCCTCCTTGTCGTTCGCGAGTGCGGGTAGAGTCTCCGTATCCCAGGAATCGGGCTCTAATTCTTCCACAACAGGAGCCGGTTCCTCTGCCACGGGTACAGATGCCGAAGGGGTCAAATCAACGCTCTGGCTGGCTTGACTCTTCTTGCCCTTCTTCTTCTTTTTCTTCTTGGAGGACTGCGTCGTGCCAACTTCGTCAGCGGCTGGTTCGGCAAACGAAACTGATGCGGGTTCAAGCTCCCGTTCAGTGGGCAAGGGCTCTTCAATCGCAGTGCCTGGCTCGCCTAGGGCTTCGTTGGTAGGTTCTTGATTATGGCGAGCCGTCTTGGACATAACTGCTACATCGACGATGTTGCCAAAATCATGGATCTTGCGGGCTTCAGGGGAAGAATCCTTCGGCAGTGCAGCTAACTCGGTACTGTCTTTGTCGTGGGAGGGAGATATCGGCTTCTCGCGCCCCTTCACAGCCGCCAGAACAGCCGCATCAACAAGGCCGCCAAACCCGGGTGCCTTTCCTAAATCAACACCGGGAAATGACTTATGTCCAACACTGCTCTCTTCCGATTCAGCCAAATCTCTGGTACCAGTGCCAACCATTGACCCCTCAGCCGAGGGAAGGGCCTCCAGAGTAGGCGAGGGAGGCAATTCATCAAGCACGCTCGGGTCCTGCAGAAGTTCAGACGGAGAATGGAACTCATACTTGGGCTTCTCTTTCTTCGCAGACAACGCAGCGGTAGCTTCTCCGAAACTCATCGCAGTTGGCGTTGTCTGCTGCGAATCAAGCAGATCCGGGTCGACTGCGTCATGGGCCTGATTGGCGGTGTCGATCGAGATGGCGAGGCCGGACAGGCGGCGGCGGTCCATAATCGAGTCGCCCAGGTCGGCGGGCTCCCAGCTTCTCATATCATCTTGTTCATTGAGAGATCGGAGGTCTTCGACTGATGGGGCGCGCGAAGAGCTCTTACTTGATGGGAGGGAAGGCAGGGGCTCTTCCGGCTCGGGTTCTGCCTTTGCTGAGCCGTGACGCTCGACGAGCCACAGTGGACGGAATTCACGCGAGTTGCGGAACTCTGTTGAGTTGGGTCGACGATGGCGTGGCTGATTTGGGGAGCTGGGAGACATGGGAGTCGGCGAGGTGGTAGGAACAACGCGCTGCAGCTTCGGAGAACTTGGTGGCCGACGGAAGTGCAACGGCACGGCTGTTGGCGACTCGGTGCTCGATCGTACCATGGATAGCCGGCGTGGCATAGGCGAGATGTCCTGCTCCTGCGCCATCTCAGGCGAGGCCGGGCTGCTGTGTGGTTGTGAGGCGAGCTCGCGCGTCGCTTCCTCTGCAGCAGGGGACATGGGACGGTCCTGAGGAAGATGTTCGAGGGCTGTTTCACCCAGCCCAAGACCTGCAGCGACCATGGCAGCCACCTCCATCGTTTCTTGGAGCCCCGAAGCACCACGTTCATCGCGCTCAGCCGCGGCTGGCATTTCGGGGCCTTGCCCTAAAAAAGGCTTCTTGTCGATATCGGCATCGTTATAGTCGAATGATTTCTCGTCCTGCTCATGGAGTAATACCAGAAGAAAACACTTAGTACAGATTCTTTTTTTGTTTGCGGGTGGACAAGTTGGACGCAGGCCATCGCGAATGAAAAACTATGTGCCAAAATAACAGTGTACAAAAGGTTCACAAGAAATCACAGAGAAAGAAACAAAAAAGGGAAATTCAAATGCTATACCTTCTCATAGTCCTGTTGGTCTCCCGACTCCATCGCCTCGTCATATCCATGTCGTCGATCTTTCTCGCGCTGCCTTTCCGATCTGTAGTCCTCCAGATCCACATAATCTTTAGTGCCCATGTCCTTGTCCGAAGCATCATACAGATCGTCTCCATCGCCGCTCTTGGAAGACCGCTTCTTGCGACGACTCTTCTCGCTGGATTCCTCAATCCGGGCAGGTGAAGAGGCAATTGAAGTTGCGTCGTCGATACCACTATCACGCTTAGAGCGCCGCTTTTTCTTTTTCTTACTTCCACCGTCATTGTCATCGACAGGAGGGGGCGTGGCAGTATCCTGGGTCAAGTCGACGGCTTCGCCGCTTCGCCGGGACTTCTTGGATTTTGTGGGAGTCTCGGGCTGTCCCGCAGGGGCGGAGTAGACAGATCGAGTGTCGTGCCGAGGGATGTCTTGGGAATCGTCCACATCAAACCCACCCGGCATGAAAAAGACATCGTCGTCGCTCGACTTAGCTTCTTTGCCATTTGTCTGCTCGGTTTCCCTGCTCTCAGCTTGTTCAGGCTTGGACATGGTAAATGCGTCCTCATCCTCAGATCCAGGGGGCGAAGTTCGCGTGTGGTAGGTTGGGTTATCAGTGACCATGGAAGGATCAAACCCAGCCGCTTCGGTTGCAGCGGCGACTGCTGCAGCAAACTCAATATCATCGCCATAGTCGGATTTGGTGTTGACATCGTTGGACATGCCCTTTGGCGAAGCGGCTTCCTGCTCAAGCGGATCCTGCTCGGAGGACGAAGGAATGTCGTACTCATAAGTCTGGTGGTCGCGCTGCTTGTTGCCATAGGACTTGTCCACAGGCTCAACAGTGGGGGAAGTCGCATCTCGAACAGATCCGCTAACACTGTGGGGAGGAGTGGGCTCAATGATGTTCAGTCGAGGTACGGGCCAAGGGAGCTGATCGCGGCCTTCGTAGGGTTCTCTTGTAGCCTCCAGTGCTTCGCGCTCGAATCGGTCGGCGGCGGGCTCGATCTCAACAATCATCGGCATCCCACCGGATGCATTGCGCGAGCTGTTGTCAGAACTGTGCCGCACCCCCTCGGGAGCGAAAAACTCCGCATAGTCCTCGTGTACGGGTGCAGGGCGAGGGGAGCGTTTTTTCCGTTCTTCCTTGTATTCAGACCTTGGCGAGCTCTCCTCGGGAACATCAGTCTTGGACACAATGGCCACCTCAGGCTCACTGTCGGAGACACGGCGTCGTTCAGCGCGGCGTTTCTCGCGGCGTTCATCGATTCGGCGCTGGCTGGCTTCAGAAGCTTCGTCATCATCAGCTTTGTGAGAGTAAATTGTGCTGACAGCAGCCGCGCCTGTGGCAGCTACCGCAGCGGCTTCAATCCAGGATGAAGAATCGCTCTCTCGATCCTTTCGGCGACGGGGTCTTTGGTCGGAATCCTGGCGAGACAGCTCGTCTTCCCGGTCAATCCATTGCTCTGATTCATTTTCGAACTCATCTCGACTCTTCCTTCCCCGGCGACGACGTTCTTGTACGATCTGCTCTTCGGTGAGGTCAAAAGAGACAGAAGCTTGGTCTTTGGTTGTTGACCGGCGCTTGAGGCTAGATGTAGAGCTCTTTTGCGTAGGGAGGACAGGCGAAGAGTCACGTCGGCGCAGAGGACCGATGGGGTCACGGTTAGTGTAAGCGACGTCTGGTGGAACCGCGGCGTCATCCCGCGGATACTGAAAGGTGGTGTCGTATCGATCGTAATCATTGGCAAAAATGGGAAGAACTGGAGGGGCACTGTATGCTGGAATCGTGTCGGGAAGGCTGCCTTGGGTGGTGTATACAGCCTGAGAAACTGGACTCACGGGCTGTGGTTGCTGAAGCGGGATGGGTCCGGGGCGAACGAGGGGTGTCTGGTCACCGGACATGACGGACGGAGACATCTTGGCAACATCAAAGCGAGAAGGATCGGAAGTTGGCACCGGATAGACCTGTTGAAGGCTTCCGGTACTGCTAGAAGCCTTGCTATCCTTCTTGCGAGCGACAGAAGCCAACGCAGCACTGCCCAGAGCACCAGCGCCAATTGCGAGGGCAGTATCTGCGGCACTTGACTTCTTCTCCTTCTTTTTCTTCTTGCTGCCCCATCTCCAACCCCATCCGCCGCTCGAATCAGAGCCAGACTCGGCACTACTTCCTCCGAATGCCAGGTTAGAGCTGACACTGGACGAAGACTGGTCCTCCGACTCGGCATCGATCCACCCGTCATCATTTGTAGCAGAAGAGGCAGAATGGCGCGAACGATGCTCCTTAGCTGCGAGAATTTGACCGGTACTCTTGCTACGGCCATGAGATGAGGCCGCCAGGGCGGTTGCCGTAGCACCCAGACCCAGCAGCGCAGCATCCACATCTTCGTTCTTCTTGCCTTTCTTCTTGGATTTCGGAGACTTGGACTTCTTTGCAAAGCCGGAGCCAAAGGCGAGATCATCATCAAGCGAGGAGGATGACGAAATGTTGAAAGAAAAGAACCCCCTGCGCTTCTTGGGTCGTCGAGTCTTGCGGTTCTCGGATGATGCGGTGAAGAACGAGCCAATACCGCCACCAACGGACTTGCGTGAAACGTCGAGGAAAGATGAATCGGATGAAGACTCTTTTCGGTGGTGGGATCTGCCAGCAGGAGATTGGCTGCGGTTTCGCTGGCGCGACTTAGCAACGGCCAATGCAGCCGACCCTACTGCCGCGCCCAAGGCTGCCTCCTTCACAAACGAGTGGTGGCCGGATCGAGACGAGGACCTGGACCGTGATCTGGTTCGGCGGGAACGCTCAACGTAAGCTGTTTGTTTAGTGTCGGAGTGATGACCTCTTGCCGGACTGCGAGCGGAACGACGAACAACTCCGCGCGATGTGTAGCTGGCATCCGATTGGCGTTCGCCGTGGTAGGAAGCCGGACGATCGTCAGAGGCTCGGTTGGGGCGGACGCTGTAGGAATCCTCAAAGTCCTTGCCCGTAAAAAGTGATTTTGCCGCATAACCAGCAAGCATGCCTGGCAGCCATGAGGAAGAAGATTTCTTAGACTTCTTGCGCCGGCGACTCTCGTCTTCAGAAGACTGGTAACGGCTGAGTTTGTTTACCCTCGACGAGCTGCCGGTACTGTAGCGGTCGGCAGAATGGCGATGGTGGCGGTGATAGTGGTGCTTGCGAGGCGCATCAAGAGACGTTGTGCCTGGGTCAAAGCAGTACTTGCAAACACCGATCGTCTGGGTATAATCCTCAAATCTTCCGACGCCATATGGGTCCCGCCAGAAATCCACAAGTCGCCCCAGAGGGCCACGCTGTCGTTGTTGAAATCCGAGTGAGCCGGCTCCGTAAGGATATCCGCCGCTGGGGCCAGGGGGGCCATATGGTGTACCGCCTTGAGATGATTCCTCATAGTTCTGATATGTGTACTGCGAGGAGTGCGCCGGGCTTGACGAGTGATTGTGGTGACCCATCATGTAACCCGCAGCGGCACCAGCAGCTGCTAGACCAATGCCAGGGCCGATGCTCTGGGAGTGGCCAAGGGGAGGCTTGCTCGAACTTGTCATAGCCGGCTGCGAATATGAGGTGGTTTGTGGCACAGATGTCATGGAGGAAGATCCTGTCTCATGATGGGAGAGCAGCTCGGTGCCAACACCGTATGCGGCCACCCCGGCAGCTCCCGCAGCAATTGCACTTGATGACGAAGGCTTGCTTGGTTTTGACGGCTTACTTGGTTTCGAAGGCTTCGAGGCCGTCGGTGGCTTGGAAGAAGAAGTTGGTTGCGGCTGGACTTGTGATTCCGATTCATCAACTTCAGCGGCATAATATGCCGCAGCTGCGCCAACTTGGCCAACGCTGCTCGGTTCGGGAGGGGGATTCGCCGAGGACGATGCAGACTGCAAATGCGCTTGGTTGTTGGGGATCACTGCAGGAGGCGTTGGCCTGACACCCGGCTGCTCAGCGACCGACTGTCCTTGATCGCCATAGTAGTCTGCAGCAGCGCCGGCAGGGTTGGAAAGATACGGCTCCGCGATCGTGCTGGGGAATTGACCAGGGAACTGCTGTTGTACATGCGGATCGTATGGTGCCGGTGAGGAGCCATTGCCAGGAGTCGAAGGCATGCCATTGTCGTATTGCATGGGGAATTGCGAGAATCCTGGCGCCGCGATGTCGGCGGCAAACTGGGCGCTGGGAACGCTGGAGGGCATGGAGGTGGATGGCCCATAGGGATCTCCAGACTTGGTGCGACGGCGCTCACGACGATCGCGCTTTTCATCCCGGTCTTTCTCGTTATCTCCCTTGGCTGAATCTTCCGTTGAGCGCCGGCTCTTCCGTCTCTCTCTTTCGCGACTGGCGGATCGGTCACGGTCGCGCCGGTGGGAGCTCTTGCTGTCGCGATCACTGTCTCTGCGCTTGGGGGTTCGGTCGATGATAACGGAATCGGAAGCGTCAATGGATTCAGGTTCGGCCGTCACGTACGTCGATGCAACCGAGTCGCCGGCGGCGCTGGGCTCGTAAGCCGACAGATCGCCCAAGCCGCGGTCACGGTCGTCACCCCGTGAGGATTTGCGGCTGGACTTTGAGTCGGTCCTGCGACGGCTGCTGCCCTTGGAGGAGCCGGAGCTGCGAACGTCCGAAGTGGACGCCGACTTGCCCCCGCCCATCAGGGCTTTGAACATGGTTCACGGGCGATGAATTACAGGAATGCCCTGACAGCACAGGCCACCATGTGGGAGGAGGGGAAGAATGTGGTGTTGAGTATCACCAGTGGTGGGTAATAATGGGGTAGAGGATGAGGGTATAGTTAGGAAATCTTCTGCTTGTTATTGTTGTTTTGGGGCTGGGGAAAAGTAAACAAGCCGAGCCGTGGATCCTCGTGGAGACGAACGAACCGCTCTAGTCGGCACTAAGCGATTCAGCTGGCTCGGGGCTTGGCGGGTGAGATGGAAGAGATGCGACAAATGGGAAAAGGGAAAAAAAATGAAAGAGAAGTCCGTCGGTAGTGAATTAACACAAGAGAAAAGAACCGAGCGAGATGGGCGAATCGAATCGACATCAGTCGGTGAAGTGGCCTGGCCCGCTCGAAAATCACGGGGCTGGGACGCGGGAGGTTAACCTGGATGTGTACCTGAGGGATGGTTATACTGCTTGGGTCCTTCTGTATTCTTCGCATAGTCTGCCTCTTATTGGAAGCACCATAATCTTCGGGATCTAATTCTCCCGCGGCTTGTAGATATTGCCTTCGGCTCATTAGACAACGATGCCACGGCTGAAGTGCTTGTTTGATGCCTCAGGCAATACTTTTCGTCCAACATAGAACGGCTGGATCACATGATGCTCTCAAAAAAACACATGATGATGTGAGCCTTTCCAAGCTGCACCCTTTGGAAGCTTCGCTTATCGCCCGCAATGCAAAGCTAGAGGTCCTGCCGAGCAGGGATATCGGTTGAAACACTTTCGCTGATTACCACACGATGCGCCCTCCATGAACGCATGGCTCCTAAGCCCTGGAATGCCGCCAATATGTCTCCATCAGCCCTTGTGACGACTAGCTCACTCCGTCCTCCGAGATCAAAACTAGGATGCAAGACTTGCAAGTAGGTGTCCTTTTCACGTCAAAGGGAGCAAAAATTAAGCTCGTTCAGGATTCGAAGAGTTAAGTGCGGAGAAGAGAAGCCAAGCTGTCTTCGATGCAGCAACACTGGCCGCAAGTGCGAATACGAAGGCACAACAATCTCCCCCAAACCCGCCAGCCCGCTTTCATTATCGCCAAACACAGTATGGCGAGAACGCCGTGCCTTTGCTTACTATTTTGAGGAGGCCGCACCGTCCGTGGGCGGCGACCTGGACGTTGATTTCTGGCGCACCATCGTCCCGCAGGTTTGTCGGAGCGAACCCGCCGTGTGGGATGCCATCAACTCCATTTCTGCTCTGTTTGAGAGTCCCGAGCCATTCCCGGATATCGCCTTCGTACGCCAGGGAGATCACTGCACGCTCAATCAAAACCACCGGGACGCCATTGGCTGGTATTCGCGCTCGGTGTCTGCCATTCGTCAACGCATTGAGCGCGGTGACGTCGACATTTTTGTTGGGCTGGTCAGCTGTGTGCTCTTTATCTGTATTGAAGCCCTCCAGGGAGGTGTAGAGGAGGCATTGCAGCTTTATGGTCAGGGCGTGCATCTCATTCACACTTTGCGCGCTCAGGCATCTGCCGGCGTCGTGTCAGCTGCTCACGCTTTCTTGGTTGAGGATACAATTGTTCCGATCTTCATCCGTCTAGGAGCAATCGCCCCCACCATTTCCAGCAACCCAGTGCGCACGTTGCTGTTGGACACTGAGGAGACATATGAGTTTGTCTCTCTCAAGTCCGCTCGGGACGCCATGGTCCTCCTCGGCACAGAAGCCCAGCTCTTTCAACGCACCTGTGTCAAATATATACGAAAATCTCATGTCTCTCACGTGTCCCCAGAATTGGAAGCTCAACAGATAGCCCTGTCAACCAGGCTAAGGAAATGGCACACTGCCTTTACAGACTTGATGGGGTCTCTTGGCACGAAATACGTTTTATCACCGCAACAGATTGGCACCGGTGCCCTTCTTGTCGCTTATCACGAAACACTGCTTGTCCTGCTCGCGACCTGCGTAACGTCGCGATCAGAGATCCTAACTGACGCCTATCTCCCAAACTTCCAAACTATAATTGAGCAGTCCCGGATCGCTCTTGACGCTTCGGCGCGATCAGACGGCACACAACCACCATTTACGTTTGATGCCAGCGTCGCCGGTCCGCTTTGGTTCACCTGTCTCAGATGCCGCGATCCCGGCTTCCGACGCACAGCACTAGCCCTGCTGCGTCGAACGCCGCACGTGCACGGGTTCTACAAGAACACGCACGCGACAACCTTTATCGAAAAGATGGTGGTGGTAGAAAAGACGTTGGCGGTGAAGGCCGTGCAAGGAACGGCCAATTCCGGGACAGTGGAATCATCCAACACACCCATCCCAGAAGAGGCACGCCTTGGACCCGTCACTGTCTTTCGAGCCCGAGACGGGTTTCCCCCGGAACAACCGAGGAAGAGATTGCGAAGTGGAGTCACAACCAGGATCAAGCGTTTTTGCGATTCTCGCGGAACAAGCACGATCCGGCTAGCGATACTTGGCAGCTGGTCCATGAATACATTTCCATTGATCTTTGATCAGAGTATAGAGAGGCGGTGTATATATCCCATACTCCTTTTATGAATGGCACAACGAAACAGATAAATATAATTACTATGACCAAACCAAGGTATACTACCATGTACGCTTCCAAGCAACACAATCAAGACGCCCGCATCAGCTTCTCCAACCTGCAGCGCAGCGAATGCTGCCACCAGAGCGGGTCACCGCGCAGACGCTTCCCCAGGTAACCCCCGACAATAGGGACAGCAATATGGCCGCTCTGGCCCGTGAGCACCTGCTTGACCAGCTCATCGGCGACGGTCTGCGGGTGCAGCAGCGGGGACATCCAGGTATCCTCGGGAGTGAGGTCATTGATCAGGGGCGTTTTGACAAAGCCCTGCGTGAGAAGGACGGTGCGCACACGAGGGGCCTGGTAGCGGGTCACCAGCTCGGTGGCAAGTCCCTCGTGGAATGCAACCGCGGCGGCCTTGGAGGCGGAGTAGTCGACCATGTTGGCGGTGACGGCGTATGCGGCCTGCGAGGCGACGGTCACCACCATGCCGTGGTTGTTGGCGATCATGTCCGGCAGGAACTCCTGCGCCAGCCAGTAGTGCGAGAGGGTGTTGACGTCGAACATTTTGCGGGTGATGGCCTCGGTGGTGCCGAGGATGGTCTTGGCCGTGAGGATGCCGGCGTTGTTGATCAGGACGGTCGGCTTGCCGAAGGAGCCGCGGATTGCATTAGCCACCTCTGCGATGTTGGCGGTGGATGTGATGTCGCATTCGTAGAAGCGCACGCTGTTGGGGAGGGTTTCGGTCGGCGGCGTGATGTCCAGGATGGCTACCTTGATGCCGCGCTCACCCAGCAGTTTCGCGACCCGGAATCCGATACCGCCACTCCCGCCGGTCAGAACGACCACTTCGCGGTCCCAGTTGTAGTAGTCCTTGACCCCGTTGTTCACGGCGCGGCGGTCCATCCAGGCCCCGAGCCGGCGGACGACAGCCAGGAAGGCGAACGTCTTGAGGGCCTTGAGCAATTGCGGGCGCGACTCGAGAAGCTCACGACCCTTGGTTGTGTACTGGGCTAGTACCAGCAATGGCACCACCTTCCAGGGGCTGAGCACGGTGCGGTTGACGAGTTTGACTACCACATCGGCAGTGAAGCCTGCAAATATTCAAGGTGAGCGAAACTCGTAAAACTGGGAGGACGAGCAGCCATACCTTCCCTCGAGAACCATTTCTTTGCCTCTGGAGCCATATTCAGCAGCTAAAAAAATTGTATGGTTGAAGATGTCAGCGAAGGAAGCGAGTCTCAACGTCATCATATAACCCCCTGATATCCAAGCCCTAACATGAGCTACAATGCGGGGAAGCCGAGGTCCGCCCGGTGCACTTCGTTCTACATTATTCCTTATGCTGAGCTGACCTTATCTAACTCGTCGGTTAGACTCTCTTCTCATTGAACGGAGTTAGGCAGATAATAATGTACAGATGGTAGACGCAGCAATGATAACACCAAGCCAAGCCCCTTAATCATGGAATGCGTAAATCCGAACGACCGCAATAATCGTCCCAATAATGCCGCCGATGAGCAGCCCAAGCGCAAAATACCCAAAGAAATACTTCAACACCCTCGTCTTTGACCCGTATTTCCACTCATGTGCATTTGCCGCGAAGGACCAGTTCATCTCTTGGTGGGTAGGCCGGACATATTGCCCCTCCTCCGCATCCTTCATATTTGTATTGTAGTCCTTGGCGTTGGAGGAAGGGATAGATCCCTGGTCATACGGCTTTTGGGCCTGTGGGTCCATGTTGTGTTGGTTGTGCGAGTGATGGTTTGTTGTCGGGTTCGTGCTTGACGGCCGGGGATGGGCGACCGGTGGTTTGTTGTTGACTAGTCTGGTCTGTAGGATGGATAACAGGAGGCTGGCAAATGTGTTGCTTTAGATTTTGTGATGCTCAAGCTGAAGGAACTGGTCTGTCCTAGTCTGTTCTCTTCTGTCGCTGCTTCTCAGGGAATTGATGAGAAGCACTCCAGCGAGACTGACCTCTTTTTTAAGTCCCCCCTGACCCAGATCTTCTTTGATTGGAATCAACTCACAGCCCAGCACTGCATCGCCACGTAATAGAGACGTTTCTATTTAAGGCTGAGCCACGATGGATCTGGGACTTTGGGGCGAAAACCACCCAGAGCGCCGCAACTGGGGCTGTGATAGGTCGGCCCGTATAATGTGAAATGCACCACGACGGGACATCCCCCACAGAAAGAAGTGGGTTTTGACAGAAGAAGATCGATCTGCGTCATTCCGCCAAGCACAACAGTGGTTCCACGATTTGCCCTGGGCCGAACCCCCACTTCCTATGTTGGAGAGGAGCTTTTTGGCCCCAACTCGAACAGAAGAGAGAGAATCCAGTTTTTGTTACAATCAGTCCGAGTGGAGGAAAAAGCAAAAACACGTTCATTGAGGTATAGTTCAAAAACACCGTAGCCGACCAACAGAACAGAACCCCAAAAGCCAAAGGAGTATACGGGGTAGGCAGACAAATATGATATGAAGATGCAATGTATGGCTGATTGGAACTCCCCATGGACAGATCACAAGAATCGCCGTTCTTGTCGGTCACACCCGAATGTAGTGCAAAAAGACAAAAAAAAGTTCCCAACAACCGCCCGGTTGCGCGATCAGAGCACGCGACAACAAGGACCCAAAAGGCCACCGCGCCGATAGAACACTCCAGGGGGAAAAATACAGTTAAAGAATTAGAACGATCAAATACATGACGGGCAAGACGGGTATCTATCTCCCTTCAAGCCCCATACCCAACAGGGCCCAGCTGGGGCGGCTGGCCGAAAATCTTGTGGTAGATTTCCGTGAGAATGCGCGCATCGGCTCTTAGACTGGGTGAGATGTTTTCATTTGCCAGCAAAAACCGGATCGTCCGCTTGAGGAGCTGCTCGAACTTCTCCTTAGGGACCAGCTCCTGGAGGCAGGACATGTACGTAGCGGACAGAACCAGCATATTGCCAAATTGTCTGAAGGTTGCCAAGAGTCAACAGAAGTGGAGTGGAGTGGAGTAAACAAGCAACTTACGCATGAGCAGTCCCGAAGATGTTAGTCACCACCGGACGAGTTGGAAGGCCGTCAAACGCTTCTGTGCTGTAGATCGCTGACTGGATGCAGGCCTTGCAGGCATTTCGCAGTTTATAGGGAAGATCACGCTGGTTGAACTGGGGCGGCATCCAAGTGCTGGCAAATCGTGCACCCGCGTCACTAGCCATCCGCGCCATTTCTGGGGCGCGCTGGTTGTAGGTTACCGACGGCGACATTTGTTGCGCTTGCGGTATAGTTGGCGAGTCGATCGAGGTAGGGCCCGAGCCCAATCGCACATTGCTGGCGCCATAGTGAAGAGCACGGTATAACAGAGGCCGGAAGATGATATACCGGGCACCGTAGTACTTGGCTCGCATGCGAGCATTGTTAATATCCGTGGCTGGCGGATCGCCATCGTTCCAACTTAAAGGTTTCGGGAGACTCCGGCGCCATTGATCAAGGTTCATGCTGAGAGCTCCTTGCACACTAGACGACCATCGGTTTTGGCCTGGCTTCTCTACTTTGTAGAGATCAGTATGAACTCGGTTCAGGACTTTCCGTAAATGGATTTGAGCGGAATAGAACATCATCATCTGGGAAGCGGGGCTATGGTAGTCGTTGGGTATGTCAAGCGTCCATTTCCCTTTCGGAATTGGAATCCGCGATTCAGACCGCGAGATGCCGCTTGCCGGAACATCAAGTTCAGCCAAAAGGTCGCTAGAATACAAGTTAGCACGTTAAGCTTTGGCCTAAGTGTCGAAACGAAGCGCACCTCTCTAGCTGCAAACAAGTCCAGTATGCGAACTCGTACAGATCTTTTAGTGGGCCTTCCTCCATCTTATCGTACCGTTTTCTAAATGCAAAGGATCAGTAAGCATTGGCAGAGTTTCAAGGGAGAGCGGTTGTTCATACGGTCTGACAAGCACCTGACAAGCCCTTGAAGCCACGTAGATCCATCCAAAGCTTTGGAAGGGGTGTGCTAATTGGCCCATGTATAGGCCAGCGAGTATACAAGCATGGACATGAGGCAGCGAAGAGCTGCCTTGGACGGCACCCAAGATTACAGCGGCATATCCATAAAGTGCCAGGCCGGGAATGACTTGGTAGTTCCGCGTGTTTCCGGAGGAGTCGCGGGTGATCGACATAGACCGTCTTAAGCTGCTCTGTCGCCCGTCATTGATGGCAGAGGGAAAGGAGTGGCTGGTATTCTGCGGTCCTTGAGTGTACATTGGTGCCGATGCCACGGGGGTCGAGACGGAATTTGTGGGCGAAAGGATGCCGTTAGTGGTCGTATGTGTACCGCCAGATGATGGTGTTGGCGGACCAGGGATATGTTCCTTGCGATAATCAGGCTTTTCTTTCAAGATTGGCCCACGAAGCGGGCCATCGGTCTCAGCAATGGCACCGATAGCAAGAACCAAGAGGAGGATAGCATTTTCAGTGTTCTTGCCAACACGGGGCCGCCCAGAAGTAGTGTTGGTAGAAGTATCGCCTCTCGCGCCATGCATGTTCTCATTCGACCGTTTCCGCTTCGCTCCTCGCGGGCCGTCTCGTTGGTAATCGGTGCAGTGGCATCTAACAAAGGCTTCGAGAGTATGCGCGAGTGGTCCGATCTCAAGGAAGGGATGTAAGATATGCATGCGGGACATATAGCTCCAATAGTACCGACGCACGGTTTCTGAGTCAATATTCAAGTAGCCATTCTCGGTGATCTCAGCATCCTCGGCTTCGTCTGGTGGCCCTGAACTAGTTTGAATATCGGGGTCGGAGAGTGTATGGCCCAGGGCAAGGTTTCTCAATGGTACACTGTCGTCTGCGGTGTCCAGGGTCTCCCCCTGGCCCCAGATGTTGATCAAGCCCCGTTCTTCCTCCAACCTCATGACGTAGTCCTCGTCATATTGATTGGGCCAGATGAGCTTCTTAATCCCTGGCCACATCAGAAGCTTGTGGGCCGCAGTGGTGTGTTCGACTGGAATCGAAAGTTCTCCATCGCCATCAATCTTTACCTCTTCCACCTGACCCGTCATCGGATTTGTATGGAGGAACGCGTTGTCAACCATTTCTGCTGGGGCGGCAACCGGCTTCATAACTGGGTCCGTAACCGGAGTAGAGCGAACAGCCCGGTCTTTGACAAGTCCTGGGAAAGGCGAATGGCCCATGAGGAGTTGGGTAAGTAGGTTTGAATGGTCTCCTGTGATTGTATGTATCTGAGTCATGCGCTCCTCCATGCGATCCTCGAGCTGTAGGATTCGATCTAAGAGTACTTGCGTCGTTTTCTCTTGTCTGCATTAAATACCTAAGATTAGCACTTCGCTATAAGACGGGGAGGCGGAACCACAGACTTGTGAGGTGGCACTTCTTTGTACACGCAAATGAGGTTATTCTCCTTGCAATGACTACATGCTGGCCGCCCTTCATCGCATTTGGCTTTCCTCGATCGACATTGGTCGCATGCCTAGTGAATGAAAGAGTTAGCCAATGTTGTGCTGTAGTGTGCTCCATAAAACAAATACCTGAGTAGCTCGAGCGGCCTTGCGCTGCCGCGCTCCGAAAGGAGTGGCGCCGTAGTAACTAGGATCGTACGATCCCGGCACGGAACCCGGCATCGAGGCCACTACGGGCCCATATTGCGGGTTCGAAGGAATGGCACCTGGGGCCGCGGCCGGGTCGCTGTTGCCCGCTTGATCTGGCGCATATCCTCCCACCCTGGCCCGATAGTCTGGCGGAGCAGAATGAGGCGATGTTTCACTTGGCGTTGCGCTCATCGATGGTCGGTAGTTCGTGTTCGGGTCCTGTGGTGGGTAGCCCGGGGCGGGTATGCTGCTGGGACGACTATATGGACCTTCTGGGGGTAACTGCGGCAGTTCACGGTTGGGCATGACGGGATACCCTTGGGGTGGGAGCGGACCCTGGGAAGCATTGGACGGACGGCGGGAGTCTGGATGGCTGTCGAACTGGGGAGGAAATGCGCGCCATGAGGGATCTTGCATCGCATGCGCACTGGGCGGCGCCGCATCAGGAGGGGGCATGCGATTCATGGGAGGTGGCCCGAACATGGAACAGGTCTTGAGCTGTCGTCATGCGCATTCGTCTCTTAAATGGTCATGGCGAACTGCGGCGGAATGCGGAGAGTGGAGAGAGGGTGGTGGTGATGGTGGTTGTCGGAGGAAGCCTCACAGGAAGCTTGTCGTGAGTCTTTCTTTCCCTGTCGCCTAGGTCTTGGTGAGGTCCCAGGGGGACGGAAGGTGGATCACGACAGGCTCGAACAAGGAAGCGGAGAAGGAAGCTGGCGAGGTCGGGCCGAGGTGGAGCAGCTCAACCCAGAAACTGGGCAGTGGCGACGATGATCAGGTCCCAAGCTTGGATGCGAAGACGAAGGGTGCGAGAGGGTCGACGAGGGCTGGTTGTTGGAGTTGACCGAAGTTGTCGGGTCTTGATAGAGGGGAGAGATAGATGCCCAAGGGGGGGGGAGTACCTGGTACCTCTCGTGTGGTGAGGTGGACCACAGGAAAGGACGTACTGTTACCAGTACCGTATTGCCGGTCGTTTGGTGGCTGAAAGTCACCCTAGTAAGGCCGTCGATCTCGGCGGTGGAAAGTGATCCCAGGGCCTTGGCTCAGGGAAGAGGGAGATACGGTCGATAGGGAACTACGATGGCGCACCCGGGGGGTATACATACATAATCAAGGGGATCGGCCAGTCTTGCCCCTCCCTGGACTATTATGTACTTATAATGTATCCATCCCAGAGGTGACAGGTCTTCTTTCCGTGACGGAAGGATACCGTAATACCGCCACACGGACACCGCTAGAAGACACTAGATGGGGTAGGCATTCCTTGGACTAGTTCGCTCCCATCTATACTATTTCTAGACACTGACTCCGTGAGGATGGAACTTATCGTCGGAAGACAGAACAATAATCCATCATCCTCGCAAGGGGCGGCATCGGCCTCAACTGAAACTCTATTGACGTCCGATCTTCAAATCGGTGGAGACGCAATCCCCAGATCGCCGATGTACAATACAGCAGGTACCCATGGATCATGAATTCGACATCCACGGTTGTCGCATCTATATGTCAACCACAACAGATCACGAAACCATTGCCCGGTCCTATCGCGATGATCCGCGGCCATCCTTGGCAGCGAATCAGAGTCCCTGGCCCAGATGATTCGCTTGGTGGCCAGCACGTACGGGTGGGGGAACGGACAGTGGCACAAACAGAAAAATGCCCGCGACCGACTCGTTTTTGCTTCTTCCCAACCGTTGCCGTCGCCCGGCTGTCATTTTCTTTGGTGGTCGACTCCATGAATAATAATAATGGTGATAATAATAATAATAAAATAATAAGCGGTCCTTGCCGCCTGTGACCGTACAATAGTTTACCTCTTGCCCGCAAGCCCGCCCCAGGTCATGGAAAATATATCCCCCGATCGTGGCCCCTTGTTGGCACCGCCGGATAAAGATGTGAGGCGGGCTGCTTATTGGGCAATCGTGAATTCCAAGGCCATGGCCGAGGACAACTCTAATCGGAAAGGGGCGGTACCAGGTGTATGTAACACGGTCAATACGGCGCCCGTGGTGAATTCCAAATCATGTCTATTGATCGGCCGCTGTCCATGCTTCCCATAGTGTCGGGTCCATGCATCCTGCCCATCCCTTCCACCGAGAACTTCGAAATCCTCCTGGATCTCCAGCCCCAAAGCCATCTCTTCGCGAGCCGCAGGACGTATTCATGACGCGGTGACCACAAGCAAGGGATGCAGCAGAAGAAGCTGGCGGGACGAGCAAAACATCCACGGTCACTCTTCATCACACCGCTGATGGCGCATTACTCAAGTAGACAGCCTCCAGAGGTGAAGATATGCGTCGACGTCAGCGGTGTGTCCAATCAGCAGCAGAGACGACGCTCACGAGACTCGAGGAATGGCTCCTGATGGAGAAGCAGATCCTCGCCCTGGTTGGAAACTCCGAACCATCGCCGGGAACCCCCAAGAGATCAGATCGGACGGGCGGCAGTGGCGGGTGCTGCAAGGTTAGATCCGTTTGTCAATCATAATATGTCGTAGGCTGTCTGACACCCGGTATTATTATCATTAGTCGGTGACGCAATAATACCACTTCGCGGTGAACAATCAAAATACTCCCCGCCAATCTCCATGTCTCATCCCCAGAATCAAGGGGCCAGTCACGAGGTCTGAATCATTTCGTCGATCGTTTCCCGAGCAAGTTGCCTGGAATTTTTGAAGCAAGCCCAGTTGTTCCATGTGTAAACAAAATGCTGGGGGTGGGAAGCTAGCGAATTGCTACACGTTAATAATGATAAAAGTTGTACATAACATGTTCAGCTCTCATAGAGCATTCCCGATCGACCGATCCGCCTCGATCATTTGTTTCTGTTTATCAGATCGGTCGTGCACCTGAAACCAACCCCGGCCAGACGGCCCTCATACACGTACTTTTGTATGCCACATCGTAATTGGAGTCGGAGCTTACTTCATTCCCTCAGCCCGGATTACGCTCGCGGGATCGGCCGCTGTCCGGATTTAAAGCACTGGGAAAGTCAAGAGTCATTCGAGCGAGCCTGTCCGGATATAGTTCTGAGGAAGCAAACTACCACAGTAGTCTGGTAGATCTTAAGTTTTGCAGCATCTCATCGTGCTCTCCTCTCCACGCCAGAACTTCTCCGCGTCTCCTCACGGCAAATGTGATGTATACACGTCGTACTGCGCAGGAACCCTCTCGTCACTGAAACTGATACGTCGTGTAAAGTATACTGTACAGAGCAAAAGTACCTACCGTCTGGACGTATCACTCCACGTGGAACTAGCGAGTCCATGTGTTGATTTTGTGACTTGCAGTTTGAAGGAACCGAGCGCACGACTTGAGGCTTTCCATGTTCAAGTCTCTAGTATATAGTTAGCAAACATCAATCAATTGCTACATTTCTGCTCTGATTCGCAACCAATGCAAGGAAAATCAGACCCGGAACCCGTTCGGGGGATCCTGCATGTCAGCGCTTATGCAGTTCCCAGGATTTCCATGGTGAAGGCTTGGTCGCAATCGGAAACGGGCGAGCTTATTTTACGTCTTGGTGGTCTTTGTATTGCACGGCCTACCGAGGTGATTGATGGATCTGTTGCTTCCATTGTCTATCTATTCCACGAGGATGAAAATGAGGATCGTCCTGTCCGAACCGGTACATTCTCCTCACCCCACATGGCCCCAGCCATCGGAATACTGCACAACACACTGTTCTTGGGGCAGGATAGCTCCCAGCACGTAACCAACGAACGCCGCCAGAGGCTGGATTATATTTGCAAAGGTACGCACGCTAACCCGATTCAAAGTTTTGGTCCCCGAGGTTCCCGAGCCCGACCTCCGCAACATGGCGGATCCAAATCCCGATGGAGCTGTGTTCACGCTGTATTTTGTCACAATTCCAAGCCGGTAGCGTCCTGATTCCGGTCCTCGGAGCTGTTATCTGGTGCCATTGGCAGGCACCTTTTGATAGCTAGAGCTGTCGACGATATGATGATGTGCAGGGACAAATGGTCACGCTTGAGGCCCATCCCAAAAATAGGACAATGGACCTCCAGAAGCACGTTGTACTATATACGACGGAGTCTCACATGAAGATAACCTCACTCAATTGACGTGGTTGAAAATTTTTATTTTCTACGTAGGAACCCATTGTGCATGAACATGTTGCAAGCCATTGCCCCCATCCATATCTATGAAGTCTGCGATCTTCTTGGCCAAAGCTACTTGGTCCAAAAAGCAGTTCTTTGCTGTCAATCCGCAAGATCAGCAGCTTCATGGACCTGTGGTAATACAGTGATCCATGCAGCCAATTAGATGGAATGGAAACGCGAGAGAAAGAGAGCTTACGTAGAGCGAGCTCCGTACGTACCGGATGACCGTACGTATGTCGAATACCAAGCGAGGCACCTGACTGAGGAACGCTCGTCACGATCAGCGACCCCGTAAACTGGAAACTCACGGGGGGATAAGTTTGACTGATCCGAACTATCGCTGCAACGCGCCCCACATGGCGTGAGCAAGAGACATTTGGAATGGGTTTGGATGTTTCTTAGTCTCCCAGGCTAGTCCGCAGGTGTTGCTATTAATTGCCGCTTGTCACTACTGTTACATTTTGGGCGCTCACGCAGGCTTGCCGCCCGCGAAGGAAAGCTGAAACCTATCCACAATGATCGATCGACCCAAAGGGGTTTGCAATCGAGTGGTTCGGAAGGTACCACCACCGGAGATCATCATGCACACGCGGAGATGAAAGGCGGACGAGGGGGCTAAAGTCCTCGCTGGAACACCTAAGCGCCGCCCCAATTCCCCACTGACATTGAACAAAAGTACGACGCCAAAAGTAAAAGCTCCGTGGGTGCGCGTGGATGGCGAAAATCAATTGGATGCATCACATTTGCGCTGACCTATAAACCTCTTTCCCCCACGTCGTGAGATCAGCGGCGCCGGACATATTCGGGGAGGGGAATATGAAGGTTTGAATAGGCTATCGTAGTATCATTCTGATTTTCCCGATTTGGCTTGCTTGCTAGCTTCTGGTGCGCGCCTTTGGCGCGCTGGGTACCCCGGGTACCAGCTTGAAAGGATGGAGAAAACCGTGGTAATTGGGCCCTCGGGATGTTTCCAGCGCATGTATGATGTATTGTTGCTTCCAAGTGGTGTGTAAAAAGTCCCGATATGGATGGTGATCAGAGAAGGAGTGGAGTCATTGCCTCACGACAGAGCCTGGCCTCGGTTCGCGGAATCAACCCTTCCAGAGTGGCCGGAGAAGAGCAGATTCATGAGGTCTCTAAAATTCCATCTGCTAAAAGAATGGATTGGGCTCATCGAGAGCAAGGCTGTCCTGTTGCTCGGTTCATTTGAGTGATGCTGATGTTGTGCAGTTGGCTGAGGTCGACGAAGCTGCTCATGAGCGTGGTCGTGAGTGCCACAGGAAACCCTGCGGGAACGGTTGGAACCACAGTGACATAGTGTCTATTGTGATTTTTCGCAGTAAATTTCTATTTGGCACTAGTCAATACATCTGCCTGCTTTTGGTGATGGCAGAATATAGGTACAATGATCGTGGATCTTATACTCCCGAGATTCATCTGTCCACGCGCAGAACAAGTATGTACCTCGCGGCCTGGCAGATGGTTCTTAGCAATAAGACAGAAAATAATGTCCAGATATTAGCAGGCTAACTAGAGCCATTTTCTATTTTGAATATGCTATTAATAGAGGTATTCGTGCCACATCAGCCAAAATTCATCATTGCCTTCAAATCCTGGACAAACCCATTGCACACAAGATAAGGGAGATTCAGGAGAAGAGAATGCAAAGGAGAAATCAGACAACAAATCTTTCCCTTTCAGACCTGGGAAACCGAAAGAAGATTGACTCTCTTAGCAATAGCGTCCTCTTCTTGCTGTCGCCAATCATCCTCCGGGTGTGCCCTGTCCTCAGCATAATGCCCCTTATACTCATGAGGCCTGAGTTCATGACTAGGAAGATTTTCAGTCTCCGGCCCAGAATCATTGTCATCGTTGTCTTCGTCATCGTCTGGATTCCCCCCGGTCTTGACGATTTTGTACGGTGCCGCGACGCGGACTTCGGAGTAGGACTCGGTGCCGACTAGAGAGGTATCAGTATCGACAGACAAATTAAGATAGAAGGACCACCTACACATCGTCCAGTAGATGTATTTGCTGATGACAGGAGCCCACATGGTCAGAGCGAGGATTTGGCCGAAGGACCAACCCGACCACTCAATCGTTCCTACGCTAGCGACCACGTAGTAGTACCAGGCATAGATCAGAACAGAGATGAACATATACAACTCAAAAATCGTAATGAACACTTTAGGGATGTGCCTGTAGTGTTGGTGCGCGAACATTCGGTGGACGAGTCGAGAAAGCCGACCCAGTACAGGCCCCTTCTCGAAGACATTGTTAAAGGCAGGCCACATTGGGCGCAGCTCTTTAATCGTCCACTCGGCGAAGCAAATCATATAGATCAAGATGCAAACCGGATCGATAGCGTACACAAATATATCAATCGGGCGGATCGCCTGCGCAACCCAAGGAGTATATGCGCACCATATGAGCGGAGGGGGATGGCCTCCACAACTGGTTGGCCAGCTGTCGCCTTCAAACCCCACCAGTTTGTTGGGTAGGGCAGCTTTCGAATAGGTCCAGAATAGGGTGATCTGTGACAGGATCATAGCGACTGTGGAGAGGAATATGATCCAGGCAGAGCTCATGTGCATCCTCTGTAGGCTCCATTGGCCGATGGTGATGGGCAAGATGCCAGCCACACCGATCAGGCCCGTCAGAGCATGGTCCGCCCACAACTGCATCAGGGTCGAGGCGTCGAAGACGTGTTTGAATTTCATGGCAAACAATGTGCAAGCCTGACAAGCAATCATGAACCAACACTGTGCCTCTTGGTACTCGACCATGACAGATTTTAGTACATATCCATGTTCCGCCAAGAAGTCTCTGGCCTTTTGTTCCCAGTCGAGGGCTTTGTGTCGCATCGTGCCTTGATTCCGTTGACCGGCAATGATAGCGACCAGCCGGCAAACCCGAGGAGCGAGCCTGAATGACCGCATAAGGATCCAGAGGTAGATGACAATGAGCAATTGCATCAAGTACGAGACGAATACCTGAAAACGTCAGTTGATCCTTTTTCCCAATTCTTCGAAATGGGATTAAATTTACCCCAGGGCCTCCAATATCGCTATTGACACTTGCGCTGATCCCATCACAGGCATTGCTGTAATAGAACGGGAGTTCTTCGTAGGGGGACACTTCAAATTCCCAATTGTACGTTGTGTATTCGCATCCTGCTAGATCGCCATTCGGATTCGCACAGTAATCGCTCACACAGGTCGAGACGAGCTGCACCAGGCTATTGTTGTATGAGAGGCCGGTGTCGAGGTTGTTGGCATCATAGCAAGCCTTGAGATTGTCATAGGACTTGAAGACGAATTCGGGCTTGTCGCAAGACAATCCCGCGGCAGCTGCCATGGTGAAAACTTGCGCAACTCGCAAGGAGTTTCACCAAAGTGAAGTCAAAACGAAATTTTAACGTTTGGGGCTACTTTTTAACGGACAAACTCCCTGTATCTATAATAAGAGCGCCAGTAGGGAGTCCAATCGTCCCGTGTCTAGGCAGAGATTATTTTCCAGCTCGCGACACACTAACGCCCGCCAGGTCAAGATCGCCCGCTCTAGCCCACACCCACCGAAGCAAGTCTCATTCCATGCTGTCAGAATAATGACCACACCAAATTCATGTTATTCGCGCTGTTGGTAGATATCTCCAACCGCCGTCGACTTACCCCCTGCGTCGATTCAATTCCTGGAGCCAAGATCAAATCCGCGAGCCAAACGAACAAGCATCGGGCGTTTCGGACCCCGCGCCGAAAAAACGAAACAAAATAGGGCGTCCCACGCTGCGCCAAGAAAGGAAATCCATGCGCCAATCTTCGCAGACACAAGCACGCTAGCTTTGCCCTATCCACGACACATGGCCAATCCCAGCCCTATCTGGAATTGTCGAGGACGCCTCACGCATCTTGCACCATCACCACGTCCTCGATGGCGTGTAGCATACCAGCACGAGACCCAACCAATCAAGAAACATTCTTCCAGGCTGTCACTGCAGCGGCGTGAATCGAGTTTACCCAGTATCGCGCTATCGTAGGCGCGGGTGAAAAGGATAGCGGGGTGTACTCGAGGCACTAGATCCACGCCGCGCGTGTAGTTCACAGTCATGCTCGGACCGCGCTTCCCTTCGCCGTCACCGATGACTATCTGCCCAAGCAGGTACTTCACACTGCCGGCTTTGTGGGGCCGTTCCCTCCCCTTTGGGATATCACGACTGAATGCCAGTCCTCCGGCAACGACCCGCCACATCTTCTTGTGAATAATTATGGGCTAGCACAATCGCTTGCAGCAGCGACTGAATCTGAGGAAGGTTCTGAATCTGCGTTCCGTAGAGTCGTTTTGCAGCGGGTGCACGGTTTTGTTGCCCATTTGTACCACTGAAAATGCAGTGGCGCTGAGCGCGGCAGCTCGGATCAATGGGGCTCAGAATATGCGATATCTTTCTGGGCAGTTGGAGATCGATGCCTGTTCTGAGATGGACAAGAATTGTATTCTCAAGGTCTGGCCTTTGTGGCTGGAAGAGATTAAGAAAGATCCTTCCTTTGTGGCGGGCATGATTTAATCATTATCTATTGCTAAAGCCATGCAAGATATGAATTGAGAAAAGAGTATATGTGGTAGGGCAATAAGTAATATATGCAGCTCAAAAAAAAAACCGTTTCTGCCCCGAGATCTATAGGTATGATCAATGATATGTCCAAGATGCTCAAGAAGGGGAAGGGGCCATCTATATACACGATGCACTGCATCATGGAGTACTACAAGAAAGAATTGCAGGCCAGCCACGTCTATACCTTCCGCAGCTGGTAGTGAAACAGCCTCCACACGGCCTTCACAGCCTCAATGCGATCGTTGCCATCAAGCAAATCAAACCACCGCGTGCGCTGGAGTTTCAACACATGCCACGGTTGCTCGGAGCTATCGGTGTCTGGCGGGAAACTGCTGTCACCGTTGCCGAGAACTTCGAGATAGCGCCTGTGGACGCGGAGGTGCAGAATTGAGATGTGGTGATTGATCGACGAGACCATGTAGATCTTTTTTTTATCGAGCAAGTTAGTTTTAAAATCAGTCATTAGACACGGGGGTGAGTTGCCACATACATCGTCAAACGGACTCTTCGGCACCTTGCCGATCTGCATATACTTCATCCGCTTGTCCCAGAGGCTCGTTCCGGGCTGAAGGATCTTCCACTTTTCGCTATTGGAGAGCTTACGCATCGCGCTCGGCCGGCGAGACAGTCCCGCATAATAGTGCTCGAACTTGTGGCGTTTCCGTGCGCTCTCCGCCTCCGGTGCGGGCGAGGCCGGTTTGCCTTCTTCCATCATCGAGTCTGGAAAAGACATCCCGTGACTGTTGTTAACGAGGTCCTCGAGAATCCCGTCGTTGGGCGCGCCGCCAAACCGGGGCGTTGTCGTCCACCATTTGCCCTCACCGGGCCGCAGCTCGATACCACTATAGCGGGCACGTTCCTGCGCCGCTAGGAGCATGCCCCCAATTTCTCGGAAGAGATCACAGATCTCGCCGATCCCGGATCCGGGAGTTTCATCTTGGGTGCGGAAAGAGGTCTCTGGCCGACACTGTGCGATGAGGACGGGTCCTTCCAAGATGCCGCTCCGGGCAACCTGACGATCGCGCGGAGACCGGCAGGCCTGGAAGGACTGTCTCACAGGGAAAAGGAGATTCTTCACCATCAACCGTGGAGGAAGCGGGGGCACTGTGAGCTGACATCCGAACGGCCAGGCGGCTAATTCCACGAATGCCCGGATGATCTCGTCTCGTACCTCCTCGGGCATCTCTGAACCGCAACCCATACGACGTCCCGTATACATGGCCACCGATGGGCGCGGCGCCTCTGCCGGGACCTGCGGCTTGTCCTGGTCTATTTGCATTTTGTCCCCATCAGCCTGCTCTCCGTCGACCGATGGCGTCGGTTCCGGCGTCGCAGGTCGCTCAAAATAGTGATCCAGACTTGTATCCCAGTACTGGGATAAACGCTCCAATCCTATCCAGAACTTTCGCGTCTGCGATATCCGCACCCGACTCCGACCTTCGCGGAGAGGAAGCCGAGTCACCTCTCGAAATGCATCGTCATTGTCCAGTGACAGTTCGTTGTTGAGAGTCTCGAATCGATCCTTGGGCGGGTATCGGACACCGTTGTCCAACAACGGTGGCTCGGCCGGATCCTCTGCCTCCTCCCATGGCATTGGGGGCAGTGACTGTGTTTGATCTTTGGGGAACATGTCTTGTATATCGACATCCGAGTCTAGCTTGACGTTCAACGGTCGGAATCGGGAGAGCGAGATGTCCTGTGGCCGCTTGATGGCGGCCAGGAGGCCATGCATGTCTCGGATGGTCGCATCGGACCCGTCGGCAGCGACATCGGGGAGGTTGTAGACCGGGAAGTCGAGGAGGGTCGGTTCGGAGGGCGGTTTTCGTTCCTGATCTGGATCGGAGCTGATGGGAGGCAAGGCTAGATGGAATAGAGTTCAGTGACATTCCGAAACGCGGGTGTGCCTGGAATGATGGAATGATGCGGGCATGGAACGGAGGAGAGACCACTTACCCAGCCCCGAGCCCCAGCCAAACATGGTCGTGAAGCGTCACAGTTCTGGCCGTCGATTTTATACGATTCTCGGCGCCTGTCACATACTCCGTCTCACGGCAGCGGGTCGGAGGGATGTCAGGGAGAGACAGAGATGGAAACCGAAAGAGAGATAAGAAGGAAAGAGCACAGAAGGAAAAGGACAAAGAAAGAGAGAACGATGGCCTCTAGAAAGAAAGGACTGTGGAACAACAAACGCGAGAGGCAAGAGTTGGCCGAAGTGGAGGACGGGAAGGCGGTGGTGGTGTGGTGTGGCTGGTGGAGCATCACCCGTAAGAATGATGGCATGATGGTTAGTGAGGGGAGGACTAACTACTAGGTACTTGCCTAGTGGTGATTTAGTCCATTCACTACGAGGATGCCAGTTACCTAGTCTGCCGACAACAATAGCCATTCGCTCCCGGCCCCTGTCTACTGACTCTCTCCGTCCTGCCCATGATGCATTCCTGGGCTCCAGTAGTAGCCACGTCACTGACAGGTCGATCATTCTTTTTACATCAAATGTCCATGCTTCGACCATGGGGTAAGCTCGGATGAGCCAAGTTTCATCGTCAGGGGTGAGGGGCGGTTCTGTGCCCCCGATCATTCTGCCTGGGGCTCCAAAGCGAGACAACGGGGCCGCCGGCGACAACTTCCTGTGGATTCTCCGGAGGATTCAGATCCGATACCTTCTCCCAAAAGGGCCAGCTTGACGAAGGACAAGAAGAAGATATGCTAGTTCTAATAAAGTTCGACCACGCAGGCAAAACAGAAGCGCTGCGACCCTGAAGATGATCGCCCGCAAGGCCGCCACCGCAGAGGGCCAGGAGTGGCAAGCGGGATGCTCAGCACACATTGCCTCTCACAACTACTATGAGCGAGTGTTCTTTTTTTTGTACGATCCGGGTCGAAGTATTGCCATGCGTGAAAGGGACCCCGTTGGGGAACAAAGGATCTCTTCCCTTTCTATCTTGAAATCGGCCCTTCCATCCTGACGTGAGATCCACGAAACTCCCGGTATAGTTTTGGCCCCCGTGTTGGGATCCCGCAGCAGATCCCACCTTGAATCCTTTGGCGTTGGACGCCGTAGGAGCCCCGAGATTATTCTTGTACGATCATGCTCTGCCCTGGACCCAGTGGCGGGATCCTTAGGGCTGCGAGGCAGAGAACGTGGGGTCTACGATTGAAGATGTTCATCATCTTTGCTGTCGGAGCTTCTTTCTTTCTTTTTAAATCTTCGCTCCTCCTCAATTCTTTACTTGATCTACATACCCTGCATATCAGCCGCTCTAACTTGGTGACTACGACGTCTCATGTAACGCCCCGCACCACTGGTCGTTCTTGAGGTATCCCACTTCCTTCTTCTAGTCGGCCGGCCGACTAGACGAGTCTCTCTTTATGGATTTTGCCCTTCAGCGCGTGCAGGACACCAGCAGCCTACAGAATTGGGTGGAAGCACCACATACGCCGCTGCCAGAGTCAAAAATTACTGTATGGGTCACTGATTACTTCACTGAGGTTATCCATCCCACCTACACCGAGATCGAAGGGCCGGCTCCTAATTCGTGGGACCCTCCTCTAATTCCAACTTCCACGCTGGATCCAGATCCGTTTACTACACCGTGGTCATCTGAGGTTACTGCAGTCCAAACTACTCGCACCACCGAATCGTCCACTCCGTCCGAGCTCCCGGAGAGCCATACGAGTGCGTCGGAAACAGAGCAGCCTGTCGAAACAAGGTCGTCCAGCACCATTGAATCTAGCACGACGGGCACGCTCAGCAAGGCGAGCGAGTCCACCACTACATCTAAGACGTCAGATGCGTTTGATACGTCTACATCGTCCGACACGAGCACATCCGATTCAACGACTACATCTGAAGCATCTCGCACGTCTGACACGACCACCACGCTCGACACATCCATCGTCCCATCCACATCCACCACAGAATCTTCCCGCCCAGCGCGTCCGAGCATGCAGCCACTGGTTACACTGGCAACTGCGCCGCCACTACCTTCTCAATCAGAACCTGCAGGCTACAACCCAGCAGCGACGGAATACGGCTCCACAATAGGTGAAGACGCATCAGGCCACGCCGGAGTAATTGCCGGGAGCATTATCGGCGGCGTAGCTTTCATCGCACTCACGCTCCTAGCATGCTTTTTCTGCTTTCGTCGCAAGCGACAAAGGTCTCAGCGGCCAAAACGGCCAAAACACATGCGCGAGGCATCCTTCGACTCATGGAATGCAACCAGTCTCATGGGCTCGGTCAGGGTCCTTAAATACAGCCAGTTCTCACAACCCGATTTCGTCGATACAGACTCGCCTCCTGGGTTGGGCCCTCATGCACAAAAACATGCAAATGACCAGACTACTGGAGGTCGTCCGGTGCCGTACCGGCAGAGATCGGGAATTCCAAGGCAATACTCCAATCGGCGGTACTCGAATCCATATGCCAACGACAGTTTCAATCCCGAAATGTCCGGTGCCAACAACGACATCTCATATAGCGACGGAAACCCGTACCCCAACCGCACAAACCCCCACCGAGTATCCAGTCAGGTCTCCAGCCGCTGGGCTCCATCGACAGTCTCGGACCCTTTTGCAGATAACGAAGAAAGCCCCGTCTCTCCAATCCTCGACCTGAACGCCCCCAGCCGCACGGTATCCTGCTACTCCCGAGCCTCGTACCACGGCGGGCTCAACATCCTCGCGCATTACGATGGATCGGCACGCGACTCGCAGTGCGCGAGCACCTACTTTTATCCGGGTCAATTGGCCGGAGAAAGTACAGATCTTCCCCCTGCTCCTCCTGTTCCAGATGGGATCAGCCGCACTGGCTCGATGGTCCGCGGGCGATCTCAGAACCCCTCTTCGCCGTTTACGCAATTCGGTGGGGAACACAGCAATCCATGGGATTTGAAGCAGCCTCTGCCTGCTGCGCTGCGCTCGGGGCCGCGCTGGCCACCACCTCGCGGCGGTCTCTTTTAGACTGCATCTTTTGAGGCATATTTGTTGGTTCTCAGAGCTTGCTACTGTTCATTGTCTTTTTCTATTCTATATGCATACGACGATTCCATAGTCTCATTCGCTGAGCGAAACGAATAACACCGAGCCCGACCTCTTTACGCCCGTTTACGTTCATGTCGACATGGCAGCCACTCTTTTTTTTCAAGCAACCATTAATTTCACTCATTTAGTCTGCTATTGACTTTGAAGATTCCCCCAATTCGTGTGCTCTTTTTCGCTATCTCGATGGATCTGTCCGATGTATAAATGTGCTTCGCGTTCTCCGCGAATTGATTTGACGAGGTTTTGAATACCTCTGCAGATGGAGTCGTGCTTAATCTAGAGTATCTCATACCTTAGTGGCATAGCTATTAGGAGTTGCATTTATGTTCTTTTCACGATTCGCTCTCGTTTCCTTTTGGCTACTTATTTTCTCTGTAGTTTGTCAGATCTTCTTGCCTATCACTCGATACCATCTGAAGTTGATCCGGAACTTCCTATTTAGCCTCCCGTAGCCTCGCGTATCAATTCCCAATCTTGACCCTTGTTTCTATAATTGGTATGCCTAGGATAAGCCCCAGATCTGAGTGTTTCAGAGTTCGATGCTGATCTCGGATTCCTGATCGCCCGTCGCCACTTGACAGTCATCTGGCAGGGATCCCAATCACGTCAAATAGTTCGATTTTTCTCTTTTGGGGGATCACTGGGTGGCGTTTTTTGTGTGGGCTTGGGGTTTTGTTGGTTTGGTTCCATCGGTTTGGTCGTTTGCCTGTAGAGCAGAGTAGAGAGGAGAGTATATATATATTTCCACTTTGGAAACGATTTACATATACCTAGTATAATTTGAGTAATACATCTAAGTCCAGTATTTCAGTAGAACCATACTGATCTGAGATAACATATTATCTTCATTGCTATGCACAAACTAGCATGGTGGTTGGGGGATGCATTCCGTCATTTTTGGACTGTGGCCCGGGGAGAGCGAGAACTCTTTACATGTAGTATTGGACTCGCAGAGTACTAGCCACGACTTAACAATCTGGATCTTTCATTTAGATCAGAAGTATTAGATCAATTTCTATTCCAAAGGAGTACAATAGGGACCGGTTGTTGTACCACACTGACATCTTCGACTACGTCTGGCGGAGATACAAGAGCAGCACAGCTACACCCACTACCATGCTACGAAGTAACTGATGTTGTTTTGTTTTGGAAAAAGAAAAATTTGTTTCCTTTCGCTTTCTCGTTATGTATCAACAAGAAAACGTTGAGAGTATCACATCATCATCGCATCTCTCCTATTTTTTTCCCCCATTTCCCAGATCGATCTCCAGTTAAGCCCCATTCCCCTAAAATGGGAGATAGAATAGAGAGGTGTGGTACCGACACATGAAAGATCGCAGAAAATGGTATCCGAATTTAGGAAGAGCGCTACGGCCAGGACCGAAACATCCCAGCTCACATCACCCAAGACGTAAAAAAAACCTAACCTGTTTCATCCTCCACACCGCCGGCTTGCGAGAAAAGACGTCAAAACAACGGATGCGAATATGCTTTTCATTTTTTGGTTGGTTGGTCAGATTTACTCCTCGGCAATCAGAGCGTTGCGCTTGGCCTCAACCCGCTCCGCCCGGCGCTCACGGAGAGCCTTGTTCTTGGCACGCTTAGCGTCCATCTCCTCCTTCAGGACACGCTCACGTTGGCGCTCGGCCTTGGCCTTCTGGATCTGTATTGGAAACCCCCAGTCAGTATGGTGTTATTTTCAGACAGAATGGCCGTAAACTTACGTGCTCAACGAGGGCACGCTTGTGCTTGAAGGTGTTACCCTTGCTCAGGTGGTACAGCTCGTGGTAGAGGTGCTTGTCGATCTTGCCAGCGGCACGGTAGCGGACGAGGAGGCGGCGGAGAACACGCATGCGGCGCATCCAGAGGATTTGGCTGAAGTAGCAGTATGAGCATCGATGGTTTTATAATAGGGGGACTCGATTGGCCGAGACAATAGGGGCCATCGGGGAGAGTAGGTGCATACCTGGGCATACGGGCGTCCTTGGTACCCTTGCGCTTACCCAGACCGCGGTGACGACCGATCCGGCGGGCCTCGTTGAGTTCACGGGCGCGGGCGCGCGAGTGCATGGTGACGGGCTTGCGGATGATGAGGCCATCGCTGACGAGCTTGCGGATGGTCTGGCGGGAGTTGGCGTTGGAGATCTCGGTCGTCTCACTGGGGTCCAGCCAGATCTTGCGCTTGCCGCAGCCGGCCACGGAGGCGGCGAGGCGCTTCTGGGTGCGAAGGTTGACCCTGTTGGAAAGGAAAAAGACTCGGTCAGCACAATCTTCCCACATTCACATTCTCGATCACACAAGTCCTCCATGGGCAGTGCCCGGGTCGTTTTTCGCTGGGAAAAAATACTCGGAACACATGGCAGGCCATCTGGACAGTATGAAATCAACAGCTGGAGATGGACTCACATCTTGATGTCGGCGTGTCGACGGTCGTTGGCGGATGATGTTCGTTGCGGGAAATCCACACGGCGAAGAGGAGTTTGAGCCCGCCCGGATTAGCTAAGCCCTTTTCTGTGTCGCTTAAGCGAGTCAGCTGACATGCCCTAGCCCTGACCAGATAAGGAAACTGATGACAGAGAGGTTCTAAAGGACTGTCTTTCTTATCTGTTGCTCATTTTTGATTAGAATACTATTCTTACCGTCTTTTTCATTTTCCTGTTCTTCATCCTATCTGGGTTTTGGTGTTCGTTTAGCCAATATGAGGTTTAATCACGTGGTAATATCACATGACCAGGGAAGACCTAGAGCGGAGACCTTAGACTACTATCCTGATAACTATACCAAGAGAAAAGGGTCATATAGATCTAGTCAATCACATTCAATCATGGACATGCAATACTATAACGGACTTTTGTACTGAAAAAAGACACCAAGGGGATATCTGTAGATAAATGCACCTTGGACGCTGAAACAATTCAAACAGAAAAACAAAAGATATCATTATCAATCATCCGCAAATGCATCTTCACCCAAGTCCACCTTGCCAATACTCCACACCTCCTTCTCATCGTCCACTTCATCATTCGACAGTCCCAATCCACCCCCGCCACCTTCAGCCTCGCGACGCTCTCGAGCCTGCGTCGCAAGACGCATAGCAACGCGCTTGAAGTAATCAGACATGCTACGTTTCGGGCCGGGCGGAAGCGAAGCACCCGGTCCGGCCATGTACTTGTCGAACACCTCGCTGTCAGAATCGACCACGGAGAAGATAGCGAGGAAGGCTGCTTCCGCGGCCAGTTTGACAGGAATGACGAGGTCGCGGACGCTGGCGAAGATGGGTGGTGCGAGGAGAGCCAGATGAGGACGGGCCATCTCCGGGTGAAGGCGGCTGACGGTCCGGAGGACGACCAGGGTCAACCGGCGGGTGTCGACTGGGCTGCCAGGCTGGATGGCGGGTGCCAGCGCTTCGAAGATGGCCTTGTTGGTCTCGAAGCTGTGGCTGCCCTCACTGGACAACAGGAACTTTCCGGCAGCGAGAACGCTGTTATCGGACACGAAGGGCTATTTTCTTGGTGTAAGCAGATATTTGTTTTGACATGAAAGAGTCCACTTACGTCTTTGTGTGCGATACCTTGACAGATGATCGAGGGCGTCTCAGAGGCAAAATGCTCCATCAGAGTGGCAGGAGATTCTGCCAGGAGGGCATTGAGCCCAAGTACGGACGCATGAGTAAAGATCCCAGTAAGAGCACGGTTTCTATAGGCAAATATGTTAGTATCTTCCTGAAATTAAGAAATCCAGGAATGCATACTTGATCAATGGAACCGCAGAGGCGGCTGGCAGGACCTTAACGAGCGCACCAAGTAGCCGGGCATTGGTAATGGCGACAGCATCTTCAAGGAACGCGTTAGCCGATTGCAAACCATGCCCAAAATCAAAAGCTTACCAGTTTGATCACTAGAGTCATCGTCAATAAGAGCGAGAATGGAATTTCTGGATGCTTCGCTCATGTTGGCGCCGGCCTTGCTAACAACTTCCTGAAGCGCCTTCATCATGGCATTCTTCACGCCGAAGTCTGTTGTCTTAGACCCAGCGATAAGTTCTACAGACTAGTTAGCAACCATGCACAACTTCTTTCTTGGCTTTCAAAACCTACCAGCAATGAGCGGATCCACTCTGGGCGTGAGCGTAATCAGAATCCCAAGACCCTTGGCAGCGCGGTTGCGCAGCGTCTCGCTCGATGAATCGGCCAGACCACGAGCGAAAGTGCGCTGAAGCTGAGGCAGGAAGGGCTTCACGGCCAACGGAATCTTCTCTAGCAGCTTGTTGAGTGTGAAGAAGATGGCACACTTGATGTCGACGGATCGTTCCGACACCACACGAATCAGCGGACCCGTGATCTGAGTGACGAAAGGCTTCAACGAGTCCGAGCCAGTGCGGTCGATGATGTCGGCAATTGCAAGAGCGGACTGGGTACGCTGCTCGACATTGCCATTGAGAAGACCTTGCAAGAAGATTGGGAGAACGGCCATGATGCCCTTGGGCAGGCTGAAGCCTGGCAGATCCGCACCAGGCACACCGACCTGCCGCAGCATTTGTCGTGTGGGAATGGCTAGGACTTCCATCTCTTCCTTGCGCATCTGAGAGGTCAACTCGCGCAGAGCGGTCCAAGCTGCCTTGACGACGTCCTTGTCATAGTCGGCGAAGGAAATCAACAGAACGCGAATCAGGTCTGGGTGGTACCGCGAGAAGTCGATGTCGGCATCCGAGAAGAACTTGGCCAGGTGGAGGGCTGCTTGAGCGCGGCGGCGGTGATCATCGTGCTTCAGAAGGGTGATCATTACGTTCATGGCGACGTTCAGGCCATCGTACTCATCCACGGACACTAGGACAGTATCGAAGGCATTGTTGAGTTCCGAGCGAAGGTCCTCGTCGGTTGTGGAGATGATACTATCCATAAGAGAGTTGAGGATCGTCGACAACCTTCTCGTCATGGCACCACCCGCCACCTCGGCCAGGGATGCGAGGGCCCTGGCATTGAAAGCCGAAATAGGCGGCGTAAGCAGTGTGGGAATAAGGTTGGGAAGAATGATGTTGGCACGAGTTTGTTCCGTGAGGAGTGTGAGCAGAGCAGACAAGGCCTGTTCGGCATCCTCGTCGTTTCGCAGCAAGTGGAGAAGGTGAGGCAACACCTGGTCCACAGCCCTCTTGCCCAGAATCTGTTGCAGGGAGTCGAACGCTTCGGCAGCTGCTTCACGAACATCCTCGTCGGTATCGACAAGGGCCACGCGCACAGTAGAGATAAGAATCTTCTCGTAATCCTCTAGAGCATCGGGGGACGCGGAGGTGATGAGCTCCCGCAGAGCAATACAGATACCCTGCTTGACATCCACGTCAGGAGATGACTGGAGACCCTCCTCAAGCAATGGCAGCAGGCTAGAAAGGACGGACTCTCCAGCCTTCTTGATGAGATCGCCAAGAGCATTGCTGGCAATAACCTTCTGCTCCATATTCGACGATCCCAGACGACGAATGAGAAGCTGGGAAAGCGTTGGTACCATCTCCTTGAGCGTTCTCGGGGAGGCAACAAGCGCCTTCCAGACAGCCATTGCTGCACTCCTGACCATACCCGAAGTATCACAGCGGCAAATGAACAGGGCCGAAAGAACCTTGTCCCTGCGCTCTTCGCCGAGAACCTCGAGCAGAGACTGGCCAGCCTGATGGGCTTCCTCTTCTTCCTCCTCTGCGTCCGCCTTGGCAGTGATACCGGTAAGACTGAAGAGGAGATCGCCAACTAGCTCGACGGAACTCAGACGGATACGGTAGCTGTCATCCGCAAGACCACGCTCCAATTCGGGAAGCAGGAGGTCAATCGCCTTGGTAGCAAAGTTCTTGACCAGCAGACGACCGGCCCGCAGGGCAGTCTCACGAATCGACTCAATATCATCCGCAAGGCCAGCAAGAATTGGTGGAATGATCTTGCTGAGATAGTTGGCGAAGCTGTTACCAAAGCAAGCGGGCAAGAAGATGAAGAGGGTCATGAAGCCTTCGCGAACAGCAGCCTTGGAGCTGGAAACGTTCTGGAGGATGGTAGGCAGCGTCTCCTCGAGTCTGGTCGTACCCAAGCCCGCGAGCACCTCCGAAAGAGCCTGGGCAGATCCGAGTCGATCGCCGGCGCCAGTATCCGACTTGAGAGTCGACATGAGGTTGGGAATAAGGTCCGGCAGAGCATCCTCTCCGAGTTTCTCGATGAGCGAACCCAGTGCTTTGGAAGCGGTGGCGCGAGTGGTGGGAACCGGATCCACGATAGCCAAGTTCAGACCAGCCACAATAATGGGCAGATGCGCGATAAGATCCTTGCGCTCCGTAAGATGGGCCAAGCTGCCAATTATCTGCGCTGACTTGCGCTTGGTTGCTGAACGATCACTAAGACCACGCTCGAGAATGCGGACAACAAGAGCGAGTGAGGGAGCATCGAGATAGTGGACGAAAGAGACCTTGATGAGACAGTCCAATGCCTCGTCCGTGTATTTGGTAGGGTCGCTCAGAGCCTTTAGAAGCACGTTCACTAAGCTCTTGACTTCTGGGTTGCTGATAACTTCACCGAAGCGTTGGAGACTGCGGTTCGCCGCGTTGCGGACCTCCTTGTGAGTGTCGTTGAGAACGATAGTCAGAGGGGGAATGATATCCGGCAGACTGGCTGCAAGCTGTTGAGGGTCAAGGTAGGCCATGGCTCCAAGCAAGTCGCACGCTCCCTTCTGACTCCGCCACTGCGTATCATCCAAGCCGTCGAGCAACGTCGGGAGAATCTTCTTCACACCGTAAGAGCTGAGATTCTGGAAGCAAGCCTTCGAAGCATCCAGACAAGCATCTCGGACATCGATGCTAGGGTCACCGAAGCCCGCGAGGAGCTGAGGAACGATCTGGATCACATAGGGCTCAAAAGTCCGGCCAAGCACTGTGGCTAGGAGTTCAAATGCCAACAGAGCACCTTGTCGTTGATGTGGCTCCTTCCTATTTTCAATGGCCTCCTTGAGAAGACTCATAATGCGGAACTCACGTAAAGTTGAGATACCCTTTCCACTTACAATTCCTGCCAGACCATAGGCTGCACCGCGTTGAGTAGCATAGTTCTTGACGCCAAGAAGCTCGTCTAGCATCTCTTGGACATAATCTGCTGTCTTAGGACCAGACAGCCTAATCAGCGGCGGCAGACATTCGGAGACTGCAGATTGCACTGTTTCAGAGGGCGTGGGTAGTGTAGCGAGAAGCTTCTTGATAACGGCCTGCAAGCGAGGATCTTCGGCCTTCAGATGCCTTGCCAAAGATCCATACAGAACAACAACAGCCTCGTTGAGCAGATCCGAGCTTTGGGTTGCCTTGTCAGAGGTTTCCAAAGTCGTCTCCAGAAGCTTCATCAGCTCCTCAACCTTTTGCTGGCCTCGAAGGGCAATGACAGATTTTCCACTCTCGGCCATCTGGGCCCGCACGGAAGAATTCCTGTCGACCAGAGGACCTCTTTCAATCAAGAACTGCAGGAAAGAAGTGATCTGCTCGCCATCAAACAGGGTTGTCATGGCATTGAAAGCCAGAGCGATACCACTGCGACTCTCCCATTGGTCAGCGGTGTCCATCTTTTTCGGCATCCCGTAGGCGTCCTTCTCGGGGGCCATCGGCTTGATTTTCTCTGCGTATTTTGCCTGCAACTCTGACAAGATTCCGGCAAACTTGCTCTTGTCGAATTCAATTGCATGGGCCAAGGCACGAGCGGCAGATCCTCGAAGTTGGGAATCCGAAGAGTCTAGGTATTTTATGATTTTAGCAAAGGAGGTATCGTCGACTTCCAGGGCGTTTTCTTCCCAGATGGCTTCTGCAATTTCGGCATTTTCTTCAACAGGGTCGTGGCAGCCAAGCCAGATGTGTTCGGAGAAGTCGAGATCGGTCAGATCAATCTCAGCTTCGATGACTTGGAGCGCAGACGTCCGTACGGAGGCATTGGAAACAATGGTGCCTTGCAGGAGGGTGTCGAGTTCTTCGTCGGTGATGTTTGGCGACACGCATCTGCAGAAATCGAACAAGGTATCCTTGATCATCTTGTAGTGCTGGGTGTATCGTTGCATGGCCGAAATAAGCTGCCGAAGAGCCTCAACTCGGGGAAGTCGGGCATCAGTGAAGGAGCCTGAGTGAAAGGACATGAATTCGATGGCAAGAAGGATTTGTTCTCCCTCTTCTTCTCCCTTGACCTCTTCGATACCGTTCTGGCCAATGACGAGGAAGATCAACGGAAGGACGTAGGCTAGAGACGCAGTGTCGAGCGGGCGTTGTTCGGATGCAAAGCGCAATCGATACAAGATTCTTGTTACAAGCTCCCCAAGATTCTCTGTCTCCATAACAGGCGGAAGGTTGGTGTTTCCGATTGCGCGCAGGGTTGCCACGCCCACGAAGGGTCGAAGAGTCCCCAGGCGCGGTGTCAGACGATCGGCACAAACAATAAATGCTCGGGATACAACATCCCCAACAAAAAGACCCGCGCCAGCCCGGGCAAGGCCGAGGAGGCAAGTAACAGCAGCATTGATCCAACCCTCGGCATCATTGGCAGGACCCGTTGCAAGACCTCGAATGAGGCCGGCTCCTCGTTCAATCCGTTTGACTTCTTGCAACACTTCTTGCCGGATTTTGGTCTCCTTGGCAAGTTGCGCATTAACCTTGGACTGTTCGTCTGCGGTGAGTTTCTTCTGCTTCTGTCCCTTCTTCTCGGCCAGCTGTGCTCTGAGTTCCTCCTCCCATTTGAGGGTGTCGTAGTCCTTGGTGTTCTTGTCAAAGGTAGGCTGTTTCGATTTTGAGCTCAGGACGTCGACAAAAGCAGTTCCTTCAGGCGTGCGGGCAATGGCGGCGTCGACGGCCGTGAACTTGGAGAGGCGAGTAGCATCTAGATCGTCCTTGATTTGATCAACAAGACGCGGGATCATCACATCAGGGGCCACGAATGCCAAATCCGAAGCCGCACTCCAGACAGCCAGGTCGACTTGCGGGACGGCTGACTGAACGGGATCGGCGTTAACCCGAACCAATTGTTCGATGCATTCTGTGGGATGCAGGCGGACAAGGTTGCCAGGGTCTGTACCCGTGCGCAAGCACAGAGCAATCCAAGAAGTGTTAGGAATCAGCTCTGGCCGACCGAGAACCAGAATTTCGAGAAGTTGGTTCTTGAGCTCAGAAGGAGTTTCGGACCCGTCTCTGGCCGATGGGCAGATAGCCCTCAGAACTTGATGGAGCAGGTGTGCGCTTCCGGGACCAGCAGAGACAGCCGCAGACTCCTTATCTGCGGTTCGGGATGAAAGAATCCAAGCCCAGAGACCATCGATAATCACGCTCCCAATGGATGCCACATCTTTTGAGTGAACTTCAGACAATGTTTCCACGGCCCGACTTCGGAAGCTGGTAGGCATGGAGGGGGCAGTAATGGCGTAGATGAACGACTGAGCCCAGGCAACCTTGGCCGGATCTTCAGCACTTGAGAACTTAGACCCAAAAGTGACAGCAGCCAAGGTCCGGACAAACCATTCCATCTCTGCTTGGGATGTCAATTTAGAGTAGGCTCTGGGGTTCAGAACGAAAGATGGCTTAGGACTCAGTGTCATGGCTTGAGAGACTTTTTCATTCCAAGCAGACTTCTCTGACCCTTCAATATCAGAAACACGCCGAAACAGGGCCAAGAAGATGTATGCTGATGACAATGCTCCGCTTTGCGCCGAGGGTAAGGGATTGGAAACAACCTCGTCATGCAGATCCTTCATCTTTGAGAGAAATTTGGTGACCAGTGGCGCTACCTCTGCGTTTTTCAATTTGGCAACATCGGTAGTCCAAAAAGCCTCTCCCACACTGAGTTGCCAGATCTTTCGAAATGGAATTCGCTTGTCGGAAATGCCCTTCACGACAGCACTAACGACGTCATCGCTGACCTTGACAGTGAATTGGAGCAGAACGGCGAGATGCTTGCTGAAAGCCTTCATCTCCTCCTCAAGAGCAGATTCGTTGGATTCCCGTGAAAAGACCACTCCGAATCCCTGGACAATCTCTTTCGAGACATCCACAGACGAGGGTACAGCCGCAAGGGCTTGGGCATAGCAAACGCGGTGCTCAGGACTGGTAATCTTTTGTGTTTTAAGGGGACCAAGTATTTCACTGGTGATCTTTGGGAGCAAAGATTCGTTCTTACTCCTGGAAAGTAACGACCCAAGCGAGTCAGCGGCTCCTTGCCGGATTGCTAGATTATTCGACTTCATGCTCGCCAAGAGAGGCTTCAAGAGATGAGAATGCAAAATCTCCGCAAGGTCCACCTCTTTCGGCAGCGAGACACAGATAGGCGGGATCACGCCGGTCAATACGACCTCCGGCGCTCTCAGCATGCACTTTTCCATGGGAGGTACCAATTCCGTGGCCACGTCGCTGGATGTAACGAACGATTCAAAGAAATCCGGCAATCCATTAGCGACGTGTGCGGGAACCACCGATTTCGAGTTCAGGATCTCCTTGACGTAGAACGCCAGAATGGCCTTTTTGGATTCCTCCACAACTGGTTTCCTGGCCGGCAGCCGTGCACAAACCCCACAGATGACACCCAGCAGAGGAGCATTCTTGTATCCTGCTTTTGAGTCCGCAGTCAACCGACTGACGGACTGCCGCACAGCATCCTCACCCCACGAGTCGGACGAGAAGACGCTGCGCAGAGCACGTCGCGTGACCCGGAGCGCCGACACTTTCACTGCTGGCTTGGGGGTGTGAGCCAGACAATTCTCCAGAGCCTTGGCCTCCACCACGATCAGGTCGAGGACAATGGCCAACGGCGTCTCTGGGGTCTTGGTGGCCTGCTGTAGGAGAATGCAACCCCATTCCAGCAGGACAAACGCCGAGGAAGCCGCCAGACCCGGCTTGACAGCCTCTGCTTGTAATATCCGTGTGAGGAATTTTAGGTCTTCGGTTGTGTTCGGCGTTCGGAGGAGAGACTGAAGGCATTGTTGAACGGCCTGTCGGGAGGATCGGTCGACGTAGAGAGGATAGGTTTGGAAGAGCAGCTCTAGGATCTCATGACGGGTCTCCAGCGACAATTGGGAATCTGCGACCGGGTGAGTTAGCGAGCAGTCCAACGCTTCCAATGGGGCGGCCACTCGACCATTGCTGTCGCGAATTTCTTGCAGGGCCCGGAGCCTGCGCGAGGTCGAGCTGGAGAACAGCGCGACCTGCAGGGCACTCAGATCCCCGGCCTGGACCTGATCCCATGGAGAGCCATCCATGATCGGGAGGTGGGAGAATTTGAGGTGGGAGGGCAAGGTGAAGGTGAAAGCGGAAGAGGAAAAGAGGGCTGGCACCGCCCGATGTTGTCATGAACTAAGAGTTTTGTGTGGGGAGCAGAAAAGAGTCACCAAGAGTCATTTTGATCACCCCCCGACCCGGTAGGCGTTTTCTCTTTTCCTGGACTGAATTATTATCTGACTCGCCGTGCCCTAGACTGGTGATTGCTGCCTCGTCATGCCGCCAAACAGCCGCAAGAAGAAGAAGCCCGCCTCCAATCCCGCGCGAGGCTTCGCAACGGTCTCGGTCCCCTCCAAACCCAAGCCAGAACCCACCGAAACACCTCCGTCGCCAGCAAGAGATTCGAGAGCTACGCCGGACAACGAGCCCCAACCAGCCCGCGCAGAGGACCGTCCCGCGACTACTAGCGCGCCGGACACGACCGCCTCGTTACAGAACTACACCCCGGAAGAGCTCGAAAAGCACCTGGAGGAAGCAGAGTTCCAGATCCTGGTGGACAAATATGCGGCGAAATGCAAAGGCGACGCGACGCGACAGGCTACCAAGCTGGAGACAGAACGGCGGGTCTTCCGACAGCAAGCGGCGTCGTTGAGTCTGCTCGAATGGCTTCCGACGGAGATGCAAGATAGGATTCTGGAATTAGCAGGGGTTGAAGAGCATGACCAACTACTGTCGAACGGACGAATCGCAGGGACTAAACAAGCTGGCCTTTCAGAAGAGGAGCTATATACGAAGCTCTGGGTCTTGAAGGAGACACTACTGAACCTCGGGTTTCCGGAAAATCGAGTGGAGGGGGCTCTGAAACATATTCTGCTTTATTTCTCCGGCAACTCACCCAGCGCAAGCCGGGATGTGGTCTGGAATCTGGACGAGTCGTTGGAGTGGCTCGCCATGCACAGTGACAAGACGGAGCTGCCATCTTACACCCAGGCAAACACTCGTCCGCAGAAAGACGCGGACAGTGTTATGTCCTGGATGATTGGTAAATTACCGCTTCAGATTGGTCACAAGAACGAGACGCTAACTCCCATCAGACTCGGAGCCGTCACGGTCTACGACTCCTAACGCCTCGCAGAATGAGAGCAAACAAGGCAGATCAAAACCGGACTGGAAAGCATCGAAGGTTGCTCCTCCGATTGCTTATGACTCGGATAGCTCGATTGATCCAGATAGCATGGTCCCTGAGTGGCTAGATCTCCAAACCCGGCTGTATAGTCTTCAGCCTGATCTCTTTGATCGGCCTGGAAAAGGCAAGAAAGCTGGCCGCGGAACAACACCCGGGCATTCAGACGACCCACAAGTGGATAAAATTCAGCGAAAAATTGCAAAGATTGAAGGAGACGTGCTGTTTGAGCGTCGAGAAGCCGAGTATATTTGGAGTCCAAAACTTGACGAGCTTCGAAAAGATGCGGCCTTTATGCGGCGCCCCGTGGAGAAAAAGAAACCAAATCCCCCTTCGATGGAGGCAGCAGACAAATCAGAACCGGCATCAACAAAAGAGTCAGACGCTGATATCTTGCCAGTGGGTGATGAAATGGATGCCGGTCTCCTGGGTGACATGTTTGAGACCGAAACTGATTCAGGATCTATCTTGGGCCTCCCCCTCCTCAGACACAGGCTGCCATCACTCTTCGAGACTTTGGAAAATGGGCGGGCCTGAGTCCTCGCCGTGTTTTGGAAGAAACTTGCAAAGCCAGAGACTCATCAAGCAAGGTTGTTTATCAGGATCTCTCGCCCTCTAACCACATCTACAAGAAGGCAGTTGAGGTGCGGTGGTCGAAACCTCAGGAGATTCCTTTTTCACTTACAGTGGATCTGGTCACGCACAAGTCAAATGCTTTCGCTACGTTTGTGTCCATGGACGCCCTCGCCACGCCGAATGCACAACAGGCGGAAAGCTATGTGTCGACCCTCGCGCTGTTTATCCTCTTTCCGCAGACCTCGAAAGAGGGTAAAGCCTACCTGCGTCTCCCTGCAGTTTGGAGAGATCTGTGGACAGAGTTCTCAACTTTGAAAAAGTTCCAGGAAGACGAGGTTGACAAGAGCACTGTCAAAGACCTCAAGCACCTAATCCAAGAAAATCAAGGCACGTTTGAGGATGACGTCGTGCTGTCCGACAACTTCCGCAAGAGGAACGGAGTCGGGAGTAAACCAGGAAGCCCCGTGAAAGGTCTTGCTCGAGAGAGCTACAAGGCCTCCGAGGAGCAACTGAGAGAGCAATGGACGGTGAAGGCCTCAACACCATCCTTCCAGCGGATGATTGTGGGCCGCATGAACCTTCCAATATGGAGCTTCAAGGACGAGATCCTCAGCACGCTGGATACCCACCGAGCCCTGATCATCTGCAGTGAGACGGGAAGCGGAAAAAGTACGCAAATCCCGTCTTTTATTCTGGAGCATGAGATGCTTCATGGTCGACCGTGCAAGGTTTATGTGACTGAGCCACGACGTATCTCTGCGATCTCGCTGGCTCGACGAGTGAGTGAAGAAATGGGTGAAAGCAAGAATGATGTGGGCACGAACCGGTCTCTCATCGGCTTTGCGGTAAGGTTGGAAAGCAAGGTCAGCCAATCCACGCGATTGGTATATGCGTATGTCTTGTTTCCCTTGTCCGATGCAGAACATTCAACTGACTAGGATTAGAACCACTGGAGTCGTTGTGCGCATGCTGGAGCGGCCCGATGATTTCCAGGATATCACTCACGTTGTTCTGGACGAAGTCCACGAGCGCACAATCGACAGTGATTTTCTTCTCATTGTTCTTCGGAGGCTCATGCAAAAGCGCCCTGACCTGAAGCTCATCCTTATGTCTGCCACCCTAGAGGCTCAGCGGTTCTCGACATATCTTGGTGGTGTGCCGGTTCTTAATATTCCAGGACGAACTTTCCCTGTAGAGATGAAATATCTAGAAGATGCCGTCGAGTTGACAAAGTACCGTCTATCCGAGGACGATCCGAACACTGTCCTCGATGATGACATGGATGAAGTATCTGATGCCGTTGCCGGTGACAACGCGGGAGGGTTACAAGCTACACTCGACGGGTACTCCAAGCAGACCAAGGAGACAGTGCTTAACCTCGATGAATACCGGATGGACTATACCCTGATCAAGAGGCTGCTCCTAAAGATCGCGACTGACCCGGCTATGGCTCACTACAGTAAAGCCATCCTGGTCTTTATGCCTGGCCTGGCGGAGATTCGCCGCATGAATGACGAGATTCTCTCTGAGCCAACCTTCCAAAAAGGATGGATTGTGCATGCGCTACACTCTTCGATTGCGAGCGAAGATCAAGAGAAAGCGTTTGTTGTGCCCCCTGAGGGCACAAGGAAGATTGTCATTGCTACCAACATCGCAGAAACAGGTAAGCCATGGGCTTTCTTTCCGTGAAATACATAACAATGCTTACTGCTATCAGGTATCACTATCCCGGATATTACGGCGGTTGTCGATGCAGGAAAAGAGAAGATGATGCGGTCAGCATCTGCCCGAGTCTGTTTCAGTACTCTGCTAACTTTCGCAGATTCGACGAAAGACGACAGCTCTCCAGGCTCGTCGAGTCATTCATCTCGCGTGCCAACGCCAAACAGCGCCGGGGACGAGCTGGTCGTGTCCAGAATGGCATCTGCTTCCATCTCTTCACTAAATTCCGGCATGATAAGTTGGTAAGTGGAGATTTTTCTACGAGTGTAGTGTGGCTACTAATAGTAATATAGCTTGCGGAACAACAAACCCCAGAGATGCTGCGACTCTCGCTGCAGGATCTGGTGCTGCGAGTCAAAATCTGCAAGCTGGGCGAAGTGGAACAGACACTACTCGAAGCGCTGGACCCGCCACTGCCCAAGAACATTCGACGTGCAATTGATGCTCTGAAGGAAGTGAAAGCTCTTACGAACAATGAGAGTCTGACTTCCCTTGGCATGCAGCTGGCCAAACTGCCGCTTGATGTTTTCTTAGGGAAACTAATCATCCACGGGGCATTTTTCCGATGCTTGGACGCGGCTGTCAGCATCGCTGCCATCCTTTCGTCGAAATCCCCGTTTGTCAATACAATGGGTTCCAACTCGCAGCGTGATGCAGCTCGGGCGTCTTTCCACAAAGGTGGGTTATGGTCTGTTATTTTCGTCTGATGATGGCTGATATCTTTCAGGTGATTCGGATCTTTTAACCGTTTACAACGCCTACTGTGTCTGGAAGCGAACAAGAAGCACACCCGGAATGAGCGAGTTCGCTTTCTGTCGAAAGAATTTCCTAAGTCCACAGACACTGCTGGGCATTGAGGATGTGAAGATGCAGCTGGTCGTTTCTATCGCCGATGCTGGGCTGTTGACTCTAGATGCAACCCAAAAATCGGCGCTTAACCGGTAGGTGGTATTGAACATGCGGTGTTGACTAGTTGCTGATATTCTTATTTAGGGCACGGTCCAGCAACAGACAACGCCAATTCTTCGTCATTCCCGAGGAGTACGACCTCAACAGCAGCAACGACGTGGTGGTCAACTCCGTTGTGGCATGGAGTTTCTACCCAAAGCTTCTGACCCGCGAGGGCAAAGGCTGGCGCAATGTCGCCAACAACCAGTCTGTCACATTGCACCCGACCTCGGTGAACAAGCGAGCAGACTCAGCCGTGAAGTGGCTATCATACTACCACATCATGCAAGCGCGCAACCGCAACCTGAACGCACATGAAACCAGTGCAGTCGATGATTTTGCAATTGCCCTGCTCTGTGGCGACGCTGAATTCAAGGTTCGTGCCCACTTCTTCTTTTTCTTCCGAGTTATGATACTTATCTCATTGTTCCCCCTCTATACAGATGTACGCCGGCGTCATCTCCATCGACTCCAACCGAGTGCGGTTCTCCGTGCGAGACTGGAAGTCAATGCTCGCCCTGAAAATCCTCAACAACCGCCTCCGTGATATTCTATCCGGAACATTCCGCAACCCACACCGGCCCCCGACTTATAAACAGCAGCAGTGGCTTGAGATATGGCAGCAGATTTTTGCACAGGCAGGCAAGAGATAGGTCCTTTCTTGGATCATCTATGTATTTACGCTTTTGGGTTCATTTGGTATGATAGCTTATGATCATGATAGATATGGTGGGATTGGATTAGATTATAGACCAGGACTCTTTCTGCATATTGAATATACCATGTTGATGCCTATAGTCGGCTGGAGAACGAGTCCAAAGAAGCACTCGAACAGCTTTTCGCCTCGTGCAAGGTGAATGAATCTTCCTTGCTCCCATTTCTGGCCTTGCGATGCCCTACCTGCGGCGGGTGCCTGGCAAGTTGGTTCGACCCAACATAGAGATGAAGAAGGGGATGGGCGCGAGTAACAAAGCAGAAAAACCGCCTTCGAAGGCGCCACCCGCAGTGGCATCAATCTGTCGCTCTTGAGAAGCGTGATGAACTTGAGCAGCGCCTGGCAGATCTCGGCGCGAGAATCTTCAAACAGGCAAGGCTAAGACGACCCAACAGTGATCGACGATATCTTCGCCAGCCTAATCTCATAAACTCATGCTTTGTGACACGCTCTCGTGGAATGACTGTTATTTTTGTACCTCAGAATGGCATCCAACGAAGCAAATTCCTACAGGAAACCAAATCTGCCGAAGCCAACTCCTACAAAGTACGTTTGGATCTGATTCAAGCAACACGGATAGATTGTATAGTCGCTATAGAAGCCATCATACCCAGAAAGTTCATGGTCGTTCATTACCATCATATCGTCTCTCCCTTTCTCACGATTCTAAGGAAGGGGTAGGTGCGAGTGAGAAGAGAGAGGGTATCCATCCATGCGCAAGTGCCTTTTCAACCCAGAATTGAAAATAATCAAAAATGAAACCACAAAACACACGAGAAGAAACTGCCGAATAGAAGCGGAAACACTCAACACAAGCAAGACGTACAGAAAAAAGACAGTTGCGCACATGGAATGGAGTTTCGCACACATAGAAAATTCGTCGTAAAAATTCGTCACATCATGGTCGTCAATATTGCGAATGTCAATGGTCGAGGTAGGTCAAGTTATGACTCCCACACATCACACATTGCAGCATGCGGGGGAAAACAAACACGCAAAGAACATAAGCCCGCGCCCTTTCTAGGGAATGGCGAGACAAATAGAGACTTCGTTCCCCATGACATAAAGAAACAGGTAGGTGGATTGTCGGTAACTTCATATCATGGTTCAAATCATAAGACGCCCCGCTGAGCACCATGCCCACCCTCGGTGTGGGCAATCTATCATTAAACAAAAGAACACAAAAAGAATCACCGACGACGGGACATCACACTCTGAGGCGCCTTCATCGGTTGCAGCAGAGGCGCGCCAACGGGACCACCGGTGGTTGTATCCGTCAAGGTCTTGCGGCGCTTCGTGTCGTAGTCAGACGGTGCGGGCAGGTCGTCATCCTCGCGCATGCGCTTGCTGCCAGATCCCATAGATCCGCCGCTCGCGTTCATGGCCGTCTGGTACACCGGAGTCGAGGCGGAAGGCATCGAGTACGGATCGTTCGAGGCGCCGTTGGCGGGCGTGCCGCGCGTGTCGCTAACGATGTTGTACAGGCTGCTTGCTGCCGATGGGCGCGGAGGCGTGTTGTACCCAGACGCCCAGTGCGGCGGGGCGCCACCACCTGTCCGTGGGGTCATGCGACCCGATCCGTTCTGTTGCGGAGAACCTGTCATTTCGGGAGTGAGCTGGGAATGCTCGCCGGTCAGGGAGCCGACAGAGGGGTTGGTGGTGTAGGTGTACGAGCCACGGTTGGCATTGTAGCCGGCTCCATCCTGCAGGTACTCGTGCTCTTGCTCCTGTACGCCATCTGCCGGGGCGTTGCTCTGAGAGTAGCGATCCGTTTTCAGCTCCGAGGTTTCAGGCTCAGCGGTGCCCGAAGCCCTGGCTGTCGGAGGTGCCATTTCATTCTTCACATACGAATTTCCCGGCATCGATTGCCCGTAGGCGGACATTCCTGGCTGCGCCAAGGGAGTGTGGGGGGCATATTGTGAATGTGACTGGGGGGCCGCCGAGTAGTAAGGCTTGCTGTCGTAGCCAGATTGGCCCTGGTACGAAGGCATGCCCTGCAGATTATTGCCAGGAGGCGTGGTTGCCGGGGTGGTCGGCATCGAGCGCTGGTTGCTCAGCGCGGTGTCAATGGACAACGGCTGCGCGTGAGGCACTCCAGAGCCCATGCCCTGGCCGCCCCATTCGTACGAGCTGCCCTGGTTGGTCACCCCAATGAGGCTGGAGGCGCTTGCAGGTGGGGTAGGAAACGTATTAGCCCGGTCAAGTCCGGGACGGGGGCCACCAGCCATTGATGGCGGCTGCGACATGTGAGAGGACATGGGAGTGTGCATGTGGTGGTGGTGAAGCCCCGGAGGCTGGTGCCCAGACGGGGTGCGCTGAGATCCCTGAGGAGGGCCCTCCATACGCCGCTGCTGCGACTCTTGAACCACCACGTTGGTGCGAGATTGATTGGCCGGGTGGTACAGCAGGCCACCGATATTGTTCACGAACAGTGGGTACAGGAGATCGGTGATCTTCTCCTTGTTCGCAAATTCCAAAGCACGCTCAAAAGGAATCCTTGAGGAGAGTCAGCAACTATGGGGTAGAACAGAAAAGCCATAAAAAAAACATACCAAACGCCCTTCAGATGCATAGGACCAATTTTTACGACATGGCGGATCTTCTCGCTCTTGAGGATTCCGTCACGACGTCCACGTGTCATACCCGCCACATTCAGTAGCTTGGTTCCATTAATCATATGGTTGTCTGGAAAGATCGGTTAGTCCTGTTTTTAGACGAGCACCAAACTCGGCACAACTCACCCTCTCTCCGGGCAACGCAGACTCCCTTAGCCTCCACCTGATAGCAGAGACTACCTTCATCTTCCCACAGAGTGGCCGTCACCCGCGGCTTAGCGCCAGGCGGGGCCTGCTGGCCTTGGGTATCGTAGACGTATCCTTGCAGAGGAGCTCCGGTGTTGTTACCATAATTTCCGTAGCCAGGAGCTGCAACAGAGTGGTTGCTTACTGAAAGACGGTCAGTTCATGTATCTTATATTCAGGTCTGAGCATACTCACCAGGCAACGGTAGCAATTGCGCTGGCATTTGTCCCCCAAGCGAGCTCGGGGGCGGATGATGCCCCGTCGGAGGAGATGTGACGGGATTACCGTATCCGTACTGCGGATACGATGCAGCTGGCGCATATGAAGAGGCAGGCTGCAAAACAGGCGGCTGATGGTGGTAAGGGTAGTGCGACATGGCCCCGGATGTGGCACCCTGAGAGGCGTAGGGTTGCGCGGACGACAGGTGCGAGGAATGTACGTCCATGTATGGGGCTGTTTGGTTCATACTGCCCAAGGAGGTCGGGCTGGGGTAGAACGCTTCGGCGGCAGATACAGACTGAAGAAAGTCCGCCGGAAAAGGATCTAGAGAGAGCCGGCCCTGGGTTCCAGCGGTCAAGTCCGGTGGGGGGCTCCTGGGCTCGTTGGCCGCCGCTGCGGAAGCTCCAGACAAGCTCGTGCGAGCGCTCGAGCTGGCCGAACTGGACACGGAGGGGTCTTGGTAAGCGCGCGAGGTCTGACCTTGAACGGCCGTGGGTAAACTCAGGGCCGGGAGTTTATCGCCCGATAACAAGGGTCGTTCGGCGGCGTGATGATTGTACCAGGGGATATCAGCAGGGCCGCGGGTGTGGACCTGCGAGATCGACGGCAGCTCCAGTTTTTCGGTTGTACGAGAAACGGTTTGGAAGAGCGAGCGCAAGCGCGAGATGAACGTCGGACGTGGAGGAGTGTCCGGCGTGCGAAAACAAGGTCAGCAGCCGGGCAAGGTTGCACAGCGTCCGGGGGAATGCAGAAACACAGATGTTGTCAAAGGGTGCAAGATGCAAGAAACGCAGGGGCGTGCAATCGTGGCGAGCTCGTAGTAAGTCGTAAACCGGATTAAGAAAAGAATTCGAAGGGTAAGCGTCGTTCAGAACAGGCGCTCACTCGCAGGATAAGACAAATCGCTTCAGGAGAGGGGAAGCAGAGTCATCAGAATCATGGACAGTCGTGAAGGCGGGCAAGAAACATCAGTCGCAGGCAGGTCGAGACCGAATCAGTCAGTAGTGGTCGTCAGAGGGTAGAGAACTAGATGCAGCAAGCAGAGTCAGGGCGTCAAGTCATCACAGTATGTCGGTATCATGTCAGGTCATTAATGGATGAGGTGGGTGGGATCAAAAACAGCGAGCGCATTGGACAGTCAAATAATAAAATTAAGGCCGCAGGCAGGATGACAAAGGTAGAAGGCAGGAAGAGAGCCAGGTGGGTTGGGAAATCTCAGACATTCCGAGGGATGTGGACGTACGGGAAAGGTGGGGGCTGGGTTGCAGCAAACGCATCTGCAGGAGAGATGCGTTTGTGCAGAGAGCAGCAGCGAACACAGGGGTGAATGGGTTGGTGTGGATAAGATCGTTGGGTGGTGGGGGAAGGGAGAGAGAAAGAAGAAAACAAAGGGAGAATGAAGAATGGAAGAAAGCGAGAGAGTGAGAGAGAGAGAGAAGAAGAGAGAGGGGAATATACGCAGAGCCAGATGACGCCGAGCCGCAGAAAAGGCGGGAAAGTCGATCAGTGGAAGAAGAAGAAGAAAAGAGAGAGAGGAGGCTGGGAGGGAGAATAAGTGTCGTGACTTGCTCGATTATTATGATTCTTGCTACTCACTATGGGGGTACCATCTTACTAACGACTAATGATTTCCGACTAACTGATCATTATTATTATTATTATTCTCATTGCTGCCCTTTTTTCTCTCTCTGTCTCCCCACCAGTGGGTCAGATACAGAGCAGACCCGGACAGAACCGTGCGTTGGATCATCGAGTCTAGAGATCCATCGCCGCCACCACGCAAGGACCATCCGGATCAGCGGCAGGAACCACATCGGTAATAATGTTGTATTATTCTCTCGATGTCTGCAGGGACAGGCCATCGCCAACCCGACCGGGGACAGGGATGGACCACCGGCCGATTGCTTTTTCTTGTGTTGCGCGGGCGAGACTACCACCCTAACACCACGCACTCCAAAGATCCTAGGCCAAGGATGGAGCAGGAGTGAGTAGTGAGTGTCTCCGGACAGACGACGGCCTCCATGTCCGGACCATAGTTCATGGTCCCCACGAGCGCGGGTCCCACTCATCGAACCAGGGATGAGATAGATGTCCTGGGTGAAGAAAGGGGGAGAGAAAGACAGCACAGAGAGAGTCGAGACTCTGATCGACGGCGATCTGCCCTCCTCGCCCACACCAATCGACGGCGCAAGACATCTGTCAGCGGCTGCACAGACTGAGAATCCTGAATGCGCGGCGGCTGCACCGTCGATTAGTTAGTTCAGAGCGGAGGAGGGGGGCTGGGCTAGGACCCTCTCTAGAAGGGGAGGAGAGTGAGGGATAGGATGCAAGGTGCTATGAAACGGTAGTTCAGCCCAGCCTCGGACCACTGGCTGGGTACTACTTCCTCTCACCACGGCTGTAGCCGACGCGAGTGGGACGATCCAGACGATGGCGTAATAGGGCCGGGGCGATCTGGAGGGCGTTACGGGCGGGCCGTGAATAACAGTGGAGAGGGAGCGAGAGGGCAAAGCACGTCACACTCGCCAAAACTACTGGTGGACAGCGCACCACGGCGGTAGTCCGGATTGAAACGAGGTATTTTTATTTATTATTATTTTTTTATTTTTTTAATTATCTCTTGCTCTTTTCGGGCACCCGCAAGGGATAGGAATCGAAACCAAAGAAAAGAAAAGAAAGAGAGCGGCGGTGTACTTTTTCTTTTTTTTTTTTTTTTGACTGCTCCCTTGCATGTTCCTGCTCTCTCTCTCTCTCTCTCTCTCCACGCCCGATTGACAGATGTCATTCTCTGGAATGCGAGTTGACGTGTTGCTCAATGGATTGATTCCCTTTCCCGCCTAACAATAGTTACTCTGTAGGCGCTATCTCTCATGGCTCGAGTCGAGCCCGACACACGGACCCTCTGAGACTGGGGTCGGGTAGAAACGGGGTGGGAGGGGGGATTGTTGGTCGGAGATTTCCATTTTTCTTAAATATCTGATCAGTTAAACAAGCATGCACAGTATTTGGATTCAGGATAACCCTGAAGCGGTAGTGATGGCATCTAGTCCGAATAGCTCATGCAAACCCATGCGGAGTACATACAGACACAAGAATCGAGCAGGTAGAGAACCAACGGGGAGCTCTAGCACTGGCCCTACGGATCGATCAACAGGATGGATCCCTGAACCGTCGCAGGTCGCTATCGACGGCCCGACACCCGCTGCACATAACAGTGATCGAACAGGGGGCAACTAGTTCAAGGAATGACCATCCTACGGGCAAATCAAGCAATAGGACCAGCCGCTGGAAGTGGGCCAGGAGATTTTCGGAGGAATAGATCTATTTTGACCCCCAACTCAAACTAGCCCGGGGCGCCAGGCCCACCACCACACTGTCCACAATTGGGGATATGATGGATCGCGGGAACCGTTTCGGATTTGGTTCGCTGAAGAATGCAAGGAGAATTCTGCCTCCCCTTTGTCCTCTAGTCGGCTCAATAGTGTTGAAGCAATACGTAAAAGAAAAGGGAAAAAAAGAACCTCCACTTTTTCCGCTACGGCCGTCAATCTAGCATCGATCGACCGGTTCGCCCGTACCTTGCAGCGGCCAGTGACCCTGCAGCGCATCTATCCGTGCAGAGGAAGTTAGAGGGAATGCCATGCTTGCCACGCCCCCATGCCACGGGAGCATAGCGTCGCGCTGGTCGCAGGATATGCCCGATGCCGTTGAGACGTTGATGCTAGCTAGATCCACGGTGAGACGACGGACTCGGGCAAGAGAGAAAAGAGGGGGGCGAGAATGAATTGTGTTGGCGGCTGGCTTGGCCAGGGTTGGCTGCGTGTGTGACGGGCAGGTCTCACGAGCCCAGAAGAATCATCCAAGGAAAGGTCGGACAAGGGCCAACTCGCACACGAATCGTCGTGCAACACGCCCGTCCAGAGGGCCGTGCAACGCGAATTAACCTCGCATTGCATTGTTTTCCCGTCGCGGCCCCCTCTGCCCCGGAGATCGTCTGCACGTTCATCTTGGTTTTACTATTCCTTCTCCGGCGTTTCCTCCGGTCGAGTCAGCTCTAGCCCAGGCCAGTCTTAGAGAGTCTCCGAAGGGGAGCTAGGATGGCTCGGACCAAGGGTGTAACAACATCAGCGACAAATGATTGGATCACAGTAACTGCAACCGCCCGCCGATCGTCGATCTGACCGAGCATGACTGGGACCACGTAAGTTGCGCTATCTTCACCGGCCAGACCGCTGTTCTGCTCTAGGCCCCCCCCCCTCCACTTTCCCCCTTGCGTGTAGACGTGGCACAGGGAACCATGAGAATAATGAATAATTCCCATCTGGCATTCCTGCTGCAGCGACCCGCGCTGCATATGCGAGGAAGAAGAAGAAGTGGAGGAGGGCCGTCAGTATACGAATAGTCCTACCAGAAGGAGGGCATTATGAATAACTGTGATGGAAAGGAACCTCGGCAAGCGAATTCGGCTAAATGGAGGTAGGGTGTCAGGACTCCTTCCCAGTTATGTACTCCGTCCTCTACGCCCGTCGGCGATAGCCACTGGCCGAAAATCACACTTACCCCCCTCCTTCAGCCCGATCGTCGCTCTAGACATTCCTCGCATTGACTGCAGCAGCTGTGCGGTATTGTGCGGACACAGTAATGCAAGCTAAGCGCAGGGTCTGTCAAATCCGGAGAACACGAGATGGGTAAAAAAAGGAAAAAAAAAAACTCACCGTCTCTCCTGTGTCAACTGTCACTGGCTGCCATCCCGCGCCTCGAGGAATGCGCAGAATGCACTCTTTGCATTTTTTTTTTTTGCCCACGGGGCGTGCGCATCCTTGCCTCTCTACCGCGGTGGCGCGTGGTCTGCACATTCTCGAAGCATGTCTGCCATTCAGATGCCGCTGTCTTGTCTCGGTCCATGTCTTGGATTTCTGGATGTGTTGGGCATGGCTGGGGTGCAAGATCTCTGGGCACACCGCTGGTTTCGATCTCTGGTCTGTTTCTCTTTTGTGTTTCTTGTGCGTCAGCCTGATCAGAGGTGGCGGGATGTGGTTGTCTCTCCCTGGGGGTTGGTATATCCCTTCTTTGAGTATTAGGGCTGGCGTAACGTAGATGTTGAGCCCTCCACTGACTGTAGTTTGCAACTATGGCTGGGATTAAATGTAATAGTTTCTTTACATGTGGCTGAGGCTACGTCTGTCGGTAGATGTCCAGATAATGCAATCTGTATGCGGAAGGGTAGGTGCCCGGCATCGAGTTCTACAGATCTTGTGCTCTCTGTGCGCTGTGTTCTGTGCGGCGGATTGCAGCAGGCTTCTAGAATGACTGGTTGTTTCTATATAAAATAGAATATGTACCTTGTACCTGTCTATATACCTTTATTGGTGCTATCACGGTATTCTTTGACTCTATTGGGATAAAGTCGCTATTTGAAAAAAACCTTGACAGTGAAGCTGTTGAGATGTTTAGATACTCGACGCATTCTACACACACAATCTGAAATGGATACATTCATCAGCTCAACTTGCTGTTGGTTAAGGTCAGGCATTCGTGCACAGTAATAACAAACCTGTCAGATTCTTATTTTTTTCTAACGTCCCTGCATTTTCAAGTCCTGATATAATGTTGCAGTGTTCCCGTTGCATCGCAGCGCAGATGCATTGACACACAACATTCGCAGTGACAGCCAGTCATTGTGTAAGGTCTCTGTGAATGTTTAATGGTAATTTTGAATTATTGATTGATTGTTCATGGATTGTTTATATTTTATGTAGGAGGTATGTTATTCGACCGAGCATGGGTAAGTGAGATATATATATCTACACATACGCATATACTAAACATTTAGAAGGCGATGAATATAACCAGGGTACCATGGGATAAGCCTTCCACACACCGAAAATAGTAAGAGACCTCCTGATTCTCTTTCTGAATTCTCAACATAGTACGTACATCTCACTTAGGGATACACGTGACCCTAAGCCCTATCCCGAAGCAGCAAAACCCAAACAAGTCAACCATGATCCGCATTTCCAACTTCATCATTGCCAAGTCACCATCAGAAACCGCATTTTTCACTCACTACCTCCCCCTAAAACTCCAAAATTACGAATCAATGGAATCTACACCAAGAACTTCCTTACTTCATCCGAATCCCTAACTAGACCCCGAACCAACGCCATGCCAGATCCAGGACCAGACCCAAAACGGAAGCCGAGGCCACCCCCAAAGGTCCCAGTCGAATCTCACAACCACCTAATCTTCGATGCTTGGAATTCCACCTCAACAGGGCATCAACGCGCCGAGAATCCGTACTCAGGCACAACAGCCTGGCGGGAGACGCGGTCCCGCAAGCTCTCCTCCCAATTCCGGAGCGGGAACTGCTTGCCTAATGAATCGGAAACGCAGCAGTCGGGCACAGGGAAGAGGGAATGGAGGTGGGTTTCAGAGGATGATGCCAGACGGAGTCAGTTGGGAGTGAGGGATATTCGAAACTTCATGGTCGTGGGCAAGAGGAAGACCGATATCGAAGCTGGAGAGACTCACAAGAAGGCGAAGGTGGATAAGGGAAAGGAGAACTCGCCGTCAGCAATACCAGCAGACTCTCAGCAGGACCCCACGGATTCGAAATTGCACATCTCTTCACATAAACCTAATACACCCAAACCATATACTCTCGATACCAAGTCTACCCCGGACACGAATACTACCTCGTCTTCAACTTCAACACCACGCTCATCAGACCAAAACCCAAAACCAAAATCAAACATCTTCGTCGGAACAACAATCTACGTAAATGGCTCGACCTTCCCCCAAATCTCAGACCACAAACTCAAGCACCTCCTCGTCTCGCACGGCGCCAACATCTCCATTAACATGGCGCGGAAGAGCGTGACTCATGTTATTGTCGGACAGCCGAACACAGGTGCTAATCTAGGTGCAGGGGGTGGTCTTGCAGCACGGAAACTTCAACAGGAGATTGTGAGGGGTGGGTGGAAGGGTGTTAGAATTGTTAGTGTTGAGTGGTATGTCTCTTCCTCTCTTCTCTTCTCTCTTTCCTTATGATTTTCGGTGTGCCTGTGGAGTTTTCTAATCGGGTCCATAGGGTGCTGGAGAGTCTCAAGGCCGAGCGCCGACTATCTGAATCCAGATTCGCTGTTGTGCATGTTGCGGCGAAGGGGCAGAGGAGTGTACGGGGGATGTTTGGGGGATAGTGAGCGAGCGAGAGGGAGATAACGACGCAAGCTATGATGACGATCTATGGACTCTCGATTTGTTTACATTGCATATAGATGCAGGACAGGCGTTGCGAACGGTGGGAATAGACAATGATACCCCCGGTTTCTTTTCCGATACTACAGTAGTTTAAGAATGGAACGGATATGATCGGTTTCAGGATTTTATCATAATGCATTATTATCATCATTTAGTTATCATGACATCTCCCTCTTTCTCTTTATATACATTCATACATTGACATGCCATGTATGCTCATGCCAGAACAAAAGAGCTTTGCGCCGTATCCGATGCGAAACAATACATCAAAAGTAAGTCGAAACCAGGCTCATCCGGAGATTGCCCACACTCATTTATATATCAGTGATGGCTCTCGCCTTCACTACTTCCCTCTGACGCCTGGCGTCGCCATCCACTCTGTGGTCGAGAGGAATTATTGCTTCCAGCATGATTACCGTCGGACGGAGGAGAAGAAGGCAGAGAAGTAACGCCCATGTTTGATTCATCCGACGCAGACGTCACTCCCGACATATCAGCTTCATTACCACCAGTCTGAACATCCGGGAGCGGAGGAAGCGGGTTGGGATGGCGGTGCGTCGAGAAAGAACTCTGAGCAGGTGGCGGAGCGCGACCGTGAGCGTGAGAATTGGAGTCCGTCCTGGTGCGAGACCGATACCCCGGCGTTGGGATATGCCAGCCCTCGTCTTCAGCGTCGTGTTCCGAGGAAGGCGAGCGTTGGCGTGTAGATGGGCGAGAAGAGTAATGGTGGTGGTGGTCTTCATATGGCGGGAACGCGGCTGTTGAGTTTGTCGACACAGAGGATCCGTGTGGACGTCCTTCGCGAGCGAACAAGGGTTGGAATTGGCCCGGGTCGGACTCGTTGCTGGACCAGCGCTCCAGTTTCTCGTTGAGGGTTTCTTCGTCTGGTCCTGAGGTGCGAGAGTCGCCATGTACGAGACCGAGTCGCTCTTCTTCAGTAGCGGTTTTGCGGAGGTCGCCGCCGGCTAGGTGTGTTCGGCGCAAGATACCACGAGGCGGGCTGGCGTGGCGTTTTGGTGAAGGTGGAGCTCCGCCGGGTTTGATACGGTTGAGTACCGAGTTGAAGGAGAATTGGCGCCGCGCGGTTGGTCGAGGCTCAAGATGTTGTTGGTCGTCGGATTTCTCGTCAGCCCAGGCAATGGACCGTGGAGTGTCGCTGCGCTCTCGGCCGTAGACTGGTGGCTCCAGACCGGCCGCGCCGTGGTACTCGGTGTCGTTTTGAGGGATCTGGTGCATTTCACTTTCATCTTGCTCATTAAGCGATCGCCACCGAGCCGGGCGAAGCACGCTCGAGGCCCGCGATCGAATGCCACCAATAAATGAGGAATTGCTGTCTGGCCGCTCCTCCTCATCTTCAGGGTCTGGAAATCGCGACATGCCCCATGGAGGATGTTGCTGCTTGATGGAAGGAGTGCGAGGCGTATGCGGTCGGGACGACATCGTGGGTCCCTCGCCGAGGACAGTCTTGCGCCGGCGCAGACCATCCCACTCGATAACCTCATTTTCACTTGGGGGTTTCAAGCTATCCTGCTGCTTCTCATGAAAGAAGCGACGCGCCTCTTCGGCCGCCATGGTTTGGCGAGCGGTCGAGATGCGGCGGATGATGGACGCCGCGCCGCGAATGGAGTCTGCCTTGGGCTCGGATTCAGGGTCCTGTTGTGTAGCGATTTCACGGATTTGATCGAGGTCGCCTCTGAATACGGCGGCATCGGGAACATCTTTGGCTGATTTGGACACCTGCAGTAGAACCACACCAGCGCAGATCTGGAAGAATCCCATGATCACAGTAGCAATTTCAATTCCGGAGCCCTTGAACCCTTGGAAAAGGATGGCGGAGGTCACGATCGTGGCACTGGTGAAGAAGACATAGTAGGTTGGGGTGACGAGGGCGGCGTTGAAGATATTCAATGCTTTCTATAAAGCTAAAGTTAGCTCACGAGTCCACCTTTACCCCTTTTTGGTGTGTGGACAATTTACATTCAGGAAGATAATCTCCGTCAGCAGCGTCATAATGACAAACGCAAACAAGACGTAGAGAAACCACTCTTTGAACTGCGACTCGCCCCGGGCCTGGGCGAGAATCGCAGATCCCAACCCCTGGGTCGCAACGACACTCAACCCACCGATCATACTGCAAATGCTGATATAAACAAACATGCTCTTCTTGCCCCAGCGCGGGCCAGCATAGAGCGCAGTGATAATCGATCCCACGATGATGACACCAGCATAGGACAAGAACCCAGGCGTGATGACATATTGCTGCATCTCCTGGATATCACTGACCGATGACTGCTGGGGGGCATTCATAGCAATAACCACGGACCCAATGATGCATGAAAAACAGCCGACCTTGCCCACGAAACTGAGGCGTTCCTTGAGGAAGATAGCCGACAGAATGGTCGTAATCACAACTGACAGCGCACCTAGGGGCGTCACCAGGATAGCGTCGACGAATGCATAGGCGACGAAGTTGCAGATTTCGCCGATAATCATCAGCGTCATCCCGCTCCACCACCACACATTCTTCAGATATCCGTACCCTTCGCCTGCCTCCTCATTGTACTTGACGTTGGCCTTGAGCAGACCCGTTTTCTTGAGCACAAACGATATCCCGATGAAGACACCCGATGCGACGGCAAGTGAGATACCGATGGCCTTGTAGATTGGCGGTCGGCCATTGGACGAGGAGTCCGCTCGAGCGAGGAGGACGGTAGAATCATACGGATCCATGGTTGTTGGTGAGGACAGAATACTACCGACCGGCCGTGGGAGGTCGAGATGGTCGGAGAGGGCGAGTGCAGGACTCGGCGTCTACCTGAGACAAATCTGTCCGCGCGCTCACGGGCGCTAAACAAGTCGTCGGTAAACTGAGCGTGATAGAACAATACTCCTGATTCAGAATGCTTCGATAGAAGGAGTATCTGCCACGAGGCAAAGATAGGAGGAATGCGTGAAGCAAGGGGCGATTTTCTTATAACAGGATGGAAGGGATCGACGCCAGGAACGTCAGCGGCCCGATGATCATTGGTATGACGGAGGTGGAAAATTAATATTGAGGCGGAGGGGTAGAAAATAAGTAACGATGAAGGTAAGCAGAGAGGTAGCTGAGAATGAGAAGAGAAGAGTAGACGAAGAAGGAGAAGAGGAAGAAGCAGACGCAGAAAGGAGAAAAGATGCGATGGAGAAGGTAAGAAAATAGGGGAGACGCAGAAACAGAGAGGCTGGGCCAGTCCGTGTGGGGGAGGGTTGGGAGGTACGGGCGGGTACCAAGTGGGGCTATGAGTTTTGGCTGGTGGCCAAAGTACCTGGAAGTATCTTTGATTTCAACCGTGGTACAGCAGCCAGGCAACATCTGTGGTTGGCTTCGGGGAGTTCTATAATTATGGGATTCGGTGGACGAAGTTTCACATTGATGAAGGTGTGATCGCCGCGCGTCAGATCTCAATGCGCCACAGTGTGGCTGAGCAGACCCTTCTAGGCAGATCTAACTGTGGATATCACGATAGGACTCAACACTTTCCAATTACTGCCGAATCATTACTATACAGACCAGGCGTCCCCACCATCTGCGAATTATCATAATCATCGTCAGTCATCATCAGTCTCCGGTCTTCCGCCCGTCTGCTCTGCATGTAGGGTATCCAACAGAGATAAAACAAACAAGAAACACAATATCCAAAATGCCCAGCGCCGCTCGAATCACCGTACGTGATAGCTTGGTTTCCGCTGCCTGTTCACTGCGGGTGGTGGCTCATCCACGGGATAGGGAGGTCGCATTTTACCCCCAGAAGGAACAGATCCCTGGGAGAACAGCGGTGCGGGCATGGAGATCCCTCCATCCTCCTGGGCCGGATACGGGGTGGAGTGCTGGATTGGGGTCTTGGGCGGTATTGGCGGCGGCACTGGGGGCCCCATGCTGTCATGAGGGGCGAGCTTCTCTCCACTTCGTCGCGGCGAGCCTTGTTGTTGCTGCTGCGATGTGGGCCGACTGTACTCGTGGCTGTGTCGGTAGCTGGAAACGTCGCTGACGGAGTATCTGGAGGAGGAGGCGTAATTATCTTGTGGCGTTGGATGCGCTGGGAGCGAGTCGGCCGACATTGGCGCTGGTGTGGGCGCAGAGACGGTGACGGGCGGGGCTGCTTGCACCGGGGAGTGAGGAGCGTACTCGACGGGCTCGGCGGGTAGTTCCACTGCGAATTGGTGGGATGATGGAGGCAGCTCAGACACGTTGTGGTCAGCGACCGTCATCTCCTCCCGCTCCAGATCAAAGGACAAATCATCACGCTCCCCGCCGGCGGTATCGTGGTTGGCCAAGCGACGGTTCATACGTTCAATTTTGGCAAACTTGACACTCGCATCCAGGATCATCTTCTTCACGTCCGGTTTTGCCAGGTACCGACGGGTGTTGGTGCTGATATCGGCCAGCCGGTTCCACTCATTCATACCGAATTCGCCAACTCCGACTTCGACATTGAGGCGGTAATAGTTATCCTTGTCGACATGGCGCTGATCGAGGTAATCGCGCAGCATATCCTGGTGAATATCTTCGCAGCCCTCGATCTTCGAGATCAGTCGCCGCCTGGCCTCGGCAAACGTACCCAGTGCATCACCAAAGAAATCCTCCCACCATTCATGCTGGCGACTGTTTGTACCAGCCGGACGCTTCCCGGTACCAACGCTAACAAACACGCCGACGTCGCGACCAGGCCACTCATTCACGACGGCCTCATCGAGGATCTGTGGCGCGGGGTTATAGGTGCCAGCCCCTTCATCAATGAAGACGTGTTGTCCGATTTGAATTGGCTTGAAAGCCAATCCCGTGGCCGAAGTTGCGCGACCCGCTTGCCAAATGGTACAGTTGAATTCCGGCGGTGGTTCCCGGCGCGAGTCATAGGAGCGGAGCAGCACAGCGGGTGTGTTGCGCGGAGTGCCTTTGTAAAGAGCAGTGACGGCGCTGACATTGACAATTAGCAAGTAAAAGCATAGATCTGCGTAATGACTCACGTTTTGGTCCGATTTTCCCGATTATCGTAAAGCGAGGCATCCGGCTGACCCCAGCGCAGACCGTTGAGGAACGTGGAGTTCCTCCGGTCGGAGGCGGTTGATGGAGGAGGCTGCATGCTAAAACTTCCCCGGCTAAGAGTCCGTTGAGGCACTGAGCCGGGGCTATACGGCAGGCTGGCCATCGAGGCGCGAGGATTGGTATTGGCCATGTCGTTCCCCTCCGCCTCGTAAACCGTATGTTCCCGGACGCATTCGCGGATGGCTTCTTCAAGCTTGGAGGCCTTGAACAGGGTCGATCGGTAGGGGATACCAGCGATAGTCTTATCGGTCTCAAAAACTTTCCGGGTCATGCGCACGTAGACCTCTTTGGATGTTTCGAGATCTAGGCGCAGCCGGCCTAGCATGAGCGCGATCAAACCGCCGGTGCCGGTGCCGGCGATGAGATCGAAATGATCGCATGGTTTGGGAATTTGGTCGCGACGCGGAGGTTTTCCTTCACACTCGACGTAGGTGCGGTACATGAGTTCCTGGAGGATGATAAGCATGGAGTAGCCGCGAACGCCGCCTCCATCTTGGTTTGGTCAGCTCGAATTGGTGGGGGATGGGACAACGAGGGGCAGTCCGTACCAAGCGACAGGATCCTCAGCGGAGGACCCTTGGTGGTGTCTTTGCGCCGTAGCGATGCGGGATCCATAACGGCTGTAGAGTGTTGAGCGGGTGCGTAGGCGATGCGAACGCTCACTTTTTTGAGTGGCAGTCCGCCGCGGGGCGATGCCTGATGTGGGATGGCGGGATGCCTGGTGTCTGACAGTTCGGCTGGGATGTGCAGACAAGAGATCGGTGACACCGAGAAGCAGCAGTCAGACGCAGATGACTGAATGTGGCATGAAAAGGCAATGCGAGAGAGAGAACGAGAACGATATAATAAGGTGTGGGTGGCTTTTGATTCCAGGCAGCGGCGTATGGATGAGGATGGAAGGCGAATAATCTGACAGGGCTCAGCGACGATCGTCCTTCAGGCTGAATGGAGAAAGCAGTGCGAGAGAGCAATACTCGTAGCAGGCACAACAATAACAAGCAGAATAGAAACACAACCTTGGCAACCCAGCAGCTGGTTCCATGGATCAGGTGATGGGTATGGCGGTGCAGTGGCAGTGTTGTTACGTCATCAGACCGATCACTGTGGAAGTATGCAACTACTAGTAACGAGTAATATTCTTGGTTTTGTTTACATAAAGTAGATAATCAGTTGGTCAGTCCAGGCCAGTCTAGCACATTCATCAGTCAAAAAAAAAAATTGAGCCATTGGAACAATACTTACCGAGAACGGTCCTCTCTTCGCTCTTCTGCGACACGCCCACCTCATCTCCAACGCAGATCCGCGTGCCTGCGCCAGCAGGATCAAGGAAAGAATAACGGCCAAAGACAGGACTATACTTGGCGCCGCGGTCTACCCGCCGATCCTTCATCAGTTTCTTCAGCACGTTGCCCGACTCGCCCGTGCCTATCTTGCCCGTCGTGAAATCCACATTCAGACTTTGGCATCGCACACAGTTCCCCGTCAAGAACAGACGGGTAAGACCTGGTCCCACAGTCAGTGCAGACCAAAAGTCTTCCTCGAACGCATTCTCAGCGCCGGACACAACGATGTTCGGCCGGAACTTGGTGCGATCCATCTCTTCTCCCTCTGGAAGCCGCGCCGAGACATTAGACACCGACATTTCGGAGATGAGAAGGTACGGAGCACAGTCAGCAAAGGTAATGCGGTCCTCTGGTGAGTGAACGGTGAGCACGGAGTAAACTGCGATGGCAACCAGAGCCAACGCCGCAAAGAAGAAGGCAGCATTCATTCGTGGCGGTTTTTCCTGGACAGCCTCCTGGATTATGCGGATGGCTTTGACGGCTACTGCTGTAGCCAGAATCGCATTCAGCCACTTTACAATTCCCTCAGTTGGCATCAATGTCCGCCTCAGAAGAGCGAGGCTTTTCTTGCGCTTTCCCGGCGCCAGAGTCCCCAGCACTTCTCGGGAATGAGAGCCTAAATAAGCCAGTTTGACGGAATACCCAAAGCGCTCACTAAACCACTCATTATACTGCGCACCCATGTCATACCCCATAGTAGGGCTGCCATGCATGACGATCTGCAGGGGTTCGAGGCCCGCCACATCGGGCTGCAGGGGGACCTCTAGTCTCTGCGATTTTCTAGATCCCGGCGAGCGGTGCGTAACAATTACTTTCCCGCAGTCATTGTCTGTCTTGGGGAACTCGATATTCGTCTGGAACAGGGACATCTCTGGGAAATGCGGAATGTGCATGTTCTTGAGGGTCGGAGGGGATCCATTCTCGCCGGCCTCGACTTTCAGTAGCATGAAGCAGCGGTCATAGGGAAATCCCCGTGGCGTGAGAATGGCCTCCGACAGGGAGGTTGGTTGCAGGGACTTGATGGGGTAGACATAGAGCTTGGGGACAGAGGTGCGAGTGTCAGCTTGTCCATCTGTTATGCGGGGGATGGCCCTACCTGGCTAACTTTCATGGCGAATGAATGGGACGGTATTTCCGCAGCAACAGCAATGATTCTCGCTGACAGACGCAGGAACTGCCCAAACCCTCTATGTATTTATTTATGCTTTTTGTCTTTGTCCGGGGCTTGTTCAAAGTTGTCCGACTCCGCCGGCCTTCAATCCGCAACCAGCCCCGCTTTATCGATAAGCGATCGGAGTATACAGCGAGGTTGGTGGGACAGGAATTGGATATTTTCAGACAACCGTTTGTGTTCTTTTGACAGATCCTCCTTGTCAGACAGAATCGTAATCGCAAAACGAGTTTTCATATTATTATTAATGCCCGGCCTCAACGTCATCCCCCGGGCCGCACATCCGCCACTATTCCTCGTTTGGATCATACCCCCAACTCTGTGGGGGTGTCTTCTCCCACTGACCCGCTGAAGGCCACTGCGAGTCATTACTGTAACTGGAGAATGTTGTTTCTAACTGGCTGGTGGCTCCACACCACAATGTCCATGTGGTGCAATGCCACTTGGCGATTAATTAGTCTTATCAACCCAATATAAATACAGCTACATATCTCCCCCTTTCCACCTTGGTCTGTCCTCAAGTCAAAACATAGCTGTAGCCAGGCAAACTCAACCATGGCTTTTTCCTCTGTGACATCCACTATCGAGCTCAACAACAGCCCGATCAGGCACGTTCTCACCTTTCAATCCTTGAACCCCCCCGCTAAGAACTCGAGATCAGACTCACCGGCCCTTACGGCGACTGGCGGGACGACCTCGCATCCCAAGGATATGTGGTGATCAAAAATGCCATCCCACAAGAAAGGGCACAGCAGTATCAACAAAAGGCACTCGACTGGCTGAAATCTTTCAGCCCATCCCTAGACCTAAACGATCCATCCACCTGGCGCGAAGAGAATCTCCCCGCCACGCACAAGTTCAATCTCTACAAACAGTACTCCGTCACGCACGAAAAGTTCATGTGGGAAGCCCGACAAGAACCCAAGGTACTTGAAGCATTCGCCAAAATCTGGGGCACCGAGCAGCTGCTAGTCTCGTTCGATGCGTTAAACATCACTCTTCCAAACAGACAGGATAAACCACCGAACAAGCCCTGGCCGCATGTGGACCAGTCGCCGCTGCGTCGCGGTCTGCACTGTGTCCAGGGAATTATTAATCTCAGTCCCGCAGGTCCGGAGGATGGATCCTTGATTCTTCTGCCGAGGTCAAACACCATGACGGAGAAGTTCTTCGACGAGCAGACCGATCCGTCGACCTGGCTGAAAAATGATTTCCGGTCCATCAGCGAGACAGAAATGGATTGGTTCAAGGGCAAGGGAATGGAACCCATCAAAGTGCTTGCCGATCCCGGGGATCTGATTCTCTGGGATTCACGGACTGTTCATTGGGGGGGAGAGCCGACGGCACAGAGCGATACTATCCGCACGGTCATCTATGCCTCGTACTCGCCTGCAAGCATGGCGTCGAAGGAGACTTTGGAGGCAAAACGGACGGCCTTCCGCTCGTACGGGGCCACTACGCACTGGGCTCATGATAATATTGTTCTCCGGGACCCGCTAGTGTATCTACCGGATGGGACTGTTGATCCTCGGAATCGATCGAAGCCTCTGGAAGAGGCGGCTCATACGGATAAGATGCTGAAATTGGCGGGTATGAAGCCATACTAGTACATACTCCCAAGACTAAAGTCCTAGTTTAAATCATATTTCGTATCGGAATCGTGCAAGAAACAAAATGTACATCTTAACCAAAAAGAAATCTACTACTGGTCCTGAGCCCACGGCAGAGCGAAGGTACCAACCCAATCCTCAACCTCCTGTCTCAGCATCACAATCTCTGAGATCTCCTCGCCCTCACCGAGATACTCCGCAAACGCCTTGAGAGTACCGGGGTTCTTGACACCACGCGACTGCGCCTGTTCGCGGGCCGCCTTATCCAGCTTCTGAGTGAGCGTGACCGCCCGATCCACAATATCCGCCACGCGCCGGAAGTCCTCGGGCTGGAAGCCGCGCGAGGTCATGGCGGGGGTACCCAGGCGTAGACCGCCGGGCTTGAGCGCGGACTTGTCGCCTGGCACAGTGTTCTTGTTGGAGGCGACGCCGCACAGCTCGAGGACGCGCTCAACGCGCGCGCCGTCCACACCGCGGTTCTTGAGGTCCACAAGGACGAGGTGGTTGTCTGTGCCGCCGGAGACGACGTTGTAGCCTAGTCCGCCGTTGCTGGAGGAGTTGCCTAGGCGGTCAGAGAGAGCAGTAGCGTTGGCAAGCACAGTTTTCTGGTAGGTTTGGAACTCGGTGCTCTGAGCCTGCTTGAGCGCCACGGCGAGCGCGGTGATGGTGTGGTTGTGCGGACCACCCTGGTGCCCGGGGAACACCGAGGCGTTGATCGGGTTCTCCAGGTCGTACATCTCCTGGTTGCCCTTCTTGTCGGTGCGGCGGACACCTTTACGATAGAAGATCATGGCACCGCGGGGTCCGCGCAGAGACTTGTGCGTGGTGGTCGTCACCACATCCGAGTACGGGAATGGCGAGGGAAGAACATCCGCGGCGACGAGACCCGAGATGTGTGCCATATCCGCCAGCAGGTAAGCGTTGACGGAGTCGGCGATAGCGCGCATGCGCGGGTAGTCGATCAGCCGGCTGTAGGCCGAGGTACCGGCGACAATCAGCTTGGGCCGGTACAGGTTGGCCATCTTCTCTAGGTTGTCGTAGTCAATCAGGCCCGTCGACTCGTCCAGCCGGTAGGGCAGGGTTTCGAAGTACTTGGAGATGGCGGAGATCTTCTTGGTTGGGGTCTGGTAGCCGTGCGACAGGTGGCCGCCGTGAGGCAGGTCCAGACCCATGAGGCGGTCGTGGGTGTTCAGCAGGGCGGAGTAGGCCATGAGGTTAGCGGGCGAGCCAGAAAGAGCTGCGACAGGCTCGGTTAGCTTCTATTTTTCATAGAGGAAGAACAAGGCATACGCTGGACGTTCACTCCCCACTCCTCTGGGTTGAGACGGAAAGTCTCAAGCGCACGCTGCTGGCACAATCGCTCGGACTCGTCAATGTGTTCATTTCCGCCATAGTACCGAGCACCGGGATAGCCCTCGGAGTATTTGTCTGCGCCGCAATTAGCAATTGGCTGTTGGGATCGCATGCGGTGGAAGGCCTACTCTGCATGACACTGCCGAGCGCATCGAGGACAGCTTGCGAGGTGAAGTTCTCTGACGGGATCAAGTTGATGAAGTGCTTCTGACGGTTTTTCTCCTGAAGAACATTGTGAGATCGCCAATCTCTCTCGTGTGTCACTTTCCAGGACTCACCTTCTCCAGGATATTAAAAACGGTCGGGTCGGACTCCTCGAGGGATGCGGAGAGCAGCTAGGGAGCGTCAGCTGGGCTTGTCCGTCTCGGAAGAGCTCTAAAGCAGCTTCACTGCCTTTTTCCGGATAACTACAAGCATACCTTTTGCTGTCCATCGCGACTGGACGACACTCCGCGCGACTGAGGGGTCCACCGGGCGGCCAAGGATGCGGGACGGGATAGGGCGAGAGGTCTGGCGCTGGCCAGGGGGAGGCAGCGCATGGCGTGCCTGCTACAGCGCGACAGAGACATGATGTGAGAAAGGACACAATAATGCGCGGTCCGGAGGATAGGAAAGCATGGGTCTTATATTGTAGGCAATCGGATAATTGGAGAGTCACTTGCCCGTTGCCCGCGGAAAGCGGACTGTCGCGCTAAACCGGGAATGGAACTGGCCCGTGCTCGGTCGCCGGGCAGACTTTTCTCCCTTGGTTGGCTTTCTTTCTACTTCCTCTCTTCATCACACAACTAAATCCAAGATGAAGAGATGGCGTTCTATCTGTGTCAGCACTCGTCGGGGAGCTCTCTGAGCAACCTGGACGGGCTCTGCTGAGAGGTCCCGCGCCCCATAACCATCCATGAGGGACCAGTTACCATCTGATTGGAGTGGTGTGTGTGTGTTTGTGTGTTTGTGTGGGCGAGCCATGGTCGGGAGTGACGGAGACTACGAGGGACTAGCCGCTATGTATATACGACAAAAGTTGATGTTTGGACACCGAGGATATATGAAAATAGTCTAGCTACCTGCTGTACCTACCGCCTGCGATGACATTATTATTGTTTCTTGGGTCGCGTCGATAATTAGGTTGCCATGAGACACCATCCCTCGCGGGCAGTGAGGGTGTACTATCTACATCCTACCTTCTATTCTCTCCTCTGCCTATAGAGCGTCTATGATTATTGAGTCGATCCCCAATTATTATTATTATTATTCTTCTTCTTCTTCTTCTTCTCTTCTCGCATCGCCTCGATCTTCGCCGCACGCAAGGCTCCTCCACCTACACGTGATGAGCCGAGCCCCATTTACGTGTAATCAAAGCTGTGCCGATCGCATTCATTCGCTCCAGTCTAGACTTTGGGTCGAGCGAACAGGTTTGCGCGCTCGATGGGCGAGATACCCTAGTGAACAGAGATTGAGAGGCCTAATCAGTTGGACGATAGACCTAGAAGACCATTGCCAACGCCATTGGGCCCTTTGCCAGCCAGTTTGGACTAGACATCTCCCAAAACGACCGTGAAGCACCGGGCCCCAAGCGGGTAAGGATCAGCCTAGCGCACCGCCGGTTCCTGAGGACGTGTTCGGACCACGGCCACGGGCTAGAGGTACTTGATTCCTATAATGGATCCCCCTACTGGACGAAGTACCTTGGGCCGCCCGACTACTTCCACAGGGCCCCTTTTGCACCATTGGCCCGTGCCTGTCAATCGTCTCCCGGCCCCTATAAACAGCGTTTTCCCCCCAACCCCTTTCCTCCCTCCCCATCACAGTCACTCTCTCTTGACACATTCCACATTCCCCGGTTCTTCAACCGAGTACATTCTTTATCAACTCTATCGAATCCTCTTTCGAGCATACACCGCATCTATCTGCATCTTTTTATTCTTTAAATTACTTTACTTCTCCACACAGCCAAAATGCGCTTCTCGATCGCCGCTCTTGCTACCCTGGCCATGGGTGTTGCCGCCACTGACTACACCACCGAGGTCGTCACCCATTTCACCACCTACTGCCCAGAGGCCACCTCCATTGTGCACGGCAGCCACACCTACTCCGTGTCGACTGTATGTTTTTGGTTTTTGTCATCTAAGTCGTGATGCCAAGCTAACCGCCCAACTCTAGCCCGGTGCCATCACCATGTCGCACGGTCCTTACACCGTCACTCGTCCTCTGATCACCAAGACCATCACTGAGTGCAACAAGTGCACCTCGACCGCCCCGGCCGTGCCCCCGACCTCGACTCCCCTGGTCCCCAGCGGTGCCGGTGCTACCACCCCTGGCTCGGGTCCCGCCCCGACCCAGACCCCCTACAACGCCGCCTCGCGCGCCGCCACTGGTGCCGGTGCCGGCCTGGCTGCCGTCTTCGGTGCTGCTGCTCTCCTGCTTTAAGCTTGAGATGTGAGTCGTTAGGAGCTTGATGCTGTCCTGCGGGACGCTCTGCGTCCTGCTGGCATGACTCGGCGCGCCTGGTTTTTTGTTTTGGTTATGCTCATTCTGGGTGTCTCTCATGTCTTGTCTATGATGTTTTGTTCTAGATAATACATAATTGTACCCCATCTACCCTTTCTTGTTTTTTCTCTCTTGGAGGACATGGTTTTACGTGTGTCTACTACTACCACTTTTTCTTCTTCTCATGTCTTCGTCTATTCACTCTGGTTTGCACAGTCGTGTTTTGTTTCTCTTGCGCAAGATTCTCCTGGACATAACGTTTCTTTGGTCTCTCGAACTTCTTGGATGATTTAGTTCTCTTGCCTGCTTCCAGTAGTTCTTATTCCTCGACGTTATCACATCTGGGCTTTAGACTTGCATATATCACCTCTTTAAAGACCCTAAGCAGGGATGTTGAATCTGCATGTAGGGTCCAACGCACGTCCTTACGCTTGTCATGTCCCTCGTGCAGGGATTCTCGTTCAACTCCGATCGGAAACCAGTGTCACAACTATAAAACATTCTGGCTAATTATACACATCAAAGCTTCGCCTTCTCACCGGACTTTTTCTTCGCCTCGAAGTACTCTCTCACTCTCGCGCGCGCAACCTCCACAACCTCTGCGTCCTCCACCGTCGGTGGCACATTCACAGTGGCATCATACTCTCCTTGCACCGCGTGCTCAACCAGCTCGCGCAACACGCGCCGCAGCGTCTTCCCACTGCGCGTCTTGGGAATCATCCCCCGGCCCTGGATCATCCCCCCTAAAGATGCAATGGCTCCGATCTGCTCACGGACTAGCGCGTTGACTTCGTTGAACAGTTCTGCCGTCGGTGTTGCCCGCAGTTCTTGACTCGTGCTGTCGGCTCGTGGCTGGACAAAGGCAAAAGGGAGATGCCCCTTGAGCGAGTCGGGGATCCCGACGACGCTGGCTTCGCTCAAGCCAGGGTGCGAGAGGATGGCTTGTTCGATTTCTCCTGTGGATTGTCAATTCCTGTATCACAAAGCGGACAGAAAGAGACATTACCTGTGCTAAATCGATGGGCTGCAACGTTGATAATGTCGTCCGATCGAGACATGATATGCACGTATCCATCCTTATCCACCATTCCTGCGTCGCCCGTGTCGATCCATCGCCCATCAAACCGCTTGAAATATCCCTCATAGAATCGTTCATCGTCATTAAACAAAGTTGTGAAGGCAGTCGGGGCCAGCGGTGCTGCCATCACGATATTGCCCATCGTACCGTGCGGGACTTCTTTGCCTTCATCATCGACGATTCGCACATCAAAGCCAGGACATGGCTTCCCCGCGGACCCTGGCCGAATGGCCAGCGGATGATCTGCTCCCGGAGGGAATTTCTCTGAGACGGCCAGCGACCCATTCAGGGCCAAGCTGGTGATGGGAGACCCAGACTCCGAGGACCACCAATTATCGATTACCAAAGCGTCCTGTGCAGCGTACTTTCTCAGCAGATCCTGATACGCGCTCACAATGCTGGGCTCACTGCGTTCGCCAGCCAAAAACAGCGCCTGCAGCGACTTTAGTCCCCCACGCCGGCCGATCTCATCGACGAGGCGGTTGTTGGGGTCGTCTTTGCGGATAGCCCGCATCGCAGTGGGAGCTGTGAACATTGTATTGACCTTGTGCGTCTCGATGATCCGCCAGAAGGTCCCTGCGTCGGGTGTTCCTATCGGCTTCCCCTCGAAGAGCACGGTCGTCGCGCCAACTAGCAGTGGCGCATATAAGATGTACGAGTGGCCCACCACCCAACCAATATCAGATGCACAGAACATCACATCTCCAGGGCCTTTGATCCCAAATACGGACCGGATCGACAGCTCCAGTCCGACTGCGTGGCCTCCCGCCTCTCGAAGAACGCCCTTTGGAAGTCCCGTTGTACCTACCAACGATCAGTACCTTGTTGGCGGCCTGTCAGAGGGACCAACACTCACCGCTGGTATAGATGATATATAGACCATCCGTACTCTTCACCGGCACCGGATCAGCTCGAACACCGCGCATGCGCGCACTCTTGACCAACCGCTGCCAATTGCGCTGGCCACCCAGTTTATCTGGGTTGTTCCAGCGCAGCTGATCCCGCTGCCATACGATTACTTTGCTGGGTTTGAAGCTGCTCATCTCAACGGCACCCTCGACCAAGGGACGATAGGACATGGGTCCCTTGGCACCCTCGATTCCGCATGAGGCAGTCATGATAGCCCGGGGCCGAGCTGCCTCGATGCGCTGCGCGAGGGACTGCGCCGCGAACCCGCCAAAGACGGCGGCGTGGATGGCACCCAGACGCGTAATTGCCAGCGCCGCGATGAGCGCCGCGGGGATCATGGGCACTGCCGGGGGTCAGCCAGCCATGCTTGATAGGTCGGAAGCTGGGGAACATACTATAGATAATCACGACATCGCCCTTGCGCACACCCTCCTCCCGCAACACACCCGCCAGCACCTCCACCTCATCGAGCAGTTGTGCATATGTGAACTTCTGGGTAGTGCGCGTCACGGGCGATTCCCAGATGATGGCCACCTGGTCGCCATGCCCATTGTGGACATGTCGGTCCACGCAGTTATAGGTTGTGGAGATCTCGCCATCGGGGAACCAGGACCAGTGCTCATGCTGGACCCCGCTGGGCAGGGACTTGGTTTGTCGGGAGAGAGCCCGCGAGGGCGGTCGATGCCAGTGGAGCCTAGCTGCATGGGCGGACCAGAAGGACTCAGGATCACGGAGGGAATGATCGAGTGCCGCGTCCTGGGGATGATTACGATGATGAAGTGGCGGCATGGTTGGTGGAGTTGGGAAGGAATCAGGACCCTGGCTTGAGTATAAACGTCGGAGGAATGGAAGTTTGGGGAATCTCCCCCCGCACCCGGGGAACCGGGAGGTACTTCGCTGACTACGGGGCGGCCCCTACATTCCCATGTACCATCTGATGTCACTGTATGGATTTTGACTGTCTATCTAGATCACAGAAATGGCGAGAAAAATAGGAACATCATCAGAAGAAACAAAAATAAAACACAAGCTCAGTCGTAGGGTATCATATCGAAATGCCTGCTAATGCGCGACTGCGATCTTCTGGCTTCGGCATCTTCCTCTTTTGGGGGGTTTTGTGTTGTGGCGGGCGTGTTCCCGCAGGTCGTGCTGATCACTGGACGCAAGGATTCCAACCCATCGGTATAGAGGAGCCAATGGCCCCCAGAGCGGGGGGAGCTTGACCCAAGCCAGTATTCGTCCGAAACCCAGTCTGCCACACCAGGAAAATGGGTTTGCCAGAAAATGAAAATGAGAAAAAGGAAAGAAAAAAAAACTCCCCGGCCAAGACGAGTGGAACAGAAGGAAGCTGCCTCGAACCACTGGACGCCATAAACGTGGTTGTAACCAAAAGACAGAATCACCCTCCAGATGCACCCGAGACCAAAATAAGCAGTAATTTATAATCAAAAAATTTCAGACAGCCCGCCCCTTTCATCGACCGATCACAGGAGAACACACCGGATGCCACCGCGATGTCGCTTGTCGGTCCGGAAGGGCGGACGATCCGACCCGGGATCGCGGTCCCCACGGTGGCCAGAGAAGCCTGTTGACCGGTGATTTGGCCCGCGACCGCTGATCGACTGCTGGCGCTGCTGCCGGAGCATGCGGACCACATCATAGAACGCCTTTTCGACATTGATGCAGTTCTTCGCGGAGGCTTCGACAAACTCACAGCCGAGCTCCTTGGCCAGAGCTTGGCCTTCTTGGGCGGAGACGGCACGCTCGACCGCCTTGTCACTCTTGTTCCCGACAAGCATGACGGGCACGGGCAGTGGCGGGCCCGTGGAGGCGTGCATGGACGAGGCCAAGTAGCTGGGCGCATTCGGCGAGCCGGAGCCGGCCGACTCCTTCACCATCTTGATCTGGTTGTAGAATTTGGTAATGCGCGAGAATGATGCCCGTGACGTGATACTGTACACCAGGACGAACCCTTCGCCATCCCGGATCCACTGGTCGCGCAGCGCGGTGTATTCCTCCTGGCCCGCCGTGTCCAGCACCTCGAGCATACACGACTGTTGGTCAATCACAACTTGTTTGCGGTACGAGTCCTCGATGGTCGGGTCGTATGTTTCGACAAAGTGGTTCAAACAGAGCTAGACGGGAGTTAGGATCCGCGCGATCCGATCGGGAGAAAGGCAACCAACCTGGATGGTCAGGGCTGTTTTCCCTACGCCTCCATCGCCCAGCACCACCAGCTTGTACAACGTCATTTTTCCGGACATGGCGGCAAAGCTCTCGGGAAGGGAGAGCGAGGGATGAGAGGGCGAGTTCTGGTCCAGATAGTTAGCGATGCGCACGAAGATAAAAAGAGCCAGGGATTTTTTGCGTACCTCGGGATTAATCCAGCACCGGGATGGGAACCAAAGTGTCGGAGGGAGGGGGAAAGGGATTTAGGCGGGGGGGGAACGCAAAAAAAGGCGGAAGCTCCAGATCCACCTCAATTGTGTGGTCGACAGGAAAAAAGCACCAACAATGACAGCCGGGGGATGATGGCTTGAGAGGATAGGGGGGTGGGAAGGAGAAAAAGAGAGAGAGAGAAAGAGAGAGTAAGAGAGGAAGGGAAAAGAGGAAGAGGGGAGTGAGGGAGGGTACTAGCAGAGTCTGGTACGGGGCTGGAACGAAGTGGAGAGCGAGGAGGAGGGTTAGGTTAGAGAGGGGTTACTGATGATTATGGGCAGTTAGGAGAGGGCGAAAGAGGATTCGGAGAGGATGAGGAGAGCATTCGATATGACGATAGGAGGTATCGGTATTAATTATCTCGAGAGGGAGTACCTCACTGAGGTGTCTCGGGAGGCGAGTGGCCGGGATTAGGCTCTGCCCTCACTCTGCTCTCCCACCCACCCGCTCTCTCTCCCACACCACTGGTCCAGGGCACCCGTTCCAGGGCACACGCCCGTCAACTAATACAGAACGATTGGCCCGTCCAGCAGTTGATCAGGCCAGCAACGGGCCTTCAGACTCGCCCGCCGTTGATTTCTGGTGGGCTCTTATTTTTCTTGGTCGTCTCCACAACTGGCAGACAGCCACTCATCACCGACGGTATACAGTCCCACTACTGCCTGTCTCCCTTTACTATGGCCCGACCCTCGGCGCACAGGGCACAGTGGGTTCGTTCCGGGCCCAGCCCAGAGACCTCTCTTCCCGACTCTAAACCGCGACCGGAAGCTGCGAAGCTAGCATCCCCTGGTGGAGACCTGTCTGAAAAGACAGAAAGCTTCAAAAACCTGACGGATCCGACGGCACAGACGCGAAACCCGGCGAAGCCACGTTCTTCTGTTAAGCGAGTTTGGCTTTTGGCGTCTGACCCAAAACACCGGCGAGCGTTTTTTTTTTCACACGTGGAAAAGCTCAGTCCTTGATGGTGGCGCCCCCGGCTATCCCAGTCGGGCTCCACCATCGCGTGGTTTCATCTCCATTCACACAATAATACCTCTGGCACTGCCGTTATTCGGACACCATGGCGCTGGGATGCGCTATGCATGGTAAATTATCCTTCGCATGCACGCGGATGGAGCCCCAATCTATTAATCCGGCGTGATTCGAATGGCTGGATTCTGGTTTTTGGCACCAGGATGCCCACCAGTTGCGCCGTCTGGCATTTATTTCAGCACCGCGGAACGGCACGCGAGTCCCCGATGATAGATCGTCCGGAGGCCTGCCTGTGAGGGTCCAGCAGGGGTGGAGAACTAACCACCTCGTGTTAGGCTGAGGTATCATCTCGTGCAATTCCGTCACTACGACTCTTGCGGGTCCCCTTCTTATCCTGGCAAACGTGCGGTCCAATGCCATTCAGTCCCAGTGCTGCATTTCCTTCTCTCCCGGCCCCCTGGTCGCGGGCCGCCGCGAGCTGGACTAGCGGGTCTATGGGGAACAGTGAGGTTCTACTCCGTAACTAGTCCTCTAGCCCAGATGATCTAACCAACAATGCTTCCGGATGATACCCGCTCTCCGTGCTCCGTTTTCCAGGGGGGCACACGTATACGCACATAGGTAACCCGGACGGCCCCGCGCCGACAATACTCTGGCTGGGGCGTAAGCCATCCTTCGGGCATCCCGTCCGGCCTGAGAAAAAAACCCGTGTGTATGCGGTCCTATCCCCTGCTCTCGTCGCTGTTGTTTCATGTCGTACAGGATACATAAATAGTAAGTAAGGCTGCGGCAAGGCCCGAGGCGCCGCCATTGAGGAATGCAGAGCAGGGACAAGCATGCGATCCGGCCCCAGCCTCTAACTAAAAGTACATACCATGCATGTACTGATATTACGCACGCTTATGGGCCGGGGTTCGCGACGGATCCTCCCGTCCAGGACCGTTAATGGAGACGTCGTCGCGCCGTCCACCGGCCCGCAACCAATAGTATAGTCTTTTCTGTCCTTCATAAACTGCCATTGTTCTCGTAGGTCTTGACTGGTGCGAGAAATTCTTGCTGCTCTCATTATTTCGCCCCATCCACAAAAGGGACTTCCCCCTGATAAATAACGTCAGGGATCGGCAGGGACAGTGGTCCCAATGGAGTGGTGCGCGGTATAACTAGTCGGGCAACGGGCGACTACCATCTCTACGGACTGGCGCGAGTAGCCTTGTGCCCGATTCTGGCGGTGAGATCATGATATCGAGTAATGTTATCCATAGTCATTTACATATTACGAGTGAATTCTAACTAACGCGGACTTAAGGGTCTGACTAGTCAAATCCCACGCGGAGGAATAATGTTTGGCTGACCTGTCACTTGGGAAAGTTCCGGGGATAGCATGCCGAAGTTGTACTTTGGAAAGACTACCGTCAAATTTTTACATAGGCGCCTCCTCGTGCAGGCTAACGTCAATTCCGTGAAGATGAAGCATCACATCACATCATCTTAAGCCACTAAGTTATGGCCAGGGAGGAGCGCACTAGTGCCCACTCGTACAAAAGTACGTGAAATTGCTTGAAGCTTTAACTCCTCTCCTCAGTGACTAGTCAGTTGTATCTTCGAGCCATCTAATCCGAGGTTGTCATCAATAAGTAACGTTACACACCAAATAGTATGAGCAATCCAGCGATAAGTGCTCCCATACTTCCACTCCCAGGCCGGGTCGAGCCCGCTGCATTAGAAATCGAGACAGAGCTTGAGCCAGTAAAACTTCTCGTGGTGGCCGTGACGCTCGCCAAAAGTACCAGTTATCGTTATAGCACCCGTTAGTATGTTGGATTTAGAGTCCGACGATGTAGAAGTAGTAGCTGGGGTGATTGAGGCGGTAGTGCAAGAGCAGGACCGCACGAGGCTATTAACATTGATAAATTTATCTATTTCTGCTGGATGTCATTCAAAAACCCAGTCACCCTCTCTACCAAGATTCGCCGTGGCTCCGCCTGGTCGGGATCACTCAGCGCATGCGAGGCACCAGGAATGATCATACTATGTGGACTCCAGAATTCCTGCTTGCCGGCATCAACCGCTGCCTGCCAGCGGCGCAGCAGGGCTTCCTTGTCCACCCACGGCGGAACCGACTGGTCGCGGCCCGAGTACAGCACCATGAGCTTCTGCTTCAATAGGCCGCGCGACCCGACCGCTCCAAATGTCTGCACCAGTTGCTCATCACTGAGATCCGAACTGAAAAGGTCGTCCTCTTCCGGCTTCTCGGGACTGTCAGGACTCGCGAGACTGAGAAATCGGCGACTGCTGACCGCTGCTGTGGGTGGATAGCCTATTCGTGCGGTCACCGACACTGGTACAATAGTGTCGACCGAGTCTTGGTCTTCGTAGGTAGCATTGCGGGCGTCCTCAACCGCCTTGTCGTAGATCTTGCGCATTGTCTCGGGGCTATCACGCTCCGTGCCGCAATGTAGCACCCAAAGAATCGCCTCACGATCCGATACGGGAGCCTGCATGATCGCACCGTCAATATCCGGTCGTATGATCGGGATCCAGTCCCGATCGAACACCGGATGTCTCGGACGCGGGTTCGTGCTGGAAATGTATTGCATCACGTCCTGGCTTCCCGTCGAGTGGCCCATCACCACCAATTTTCCCTTCCCAAATTGTGGTGTCTTGTAGTCGCGGATGTACTGCACGCACTGCGCGATCTCGTCGATGTCCTTGCCTAGTCGGCCCATGCCCCAGCCCCCGTAGTATGATGAGAGCACTATCGCGAACACGGTCCATTCTGTCAAATCAAGCGCCTGTACTAGATCGCTGATGTATTCGACTGAGCCTAGCCCGTCCCCGAGTCCGCCAATGAAGAGGAGGGTGTGCGGTTTGCGGGTTGCCCCGCGTGTATACTCGAAGGCAACCAAATCCGGAGTCTGTGCAGAAAGTCGCATTAGCAGCGGTTGCGAGCGGGTTTATTTGACAGGCCTACACAATGATGGAGAATACCAGGCTGGCCTTTGGCGAGAGATGAGAGAAATTTGATCGTCATTTGATGGTTGTAGAACGCAGAGATCAGATAACTACCATCAGATAACGCAAGCGGACCAGCCACCGCCCTCGCCTAAGTGCTGTCGAATCCACTTTGGAAGCAAGAAGTGCAGGGGATAATAATAATTATCAGAATAGGAAAATAGGTACAATGGACTCAAGTAGCCTCTCATTTTTGGGTCTCAATCCAGATATTATTAACTATTGTAAGTGCCTCATACAACCTTGCCCCGCTCGCTCCTAAGTCATTCATAGTGTCTCGCCAGATAATAAAACGCAGTAGTCTCGTAGTTCGCGTTGACATCGTTGTTCACGGGTCCGTGCTCGATATTGAAGGAGATCCCATCATCGAAATTCATGGAATCGGCCAACATCAACCGGGACGCCTCGAGACACTCCCCAATGCAGTTCAGCTCCCGAAATTCGTGAGCCTCCATGCCAGTCAGAGGCATCGCAAAAGGAACAGCAGTCGAACCATATGTCCCGTCCTGCGCGTCTGTAAAGTACCAACCAGACTCATAGAAGTCCTCGGTTCCGGTACCGAGCATAGTGGCTTGATCAAAGGGACCTGTTTTACCGTCACGGTTCGTCCACACCTTCAGATCACCCTCGAGGAAGTCGAGAGTGTTGTTCGGCGGTAGAATGGCACCCCGGAATGCCTGGGTTACTCCACAGGCCACACCCCGGCCCGTTTCGCTGAGGAAGTTCCATAGAACACCCGTTTTTGTTTCTGCGTGGTGGTGCTGTGTCGCAAAATATCCCCATGGTGCGGGCGGAGCAGACCATGGTGCCCATTTCAGATCAATTGATCCCTGCACTGGCGCTCCAGCATGATTAACGAGTTCCACAACTACAGAGTTGTTAAATGGCATTGGCCACCAGGATGTAAACGCGCCATTCTCGCTCAGGGTATCAATAGACAGCATCAATGACCGCACGGCGAACTTTCCAAGCGCCGACCCAAAGAATGATCCGATGGGACCATCTGCTGTTGTCTGGCCATCGAAGGTGAGTTTTAGGTAGAGGTCGCTGATGAGTTGAAGGGACCGGGTCGCTTGCTCCAGGCGATCTCCTTCGTATAAGTAATGCCTAACGCCGCTCCAAGTTTGGCCGCTGATTTCATAGTCGTGTGTCGCTTCGTCGTGTGGATTGTTGGGTCCAACATTCAATAGATCCATGAGTTCCCAGTCGGACGTGTCATTCAGTTTGCAGTGCACAGCATAGAAGAATTCGTTGAAGTCAAGGTCCGAAGCAATAAAAGTACTTTTGACGTTTATAGTTCTCTTGTTTGCCGTCAATTCCGGTTTCAGCTCCAAGGTCTGGTCCGCCCAGGTTGCATTCTTGCTGGGTCCACTGTCGGACCATTCACCTGCATCTTTTCCATCAACACTGACTGCCGCACGCTGATGGCCAATAGTGCTATCTAAACGTCGGGTGAGTTGACACTGTGTGCTGCCAGGGTCTAGCTTAAACGTTGCTGAACTCCAACCACCTTGCCCGTACGCACGACCATCGTCTTCCACATGTGGCGCACCCAGAATTTCCGGCACTCGTAACTGCAGCTGAGTGACGATACCCGAGCCGGAGATTGTGGCCACTTGAGAGGAATTGCCTGAATCCACTGTAAATGCGTGGCTCTCACTGCGAGTGCGTCGCGGCGAATATGGACATGAAGATACCCTCGAACGACACTTTGGGTCAACAACACCAAAGCGACGAGAAGTATCTAAGGCATCCAATGCGCTGTCTTTAGGGTCGAATATGTTCACATTTGCATCCGCAGGCAGTTCTCGGTACACAACGTGGTAATAATGGGGATTGTGAAGGGTGCTGATGATCATTGACTTCGTGTAGGGCATGGGCACCTTGATCACATTGCCACCATTGGTATCATTGGTATTCCCTACCAATGGCCAGACGAATGGAGCTCCTATGTCTCCATTCACGAGGCTCTGAAGATCATGCTGCAATACCAAATGCGAATCTAGCTCGATACGAATGTCACCGATGGGGACGACACTGTCGTTTTCGTACGTGAACCAAATTGATGCAATCTCACCCGGACCTTTGGCATCAGCAATAACGCAGCGGCCGTCTGTACTGTTGTAAAGACACGAATATGTTCCGTAGGATCCGTCATTATTCCCATTCGTGCGATCATACGACGAGAATTGCTTGGTGATTTCCCCAGGCCGGAGGGTGAACATATCAAAGCGGCGATAGGCGTCCCAGCCCAGCATCGGGTAGGACGCCGCAACCGAAGATATAAGAGCACATAGAGTTAATAAGTGCATTTTGAAGAAAAGAGCGATCAGCAAGGGAACTGAAAGCTTGGTTGTTGGAATGCCGAGGCGGGTGGCTTGTTTTATATTTAACCTCAGCTCGGCAGGCACTGGCAATTCTCCGAAAAAAATAACACCGTAACATTGTCTCTGGTATTTCACCTCCTCTTTTGCGACCGAGAATGTACCCTTGCATCAATAAATCTACCGTCTAGTTTGCGGGGAAGAATCGATCGGCCTTTATGATTTCATTGACCCGAAGGATTAACCCGATTAACCGAAAGCTAAAAACTGGAGAAGTAGATCGGCAGTCAGATGCCGGGGTCTTTTTTATCAAAATCTTGATTTATTGAGGCACAACCTGTTGTCTATCACAGCGTAGGATTGCGAAGTGCAGGGTTCGAAGATGCACAGCGGGGACGTCTTGACGCGAACGCTCAAGGACTCGGCAGTTCGAAAGTGCATCTCCATACATTCTATCAACCTTCCTATGTCCTCTGAAGGAAAGCATGATGTCCACGACTTCCTAACCGGGAAATCTCCCCCCTACAAATCATACCGAAAATGAAAATTAAAGCATAAAGGTTGTTTCAGACCAATTTCAGTAGATAATTAGAATAAATCCAACGTAATTAGTGTGAGCATATCATATAAGAAGAGCCCCCAAAATAAAGTCTCGGCTCAGGAGGATATTGCAAAACATCCGAGATTCTGAACTGCGCTTTTCCCTTGATGATTAAGGCGAGAATATAAACACGTTGACTGTGCCAGGATTACAAGAGGTTATTAGTATGGTTATGCACCGATATAATTATCATTAGCGATAATAATACTGGGATGCCAGACCTAAAACGCAAGTTCGGAATCTGAGCTCGTGGATATTTCTACAATGATATAAGATCGGCAAGCCCAACCTCAAGAAAATTATTGCTTAACCCTCCTCGTATCGGTAAGACGATTGAAAAGGAACATCAAGTGTCAGATCCTGAGCCAAGCCTGCAAAGCAACAGCCCAGCACTTTACCAGAACTCTGCCACATGGCCTCTAGGCAGATGGATGGAACTGGAAATATCAAGTCTTAGTGGGACGTATTCTAGGCTACGCAGGTGCCCACTTGGCAAGCTCCACAGTGTGGTAAGTGGCCATAGACCTATGGGAGCAGACAGGCACTGCTACCCGCCACAGGCGAGGGTCCATCCAAGACGATCATCCATTATGTAACAAAAAACAGCTGGTCCTCTCGGCCCGGGACTTTCCTTACTCACATCACCTTGACTCTGCTATGGATGCTTTTGCATTACCAGTCTCATTCTCACTTGGGAAGCAAGCTTATACTCAGCCGCACAACTTTCAAGAAGATCAGCATGGGGAGATTCGGCCAATGAATTGTAGAATTCTTGGACAAGAATTGCAGTATAAACCTATTATTATCCTTGCGGGTGCGGAGCTTCGTTTCTTATCTGATCGTCTGTGCGCGGAGGCAGCAAGGAATCACCAACACATAAGTGGGCCTAATTTCAGAGCATCCCTGTTGGACTGGAAGCTTTGATCGAATCGTCGTCGCCATTTGATGTTTCATTTCATCTTGGCCCTCCTTTCCCATTGGCCCTTGACGGTCTGCCCGCTACCGGCGGCATTGGCATCGTTTCCATGACTGCGCCAAACACGGTCCGCGTATTGCGACGTAGGGGGTCGTGGGTCTTCCCAATAGGCTCGGGATGATGGTTGGTTGTAACGAAAGTTTTTTTTTCTTGGCTGTCGACTCCTCCGTGATCGGGTGATGGTTCAACGAATCGCCCGATCAAAACGTGTGCGACTAGCCCTGTGGTGGATTGGGGGCCATCTGATAATTTTTTTCCGCGATCAAGAGTCAGCTTTTATCTTGGTCTGTTCCGACGAGCCTCTTTACACGCCTTGCCTAAGAATTCAGCCAACAACGAGCCACTGCCGACCACGTACTGATATCTCTGCTCGGGAAATCGAAGAATCTTCCGGTCCACCATGGCCGAAAATGTCGACGAAAAACTTAGGACTCCTCAAACGGAGGAAACTCCTTATGTTGAGTCCCAGCATCCCCAGGAGGAGGATCTTCCCGACCAGACCGCGCAGGATGGTGTGAGAATCGCAGAGGCCATGACCATGTCGTGGAGCAGAACATCGCTGATCGTGGTCTACATTAGGCAAGTAATCACATTAGGTATACTGAAAACTAAACTAACAAAAGTACTTTCCTAGTATGTGGTTACTTTACTTTAGCAATGCCTTTGAAGGCCAGCTAGAGACCAATCTGAATCCTTACGTGTCGAGCGCCTTCGAAGATCACTCCCTGATGCCGGTCATCAATGTGGTGTCGAGTACCCTTTCCGGCGTCACATATATGCCTGTTGCTAAGATTCTGAATTTGTGGGATCGCACCGTCGGCTTTATGTCGATGGTATCGATTGCAACTCTGGGTATGGTTCTCATGGCCAGCTGTAACAGTTTCCCGCTGTATGCAGCGGCCCAGGTATTTTACTCGATTGGCTTCACTGGGATGATCTTCTGTGTGGATGTCGTCACCTCAGATACCTCCACTATGCAAAACCGTGGGCTTGCTTTCGCCTTTACTTCGTCCACCTATATTATCACTGCATTCGCGGGCCCGGCTGCAGCCGAGAAGATCTATGGCTTTAATTGGCGGTGGGGATACGGTGCCTGGGCAATTGTCGTGCCCGCCGTGTCGGTGCCCATGGTGGTTGTGATGCAGCTCGGCAAGCGAAAGGCAATGAAGAACGGACTGATGGCACGGCCCCGTAGTAACCGTACCTGGTACGAAAGCATATGGCATTACATGATTGAATTTGACTGTAAGACACTCTTTCCTCTTTTGCACGTTCACCTAGCCTGGCAGACTCTGACCAAAACTCATCAGTCATCGGCGTTTTCCTTGTCTGCGCGGGATTCGTCATCTTTTTGTTACCCTTTACCCTTGCTGGTTACTCTGAGGGCCTCTGGACTAGTGCTTACATTATTGCGATGATCGTTGTTGGGTTCGTTCTCCTGGTTGTCTTTGCCTTTTGGGAGAAATACGGCGCCAGCAAACCATTCGTTCCCTGGTACCTGCTCAAGTCGCGCACGGTCTTGGGTGCCTGTCTACTTGACTTTACGTACCAGGTTGCTTACTACTGCTGGTATCTGTACTTGACCTCGTACTTACAGGTCGTGTACAATACGTCAATTGAGTCGGCTGGGTATATCAGTAGCATCTTCGATGTTGTCTCGAGCGTGGAGCTTATAGCCGTGGGTTTCTTAATCCGCTGGACTGGCCACTTCAAATGGATTCTCCTGTGGGGTGTACCACTGTACATTCTGGGAGAAGGCTTGATGATCTATTTCCGGAATCCCGGTTGGGGCATTGGATATATGGTTCTGTGTCAGATCATTATTGCCTTGGGTGGAGGAGTGATTACCATCGGCGAACAAGTTGCCGTTTTAGCCGCTTCTGACCACAATGATGTCGCAGCCGTTCTTGCTCTGCTGGGTCTTGTCGGCTATATTGGTGGCTCCGTTGGTAGCAGCATTTCGGGCGCTATTTGGACCAATACCCTGCCCGGAGAGCTGAGAAAGAGGCTATCAGAAAAGAACCAAGGCGAGATCGACAGCATCGTTGGTAGTCTTCCCAAGCAGCTGAGTTACCCCATGGGCTCTGAGATGCGAGAGGTTATTGGGTTGGCCTACGCGGCAACCCAGAAGCGCATGCTAATTGCCGGCACGGCAATTATGGCTCTTGGCCTGGGCTTTACCTTGCTGATCAAGAACATCAACGTCAGGAAGGTTGACCAGGTCAAGGGTATGGTGTTCTAGACACGCCAGAGGCAATTCCGGCTCTGGAATTGCATTTGGATAGGGATTCTTTTCGTAACGGATGGGAGAAGGTGAACGGGCAAATAAAAGTGCATTTGTATAAATGAATGTCATTAAATTGCATATCAACTCTGCTCGTGCTTTTCGGGTGGCAGTATATCCGGAACAGGACCGAGTGGAATCACAAGCTGTCCGCCGCCAGTCCCTTTTCCAAGAGCTGCGATATATCCAAATTTGTACTGAAGTTGTCAGTAAATTACTAAATTGTTTAAAGTTCAGACAGCACCTACAATATCAAAGAAGGTTGTCTGTTTAAAGGCACCGCGGGTCTTCTCGGATTTGTCATAGTAGAGCCGGCGATACCAGCGCTCGATGCGCGGGTAGTCATGTCTGATCATTTTCAAGTTACACTTGAAGATCAAGTAGTATGCCACATCGAACCGTGCAATGGTCGTGTACAGGCGAATGTCGGCTTCAGTGATGTTTGCCCCAAAGAGAAATGGTTGATGCTCGGGTTGGGCAAGATGCGCCTCAACGCGGTCAAGAGCTTCGAACAGGGGATAAATGTTTTCCTTGTACGCTTCCTGAGTAGCAGCAAAGCCGGTTTTGTACACACCGTTGTTTATTTGCGGATACACCCAGGCATTCATCGCGTCAATCTCATTTCTCAAGTGCTCAGGATAAAAACCGCCTCCCGGACGATTGACTTCGCGCAAAGCCTCGGGCAGGAGATCGTCAAACTCGGTATAAAACATGCGGATGACCTCACTACTTTCGTTGTTGACTATCGTCTCTTTTTTCTTGTTCCATAGCGTTGGCACTGTATATCGCCCTTCATACTGCGGATCTGCTTTCAAGTAGAGTTCTTTCAAAGTCTTAAAGCCGTACAGAGGATCTTTCTCGGCAGATCCTCTGGCGCCAGAGAAGAACCATCCATCCGGTCCGAGTTCTGAGTCCAGGATGACCAGCTGGATAATATCACCAAGTCCCTTGAGCGTCCACACTAGGTTGGCTCGATGCGCCCAAGGACATCCAAGGTTGATGTACAGCACGTAGCGGTCTTTCTCTGCAGGGAACTCGGCGGAAGGACTCCGAGAAATACTAGACCGAAAGACCGATTCTTTGCGTCGGAAGTGGCCGTCCGAGTCGGCATGTTTGTAAATCTTGGGCTTCTGACAGATTAATTACTTTTTCTTGACTCGACCTCTTATACGTACTCCAGTGCTCATGATCGCTGCTAACGAAGCCGATGGGGTGTTTCAAGCGGGATAGGGGACTGCTATTACGGATCAGAGGATACCAGATTCTTCGGCAGACAGATACTTGTCACTTTTGATCAGAAACTGGCCACTCTCATGGCATTAAATAGGTGATTACATGCATAAGATCGGGTGAACTGGGGCTGACAAATCTGTCGTCATCGCAATCCGAGATTCCATAAGCAGATGAGATGATATGTAATAAACAAAATGCTTGGTTATTCAACAGATCATGACCTAATATTTGACTCCTGGTGTCGGGTTACGAATCCGACTTAATACCAAACCGTCGAGCCAGCTCAAGGAAGCCCCCTGTATTCAGCCCAATCCACATATCAACGTACCCTTCCACCTGGGCTTGCTTAACTTGATCTGGCGGCAAGGACTCCTCCAAGTCCCGCTCGACGTAAATTGTTTGAAACCCACAACTCTTGGCCGCCTTTAGATCGTAAAGGTGCGCGGCTACCAACGCGCACTGCGCCGGCTCCAGTCCGAACTTGTTGGCTGCCCCATGATAAACCTTGGGCGAGGGTTTATAGGCCCCAAAATGCTCCGCGCTGACGAGATGGGTGAAAGGCAGGGGCCCATTTCTCTTCAGGTCCTCAAGTAAGGATACATTGCCATTGGACAAAGTGGCAGTTTCGAATTTGGAGTTCAGCAATTCCAACCCCTGTGTGCTGTCCGGCCACGGGTCGAGTCGGTGCCAGCAGAAAGCAAGCTCCCATAGTTCACTGTCGGTGAATAGCTCGTGGATGCCCCGTTGCCGTAGTAGGTCTTGTATGGCGTTATAGTGGTGCTGATCTACCGACACGAACTCTTTGGAAGGATCGAAAGTCTTGGTAAACTTGCCATAGGACTGGCGCCATTCTACGGCGAGAGCCAGCCAGTCCTGTGAGCTCATTGCAGACGCATGTTCCCGCACGCTGGCTGACAGGTTCTTGTTGGGGTCATCTAAGGCCTGCTGGACAGCGGTCTGCAAGGCCGTAGTGACGCATGAACGCCATTCAACGACCGTGCCAAAGGTATCAAAAAACAGAGTCCGGGGTGGGTGTTCAGTCGACATGGCTACCGTGTTATTGACCAGAGAGGAACTCGCAAGATAAGAACCACGCAGAGCCAGAGCTGTGTGACCTCGGCCATCTTGGAGCTTAGTCAGGATTCGTGATGATCAGCCTGATTGTTCTGCCGATAATCGAGTTAAGAGGTTCATATCTTAAGATATTTTTTCACAAATCAGACACATTGTTGCACCCCGGCTACTTATGATATAGATCTTTCTAGCAAGACGGTAAGCAAGTGAAGGATTAGGCACCGTCCATTTGAGGTACGTATATAGTTATGGCTTCGAGGCTGTTGACAATATTGGAACCCCACGATTATTTCAAATGAGATCTGAAATGTCGAGGAAGACAGATCGGGTGGCGATCAAGAACCAATCAAGAGATCGCATCTAGGGCATCTCATGTGGCATTGACATGACTCTCCATGTGGCGGGTCGCGCAAGGGACAGAAATAGACTCGTCCAAGACACATGGCGATAGATAGCATACAACATTGTAGACAACCTACAGTGCAATTGTCGAGGACGGTTGAGGCGCATTCCAGTATGACTGTCAGGTGTTGATGTTATTATCCTCATTCCTCGCGCATAGTTAAACCACGGTGTCCCCCGCCAAGAAGACCCCCCGCCTAACATTAGTGTTTCTGTCAGAAACAAAGAAACCCACGGACCCTGCTGATGTTAAGTCCTGCTGAGAGAGCTAATTAAACTACGGAGTACGGAGACGGTCACATCGACTCGACCTGTCATCCAACGGCCCGGCAGAAGTACGCGATCTGATCCCCCTGAAGCCGACGAAGTGGGTCTGAATGGTTCGGGTCTGGTTTGCAATCAGGCCATGACGGCCTCGACGCGTGGAGTCGGTGGCCGGACGAAGCCGGAGACTTATAGGGGAGAAATTGTGAATCATTAATAGTTGAGTCTTACCCAACTGGGCTAGGGCTACTCTGACAGGAGCGTTCAGGGACCACGAGGAGCCTAGCTCCAACACACGCGTACCGGATTTCGTTTCGGCCAGAAAAACAAAGAGACCACGAGGTTGGTTCTTCTTAGTCCGGCCGAAGAAGTGGAGTGCCCCCGAGGCCCTTATGGTGGAGACCTTGAATGGGTCTCGCAAATAATAACCACTTATTTTTGTTTTTCCTTTCTCTCGGCTACCCCTAACATTTTGATTCTTCTGCTTTGTACAGGGTGCATATTGAAGTAATAATCAATGCCCAGCGAATGACCCTGTGCCCGTGTAGCTGAAACACGCTTGCAAAGCCAGAATCCGAGACACAGACCAGACCACAGGTTCTCGACTGAAATTGCCTACGACGATCAGCAACACGCTAAAGCGGACTGGTCAGCGCCAGCACAGGGGAAACGCGCTAGCAGCCCACTCCTTTTTCCTGGGAGTCCAATTTATTCGATTCGCTCGCTTTAGCTCTCGGGGATCATCCCGTCTGGGATAGATTACCCAGCGCAATGGGCTCAGTAGTACGCAGGTCGATGATCTCTTAGGATCGCACGCAAAAAATAGGAGAATCTCAAGAGGATCTTCGCCTTTCTCTAGAATTTGAGAGCAGCCTGGTCACAGTGGAGAATCTCGATGCTTTCGTCACCGACGAACGAACACCTTCCCCATGCTGGGACTGGTTCGGCCCTGGAGTGGGTTCGATGATCCTCGACCCAGACCGTGCTCGTAAACACTCCTTTTTCGAGCTGGACCTGTGGCTTACTGTTTATGCTGGGCCCTTGTTGTACCGCGCCCTTCGCCCTCAATACTTATTCCCTGTTCAGAACGTGGGAAATTGTCCAACCGTCAAGGTTTAGATGTATAAAACGGCTTTCCTGTGCCTTTGAGAACAGACCTCTAGCCACCGCGATCTGTTAGCTCCCTCTCTACCAACATCCAATCCTAGTGTCTTGGGTGGCAGCTTGCAGTGGAGCATCATCCAGCGCCAGGGCTAATCGGGTCTATTTCTTGCTTTCCCCATGTCCCCCTAATGAACAACCCCTGGATGGTCGATTTCTCGTTCAGTGGTAACTAAAGCAGTTAGTTATTCGACAGAGGTGTCTGGCCCTCACACTCCGGCGCGCTTCCGACTGTCCTTTGCCGCAAGGCTGATCTAGATTCCTTAACGTTCTCCATCCATCTACCGGCGGTGTAACGGGCTAGGACTACTCGGCACAGGCGCTTCTCGGATCATTGCCTCCTTTGTGATCCTCGGCGATCTCGCTTTGCCTTCTGCTTCATCCCCATCCGCTTTCCGTCTGCGCCGCTGGAGCGATCACGATCAAATTATTTTTCGTTCTCGAAGCTGGACTGATCCATTTCTCCTCCTCTCCTCCGGGGAGCAGTTGACAGCTTACTCGCTACCTGCAGTCGACAAGACGAGTGTCTGCTATTCCCAAAGTCTCTCTGGTGCGTAAGTAGAGTTGCGGTCTCTCCTTGAAGATTCAAAACTGCTCTCACCCCCCGTGCAACCCGCATCGGCGCTGTGGCCCGTGGCTGACCGATTGTTTGACAAAGTTCTACCCAATCCGATTACACTCCCCTCCTGCCTTTTAGAAATCGCCGAGAATCAATTTGCGACAGGCGCGCATTGGGACGCTCGGCAGCAATCGGTCGCCGTCGAATGTCATCCTATTGATGGGAACTAGTCGTGCCGTGCTCTGGCTAGCACAAGGAAAGGGTGATGGTCTGAAGCCTTTTATCTGGTAGAAGCGCAGCAGCGATAGCCATGGACCTACATTCCCCGGTTGCCTCCATGGCTCAACCAGCCCCAGCACCGTCCACCATGTCGCGGGGTCCGTCTACGGCACGGTCGAGGTCTCGGCCTTCTATACGTCGACGCGAGTCATCTCCCGGACCGTCCTCATCGACTCCCGGCCTGCCGACGCCGGCACTTTCTCCGGACGGACAGAGTGACAGCGAAGAAATCACGGAGGAAGATACATTGTCACCATTCGATCCACGAAGGATTACGCCCACCCTTCATGCCTCGCTCGTTTCCGAAATTCTCTCGCTCCGCCGCGAAGTGGAGAGTAAGACCAAAACCATTGATGTATTAGAACAAAGTCTGGATGAATCGACGAAAGAAAATGAGACTCTGGGTTCCAATCTGTCACAGGCAACCCGCGAAGCCCGCTCTCTAAAACATCAGATCCACCTTCTAGAGGGTGGCACTTCATCTGCGATGACCGAACTGGCCCGGGAGCGGGATGAAGCTGTTGAGAACATCACCGATGTCCGTAAAAAACTGGAGCAGGCACAGAAAAGGGTTCGGAGTCGAGAAGATGATACCGAGCGAATGCAGGCGCTATGGGACCGCGAGCGTGAATCCTGGACCAGCGAGCGGCGGAATTGGGAGCGCAAGGTTCATGTGGTGGAAGGTCGGTTGAAGACCGTCTTGAACGAAGTCGCAGCGGCCCAGGAAAATGGCACGCTGGCAAAGGAAATGTCCAAAGACAGAACCAAGGAGAGCGACACGGCCAGTGTAATATCCAGCAGTCCAGGACATCGCCGCACGAGCGTTACGAGCATGACGTCTGATGAGGGCGACTCCAATGTCCACAATGTCCGGTATTCGGTGATGAGCATTGCCACTGGTGCTAAGGGTGATTCGGGCCTGAATCTAGCAGAGGAATTGGCCTTTGACGAAGAGGATGAGTTCGCAGACTCCGACGACGACGACGACGACGACGCGCCTGACTCGCCTGAGGCTCTTCCCGAGGAACGACCGGTTTCGAGTCAGTCGCATGCATCCCACACAGCCGTGGCTTCCAAGGCAAGGAAACTGCTGGGTCTTGCTATCCAAAGCGCCGATTCGAGTCATGCGACAGATTACCGTGCCTACGAGCCAAGCAGCCAAACAAAAGCTGCCCGGCCAGCTGTGGAATACTGCGATTCAGGCAATCAATACTCTCCTCCTTCATCTCCCAAGCTATCTCCTGTGATTGAGAGCCCGGTGGGCGAAACTGCCACTGTGTCTGTGGAAACGCAAACTGATCTGGCCCATGAAGTTGACCGCAGTGACAACGAGGCACCTCAAATGAAAAACAGTTCAACGCTAACTATTGCAAATGAGATGGTCTCTGTGTCATGCCAGACGGTTGGGGACCTACCTAGCCCTCCATGGACACCCAAACTGATCGAGCCACCATCACAGCCCGCGGAGGCTGTGTCAGAGTCAGCTCCAATGGTAACGGCCTCCACGCAGACCGATCCGACCCCGGTGGTGAAAGTCGACAATTTGGAGGAGCAGCGGTCTACTCTGTCCCCAAATGACATCCCATCGTCTGATACGGAGGTCCCCATGATTGCCATTCATCCTCCTGGCTCAGAACCGCCATCCCCTCGCAACAGCGTGGTTCTACCGCCGCAAACCAAAAGCATATCATGCCAAACCAACTTCCGGTCTATCGTTGAAGGCCGCTCGATTGGAATCCAAACAGAGGAAATCCGCATTGATCAACGCCCAGTCAAACTTCCCGCCAGTCTGCTTCCGTCCGCCATTCCCGATGTACCGCCTCGTTCTGAATTACGGGATTCGGGTATTCAGCCCTATCGAGCGCCTCCGCCCCGGCCAGTCAAGGGGACATCGACTGACCATCTCGCGAAACCATCTCGAGCACCTTCATCGGAGCACGTGCAAGCTTATCCAGGTAATAATGATAATGGCCCTCTCTCTGACGATCTGGTATCTGGACTTCGTCGACCATTCCGTTCCAGCAGCCTCTTTGCTGGCTTCAGCGACGATGAAGTAGACCCAGAAGACCGCGATGTCTTTACCGACGATGACCTTCTCAATCGCCCGTTTGCTTCCTATACCCTTCGACGGGGCAAGTTGGCTTCAAAGTCAAGGCCCAGTTTGGACGAGACGACTCTCCCTGAAATCGATGAGCAGTTGTCAGACCCTGAATCGAGACCATCGGATACCGGCCCCAATTCATCGCGCGGCGCCCAACGACCCGGTATGGCTGTCCCTAACAACCGACAGTCCGGCATGCGGAAGATGGCCATGATCTCTAACGGCGCGGCCATACACCAAAAGTCCCGCGCGCGCAGCCCTAGTTTGCCTAGTCTCGATAGTGGCAGCGCAGGCTCCAGCATCGCACCACCCTTCCCAGTCCCTATCCGCCTCAGCTCGCGTAAGATTCCACTGAATGGCAGCGATGGGCCCCCGAGCCCGACTCGCTCGACTGGCCGACAATTCTCAGACCGTGGCCATCCGTCACTCGTTCGACGACCAACCCTACGACGAGTCCGGTCCGCGGCAGCCATGTCGCAGACCGACCCTACCGAGGTTCCAGAAACTGTCTCAACATCCACGCGATCAATATCTCCTTTCACGCCAGATACCCCTACGTTTCAACACCCGCCCCTGCCATCAGACGATATCACGATGCCGCGAGATCGGCGCGTGGCACCGAAACGGGCATCGCACCGCCCAACCGCATCCCGCAACTGGAGTCAGAGTCATGAGCGACAAGACTCTACCGGAGGCGTGCAGCCCACCAGTGTCGTTGATGCAATCGCGCAGACCATGGTCGGCGAGTGGATGTTCAAGTACGTCCGGCGACGAAAGTCTTTCGGAATGGGCGAGGCCAAGGATAGCTGGGAAGGACGCAACCCGGATGAGGTGTCTGCCAACATCACCAACAGCGGCGTGCGGCATAAGCGCTGGGTATGGCTGGCTCCGTACGAGGGCTCGATTATGTGGAGCAGCAAGCAGCCAACGAGCGGGCCTGCCTTGTTGGGCAAGAGTGGTCGGAAATGTGAGGATCTCCTCATTATTATCAATGTACATTGCTAATATTTCCCGTCTTCAGTCACTATTCAGTCGGTTCTGGATGTCAAGGACGACAACTTACTGCCCAAGGGCTCCAACCCACCAACCGCGTTCAACCGCTCCATTCTGGTTCTAACGCCTCAGCGAGCCCTAAAGTTCACAGCACTCACCATGGAACGGCACTACGTCTGGTTGACGGCGCTTTCCTTCCTCAGCCATTCCGCAATGGGCTTGCACGATCTGGCAGCACTGCCACCACTTCCTCAAGAAGAAGTCGGATCACCCGTGCCGCCACAGGCCGCACTGCGACGCAATCCTATCCGTGACTCTATCCGGGTAGCCAAGGGTCGTCCACGCCCAATGCCCAAGGGCAAGCGATCCTTCGGTAGTGCAACAGCACCAGCACCCGACATGCCGTCCAATGGCCTAGATACCATCAACTCGATGATGATGGCCGCTGACGCACCGCATGTGCCTCGTTTCTCAACACACAACAGCCACACCCGCAAGCGCAGTAATACCGCGCCGCGTGCGCCGGCAATGCACGCTATCCGCAGCTTCTCTAGCAAGGACACGATGCCCTCCTGCCACAGTGGAACCACTGCCAACTCATCCGAGGCTTATTTCCCATCCATCCCACCTCCGAGTCTACCACCGGGTCTAGGCAGCGGCCGGAGCAGCTTCAGCCGCACCTCCGAAGCCAGCGGCCGTGCCTCCAGCACCCACACCGGCGCCACGTTTGATGTTGGCACCATTCGCATGGAGGCATTCATCGATCGTCACGCGGAGCAGATCAATAAACCGCGTCCGGTACCGCAGAACCGGTCGCGTCATGTGCGCAAGTCTTCCAGTCAGTGGAGCGAGCAACGCCGGCATGAGTTTGATCTCCCATCGTTTGATGAGTCTGAGCTGGGGTTCCGGCCAGAGGACCCGTTCCGAGGATTCTAGTCTCTGTCACACTCTCTTCCCCTTCCACTTCTCTATCCACTTCTCCTTCAACTTCTCCTTGCATGTCTTCTCCTCTGTACAGTCTTTGTCTATATTATACTTTCTCCTTTACTGACCTATTCCCTACTTGCATACGGTGCATATCTTTTGTTATGATGCGGCGTGTGCATCTTTGTGTTGATACCCTTGCTACTTGGCGATTCCTTGTCACTACCACTCTGGTCGATTCAGGGCGTTGCAGGAAAGGGGGCTGAATTGGGGTTGTTGATAGTGTATAATTCGTGATACTATTGTTATGGTCATTTGTTGTAGTGGTAGTCGAGGTCATTCAAGATCCCCTCTATACAGCTACATGGATACTTCAAATGTGCGAAAAAAATGAAGTATAGACGTATATCGATACGGTACCCACTATATACAGTGTCCTCACGGAAATTTCCGTCCAAGAGTGGGCGGATGCAATGCACGCTTCCCATCTCATTCAAGCCCCTCGTACGCAAGAGTTATGGGCACGGCCTCACAGCTTGGCCGCCTCCTTGACCTCCCCGATCTTCAGCTTGGGCGCATACTTCTTTAGCACGGACTCGTTGTGGTACTGCCATTGGCCATGACCATTAAAATCCACTCGCAGACCGATCACTCAGAGGGAAAAAGGGGAATCACTCACCTTCCAAAACTGCTTCGAGGCATCCTTGCCCGCCACGCGCTTGAGGATCTTGGCACCGCCGGGGTGCTCGTTGATGAACTCGGTCACGTCGTAGACACTGCTGTCGACGATGATGTAGAGGCCATTGTCGGCGTTGTTGTGGGAGGCGACGTCGGCGGGGGTGAAGGACTTGGACATTGTGAGAGATTGATAGATGTGATGGATGGGACGACAGAAGGTAAGGATTGCGAGGGGAGAAAAGGAAGACAAGAAAGAAAGGTGACGTGAATCAGAAGAAGAATAATTCCGATCGGAAATCAAGAACAGAGTCCGGGGGGTTCGGGGAGTCTGGGGCAGCCGAGGTTGAAATGAGGGACCGCGGGATTGCAATCGGGGGTTTGTGATTGGACCTGAGGCTGGGCCGGATGACTAACTTCCCAATTGTCACTTGATGTAACTATAACTAAGTGTATAACTCGTGAACCATTCCATGTTATGTGCTGACAACAACAAAATCTACATTCGGCTCTTCTCTCCACTCGCCCCGGTCCCCTTGGGTGTCTTTCGATCCAGTCCCAGGGACTCCAGATCCTTCTTCTTGTAGTAATGCGGCGCCACTTCCACCAACCACTCGGCCTGCAGCGGCAGGTTGCTGCGCATGTACTCCTTGCTGGTGAGCACCAGCTCGAAGTAAATCACCCACCGCGGGTTGACTTCGAATAACGTGCTGGACGGGTGCAGGTACACCGTCTGCCCGTTCTTGATCGTCCGGTAGCTATCGCCTCCGCGTTGCAGTCGTGCCGCGTTGGGGAAGAACCCGGACGTGATGGCCTTTTGGATCGGGATCAGGTTGGTGGAGCCGCAGCTGCTGACACTGACCTCCACGCGGTCGCACAGTTTGGCCAGTTGGTCGCGCACATCGCGTGCCCGTGTCAGGCTGCGCTGCTGGAGGAAATTCTCCCGCGCCCACACGAAGCTGAAGTCTGAATCCACCCATTGGTTCCAGATATTGAGCAGCGTCAGGTGGTCGCCGCCGTCCTTGATGGTGAACCGGTTGCGCGCACTGTCTGCATGGATCTTCTTGTCTTTGGGCCGGAAAAACAACGCGCTAGCCTCTCCCAGCATCGACACGATCGACAGGACCTCTTCCACGCAGCCGTACTTGTCTGCCGCTAGGATCGCCTTGGCCAGCATTGGGTCGGTCGGGAACTCTGCCATCTGACGACCGACCTTGGTCAGCTCGCCGCGGTCATTCAACGCCCCGAGAGCGTACAGCTGCTCCAGCGCCCGAATGATCGTCTCGGCCGGTGGGGGGTCCATGAAATCAAAGTCGAGCAACTGGTCGATGCCCAGCGATTTCAACATGAGAATAACACCGTTCAGGTTCGTGCGCTGGATTTCAGGTGTGGTATTCTCCTCCAACTCGTTGTAGTACGCCCATTTGGTGTAGAGCCGGAAGCATTTGCCCGGTCCAACTCGGCCAGCACGTCCAGCTCGCTGGTTGGCCGATGCTCGGGAACAAGGAGTCACCACCAGGCTTTCCATGCCAGTTCGCGGGTTAAACACATTCTCCTTGACAAACCCAGGGTCGATCACGTAGACAATGCCATCGATCGTCAAACTGGTCTCGGCGATATTGGTAGCCAGCACCACCTTGCGTGCCTTCGGCGGCGTGGGTTCGAAAATCTTGGTCTGGAGCTCCGAAGGCAGATTGGCGTAGATGGGACAGATGATCATCTCCGGTATTTTGCTGCCCAGTTTCCGTGCCGTTTCCTGTAAACTTTGTTCGGCCGCTTCAATCTCCTCTTGGCCGGTCAAGAACACCAGGATATCACCGGAGCCCTGCGTGACATGGATCTGGAACACTGTGGTGATCGCTGCCGCCAAGTAGTTGGCTTCCGGTTGGGAGGTGTAGTGCACATCAACGGGATATCGTCGACCGGGAATGTTGAAGATAGGCGCGTCATCAAAATACTTTTGAAATTTCTGGGCATCCATGGTTGCCGACGAGATTAGCAACTTAAGGTCAGGCCGGGCCTTGGCGATATCCTTAAGGAGACCACACGCAATATCCGTGGGCACTGTCCGTTCATGGGCTTCGTCAATCATCAGAGCCGAATACTGGCTCAGGTCTGGCTCCGTCAACAGCTCTCGCAGCAACATTCCATCCGTCATGTACTTCAGAATAGTCTTGTCGCTGGTGTTATCTTCGAATCGGATGGCATAGCCGACTTCATTGCCAATCTTAACGCCCATCTCCTCCGCCACACGTGCAGCGACACTCATGGCTGCGACTCGCCGCGGCTGTGTGCACCCAATCTTCAGGTTACCCTTGGTATATCCAGCCTCATGGAGATACTGCGGGATCTGAGTCGTCTTTCCAGAGCCCGTTTCACCAACGATGATCAAAACTTGGTGATCGTGCACGGCCTGGATGATCTGATCGCGGAACTGGTAGATCGGAAGACTCTTACGTGTCTCTTCCATCGATGCGGCCTTCTTCTCCGCGGCATCCAGCTGCTCTTTGAGATTCCGCTGCTCCGCCGTCATTAGCTTCTGAGTGCCTTCAAGTTTGGTATCCATGACAAAGTTGATCTTTTGTGAATCATCGAACACATATTCGTAGTCTCCTTCGTCGACAAACTCGGTCTTCTTAATTTGGGCTTTGGCCTTGGCTGACTGCTCCAATTCCCACTCTTCGTGCTCGGTCACAAATCGCTCCTGGCCCATATCATCGCGATCTACGTAGCGCTTGTACAGGGCCTCCTCTTTCTTTTTCCGATCGATCTTGCCCTTCTCCGTGATGTAATCTTCCGGCATCATATAGCCATCGCGGTGGTCATCGATCCGTAGTCGCTCTTCTGCAATGCGCAGGACTTCCCGATTTCGAGCAAACTCCTCTTTTTCTCGGCGAGTCAGATTCGGGTTTTCGCGCAGCTCAGCAGCTTCTTCGGCTACCTGCTGCCGAAGGAGTGCCAAGCGTTCAGTCTCTCGCTTCTTCAGATACTCCTGTCGAGATCGCAGTCGCAGATCAGGCATCATCTGGGCTCGAGCATCGGCGTCGTCGGCCAACGCGCGGCGCCGTGCAGCTTCTCCATCTCGTGTCCGGTCCTCGACGATTTTCTTGGATTTTTTGTCATCTTTGTTGGCCAATCGTTTCGCAAACTCGTCTCTCTCGCGGAGGTCGCGTTGGCGCTCTATTTCTTCCTTGGTCTGTGGATCGAGGTCTTCGGCGGGCGACGATGACCGAGGGGAGGCGGATCCGTTTTCGAGTCTTGTTCGTTTGGAGGGCGACTCTGCGAACTCGTCGGCGTGCGGCTCGTCTTCTGGAATTTCTTCGTCGCCCCAGCGATCTTCAAAGTCAGAGTCCCTCTTTCGCAGTTTTTTGGTGCGCGGGTGATCCCGAGTCTCGGCGTCGCGACTGCGATCTCTCTTTCGGCGTTCGTCCTTCTCCGAGCGACTGTCATCGCGTCTCCCGCTGTGCCGGTCTTTATCACCATCCCTGCCTTTGTCCTTTCGCCTCCTTCTGTCCCGGTCCGCCTCGACGTTCATCGGCCCTAGAGAGGTGCCAGGGTCTGGCAAGTCGTCGCCCATGTCCACCAGGCGATACTTCTTCTTCGTAGATTCGGATTTTCCCGGTGCGCCTGGAGTGGCGGACGCACTGGGTTTTGCGCCCTTGCCCAGCCGCGCAAACAGCTCCCCGCTGAATACGCCGATATCGTAGGAGCTGCCATCGAGCAAGGACTCGAGTTCGGTTTTCAGGGACGAGGCAGACTTGGCGGAGTTCGCTTTGGCGAGAACAAAATCGATGATGATGGGATCTGACGCGCCGGTCAGGCGGATGAGGGTGTCGGACACGAAAGTCTTGTTGTCCATCTTGCGGGACTTTCTCGGCGACGAATGGTTCAAGGGGGCTCAGAAACAACGGCGCATGTTGTTTCGCGGTTTGGAGGTAATGTAGTGTAGTGTAATGGCAGCGAAAAGCTGGTAGGGATCACCTTGAGGGTACAAAAGGAAGAGAGTAAGTGAGTGAAGAAGTCGGAGGTGCAAAATGCCAAGGCGGAGTGGCGATCCCCAACATTTATATATTGTTAGGGCTACGTTGAATAATCTCAGCAATAGCTTTACTTTTTTTGGTCTCTACTTCAATTTCCACTCATTATCAAATGTTTGCATTGAACACATTGCGATGCACATACGGAAAAAACGTGTTCATCCAAAGGGGCTGAGGTCAAAACAGATCAACCCATCACAACCCAAGAAAGTCGGTACGAATGAGACACTAAGACCGATGCCAGGAACACAACGCCATAGCTACCGAGGCTTATGGATCGCCATATATATGCCAACTACCAGGCACACCGATAGCCGATCTCCTCATTGACAGGAAGGAATATACAAGAGAAACCTCCAGGCAGGGGCATCAGACCCTGTGGTCAGGGGACGTTGGTACATTGTGTGACAGCTCTCATAATGCTAGACAATCGTACAAAGGAAAAAAAAAACATACACACACCCCCACAAAAACGAATGGAGAACTCCATGTTCAACTCCAAGGGAAACGCTTGTTGCAGCCGGACAAAGTCCACCGGATCATGATGTGGACAGGCAAGGAAAGGGAAACAAATCCAGCAGCGAACATGAATAAAAAGCCAGGAGACTGGCAACAACGATGGTAAGGCCATCTCGGGTTCGACTCAAAGAAGCCTGTAGCAACAAAGGGGAATCGTGAGGTAAAAAAAGGCATGGCGTGAGAGATAGGACAAAGCCGGAGTCTGATCGAACGCCCGGAAGAGATGACAAAGGAGAAGTACAACGCACAGAACACCCTCCATATGCACAACGAGTCAAAAAGAAGAGATAAATTACACATCGATCATTTCGGCGTCTTCGGCCAAGATCTCATCCGCGGGCCCCCAGTTGCCCTCAAAAACGGTGGCTCCGGCCCGGCGACGCTGATTCACAAACTGCAGTCCATATGTTTCCAGGGTCTGGTCGGCTGTCGGTCGATCCTGCGGCTCGGGGGAGATCATCCATCGGACTATCCTGTCCAACGCTTGCGCATGGTGAGAATCAACCATGAAGTCCGGTGGGTTGATAAGCTCGCCGCTTCGAGCCAGTCGAGGCTGTTTCGGTTCGGTCAATTTGCGACAGGTCAAATAGTCTCCACCAAAATCGTCATCGCCCAGGTCCGAAGCACACAGCTCCTCAAACGAGGACTCTTCCGAGACAGGGTTGCCCGAGGCGTCTCGGAAAATGCTGGTTTCCGAGCTCCAGGTCAAGCTGGGCACGTCGCTCATGTCGCCATTCCGAAGCTTCTGCCAGGACAGACCATTATCCGGCAGTTCAACGTTTCCAGCAATTTCGAATATGATCAAACCGAGAGAGAAAATATCAGCCGGCTTGTCAAAACGGCCCATGAGAATCTCCGGCCCAATGTATTCTCGGTCGCCTTCGCCTTCAATGCCATCTTCAGCAGGCCAGCGAGTAGCCATACCGAAATCACCAATCTTCAAGACACCTTCAAAAGTAACAAGAATATTGGCTGGTTTGAGGTCCAGATGGATGAATCCTTGGTCGTGAATGTGTTTCAGTCCCTGTAGAATGATTAGCATGGGTTGTGGAAAAATCAAAAAAGCAGATAACGTACCAAGGTCAGCTCGAGCAAGATCTTCCAGATCCGGAAATCATCCAGTCGGGCCTTGAGGCCAACCTGGGCGAGGAAAACATCCAAGCTGCCCTCCTCACAAAACTCGGTTTGAATGTATAGGTGGCCACCGGCCTCCCAGCTGTCCATGAATGAGACAATGTGGTCCGTGTGGATCAAAGTCTTCAACACATCCACTTCCCGAATGCGACGTTCGCGATCCTTTAGGCCGGAATAAGGCTGTTTGCTCTTTTTGACAGCCCAGACTTGATGCGGTAGAGCGGTAGGAGACTTGGGCTCACTTGAAGGAAGAGAGAAGACAGACGGTAGGGTCTGGTTGTGTGATTGAGACACGCGATAGACCTGGGAGAACTCTCCAGTTCCGATCAATTCAACCTTCTCAAACCGCGACGTTAAGCTCGGGTCCACATCAGGGATATGATAGCCGCTCATTTGAAGACTAGGTAGTTTGTTGGACGAAGAGAAGGAGTCGCGTGGCCCAGTCGGGGTGGCAGGAAAATTGGTGTTGTCGAAGTCAGGTTGCATAGAGTGATGTTGCTCATTTGGAACCGAGATCGACAACCCGCTTGGGTCGGGAGGAAAGAATTGATCACGAGGAGTCCGGGGTGACACCTGGAGGAACTTGTCCCGCAACGGACTCGCCTTCGTCTCCGACAGTCGTTCAAGAGAAGCGATTTGAGAAGTCGGAGGGGGATAGGTCCGAGAGGGTAGGAATGTCTGCTTCGTAGGAGTTGGGGGGAAATCGGTTTCTGTGAATGGTTGGTTGTCATTCCCGGAGGACGGAGACTGAGCTTGTGACAACTCGTCGCCGTCAACGCTCACAAAACTGCTACGGCGTGAAGCCTCAGGCCGACTGAAGGTGTTGCCAAAAATGCCCATACCTCGAGCGAAAGGCCCCGGTTTGGGACGTGCCGTTGTGGGAGGGTTGAATGGGGATGAGGGCACAGCATCAGAGTGCCGAAGGAGCCGGGACTTATCAAAGAGTCGCTCCGGGGGAGGGTTTGGTCCCGCAGCAAAGAGGTTGACGGGACGCTTGCATGGAGTATCAGGCATGTTCTTATTGAAGCCACCACCTTGAGGCTCTTCGGCATTGCGGTTCTTCTTTGAGATAAGTCCAGTCGACATGAATGCCGCCGGCAATGGCTTCACCAGCTTGTAGTTTTCTGGCGTCGCAAATGACTCCGCAGAGGAGGTCGATTCCTCTCGAGTTACTCGGCGGACAGGAGCAGGCCGAGTGGCACCAGCTGGGAGAGATTTGGAGAAATTGAAGATCTGCTGTGGGCGCTCGAATTTGTGCATCGGTTCATGGGTAGGCGAGTCATCGAGGCTTGACCCCGAAGAGGACTGGGTGATGGTCCGGGACAGAGGATGGGCGGCGGGACGAGTGGGTTGCGGTGCCGGGGCAGTTGGATTGGCAGAAAACAGAGGGCTGGCTGGGACAGGCCGGGGTGAGAACAAGTTCTCTTGACCGGCCTGAAACAGGCTGCTGTCAAATGACATACGCGGCCGGACTGTCAACGGAGTACCCGGTTGAGATGCCTCCGGAGAGTCTCCCGGCTGCTTGGGTCGACCAAAGAGCGACCGCTCACCCTGACGTTGCTGTAGAGTAGACCGCCGAAGAGATGAAGAGCGCTTTGGAATGGTAGCAAATGGACTGAACGGTTGGACGGGAGTGGGGAAGGATGGGATATCATCTCCTGATGGAAATGCCCCCGAAGCCTTTTCGTTGTCATGGTCGAAAATACTAAAGTCCGTCGAGATGTTTGGTATGTGTACACTGCGCCGCTTCGCCGAAGGACTGCCCCGAGAAGCTTGGTCCAAGTTCATGATGCCGTCGCTGCGCTTCAAGGGACTACCGGTGGCATACGCTCCGAACGTACCACTCCGTCGCTTCTCAATGCGCGACATCGTTGATCGAGATGCAGAGCCCGGCTCAAGCGGGAGAGCAGATGGAGAGTTGTGCGCACAGGGGCTTTCAGGAGTGGTGCTGTCTGGCACAAGCAGGTCTTCGACAGACAAAAGATTTTCTTCGCCCGGTAGTAATGAGACAGACTGGCTCGGTGTCGCGTTGCCACCGTCTGTCGAGACATTGAGGGCACGTCTAGCCGGACTCCGGGGCGATGTCCGTCGACGCATCGCCGGTCTGCAGATCTTCGCGCTTGGGGGATAAGGCACAGCGAGAGGCGATTGATGAGCGGAGGTTGGGAAGAGAACAAAGTTGTTCTGCGTGGACCGCCGTGAAGGCGACAGTGGCGATGAGACGTATGGCGCAGACTTGGAGGGAGACTGGGTGCGCGAATTGAGGAAGAAGTTAGAGCTCTTTGAGGGTGAGCGCGACAAGGACCGTCGTAGCTGTCGGATGGCCGAGCTGGCGTCAACGTGATGGATGCCCGAGTGCGATGGCAGATGGAGCGTGCCGCCCGAGTCCCGGTGCGGCGAGAAGGTTGCAACCATGATCAGGGGAATGCGTCCACAATGTGCCGCGCAACACGAAGAGAATGAGAGCTGATCGGGTGAAAACGAGGTTTCCACACGCCAGTTTAGCGCGCGATGAGATGGTAAATGTAATGCGTTGGAAGGTCTGAATATCTAGCAGGCTCCGTTGGTGTTGTGACAACAGGGCCTCAGCCACGATCACGGACTGAGCGAGCGATTTTGACGCGCCGGCGTGATCAACAACGCGGCCTTGGGGGGAGGTGGCGGTTCGTAGATGAGTCAAGAAGAATGCTGGATCGACCAGTCAGGACAGACACGCAGGAACCTCTGGAATGCTGAGCAAGGCGCAGCCGTGGTGGCGGTCGAGTCGAGGGGTGGGGGAGGGAAGTATCGGGATCACAATATGGGCAGTCATCCACTCATTGCGCAGGCGAGGAATCCGCAATTAATGCTCCTCTCCATTCAATCACGCGGCAAAACCCTGCTCTATGCGCGTGTGCAGCGAAGGTGTTTCGGTTGTTTTGCTACTTGCTCGAGGGCGCGCGCAGGTCGGGCGGGAATGTTTCAGATAAACACACCGACATGCGGCAGGCGCGAGGCGGCCGACGATGATGTCGATAACAACCGGCAGGGGCGAAACACAGAGTCGTTGGGGATGGATTCCTTTACCCAGACTGTTTCAAGGAAGCACGGAAGCGTAAGGGGCGGGCCCCCTCCCACACAGCTGTTGAGGTTGGCCCACGAGGACGAGAGAGCGATTGAGGGGGGTGGGCTGAGGAATGTGGGCTATGCTGGGTGGGTGTCGCGGATTGTGAGAGTCGGATGAGGGCGATGGAGGGTGAGTGAGGTATGTCTGGAGGCGGATGATATTGGGGGGGTGGAGAGGGGCGGGTCAAAAGAGTGAGGAAAGAAAGAATGGAGGAAAGAGAGATGAAAGTTGATAATATGATGGATCATGACGCGCCCCAGTCGCGTTGTTGCTTGTCCAGATCGGGCTTAGTGTGGCGGGCCGACGCGTGACCATAAACAAATAGTAGTTCTTATGTCAGCCAGATCTATAGTTAACTTTAGTTAACTAGTTAGTTAGTTAACGGTAACTTGGTTAAGTAACTAGTTAACTAAACGAACGAACAAACGAACAGACTGTAACTATTGTTTACTCTGTTGACTCATTCCTCTGCAGATGATGCTCGCTACTTACGCACAATGCAGCTTGCCCTGCCAGGGCTGAAGCGAATTCGAGTACGTGAACAGCTGGCCCCAGCGCAGCGATCTGGACGCCATCGGGCTGCCTACACACAGCAACGGGCGACCTCATTCGACAGAAAAAGGCACCGAAGAGTATGTACAGATGCACCTGGCCCTGGGGCCCACAGCCATTTGTTCAGAGCATTGTTTCGGAGTTCAATGGACCAGCCGCCACGCGAATTCCCCTTGCTTCGACGGCTGCCATCCATGAGTCCTCACGCGCACTCGCACTGCCACTAGATTCCTCGTCAATATGATGCGTCGTCATGCTAATTTTGGACAGTTGGCAGAAAAAAGGGCCCCGCGGGGGCCGTGAGGCGAGTGGCAAGGGGCCAGAGCCCAGAGATTGCGTAGATGGCCGGATGTGCCCTAGAATAACAACAAACAACCACAAGAGACGGAAAGTACTAAACAAAATAATACATAGCGATATTGAATATGACCTACATTTCTCGTAACAGCATTCGATTTGACACTGAGAACTACAAGACCTGAGGCACAGTATCATGGGTGATCGTCCCTTCCAAGGATGGCAGCCACCCCCTCCGCTTTTGACAAAAAAATTCCTGAAGAGGCGTCCACTCGCTTTTAGAAGGCTCTAGATCCATTGTGCCCGAAGTTATGGCCACTGCATTTTCGCCTTCGGGGATTCCTTGACTGGTGGTGAACAAAGGCGAACCACAGTTGGAACAGAAAGACCGGGAGAGAACTCTGCCTGATTCCTGGTTCTTGTCCTCGTAGACTTTGAGAACATCTTCTCCAGCGATAATACGTAGTTGCTATAGACAAGTCAGTATGGAGTGGTATCGATAGAAATGCCTAGAAGCTTACTTCTTTGCTGTAGAAACTGTTTGCCATGAAGCTAGAACCGGTGCATTTGCGACAATTATCACAGTGACACAGAAGAGTGGTTACCGGAGCCCTAGAAACTTCATATCGAATGTGCCCGCAGAGGCAACTTCCAGTGATGACAGATGGCGCCATGACTTTATGATGGGAACGAAAAAGTGATTAATAGCGATAGACGAGAAATTCAGTCAATGTTTCATGAAAGAATGAACTCGTTCATTCGCACAGGATGCCCAGTTGGGCCTCCTACGATATGACTCAGCGTTACTCCAGAAACCTCTGGAAGCTTCAGCTCACATGGACAATAATAACAACTATGCTTTCAAATGAATCTCTACTTACCACTCCGGCAGTATACAGACAGATTACGTAGCCTGACGTGCCCCACCATGGTTTGTTTATTATTGTGTGGCTTGAAGATCGTCCGGGATCTGCGAGTCATATTCCACGCTACAAGTGATGTGTGAGAACAAAAAATGAACATGTCTATTCACCAAAAACGCACAAGAAACAATAAATGCAGGAGAAGATTCAGAGACATCTCATCTAATCTAGGGAGTATTCAAGAACAATGCTACCAAAACAAGCAATCCCAAAGTACGCCGTCGTCTAATGCTTTCTCTGGTCCTCTTCTATCGACATGGCTGGGCCTGGTGTGTCTACCAATGCACTGATCTCTTGTTGGACATCTTCAATTATTCGCTCTGCCGTGGCACGATCCAGTCGACTGTCAGGTCCAAAGAGACCAAAGTCTAGCCGACCATCTCGAACGGCGGCCTCCACGTCGAGAGTAGGCTGTTGAAATTGCATTAGCGTTCATTTAGTAGCGTAAGGCTCATCAGATTACTCACTCGGTAAACATCTTGAATAACCGCCAAAGTGTTGGAATCAAGTCCACTTGTTGGGGTGGGTGGTGTTGCGGCTGCAACGTCACCATTAGTTCGGGCTTGGTGACACACGCCGTGACTTGAATCCCGCAGTCCCTCGAGTTCTTCACGAGAAATAGCTTTGAAAAAAACCTTTGCGCCTTCCTTCGGGTGGCTGCTGGTATCATCCAACTCGGGTAATCGCAGGAAGTTGATGCATGTGTCAATTCGGACGCCTGTCCATTCAGCAATTTCTCCAAGAGAGACAGCAGCATGATCAACCATGCTGATTTCATTGATGTCATTCTGAATTCTCCCAGCTGCAGCAAAGAGGCACTCGTGGTTATCGGTGATCCTGGCATCGAGCCGAAGTGGGACAATGTTGACAGTAGGCGCAACAAGCTCAGACAATCCCTCAGCGGCGTAAGATCGATTGGCAAGATACAACCCAACAATCAAGCTCTGCTGGTCTTTATCATCATGAATGAAGATTCGAGTGTGGATACGAGCGTAAATGGCCAAAAAGATGGATTGTACACTGAGACCATGGCGCTTAGCGGCTATTTCAAGCCTACTTATGTTTGAAACCAGACCTGGGCGGTAGTACTGGTGGATGACGCCAAATTTAGACTTTTGTGGCACGGCGGTCTTGTCGGTTGAGAATTGGCCCAGGTATTCCTGCCAGAATTGCCGCCGAGTATCCACCGGTGAACGGACAAGCTGGAATGCCACAAACTGTGAGATGTCGACGGAGCCACGGTGAGGTTCCTGTTCCTCTCCTCGACTGTAAAGAATCGCAAGTCTACCAATCATGGACGGAAGACTGACAGCATCATAAAGTGCATGGTGAATTTGCAGTACGAGCGCTGTGCCTTGGGATGTATGGCACGCACGTAGTTCAACTGATACTGAGCCCACACCTCGTTGCGTATTGCACGAAATCATATGGCTATGGAATTCCTGGTGCCAGACAACGGGATTCTGTACCGAGTTCAACACGGCTTGGACGTATGGCAGTCGTGGAAAGTCTCTCGTAGGAATGAAGACAGTCCGGAGGATGGGCATCTGGTCTATGAGAGTAACCCATGCTCTTTCTAGCCGCTCTTCGCTCAGCTCTCTCGATGCCAGGTAGTAAAATACCGGATAGAACACTTCCTGGTTTAAGGCGTGCATGGACAGAAAGTATGATTGTCCCGCTGTTGCAGGGAAAGTGTTCTGAACCAGATGCAAATCAATGCCATGTGACTGCGCCAGTGCCTTCACATCTATCCCGCTGAGTGAGCTGCAGAGAGCGCCAGATATCTCTGCCGTCGTGAGCTCCATCTGGGCAACATTTGCTGCTTTGGCCATTTTGTCAATTGTTCCAGCTTTGACAATGTCACTGACAGCAAGCTTGACGGATTGCTTCTTCAGAAGGGCCACAACTTTAATAGCACTGATGCTGTCCAGTCCCAGTTGGAATATAGTTGCGCTCTTGTCAATCGAGACCTCTGGAACTCCAGCGACAGTCGAAAGGACATTGCGGATCCTGGACTCAATGGGAGACCACTCAGTTGAATGCGGTGCCTGGGATTTTGCATCGGCCACATCCATAACTCCAGCTGAGGAGTCCTGGAACACTGGGCCTCTACATATGCTCAAGCCCTCTCTTGTGAAATTGACGGTTTGTTGGTTGGGATCATCCACGATGGACAAAAGTGTATGTGCCATCTGGTCCACCAGCTTCAAAGCATCTTTCTCTCCCAGAACAGTCTCCCGACAAGCCACTCGGCCCACAAGGGTTTCCCCAACGCCTTCAACCTCAGCGCAGACGGGATACTCGATATCGGACGCACCTCCTGTCGAGGTGTACAGCTTCGGTCCTTGAGCAGTACTCTCGATAGGTCTCTTCTGGTAGATAAATAGCGTGTCAAAATATTGGCGTGGCCCTGTTTCCGGTCTTACGCGTCGAAGAGGAAAGTGTTGGTGTTCTGACATCTCCAGAAGGGTGTCTTGCACATATTTCACCAGTTCCAAGCAGGTACCATGGAGAACAACACGCATGGCTACTGTGTTCATTGTAGGGAACATCACATGCTCAGAGCCGGCGACATTTCGGCCAGAAAGAACGAGACCGAAGACGACATCCAGCTTTTTGACATAGCCTGCGAGCACAAGGGACCAGCAACTGACCAAAAGTGCCTGCATAGTGATACCATGACGCCTGCAGAAAGCCTCTGCTTTTCTGAGTGGGACAGAAAGGGATCCCTCAGCACGGTGAACCACATCTTCATCCTTGCCTGCATTCTCACTTCGTGGGAAGGCCACTGGTCTGTAGTTGGACAGCGTTGCTCTCCAAAATCTGGAAGCACGATCACCAGATGAGGATACTATCTGCTCAAGAATGCTATCGATTGATGGGCGGTTGCAACCCTCGCCTGCGTAACATCTGGCAACGTCCTCATGGAGCAAGTTGATTGACCAGCCATCGTAGAGAGCATGTGCAATTGATAGAACAAGGTAACGTATATCCCCATCCATAGCCACTGTGATGCTCACGAGTGGGCGACAAGCCAGGTCTGTGGTAGCCCTTGAACGATGTGCCTCTATTATGGTATTCACAGACACGCCACGCAGGTGCACAATTTGGAAGTCGAGATTATCCTCACCGTGGACGATCTGAGCGTACGAAGTGTATATCTCTGGGTCCCAGACTTCGACGAATGAGGTACGAAGTATTGGATGAGCTCTCACAGCAGCTTGCCATGCTTCTTGAAGCCGTGAAAGATCTACATGGGGCTCAAGCTGGAGGATTTCGTGGTTGTAATAGTGCTTGTAGCCAGATGCAACCATTTCTGCAACCATGGCTTCTTGAATCGGGGTAGCAGGAAGAACTCGACGAAAATCCTGAGTTAGCAGCCCTTCTCTTTCCAGGAATCTTGTCAAAGATTTTTCCATCTTGCCCAGCAAAGGATATGTGCCATTCTGCACGCGGCGGTTTGTCTCTGACAGTTGTCCGACCATGGTCTTGACAGTTCGATGGCGCATGATGGTGCTCACCGGAAGCTTGATTCCTGACTTGCTCAATAGTGAAGACAGTTTGATCGCGTCGATGCTATCAAGACCTACTTCGAAGATAGACACGTCCTCGGAGACAGATTGGTGCTCGACCCCAGCCAGAGTTGCAATGGCTTTGCGGATTGTGCAAGCTTGAGGTGTCCATTGAAATACTGGACCATCAACAACAAAACGTTTCACGACCTCACGCGGCTTCTTCAGTTCACCATGTTTTTGAAGGTGATCTTCTTGGTGCACCCCATTGATTTGAGGCAATCGTCGTTTGGGATTGTTGGCGAAGTCGAACAAAAGCCGCTCGAAGCTGCTGAGTACCTGCTGCGCCGCATCTGGTGATAGAACTTGACTCTTTGCGGCAAGCGTTACTGTCAGTGATTCATTTCCATGGCGCGTGATCTCGAAGGCCAGAGGGTATTCGTGCTGAGCCTCCGAGTCGAGCGGGCGCCATAAATGCTCCGTGAACGCTTGGCTATCGTTAGTCTCCCTCTGGAAGACGAAAAGAGAGTCGAAAAGCTTTTCATCGGAATTTTTCCCGAGCCACTTTACAATATCCCTCAGGGGAGTGTGTTGGTACTGAAGCGTGGATACATGGTACTCGTGGCACTTCAGAGCAATGTCGGACCAATATTCCAGACCGCGCAATTGAACATTGCTTGGGATAGTATTGAAGAAAGGTCCGACAACATTGTCAATGCCTGCAACATCAATCACTCTTCCTGACGCAATGATACCGAGTGGTGGTACAAAAGAGTAGTGTTGGTGAAGAGTGAGAAGCCAACAGGCATGAAGAACAGCCTGCTCTGTGACATTGAGCGATTGCCTGAGGCGATCGACATGCTCAGTCGTGTTTATACGCGTCTTGTAAATTGTTGATGCGCTGTTTTCATGATCTGACTCCACCAGAACTCGGTTCTCGCATCCTGCGAGATGTTTTCTCCAGAATGTTTCGGCGGAAGGGTCTCTGCACAAGGGGCCCAAATGCAGCATGTCAAGGAAACTTGGTGGCCGCGCCACAGACTTGGACTGATTCAAATAGTGACGAGCAACAAGGCTGAGGAGAAGACCCATGCTGTTGCCATCGTACAAAGCATGGAAAATATTCAGGCACATAACCCATTTGTCAGAAAAGCCAACAACGCCAACTTCCCAAAGATTTGTCGACAGACCACCGAGGCCCCAAACCCACTGTTGATGTCTCTGTTTCAGAAATCTTTTGATATCTTCCTCTCGTGGCGTGGTGGCATAAAACCATGGGAGACTGTCCTCTTTCAGAATGGCCTGTGCATAGCCGTCAGGGGATGGCGAGAACCGAGCTCGCAGCATCTGAACCTCCTGCTGAGCCTGAGACCATGCTGACTGCAGTCTTTGAAGATCAATCGATTTTTCAAGCTCGAAAGTAAAGGATGAGCAGTACAGAGACGTGTTGCTAGACAAGAAGTGGTAAATGATGCCTTCTTGGAGCGGTGTGCAGGGGGCAATCTTCTCAACTTCATTGTCAAGAACCCCAATACTCTCAAGGACCAGGTGTGTATGCTTGTGGACAAAAGCCTCAATACCCTGTTTGGCTCGCTTGTGGAGACTATCTGGCAAACCGGATGGTGATGTTGACATCTGAAGAGCTGAGGACATGCCTGCAATCGTCGGGTCTTGGGAATAATTAGTCAAGAGGCCACGATTTTCTAATAGAAATTTAAACTTACGCTTCATGATCAATGAAGGCTGAGCCTGGGAAAATCCAGTCTCTCTCAGACTCCTGGAAAATGCTATCACCGAGATTGAGTCAAGTCCCAATTCGTAGATACTCGACCACGGAGAAATTGTCAGGTCAGAGGATCCGAGAAGTTCGGACAGGACAGATATTATTTTCTGCTGTTGTGAGTTACTCGTGTCTCGATTAGCACCCAATGCCGTTAGTTTCTGTATGTCCTCCAGAGATAGTTCTTGGTAGATGCTCTTCAGGACCTTCATATCTGCTTTGTTGTTTGCAGAAAGAGGGAAGCGAGTCATAGGAATAACATGTGTTGGCACCATGTACCCAGGAAGATGTGTGTGACACGCAGTCTTGATAGCTGATAGCAACGTACCGTCAGCTTCAGAGGGACGAACTTCCACAGCGCGAGAATTCTTCTGGTCTCTAGCTGTTTTGGTGACAAAGGAGACAAGCTGGTCCTTGGAATGCTTAGAATGTTTGATAACCAAAGTGATCACTTCGTTCACCTCGGGGGTCGATTGCTTGATCACTTCGTTGATCTCTCCGATTTCAAGCCGCTGCCCGCGGAGTTTGACTTGATCATCGATGCGACCTAGAAACTGAAAGCTGCCATCATACAAGATCCTAACCAGATCGCCGGTGCGATATATGCGATCTTGAAGTTCAGGCACAACCTGAAACCGGTCCATAGTCAACTCTGCCCTGTTCAAATAGCCTTTTCCGACCAGAGGTCCAGATACACATAGTTCTCCAATGCCGCCACGCACAACGGGTGTTGTCGTATTTGGACAGAAGACATATGATCCTACGTTGTCAAACTGTGGTCCGATGTTTGAAGCTTTGTCGTTGGCAGACATTCTGGGGAGCATGGTGCATCCAATAGTCACTTCTGTCGGTCCATAACCATTGTATATAACTCCGTATTTCCCCCATGCATCGAGAATTTCTTGTTTCAGTTGCTCACCACCAGTGATGAATACTCCTCGACAAAGTGAAGGAACCTCGGCCGGATGAACCAGTCTTGCTAGGCTGGGGGTGAGGTCAATGTGTGTGATTTGAAGCTTTTGTATTGTGCCCGGCAGGTCCTCGAACAGAAGATCCCGAGGACATGATGTGACGCAAATCCCAACGCTCCAGCTCCAATATTGCTCGAGGACACTGACGTCAAAGTGAAAGGACGCAAACTGCAGCCACCGAGAGTGGTCATCCCAGTGTGGTGAGAAAAGTCTTTGGAAAGCCAACATTGCCTGCACGGTGTTGTCATGGGTGATCTCACAGCCCTTGGGTGTTCCGGTCGTGCCAGATGTATACAGGCAATAGCATGTATCATCTGGCTGAATTTCTCGAGACAAAAGAGGTTGTGCTGAAGGAAACCCATCAAGTAGACCCGGTTCATCGAGGAACTGAATATCAACATCAGATAGACCCCCCAGTTCTGTCCGCTTGGATAAATTGCAAAGCAGAAGCGTCGAGCCCGAATCTTCCAGGATAAATTGCTTTCGAGAGACTGGTGCTGTTGGGTCAATGGCCACATAAGCGCAACCAGATTTCAAAATACCCAATATTGCCATCGACGCCTCGGGACATTTGTCGAAGCATATCGCGATCATGCTTCCAGGAGTAGCTCCCTTTACCTGAAGGAACCGAGCAACTCGATTGCCACTATCATTCAATTCGCTGTAAGACCATGTCCTCTTTTGTAAGGTATCTCCCGCGAACCCCGATACAAATTCGAATGCAGTCCTTTCTGGAATTTTCTCGGCGTTCTTTTCAACAAACTGATGCAATAAAGAGACTGGGGATTCTATCCTCGGTTCCTTCGCAGACGTGATTGAAAGCAGCCCGCGACCAATAGACGAGTAATCGCCACAATCAGAATCTGGCAAGAAGAGAGTGCTTTCCAGAAGTTTGTCGTACTGATTCAGAATTATCTGTGCCTGTTCTGGGGGAACAATGTCGCTCCTGTAGCTTAACCGGATTTCAAGCTTGGTTGACTGTGGAATCAACTCGATGGAAACAGGATACTAGAAATAGACATTAGCTGTATCTCATAGACTGGGAATTTGAGAATGCATACATCGATCTTTGTCGCTACATCGACGACCTCCCATGCCTCGGGTCGTTCTGTGACCGATGCAAATTTCTGATAAACGAAGAGGGAATCAAACAGAGGCTCATCAACCCCCAGCCATCGTTGAATCTCTGACAATGGGGTAAACTGATTCTTCACCAAGGATACATTCCTCTTCAGTGTCCGGTCCAACAATTCACGGTTGGTGCCTTCAACGTGTACAGGCATTGGCACCGTAACCAGACACGGAAAAACGGCTTCCCAGGAAGCAGCTGACAAGTTTCGACCAGAGAGCACAGTTCCAAATACAGCGTTTGGCTCGCCGGTATAAGCAGCAAGAAGTCGGGCCCATGCGGCCTGTCCAGCTGCTTGTAGCGTGACACCAAGTTTTCGACAGACATCATCGAGTGCCTTCTGAGACAGTGAACATTGAATCGAATTTTCGAGGATGTTTCTGTTTTCGACACGCATCGGGTGCAGGTCGGGAAATTTGCAGGGCAGCACTTCTGAGGCCAAAGATTGCCAGAACTCTTGTGTAGTTTCGCTCTGTTTCCGGCTCTCGACCAAGATGGGACCAAGTGTTTCGGTGATGGAAAGAGGTGCCGACAAATCATTTCCTTCGTACATTGTTGCAACATCTGCAAAGATTGATGTCAAGGACTGTGCATCGTAGATGGCGTGGAGAGCGGAGAAATGCATGGTTGTAATTGTGTCAGAGCACTCGACGGCAATGCTCCACGGTGGTTGGTGGAGGTTCTTGAGGACCTCATTCTCGGTCAAGTGCGCATCATCATGCAATGTTTCATGCCATGGGATACCTATGCTCTGATGGTAGGTGATCATAGCAAACGGGTACTGTTGATCTCGCAGTTGAACAAAGCCAGTTCGGAGCATCTCGTGCCGAGCGGTTGCCTGAGACCAAGCTTTCTTGAGTAATGATCTATCAAGAGGCCGCGAAGACTTCAGAGTCATTCGATTGAAGTACATGTCGCCATTAGAATTGTTGAACATCGCTAACATGCCATTCTGCACTGGCGTGCAGGGACGCAGAGACTGTACCCTGTGTTGAGGAATATGAAGCTGCTCGCAAACAGTGTGCAGATATTGAGTTTCGAAGTTCAAAAAATCAAATTGATCGTCTTTGGTGCTCTTCTCGGTAGGATTTAGCAACGAGGCGATGCGTTCAATGGAAGCACTCTATACCTCTTCAGTTAGAAATTCCTTGATAACAATCTCTCAGCCACATACCTCGAGAAGCTCACCAGCGGAGATTCTGTAACCCATTCTACGCAATATCGCAGTTATCTGAACAGCATTGATGCTATCCAAGCCAAGCTGAAAGATGGTCGTTTCTTGCGTTATGCCATCGTTGTCAAATTCAGAAAATTTGCAAAGGATGTCTCGTACCGCTTCCTCCTGGTAGGACCACTGGCGGGGTACACGAGGTGTGGTTGAAGTAAACTCGATGAACTTATTTGACTGGGCTGTACTGTGTGCAAACAGCTGGGGAATTTCTGTGTTCAGGAATTGCTTGTCTGAAACTTGAGCAGAAGGATACCGTGTTGTGTGGTTAATGAGGGCCACAAAGTCCTCGGCAACCTGTGTTGCTGAGTTGTGTGAAATATGGGTGGTCTGAAAGTGAAGACAAATGCGAACGCTATTGTCTACATCATCGGGAACAATCTCACAAATCAAAGGAAATCCCATGTTTCCCTCGTCACGAAGCAGCTCCCAAATGTGCGAGTCCAGTTTGGTGCTTCCGTTCTGGAGAATGATCAAGGTATCGAACAGCCGGTTGCCGTTGTCAAGAACTCGTCGTTGGATACGACGCAAAGGACTCAGCTGATGAGGCAGGATGTCGTTAATGCTCTTCTGTGATAACTTCATGATGTCTCCATTTGTAGCTGTAGAAGGAAGCTTAATCCGCACCGGTAGTGTATTGAAGCAAGGCCCGATAATTCGATCTGCGCCCTCTAAAGGCACAGTGCGACAGCTGAACACATTTCCAAAGCAGACGTCGGACGAGCCTGCGTACAATGACAGCAATTTGGCCCATGCGCCATGAAACACGTTCAACGGTGTAACGGAGAGGCTCCTGCATGTTTTTTTGAGCGATTCGAGAGATGTGTTCAAAGTCATATGGATTTGCTGAGAGGCTAACTCCTCCCCAAACTCTTGGTCGTTCTGACGCACAGACAGTAATGTTGGAGACAAGCCGGATAAGTACTTGTCCCAGTACTCATCTGATACTCCAGAATCAGCAGATATCATATACTCAACAAAATGGCGAAATGGTGTTCGCGGTGATGGTACTCGACCTGACAGTGAGAGCTGTAGCTCATGCAACAACTGTTTTATGCCTTCTCCGTCATATAGGGCATGGTGAATTGACAAAAGAAGGTATGTCTTTTGCGTTGTTGAGTCAGTGAGTAAGGTCAAGGAGTAAGGCAATTCCCCATCGACAGGAGATCGGCCTTGAATGTCTGCCTTTTGCTTGTCGACCTCTTGATTAAGATCATAAGATGAGGCCTCAACTTCGGACCATGGCAAATTTGCGCTGTCCAGCACAACTTGAGCGTATGCAAACCGCTTATCACTTGTTGGCTTGAAGCAGGTCCGGAATATTTCATGTCTCTGCAGCATCTGGTCCCACGCTGTTCTGAGTCGATGATTGCTTGTGTGAACTCGAATCAAAAGATGGTTGAAGTAGGTTGAGTGATTGTCAGAAGACTCAGCCGCAAGCATAGCTTCCTGTAACGGTGTACAGGGGTAGACGTGCTGTACAGATCTCCCGAGAACATCAAATTCAGACTTAACTCGAAGGATGAAGCTTTCATCAAGCACTGTTACCGACTCATGCAGGGAAGACTTGCGGGGCTGGTGCTTGTTTTGCATTTCAGAAATCACCGCCGCAAGTTGAGCAACAGAGTCGTGGCGCAGTATCGTTGACACGGACAGCCTACTGAAACCTGATTCCCAGAGCTTGCGTGAAAAAGATATGGCCGACAGTGATTCCAATCCTAGACTATAAAATGATGTGGTTCTGCGTATGCTATGCAAATAGGTACCGGTGACTGCTGATAGCGCTGCTGCTATTGTTTTCTCGGTATCAGTGAAAGCATCATCGGTGCCATCGATACCAGCAGTTGATGAAAAGGACTGGAGATCTTCTGGCTTCACCTTTTCAATCTGTTGTTGTAACTTGATATGATCAGTCTTTCTGGAGTCAGTCATGGGTATCTCATCCACTGGAAAGAGAATAGAAGGAATCCTATGCGACGGAAGCTTCATGTTGAGCTCTTTGAATAAACTGTTGATGATTGTTCCAAGTCGCCCTGTGCCGTTGGATTCTTGAACGCTTTGAGAAGGGATCCAAAAAGTGACCACCTGCTGTTGGTCGAAATTCGGACTTTTGAGAATCATGCTCACGGAATCCTTAACTTCTTCCAAAGACAAAAGAGCATTGTCGATCTCACTTAGAGCAACTTGTTGGCCATGATCCTGTCTAGGGGCGAGAACGAGAGATCCATCTGGGAGAAGCCTGCCGAAATCGCCCGTTCTGTATATCTTGCCAAAGTCTGGGTGTTCAATGAATTGGCCCGCCCTGGAACTTTCCGAGTTGGAGAGGCGCTGGCCCTATACAATATATGAGACATGACTCAAGCGTTGTTAATGTTGTTATGCCTTACAACTTGTTCACCACCAATGCACAACTCTCCAACTGCGCCACGAGGAAGTAGCGTCAATGTTTTCCGGTCTGCTACAACCATCACAGATGTGGTCTTGAGTGGCCGGCCAATATTCGAAACCAAGGTCGACGGCTCAATTTTCGGGCAGATGGTGCAGGAGTAAGTCAGTCCACGAGCGCTATAACCTAATTCGATAATAACCACTTAAATCTGAACTAGAGGGAACAGTGGATTAGAGAAGGGCCAATTTCTGAACTTACCTTGACAAAGACCCCTTCCAGCCCAGTCCCGATGGACTTTCGCTGTCAATTCTTCACTAGAAGTGAACAAATACTGCACGCTGGGGACATCTTGTGGTCTTATACGAGAGGCCATTACAGGAGTCAGATGGAGGTGCGTGATACCCAGCTTCTTGATGGCTTGCTGTGTGTTTCTCGTCATGAATTCGTCCGATGTTGAGCATAATGTCATTCCCATATGCCATGCGAAGAAGGTTTCGAAGATGGAGGCTAGTAAACTGTTAAGTCATTTTCGAGAAGGAAGATATGCATAAGAAAAACACTCACCACCAAATACAGGGGAAGTGGCTTGAAGCAATTTCGATCCCTGAAAGCTGGGATATGAATTCTCAAACGCATAAAAGCTGCTTCGCAAATTACGATGAGAAATGGAAAGAAGGGACATTGGATCGTCACTCCTTGATATGGTTTCAATGTAGGCAACATTGAAATCTTCGTTAATCGTGGGTAAGTTTCTGTCAGGGTAACCATCTAGAGGTTCGTCGGCTCGAACTGTTTGCACGGAGTTCTGAGCACCCCAATAATACCCGCGTTCTGTCCGAGAATCAACGATGCAGAATCTGAAGCTGGTCATCCCCAGAATGGCCTGGAGCGCCTGAGATGAAGCTCGAATATCCACTGGCACAACGCCAGCTCCAATTTTGGCAACTGCCAGCAAGGAGATGTACAGATTCGGACACTTTTCAAGAGAGATTGCAATCAAGTCGGTGGAGGTCGCTCCGAGTTGCGACAAATGATGTGCGAGGCGGTTTGCCTTCGTGTTCAATTGACCATAAGTGATGGCTTGAACTTCGAGGTCAACGGATTCCGGCTCTTTAGAAAGCAAATGTTCAATGGCCGGACGAGACGGGTCGACAGAAGAAATGTGTTCAACACTAGATGCAAGTCTTGGAAAGTTGACCATTGTCTCAAAATCTGCATTGTGCATAGACAAAACTGACGGCGGGAAGTGGTTGCAAATATCAGGAATCGGGAGGTCTGGCGAGTCGATAAGCACAGATGCCACACAATCAATCTGTTTCAAGAGGAGTTCCGCCTGTTCACGGGGCAAGATAGATCGTTGGTATGTTGCCTTTGCACAAATGTGATCTTCTCGGGGCTCGAATTCCAGAAGAAGAGCAAACTCCAAGAATTCCGCGGCACCTACTTCTTGGAAGGTGTCTTGATGTTTATCTGCCCAAATACTTTCTTGCCACACGAGAGCACTGTCAAAGAGATTCCTGCTGGGATTTAACCCTGAAGCCTTCTTGATATCTTGGAGAGGGAGGCTACCATGCTCAAGAGACTTGCGGTTCATATTCTGAATTGCCAGCAGAAGATCGGTTATATGCTGCATTTCGTCGAGATTCATGCGTGTTGGCAGGGTCTGGATACAGGGTCCTAGGACTGCCTCTATTCCTTTGATTGGTAATGTTCGGCCTGAAAAGACGGTGCCGAACGCAACATCACCAGTTCCTTGATAAGAGGAGAGTAGATAGCAGAATGCAGCCTGGAAGATAGTCTGTCTACTCACTCGAAGAAGCTGGGAGACTTCATTGAGTTTCGACATGGAGATATCTAATACGCGTGTGGCGTCCTCCGTGCCGGGCAAGACTCCGTCTTTTCCGTAGAAGTTGGGGAAAGATACGGGAGAAAATCCCTGGAGTTGATCGCGCCAGAAGACTGAAGATTCCGTCGCAGATTCACGCATTTTGTATTCGACAAGAAATTCCGTCACGATGTCATAAGTTGGTCGAGAGGGAAGCCCCTCTCCTTTTAGGATACTTTGAAGGTCTTTGAGCATCAATTGCCAGGACCATCCATCATATAGGGCATGGTGGATATGCACGAGCACCCTCAACTTGTCATTCTCTGTCTTGAACTGGACTTTGAAAGGATGTAAAAGATCATGTTCTGCGCCCAAGCTCGCGTCGAAGTCTAGCTCGTCACACGTCTGGAAAAAGTGCTCGTCGAGATTTTTCCAAGTAAAGCGGCCGTAGGAGTGATCTTTCAACCCAATTTCCACAAAGCCAGCCTTCAGGATGTCATTGTGCTGTGTAAGTTTGATAAATGCATCCTTGGCAGTCTCCAGGCTGATTGAGGAGTCAAAGTCCAGCTCGACCCAATTGCAGTATGCTTTCGTATTTCGAGCCGTCTCCAACAACATGGCTTGCTGGATATGGCTACAGGCCTTGACTGCCGTAACATGCAATCCCAGTCCCAGGGTGTTCATTCTGGCAGCTCCGGCTTCTGCAACCAACTGACGAATTCTCTGGACACTGTCGTTCATGTCTTCGGGTGGTTGGGAAGTTTCCAGTTCTTTGGCCCGCTGCCATATCCCATCCACAGAGTCGGCCTCTAGCAGATTCCCCACATGAAGGCGAATTCCAGCGCTCAATAGGTGGGAGGCTAGACGGATGGCAGTCAAGGAGTCAAGACCCGCTGATACCAAACTCTCTGTTTGTGAAGGTCGAGTGCCCAATACATCAGCGATGGTTGTGATGATCGTCTCTTCGATGGCATCTCTGAATGGTGGCTGGTCCACAGATTGAGTAGAACGCCGGTGTTGGGCGAAATCCGCCTCAAGCGCCTTGCGATCAATTTTGCCTGATGGAAGCCGCGGTAATTGATTGACGAGCACGAATTCTCCGGGCACCATAAACCGAGGAAGCCACTGACGACAGACATCTCGGAGCACTCTATCGGCTGTGTTTTCGCCATTGACGAGCACAAATGCAATCAAGCTCCCATCGCACACTATGGCCACTGCTGCTCGAACATTTGGCGCCCTACAGATAACATGCTCGATCTCCCCAAGTTCAATCCGTTGGCCGCGTAATTTTACTTGGCCGCTGGAAATTCGCCCAAAGCACTCGATGTCTCCTGTGAGTAGCATCCGAGCTTTGTCCCCCGTTCGGTAGAGCCGGCCATACGAGGGGTGATCTATGAAAGCTTTTGCGTTTTCTTCAGGCCGGTTCAGGTACCCATCTGCCAACTGAAATCCGCCCACAACCAATTCTCCAATCTGTCCCCGTGGAACGGGCTGCAGCGCCTCAGGTAATGGCGCGTCTTCAATGTCGAGGGACATGATATAAGCGGAAACAGTCTTCAACGGCTTCCCGATCAAATTGACGCGAGCGTTCGCTTGGAAATTGGTAGCTGCAGTGCAATGAATAGCGGCCTCTGTTGGTCCATACATTCCATGCAGGATACCAGGCGAGTTGGGCGAGTGGCCAAACTCCTCCACTACATGTCTGGTGAGCATCTCACCGATAGTAAGCAGGACTCGGAGTGATGGAGCCGCCGCACGTGTGCGCAGCAATTCGCCCGCAACCGTGGGAGTCAACTCGGCGGCGTCGACTTTCATTTCTGTCATGACGTGAGAGATATCAAGGAGCATATGCTCCCGCTCGGAGCTGATGAGAGTGGCTCCTCGCATCAGGGGAAAAAAAACTTCAAAAACTGAGACATCGAATGTGGGAGACGCAAATTGCAAAAATCGTCTAAATGGGGGCACCAAATCATTATGGGCAAGCAAAGATTGAGTGACGGCCAGATGAGAAACCCCAACACCCTTGGGGCGGCCAGTTGATCCGGAGGTATACATCACGTAGGCCAGGTCAGAAGAGGATAATTTTTTCCAGGACTCAATCGTGGTAATAGAATCCTTTGTCTCTAGGTCATCCACAGTAATGACGCTCAGATGCTCGTCTTGCGGTACTCTTGAAGCTAAAGCACCCTGGGTGACGATGACCGAGGCCGCTACATCCCGGGCGATGAAATCAATCCGGTCCGGGGGTGCGTCAGTATTCAGTGGACAGAATGCGGCGCCTGCTTTGAGGATTGCTAGCCAAGAAATATACAGCTCAACAGACTGGGGTAGCAGCACAGGCACTACCCGCTTTTTGGAATCATCTGCCGAGGCTAGGCTTCGAGTGATTTCAGCTGCTAGTGTCGTAGAGAGGGCATCTAAGGCGTGATATGGCAAGCTACGGATTTTCCCATCTGCAGCCAGAAACTCAATGGCGTTGTTGGAGCCATCAGATCCCGTGCGTGCAACAAGCTGGTGCAGGAGCTGCGGCCCTGTTAGAATGGAGGGAGAAGGGTTCAAAATTGACATCTCCGGCAGCTCGGAGGCAGACAATTTCACCCGAATGCCCACCTGCGCCGCTTGATTTCGCACGAATTGCTTCAGCTGCCTGCCCAGCTGGTGCAAAAATGAATCATCCACAACCGTCGAGCGCAACACACCCGACTGCGTCGTTGGATCAAGGATCCATGTTAAGGCACCTGATGCTGGTGCCTGCGTGGATGACGGATTGGCCTCAATAATAACGGCCGTATGTCTGTCAGAAGCATCAGAGGCTGCATCCAGCACAGCCGGCTGGATAGCATGAGTCGACAAGTCCACCTTGACCGGCTTCGTGTTCAACCAGAATACCGGATGCCCGTCCGTCGTAAAGGCATGTAATAAGCTGGCCCATGACAAGACATAAACATCTAATGGCAGGAATAGCTCACCCAGCTGCCATGGAACAATAGCAGGCACCTCTGCCTCGCCGTCGCTGACGGGGAATTGCGTGTATCGATCCATGACCATCTAGTCACAATGGTGAGAGAGGGAGAGAAAGAGTTGCGGTCACTGCATGTTCCTGTCGGCGGCTGCTCAAACTTTCCGCTGATTAGAAACAACGTGAGTGGCTGCTCGGGTCACAGGAGCTTATGCAAGTGGTTCGCTGCTCTTGTCTGCTCGTCGCGGCAGGGCACAGGTCCGTGGTATGGAGATGAAGGGTGGGCAGGATAAGCAACATCAAAGTCAAAAGCACAAGGGCGGAAGGAAAAATAAACATGGGCAGGGACCCCCGATCATCAACTTGGCCCGCCCTATTTCGGATGATTTTCGTGCATAAGCACCGAAACAAGCACCGAAAAGTGTGGGCGACAGTAGTCGGAGTGGGTAGGGTTATGAATAAATGACCAGGAATGGCATCGAGGTCCGAGGGCATCGGCGGGTCCGTTCTGTGTGCGTTGGTTGTAATTCGTTTTCTTGTTCCAAGAATGCTATTTCCAAGACCGCTCTGGGTACGATTCTCCTAATAGGAACAGGAAATATGTCTCGATGACGTGCCCTAACGCTCACTCACGAACTTAGCTCCGATCGGACCGAACTGGGTTTGGCCACGCCTTGACCGCGAGGGCCCAAGCACCGTCCCGGGCTGCAAAACACTCGTCTCCACCTGCCAAGGTGTTCTGGTCGTAGAGATGGACAAATTCGTCCTTGCGTCCCCGACATCGGGCTCCAGTCGGGCCACTCTTGTTTTCACGTTCAACTGCAGCCTTTACTAATCGCCCTCGTGCTGTTGCCTGCTCGGGGTGCTCGGGGCCTCTATCTATCTACTGTAGCCGGCATAGCAGGGATGTCCTTTTGGGTTGCAGACAGACCACGGAGAACATGCGGTGGAGCAAAAGATAAACTTCCAGACATAAATATCGGGCACCGAACAAGGCAGGATGGGAAATAAAAAAAGCTCTAGCGGATCTCCTGATTGATAAACGGACGAAACCTGGGAATTATCACACCCATTAATCCTTTGCGCGACTCGCCCGCTCCCGTTGGCCAGTCCTCGTATCCACCCTTTTTATCTGATCCGCTCAATAATTACAGAGATACCAAGTCTCGTACCACGATCATCTCCCACCCCGGTCGCTTGCTTCCGACAGTCGCCTCGTGGGTCTGTGGTGGAGCGGACGTGAATTCGCCTGGTCTAACAAGGCACTGGATTAATACCGGGAAGGTTTTTCCTGCTGCAATTGCTCTTCTTCATAATATTAAATAAAGCCACCGAGGCCCGTCAGCTCCCGAAGCTACATATCTCCCTCCCTCCATTTCTGCACTAGACTACCATAGATCCTTTCATCCAGAAGTCCGAACTAAGCTTCCTGGACGACATGGAGCAGCCGCGCGAGCAAATTCCCTCCGGCCGGCCCCTGCTGGGCTCGACGCCCACGGACGAGATGCACGACCTGCTATGTGTGGGCTTCGGCCCTGCATCCCTGGCCATCGGCATTGCGCTGCATGATGCCATGGACCCCGCGCTGAACTACTCGCTCGCCAATCCGAACTGGAAACCCAAGGTGTGCTTCCTAGAGCGGCAGAAACAGTTCGCCTGGCACTCGGGCATGTTGGTTCCCGGCTCGCGCATGCAAATCTCCTTCATGAAGGACCTGGCGACCCTTCGCGATCCGCGTAGCAGCTTCACCTTCCTAAACTACCTCCATCACAAGGGCCGCCTGGTCCATTTCACCAACCTAGGCACCTTCCTGCCAGCCCGAATGGAGTTTGAGGACTATATGCGCTGGTGTGCCCAGCGCTTTGAGGATGTCGTCGCCTACGGTGAGGAGGTCGTCAAGGTGGTGCCCGGAAAGACCAATGCACACGGTGCCGCGGAATCTTTCATCGTCCACTCGCGCAATGTTGGAACGGGCGAGACCATCTCGCGGCAGGCTCGCAAAGTGGTCATCGCCATCGGTGGCAAGGCCAAAATGCCCCAAGGGTTTCCACGAGACCCGCGCATCATGCACTCGTCCAAGTATTGTACTGGGCTGCCCGCCGTGCTGAAGAACGAGTCCGCGGCTTACAATATTGCCGTGGTGGGCAGCGGCCAGAGCGCGGCCGAGATCTTCAACGACCTGCACCGCCGGTATCCGAACGCGCGTACTACACTGGTCCTGCGTGACTCGGCTCTCCGGCCTAGTGATGATTCTCCCTTGTGCGTCCTTCTTCCAAAATCTCAGAACTTTTGCTGATTCGCTGTCTAGTGTGAATGAAATCTTCAACCCCGAGCGCGTGGACAAGTTCTTCCAGCTGTCCGCTGAAGAGCGCAGTCGCGCCATTGCTACAGACAAGGCTACCAACTACAGCGTGGTCCGTCTGGAGCTGATCGAACAGATTTACAATGACCTGTACCTGCAGCGGGTGCAGAACGCAGACGAGAAGCAGTGGCAACACCGCATCCTGCCAGAACGGCAGATCGACCGCATTGAGCACCACAACCCAGCGAATCGCATGCGCATCCACGTCCGGTCGACGCGTCGCGATGTCCCCATGGGACACGATCGAGAAGTTCTGGAGGTGGATGCTCTGATGGTGGCGACGGGGTATCAGCGCGATGCGCATGAAGAGCTGCTAGACCAGGTGCGCGCACTGCGCCCCGCCGGCCAGACGGCATGGATTCCTGGCAGGGATTACCGCGTCGAGCTAGATCCCAGCAAGGTCAGTCTCCAGGCCGGCATCTGGCTGCAGGGTTGCAATGAAAAAACCCACGGCCTCTCCGACAGCCTTTTGTCGGTTTTATCGGTCCGGGGCGGAGAGATGGTCAGCTCCCTGTTTGGAGATCAGCTCTCGGGGACCTTGGTGCAAGACACCCGGTTGCGCGCCATGCTGTGAAGAACATCGATCTCTTTCGGTCCTGGTAGAACTAAAAAAGTATTGGTGGGGTGTTTTCACCTGCTTGATGATGATTCCCCTAATTAGACTTGTCTTGTGTTATTCGCCGCTATTCTCCTGTACGAGTGTATATTGTATGCGATAGACTACTGGCCTCCTGTATTTTGTGTGAATTTCAGACTACAAAGCCCGAGACATCCGTGGCGTGATGCCGATCTGAAGTTGTTTGGCGGAGACGGAGGAATCCGAGAAAACACGGTCCATACACAGTAAATTAGGCTTGTTAATTATTACCGTCGGGTACTAGTTTTCTTCTAGATCCATTCTGCAATTCCCAAGCGAGAACTAAACCGCCCGAGGTGTCATGGCCGACGCTTGGCAGATTGAATTACTGGCTGAAACGGCATGATTTGGTTGTCTGGATGTGGGTCGGTGGCGCATCAGATAACGCACATGCGCGAGAAAATTTTTATCTGATCGAAAAACCCCTGTACGTAATAGCGAGGTCCGACTTCCAGCCAATTCAGTTCGAACATGGCAATAATGTGTATGTTATGTGCTGTACAAGGCGGGCCCTACATCTCGGTTCTTATTCTAGGGCGTCGGTCATGTCAATCTCTTACCTAACAGCGTAGAAAGTGGACTCGACGGTCTCCTGCTCTGCCCGCTTCTCAACTCCCGAGACCCGCAGAGTAATCGGAGAGCGGCCGTAGGGATGACGAAATCCACAATTCGACAAAGCGCTTGGCAGCCGACTGGGTGATGAGATGGCCGGCATCGAGATCGGCCGATGTGACAGTCGTGCACAGGTGGAGCAAAGTCCATCTCCCGAGTGCGTGGTATACCGGAAGGTCCTGAGGACACCTCGGGGGTTTGTTTGGCCTGCATGCTGCCGGTGTGTGATGCCGCGGCTAGCAGCGAATGCACTGATCGTACATGTCTAGATCTACACTAAGCTTCCTTATCCCTGACACCACAGAGGCACGGCTCAAAAAGAAACATCATTATTATCTAGCATCAACTGTACAAGTTCTCTAAATGCATCGAGAAAAAGTGAGATCCATGTCGCGTGCCCCAGGTAAATGCTCCCAGAAGAAGAAAGAGGAAGGACAAAAAATGACACGCCTACTCAGACCATATGCTCTGGGTCCTCGTCGGCCACGCTGCGGTATCCAGGTCCCTCGCGCGATCGACTGCCTCCGCTACGCATGCGCATCGGGACTTCGTACATGTGGTGATAGTTCACCACCTCGCCTCCAAGCATGCCAGACCCAGACTCGCGTTTCCCGAAAAGAGGGGCCGGGTCGCACCAGAAGTCGCGGCAGTTACCCAGCACGCCACGCGAGAAAGGATTTTGTGGCCGTGACGACCCACGCCCCTCGCCCAGCCCGTCTCGAGCAGTATGCCGCGCCGTAGCAAAGAAAGTGTCGATCCCTAGCAGAGATGACCACTGTTGGAGACAGCCGTGTCGCCGCCGGGGGGGATGAGGATGTGCCAGGGCTGGGTTGGGGCCCTGGCCCGAAGCTGAGAGGCCAGCCGCATCCAGTGAGGTGGTTCCTGCGGTCATGGCCGATGCAAAAGCCTGCGAACTCGGGTACGAACGGTCAATCGAGTTGCCCCTCATGTTCTCGTAGGTAGTCTGGTTGCGAGAGATCTGGACCAGCTGGACCGCACACAGCATCGTCACCCAGATGAGCTGCAGAGTGATCCAGACGTTGAGCACCAGGGTAAAAGTGTCACGAGACACGTAGTCGCACAGCGTGTCATTGATGACATTGCACTTAACGTTCATAGGTGCGGTAAGAGTATTGATATCTAGGTTGTTGTGTCAGCCCGTGAAGTCAGAAGGGAAGAAGCTGATACTCACATGCAATAGTAAGCTGGACGAACAAAATGATGCCGATTTCAAGGCAGACAATGTACAACACGAAATGGCGGATATTGTTGGCTCCAACACAATTGTCGATCCATGGGCAATGGCTAGTTTGAGGGGTTAGTCGACTATCATAAAGAGAGACAAATAGAAAATACATACTGGTCATGCTTTGCAACGCAACGTGCACAGCGCCGGCAGTGCTTGCTCCGCAGCGGCTTTCTTGCCATGCATGGAACGCAGAAATTCTCCTCGTCAAACTTCCACTGCTCGAAAAGCTGCTTGACAACCTCCCTCTGTTGGTTCCGACTGCCCAGCTTCGGCACGTAGCCCGGGTCTTCGACCATCGAGATGATGTAAAAATAAGCTGTCAAGCCAAAGAAGACCGCAAAAAGAATGTTCAAGATTGGAGACGAGGAATAAGTCGCTAATTCATCTGTCAGTCTTGCTTCCTATGGCCTTCAAAATTTGACCGAGAACATACCGGGCAATACTTTGAACACATATCGGAAGCCCACCCAGAACAGTGAACCGGCAAAAACACCGGCTAGATACGGCTGCAAAGATATCAAATCAGCCACAAATTCTTCGGCACTGGGATGACTTGAGACATACTGTCTTCTGAAGAACACGATACTCGGACGGGCCTTTGTTCGCAACTTGCTGCGCCATCCACTGCATCCCAAATACCACCAGCAGCATGAGCGGGACGCCAATGAAGATCACCATGTTGCTCAAAATCCAAATGGCAATCAAGACGGTGAAAAAGGGCCAGATGAAGAAAAATTTGCCCATGAGGCTTTTGTTGCGCACATAGCTGGCCATCCCCAGCGGCATCTCCTTTTGGGTGCCGTCGGCGTCGAAACCGCGCTCATTAAGTGCGCGGTACCATGTCCGCAGCGTGTTCATCTCCTGAGCCACCGTTGTGGGGGACTTGCCATCTCTTGTCTTCGTAAACCGGTCCGCTCCATATTCCAGCAACTTCAGGACACAGGGCAACGAGCCCTTGACCAACGCCCAGTGAAGAGGACTCAGTCCACCCTCATCCACCGCATTCGCATTGGCGCCCCATCGCAGGAAGAGATCCACGCACGCCGGGTATCCCTTGTATGCGGCCCACATCAATCCGGTATGGCCTTGCTGGTCCACCACGTCCACGGGAATATCCTGTTGTAGGAGCAGCACGAGCAGGAAGGCGTTGCCGTCGATCGTCGCCAGGTGAAGGATGTTGTACCCTTGCACGTCGGTCAGGAGCGGGTCCGCACCGTGGTTGAGCAGTAGGTGAACGATATAGTAGTGACAGCGTTGGGCCGCCCACATGGCCGGCGTGGCCACGGATTCTCCTCCCTTGGCGTTTACGTCGGCGCCGCTGTCAAGCAGGAATCTGCACATGGCATACTGGTTGTTGATAGCGGCCCACTTTTCGATACACACACTGTCAGCAAACGATCTGGGCTCCGGGGGGTCACCAACGGGGGGAAGCGCACATGTAGCGGAGTGATGCCTTCCTCATCGCGGTGGTTCGCCGTGAATTTCTTGGCCGTGAACAAGTTCTGCATGGCCCCAATCTCACCCATCCGCGCCAGCTGCATGATATCTTCTTCCACCGGAACGGAGCCTTTGGAGCCATCGGGTCGCATGTTCTTCATTTCGACTTCGGCGTTCGGCGGCGACGTTTCTTTCGAGGTCGAGGAGGACGTAGCGCCCGAGTTCCCACCGGCCGGACTGCTGCCCGGGGTGTCAGACGAGGAAAGCTTGGACATGGCGAGTCAAATCGAACTCTCTGTCGTGGTCAGCGGCCGCCGTAAGCCGGTGGTGATGGTAGGCGGGAAAAACGGAAAGCGAGGGCAGGAAACTGAGATGAGGCGGAGGACTAAGCGCACATGGCGAACGCATGCGCAGTCGACAGAATAGATTCGCCCGGGCTGTCGTGGCTTGGGCGTGGCAGTGTGAGAGAAAGAAAAAAAGGGACGGGAAGGAGTTCGCGGCCGCGTCAAGGGAGAAAGAACACCGACGAGTCACGCCAGCCGAGATCGTCTTCGTGTCCGGGAATCCTCCACCGAGGTGTTCTGCAGGCTACTCCCTTTCACCAGAATAATATTATAACTATCATCCCTATCCCTACTGATTCTGTCCGCGGTATGGCTGCTGACTCAGCCAGGCAGCCGCGTTCCCGGACTCTGTTGATCCTGCCGAAGATGATGGTGCATTGCGATTATTCTAGTACATTGTTATGGTTGTTGTTCACATACATGGAGCTGTTCGGCTCAGAATCCGCCGACGGCGCCGCTCGGCGGTCCTGCACGCGCACCTCCTCCATCAGCATCTCCTCATCCACGCGAAGCTCAAAGTCCGCCAGGAAACAAAAGTTGATCTCCAGCTTCGACAGCTCCTGATTGCTGACGCCACCCACTTTAGCGAACCGACTGTGCCGAAAACTCAGGTCCTCCAGGGCCTTGTTAGCTACCAGCAACCCGGCGAGGACCAACCGGTGCATGTTGTGGGGATTGACACGGAGCACCTTCTCTACCAGGGTCATCTTGGTAATATAAACGCTCGTAGCGAGATAGACTGCGGTTGACATGGGACAATAACGGTGTAGGCGCAGGAGGTAGTCCTGTAGCGCGATCGGGGGCACTTTCTTCGACAGGAACCGCCGGGAGATGATTCCGAGCTGAAGGGCTTCTGCTCGTGCGCGGTCCTCTCCAAAATGCACATGCGCGATGTGGACCGGCAGAGCCTCTCCTTCTCCTGGGGTCTGACTTTCCGCCGGGGTAGAGCTGTAGGAGTCATCTTCGGACGTTTGCGCGAAGAATGTGTTCAGGTATTCGATGTTGTGGCAGAGCAGGCTCAGTGCAGTTTCGGGGGTGATGTCGAAGACACTATTAAGCAACGGCTGCGCGGCGGTCTGTTGGGCCTCATTCGAATCCAGCTTCAGCAGTGCCCGCGGGGACTGGGTTTGTGTCATGACAGCGGCCATGCTGAGTGCGTTTATTGCCCCGCGCAGAAGGGTGGCGACTCGCCGGTTGTGAGAGAAAGAGTGCACCTGGACTGACAGGTAGACAGTGGCTCCTCGGATAAATGGCTCATTTTATGGCACAGACTGCTTTGCTCGTTCGTGGTGTGGGGGGAGGCTTTGAAGCGATCTCGGGTGGCGTTCAGACGGGAGGGTAGGTCCAGCGTGTGCGATGTGAATACCAGGTGTTTTCGAGGGATCCGAGGTGGTGATAATCGCGAAGGAGGATAGATGCGATCTGTAGTCGGTTGTGCAACGTCTAGGCCCTCACTGTTTACGTTCACGTGCCCAAAGCCACCGTCGGGTAAAAGGCTCGATTGAGATCCAATCCGGCCAAAAGGGGACCCACGGGCGGACCAGCCCGAGTTTGGGGAAAGAAGAATGCGATCAGGGGGAGGAGGAAGAAGGAGGATGAGAGAAAGGATAAGAAGAAGGACAAGAAAGAGAAGAAAGGAGATATGGACCCACCGTTGACCCAGTTAGGATTGGTGACTCCCTGGGTAGCTACTTAGGTAACTACGTCTTATTTCGTCAGTACGGAACAGGTGATGAGGAATGAATATCTCTTGGGATTTCCACATTCGTAGATGCCTCTCTTTGGAGACGATCTTTCGAAGTTTCGGAAAGAGAGGTCATCCGAAGGCAGCCCAAAGCTCAGCCTGTTTGCGCTCCCCGGCTGTCAAGGGGACCAACCCACCTCGCCGTCCTTCTATGGAACTATGGAACCAGTTGATCAAAAGTCTCAATCATCTGGTGTCCGTCGCGCCCCTCGGGCATCCTCGCCCGTCTTCGAGCAAGTTCCTCGCCGAGCTGGAGAGTCGTTTCCTCTCTCAATGTGGAGCTAAGCAGCCTAGCATTTGAGGCCAAACGGCCTAGACCCTCTATGCCCTCTAGCGATTCCAGCGAACAAACACCATGATCGAGGTTCGATATCCTCGACATTAGAGTCCAAACTTCTAGAGCGAGCGTGTTCGTCATGCGGTATAAATATGCGATAACTGGTTATATATAGAGCTTTCGATAATGAAAGAGCATCTTTTAGTTAAGTAGAATGAAGCCTGTCTAATTTTTGCTTTCTGCATGCCATCATTCAATCCCAAAGGAAGGGGTTTAGGCATGGTTTCTAATACAACTGGACCGCGTTCACCTCACTAAGAAACGAACGCTTTTCCTATACGAACCTGGTTCGCTATAGGGCCTTATAGTGGTATACTGACGGTTCTGACGCATTTGTGCGTCGTGGAGGATCCTCTTGCTTGAAGTTTGGATTCTAGTATACCCTTCCTGAACCATGTAGGGATACCTCGTTTCGATAAAAGGGCCAAATCTTGAACATCTAGGTGTTGCTTCCTCTTGATATGGTCGAGGATATCGATCCTCAATCGTGGGTTTGATCTGCTGAGAATCGCCAGAGGGCATAAAGGGTCTAAGCCGTTTGGCCTCAATTGCTAGGTTCCTCCGCTCCACATGGAGAGCGGAAAAGACTCTCTTTCCAGCTCGGGGAGGAACCCGCTCGACGACGGGTGATGGTGCCCGAGGGACGCGAAAGGCACTGCGAAAGGCACCGGACAGTTGGAACCTTCTGGTTGACTGCGCAGGAAAAGGGGGAGATGGTCTCCTAGGAGCCCGCGGCACACGAACCCGTTGAACTTTAGGCTCAACCGTCAGAATCTGCACATCGGGCCGTCGTTGTATGGCTTCTGGGTATGAGCGCGTATATCGTAGCGTGTACGGGCGAGACGATCGCTCACGGGTTGGGGAAATTCTCGCAGGAGGATGTTGGGCCGCTCGTCTACGGACATGGTCGTTGCTCTCCGCGCGCCATTCAGGTCGCGGCGGTGGTACGGACCTTTTATGAAAAAGGTGGGTATGGAACAAATGTGAAAACCAGGACTGAGAATGCATATCTCTGGTTTTTTCTCGCAGTTTGCGGGCCTGGGCTGATTGAGTCGGCGCTGGGAAATCTGATGGTGACGCCACGGTCTCTCGAAAGCGATATGTCTGGCGTTGGCTATGGTTGTTGGAACGGGACGACCTCGGAGCTCGAGCGTCTTTCCGAAGTTTTCGAGAAAGATGGTCACCGTGGACTTCAATGATATACATCCGATGCACTCGGTGAAAGATATTCATCTTTGAATGTCGATAAATAGCAGATCGAACCCCAAGATATTAAGCAGCGTCTTGAAGATCAATAATTTCTATGTCCTTGGCTGAAACAAAGAGGCCAAAGAAGGAAAGAACCCGATATAGAATAAGGTGACAATAGATGTATAAACAAAGACTCGTCTTTAGGGTAAATAGGTCTTTGAACGTTAAAGACAAAGGTGAGATGAGCAAACAAAGTCACAAATCAAGGACAGAAGGCGTCAGTCACGATACCGACACAAAGCAGGTGATTCCAGATGTTGCAACGCCAGAGGGGTCGATTTTGTTCGTCGATTGCAGACAAAGCGAAGACCAGAATAGATGGCGATCGTCCTGTCCGTCTCTGGATCTTTCGAACTCGACACAGGAATATGCTCCATTTTATATTCGAGGTCTGCGATGAATATAGATGTGATGAACGCAGGCAACAGCAGGCCTTTGCAATGTTTTTGGCGTGTGGCGGGAGGATCGCAAGTCTCGGGGGCTAGTGACCTGGGCTCGTGATAGGCTTTCTTCAACCCGTGAGCCTCCGAGTGAATCCTTGAACCTGTGATCTGACTCAGTACCCAAGGCAGAATACAGCTTTTCATATCTATATAGTCTGTTAAAAATCAAAGGGGGTGTACAGTCCATTGTGGCGTTGCACCAGCCACAGTACCAGCCGCCGAATTAGCGGGCCGTGAGCATGTTGGTAGCCCGCTGCTGAGACGAACACAACAATCTACTGGCTCAGAGAGCACGAAAAGCGTACACGCTGCCTTTATAATGACGTGCGTCGATTCGCGCGGGTCTCAAGCCAACTAGGCAGAACCTGCGCCGCATGCTCCTCAAGTCCATCGCTCGACAAATCGCTCGTAGTTCTTATCCCGGTGATGGAGTACATCCGAGTTAACCCGCTGGATTCCCTTCTGAAGTGTGCCCAGGTCTGCCTCAATGCCCGAGAGCTCTCTTGCTTCATCCGGATCGGGTAGCGAAGCTTGGAAGTGGGAGTTGGAGTGCAAAGATGATGCCAGTAACTGAGATGCCACGTCCCCGGGCCCCAGGTGGGCCACCAGTGGCGAGTCAACTGCAATGCCGATATTCCGGAGTGTCTCGGAGAGTGCGGTGCGTTTTTCGTGGAGCGCTTGGGTGCCGCCTTCTTCTACTCGTGGACAGAGCACGGAGTCGGGCGACACGCCTATGCGCCGCAAAAGGCTTTGTAGGGCCGATTGCTTAGGCACGGGGCTAGAATGATTTCGTGCATTCGAAAACAAGACACCCGGCTGCAATGAACGACGTCTCAAAGAATCTCTCCGGGACGATGACTGTGGCCCAGGTTGCTTAGGCACTTCCATGTGGTAGAGCGCGGCCAGTTGTTCGAGAGTTTCACACGATGATTCCCGCTCTCCAAGCCATACTGTCATTTCTTCGCTGGAGAGAGTCATCTCGATCAAGAGATCAAGCGTCTACGGGCGAGTCAGTGGTGAGTTTCCCATGAAATGCCTCAGTAAGCATCGCAACACACACCTGTTCCAGTTTCTGTTGAGAGGCAGCGCGTATTTGGCTGTGCTCGTTTCGGATCTCTCGTAAAATGGGCTCAGTGAACTTTTGTTTCGTGGACATGTCCGCTAGGACCTCAATCTCCGAATATAGAGATTCCAGTTCTTCCTCCAGCGCTGCGATGGTCTCGTCATCGCCATCTGTGCCACGTCCCAGCGCCGAGTCACCTGCCAGTACCATTTCAAGGAACATCCGGTCGAGACGGAAGTGGATTTCCTCTGCCACGTAGACCGCCAGCTGTGCAGTCAAGTGGGAGGCTCGCTTGACGATTGAAGCATTGTTGCCATGAGACTTCACGCCGGAAATGAGTGCCTCCAGGCCTGCAAGCGTCTTGTCGTCCTGCTTCAGCCGGGTGGACAACGACGACAGTATTCTCTTGTTCTCGGCGCTGGCCTTGTCCATCGCATCCATAAAGCTGGTCTCAAGCTCGGTATAAAGTTCACTGGCCTGCAAGGCGTCAGTGGCATATTTTATGGTCTTGTGGCCCAAGAAAGAATTACCGCAGCCGTCGTGTTTTGCCTTCCCGCTTCATGCTTCTTGCGCAGTCTCGCAATATCCCGATTTCGGTTCTGGGCCAGATCGTCTTCGAAGCGGATTTGCTCGTTGAGTTGTTCGCATTGGGATTCCAGCGTCTGTGTCTGCCTTTGGATGGCCGCGGTCGACGCTTCAAGAGATTCGATCGCGCATCGGAGATCATCTTCCAGCACAGCCCGGGTCGCGCCCAGCGCTGGGTCGTGGAGAATGGTCTGAAGGGAGCCTGACCTTTCCAATTTGGAGTAACTAGCAAGCTCGGTTAGCTGGTCGCCGTTAGCTGAGTCGGTGAGACTTGCACTGTGAGCTCTTCTCGGGACAACAGGGTGTCGGGGCGGAGATGAGTGGACACCCATTCCGCGTGTTTGGGATTGTCCCGCAAGGCAGATTCGATCACCTCAGGCTTGACGGACAGACCACGTTCTTTGAACGCCGCGATCACCACGTCGGTCGGAGAGTGCATGCTGTCTGACCGGATAGAACTTTTGGGGAAGAACGAAAATGGCGTGAGTCCGGGGAAGTTGCCCTCGGTGACCAATTGAACTGACTGCGTGGGGACGGATGACCGGCGGCATCAAATATTGCGAGGGCGCATGTAATAGATGTCTTTCGGGGTTTGACTACTGAAAGTAGCGAGGAGTGTCTATGACTACGAAGTGAACAACCAGTCTTTGCGGTGAGGCATCACGTGCATGTATACACAAGCTTCCCGTTTGGGAGAAGCAAGAACCAGAGTAAACAACAAGAGGTATCAATAATAGCAAGTGCTAGCAGCAGTAATTACACATCCGGGAAAAACACAAAATTAGTCTCCCATCTCCGATGCAGACACATATTCAAACTCCAGTTTCCACTGGTCAATCTCCGCAAACTTCTTCGCGGCAGCTCGCAACTCCGCGCTCGTGAACCGAGGCGTCGCCCGTATTTCAGTCTCTTCCTCAGCATCTGAGTCCGGAGGCGAGGATAAAGGTGATGAGCCCGGCGAGGAAAGAGCCAGCTGTTCGTTCTCTTTGTCAATAGAACGCGAGTATGTGGCTGCTGATCGCGCAACCTTATTCGCCTTGGTCTTACGCGTTTTTGGGCGGTTGAGGGTGGACAATTTATCTTGAGTACTGGCCAGAGGCTTGCGTGGCCGGCGAGAGAAGGGGTAACTCAATTCATCTTCGTCACCAGACGCGGCGTCGTGTTCTTTATCGCTATCGCTTGGAACCTCAAATTCGTCAGCTGCTCGGTGCTTAGACCGACGTTGACGACGGCGGGGCAGAAGCCGATCCTGTAGCGCCGCGGTGGACAGATAAACTGGGTTTTTAGACTTGGACTTTGTATTGGCAATTTCTCCAGTGACCACTGGGGCAGTACTTGTTTGGGAATGCGCAGAAGGGCTCCACGGAGGACTGCTGCTGGCTGGTGGTGCGAGGGTTTGGCTGAGGACTTCTGGGAACTGCAAGGCCCGCGGTGTATCCTCCAGCGCATGGGAGGGCTGGTCATCACCCTGATCGCGCTGTACAGGAGTAGCAGTGAGGGTGTCTGTTGCTGCGGATGGTGATTCTGGCTCTGGCTCTGGCTCTGGTGCTTGTACTCCTCTTGTCGCGCGCTTGCGCTTGCGCGAGCCACCGGATGACGGAGGTGATTGGGAGGGCGACTCAGCAGGCTTGTGGACCATTGATTTCCGGGCGAGATTCAACGGCGTAGACTCATCCTGAGGGCTCAGACCTCCGAGAAAGTCGCTGTCATCCAAGTCAGACGAACCGTCCTCCGCCTGCACCATATGAAGGATACTTTGCTGGCGCGGTCTTCGCCGGAAGTTGCTCAGAACGGAGCTTTCAAAGGCCGGCGTGCCGGGGACTCGCGAGCTCATGTCACCTTTACGGCCCGCAAACGAAAGAGTAGATGAGTAGCCTCGAGATCGCGTCGGTGGTCGACTGGCGGTGCCGGGTCGACTTCCGGTGCCCATTCGCTCTCCCATGGGCGACGACTCAATTGCATTCTCGTAGGTCTTGCTCATGGGGGTCTGGCTGCGCAGTTGGCGCCGGGGATCCAGCGTCGAGCCTCGTTCGGGGGAGTTGGGCGCATTCGTGGAGGCATTGTCGCGAGTTGCCTGTTCGCTTGAATCGGCATTGGAAGCTGGAGGAGGGCCCTTGGTCAAGGGCCGAGTTCGTTTGGGAGCTGGGCGCGGCATGGTGTTTGGGGAGGGTTGTTTGTTGTGTTGTGATGGGAAAGAAGCAGTAACAACAACGCGTGTTTCGGGGTAGACGCGTGCACGTGCCGCCTGGTACCACTATACTCTGGGTCTATACTTCATTGTTTATAGTATTGTTTGTATCTATATAGATGATATTAATCGATCGATTCTGACTTATGATCATCATTATTATTTTCACTCGGTCACTAACTCACCCTTCTCGCTGGTTGCCTTTCATTACCTAACTCACTTGCCTGATCCGCCACGGACCTTGCTCCGTCTTCAGTTCAGCGATTCTTATTTTTGGCCATATTATCCCGCATGGCTTACCCCACGGTCTTCCCCAGGATTCCAGCCCTCGCTTGTCCATTGCGGCGTCATCGTGCTCACCGGCTCAAGGGCAACGAGGCTTGGTTCGCTTTGTCCGAAGCCTATAAGTATCGGATGCGTACCTCCAAACCAATGGACCGCTCGATTCTCGGAGTGCAATCCTTGGAGGAAGAAATATATCAAGGTCTAAGGCGGGGTTGACCCCAGAACGAAACATTATCAGCTCATGTCTCCGTCGCCGGAGAAAGAGGTCCTCTTGATGAGCCCCGCCAGTGAGCTGTCCGGCGGCAAGAAAAAACGCTCGAATTCAGAAGCAGCCGAATATCCTCGACGACGAGCAACCATTGCATGTCAAATATGTCGACTACGAAAGACACGATGCAATGGAGCCCGACCCAAGTGTCAGCTCTGCACCGACCTCAACGCCGACTGCGTTTACCGCGAGCCCGGGATGAAGCTCGATGCCGGAGACAAACTGATCCTCGAGCATTTAGCCCGCATTGAAGGCCTGCTGCACTCCAGTCTAGCAGGGCAAGACCTTCCTCTTCCTCAGTTGGCGCTGGCGTCGGCCTCTCCAACCACGAGTAATGACTCCAACATCGGTAGCGATGACCCGTTCGCCAGGCCATCCAGCGCCGCCCATGTATCCAGCAGGATTCCCGTCTCTGCGGGCCTTGGAGGCTGGGCGAATCCGCCTCCCCCCATGAGCATTTCGACGATGCCCAAGATGCACACCACCCCAGCCCTGAATCTGCTGCATTGGCCCCTGATCCGGGATCTGGTTTCGGGGCCTTACGACCCACAGAATCTACTTCAGCTCGAAATGGCTCGCGAACCATTGCGAATGACCCCGAACTCGGGGTTTGACCTGGCCAACGCAACTACCTATGTGCATGCCTTCTTCACCCACGCGAATGTTTGGTATGCATGTGTGAATCCGTATACTTGGGATAGATGCTACCAGACGGCTCTCGCGCATGGTTTCCAGAACGGACCCGTAAGCTGTCTAGTACTTTTAATACTGGCCCTGGGAAGTGCTAGTCATCACGGGAGTATATCCTTTGTGGCACCAGATTGCGACCCGCCAGGTCTTGCATATTTTGCGGCCGCATGGAACCTCCTACCATCGGTCATGATGCGCAATACGGTCATTGCGGCACAATGCATGGTTCTGGCCTCTGCATACCTATTCTATCTCGTCCGGCCGCTGGAGGCATGGATGCTGTTGTCGAATGTGAGCATGAAGTTACAGCTGTTGTTCGGCGGCAGCCCCAACCGCGTGCCGGTGCAGTGGCGGGAGCTCAGCGTGCGGGTGTATTGGAATACACTACTCTTCGAGAGTGATCTACTCGCAGAGCTGGACCTGCCACACTCTGGTATAGTGCAATTTGAAGAGATGGTAGATCTCCCGGGTGGCTTCGACGAGGAAGACGACGAGAACGAGGAAGAAAGTGGCCATGAGATTACCGAGGAGCCTGCTGGTCGGGACGATCTCTGGTACTTTCTGGCTGAGATTGCACTGCGTCGACTTCTGAATCGAGTGAGCCATCTCATCTACCAGAAAGGCAGTACCCACACGCTTTCTGCCCTGGGTCCCATCGTCTCGGAGCTGGACTTCCAACTGTCCCAGTGGTACGATAGCCTGCCCAAGCCCATCCAATTTCCTCTCACGCAAGTACCCATCTCCAACCCCGTCCAAACGGTCCTCAGACTACGCTACAACGCTTGTCGGACCATTATATACCGCCCGTATATTTTAGCAGTGCTCGAAAAGGAAGAAGCTGGAAATGATCAAGGAGTGCGAGAGTGTTGTCGGCGTTGCCTCGATGCCACCTTGCGCCAGCTGGAACATATCACTCAGCATCGTGAAGGCCACCTGCCGTATTTATGGCAAGGTGCTCTGTCGATGGTATCCCAGTCCCTCCTGATCATGGGGGCAAGCATGTCTCCCTGCCTCTCGTCCCTGCTACCGCCTGGCGTGAAGGTGGACGCGATTATTTCGAGCGTGGTATCTGAGGTGGAGCGATATGCACATCTGGCGCCGAGCTTGAAATTATCCGCCGAGATCATTCGCGACGCTGAGCGACGGCGGCAGATATGTCTTCGCTCAGCCAGCATTCAGATCTAAGTCCTACGTCCGAGAGAGAGAAATCATGGACAGAGCAAGAGGGAAACATGTCATGCCAAACTCAAGCCCAAGACCGTCGGCACCATATAACTAACTACATTGCACAAGCAGGCAGGTAGTAGAGCGCCTGCAATAGATATAACGAACCATGGCAATAAACATATGTTTTCGGGGGTTCCAATCATAAATATGTCACGAGAAACTGGGGGAGTCGTGGTATCTTCAAAGGGAGACATCGCAAAGAACGGAAAATGTATAGACGGAGAGACTGTGTGTCAAGGTATTGGCAGGGGAAAAAAACATGAAACATGAAACACCATATATACTTCTTAAATCAGCACCCATTCACTGCCCCGTTTGATGAACTTGTCGAGCATCATGCCCACATCAGTCAATGCGAAGCGGCATACATAGAAACCAAAAAACTCGGCAGCATGTCGCGTGCTGAGCTCTAGACCGACATGCGTCGGGGACGAATGTTTCAGTCCAGGATCTTCGACCTGCTGGGCGATTTGATCTAAACTGGGTTAGAACGCAAGAATCAACAGGAGAGTTAAAAGACCTACCTAGAACCTGAACAGCATCAAAGAGACGAGCCAACGCGCCCATGTAGTTGGCATTGGGCCCTCCCAGTTCCAGCTGAGTGACATTGCGCTTCGGATGGGTCGAAGGAGTCGAGGACATGGGGAGCGAGTTCAGAGTCAGATTGTCCTTGTTGCTTTCCCTGACACTTGCCACGGGGGCGCTGACACCTCCTACACCGGAAGTCTTTGACCGTAGCCGTTTCCAGGACCGTAGGGATGATGACTTGTTGCTCGTACTGGAGGTCTTAGTGGGTAAATTCTCCACATGAGCCAGCTCGTCTGGCGCTGCACCCTGCTTTAAGAGGGGCATAGCCGCCTGTACACCGACCTCATGGCCTAGTTTCTTGGTCAACACATTTTGAACCTGGTCGAGAACGTTCTCAAGCGCCTGCATCTCTTCTAGCACCGCATCCGCATCGTATGTATCCACCTGAGCCAACTTGAGTAGCGCGGCAGTCAAGAGATCGCAGTTGGACACCTTATCCTCAACAGCTTTGAGTTTGACATTTTTCACTCGCCAGACATCGCGGGGAATAAAGAGTTTGGCTGACAAGTACCCTCCTTGAGGATGAGCAATCGTCTGATATAAGCTTCGCATCAACCAGAATGGACGAAGAAGATAAGACTCCGGGCACGGCTCCAACGGAACAGGGCCATTTGGCAGTTGTGAATTCGGACAGCCCAGAGTGGTAGGTGAGTGAATATCACAATCAAAGAGATTGAGGCCACCCGTCGGTAGTCCATTCTGCGTAAAGCTAATACCAGTGGGAGTAGGCGGGATTGGAATACTGTTAGACAGCGCGCTTCTCTGATTGTCCAAGTTTGGGAACGAGCCGCTGAACGGTGTCGTTGGTGAATCAGGGGCCGTATCGGGAGTGGAAACAGAGACGTTTCGACTGCGGAAGGCCTTGGTGCTCGAACCGCGTCTGTCTAAACCGTCTGGTGCCGAGGGAATCTTGGCCATAGGGCGCGGGGCGGATGACGATGGGACTGGTGGCAGCTCTGGTTCCTCATCTTCTCTTGAGAGTACCCTAGACAGATTGGCAGCAGCTGAGGCGTTCTCCACGAAAGATCCAATCGAAGGGTTGCGCGCGTTGGATCGGAAGGCCGGAGTAGACGACCTGGATAAGTCTGAGGGGTCATCCTTTGGGAGAGGCGGTGGCGCTTGGCTAGTCAATGGTGTCGCAAAGGAGTCCATTGCTGATTCGGTTGAGTCCGTTCGGGCACGAGACCCAATGTTAATCTTCAGATCCCGGTTCTGGCCAGACAGTCTCCGCGCTCGTACCCCGGGAATGGCGGGTGGTTCATTGGTGGGCATAGGCGGCCGGGTGATAGAAACCCGTTGCGGTGGCAAGCCAGGGAAATCAGACGAGGCTGGAATGGCTGGCAAGACCGAGGTGGGTGGAGAATAGGGTAAGGTGTTGGGCACCGTCTTCTGGTCGTCGTCATCTTCCGCAAGAGTCGACAGAGTAGCACCGGCGCTGAGATTGGATGTCACAGAGCTTTCCCAGGTTCTTCCTGACACGTTGCTCGAGCCAGATTCTCGGGGAAGAGCAGACTTAGACTGAAGGCCGAATTCGAAGTCATCCATCACATAGCCCTTGGTCATCTCCTCCAAGAGGCGCTCCTCCTCTTCCGCTTCTTCATCCAGATAATCCGAATCCAAACCATGGGGGTGGCCATCTATCCTCTGCTCTTGCATGTGACGCATTGCACGGCCACGATTCATAGCTTCCGCCTCTCGTTCCGCCTCCCGAACCCTTTGCTTCGCCAGCTCGATATTCCTGCGGGCATTGGCCACGATATAGTCACTTTCATCTTCATTATACTCCAAGACTGGCTCTAGGCCTTCGTCGTACGCGGCCTCTACCGCAGCGTCCAGTGCAGCATCAAACGCAGCCTCGGTATCATTGCTCAAGCGGCGGCTCGTCCGGCGGCGCAGATATACGGACGAAGCCCTGGAATTGGCCGATGATGGTGACGATGCACCAGACTCATCGATCGTATCCAGCCACGAGGTTGTTTCATTGGATTCCTGCGGCATGGAGGGTTCTCGGTACCGTGGATGTTGATTCTTCATTGATGATTGGCGTCTAGGAGGCACCATGCCTGAGGCTAATCGTTCCCTATCGTCCAGTGCGGCATCTTGGAAGTTCAGACTGGAGCGGAGAGAGCTTGGTTGAGTATCGATAATTCCGTGGTCATCGAATTCACCATATGACTCCTGACTCAGGGGGCGATCGGGAAGGGCCTTGCCATCATCATCGGGGAGAGGAATGTCCAGGCGCTGAAGCTCGGTGATTCGGATCATGTATGTGTCACGGATTTCCTGCAGCTTCATTTTTTCCTCCTCGCCACCATTGCTGCGGAACATGACCAATTGCAGTAGGTTGCAGGCATCGTTGTACGCCTCCATGGCGCCCTCAAAATTGGCCGCATTGTCCAGCAGAACTGCGGTGTTTGCTTTTTGGAGAGCCCTGGAGAGCATGACTTTTTGGGTCTGGCTATGATGCCGCGATTCCGGACCCCCTTCCCCATCGGCTAGAGACATGGAGCCTTGGTTGGTGTGAGCCACGCTGTTGGCGGGGCGGGCTGTTTCTGTGCCCGTTTGTGGTTTATTGGGTGACTGGTTTTGTGCGAGATTGCCGGAGGCCGTAAATGAGAGATCCAGCGGCGGGGAAGTTGGGTCGGCAGCAAACATGGCGGATGATCCAAGCTCGGGAAGCATCAACATCGGAGCGTCCGTTTGCCCACGTTGAGGACTATGGTTTCCCGCGCTTCGACTATAATCCACTACATTCCTCACAGCCTGTGGGGACTGGCGATCCCCTGATATCGACATTTTGGAGCTCCCTCGGCGATGAATCCCGTAGTCCGATGGAGCCTTGCTCGATGCGGTTGAGTGGGACCAACGATTGACACTCCCGAGTCCCTCTTTGATGGGACTGCCCGATGCTGGGCTATCCGAAGGCAAGTGCGGGACTTTTTCTGTGCGCGCGCCGAGGCCCGTTGGAGTGGCCGGTGGTTTCACCATGCGATTTCGCGAACTTGGTCGTGAGGAACGAGAGCTGGGCCGATTGGGGGCCGCGAAGGGCGCTGAGTCTGGTATTGAGGGACGCCGGGGCTGGAACGGCTTGAGTTCATCGTCCACCGCCGTGTGGTGTAGCATTCTCACGGAGACACGGGCTCCCCCTGATCTATACCTCTAATGCCACTCAATGCATCGCTTCGAAGACAAGACGCTGAACAAGGCTACCGGAATGCGATCATGCGACTGAGACACCTCCCTTCTCGCAATTGGCCTGGGAATTCACCGGTGGAAGTCAGTTGGGCCGATCGCAGGACGATCCCGGGGGGCGGATTGTTGGGTTCCTGGAGAGAAAGGGAGGGAAGAGACTCACAATGAGATCGGAGGGTGACAGGGGGCAGGAATAATCCTGGACAGGACCGAGCCAGTGGTGAGTCCAGACGGGCAGTGGTCCTCCGTCGTTGGGGGGAGTCAGGGGTCAAACTCGTGGATGATAATAATAATAATAATGGTTCCAGCTGGTCCTCGATAACAATTCAGGGGAAGGCGGTGGCCGATGCGGGGAGGGGCTGAAGAGCACGGGTAATCGTGCAGAGTGGGAGTATAGGCGACGGAATAGTCGGGAGGTGGAAGGAAGGAGAGAAGAAGAGAAGGGGAGAATAGATAAATAAATCCGACCAGAGGCAACAGGCAATATTACCTATGCGCTGCAGAAGAATACCCCTAGTTGACAGATCAGAGCGGTATCGACGGATCTATCCTTCATCCACGGATCGATCGCTTAGGTGCGGCTCGCTTGACACAAGTTAATATGGCCGGTCTGGTGCGCTTCTTCTCTCCTCTGCCCACCCGCTGTTCCCAGAGACTGCCCTGCTTCCAGAGACGGACAATGGCCACCATCAGCACCATCAACCCGCCGCGGGATCCCAACACTCTCAGCAACTACAACAACTGGCGATCCACCCACATCACCGCCAACCTCGATATCCGCTTCGACCAGAAGCTGCTGGCCGGCAATGTCGTCCACCAGTTCCAGTCCATCACCGACGCCCAGTCGCGCGAAATCATCCTCGACACCAGCCATCTCGACATTGGCGCCGTCAAGGTCGACGGCAAGCCCTCCCAGTGGGAGCTGCTGCCCCAGGTGGAGCCCTACGGCACGCCCTTGAAGATCACCCTCGAACAGGGTGTGAAGCTGAATGGCACCGTCGAGGTCGAGGTAGGTCCTTGAAGTGACGGATCATCTGGATGCAGACTGACCGTGCATGCATAGATTTCCGTGAAGACCACCGCTCGCTGCACGGCGCTCCAATGGCTGACGCCTGCCCAAACCTCCAACAAGAAACATCCCTATATGTGTAGGTGGCTCCGGGCACAGCCTAGAATGCTTCCGGAGAGGCAGGCTGTGGCAGTCATGGCTAACAACCGCTCCAGTCTCGCAATGCCAGGCCATCCACGCGCGGTCCATTTTCCCGTGTCAGGACACCCCGGATGTGAAGAGTACGTTTGACTTCAACATCACCTCGCCACTACCGGTGATTGCCAGTGGTCTGCCAATCCGACAGTCCTCGATGACCCCCCAGTCCGGAAACCAGCTGTACCGATTCCACCAGTCCATTCCGATCCCCAGCTATCTCTTTGCCCTGGCCAGCGGGTAAGGTTCATCCCCTCTGTCTCTCGTGTCAGTGTATTAACGGGAACCCCAATCAAGTGATGTGGCGGAGGCCCCCATTGGCCCTCGCAGTGTCGTAGCCACCAGCCCGGACGAGCTTGCCGGATGCACGTGGGAGCTCGAGAATGACACGGAGAATTTCATCACGACTATCGAGAAAATTGTCTATCCCTATGTCTGGGGCGAGTACAATGTCCTGATCCTGCCTCCGAGTTTCCCGTATGGTGGAATGGAGAATCCCATATTCACTTTCGCCACTCCCAGCATTATTTCAAAGGTATGTTCGGATGGGATTCTGGTTGGTGATGATAACTGACACGGTCTCCAGGACCGGGAAAATATCGATGTCATTGCGCACGAGCTCGCTCACAGCTGGAGTGGCAACCTCGTCACCAATGCCTCGTGGGAGCATTTCTGGCTGAACGAGGGCTGGACCGTGTACTTGGAGAGACGGATTCTGGCCGCCATTCATGGCGAGCCGTACCGTCACTTCTCCGCCATTATCGGGTGGAAAGCGCTGACCGACGCTATGGATCACTTTGGCCACGACCACGAATTCACCAAGCTGGTGGTGGATCTCAAGGGCAAGGATCCGGATGATGCTTTCTCCAGCATTCCCTACGAGAAAGGGTTCAACTTCCTGTTCCATCTCGAGAATCTGGTCGGCAAGCAACAGTGGGACAAGTTCATCCCTCATGTACGTGTAGTTGTCTTTTGCAATGTTGATCATGGCTGACTTCCTCGTTAGTACTTCACCGTCTTCAAGACCAAGTCTCTCGATTCCTATGAGTTCAAGGCGACTGTCCTGGATTTCTTCAAGTCCGATGCCGACGCATCCAAGGCTCTAAACGAGCTGGACTGGGATAAGTGGTTTTACGCTCCCGGCCTGCCTCCCAAGCCGACTTTTGACACCTCGCTTGTAGACGTGGTCTACGAGCTTGCCCAGAAATGGAAATCTCTCCCCGGCTCGTCTTTCAAGCCCCAGGCCAGCGATATCCAGGATCTGACAGCGAACCAGATCGTTGTCTTCCTGGAGCAGGTTCTCCGTTTCGAGCAGCCTCTGCAGCCCGAGCTGTCAAAGTTGATGGGTGAAGTCTACAGACTAGCCAAGAGCGAGAATATTGAGGTGGCCAACCTCTACTTCCAAGTCGGCATGAAGACCGGGGATGAGAGTGTGATTGAACCAACCACGGAGCTGCTGGGCCGGATCGGAAGAATGAAGTTTGTGCGACCATTGTATGTGCCCCCTATCTCGAGTTCTGTGTGAGGTTGCGATATGCTAATCTGATCTGGTCCAGGTACCGCAATCTCCAGAAAATCAACCGCCCCATTGCACTCGCGACATTCGAGAAGTATCGCGACTTCTATCACCCGATTTGCCGTGCCATGGTCGAGAAAGATCTATTCGGCAAGAAAGACCAGTAGACTGTTTGCTAGTTATATTCTCCATTTTAAAAAGAGTGTGGATGAAAAATGGGTGTCATATTATACATGATTTTAGCACCAAGAATTATTTCAATAGTAAAACAGGTATCCAAGAAAGCTTTTTGTCGACATGATCACTGGCTTGACTCGACAAGTTTCCGATCTGCCTCCGAGTATCCAAAGATAGTGCCCTTGTCCTTGCCGCTGAGGGTAAAGACCATATCAGCCTCACTCATTTGCGAGAGTTGCGACAAAACCCGCCGCATATACGCCACCACCAATGCGACCTTAGACCAGTTCAGTTCCTGACCATCGGGTCCCGTCGGACTAGCCTTCCACAAGTTCCGCCAGATAGCAGCACCCAGCACCGCGTCGCCCTTGACCAGACCTTCATCGTAGGCAGCCAGTACACCGCGCCACTGAATAAATAGATCCTTGAGGTATTTGTTCCGGATGGTCCGGCTGCTAATGTCATGGAGCACATCCATCCGGTGCTCTGCGTTATGCGAGAAGTGGTCGATCAGGTGGCGGGAGTAGGTCTGGACGCTGTCGTGGGAGGGAAGCGCGCGGAGCCTGACGGTCAATAGATACATGTGGAGAAAAGTCACTTGTGACCAGGTGGAAAAGGTTGGCAGAAGACCGAGTTCTGTATACACACGCGCTCAAAGATTAGTTTCTACAACAGCCAGGGCGAGGGAGAGGGTTCACCTTTAAACCACCAACTCTCACCCACGCCTAGGTCTTCACCAGCCTCTGTTTTAGGCACCGGAACTCCCTTCTGGGATATCTGCGGAATCTGATAATCGGCCTGGCTGGAGCAGGCCTCGAAGAGTTTCTGGGTCATGCCGTATGCGACGTAGATTTCGGCGGCTCCGCCTAGACGTGGCGCGCCACTTCTCGCCAGGCGCGGTGATTGCGAGTAGAGTCGAAACAGAAGGGTTGAACTTGACGATACGGGCAGAAAAGGCTCAGCCGGTGTATTCGAGGCGTTGCGACTGGTATACCGAACAGGGTGTTGCGCGGCGGTGGAGATCGAGGCGCTCTGGGACTGTGGCTGCAGTTCACGGGTCAGCTTGAGCGGTCACCTGTATGGATATGTATGTGCAGACCTGAAGCCATCGCGACTGGCGAAACCCTCGCACACCTAATGTTAGTGTTCTAGACATTGCTGTGTGTTGGGTGAGTCGGGAAGGAGGATTGTTACGGACGGGGGAAAATCAACCCGTTTGCACTGTTTGTCCTCCAAGTGTTACTCTAATAGATCGGTACTGCGACTATAAACAATTTAGGATCATAACTGTTTCATTCATTATTGATATTCGTCTATGACATTAATTTGCACAATGCTCCTGTTTTCATACAGCTCACGTCGGTATGTTGGTTGCGATGTTCCTGCACCAGCTGCCCAAGACATCGGTTCGGCTCCATGAGCTCACGCTTCTTCAAGCGATGCACGATGGTCTGGTTCGTATGAAATGCGTACTCCGCCATCCTGCTCAAATAGTCTTTCCGATTCGGATGCAATATAGCTTCGTCATTTTCATTGCACGTTCCGTAGGCCAAGAAGAGTGGTGTTTCCAATTCACTTCAGCCATCGAGAGAAACCCTCTCAGAGCGTTTGTCCACGAGAGGCAAAACTTCGGACAACCGGTTGGGGTCTCGCATAAACGCCGGAACATCCTCCCTGGTCGCCGCCAGAGTCTGCAGTTTATTAATCGACTAGGTCATCGTCTGGAGGAGTGTAGTACCGTACCTGTCGAATTTTCTCATATTCACCCTCCTTGGCCTGATATTCCCGGATCACCTCGCGACTCTCAAAGTCCACATAGACTCTGGTGTCTCGAAGTCGAATCAGGACGTTATCAAGGCGCATGAAGTACCGGGACAGCAGAAGAAGTCGACCCGGCATCACGCGGATCTTGCATGAGAGCATTGCAATCCCATTGTCGGCGAGCTCGTCCTCGTAAAGAACAACTTCATCAAAAAATAGGATTGGATCAGGACGTTTGAGGAGTTCAATAGGGATCGGTTTGGTTGTTTCTTCGAATGGGCGGGCATTGGGGTGAAGGGTGCCTTTGTAGTCGGTGCTATAGGACCAGTCGAACGGCTTCACCACTTCTTTAATGCCCTCGTGTGTTTTCTCTCTAGATCGACCTCCGAATTAATGGCATGCCATTGCACGGACAAAGAAACGTACCTGCTTTTCTGCCATTCTCTCGAATAGGCCACCTGGAGCATGGACTGTCCCGTCTTGTCCACCCGGTCTAACGCGTCAAATGCGTTGAATTGAATCCCCCAATCGCCCTTTTCCCGCTCAATGGCCACAAAATTGTCTCCAAAGATCATCTCGGGTGGCGCAATGCCCAGCTTCTTCGTCATCTCCTCGATGGGCTCAGCCTTGAGAATGGGTAGCTTCTGTGTCGAAATGCGGAAGCCCTGGACGGAGACGGACGTGGGATGTTTCGCATCTGGCGACACGGTCGCATGCCCGGGGGCAGCGGAGTGAGGGGAATGGGAGGCCATGACACTGGCTGTGGGATGAAGACGACGCAGGTCAGATAAGGAAAGCGAGATAACCCCGATATGCCGGATTAAATGCCCGGGCCGAGGGGTTGCCGGGGCGACCGAGGCAAGCACGAACAGACAGCCCAAACATGACCGGATCATCAACTCTTCGAAGTTCTCCACGACCACCTCGCTTTTCGCCCACCCACGTTCCCGCTTCTGCCGTGTCCATCACTAGCTATGACCGCCAAAACACTGGAGGCTCGGTTTGAGCATCTCTCTGTCAAGGACGAGAAGGAGAATGGCGGCAGTGATCGGACCTACAAACACAAGGTACTACATACGTGACCTCGTCCACTGTCCCTGGTTTTAATCTAATAAAATTTCTTGCAGGGCTCCTCCCTATCCACAGCCGTCTCATTGTCCGGCCTAGGTGCGGCGGGCCAAGTAAACAACAGCTCAAATCGCGCCCACCTGCTGAAGCTGGCACTTCAGAACACCAATGACAATAAAACCAACACCATGAATTCCCCGGGCAAGGGGTCGCAGAGTAGATCCACGGCCCGGGGTGATGAGGCCGACCAGCGCAACTCTACGGTCCTGTATGACCAGCCCTCGGTACCCAAGCAGCTACACCTGGGAATGTTTGAGATTGGAAAGCCTCTGGGCAAAGGCAAGTTTGGACGAGTCTATCTGGCCAAGGAGCGGTCTTCCGGCTTTGTATGCGCTCTCAAGGTTCTGCACAAGTCCGAGCTGCAGCAAGGCGGCGTCCAGAAGCAGGTTCGTCGTGAGATCGAAATCCAAAGTAATCTGCGTCATCCCAATGTCTTGCGACTCTACGGCCATTTCCATGACAGCAAGCGAATCTTTCTGATTCTAGAATTCGCTGGTCGGGGAGAGCTGTACAAGCATCTCCGGAAAGAACACCGCTTCCCCGAGTGGAAGGCTGCGCAGTATATTGCGCAGATGGCAGCGGCATTGAAGTATCTGCATAAGAAGCATGTGATGCACCGCGACATCAAGCCCGAGAACATCCTCGTTGGCATCCATGGAGAAATCAAAATCAGTGACTTTGGGTGGAGTGTCCACGCGCCTAACAACCGACGCCAGACCATGTGTGGAACGCTAGACTACCTGCCTCCAGAGATGCTCAAGCCCGGCTCGCAAGACAACTTCTATAGTGAAAAAGTGGACTTGTGGAGTCTGGGTGTGTTGACCTATGAATTTCTCGTGGGCGAAGCCCCCTTTGAGGATACGCCCGTCATGACCCAACGGCGGATCGCTCGGGCAGATATGTCCGTGCCGTCATTTATCAGTCCGGAGGCGAAAGATCTGATCAAGCGGGTGAGTTTGGTTATTCTTTTGTTGATAGCCTTGGGTACTGACTAGTAATATAGCTGCTGGTCCTGGATCCCGAGAAGCGGATTCCGCTGGACGAGATCCAGCGGCATCCTTGGATCGTCAAGCACTGTGTCAAAGATGACAGGGTGTTGAAGCGGAGTTCCGGCCAGTCCAAGGACGGCAAAGCGTGATCCATTCTCCATGCATGGCAGATTATCGGTGTTGGAATGTTTCTCTTGCGTCTTGGAGTTTGCGGCGTTGGTTCTTGTTAGCATTTTCGGGTTTTGGGAGTTGCTTTTTCGCTGGGGGTAATCGGGGAGAGATGCGCGATATGGCACCATGTGAAGTTAATCTCGGTCTTCCAATTGCGTCCATAAAATATGATACAGTCAAAGAAACGGTCTAGCTAACACAAGAGAAGAGAGAATCGTGGTCTGCGCTATAAAAACAGGGAGGAGGTATCATCGGAAGATTTCATCAAACGGCCGTGTATCTTTGAAGCAGCTATCCCAGACTTCATTGACCACCCTCTCGGCATGGGCCTCATCCTTGCAGGTTGGCCGAGCCCGGACGGATAGAATGGCTCTTCGTCGTACACATTCTTGATGCTGCTGTGTGAGTTTCCATTGGCCTCTGCGGAAGAACTCGCGCGCCCATCTGCATTCGCCGCTGAGCGAGCTGGCGCGGATCTAGCGAGAGAGATGGTTAGCCAATGAATGAATCATCATTGATTTTGTAGTAGGCGGTAATACCTCTGTGCAAGCGGCATGGCGCAGATTATTCGTCCAGTCTACTTTAAAGCGCAGATGATCGTAGGCATGAACCATCTCATGCGCCATGGTATCCTCCAGATGACCCTGGTCCTTCATCTCGTTCGCGCACACTAGGATCCCGTATTGCGGATCGAATCCGCCGGCCTTTCGGTTCGTGCATCTGCGACAGTAGATATTGTGACTGTGGAGATCGCCGCCCAGTTGTCGGATATTGTCGGTGAGAAAACGGATCACGGGGCCTTCAAATCCCATGTTAGAGTCCAGGGGTTCCAATGTGGCTCAAGCCGCTCACTATATTGAAGAAGATAGTCCCGCTGTTCCTCGCAGCGCTTGCAATCGGCCACTTCGTTTCGGATATCGCGCGCGACGCGGAACTTCTCGATGCCCTCGGCGGACATCTTCCCGGTGAGGATGGAGTAGATGTTGCGGAACTGGGTCCAGGTGTCATCACCGGGGATGTATCCTGAGTCGGGCTTGTCAGCTGGGGGTGCAGCCGCACCGGGCGACTGGGAGTCTGGCATGTCGAGAGGACTCTAGAGATCAATCAATCCATCCATCACGGTCGCAAAGAGAAGAATCTCCGGGAGGCGGTGGGAGATGGCAAAATCGCCGGTAACAGAAAGAGAGTGTACGAGCGGGCAGGCTTGACCTCTCGATTACCAGACACCATGGCTGCCATTGGGACCTACAACATGTCCCCCTCCGGCCTAACCATCGTGATCAAGCTGGGTACGAGAATCCCTCCCTGATCGGCTCCGTCTCGTCCAGAATTATATGACGATACTGACCCCCCACTTTGACGGACAGGAACGAGTTCTATTGTCGACGAAGTTACCCATGAGCCTATCCTCTCGATCCTAACATTAATCGTGGAGACTGTCGCCAAGCTGCGCAGGGATGGCCACAAAGTGGTCTTGGTATCATCAGGCGCCATTGGAGTCGGCCTGCGGAGGATGGATATGGAGAAGAAACCGAAACACTTGCCTCGGATACAGGTGTGTCTTCTGTCAGATCACGTTTGGGCTGGAACTGATGTGAATCATTAGGCTCTAGCGGCCGTGGGTCAATGCCGGCTGATGAGTCTGTGGGACAACCTCTTCTCGCATCTTTGGGTCCCGGTGGCCCAGATTCTCTTAACGCGAAATGACATTGCCGATGTAAGTCTCTTGCTTTTCGCCTGCCTTTTTCTTGTCATCTAACACTCTATCCAGAGATCCCAATATGTCAACGCCCAGAATACCTTCGAACAGCTCTTTGATATGGGCGTGATTCCTATAGTCAACGAGAACGATACCCTGGCTGTTTCCGTAAGGCTCTCTTTCATTGTCTGCTCTTTCGCCCCTGCTCACCTACCATCTTTCTCAAGGAAATTAATTTTGGCGACAATGATACCCTATCAGCCATTGCTGCCGCCATGGTGAAAGCGGACTATCTCTTCCTCATGACTGACGTCGACTGTCTCTATACTGCAAACCCGCGCACCAACCCGGATGCAGAGCCCATTGAAATTGTCACAGACATTGCTTCGCTAGAAGCCGACGTTTCGTCCGCAGGATCGGCATTGGGAACGGGGGGCATGAGCACCAAAATTGTGGCGGCCAAATTGGGGACCAGTGCTGGAGTCACGACCATTATAACGAAAAGCTCAAAGCCAGGGAACATTCATGAGATTGTGAAGTACCTGCAAAGCATTCAAGAGGAGCCCCAAGACGGCGCACAGGAAATACCCAAGGCTCCCCTTCATACCCGATTCCTCCCCTCGGACACTCCGATCAAATCTCGATCATTCTGGCTGCTCCACGGTCTCACTCCACACGGGACCCTGTACATCGATCACGGTGCATACAATGCCCTTCAGAATAAAGCAAATCTCCTTCCCGCCGGAGTTGTTGCTGTGGAAGGACACTTCGGGCACCAGGAATCGGTGCGGTTGGTGGTTGTTGATCGACCTTCCCAGGAGGCTCTAAATGGAGACTTCCCGCTTGAAGGACAGGAGCTCAAGGAAGTCGGTCGCGCGCTGGTCAATTACGGCAGCATCGAAATTGCACATATCAAGGGCCACCGGAGCTCGGAGATCGAGTCGGTGCTTGGCTACTCGGACAGCGACTATGTGGCAGTGCGCGAAAATATCACGTTTCATCCAGACGATTGGCTCAGTCACTCTCCCACCCCACTATTAACGCCGGCCCTGGAGGCATGGAGCATATAGTTCATACTGTGAACTTTACATAATTGGTCTGATCTTTTCAACACTTTACCGAGAGGACGGTTGGTCGTTTTGTTCAACCATAATGGGATGATCAGAGTTCGGTATAGAAGGACCACATGATGATAGAAGCACAGGACATTGATATAAAAAATGTTGCGAACAGGACACGAATAATGACATCTTTGTTTCATCGCCATCACCAATGACCTTAATCCTTCCACCGCTCCAGCCATTGCTGCATTCTCTTGTCCAGCGTTGGAGCCGCCGCGGGGGCAACCTAAATCACGAATTAGACTCCTCGGCGGTATTGGCACCGGGTCAAACATACATTATTCTCAGTGGCTTCCACTGTCGCAGACAGATACTCTGACAGGGTCGTTTGAACCGTCGGTTCACCCAGATAGGTCGTTGCAATAACAAAAGGAAATGGTGGATACTGCGGTGTAGGCGACTTGTCTAGGATAGTACTGCCAGCGCGTTTCGGCATTGGAGCATACTTGGTCGGACCAGGCTGCATCCCAAAGGGCACAGTGTGCATGTCCAGGTCCTGTCGTCTGCGTAGTTCGTTGCCATGGATCGTGTCTTCGGTCGCGGCTGGGAACTGGAGGACGGATTCTGTGTTCCCTATGGAGACTGACTGTTTGAATGTCGGGGTTGGTTTGGAGCCATCTTCGAGGAGATGGTCTTCTTCCACTAGGGGCCAGGGGAGGGCAAGTGCCGGTGTCATGGCTCTGATTGCATTGGAGATTTTGGGGGGAAATGAGCCTTTCATATTGGTCAAAGTAAAGTGGGAGGTGTAACCAGACCAGGAGTCGTTTGGTCCAGTAGAAACAATCTTCAGGAAGCTATTCAAGACTCGGTCAGTATGAGTCTTTTGGGGGTTGGTTGGGACTTTCATACTATGCGTTGGGCTCATTCCCACCCACGCTCTGGTTCACACGGAAAGACACCAAATCCTCCGGTGCAAATGTACCCTTCTGGACAACTTGAGCTAGGCAGTCCTGCATGTGTATATCTCAGTGGTTGGTCATTTCTGGATATGGGTCCCATCCCACTTACATAGGAGTCCGTGGTCTCGTCGCCAGCACACAAATGGAGATCGTATGTCGCTGGCCCATTACTCTCATAGGTCCACAACAGACTCACCACATCGCCAGAATCGAAGGTCAGCCCGTTGGCGGTCATGATCTGGGCGTGAGAGCTCGCGGCCAGGAACAGGGCAACGAACACCGACAATAATGGATTGAGCGCCATGCTGAAGGAATTCGACAGGTCTCCCACAAAAGAAACAGAAGAAGGAAAAGAGCAAAACAGGGAGGTGAGTCGAGGAACCACCCCTACATTCCATACTTCAGTTAGTTAGGGCTTGGATGGGCAGCTGATTGATGGCCCGTGCTATCGATCAGCTCACTCTCTCTGTTCCGCTCGCGCATCCCGTTCTTTCGACCTTCAACTCCACAACCAACCATGGCAACTGAACCAGGCTGGAACTCCGTGGCGGGCGTCGCTACCAAGTTGCTCGACGGCAACCTTGTCGCCATCGCCATCGCAGTGCTCATCACCTTTGGTGTGCCGGTGCTGCTGCACATCATCTTCTACCGCAGCGCAGCCGCTCCGCCTTCGAGCAACTTCCTTCTGCTGGGGCCGAGCGGTGCAGGGAAAACAGCTTTCACATCCCTGGTATGCTATCCTCTCATACAAATTCTTCTCTTGCTAACAAGACCCTGAAAGCTCGAGGCCAAATCTTCTCCCGCCTCCAAAAAGTCCCACCTAACGCACACCTCCCAGTCCTCAACACTGGTGACCGTCGGCCTTCCCCGGATGTTCCCACGGCTTCCAATCGCTATCGATCCGTCAACGATCCTTCTCTCAAAGAAATCTCAAGAAATCCCGTCAGATACCGAGTGCAAGACACCCCCGGCCATGGCAAGCTGCGCGTTTCCCAGGGAATCTCCCAGCTGCAGGCCATGTCCCAGTCCAATGATGCCAAGATAAAATTACGAGGCGTGCTGTTCATGGTCGATACGGCGGCTCTCGTGGATGAAGCAACGCTCCGAGACAGCGCCACCTATTTGCACGATGTGCTCCTGATCCTGCAGAAGCGAGCTCTGAAGAAGGGCAAGTCGTCCGCCAAGGTTGCTGCGGAGGTTCCAGTGCTGGTGGCTGCCAACAAACAGGATCTCTTTACTGCGCTCCCACCCGGTTCGGTGCGGGAGAAGTTGGAGGCGGAGATTGATCGGATCCGCAAGTCGAAGACGAAGGGTCTTTTGGATGCTAGTGCGGGTTCGGGCATGGAGACAGAAGAGGATGAGGTTCTGGGAAATGATGGAGGTCTGGAGGGGTTCAGTTTCAAGCTGTTAGAGGAGGAAGTGGGCGTCAAAGTTGATGTGGTCGGTGGTGCCGTCAAGGGTGACCCGAATGAGGAATTGGGATCGGGCGTGCGTCGGTGGGAAGAGTGGGTTGGACTGTGTCTGTAGATGAATAATGAAAGGGAAGAAGAGTGCATGTACATTAGACTAATCTACGTCCCAGTCGAATCCTAAGGTCTCTGTTGCTTGCGCATCGATCCAGTCCTAATCAGTTAGAATCGATATATATTTCTCAGGGTTGGAGACACCACTTACCCACAAATTCCGCGCCAGCTTCGAATCCTGTGCCGTCGCACTCGGCGCACACCGCGTCGCAATGGGAATAAAGTACTCCCCCCGGTAACTGTTCTGGCGAACCTCTTGACTGGCAGCCAGATACACCGCGGTGGCTGCACCATCTTGTAGATTTTGCCCGAAGAATCCCGCTAACTTGCGCAGGATCCATCCCAAAAACCCGCCAACATACGCACTCCACGCGGTCCACTGGTCCGTCACAATATTCCCGGGGAAATACGAGTTGACATAGATGTGCTGGGCCGCTGGGTCCCGGTCCAGGAGCAGCCGTCGACTCAGCTCATTCGCAAACAGGATATTCCCCAACTTCGAGCGGCCATACCGCCATATGCCATCCCACATGTCCGACCACTTTATAATGCGCGAGGGCGAGGTGAGCAGATCCAGATCCAGATGGCGACAGACTACATGCAGCACTGAGCTGGTGACCACCACCCGGGCATCGCCGTTGTTGGTGTGCGTTACTGCTCGTTTCAGCAAAGGAACCAAGAGCATCGTCAGGACCTGGTGCCCGACGCAGTTGGTTGCGAAGACCCAGTCGATATTCTGTGATGAGCGCTTGTATTGCGGCGGCACGCCCAATGCCGCGTTGCAGACAAGGATGTGAACATATTCTGTGCTCTGCTTAATTTGATCCGCGGCGGCTTTGACTGCGTTGATGTCACCCAAATCGCACGGGACAAACGTGACGCGGGAATTGTCTTCATCGAGTAAGTGGCGCTGCTTCCATGCTTGGAGCGCCTCTTGGTATTTGGTGGCGCTGCGGGCGACGAGGAACACCTTGGCTATGCCGTGCTCCAGGAGCTGAGCGGTGATTTCTACCTGATTCTTAGCGATTACGATGCTTGCGCCGTGTCACTGAGCGCCTGCCTTGACCGATGCCTGCTTGGCCCCCCTGCGATGCGGTTAGGATGATGAACATGCAGTAAAGGGCGGAATAGTGAGTGCTGACACACCGTCACCACGGCTACTCGACCATCCAGGTCAGGAGTGTCTTGCAGCGAGAAATTCCGATAGGTGAAGATGCCGGTCATTTTGCCTGGGAAGAAGAAAAGGAGATGGGGAGAGAAATCTACGAAACTTGGATGGTTGCAGCAGAGCCCCACGTCATCCTGATCAGATCGGTCTAGGTATTCATGTTCTTTCTATTCGACCTGTATTAGTGTAAAGTCACAACGCCGCCCCTTCTGCTTCTATCCCGTTTTTACTCGACTGTGTTGAAAATTGAAGTTGATGAACCCATCACCCTGACAATATAAAAGCAAGCCATTGTTGAAACTCCAGGGAATGTTTCCGAAAATGCACCTTACTGAGATTTGCCGTGATGCAGCATCCAAGTGAGCAGGTCGACCTTGGTCACCACCGCCATCGGCTTCATTGCGCCACTGTCGTCTCGCTCGGTCACCACCGCGGCACTGTTCCATTCAAAGAAGCGGTTGAGCACGCTGAGCGGGGTGTCCATGGTGATTTCCACAAAACGACGGCCCTTGATCTGTGGCCGCAACGTGTCCGTCGTCCCGTTGGCGTGGCCATTTTGCTTCACTCCTAGATCGCGGGGGTCCGTCACGATCTCGGGAATCTTGGAGAAGTCAAACATGACCTCTGACACGGGACTCTCTCCCGTCGCCCGTCCATGAGTTAGTCGGCTGAGGACGTTGCCCAGCGTGATCAGACCCACGAGTTTGCGTCCCGAGGGTGCCAGGACGGGAAGCTGGTCGAAGCCCTTGTCGCGCATGATCTCGATTGCGGCCCCGCATGCAAAGTTCGTCGTCACGGTGGTGACCGGTTTCAACCGCAGGGCGCTGACCTTGGCCCCGGCCAGCGGGTCCTTCGGGGGCTGTGGCTGCTCCTTATGCATGGCCGTGGCGGCTTCACTGGGGACCGTAGGGAGAAGATCGTTGGCAGCCAGCCAGTCATCGTCGGCAAACTGAGAACCATCAGTACGGACTGACATATTAATAAACGGGAAGAATGCCCTACCTTGGTGAGGTAACTGCGGATACTGTCGGGAAGAATCACCACGACCACGTCGTCTTGGGAGAACTTGTGCTCCTCGTTGGCCTTGACCAACGCGGCAATGGCACTACCACTGCTGCCACCAACCAGCAACCCCTCCTCGGCGATCAGTCGCCGTGAGTACTGGAAGGACTCTTTGTCTCCAGTCTTGTACCACTGATCGACGGCCTTTTGATCCAACACCTCGGGGATGAAGTCATACCCAATGCCTTCCACTTTGTAGGGTTCATTGGCATGCGAGTCGTTCAGAGAAGCGGGCAGGGCCAGAATCGATCCCAAGGGGTCGGCCGCAATTACATTCACAGCCGGGTTATGCTTCTTCAGGCCTCGGGCAAGACCGGTGATCGTGCCACCCGTGCCTGCGCCGGCGACAATCGCGTTGATCCGACCTTTGGTCTGTTCCCAGATCTCTTCGGCAGTGCCATACTCGTGGGCCAATGGGTTGTTCTCGTTGCCGTACTGGTCCAAAATGTGGGCATTCGGCAGTTCCTTCTGGAGGCGTTTCGCGACACCGATATGGGACTCGGGGGAATCGTAGGCGGCCTCGTTGGGGGTTCGGATGATGGTTGCATTCAAGGCGCGGAGCACGGCCACTTTTTCCGCGGACATCTTTTCGGGCAGGGTGATGATGGTCTTGTAGCCTGTTTCGCATCGAACGGTAAGAAAGATGATCGTAGTCAGTCCGGACTGTTAACTCACCCTTGACCGCGCCCACCAGCGCCAGTCCAATCCCACTGTGTCCATGGATTAGTGTCTGCATGGTCAGCTCGAAGGGGACGGTACGAACGTATTCCCGCTGGTCGGCTCGATGAGGGTGTCGCCCGGCTTGATGCGACCTGAACGCTCAGCCTCCTCGATCATGCGCAGAGCAATGCGGTCCTTGACGCTGCCACCGGCATTGAAGTACTCCAACTTGGCGTACACGGTGGCCTCGATGCCCAGACTGCGGGGCAGGCGGTTGAGGCGCACCAGCGGCGTGTTGCCGATATGCTGGGTGATGGAGTCCAGCGCCACGGGGGGCATACCCGGACTGGTGATGGAGGCCATTGGGTGAGTGGTGGGAGAGTAGGAAGGGTAGGAAGTGGAAGAGAGAAAGCAGAGTCTGACGGTGTCGCCATCATGAAGTCTAACTTCAGATTGGCCGACGATAGCCGTTCCCGGCCCACTTCATTCCAGAACTATGATCGACTCGAACTGATCGAGACGATAATAGCAACAACAACAACAATAATAATAATCATAATGAAGGATTATCGCATTGGTTCATTTATGCTGACCGAGTATTCAATATGCTCGTATTGCTTGGGGCCTCGACGGGGCAGGTTCCGAATTCAACGCTCGGGGCCGAACGATCTAGTTCGTCGGCGCCGACAAACTCCAAGATCCTCAATAGGAGCATTATAAAGAGTGCCTAACGGACCCAGCTATCACAAGTATTAATTACTCGTTCCTTTCTACTATACAGTTAATGAATCCCACCGGCTCGGTTCTCATCACGGGCTGTAGCGACGGCGGCGTCGGGTCGGGCCTCGCGCTTGTCTTCCAGGCAAGAGGGTATCACGTCTTCGCGACCACTCGAAACCCCGAGAAAATGTCCATTCTCCAGCGTCTCCCCAACGTCACCTTGCTGCCGCTGGATGTCGCCGACTCCAGCCAGATCCATGCCGCGGTAGAGGCTGTGACGGCGATCACCGGTGGAACCCTATCGATCCTGATCAACAATGCAGCGCAGTTCCATCTGATGCCGTTGCTCGACGATGATATTGAAACTGCCAAGCAGGCCTTTGACACGAATGTCTGGGGTCCACTCGCCGTCACCAAGGCGTTTGCACCGCTTTTGATCCAAGCACGGGGAATGCTGGTCAACATCACCACCATCGCTGGACATAATCCTATGCCGTACTCGGGTAGGTTTGTGTGCACCATTCAACCGGAGGGAAATTAATGAGTTGTGAATCTAGGGATCTACGGCGCCTCGAAACGGGCCCAGGAGCATATGTCGGACGTTTTCCGTCTCGAGCTGTCCCCCTTCCGTGTGAAGGTCCTGTCCGTGGTGACTGGTGCTCTCGCGAGTGGCCAGGGCGCCCAGAACGTTGTGCTGCCACCCGACTCGCGGTATAAGGCCATTGAGCACATCATCGCGGCCCGGGGGAGTAATAGCCACTCCCGTATGCCCGTGACGACCTACACCACTCAGGTCGTGGATCAGATTGAGGCGGGGACCACCGGCAAGGTGTGGCTCGGGGATCATGCGGAGGAAGCCAAGCAGGCGACTCTGAATCCGGAGAAGGCTGCGGGATGGGTATGTTTCGTCTGTACTCGATGCGGGTGGTGCTAATGGTTGCCTAGGAAGGGTTTATTTCGAAGAGTATGGGGTTGGATCGTTTGTCGATATAGGTTCTGAGCGAATATGATTGACTCCTAGGACCAGTGGAAGGATAGAACTACTATGGTATTGTTCACTCCTCGGACGTATAGTTAGAACTATGTAACTTAGGGGATACACCGCCAAGCCCAATTGTGGCGGAGCTGCTCCACCTGTTTCGGCCTGATTGTTTACTCCCGTCTACTTCGACGGGATCAACTATTGACTTCCGATCCCTCCATGATAATGTGGCCTGCCCACCCACCAGCTCATGGTCCAGGAGCGGCTGGAACGAATCCGGGCAGTGCGATACTCACCAACGTGCATCGCAATCTCGTCCGTCGAAGATCTTCATCCCGTCAGGCGCCAAGCCCCCCCTGAATCGATGGATTCGCGCGGTGGATTCGGAGTGACTGACCTGCATGAATGGATTGACGTGTGAGGGTCTGCTTGCTTTTTTTCCCTCGCCTCTCTCCCTCCTCCACTGCTGATGGTCCATCCCAACACTCCCTTCATCTCATCCCATTCTTTTTTCTTTTTTTGGTTCTTGTTCTTCTTCTTCTGAGCCCCTGTCTCGATTGTCTGGAGCCAAGATGGGCTCCATCAGATCCTCCGCGTCCCAGACCGCAGTCCATCCGAATACGAGCGGTGAAGGCGTGAAGGTCTCCGAGTCCAACGGAGCCGAACAGCAGCAGTCCATCTTGCCCACTCACAATGAGAAAGCCCGCGTCCATCCACAGAGGCTCTTCCGCGTCGATAGCGCCGGTGAAAGCGGTCGTCGAGGCATCAACCCGCTCCAGATGCTCCTCGTCAGCTTCAAGAGCACCTGTACGCTTTCCATGATCGTCAACATCCTGTGGCCCTTTGTGCCAGCCGCCATTGCCATGCATTTTGCCCGCCCCGATAATCATGTCTGGGTGTTCACCCTCAATTATATTGGTGAGACTCGTCTCGATCGTCATCTCCGAGTGTCTAACGGATATGCCCGATAGCCATGGTCCCGTCAGCGAATCTTTTAGGCTTTGCAGGCGGCGAGTTGGCCAAGAAGCTGCCTAAGATGATCGGCGTCTTGCTGGAAACGACCCTGGGCTCTGTGGTGGAGATCGTCCTGTTCATGGTCTTACTGTGTTCGAAGAAGAACCTCATCCCCGTCATCCAAGCTGCCATCCTCGGCTCCATTCTGGCCAACTTGCTCCTCTGCTTGGGCATGTGCTTCTTTCTTGGGGGTGTGAAACGTCACGAACAGACCTTTCATGAGGCCGTCAGTGAGGTGGGAACAGGACTCTTACTGGTCGCTGGCTTTGGCCTTTTGATCCCCAGCGCGTTTTACGCGGCCCTGAAGGGGAGCACCACCCTGAAAACATACCCTTTGGAAAAGTTGCGAACGGATACCCTGACCATCAGCCGTGGGACGGCCGTGATTCTTCTGGTCGCCTTCTTTGTGTGGGTTCTGTCCTTTCCTTTTCCTTTGCTGACTGTGAGGCTGACTCGTCCCTCTTTAGTTATCTTTTTTTCAACCTGCGCAGCCATAACACGCTCTTTGATGAGATCTTGGAAAAAGATGAAGCGCTCGACGAGGACCGGGACGAGGAGCAGACACGGGCCAAGCTCACCCTGGCAGAATGTCTCCTGGCCATTGCCCTCTCTCTGACCTGTGTCTGCATGTGCGCCGTGTTCCTCGTCCATGAGATCGAGCATATTGTGGAGCGCGGAATCCCGGACCCTTTCATGGGCTTGATCCTGGTGCCCCTGGTCGAAAAGGCCGCGGAGCATCTGACGGCCATGGACGAGGCGTGGGACAACCAGATCAACTTTGCGCTCTTCCACTGCCTGGGGCCGTCGATCCAGACGGCACTGCTGAATGCGCCGCTGGCTGTGATCGTTGGGTGGGGGCTGGGCAAGGATATGAGCCTGAACTTTGAGATTTTCATGATCGTGTTGCTGGTGCTGGCGATCCTGGTGGTGGGCAACTTCCTGCGGGATGGCAAGTCCAACTACCTCGAGGGCAGTCTCTGCGTGTTGGTCTATGTTATTATCGCCCTGACGACGTGGTTCTATCCCAACGCCACGGTCGCGTCGACCAACGGGCTGGTGGAAGAATAAATAAACCGTTGGTATAGAAGGGCGACCCGAAGTATCTACACACTCTACTACTTAGTTCTACCGTAATCCATGCCCCGACCACTCACTCGGCCAGAATATGGCCATCCGACCCCGACCATTCTCGGCTCTGTATATTAATATTCCTCGTGGAGATCCATCCCTGTCTTCCCACAATCCGGCATCGGCTCAGGCCGCCAGTAGCCGTGGCCCGCCGCCGAATAATATCCCCGCAACATTTCTCCTTCTTCCAGTATTGCCGTGATTCTTCTTCCCACACCATAATAATGACCTCGGTAGACAAGATCCTCGCGGCCAAGTACCCGGCCAAGGCTCATGCCCGTCGCGTCGCCGAGTCCCTCAAGGCTCAGAATGGTGCCGCCGGCCTGATCTATCTGGAGGCGCAAAAGACCCGCATGATTGAGGACAGTGACGAGTCCATGCCCTTCCGGTATCCTTTCCCCCCCACCCTGTCGAGCTTGCTGTGGCCTATGACTGATGCACACGCAGGCAACGCCGTCCCTTCTTCTACCTCACCGGCTGTCTTCTGCCAGATTCCTACGTGGCATATGATATCCGCAAGGACGAGCTGACCCTCTTCATTCCACCCGTTGACCCCGAATCCGTCATCTGGTCGGGTCTGCCTCTCTCGCCGGAGGAGGCCGTCAAGCAGTACGATGTTGATCGGGCTCTATATACCACCGACGTCAATGCCACGCTGGCGGCGATCGCGGCAGCCCAGGATGGGAAGACCGTGGCTTTTGCCATTGGCGAGCAGGTCTCGGAGGGCACGAGTTTCCAGGGCTTCGCCGAGACGAATACGGGGGCTCTGAAGAAAGCCATTGAAGATACCCGTGTGCTGAAGGATGCTTACGAGATTGCTCTCCTGCGCAAGGCGAACGAGATATCGGCCAAGGCCCATATTGCCGCCATCCAGGCGGCCAAGACGGCAACCAACGAGCGTGAGATCGAGGCTGCTTTTATTGGGGCGTCCATTGCCAATGGCTGCCGCGAGATGTCGTATCATCCCATCGTCGCGGGTGGTGAGGGTGGCGCCACCCTCCATTACGTCAAGAACGATGAGAGCCTCATTGATCCCATCACCAAGAAACGCAAGAACAATGTTCTCATTGATGCCGGTGGTGAGTATCAGACCTACTGTGCTGATATTACGCGGGTGATCCCCCTGTCGGGCAAGTTCGCGCCCGAGACGCGCCAGATCTATGAGATTGTCCTCCAGATGCAGGACGAGTGTATTGCCATGCTGAAGGATGGCGTGCTGTGGGATGACGTGCACGCGCATGCGCACCGCGTGGCTATTCGTGGCCTGCTGAAGCTAGGTATCCTGCGTGGCTCAGAGGATGAGCTGTTCGACAAACGTGTCAGCGTCGCTTTCTTCCCGCACGGTCTTGGCCACTACTTGGGCATGGATACCCACGACACCGGTGGCAATGCCAACTACGAGGATCAGGACAAGATGTTCCGCTACCTCCGTGTGCGCGGCCATCTGCCTGCGGGCTCGGTGATCACCGTGGAGCCAGGGGTAAGTTTATCGCGGCGTGTTTCCATGACTTGGGCTAACTCCATGTGCACCAGATCTACTTCTGTCGATTCATCATTGACCCCGTCCTCAAGTCCCCGGAGCTGGGCAAGTACATCGACGCTGCCGTCCTGGAGCGATACTGGAGTGTGGGAGGTGTTCGGATAGAGGATAACGTCCACATCACCAAGGACGGTTATGACAATCTGACAACGGCGCCAAAGGAGACTGCCGAGGTGGAGGGTTTGGCTCAGTAGAACGATTTCATGGATCTCACAAAATTCATGTAATGTGCACATATGGTGGTCTCACTAGTAGACTGATGAGATCTTCTTCAAACACGGATCATAGTTCAATGTGCAGAACACGGGACATATTGTCATCAGATGCAGATTGTATCAGGCTCAAATACTACTGTGTAGGCGCTTTCGCGCGCTCCCTTTGGCGCCGGCCTCCACATTACCCTGGTTGTTCTTTTCTGTCTTGTCCAGAACAAGGGTCAGGACGTCAAACCCGAACTCGGGAACCTCAATGCACAGCTTTTTGAAATCATCCTCTACTTCATGCCGCCGGATCGGGCTCCGAGAGGCCCAGAATCTCGCAATGGGCTTTCGAAGCATGACATCGACCGCCGGGGTAGTGGTGTAAACATAGCGGGCATACAAGAGCTCGCCGCGGGGGGTAGAGTTGACCCGGTGGATTTTGGAATGGGCCAAGTTCTTCAGGGCTGGCAAGCCGAGCTTCGCGGCCAGTGTGTAGACCCACGCATGCCGAAGTAGATGGTTCTCCGACTCGTCTGCGCCGGCACCGGGGCCTGGACTCCCGGTTGATGAGACAGAGTAGTCACGAGTGTACTGGAACTGCAGGAAGCAACCGAAGGCTTCGATATTTTCGTTTGGTAGGTGGATGCGCCGCTATATCCAGCCATCACAGTATGTATTAGGACCTTTTGATCTAGACATCGTGCTGAGGCGGAGACTCACCGGGCCGGAAGCTTCAAAATTGGAGACTAACTCCGAGAGGAAGGGTGAGTCGTAGAGAAGGCTTTGGTGAGCGGTCAGAACTGTCTCATTGTCGCCTTGGCCGACCACAATCTCGACGATGGGGGATGTCAGAAAACTAAGAGAGGTGAGCCCAGGATGGGAGGGGAGAGGGTATGTCATTGGGGCGGGAGCAGCTCGACGATTGAGCGGAGTAGGAGGGAGGGAAACACACTCGAGGAATTTGAGGGAAGCTTTTTATCGCAGGAGTCGTGCGTTCCAGGTTGGGTGCATCTGGCAGGCTGTCTTCCTCTTCCGGTTGGGGGTGGTTGGCTGCCGTTCACTGGTGGCGAGGAAACTTCCACTTGGACATTGCCGTTGTTGGTCTCTGCTGGGACTTGCATCTGCGACGCATCATCTACGGTGGTTAAGTAATTGGGATGTTGTTGCAACAGCGTGTTGCAGCAAGGAAGAATGAGACAGAAGGTAAAGAAAGTAAAGAAGCTCGGGCGGGCCAAACCAACCACAACCCAACATGCGAACGGGCAACAGATCATCATCATCATGACTTCCTTCCCTCATACGTAGTTAGTATGTTCATCTTTCTCTCTCTCTCACCAACACCATGACTCGGGATCCAGACAATAATCACTCGCCCTGGCCCTTGGTCCAGGGCCAGCTTTCATCAGAAAACGATGGCCCGCGCAGGCGCGTGCCCGTTAAGCTGCGCGAAACCAACCGCGCCGGCCAGTATCTACTCACTACCGAGGATTCTGAGATGCTCCAGGAAATCCTAGACATCCATTTAGAGAACCCGGGCGTGTCTTGGAAGGGGCGCTTCCGCTTCCGGGACCTGACGTTCACCCGGCAGCTCAGCACCTTCGACCGCCAGAACCCCACGTTTACCTCGTCGCAGTTCCGTGGCTTCTTTGTCCTCTTCTGGCTGGGGGTAGTTCTTTTGTTGGTCAGGGTCGCGGCCAATAACTGGCGGGCCTACGGCACACTCTGGGGCAAGAATGAGATCCTGCGCCTCATGTTCGATAAAGATGTCCTGGTCCTCGGAGTGACCGATTTGGTGCTGTGCTGGTCCCCGGCGCTTTGTCTGGTGCTCCAGTGGGCTGTACTGAAGGGATATCTCCGCTGGAGCGGGACTGGATGGATTATTCAACATGTAGGTCCGACCTTGCGACTGCTTCCGCGGGCTCACGCTGATATAATGCTAGATCTGGCAAGCGTCATACCTGGGTGTTGCAATCTGGTGGACTTATCATCGCGATTGGCCATGGACGCATACCGTTTTCATCGTTCTACACTCGTTGACAATTCTAATGAAACAGCACAGCTATGCTTCCTATAACGGCTACTTGTCGGAGCTATATAAAAAGCGAGAACTGCTCCAATCAAGACTGCATCAGTTGGAAGAGCAGGGCCCGGACAGCTCTGCGTCACAAGGCCAGGCATCCATCATCCAGCAGACCGACCTCCAGAACATCGCAGATCTCGAACGGGAGGACCATAGCCGCCTGTCCAAACCTCCCAACTTGGATCAAGAGCTCGTCTCTCTGGCCAAGACCATGGAGACAGGAACCCCGCTGGATTCACCTCAGGTGCAATCTTTGACCAGGCTGCTCCGATATGAAATTGACCTACTATCGGACGTGCTCCAGGGCAAATGCTCTTTGACCAAGAACTACTACCCGCGCAACCTGACTCTGAAAGACTTTTGCGACTTCAATACGCTGCCTACCTTGGTTTATGAGCTCGAGTACCCGCGCACCGAGCGCATTGACTGGCTCTACGTGGCGGAGAAGACGGCCGCCACGTTTGGCATCATCGTGGTAATGATTGCTGTGTCGCAGGCGTGGATCTACCCCGTGGTCATGTATACCGTGCGCATGAAGGAGGCTGGGATGACGGTCCAGCAGCGGATGCAGGAATTCCCCTGGGTGCTCAGCGACCTGTTGTTCCCTTTCATGATGGAGTACCTCCTGACCTTCTATCTGATCTGGGAGTGTGTGGTAAGTGAGAGAACGGCCCGTTTGCTACCCTGCTAACCACACACCAGCTCAATGCTGTCGCTGAAATCACCCGATTCGCGGACCGCGGGTTCTACGCGGCCTGGTGGAATTCAACATCGTTTGACCAGTTTGCGCGCGACTGGAACCGCCCGGTGCACAGCTTCCTGCTGCGGCATGTCTACCACAGCTCCATCAGCACGTTCCAGCTATCGCGGCTGTCCGCCAGTCTCATGACATTTTTTCTTTCCGCCTGCGTGCACGAGCTGATCATGCTGTGTCTGTTTCGGCGCCTCCGTGGCTACCTGCTTATCCTCCAGATGTGCCAACTGCCCCTCGTAGCTCTGAGCCGCACCCGGCTCCTACGCGGCCAGCACCTGCTTGGAAATGTTATTTTCTGGTTAGGCATCTTCACGGGGCCGAGTCTGCTGTGCAGCCTGTATCTGATTATTTGATAAGCATGAATCTGGCTGGCCCCACCTCTCCAGACATCTGCCCCTCTTAGCCTCGTCACCTCGTATCAACCTACACCTCACTGCTGTTAACCCCAACTCTCCATTCATCATGGCTTCTAACCCTCCCGGAGCCTGCTGCACCGTCGGCGTCAAGCACGAAGGTGAAGCTCAAGGCCAATTCCAACAGATCGCCAATGGTATGGAGTAGATGTTGTTAGTTTCAGTGGTAGACTGCTCACTCGTTCTCCCCAGTCGAGTCTTACATTGCCCGCCCGGCGGATGGCTCAACCAAGCGCGCCATCCTGCTGCTCACCGACGTGATCGGCCACCGCTTCATCAACGCCCAGCTGATCGCCGACCAGCTGGCCGCGAATGGCTTGTTTGTCGTCATGCCCGATCTATTCCACGGTGACCCAGTCCCGCTAAACCGCCCGGCCGGTTTCGATATTATGGCCTGGCTCAATGGCCCCCCGGCCACCTGCCGGACCGCGTCGAGCCCGTGATCAAGGGCGTGCTGAAGGAGATGCGCGACAGCATGGGCTGTGAGCGTGTCGGTGCTATCGGCTACTGCTTTGGAGTTCGTCGATATTCAACCTTATTAATTAGAGGATATTCGCTCATCCACCTGTTCTGACTAGGCTAAATACGCGGTTCGATCGCTGCAGCCAGGCCTGTTTGATGTCGCCTATGTTGCTCACCCCAGCTTCGTTGAGGCCGACGAGCTCAAGGCGATCAAGGGCCCTCTGTCCATTGCCGCTGCTGGTAAGTCTCGGTGTCCTTCGCTATGACTGACCAGCTCTAATTGCGTCAAAATAGAAACCGACTCGATCTTCCCCGCGCCCAAACGCCATGAGTCGGAGGAGATCCTGGCCAAGGTGGGCCAGCCCTACCAGATCAATTTGTTTTCCGGCGTGGAGCATGGTTTCGCCGTTCGCGCGGACATCTCCAAGCCGGAAAACAAGTTTGCCAAGGAGTCTGCCTTTACGCAGGCCGTGACCTGGTTCAACCAGTACCTGTAGGCTGCTTGTCTAGTCATTTGGCGATTATGAACTTGTCCATATACTTTCAAGCCGCGATAACACAGAAGTCACTCATTTTTGCATAAAAGGATAACGGGCGGTTCGAGCCACATCTTTCTCAGAGTATCTGGGGTGATTTGTTTTTCAAGTACAGCGGAGAGAGGATGTACATGCAGTGAAACGTAGAGTAAAACAGAAAGAACCTCCCCGCCAACAAGGTCCGTAGAGCATGACACCACCCTCCGAGGTAGATGCCCGCGAAAGCTCGTGGGGCAAACTGTAAACTGCCAATAAAAGGTACGATCAGACTGTTGAAGATTTGTCTACATCTTCTCGTATGTAGCCATGAGAGAGCCTGTGATACTGGGTCAGCAGATCATCATAAAAATGGGAAACCAAAACACTCACCAATAAAAGTAGTGACCAGGCGAGACCGCACTTGGCAGATATCCTCCGGCACTAGCCAGATGGTGGCTCCCATCTTGCGAGCAATACTGATACTCAGCTTGGCGTTGGCATACGCCTCCTCATCGGTCTTTCCGGGAGTCACCAGGTCATAGTCCACGTAGCTGCTCTTCATGCCATTGAGCACGTCGAGCAGGAACACTCCCGACCCGATGGACGGGTCCTTGAAGCTGCGGACCGCGGATGTGCGGCCACCACTGCGGGACATCTCATTTGCCCACTTGATCATCTCTGCATCGGTGATCTCCCGCTTGCCCAGCCGCTGTGCAAGAGCAGAGAGAGTGTTGGTGATGTCGCGGCGCATCAGCTGCCACACCAGACCCAGCGTGAGGGTCCGCTGGCCGTCGGTGATATCGGCGCCCTGCACCCCAACCAGAGAGAAACCGTTGTGTTTTCCGAGCTCAATGGCATAGTTGGTGTTCTCTACCGCCTTGAACCGCATCATCTCACCACCAGACGCTGGGGGCTTGTTGACATGCCTCCAGTTGACACTTCCGGGAATGACCTTGTCGTACGCTTGTAGCAGGACGCTGCCATCACGCAGGTCATCAAACAACGAGTTCACCGCGGGTTGAACATCCAGAGAGTTCAGCCACAGGGTGAAGACTCGGGCTTCACGCTCACCCTCAGCATCAAAGTCTTCGATCTCCAGCTTGTCTTCTTCGGTAATCGGTTCCAGCCCGGGGTGGTTGTTGAACAGATTGGCAACAAAGGCAAGGTTCAGTTTCGGGTTTCCAGCGACGAGAGAGGTCGGGGTCAAAAATTTGCGGCATTCCAGCTTTTCGGCGTTCGTAAGGACCTGTTCGGCACGTTGCAGCAGGTCTCTGGTCTGGAGAGGGCCGCGGGAGCAGAGATCGGGGGCCAATTGGTTCAGGAGAACAGTGTAGTTCTCGCCATCCTTCACGTCGGTGGAGAAATTCGTCACTCTAACCACGAAAATTAGCAATCTTCCCCCCAGCTACAGCACATCGGGGCTCAAATCAGCCATACCTTCGCTCCCACTTGGCATTCTTGAGGTGGTAATTGAACCAACGGAGCAGAATTTGCTCCGGAGGCAACCGCAGGAACTGCTCTAGGGTCTCATCCTCTTCCAGCAACCGGTACAGCTCGGGGTGGAGCTTGATATCAATCTTGCCGAGAAGACCACGACGGATAACCTGCCAGATCAGGCCCAGGATGAGATGCTCGCGGACCTCAATGATATCGCCACTGCCGATATTGACGACAGAGCAACCGATACCCTTGGCCGAGTTGATGACGATGTTGTTGTTCTCGGTCATGTGGAAAGCGTTCAATGCCTTGATCTTCTTCCCTGCCTTGTTCAAGACGCGCTCATCAATGGTGTCGGGCACGCTGTCGTTGATCAGCTTCGCCAACACCAATCCATCCTTGCACTTGTCGAACATCTCAAAGGTGTCCGTGGGGAAAGGTAGGAGATTGCCGATATCTGGATCGCCGGCGAGAACGGCATTGATGTGTCTTGTAAACTCGGTTCGCTCATCTTCGTTGATCGTATGCGTGACGTTGGCCGAAGAGCCCTGAACATGGATCCGGCCTCCCACGCTGCCCTTGGAAGCGTGGCCGCGAGCGCCCGCACCTGCGCCCGCTGCGGCCCCTTGGATCACCGCGGCGGGACTGGCGGCGGCGGCGGCAGCGGGAGCCGGTGCTGTACGAAGCCTCGATACCAGCTAACTCGGTTTTAGCGCCTGCGTCACCAGCTGGGAGTTATCACCTACATCAATATAGTCCTCGAGCTCCACCCGTCGGGAGCTATCGAGTTCAACATTCTTCAACGCCTGGCGCACGACGTCGTACGGCTGCCGTTCGGATTGCTGGGCGGCCTTGATCACGGCGGATTCGTCCAGATAGCCCCGGTCATCGACATCCAGTCGATTAAAAGCATCCTGCAGAGAGAAGATCTCACCCTGGTCGAGCTGGGGGAACTTCCTACAATGGAGCCACCATGTCACAGTCAGCAGCATCCGGAGGGAACGGGGCAGGGACAACGACGCACTTCTGAAGCTTGAGGACATTCATGGTGGAGGAACAACCTGCCAGTCCAAAAGAGAGACGGGCTCAGTAGGTCTCTCGAGGTGGGTAGAAGTGTAGAGGTGGTAGGGAAGAGACAATGGGAAGGGAAGGAGGTAAGTTGGTGGGCAGTGCAGGGACGGCTAGGTATACTTTGGTGGGGGGGAGAATAATGGAAGGAGCCTGGCAGTCAGCCGTAATGGTATGTATGGCAGTACGGGGTGGGTACTTTAGCGGTACTTTAATACCTACCTCCCAACCCACGGAAAAACAAGTATCCTCCAAGTACCTCTCCGTCCCATGACCATAGTGAGCGTACAATAATGAATGACGTTTGCTCCTTTCTTTCCAGTCTCCCTCATTCTACCACTACTACTACCCGACACATTAGCTGTTTCACCAGTGATTTTACGGGAAATATATATATCTACTCTATAAATCTATCTATCTATCTATCTACCTAATACCCTCCTAGCCAACCACGAAGCCTACCAAACAAAATGACGTCATGCGTCTAGATCGGGTCTGCGGCCAACAGGAACAAATCAGTAGTCTTCTGAATAACACACTATTCATACTCTCTGTTACTTACCTCCGCCATTGCCTTCACGCTGCTTCGCTTCACCCTCTGCCGGGCTCGCCCGATCACCATGGCCGGTGTCGAGCAGAAATCCTTCCTGGGCTCCCTCTCGCCCTGGGGGACCCCGCGTGCGTCGACGCCGCAGTCGGGGCAGCAACATGGGCAAGAAGTCCTCCAACGTTCCCAGGGCGAGGACCACACGGTGACACACCGGCACAAACTGAGTGCGCGTCTCTACCCTCGGGATTGCCCCCCACTGAAGGTGCGATGGTTTTACGCGGTGGACTCACCCAAGCGCAAACCCGCTCTGCTGGGGGAAAAGAATCCCGATCAGAAAGCGCTACCCCTGCCGAAAAAATTCATTCCATTCTCAATCAAAGACTCGCAGTCGATTGAGGCAACCTTTCAGCGACTCGCTGAGGTTGAGGATACCCGCGAGGGAAGCGACACTCCGGGCTCGAATGAAACTGAGGTGTCGACAAAAGTGCCCGTGAATGAGGACTTCCTCTTCGATGTGGACGTGGAACGACGGGAGCTGGCTCCCGCATACTGGGTTGGCCCCGTCTACGAGGTCCGTCGGGGCACATGGTTCTTCCAAGATGGGTCCACGCTGAAGCCATGCGAAGAAAATCTCGCCACGCAACTCGAAGAAGGTTATCTCAAGGTGCGACCATGGAGACCAGACACGACGCAGCCAGGATCGGCAAGGTCGGCCCCCAAGTCAAACGAGCATGATCACTCTAGTGGCACGGTTGGTCATGACACTGCCCAGCCTGCCTCCACAGGAGCTGTTGCCTCCTCCCAGGGTACCGCGGGGACGGGGACCTCCGTTCCTCCCATAGAGCGTCAACAGTATCGACTGTTCGGCGCGTATATGAACAGGATCGTTGCCTATCAAGACTCGTCGACCGCGTGGGTGATCAATGATGACTTCATGTCTCGTGTTAGCACAACCGTATATCAAAAGTTAGGCGGGATCCCGGGTACCAAAGTCATCCGCGGTGATCAAGAGCTCAAACGATCAAAAGAGCCGGTTGAGTCGAAAACTCCGGAGTCAAAGAATTTAGAAAAAGCATCGGCTCCCTCAGCCCCAGAGCCTTCTTCAACCCAGTCTCAACAATTTGAAGCACCGACCTCTTTGAAAGCGCCGGGGACAGAAAAGTCCGAAGGGGATGAAAGCACGATCCATAACCCAAGATCTACATTGGAGCGACAAATGTCGTCTCTAGCCGGTGAACCGCAGAACCCGGCCGAGTTAGAAGAGCAGGCCCGGATGCAAGAAGAGCAGGAAATGGAAGACTCGAGAGAAATCGACGGCGAAGATCGAGAACGAGAAGTCGACCATCTTATTCTGGTCACTCATGGCATCGGTCAACGGCTCGGTTTACGACTGGAGAGCATTAACTTCATCCACGACGTAAACGTCCTTCGCAAAACCTTGAAGGGGGTGTATAAAGCATCGCCTGATCTACAGGCACTGAATGCCGCATTCCCGGACAGCAGTCGGAACTGTCGAGTTCAAGTACTTCCAGTGTGAGTAGCAAAGTACCTGACCCTCCCCAGTCTGTCGCGCTTACATTCATTCAGATGCTGGCGACATCTCCTGGATTTTCCTTATCGAGGGGTTCGACAGAATCGCAAGGAACTGGATCTGGCCGATGCAGACACTCTGGAAGACGACGCGTATCCCGGCCTGAGCGATATCACACTAGAAAGCGTCCCCGCGGTGCGAAACCTGATCTCCGATCTGGCCATGGATGTGCTGCTTTACCAAAGTAGATACTGCGAGCATATCTCCAACATTGTGAAGCAGGAGTGTAACCGAATTTTGGACCTTTACAAACAACGCAACCCGTCTTTCAAGGGTTCGGTCAGCTTGTGCGGTCACTCCTTGGGGAGTGCCATCTTGTTTGATATCCTGTGCCATCAGCCAGATCATCTGCATCCAACCCATGAACATGGGAATCCTTCGATCCATTCCGACGAAGGGAGTCACGCCTTGGACTTTGAATGCGAAGAATTTTTCTGCTTGGGCTCCCCCATTGCCCTGTTCCAGATGTTGAAGGGGAAAACGATTGCTGGATACACTCCACCGGGGAGAAGCCGCACCAGTACGTTGGATGTTGATTTCAATCCTGGGAGTTTGGGGACTCCCCGTGCTTCTAAACGGGACTCCCATATTAGTTCCGCAGCCCAGAGGGTGGACAACTCTACTATCCTCTCCTCGCCGCGGTGTCGCGATCTTTACAACATCTTCCACCCCTCGGATCCAGTGAGCTACCGTCTCGAGCCACTCATCTCTCCTGCCATGGCCGCGCTCAAGCCGCAGCCCTTACCCTCGGTCAAGAAGAGTCTCTGGACGGCCTCGGGCCAAAGCCTTTCCGTGCTCGGTTCTCGTATGGGCCAGAGCATGGGATCTCTATGGACCAACTTCACCACGGGAGTGGCCAGCAGTTTGCTGAATCGCAGCCTGGGACTGACTGCCGACGAGGCCAATGCCGGGAAATTGGTTGGCCATCCCGCTGGCCATAAGCGGACTCAGTCGGGCGTCCCCCAGGAAGGAGAATCCGAGAATCATTTCCAGACCCTGATCGAATCCGACCTGGAGACGCTGTACGATGGTTTCCAAAAGAACCGACATAACCAGAAGACAACCGACCCGGCGGATCCCGACACCGACCTGAAGGCCGAAGATCAAGAGCGCAAGCTGCGACTGGAAGATGCCAAAGTGCGCGCCTTGAACGCCAACGGCCGGGTCGACTACAGTGTGCAAGAGTACGTCTTCGTTTCCATTCCATGGCCGTCCTGGCTAACCAACTCACTCTTTCCGCAGGGGCGCCTTCGACATCTCGTTGATTGCTAGCATTGCCAGCCACCTCACTTACTGGGGTGACGAGGATGTCAACCACTTCATGCTGTCGCAGATGCTGTCACGGAGGTGTCGACATCGGCGTCCAGCCCCGTAGCTTGTTCAAGTGTATAGTAGTAGTGGATCCGCCCAAGCGGGCTAGACTCGGTTGTGTTCGCACCCAAACCCAGTTTTCCTTTTTTTCCTCTCTCTTCTCCTTTTCTCTTCCCTCCCACGCACCACTCCTTCTCCCCTTCACTCACCATGAGCGCCGAACTCCAGCAGGTCCTCAAAGTCTGGAATCGGACGCGCACCAACAGCCCCATCTACGAGTTCCTTCTCGACGCCATTGATGTGTATGACGCCGAGAAGGGCGTTGTCCGCGCCCGTCTCCAGGTCGGACCGCGCCACCTGAACTCCAAGGGCACGCTGCATGGGGCCTTCTCGGCAACTGTGACGGACTGGGCGGGTGGTCTCTCCATTGCGTCGTGTGGATTGGATGCTACGGGGGTCAGCACCGACATCCACGTCAACTACCTGTCCACAGCGACGACGGGCGACTGGCTCGAGATCGAGGGCCGGGCAAACAAAGTCGGCCAATCGCTGGCCTTCACGACGGTGTCCATCTCCAAGAAGTCCGAGTCTGGGCTGTCCCTGGTGGCGCAGGGATCGCACACCAAGTATGTGAGGGCGCGATCCTAGAATAATAGATAGATAGATCGATAGATACCGCCATCTTCTTTACCTCCAGCGTGACACTCATGTGCTTTGAATGCTGGATTCACTCGGATGGCGGAGAGCAAGAACCACTCCATTCGGTGTGCTTTAGATGCGTGGTGCTCCTTGATGGGCGCGGCGCAATTCAGAATGGGAACATTTAAGTAATCAGTCAATCATCCATCCATCCCCTGTCGGAGCATTCTTTCTTTCTTCAATCTTCCACCTCCCAACCTCAACACACTGCGGCAGCTTCTGCAACCCTGGTGCCGAATGGAGCCCTATCCCCCCTGTATCCTTCTGCTTTGATTCCCTTCCCCGTTGCCTGCCTTCCAGAATCGCCCTGCCCACCCGGCTTGTCAAGGGGTCGTGATGGATCCGTCCGATAAGAATAATAATAATGCCCCCAAGCCCACGCCATCCCAGGATCCACCGGTCAAGGGAGCGCCCAGTAATGGCGACCCTCCTTCAGCCCAATTCTCCATCGCCGGCGTCGCAGTACCCCAGGAAGTCATCGATTACTCTCTCCACTTCCTCTCCACGTCCAGCAACGAGAGCCTCCTCGGTGTTTTCATCGCCCTGGCCTTGGCCACCTACATCATACTCGGTAGAATCGGGCTGCTCCTGATCGGAGTCGCCGTAGGGGTCATCCTACATGCCTCCTGGGAGGGGCCCTGCCAGGATGCGGACGGCGAAGAGTCGCGTGCACGAAAATCCAGCAAGCGCAAAGAGCTTGCGCTGGAGTTGTCCAACAGGTTGCTCGACTGGCAGGCTCGGAACGCCCCTGCAGGGGCTGAACATGAAGAGAGCGCGCCGTTGAATGCGCAGGAGGATTTGTCGAGCCTAGACTTGGAATACTCGACCTTCCAGCCCGCGACGGGTGCTGCGTTGAAGGCGCTCACCGACGCAGTTATCAAAGACTATGTGAAGTAAGGCCCTTTCTCAGCAGCTCAAGGAATGTAAACTCAAACCAAAGCTTAGATACTGGTACGAGCCGATTCTACCCTCCGAATCGACGTTCCCACTATCCTGCCGACGCATCTTGACTCATTTCATCACGTCCATGTCCTCCCACGTCTCGCGCAAGCGAACCGAGGACACCTTCCTCCAATTCCTGACCAACTCCTCATCCATCATCATCGTGTTCCTGAATGAACTCGCTGCGGCGTTTGCCGCTGTCCCTTCTCCGTCCATGGAAGCCGAGAAGGTTGTGGAGCACTACCTTATGCAATCCCCAGATAGCAGTTTGGCAAATATTCTGTCCGGGCAACAGCAGCGCAAGAAGCTGAACATGATTGCGGATGATATCCTGTCCAGCTACCTCGAGTCCAAATCGTACAGTTGCTCCTCTGTCCGAGACTTTTGTCGTGAGGTGTTCGCAGGTGTTGTCCTCGAGTCTACTGTCATTAGCATGGCTCGCCCCGAATTCATCAATGGGTGGATCATCTATCTTCTTGAAGACGGGGAGTCTGAAATCATGCATGCGATCGATGCTGGTGTCGAAGGTGCACGAAACCAGGGCGTCAGTGCCTCTCTGAGCAGCCCAACTTTGGACTCGACGCCCAAACCAACCGAAAATCGGCGGAGCCAGGTGAATAAGGACACGGAAGAAGCCATGTTCGAGGCAAAGCGGTTGAGCGCACTAATGGCATCTCAAGATACGCAGATTTTGGACCCTGAACGACAGCCTGAAGTTGATCAGCCCCTCGAGATCTCTACTCTCGGTGCCAACAAACCACAGGAGTCGGTTGCAAATACAGTGAAGAGTGACGGAGACGTTAACACCAGTCAACCAACTTCTCCCTCCATGCCACACTTGACCCTGCACGGCGCACTTGTATTGGTGGATTATAATTCTACAGCTAATGACAAAGGAACCATCAAGTCGCGACCGTCGGGGGATTATATGCTACAGGTTGAACCTGCATCTAGCGGATCCACTGGGTGGATGGTATTCCGAAAATACTCGGATTTTCAGTCTCTTCATGAAATGCTCGAGACCGTTTCACGGCTGAACCGAATTCAAGCTTTTTCTGAGCGGTACCCTATCCTGCCCCACTGGAAAGGGAAAACAAGGCAAGGGCTGGCTCGGGAGTTGGAGAAATATCTGCAAGATGCCCTGAAGCACGAATCCCTTGCCGAAACCGACCGCATGCGACGATTCTTGGAGAGAGATGGCGGCTCCAGCAGCGAAGCGCCCAGTGCTGCCAAGCCCGGGTTTTCTTTCCCCAACCAAACCGCCTTTGAGAACATGGGAAAGGGTGTCCTGGGCGCGCTCACCAATGCTCCCAAGGGCGTGGCGGGGGGTGGCAAAGCCGTCTTCGATGGAGTGACCGGGGTATTCGGGGGCGTCGCTGGAAACACTCGAAAGCCTACTAGTACCACTGCGCGTCCATCATCCCATCGGCCGAGTCCGTCGAGAACTGATAGTGAAGCCCTCTCCGTCACTGGAAGCACCAGCGGCGTAAGCCGTGCAGCTTCATATGAAGTAGACCGCCAGTCTAGTGACCGCCCTACGTCTATGCTATTTAGTGAACCGGGAGGGTCTCCTGCGCTGGTCCCCTCTCCGAGTGATTCTTCCTTTGAATTTACCAAGGCTGAACCTTCGAAGGATCCATCGGCCGTTGAAATCACCGACGGCGCAAATCAGACGACAAGTACAGGCGATGTTCGGGCCTCTGTGTCCACGCTCGCACATTCAGACGGCCGCATTTCGCTGGAGTCTACTAGCCGTTCCTCGGGGCTAGATCCGAAAGAGAGTACCGAGGCCTCCTCGCCCGTGAGCGGGCCAGATCTTGAGCATAGCGAGCCTGCTGCTAAACCTATAACTACTACTACTACTCAAGGAACCCGCAAGCAGGGTAGCCCTATCACAGCCGACGAGACTCAGATCGCAGTGGAGCTGATCTTTGCTGTTATCAACGAGCTCTATACCCTGTCCTCTGCATGGAACATCCGCCGGACGCTGCTGAACGCGGCGAAGACATATATTCTGCGTCCTGGAAGCCCGACCTTGGAGACGATCCGCACTCTGCTGCAGGACTCGATGATCGAGGCCCATACGTCGGACGAGGCGCTGGGGGAGTATCTCACCAAACTTCGGGAGAACGCGCTCCCCACAGAGGAAGAACTAGGTGCTTGGCCCCCGCCACCCAGCGAAGAGGAGAAGGCCGGGCTACGGGAGAAGGCGCGGAAGCTGTTCGTGCAGAGAGGGATCCCTCAGGCGCTGACGAGTGTTATGGGTGCGGCTGCCAGCCGGGAAGCGCTGGAGAAGATCTTCGACAGTCTCCAGGTGGACACGGTGGCCCGGGGATTTGTGTTCTCGGTCATGCTGCAGGGCCTGCGGGTGCTCGCCCTCTGAAGACGAACTCGGTGCCTGTCTGTGTGTCTGTATATAGGATTAGTAATGTAGATAATACCTCGTTATCACCGCGTGACCACTGTCGCGCGCCTTTGACGCGCATCTCTCGATCTCTCCGTCTTTCTTTCTCTTCCCCCCAATCCATCAACCACCATGACATCCCGAAAACGCTCATCGGGGGATGACCCCGTCGAGGACAACTCTCACAAAAAAGCCAAAGTCAGCCTTCGTGATACGAGCAAGGTGGACTCCAATGGAGATCGATACTGGGAGATCTCGAAGATGCGCCGTGTCACCGTCTCTTCGTTCCGAGGAAAGACACTGGTGAACGTTCGAGAATACTACGAGAAGGACGGTCAAGAACTTCCAGGGAAGAAGGTAGGTGGTCCACGCTCTTCTCGCTGATCTGACTGACTGGGGTGGATTCGTTCCTGCAGGGCATTTCCATGCCAGTGGACCAATTCGCGGCGCTCGTGACGTTACTTCCGGAGATTGAGCAGTCTCTCACACAGCAGGGCCAGTGTCTGCCACGCCCGAATTACTCTGGTGACAACGACCGGGGCGATTCGGAGGATATGGAAAAAGGTGGTTTGAAGCCTGACAAGCAGAACATTGAGGCCACGAGTGATGAGGAGAGTGAGGCCTGATTTCCTAAGTATGCTGCTTAGGAGGAACTCAGGCCAATATCCAGGGTTAGCAGCTGCGTCCTGTCACGATCTAATGAATTTTCCATTTGTTTCGAGATGTACTTTTCTCTCTTGTTTAATCGGGTCAACACCAGTCGGCTCCAGAGTATGGTAGGCTTGAACTTGTCCATAGTATAATAATGCCAGTGTATTACAACCGGAAGGGATCATAACGATCCCTATAAGCATATACCTATCGATATACTACTGGGCACGTACGCCTAGGTGACTTGATCTACGACAGCCGGAGGCCGAAGAATCTCACCCAACTTCAAGATGTTCATCACGTCATAATTGAATTGGATAGCAGCCTTAGTGCAAATCGCCCATGATATCCTCGTCCATATCCAATCCAGCCTGCTCGCTCGCGTTGATCTCGCCGGACCCGGCCCACAACTGATTCTTCTGCGCATTGTCGATATATTCATCACTCAATCCCAGCTGGTGGTTGCTCTGTTCGAGATTGTCCATCAACGTCTTCAATGATCGGCCCTCGTTCCTCAGTTGAACCTGCATCTCCATCTCGTGCGACAGTCGGGGGAAATGTGACACGGTTGAAAGACGGAGCATCGTCGAGCTAGTCCGTTTCTGGGAATGGAGTAATCGCGCGCCTAAATCACCCGACATAACCAAGGACGCAATGATTGACTCGGCGTCCTCTTCGGTGGTAGGCCAAGGGAGTGCCTGCTCCGCAAGATCGGCCATGGTCAAGGCAGCAAAGGTCTTTCCCAGTCTGATTACTGTGTGCTTATAAAAGGCATTCAACACCTGCGCGACAAGGCCCGTGTTGTTGTCCTGTGGGGATACATCAGTAAGATTGAAACATCCAAAATCAAGATAGGTCGGCCATAGCTTACCATGCTCCAGACATGCTCAGCAGCATTCACCTCGGCCTTCAATTTTCCGACATCATCACGCTCAAAAGACTGGGCAAGTGTGATGTACGGCCGAGCTAGGGACTGATACATCTTCGCCGCATGTGGACTCGTCAAACTCGGAGGGGAGCATAGCTGGGCCATCTATTATCAGCAACTCGCAGCTCACAAGAGGAATCCCATCTCGTCACCTACCTTTCCCTTCTCAAGCAAACCCACTAGAATCCATTTCTTGTAGGCCTCCACCATGATCATGCTCAAGGAGCCGGCAATAGGCATTGAGACGACAATCCCGAGAAAGTGCAATGCCTTGCGCCATTGTTTCAAGGCCATGTATATCATGCCCCCATAAAGGAAGTATTGCAGGCAATCCTTGGATGACAGTTTGGATGACAAGCCCGAGGCGTCACCCATGAAAGCGAGGCTGGACTCGTGCTCTGAACAGAGCAGAGGTTGGGTAGCTTTGGAATCTGTTCGACCGACTAGGGCAGGGAAATAACAAATGTGTCTATCCAAGACTGGAAGGGCGCAAGAGTACGTCCGAGCGCGCAGGCAGAGTCGAACGAGGAGCAAATGGGTCGAGGTGAAGACAGCACAGGAAGGGTCGAGGCGGAGCATAGCATCCCTGACCAAGCGTGCACCTAGCAAGGGCTATAGATGGTCAGAAACGAGTCGAGTGGATCTAACCGCGAGATAAGCTTGCCTGTGAAGCTGCCTGTGCAGCTTTCCCCGCGAGTTCGACAAGCTGGCGCCATTCCTGGCCCACATATCTGGCCTGGACGCGATCGAAGTTCTTAAGAAATTGTACGGCCCTTTTCCACAGCTTTCCCGTAGGCCACACGTCCCCCGGGAGTGTTTCGTTCGTCCTTTCCTTGGCGTTCTGGATCTGTAACCGCAGGATGAACAAAAAGGCGACTGAATCGGCGGATGGATCGAAATTCTATCCAAGGGATTAGCTTCCGAGCAACAAATTGGCTAAACCCGAACATGCCACGTACGTCGAGGACAGAATCGTCGCGGGCGAAGGTGCTGAGAGCGTCGGTGGAGAGCAGATGGCGAAAGTAGGCCACGAGGTCGCGTATGCGGTCGTCATAGAGCTCATCGGATAGGTCTGTGTAGTTGTGTAGGCGTGCAGAGGCCGAGGTGAGCTCTGCGAGGGAGACGGTCATGTTGGCCTAGGGAAGTGGTTGAATGTGTAGAAGGGAAAGAGTGAAGGACAGAAGAAAGTAACTAGTAGGATGACGGAAGGAAGGCTAGTTGACCAGGACCACTCAACTCAGGTGATCTTTTCTCTTCTGCTTCTTCTTCTTTCACCCAACACTATTCTAATTACTACAAGGTACATAGTTATTACTACCGACTATTACATTGATTGTATCTCCCGGGACTGACTCACGCCAACCCTCCCCCCACTTCAACTTCAACTTCTTTTCGCCGCCTCGCCCCGAACATTCTCCCTCACACTCTCCCTCAACCACAAACCACCCACACCATGTCGTTAACCGACTCAGCTGCCGCAGATGTGGCTGGAAGCGCGTCCCTCGCCTCTCGTCGCCTGGCGACACTATCAAATCCCGCCCGGAATGAAGCCCTCACGGCACTCCACCTCGCCCTCGACCAGAACCGGGATACTATTCTCGCCGCTAATGCTAGGGATGTCGAGGCTGCGACGCGCGCGGCTGAAAGTGGCAATCTGAACCACAGTGTGCTCAAACGACTTGATCTTTCACGGCCGGGCAAGTACGATGACATGTTGGAGGGCATCTTGAGCGTGCGGGATTTGGCCGATCCAGGTGAGTGCGGCAATGCGTCTTCAATTGGATTAGACTGACACGAAAGTCGAAAAGTGGGCAAAGTAACCCTGCGGACCCTTCTCGATGATGGCCTTACGTTGGAAAGAGTCAGCTGTCCTATCGGTGTCCTGTTAATCATCTTCGAGGCTCGCCCGGAGGTCATCGCGAACATTGCTGCGCTAGCCATCAAGTCGGGCAATGCCGCTATCCTCAAAGGTATGTGTTTCTTTTGTAAATATATGGAATGTCTCATCAATCTGACATGTATGTAGGTGGTAAGGAATCCATGGAATCATTCGTGGCTATTGCAAACGTCGTGTCCGAAGCCCTCGCATGCTCTCAGGTGCCAGAAGGATCCATTCAGCTGGTGAAGACCCGCGATGCCGTGTCGTCCCTATTGGCCCAGGATTCACTGATTGACCTTGTCATCCCGCGTGGCTCAAATGACTTGGTTCGCTTCGTCAAGGACAATACCAAGATCCCGGTGCTGGGGCATGCTGACGGTCTTTGTTCTGCCTACGTACACTCGGACGCAAATGTTGATACCGCTGTCAAGGTGATCGTGGATTCGAAGACCGACTACCCGGCAGCTTGCAATTCGCTGGAGTCTCTACTTGTCCACCAGGATGTTCTCGAATCAGTCTTTCCCGCCATTGGCAAGGCGCTGCTGGATAAAGGAGTCTCTCTTCGGTGTGATGAAGCGTCACGAAGTGCCTTGACGAAAATGCTACCTGAAGACCAGGCAGCACTCGTACAGGCTGCCGTAGACTCTGACTACAACACCGAATTCCTAGACCTTGTCTTGGCCGTGAAAACAGTGCCCTCAACCAATCCGCCGAGCTCGGCTGTGGAGGCGGCCGTTGCACATATCAATGCGCATTCGTCCAAACACACGGATATCATTCTGACCGAGTCCAAAGAAGTCGCTGACTTGTTCATGAGCGGTATTGATAGCGCCGGAGTTTTCTGGAATGCGTCGACGAGGTTCGCGGATGGGATGCGTTTTGGGTTTGGCACCGAAGTCGGCATCAGCACCAACAAGATTCATTCTCGGGGGCCGGTCGGGCTGGAGGGCCTGACAATCTACAAGTACTTGATCCGAGGCAATGGGCATCGGGCGGGAGATTACCACGATGGGGACGGTGGGCGCAAATATATCCATACGAGTCTGCCCACCAGCGAGAGATAGGAGGCATAGAATAAAAAATAGAACAAATCTTGAACATTCCGCAATCATAAAAGAGATCAGGACCAAGCCTGGTGTATTTTTCTTCTGGCCTCCCCCTTCATCCGTAATCCGATCTCTCAGCCTCACCACTGACGTTCTGCCACTTTAGGTACAAAAACCGTAGGTTTCTCGGGGAATTCGAGAAAGAAGTTCCAGTAGCGAGTGCGTCGGGGCGACCATGTGCCCATCACGAGAGACGCTTTCACTCGGCCAGCCAGAGGCCCACACCACCGTTCTCATCAGGTCCTTTAGACCTTGAAGCCGCGAGACCTTCTGCGGCCACGAGCCCGCTCAAACTTCCGACCCTTGCTGGCCACGTACGGCTTCTGTTCAACTGTTAGCATGCCAAGTCCCGTATTATTCCCCGGCAGAATATCCTATCATCAGGGATCCAAAGGACACGTACCTTGTCGGTGTGAGGACCGAAACCGAAGTGCTTCACAGCCTCGCGAGCGTTCTTGGGGCCACGGAGGAGGAGCGTGTTGGCTCCGGTGGGAGCGCGCAGAGCAAGCTGGTCCAGGGTCAGGGTCTCACCACCGGCCTTCTCGATGCGAGCGCGAGCAGTGGCGGTGAAGCGGAGAGCAGCGATGGACAGCTTGGGAATGGTCAGAAGGCGGTTGTCGTCCGTGACGGTACCGATGACCACGACGGTCTTGCCCTTCTGCGACTCGTTGATGTTCGAGGCGACCCGCGAGAGGGAAACCGGGGGGCGGTTGATCCGCGACATAAAGAGGCGACGCAGAACGGCCTTGTTGAAGTTGGACTCGGTCCGACCTGTTCAAATGTCCACAATCAGCGGGCGGCTCTCAACCGTAGAAAATTTTGTCTGTGTCTGCCGTGCAGCAGACGAGGATCGAAGGGGTGAATCATACGGGCAAGGAAGCGGTACAGCTTCACCAGGACCTGGAGATAGACGTTCTCGCTCTTAGGCGCCTTGCGGTGGCTGTTGCGCACATGGTGACGGTCCAAGTCGATACCTGTAATGGCACACACACGATCAGTCAGTCATTCAAACAGTCCGATAAGACGGGATTGTCGTCGAAGGAGAAGAAAAGAGAAGTTGAGGTAGACACATACCCATGGCTGCTGGTATTGATTGAACTGGGAGGTTGGCTTGTCGGTCGGGGCACCCGGGATGGAAGTGAAGGAGTTTTTGGGACGGGCGACATTTCTGTGTGCGGGTTGAGCCCTACGCTAGGCCCGATCGGGTAGATAGGTCATGTGATATTAATGCCTGAGGCGAATGGATAGTCTTTCCTTTGATTACGTGACTCCGAAACCCGGAATGAACCAAAAAGGCTTGCGGTCTAAGTATATGCTTCCTCTTCTCGACCCCCCAGACTCACGAAGAAATCACGTGTCAGCTCAAAGCTGAGCCAACTGCTGGCCATACTGGGCGCCACTTTTAGCAGGTTGGGCCCGATCCCCTTGAACAGGCCGCGCATCCCTTCCTCCGTCACAATCACACGGACTGCATCCCAGATGGACTTGTATTTGTAGCCCATTCCGGACATGGTGTTGATCTGGAAACGCCGGCGCAACACGTCACTACACTCCGGTTAGTGGTTGTCTTTGGTTTTTCCCCTCAGAGAGAGATGCAACATACAATGGATAGGTGCAAGTTTGTGCCACGGCCCCCGAGATGGCCCCGGCTAGGAGCTTTCGATAAGGACTAGGGTTCTTGTCCCCTTCGGGCGTCAGATATTGGCGCACCGATTCGTAGGTCATAAAATTCAGCCCGACCTGGAACGCGGGGGGGTTAGTCGCCACGGGGACAATTCGGGCACGGAACTCACGTAAGGAGCAACGCCGGCGACGGTAGGGACGATGCCTCGATAGAGGGCAATCATGCCACCCTCATTTCTGTAGATCAATACCAGGGTGGTGAACATTCCCGGCAATTTGCCCTGGTCGTGCTTGCCAAGGTCCGCAAACGAAGCCGATTGTATAGAGAGCCGGGTTCGAACGATATCCAGGGGGTAGGTGACCGTCACGGAAGTGATGCCGGCGAGTCCTCCGCACACGAGACGGCGGAGTGGGGTGATGTCGCCGTCCGGGGTCGTTTCTGCGAACTTGAGGAAACCATTAGCCCTGTCTCTGGCAACATCAGAAGCAGATTCCGCCCACCTTCTTGTAGAAATTGTAGCTTCCAAACTGCACTGCAGAATAGGGAATAATGCGAATACAATTCGTCCCATTCCCTCGCATGAAGCCCCGCCAGCCTTCCTCTCGTTTCATTTTCCCAAGGGCTTTCCAGATCGACAGCTTATATTCTTCCCTACCAACACTTTGGATTTGAAGGAGGATCTTCAGTCGTTCGAGGGGTGACACGAGTGTCCGGGAAACTGCGCCCGCAACACCGCCGGCTAGGAATGCAGCCGTGACGGGTTCTGCTAGTTTTATTCTGGCTATATCGTAGGCAGAAAGGGTCCGGCGATCCATGGTCTCCTAATGCGCAGTCAGCACCCTCGCTCTATGAAACCGATCGGGGTCCAACCCACCTTGGCCGATGGAGATGATGATAATTGGGGCAGGCTCTGTAATTTGGGATTTGCGGGACTTCCCAACTCCTCTTTCTGAGTAGCATCGTGGCGATTTAAGCTCATTTTGGCTGGATCACCATCGGTGTTGGGAGAACCAGGTTCTAAAGAAGCACCCCCAAACACGTGAAGCCTTGGGATGGGCCCCTCTTCCGACGGGCTTGTGGTGGTTCCCGCTGCGTGGTGGGCGGCTGAAGATCGGAAGGGCAGCGTTTAGACAAAGTGAGACGTAACAAAGAGAGCACAGGGGATCTGTGTTGCTAGCAACGAGCTGGCCATGAAGGTAGAATAGCGTGAGGCACCCGGTGATCTACAGGAGCATCAATGGGACGGATGGAGCTGCCAGGTCTGTGTGGGTGGGCATGAAATCGACCTCCAAAGGGACCTGGGGAGGACTGGGTGAGAGAGTGTCTGGTGGGATTCCGCGCGGATGAGACCAATGCGCGGGAGGAGGTGCAGCAGATAAAGGGGGATGGTCTACCGAAGGAGCGACCGAGAGGACGTGCCAGGAACGAGAGGCGAAAGCAGATGAGCTGATAGAGAGGGAGAGAGAGCGTGCGAGAGGAGAAAGAGAGAGAGAGACAAGAGATAGTCCCGACGGACTGCCGAGATTGACGGTCTCGCCCGACCGGTAACTTATGTAGCTCGTTGCAGGCCTCAGTCCTATATAATTGAATCAAGAATGTTTCTAACATTTCATTTGTGACCATCAATGACTATAATCATAATAATTACTACTATTACTGTTCAATTGTTGTTGTTAGTTACTACTACTGCATATATGTTAGACCATTCTGCGCGATCGGGCCCTCTGCCCGGCCGGAGTCGCGGCCCTTTGTTCTCCTCGCCCAACCCTCCCTTCTGATTCTTCATCACTTCCATCTCCCTTCCTCACCTTCCCCAATCTTCCGTCGATCCAAACGCCATCATGTCTCGTTCAGGAACCACTCTCTATGTCAGTGGCTTTGGCCATGGCACCCGCGCCCGCGATCTTGCCTACGAGTTCGAACGGTATGTGCCGCCGCTTTCGTGTCCTTGGAGCCGCGACCTTCGATTTCCATCTGCCCCGCCGCCCCCCTCAATCAAGCTCAGCTGCTTGCCATCGATCTCCTGAAACGGTGGAGCCCGGGTTGGTTTGGGTGGAAAGCTTCCAAAACGTGTGGCCCTGTTTCTCGGGGCGCAGCGTCGATATATATTGCTATTGGTCCTTCATGGCCGCTTTGCTTCGTTTGCGATGATGGTTGCAAAATACTGACAGTTGCGCTAGCTACGGACGTCTCGTTCGTTGTGATATTCCGGCACCGCGTACCCCATCGAGCCGCCTGTAAGTTGAGCATTGATGTTGAGATCCCTTGATTCTGGTCTGACGGCAGGATTTAGGTTCGCTTTCGTTGAGTACGAGAGCCGCCGTGATGCCGACGATGCCTATCATGAGATGCACAACAAGCGAATTGGGCGCGATGATCTTCTCAAGATCGAGGTAGGCGATTCTTGCTCCCTTGAGTGGTTCATTTGGGATCTAACTGGTCGCTAGTGGGCCCGTACGCCGCCTTCGGCGTCCTGGAGATTCGACTCCGGCCGGGACCGGGACCGCCGTCGGGACCGCACCCCCCTCGCCGTGGCCGTTCCCCATCGCCTCGCCGCAGCCGTGGTGACTATTCCCCTCGTCGGGATGACCGGTACGAACGAGACCATGACCGCCATGATCGGGACTCTGACCGCCGGGACCGTGACTACGATCGTCGGGATCGCGACTCTGATCGCCGAGACCGTGAGCGCTCCCGGGACCGCTCCCGCAGCCCGGAGGACAAGGAACGTGACGCCAAGGACGACAGAGACCGACGCGAGGAGGACCGAGAGCGGCGCGACGAAGAGCGTGAAAATGGACCGAACGGCGAAGAGAGGAAAGGTATGTCTATTTGAAACACCCTTCGACGGGCGGATGGCTGACGTTGCGTAGTACCCCTGGACCCTATGCCTACCGCTCATGATGAGCTTGATACTGCTGAGTAGGTCGACTCAGTGCCTCGCCGTTTCGACATCTCCAGCGATTGAGCGGCACCTGTCTCTCCCCACAGCCATTCCGGCCTGTCCGTGATGGCACTTGGGGGCCCCTCGAGGAAAGGAAAGGCAAGAAAGGTTACTACACCCCAAGGCCAAGGCCCCCTGCGTCTTGTGGCATCTCTCCCCTTTTCTCGAATCTCTGTTTGTTGCAATTCCGTCGGTAGCTGGGAGTCCAGTGAATGGTTGACCCGTGTTTGATATTTTGTGTTTGTGCGTGTGCGTTTCCCTGGTGTTGGTAATTCATCTTGGTCAGCAGCTCGGATACCACCGAAACGAACGTCGAGCGATTACTTGAAGCCCTCGCCCGTCGATCGTCGTTCATGAATACCGTCCGCCATCGTCTTACTCGCACATTTAATATGAACGCTCTTCCCCCCACCCTCCGTCTCCATTGCCCGCGATGTGCGACCGTCCAGACCTCCGCAGACCCCTTCGAGAACCACCGTAGCGCTCGCCAGGAGTAAACGTATGATTTGGAGGGCCTTTTGCTGTAGCGAGCTCAATCAAGCCTTAATTAGCCCATCCGTAATGAGATTGTTTGAACTGGTAACTAACTCGGATGACGTATTGGGCTTCAATCCCCGAACTTCCCCTCTTCAACCTCCATCATCATCATCACCACCCCCGTACTGTATATCATGGATCAGCCCAAGGGAATCAGAATCGCCATTGATGTATGTATGATCTCGCCCTTTCACCTTCTGCCCCCCACTCGCTAACGTGGTGGTCCAGCGAGGCGGGACTTTTACAGATTGCGTGGGCAACCCGGGAACGGGGCGCTTGGAAGATGACATTGTTATCAAGCTACTATCCGAAGATCCCTCCAACTACCAGGATGCACCGTTGGAAGGCATTCGGCGCATCCTTTCCCGGTTTACGGGCCGTGAAATTCCTCGCGGCGAGCCTATCGACACATCCCTGATCCAAAGCATTCGCATGGGCACTACCGTGGCCACGAATGCTTTGTTGGAGCGGAAAGGCGAGAGAATTGCGCTGGTGGTCAGTAAAGGCTTCAAGGACTGCCTTCAGATTGGCAATCAGTCCCGGCCCAAGATCTTTGACTTGGCGATCAAACGGCCCGAGGTGCTCTATGAAGAGGTCGTCGAGATAGATGAGCGCGTGACTCTGGAGGATTATGCAGAAGATCCCGAACGTAACGTCACAGCGACAGTCCCTCGGGAACAGATGGCCCCAGGAGCCGACATTGTGCGAGGCTTGTCCTCGGAAGCAGTCCGCATCTTGAAACGGCCATCGGAGAGCACGGTGAGATCTCAGCTGCAGCGAATATATGACCATGGAATCCGCAGTATCGCCGTGTGTCTCATGCATGGATACACTTTTCCTGACCACGAGGCGCTGGTGGGGAGAATTGCTACCGAGATAGGCTTCCAACATGTCAGCCTGAGCCACCAGCTTATGCCAATGATCAAACTGATCCCGCGAACAACTTCAGCATGTGCCGATGCATATCTGACTCCAACGATCAGGAAATATATTGCCGGATTCCAGGCGGGCTTTGAGGGCGGACTGGGAACCGAGAGTGTGAAGCGACAAGAAGGTGCTCGAGGTGCACGCTGCGAGTTCATGCAGTCGGACGGTGGTTTAGTAGACGTGGACCAGTTTTCCGGCCTGCGAGCCATCCTGTCCGGCCCAGCAGGCGGCGTGGTTGGATATGCATTGACTTCATATGATCCGGTGTCCAAGATCCCAGTTATTGGTTTTGATATGGGTGGTACCAGTACAGATGTTAGCAGATACGGATCTGGTCGATACGAACATGTGTTTGAAACAACCACTGCCGGAGTGACCATACAATCCCCCCAGCTCGATATCAACACTGTGGCTGCAGGAGGCGGCTCTAGGCTCTTTTACCGCAATGGTCTCTTTGTAGTGGGCCCAGAATCAGCAGGCGCGCATCCAGGACCAGCGTGTTATCGCAAAGGTGGACCGCTGACGGTGACGGATGCGAATCTCTTCCTTGGTCGACTGGTCCCTGATTTCTTTCCCAAGATTTTTGGCCGCAATGAAAACCAGGGGTTGGACGAGCACGCGAGTCGGGATTTATTCGAGCAACTGACAAAAGAAATCAATGCTGAATTATCCAAAGGAGGCCAGGATAGAGAAATGAGCCCCGATGAGGTTGCCTTTGGCTTCGTCAAAGTCGCCAATGAGACAATGACTCGCCCGATTCGGTCTCTGACAGAAGCAAAAGGACATGATACTTCGAAGCACCGACTAGCTACGTTTGGAGGTGCTGGTGGCCAACACGCAGTGGCTATTGCCGAGAGTCTGGGGATTCGACAAATCCTAATTCACCGATATTCGTCCGTACTTTCTGCGTACGGAATGGCTTTGGCCGATGTGGTTGATGAGAACCAAGAGCCAGAGTCTAAAACATGGGTTGAGGATGACGAGGCGGTTCGGCAAGAGCTCAGGCGAAAGATGGAAGATTTGAAGCAAAGATCCAAACAAAGGCTACATGACCAAGGATTTGACGATGAATCCATAGTATTCGAAGAATATCTCAACATGAGATACCGCGGAACAGAATCTTCGCTCATGATAGTCAACCCCAGCAAAGAAGAAGCAGGGCTTCACGGTGGTGCCGATGACTGGGCTTTTGGGAAAGCCTTTATCGAGCATCATGAGCAAGAGTTTGGCTTTACCCTCCCTGATCGAGACATCATCGTGGATGATGTACGGGTTAGGGGAATCGGGAAGAGCTTCCAAATGTCTGAGAAGACCGTGGATCAGCAGCTCCAAGAGTCTCGACCCAAGGACGTAGTGGATGGAGCATATCGCATGTCTCGGGTGTTCTTCGAAAACGGCCGCCATGAAACCCCAATTTACAAGCTGGATGGTTTGAATATCGATGATCGGGTGACGGGACCAGCAATTCTGGCTGATGATACGCAAACAATCGTCGTGCCACCAGGTGCCACGGCACTCTTGACAAAGACCCATGTTGTCATCAACATAGGGGAGGCCGACGGCAAAAGCACCAGAATAGATACAGCCACCGTGGACCCTATTATGCTCAGTGTATTCTCCCATCGTTTTATGGCCATTGCCGAACAAATGGGTCGTGCATTGCAGAAGACAAGCGTGAGTACGAATGTCAAAGAACGACTTGACTACTCGTGTGCCTTGTTCGACGCCGACGGCGGGCTCGTTGCAAATGCACCACATCTGCCAGTCCACCTTGGCAGCATGTCCACTTGTGTCCGCACTCAGGCCCGCATTTGGCAGGGCAAGTTGAAGCCCGGCGATGTTATTGTGTCCAACCACCCCGAATTTGGTGGAACACATCTTCCCGATATCACCGTCCTCCAGCCCGCTTTCAGCCAGGGGAAAATTATATTCTATGTAGCATCTCGAGCGCATCATGGTAAGAGCCTCACCTCCGATGAGAAAAAGAGATTTCGCTTCCTCTAACTTCTTCTAGCCGATATTGGGGGCATTCTTCCCGGCTCCATGCCACCTCATTCCAAGGAATTGTACCAGGAGGGTGCGGCAATCAAAAGCGAGAAACTGGTGTCAGAGGGCCGGTTCAACGAAAAACGGATCACCGAGCTTCTTTACGATGAACCGGCTAAATACCCCGACTGCAGTGGTACTCGCTGCTTGCCGGATAATCTGAACGACCTCAAGGCCCAAATTGCTGCAAACAAGAAAGGTATCAACTTGATCAGTGCTTTGATCGAGGAATACGGCGAAGAGGTTGTCTCGTTCTACATGCGACACATTCAAGACAATGCAGAGCTTAGTGTGCGCAATCTGTTAAAAGAAGTCAGCAAGAAGTTCTCCGGTCAAGACCTCCGAGCCATTGACTATATGGACGACGGAAGCCCTATCCAACTGAAGATCTCCGTCAATGAGGAGAGTGGCGAGGCTGTTTTTGATTTTGATGGAACAGGGCCCGAGGTGTACGGTAAGTACCCGCCGGATAAACCAAGGTAGTGAGTTCTACAAGAAGAGGATTGACTTATTATGCCAGGCAATATCAACGCCCCTGAGGCTGTTACTTACTCCGCTATCATATATTGCCTGCGATGTCTGATATCTGCGGACATTCCTCTAAATCAGGGCTGTTTGAAGCCAATCAACGTTCGAATTCCTCCAAATTGTCTTTTGTCACCATCCGAATCAGCCGCAGTAGTAGGCGGCAATGTTCTCACGGTAGGGCAACCCTTCATTGAAAATCGGTGAAGGCGCAAGGCTCACTCTTTCTCCAACGTTTAGAGTCAACGCGTAACAGATGTTATTTTGAAATGCTTCCACGCCTGTGCAGCTTCGCAGGGTGATACAAATAACCTGACCTTCGGATTTGGCGGCAATATGCTTGGGAAAACAGAGACCAAAGGGTTTGGATACTATGAAACGATCGCTGGAGGCAGCGGGGCCGGGCCAAACTGGGAAGGCACCTCAGGCGTTCACACGCATATGACCAACACACGAATAACCGATGCTGAAGTGTTCGAGAGGAGGTACCCCGTCTTGCTTCGGGAGTTCAGCCTACGGCCCAACTCAGGGGGGAGCGGCCAGCATCGTGGCGGTGATGGAGTGGTTCGGGATATCGAGTTCCGGATCCCTGTGCAGGTATCGATACTTTCTGAGCGAAGGGTTTACCACCCCTATGGGCTGGCAGGTGGCGAGGACGCTCAGTGTGGCCAGAATATCTGGGTCCGCAGAATACCTAAACCTGATGGAGGCTGGGAGGAAAGACACATCAATATGGGAGCGAAGAACTCGGCTCAGATGCAGCCAGGGGAACGGATCATCGTCCGCACCCCGGGGGGTGGCGGTTGGGGTCGGCCAGGAGATCAGAGCGACCTTCGTAATGAGCGAGATGCATGTCATGCTTGGCATGGTGGCTCCATTGCAAACCGCACAGCGACTCAAGAGGCCAGCATGTGAATCAACTGAGCTCAGTATTATTGTAGTGAAGATACGTTTGAATTTAGTGTTAAGGTAGAGAATAGGGCATGGTAGGAAGAATAAGACAGTATAACGCTTGCCCTTAGTCACTCTATGTTCGAGACACAGGTAGAATTCATCGGGTAGTTAAAACAGGAGCCTAGGCACCCTACAATGGAGGTACCAACATCTAGGTGCTAGTTTGCCATGCCCAGCGGAACACGTCAAGCATCATGTTGCCTAACCAGAACCTTCTGTCCAATGCGAACCAGGTCGTCATTGCTCAGTGTGTTCTTTTCGAACCCATTCATGGCCTGGTCTAACAGAGCTGCTGCAATTCTGGCCAGGTCGATGTGTGGGAGGCCAGGGATCTCCCGCGTCTCCCTCCCAGGGGCGTCGATGAGCCCAGGCTTGGCGACACAGGACTGGACGGCACCTTCAGATTTCTCCCCGTATGTAAGAATTAACGTCTCAGCTTCACCCTGGAGCGGCTCGGGTTAGCATTTCCATTGCCATATGAGATCGGGGAAGGGGGCAGGGAAAATAAACTCTGGGAACAATGGCTGTATTCCGTCTCTCATCTAGACATACCCGTAATAGGCCGTAGTTGATGAGGCCGTGGTCTTGCAGTTCTTTCGGTACCTCAGCCGGGCTGCGGGGGGCAAAATGGCCGCTCATGTAGAGAAAGCGTAGCGGTCTAGCTTGCTTGTGGCGGAGGACATCGAGTGCTTGAATGGCCGCGGTAGCGTAGTCGCGGGAAATCTTACACGTCTCCTCAAACGGGATGGTCTTGAGCTTCATCGGTGTCACTGCAATGGTCCTATTTTGGAGTCAGTGATGCTGTTCTCCGGTGTGTTCGGACTGCTGGACTGGTTGATCCCATCGTCACCAGACCGTGAAATGGAAACGTTGAGGAGTGTTTAAAATGTCAAGGAGACTAAGCATACCAGATACAGCCATCCGCATTCTCCAGCTCCTTTTTAACGCTGTCGGGATAGCTCTCAAAGTTGTCGCAGACGACAAACTTCAGCTTAGGGTTCACTAGCCGTGCGGGGTTCTCACGACGGCCAAGGGCGACGATAGATGTTATAGCCGGGTTCTCGATACCTTGGCGGATCAGCTCTGTGGCGACAAAGCCTGTCGAGCCACCGATCACAAGCTTCATAATGATATAGCCGCGGCGACAGTGAAAGGCGAAATATGTTAAATCAAATGACTTGCGGCTCTGGGATGGGTGAGATCAATCCGGAGTCCCTATTTATGTAAATTGGGTGGCGTGGGACGCCTTAACCAGCTCCGGCTCGTCAGTTTCTGTGTAGGACTTAATATTTATGCCTAAGTGAGGAATAAAATACACTATAAGAGATCTCACGCTTAGGAAACGAAGAGGAACATGAGGTTAATGCTATACCCTACTACTGAGAACGGAGCGTTAAAGCCTAGGATGTAGATGAGATTCTTTTGACTATAGGGAAATTTATTGTAAAACAAATAATTAGGAACTCCCTTCCTATTAGTTTGAAAGGTATAACTGACTAAAATAGGGGGATAAATGACTACTATAGCCATTAAGGACTAGGAATCATAGCGATAAATTACTTTTCTGCTCATTTAAGCTTTAATTTAATCTATAATCTAGCTATTATCGTTATTTTCGATTCTCTAATCGTTAGATAGGTCACTATACTCAACTTCGTAGTAGTAGGCTCTCTCTTTTAGAGATAATAATCGGAGAAAGTATAAATCCTGTGGAGGGCTGAGTCGAGTTGATATGCCGACTGGAGAGGCCAATGGCAATTTTCTAAAAGCGTAGAGAGAAGAGCTATCTAGGTGCGCGAAGTTGATAAACAATGGGCGTGGGTCGCGTGCCTGCACGTGATTAGACAGCGGCCCTGGCCCGTTACATTATTACGCTATTCTTAGAGCAGCAACTCGCGTTGGCAGTCCAGGACAGACTCTCCTAGCACTCTGTCGTGCAAGCCTTATTAGGGCAATACCCGTGATTGCAGCAGAAGCTACACAATCCCTTATACCCAAGGTCCTCTCCGCGGAGTGGGCAACCTACCTGGCCCGTAGCCGGTGGAGGTGACACGGGATCGCCGTGCTTCGTACATACGCAAGGACCGGGAGGACAATAGCCGTAGTGGCACGCGAAGCTGCACAGACCCAAGAAATTGCCAGTTTGACCAGCGGCTACGGTGCCAGCGATGCAGGTGTCTATTGTGGTTTAAAATGTGTTAACGTCAGATTCATTCGGACCCATATACACCAGTATTCAGAGAATTTGAGAGTATGGGAAGTAAGCCACCACTTACCACTAGAAGTTGACGTTGATGATGTAGTAGACGTAGAGGTTGTCGCTCCGTGCTCCGTTGCTACATCCGTTGAGGTCTCAGAGGACAATAGAAATGTGGTCGTAGAATCTGTGGTCGTATGTGAATCTGTGGTGGTAGGTGAATCTATGGTTGTAGGCGAATCTGTGGTCGTAGGTGAATCTATGGTCGTAGGTGAATCTATGGTCGTAGTTGAATCTATGGTCGTAATTGAAGATGGGGACTGTGTGAATGCTGTCGACTTCGTAGACGCGCTTAAAGCTGTGGACGCCCCTAGGGCGACGGATATTGTGGATGATGCGGGGGATACCCTGTGATGTATTAGCTGGCGTTTTTGAAGAACCAGAGAAGAGACCAGAAAGCGCAATGGTGAACGAGCTGGTATGCGTGGTAATTGCTGGCCGGCAGATAAGACCAAGACAGCGCATCAACAACGGAAACCACAAAAGAGGCTCTCTAGCAACTCGCTCTGTCAACCACAATGCAAACAACTGTCTCCACTCATCTATCCCACCATACTCCGGCGTACCTAGCAGAACGGGATTTGTTTTGAAAAACGATCCCGAGAGGGACGCCAAGGGCGATGGCCAGAACAACCGAGATGGCTACCGCTAGAATGATCCAGAAGTACCGTCGCTTGCAGCCACAGATCCGGTTGGAATCTATCTGTTCGCTAGCCGATGGCAGTTCGTGCAGTTCGTACTCATGTCGCCCGGGAATCTGCGGGCCTTCATCGAGATACGGACCGGTAGCGGCAGCTTTCTCATCCAGCAACTCGTCATGTGAAGGTGCGACATTCGTTTGTCTGTAGCTGCAAGTCTTCCTCCACTTGGCGGAGTCTTTCTGGCCAGGCACTACCTCGAGCCCACTATCCAGCACGACTTCCAGACCATCATCAGGTTCAACTTGGGCGTACTTAACGACGGGCTCGAAATGGGAGGAGTCTTGAACGTGTGAGGCCAAGCCAACGGGCTGGGCACCAAACAGCGCCGTTTTCTCCGGGTTCGACATGGTGTTGTGTCTCCGCTCTGCCTTCCCCAAGTGTTTCGTATATTCTGGCTTTGAGAGGAAAAGGTGAAATTGAGAGAGGTAGAAGTATTCCCGATAATCAGAAACGGTTGCGACTGATAAAATTGTCACCCGGATAATAAGCCCAGGGACTTGGCGAACCCACCAAATTCACCAACAGCCCCTGAAGGGGACTTCATAGGGACACCATAGCTTTTGTTATGGACCACAAATTATGTATCAGTATAATGGCCCCCAAGTAATATATCCAACTGCCGCATCCTGACGCTGACTCACCTGGCATTCTCCCAACCTAGCAGGAAATTGTGCCCCTATGTGGACAGATTTCACCTGTATGCAGAGTTTTTTCCGCTTCTCTACTACTGTATAAATGTGGACATGACAGCTAGACCTGAATATCATCGTTGTCAATCATTGTCACATGACATACACTAGTAAATTTACTAGTGGATACGCAAATTCCAGATTCCAACATTATGTTATCTCTGAAATCATAATTAAAAAAATGTCATATGATTGTATCTGGATTTCAGTCTCTGCTTTCTTTACATGACCTTCGTGTATGTCCAACGTTCCTACATGTACTACATTTGATGGTACCTTCTTCCTCTTCTGTATAGGCTCTCCCTCATTAATATGCCCTACCTCGTCCTGCTTCCTTGGCATGGGAATCAGGGGCTCTAGAATTGGAAGAAATCCTGATTCACTCTCACTAAGGCCAATTCGCCAAAATGGGTGGATATAGGCCTTGGCATTACCCACGGGACTAAAAAATCTTAGTCCCGTTGCTAGGTCCCGTTAGTCCCATAGGAATTCCTACGAGACTTCTACGGAACTATGGCTTATTTTAACTGAATAGTATTGGTCTGTTTAGTTCCTGTAGAGTAACTGGGATAGCAAAATTGGTATAGATGAGTTGAGATAAAATTCATTCATCCTCCTTGCTTGCCTGGATGGAATTTATACAACGTAGGAAAAAAAGAGTAATCGCCCCCAAAAGTCGGACTTCCAACGCTGCGCGGTTGTGGGTCCTCCCCAATCCAATGATAATTCTTCTTTTACCCACCAACTTTTGAACCTATTGCAGCCGGACTGGCGCTCGGCATAGGTGCAGTGACCTGTGATCTGCTCGGCAGCTACGTGATATATTTAGGCCTTACAGACAGGGCATCAACATGGTTGGAGAGCGGAGCTCCTGTATCGAGGGTCCTCTCAGCTACATGCCCTCCTGTATCCTAGATCCCATTATCATACACACACTCAGTATACAGAAGAGAATACGACGTTCGATTGCTTCATTTTCTATTCGGTCGACGTACTCGGCTTCGTGCTGGTCGAATTTCCCCCGGTTCTCCTGCCGGTCTGTCGGCTCTGACCTGACATGCCATTGTGCGCCCTACTCTCCCGCTCCACTATTTACAACGCCATCCCCTGTCTGTTTATAGTATAAAGTGGCTGGCCGTCATCTCTTTTGACCCATTCAAGCTCCTCCGCTCTTTTCTGATTTTCCTGGTCGTTAATTTCCGCCTGGCGGCTGATTTCACCCCACTTCTGTTTAGCCTCTCTTTCCCACTTCCGTCTTTCTCTGCCTCTACAATATCCCTTGACTGTATAGGGGCATTTGAGTCTCTAACAGAAAGAATGTCCCCTTTACATGCCCAACGCCTAGATTTAGGGGAGTTAGCCGCTTCCTGGTTGGCTAGAATACGTGATATATCTGCGGAGGCCTAGGCAGCCAAGTCCGCTTTGGTAATGCTCCCCTCATAAATTGCCTCTAAATGGCGCTGGATTTTCGCTAAATCAGGATAGGATTAGCTGAAAAGCTCTTCTCAATATTATAAATATTTTTTCATAGTTTTGTGACTATTATCGGTGGAGAATTGATAGTTGAACTTGACGCTGGTGGTGGTGGAGTGTATAGTTAGGATGCATCTGAAGCATTCCCCTTATCACTATCCCCTCTATCGTAGTCTCTAAGCTCGTATTCTATCCCTCTATCGTAGACTCTTAGATTTAGCCGTCTATCATCTCTACGAAAATAACCAACCTCTACATCGAATGGCTAAATCCTATAGATTTTGAACGTGTGCTAGACAGCTAACATTGAAGATCTATACCCGGATTTCATAGATAGAGCGGAAAAAGTCTACTTCCTCTATAAGTTACCAAAGCGCCCTATTCATTTGAATAGCTATTATGCTTGCGATAATAGTTCTTGTATGCGAGGAATGTATGTGAATCGAGTAGTTGAAGTCGATATGTGAGCTTTGATAAAAAGTAGAGTAGAAAAATCCTATTCTACTCGTAAAAATTGATGAAATCACGCGACTTAAGAGGATGTATAGCTGCTAAAAATGAGAAGAGACTATACTGTGTGGAAGTCGTGATTTAGTTTATTTATCAAATTTTTGAAGTTATCCGTAGGCGCGGACCTTGCGTCTTACTAGGTATCTTTAATTTTAAGGTTTTTAGTTAATAACGTAATAAGATCTTACTACTTATTAACTTATAGTACTTCGCGTAAGAGTTAATAGCGTCTCGCTAGTATTTCTTAAGCTCCTTGTAGATAATTTTTCAAATTTTTAATATATACTTTAGTAACGTCAGAGACCTCTTTATACGGATCGACCGTATTTTATAGCTAAAACTCTAGTAAAAAAGCTATAAGGGACTATAAAGGGATTCTTACCTATTGTAACGCTAACTTTATTCATTATTATAAGTATATTTTGCTAATCAGGGTAATTTTAGCTAGGCTAAGTATTCTATACTAATAAAGTAGTAGAGTTAACATTCTAACGTCTAATTAGTGGGCTCTATTTAGCTATTAGTTTAAGTATCAAAATACTGGTAGTGCTATATATATAGGAACCATAGTAGAGTTTAAACTAGAAAAGAATTTTCATATAAATAATATTAAGCTAATTTAGGGATAATAACCCTTAACGTATAGGCTCTATATTTTAAGTTAACCTTAATAGAATAGTTTAGTAAGGCTAGTAATGGTGATTATAGATAAAATAGAGAATAAAAAGGACTATCTCGTATACCTATTAATGATAACCATATTTACGTCTATATATTCACTCTTTTAGATAATAAGTAGGTTGTAACCCTATGTAAACTCTATACTTAACCTAGTAAAGGGTTAGGTAGAAATTAGTAGCAATTTAAGCTTACTATAGGGTTAATATCTTAGTACTACTATACCTTAGTAGATAAGGTAGTACATATATTCTATAATAGTATACTTTGAATAGACCTAATAAATTTAATTTAAAACGTGGTAGATCTTCTATATAATCACGTATAAATCATCTTACTAAAGGATTATTATAGTATGAACTAACTAGGGTTCATATGGATTCTCTATTAAAGGGATATAATAATAGTCATAATATTATGTATACCTAAAGCGATTAACTATCGAGCGTACAAAATCCCTTGGATTTAGCCTAAATAGCCTCTTTTCGCCTTTATCTCTCTAAGTCTTTTTTTATAGTCGCTAAAGAGTCTCTAATAGACCTACTCGTAAATTATTGGAGAATAGTCTTTCTTCGATATGTACTTATTTTGATACTATACCGGGGACGAACCGATTTTAATATAGCTCTACTACATAGACTACTTGTCTAGTTCTATACCTAACCCCTTAAGGTTCAACGCTATATAGGTCCTGGGCTTAGGGCTTTCTTATAAAGATATCTCGTTAGGCTAAAACTAGGATTGCTAAATATATGCCTTTAATAGATAATACTAAGATGGTAGCGAGCTACTACCAAAATAGCTCTAAAATTTCTATGGCTAGAGAGTCATTCTAGTAAGAGCTTATTTTCTATAAAGGGGCTATTAGTAGGGGTATTTTTCCTATTACGATACCTAATTAGAAAGATGAAAGGTATAAGGTATACTAAATAATTGGCATAATGCCTATTTAACTTATGTTGGTATATAAAAATTAGAGATTAGAGTAATCTAGTAGTATATCGACGGTGAATTAGAAGCCTCCTATATACTACCTCTAAAGCTTAAGAGGAATAAATAATTATAAAGAGCTCTTGGAAGTTCTATAACGTAATCCACATACGAGCCGTCCACACAAGCGACCCGTCCACTTTCGCGTCAACTTTATTGAATCATCTTCAACGCGTCATTTTTCTACCACCACCATACAAAATGCCTCTTTCTCAAGAAAGTCGAATGTAAATGGCTATTATGGCTTATAAAGAAGAAATTTCGATCCATATCAAGGGCTGCTGCAGTATTCGCGGTGCCTAAATCCGCACTTGTTGATCGACTCAAAGGAATCAATCCACGGTCGGAAACACGCGCCAATGGCCATAAATTAACAGCTCTTGAGGAGGAAGTCCTTACCAAGCAACTGCTGGATGCAGATAAACGAGGTTTTTCAATTCGACCTGAGTTTCTACATGGAATGGCGCAAATATTACTTCGTGAGCGAACAAAGGATTCTACTGCGACCATTGGGATTAATTGGGCATCCAACTTTATCAAACGCCGCCCAACGCTACGTACACAATACAACCGACGTATATTATATCAACGTGCAAAACGGGAAGATCCAAAGGTTATAAAGCCTTGGTTTGAGACTGTACGCGAAGCTATTCTTGAACATGACATCCATAAAGATGATATCTAGAATTTTGATGAAACTGGCTTCGCAATGGGGCTCTGTTCGACCTCTAAGGTTATAACCACGGTCGAGCGTAGTGAAAGACCTCGTAGGGTTATTCAGGGGAACCGCGAATGGGTCACAATCATTGAATGTGTGAGCTCAAAGGGGATATCTATACCCATATGGATCATCAAGGGCAGGATCTCAACATGCTACTTGGTATCAAGAGCCTGCTCTTTTTAATAAGGGCTATGCTATCGCAAGTAGACCGCGGCAGGACCCGCGGGTTACCCAGAAACCCGTTCTTGGCGGGTTTTGGTCTGAGCCCAGAACCCGCGACGGGTTTGGGTTTTGACATAAGAACCTGCGACGGGTTTTTAGGTGACCAAAAACCCGTAATATAGCTTCAAACAGTGCAAACATAGAAAGCCATATAAGAGACATAATTTATGCAATTTCTAGGTGTATTTTTTAGTATTTGCTTTACAATTCAAGCATATTCCTTCTATACAGGCTATAGACGGTATATATAGTGTATTCAGAGGAGATGTTAGGGAATTTGGATAATAAATTAGTTGATTGAATTGATTTAAACTACAAAGCTATCTATGACTAACCTCGTAGCCCTCAAGAAGCCTTAAACGTTTCCGAGCCCTTCCTGATGTACGTTGTTGAGTATCAGGTAGAGGGAGATTAAGCTCATCGTCAGACTCAACGCGCTCATATATCTCTTCCTCTAGATCGGATGCAACGCTCTTTCGTCTCTTCGCAGAGGCACGCTGTGGCTATGAAGCTATCTGTATAGTAGGTCGGTCCTGGATATCATCCTCCTCATTGTCACTAATTGGATCAAGCTCTTGCTGTGGACCTTGGGTAGCTTTTTCTTCCTTAGCCGCTTAGATCTCTTCATTAGAGAGATACTCTTTCACAGATGCGAGCTGTTCCTCCTCAATATCAAACCGAGTTGTACACATATACATCATTAGGTCTTGAATAGTTGTATCCTTTAGTGAGCCTCGACGATAGTGACAGATATCTCGAGTAGAGTTGAATAGACGTTTGACTCCTGCACTAGTAGCAGGGATAGAGAGGATATCTCGTGCAAGGCTTGCAAGTGCTAGAAACTCGTTTTGATAGTCTTTCCAAAATAATCGTGGTGTTGCCTGAACGGTTCCTAAAACTGATATTAGTAAAAGGTGCCGTAATAGAATCGTAGTACTAACCACTATCAAGATACTGTTGAATCTCATCATATTAGACTGGTTTGCCGCACTCTGATGTAAGAAGCATCTCAATCTCCGAGGTCTGTGCAATTGGCGACTGTGTGTAGGAAGAAGCCTGCTTCTCTGAAAGACGCTGTTTGTAGGGCGTAGCGTATTGCTCAAAACTTTGGTGGTATCTTCTACGCTAGTCCTTCTCTGGATCGTCCTAATCCTTACTAGAGAAGAAATGTAGCTTATTCTAGGGAGCAAGGATTGTACTAATAGCAAATAAGTCTCTATGAACTTCATCCGTCTTGCTATAATACTCTGAAAGCTTGCTCTTAGCTACGTGTAAAGCAGTAAGCATGACCTGCTTCTAGGGGACCTTCTTCCGTCGAAGCTGACGGGTTGAGGCTTCAAGGTGATCAAAGAGCTTATTGTAGATTCTAAAGACGATATGGATAGTAACATCCTTAGTCTTGCAAAGCGCAGTTGTTAGCTAGTAGAATGGCTGCGTAATCCAAAGAAGATAATCAATCTAACGCCATTCTTCATAGTCGAGCATAAGATGATCGAGGTCAAGCTGATCACAAAACTCATTAAACATAGACTGTAGTCGTTTTGCCCGTCGAAGCATTAGAAAAGTTGAATTCTAACGTGTTCGGACATCTTGAATTGGTATAAGCTTCGGCTCGTCTGTTTGGAGACTATAGAATACCTCACGGCGTTAAGGGCTTACATTAACGAAGATAGAAAGGTTCCGAACCTATAGAAAGTAAGTAACCTAAATAGAAAGCAAGCGGGAAGGGATAGTATTTCAATACAAATATTAAATCTGGCATACCTTATTAAGGGTATCGACAATCTCTCGGTGATGCTACCTCACACGAAGTGATTGGGAGCGAGCTTCGGACTAGACTGTCTCTGTAGTCTTATTCTTTGGGTTGGCTTTCATCTTCCCTAGGAGTTGGTTGAGACTTAATTGAATCATATGAGCAGTATATGGAATCCGGACAATAGGGGTAGTATCCCCTATGTCTAGTGACTCGACTGATTCTTGAATGCTTGCCATTAGGGTGCTGTTGTTTGACGCATTGTCTGTCGTGATTGCAAGAACTCGGTCTATAATCTGGTGTTGCTGAAGTAGTTCTATAAGAATAGTGCTTAAATTAACACCAGAGTGAGTTCTATGAAGTGGTTCGAAGCTAAGGAGAATCTCGCAGTAGTTCTAGTCCTCGTCGATAAAATAGCTAGTAATAGCCATAAAAGCCTGTCGAAACGGTGACGTCCAACAATCTAAAGCAATTGAGAGCTTTGCACTAGGGGGAAGCTTCTGAAGAAGGCTCTGCTGTCGTTTCTGAATAGTACTTTGCAACTGACGCCGAATTGACCTCGGAGAGGGGAGTTGTAAGCGTGAGGGAGCAAGTTGAGCCATGTTAATAAGCTTTTGAAACTCAGGGTGCTTAAGTAGCCGAAAAGGAAGTCGAGAGGTGGTAATAAAGGTAAGAAGCCTTTCTTCCTAAGCTACTTGGCTAAAGCTCTAGCGCTTTAGGCTACTATTGGCCTGAAATAATTTATATTCCTAAGTTAGTAGACGAGTAATTAGGTAGATAAGGAGTTTATAAGACTTACCGCGTCTTTCATAAGTAGCTAGACATTTGGCTGTCTTACTGCTTCCTTTCTAGCATTTTGACAGCCTATGCCTTTAACAGGTTTTACCATTGTTGACGTCCTATTTCGACTAGCCTATGGGTAGTCCATAATCTTCCCACAACGCTTACACATGACCTTTGGTTGCCCATTAGTGCTATATGCCACTTGTTCAAAGTGCTCCCACGCATTAGATTGACGCCTAGAATCCCATCGGATCTTCTTTTTCGTTCCAAAATCTGTCTTTAACCACTAAGACACAAACTCATTATTTGCCATTTTAGTATAAAGGATGTATGCCTTTTTTGAGTTGGGCCGACGCGTTCGAGGGATATAGGGACTAGAGGTGGCTGCGGTGGTCGAAGAAAATCGATATTAGAGACTGAGTTCGTGGTTTGCTGGCTGTAGGAAAGGTCTTAGGTAAATGATTGATCATCAGATAGAAGGAAGTTTAGATTATCTGTTGCACTACCCTCATATAAAGATGAGGGATACACGTCAGAGAACTAAGAGAGGTAGGACATGGTGAGAGAGAGAGAGAGAGGATAGGGATAATAGGAAAGCAAGGAGCGCGAGACTTACTGAGAATTCTTTTAAGTCAAGACAAAATGAATTAAGCAGAGAATCGAGTAAATCCATAATATGGCCTATATACCCTACGTTTTAACACTCTAATTGGTTGTAATATTGACACTAGTAGCGGGTTTTTAGTCTAAACCCACGAAAACCTACAAAAACGCACAAAAACCCGTGATTTTTTTTATTTAGTCTAAGGATCCTCAATTTAAGGGAAAACCTTCAATTTCGAGGATTGAAATCAGTATTATTGATTGACTATATGATATTTTAAAGAAATCTATTCATTTTAAAGCAAAGACAAGCAAGCTCTATCGATTGGCTGATTAAAGTTGAGGATATCCTAAAAGTTGTTATTGTGAAGGTCTATCTACTTTGCTTTGTACTAAATATATATTTCTCTTAGTATAATAAATATTCTACAGAAGCCTAATCATTACCACCTATGAGAAAGATAAAACCTTCTAATAAAGAGAGGGGTATAATCTCAGGACAAGATATTGAGATACCTATAGATATTTCTTTAAATTTCTAAGGAACTACTATTGAACTGCTTAGTAGATGATAGTAGGGACTAAAACAGCTGTAGATGACAGTAATTTATCTAAATGAATCAGCAGTTTTATGCGTCTTGGTGTGGCCTAAAATGAGTTAGTTGTGCAAGAACGGGTTCTTGGCGGGTACCCGCGGGTTTGGACCAAAAACCCGCGGGTTTACGGGTTTGGGCTTTGGTCCAGACCTCAGAACCCGCGACGGGTTTTGGTCCTTGACCTGGAACCCGTTTGCGGGTTCTGCCGAGGTCTAATCGCAAGAAGTCAGAATGGCTAGACAACAGATGAAATTGGCCTCCGCTGGCTAAAAGAGATGTTTGAACCACATTCTAACACCCATTCAACTGGTGCAGAGCGATTGCTTATTCTTGACGGTCATAGTAGTTATCTAACTGCAGATTTTGATATATTCTACAAAGAGAATGCTATTATCTACCTTTACATGCCTCCCCATACCTCCCACCTTTTACAACCGCTTGATGTTGGTGTTTTCGGTCCGCTAAAGCGCGCATATAGAAAATTAGTGGAAGAGATGATGGTTGCCGGCAACAACCATATCGACAAGGATTTCTTGTCTCTCTATCCACCTGCTCGCGAACAGGTGTTTACTAGGGGGAATATACGCAGTGGTTTTGCAGGTGCAGGACTTAACCCGCTTAATTAAGAACGGGTTCTTGAAAAAATTACTTTCCAACTTCGGACACCAAAACCACCTCTTATTGACGCTCTCCTCTGCTTTTCAAACACCTCAGAATCCTCGCCAACTCGATCACAAGGTCCGGAGTCTACAGAGAAGTCTTCGAAAACGAATTCTTTCTAGTAGTCCAGTATCTCATATTCAACATCTTGAAAAAGCCGCACAGATGGCAATGAATATGAACCTTCTTCCTTCGACAAGGAATCAAGGTTCTACGGTGTGAGAATAAGCGGAAAATGCAAAAGAGGGCAAGGAGGCGTGCTAATCTTGGTGATGATCTGGTTTTATTTGTACAGGAAGGTCAGGATCGAGTTCAACAGCTTGCTTGATACGCAGCTTCGGGGGCCGGTTAATGAGCCTACATCTAGGCCAAACCAGCGAGCTCCACGACGATGCAGTGGCCACGCAACTATTGGACATACGATAAGAACTTGTCCTAATAAGTAACTATGCGATTCACCTTTTAGATATTCCAATTTAATTGTCTTTTGTGGTTGAAATCTTTCAAAATCGTATACTTGTGGAGAAAATGGACGGGTCGCTTGTGTGGACGGCTCGTATGTGGATTACGTTAATTAATCTCTATATTAGTAAAATTTTAGGACTACAAGGCTAGAGGGTAGTAGTAGCCTTGTTTCTTATGCTAAGATAGAATAGTTATATATTATTCCTAGGTTTAAAGCGTTGGTTTGTAGCCTAATTTAATAAGTAGAAATTAAAGTATTGTAGTAGAGGCGCTAAAGGCTTCGTTCGATAGGCCTCCAAAACGCTTCCCGCCGACGTAATTCCGAGGTGAGGCGAGTGGGCCAGCCCTAAACACCATAGTAGATGGGATATTTTATAATTCAATATCCCAACAACCATAGCTTAATATGAGGTTTTATGATATAGCAGTAGTTTGAGATCATATGTAGCCTATTTATTGGGTTTAAAGGGTTTATCATAGTTGGGATTTCGGATATATATTTGTCGTCCCTGGAGATGTATTTCTGGATAATGCAAGGCAACATTTTTTAATTCAGATTTAGGGCTATTTATACCACTCATTATGCCTCTTAATACCACGACACCAGCAATCAAATAGAATTAACTTATGGTTCTTGAGATATCGAGTTGTAAAATATCCCATTTACTTATGTTGCTTTGGGATGGCACACTCGCTTGGGTGGCCCACTCACCCAAGAATTATCTTATTAACGGGCTGCCGACAAAGACTGTGAAGGGGCAGACACTAGTCAAAGTCACATGCAGCCTATAGAACCCAGTCTCTCCCCTGTCAGACCAAAATCATTTTCTCCGTCACAGAGCAGCGTGGAGATCGCCCGAGCACTTGATTTCACTATCCATCCACCTTCCCTATGGTTGAATACCCCTTTCAAGACAGCGGGCCTAACCAAGTCAGGACCTATATGGCTGATGTTCTCATCAAAAAACACGATGTATCTTCTGAATTCGCTCAAACCACCGCCGATATCTGGCGCCTAGGCCGTGGAAGCGACCTACATGAGAGTTCCAAGAGGGACTTTGTTCAGATCTTTGGGAAGTTGGACCGTTCTTTATAAAAGCGTCAGTGCAGGTAAATATGCTGAGTGGCGGGCCTCCTCCCCGGGGATTATCAACCACTGGGCTATTATCATTACCAGTGTGATTCCCGTCTTTTTCCTTGCCCAGGCGTATCCTCACTGGCACACGCAATCAGTGAAGGATGTAGGATATGCGTTCACAGTGTGTGGGCTGACGCTGATGATCTGTACGTATCGAAAGTGTCTAGTGGGAGAGTCCCCTATTGACTGGGCAATGTTTGTGAGGTTGGTCTCAATATTTCTTGAGATTGCCACTATCCTGCCATTGAAACCGTGATAAGGCAAAGATACAAGTTACTACCTTTAAAGGTGTATGTAGTCTTCTATCTATTTTTAGGACGAAGAGAATAGGTATACCAGCAGGGTTAGGGACAATTTTAGCTAGCATCTAATAAGGAAACCTAATATATCGTTATAATTCCACGAGCTCTATCTATAGAAGGGGATATATTAGTCTATATAGAGGGTTTCTACTAGTAGTTAGTTTAATTATATATAGTCTACAGCTTCCCTAAGGGTACAACCCCTAACTATTCCATAGAGAAAATGTCAGCGAATCGCTAGAGTTCTAAGGGCAACTTAATATTACTTATATCGTTTAAGTAGTCTTCCTCGTCTAAGCTAACTTTTCTGAAGTATCTTAACAATAGCGAAAACATTATATTTTAATTTTAATAAACCTCCACAAAATTTTTATAGTTTAATAAGGGTAGTAGTGGTTGTAGAGGTTTCGAACTACTACTATTAATTCTATAGTGATATGGTAAATAAAATACTCCTAGAACGATATTATTAAAAGAAGTAAAGGGTTTCTAGTCCTTTAGTAGACTATTTAAATATTCCTATATATAACTTTATGGGCCTAAATCTGGTTTTATAAAGATAAATCTCCTTTATCATCTAACTTCTAGTGAAGATATTCCTCTAAATTGCCAAGATAGGCAAAAAAACTTTCATAGATCCCACCTAGTTCGTTAGCGACAATTTATAAGTTATCGTTTTATGTCTAATTCTAAGGATTTTGTATTTAAATAAGAGAAATATTCTACTCTTTAAAATAGTCCTAGTTAGATTATAATGATCTATATTTTTTGAGTAATATATGTTGGTATCTCAATCTAGAGGTTATTTATGTTGTTAACTATAGTAAGGATGTTTATTTCACTATTATTTTTAAATTTAGCTAGAGCACCTTTAAATATATAATGATGGTTATAAAGCTAATCTTTATGCTTCTAGAGGATATATTATCAAGGTAAATTATGAACTGCTTTTAAATTTAATTTTCCTCCACATACTAGAAGACGAGGAGCTATCGCGTTAGTAACGTTTAACTTCGAGATGGGCTAATAGTTCTTATTTATGTTTTTCTAGCGCTCTTAGAGCTAGGTTAATCCTCTAGCGTAGCTATAGTATTAAGCACCTACTATTATTTAGTAGTGATAGAATTAATAGGCCTAGTACTACCCGATTTAGACTAAGGGATACGACTATAATAGTACGTCTCTATAGTAACTCGTAGAGCGCTACACTAGAGATTCGGTAGCGTTACTATCTCGTCCTAGTGAGGCTTTAGTAGCGATTCGTCTATAATATCCATTAAGTAGATCTAGGGATAGGATGGCTTAAATATAGGTAGGTTTAAGGGGCTGGCTATCTTCTCTAGGTAAGTAAATAAGACGAATTAGAAATATGAAGTAGAATAATTACTTATTAGGGTAGGAACCTATCGGTTAGGTAAAGAAGACTTCTTAAAACAGCACTAAAAGGGTACTAATACGCTACGGATAATAGGGCGGTTCGGTATAAGACAAACATATACTGATTCTTACTAGAAATAGGCTTCTAACCTTTTAACTATAGTTCGCGGATCTTAAAGATATTAGGACAAATATAGTAAGTAGGTCACGTACCATTTTTTGCCTCAGGATATTATCGTTCCCCAATAGCCTCATAATAGTGTGCATTCCGTAATACTTAAAGCGATGATAAATATCTTGCTACCCTCTATCTTTATAGATCGATAGAAACTAAAAGTGCATATTCTTATAATATCTATTATATTAAACGCATAAAGGTGTTAGGTAGCATTCTTAGCGATAGGCGTGAATTCCTTACCGCTACCCTAAACAGCTCTCTCTCTCTCTCTTTTAGACTTCGTCTTAGAGGGAGCTTCCGGATTAACATTTTATTCGCTTTAGTATTCTTATTCGATAAGGGTAGGGTATCTTATTAATCTATATTCTCCTACTAGATAGGGTTCGACTTAGGCTACTAAAGAATTAAAGAATCGCTCAAGGGATAGTCGCAGTAAGCCTTATAGTGATCTTATCTTAAGGTATTTTTTAGCTAAACTAGGCGTTACTTCTTATAATTCAGGAGTAAATTAATAACGTTGTTAACTATATTCGTATAGGGATAATATTATTATATATTTCCCACGTCCGCTATAAGTATTGGAATTTTTATCTATTATTAACTATTCATGTAGAGACCGGGCTCTACTATAGGTAACTAACTAGGATCTCTATATATCAAACTTCTTTATAAGGTAACTATAGGATAGCTAAATTATATAAAGTCCCACCTATAAGGCTAAAAGAAAATTAAGATCTATATTGATGAATATAATACTATGTACTCTGCAGAGCATCTGTAAAAGTCAAAATCTCAACTAAATATCTGTTAATACGAAGTATTAAAATAAAATCTTTTTATATAATTATCTTCATTAAGTTAAGCGTACATAAAGGTACTATATTCTTCTTAAAAGGAGACTTCTCTTAGGCTTAGACTTTTTCTACCTTGGTATTCTTATTATCTTATAGATTAGTGAGATCGATTTATATCAGGATCTAAAGGTAGAGAGAGATATTAGTAGTTAGGGTTATAGTATTTAGACAGAATGTCTTCTAATTAGGTAAACCACGCCTAGTAACTATAGCCTTATGTCTTAGATAAAGTATCTTTCCTTGGTTTATTACTTAGCTAGTTTTCATCTTCATAGGTATTATTAGTAAACATAATCATCGATAAAAAATAGTTATTAGGGGGATTAGGGTTAAAATAGAGCCTCCGTAGGTAAGTAGTGACAATAACGTTTTAGAGGGAAGTCGAGGTTGATTAGTTCTAGTAGTAATAGGCAAATTTCTTAGTCTCCTATACCTATAGTAGTATCATTAACCTAGTCTTATAAGATCTTAAAGCTTATAAATAATCTTTAGTATTCCTCGATCTCTTCTTCTTTAGCTATGTAGACGAAACTGTGAGAAGTTATTTAAGTCTTAATTTTAGCGTATTATTAGGTTATATCGTATTTCTTTTAAATATCTACTTATTCGATTTAGGTTAGTAGGGATAGTTCTAGAGTGATTGAGGGATTTATGGGGCCTCCCTATACGTTATTATAGATTCTTTTGAGCTGTATTAATATATATCATGGCGTGTCCTTTATACTATCTAGCGATATAGGTATAGGTTAGTCGATACTTTATATCTATTAATATTTACATTTACTTAATATTCGTATCTAATTAGTTTAATCTCAATTATAGTCATCTAGTACTTGAAAAGTATCTATTTTTCATTGTTAAATATTAAGTTATTAGTGATCCTTCATCGTCATTCGCTAAGTTAGGGCCATGGTCATAATCGTAGTCTACACTCCTCTTCAGGCAGAGACTAGTTAGATGGCTAAATCATTTAGCCCTTATTAGCGTTCTCATAGATACTTATAGAGGTTGTTTGTCTAGGTACGCTAGTCAGCTTTATCGTCGTCCTATATGGCGCGTAGGGTCTTATAAGTTATATAGTTAGTATATGTCTTCATGAGTTTCTGAATTAATTCTTTAGCGGATTTAGCCTAGTTTTCAGCGTCTTGTATAATTCGAAAGGTACTAGTATTATTAATCTAGCACTACTAGTATTGAAGGCTTTTGGCTTTATCAAGTCCAGGGCTCTCTTATCTATTATGATTATAAGAGATTTCTAGGTAGTTGCGCCTTCTAGACCGCTTATTGGCTAGGCTATTAGCCTTACTTATACAAGATATTAGGACGTCAAAATGTAATTACCCAAGCTATCTTATAGCTTTGTAGTAGCTTACCTACTTCGGTCCTATTATGTCGAAAGAGTTATTATCAGGGGCGTTAAGGCCAGGTAGGATAGCGATCGTCGATGAAGCTACGTCTATATATCTATATGGCATTAGTAGAAACAAAGGAGGAACTTAGAAGTAATATAGCCAGATAGCTAGGTTAAGAAAGAGGAGAAGATAAGAAAGTTGTAAAAGAACTACTTTCAGGGTAGATAGACACCTGTTGATGAGGTAAACAATTAAACAGCTAAGATTCAGAAAGGTACCAAAACGGGTAGCAAAAGTATATGAATCGGTGGTGTTGAAAGATACTGATTCTTGAATCTCCCAAGAATCCGTCTGATACTTGTAAACAAATGCGGGTAAAAATACACGTGATGACACGTGATACTAATTCCGAATAGCTTCACAATCCAATCTGTAACAAGAGTATTCGGTTTAACATACCATAGACGACAGGACTCCAAATTTAGAAGGGGAAGAAGAGGAAAGAAGAGGAAAGAAGAGGAAAGAAGAGGAAAGAAGAGGAAAGAAGAGGAAAGAAGAGGAAAGAAGAGAAGACAGAAGAGAAGAAAGATAGGGCGTATCACGTGCCATGTAATATGTTAACGTTAGGCATAGTTTAGGCTAGTCATATTAGGTACTGTTCCTTTTTATTGAGTAAGTCGCTGTATTCAAACGCTAGCTATACCCTTAAATTAGTTTACAGATATACCTAGGATTCTATCCTGTAGGACTTTTCGAACACCTGTTTTAAAGGCATTACGGCCATAGAGAATATAACATAAATCACGCTTCTAGATACCGCTAGCCCAATAACTATTTAAATGCAGAAGCGTTTTGCGCATTATTGGCGTCAGTATAGGTAATTTAAGGTAATTATTTTAGATGAATATTTACTAGAATATATATATATATCTAACTCGAAGGATAGGGCCTTTCGAGTCCATTCTGAAGTATATCGACGTGACCTTAAGAATGTTAAGCCATATGTTAAAAATATTTTAAATGTTTCAGTCTAAAATTTGGATTAGTAGCCAGATCAAGTTGATTATTATAGAAAGGGACCCTGACTTAACTCGTAATGGATAGTTATATAACTAATCCACGGCTTAATGCGCTCGCAGAAGGCTTCCTTGAGCACTATAAACTTAGTACTATATTGTAAAAAGGCAATATAAGGGTTTGTAAGTCCTTAGTAGATATAGTAGTATTAGACTAATTGTTAGGCGACTAGGTAGAGGTAGCCACCAACGATTTCGTAAATTTGGCTCTGGATAGTGTGTACCATCTATAAAAATGAACTATTGCAAGAGATAAAAAGAGAAATATAGTGGCACCGCAAAAGCCTGTGACCACCAGAAGTACCTTTCTTCATTGCCTCCTTATACGGGAGCGTAAAAGTGATATAGGAGGAATAACTGAGTTGCCCATAAAATTTTATATACGATATGCTTATAGCATCTTGAATGGAATCATTTAATAAAATTAAGGTAAAACCTTTCGAAAAGATCCGTAGCTAAAACACGTTAGAAACAGCGAAAAGCTAATAGGTTGGAAAGATATACAGAGATGAAAGACGTAGCTTATATATATAGGGCTAGATGCTCACTAAGTAAATCTAAGTAACTATATCAACTTAATCATCTACGTACTTAAAAATTACTAGTGTAGAAATACTCAAGATCATTAACATAGAGAAGGTTGTAGTTATTAATATATTATTACTAAAGACATACAGACTAGTAACTAATAATAATAAAGCTTATATCTTACTATGATAGAAGTAATTTTATTTATTAAGAATCATTAATGGGAAAGGAGAAGATAACGAAGAACCGTATATAGTAGTAGGTCCTTAAATTAACGAACCTAGGTAAATATCTACCTATTTTAAATTGGGCTGTTGGATGCTAGTCGACCTAGACCTATAATAGACATCTTTAAATTGCTAAACCCTAGTGTTAGTGAGGTTCAGACTATATTATCTAGGTAATTAATGAAAGAATATCCCTCTGATACTATTATATGTTATAATAGGAGCTAAGTACTATAGTCGGATGTTAATTTCTATAACTTAAAAATCTTAAATAGGTATATTATATTAAACTCAGAGACTATTAATAGGGTTAGTACTCCCGCTAATAATGATCTTTAAAAAGTTATTATACGGAAAATATAAATATCACGATAACATACCTAACGTACTAAAATTATTTCTAATTACAAGATTATCAACGAAATCTTATCTTATCAATATAGTAATTAGCTCTAATCTATAGGTATCTTAAAAAACGTTTAAAAGATCTATAGTTAGGGACGATAACCTTCCTATATAGATACAGATTTTAGTCTACCCTAGCTAAAATCGTTAGACATTTCACTTATAGTAGGGATAGAATTGTCTAATTATTAAGTAACCTGGAATGCCTACTCAGTGAACTATAACACGATATGTATTTAAAATAGAGAAACTTTTAGACTTAGAATACAGATATCTAGGCTACTTAACTCTAGTAGTAAGAATAATAATAAGAATAGTAACCATCTCTTAATTATAATACTACGTAGTAAAGATTATAGAATATAACTAAACTACGACGATAGTAGTAGTAATAGCAATAATAATAATTCTTATAAGAATTTCTAAATCCTTTAGTATATAATAATATAAATGGATTATAGCTAGACGTTGCTTAATTTCTAAAGGATTAATAAGTATAAGAAATATAGAGAGTAATAGTAGAATAGTAGTATTGGAGCCGCAAAGGAATACGCTATTAGGTACTATGTATTAACCGATCCTACCTCTTTTTACCTCTCTTCTATCTTTTATATCAAAAGATAGGTGAATTGCGATTAGTATACCTCTACGTATATAGAAGCTTAACTAGTAAAGGGTTTAAGCCAACTATATGGATCCGAAGGCTATTCCCCTTGAAATAAAAATGTTAATTTAAATACTTATAGCATTTATTAGCCTCTACCCTTTATATAGTATAGTCGACGATAGCGACTTCTACCATTTTCTAATTTTACTACGAAACTCTTGGTAGGAAGGACGGCTTTTAGCCTAAAACTTTAGACCTATAGAAATACTAGATGATAGCTATCTTATTTACCTATAACTAGCTAGATGTAGGTATATATACTGTTTATACTATAAAATAATTTCTATAAAACACTATCTATCGAATATATTATTATAAGGGATATAAACGTCTACTATCTTCTCTAACGAGGCTTAGATGTTAATATTAACTAAGAAATTAAAGGATTTCCTAGTTCTTTTAGACGAATTATAGACCTAATTATAGAAGAGCGGATAATTACCTAAGAGCGCGTAGTATTATTATTAGTCATTAATCTTACCTTTATATAATTCTCTAGAGAGCTATCTACCTAACTTTAATAAGTTAATTTATCAGTATACTAACGCTGTTAAATTTCTTGATCCTACTAGGTACTATTAGGGTAAGGCGTTTTCTATACCTAACTAGAATATAGTCGCAATATCGTAGGAGGAGGGGGTATCTTACTGGCTAAAAAGCTAACGAAACTAGTTCTATATAGGGAGAGAATTCTAGGTGGTCTAATAGACTGGTTAAAGACTACTAAATTTCTTCCTACTATTCATATTAAACTGCTCTATTCAAGGTACTTTTGTGAATTCTTTATACTTTTATTTTTCTTATTTAAAATCAAAGAAAATTAATTATTTAATATTTAATAGTATTTTAGAGGTCTCCCATAAGCTCTATTAGCTAGTAGTCTACTAAGGAGGGCTACTAAAATCGCATATTAAGATTTAAACAAATCTATATTAGATTATATAGGGACTAATCTAGTTACTACTAAAGCATTTTGAATAGTCGAATAGTTTGAATGCTTCTACATGGGTGGAATACTTCATTTAGCTTCTTAACATGATTATCATTTAATCGTACTTTAGCCCTAATCATGTCCTATATATGTATGCGCTTAGGAGAGAGAGAGGGGGGGAGATAACCTACAATCAAAGCTATATGTAATAGGTGGGATGGAGGCGGAGGCATATGAGTTCAAATAACGTTATGTTTGGAGATTTAGAGCATAATAAATCAAAATTGGTGGTTAAATGACTACTATAGCTCTTAAGCACTAATAGTCGAAATTTACCACTTATACGACTGGTAGTCGTATGGATAAATCGCTTTTCTACTGTCACTGGACCAGGTTACGACAGGTATTGGTCCGCGGCCCCTTAGGTGAAGTCGCCGTAATTCTCAACTTGGTGTATGATGAATTTGAGGGCTCTCAACTATTTAGCTCGCAAAAAAAAAAGAAAAGAAAAAAAAAGAAAAGAAAAAAAAGAAAAGAAAAGAAACCTTCTGTTCTATGCGCCAAGCTGTAATGAAATTCGATACTTTCTCCAATGCATGCCCTTGCCTTGACATGACTATTCTTCAACTTGAACCAATGGATAATCGCTTGAACAGGGTCGAGCAGAAGCACGCTGAAAGTCATCTAGCGTGTTTACAAAACAAATTGAAATTGTTAGAAGATCGAAGCTAAGGATTCACACCGTTAACCTCCAACGACCGAACTATTTAGCTTGATGATGACTTGTACTGGAACCCAGACACTTCACAATTCGAGCTATGTCGAAACTGCAGGCGAGGCTTATCGATGCCATTAGATGACCTATTACGCCCCTCATCTTCACATAGTGTATTCTACCACATATCGTCATGACTGCTTTTGTACCGGCTTACTATCTACATAGGAAGACTGAATATCAGACCGATGGTTACAAGTCCTGTTAGAAAACGAAGTTTGTGCACTCTGCTGGCCTTACTGTCTAAAGACTCTGGGATAGCAATGGATCTGCAAGGGTTTCCTTCAGAGACCTTACGAAATCTGACAGACGCCCGGGGGTTGGTTACTTTTTAACTGATCTTAAAAATTCCCATATACGTATGACGGTGTGATAGCTAGTGCAGGGTATTATTAGACTTCAATTAGTAGTTCCCATTTATTTACCTTATAGAGCTGTGCTTTATGTCCAGGAGTAGGATGGTCTTGTCCAGGGCTCAGTATACCTTTAGTATGCTTTAGTATGTATTCGAGAGTATGTACCATTGGACTTTTTGTATTTAATTAAAAAGGCTTCTAGAGTGTTATTTCTGTTATTTTGCTTTAGTAAAAGTTTCTATGTTCCAGGAGCACGTAATATGTAGATTACAATCTAAAGTTTTTCATTATAGGCTGCGATCCCTAGGCAACTAGGTTCTATTAAAGAAAGCGAACCCATATCTGAGGCATCTTGTAACGCGGAAGCTAGTTACTTACACTTCAATTGTCAGACCAACGGTGCGAAAATGGTACCTATACTGGTTCTATCGATTAATCTTGTCGATATAGTTAAACTCCTAATTAAGCTTTACGCTTAAATATATACGTGTTTTAGGGGGTTCAAATAACCTATATCCAATGATTATAATGATTACGATGAATGTAAGGGTATAATCAGCAGTTTCTCATATAACTAACCATGTTAGTTAAATATACACGTGCAAGGGATTTATACTCCACTTAACTATTAAATGTACATCATTCCTATACTAGTAATATATATAGTATAATAATCTACCCAACGATTAACAAATTAAAATTAGTTCTAATGGGTAGACTAGAGGTAGACATAGGCTACGATGGCTAGGAAAGTAGTTTATCCCTTATACGACCAGTCATACCAAGGTAAAATTTCGACTACTTATTCTAGATGGGTCTTGATGGATGGGTGCCTGAGGTGTCAGCGCCCACCGCCGTAGATGGATAGGATTTCCCTTCTGGGAGATCATGATCAATACAACTTGACTACCCGTTCGTTTCCTTTCCATGATCTCTCTCCAGGTCTCTGCTGTGACGTCCGACGACCTCCCCTGAGTCGACCGGCCATCAGGTCTAGTACTTGTTTAACCCCCCATTATAATCAATTATAGTCTAAAAACATATATTACTATAATTTATACTGTTTGGCTTGTAACGAGTTTTACTATCGCTATAACCTATGCAAAGCTAAGTTTATCAGAATTGTAACGTAGATTTTCTCTATTTAGAGGTTTTTTTATTGTACGCTATATAAGCTTAATTTATATTAGGAACAATATTGTTATGCGCGGATCATCGCAAAGGACCCTCTGAGGTCATTATACTAATAGGAATACAGCGATTGAGCTCTAGATAGCGTTTAATTCTAGTACTCTAACTACTACTCGCTCTTAAAACGAAGGGGCAAGGAGAAGACGATCTAGAAGTAAAATGGACTTATTGACTCTAGCAAATAGTACTAGATTTAATTAAGGCTTTAAAATCTTAAGAAAGCTAAAGAAGGAGGTGAAAGAGTAACAAAAGTAGTTAAAAGTTGCCTGCTAGCGTCGTCGGTGTATTAGATCTCGGTGGAGTTTGCCATAATAAAATCGCGCGCGTTTAGGTAATATAGGATTATTGGAGCGGCTTTATTAATTAGGTGGGATTAGAGACCTGACTAGTTTTCCTTTATTTGCATGATTTCTTTAGTCGCCATATATATTTTTGACTTTCCCTTTGTTTTGTCTACATTTTTTATCTACGTTATTCCCGTTGTCAGTAGGCTAAACATTAGCAATATTTAAAGTAGGTTAATTAGGCAAATAAATACTACTACTATTACTACTACTAATTATTATAACACTTTTCCTGTAAGGTAGTGAGTAGTATTTCACTATTTCACTATAGTCTTTGGCTCTTTATAGGTTGTGTTTGATTTCTAAATATATATGACATAAAACTATGGCCCAGAAGACGGAAATTTGGTAAATAAAATATAAAAACTATCGAAGGGGGTTTCTCTTTAGTAGGATTTATAGTATTATTATACGAATATTTGAACTAAGTAGAGTTTTAGCTGATTAAATACACTATCAATAAATTAACGGTAATCTTTTTAGAATCTATTTCATATACTGTATTTATCTTACTATAAATGTAAAATAGTATTTTTAATACTTCAAATTTAAATACTTATATGAAGGCTAATAACGTTAATAATACTTGAAGTAAAGAAAAAGAAATATCTATTTTATGCATATATCAATGATGATAAGTAAAGGCAATAGGGTAGTATAGTTTAAATTATCAAATTAGAAGAGGATACTAGCTATACTAAGATTAGATATATCTGTTTCTAAACGGGTTTGCCGATAGGGATTAAATAGTCGAAGGCAGAAGCGGTAAAGCCCGCCTGACAACCTGAGAGTGTCGTTGACTGGAGTTATGCATAACTCCTGGGAATGGTTGGCGATGGGTGTGGCCCCTCATGTCATAAGGTCCGTAACACTACTGGATATCGTCGTTCCGTTCTGCCCTATCCCGCTTTCTCGTTCTAGTGTAAGCACTCGCTAAGTTCCAGAAACATACAGCTAGCTCTCTTCTTCTTCCCCCCTGTAAGAATTGGGTAACTAGACTAATCGGATCATCCGAGTCCGTGCCTGGCTACATTAATATCTTCCTACTCATTCCTTTCCGCTTCCATATAGAAATCAATCATTCATCGTCATCACTCCAGTTCCAGACCAAATCTTCCACCGATGGCTCTGAGTCATAATTGCCCACAGCATTGGCTGTCCATGCAGGACTATTGAGATTGATCTCAATGTCCGGTAAGTCGTCCACATTCTGTTCACAAATCACCCTGAGATCCAAATCCGCCCCAGCTTGGTTAAGATCACTTGGGGGAATCATAATCTCAATTTTCCCCTTACTGTTCAAAGGAAGACGAATAGCAGTATCCGGATCTGCGCATTGTTCTTTAATATAATCTGCGACCCACCCCAGGATGCCCTCAATCGGTCTTCTTAAACCACTCTTGGTTACCACGTAAGTAGGGATTTTGACTTTCGAATTCTGGGTAAAAGCAGCTTCATCGGCTGTAATAAGGCAGTGACTTGAGAGATTATTAGCCCTCGCTCTTCAAATTTTATCCAAAGATTTTTCAACTTACTAGTTTCCTATCTGTTTTTTCCAAACCCATCCGTTACGTTTCGGAGACATGTATACACCAATTCCGAATGTTGAAAAGCTTTCTTCTGAAGTCTCACTCCGCTCCCAGGTAAGAACATCCCCGGCTTTTCTATAACTCTCAACCTGTGCCTAAACAAATTAGAAACAGAAAAGACAGATAGGGAGCCTTTACCTACCGGATGAGCATGCCGATAACCAACAGCCATACGACCTGGCCCGAGTAATGCCAAAACAGCACTTGCAAGGAAAAGATGGATGATGACAATGAAATGGATAGGTGCCATTTTTATGTATTTGAAAAAGAAGAAAGAGACGGCTCGCGGAAGGGAGATATGCAGTAACCCAGGAGGCAACAGAGTGGCTTGAATGAAGAACTAGACGAAAAATGGTAGGTCGCGCAGACTAAATACTGTTGATGCCCCAAGAAGAAGCCACAAAATAGAAAAGAAGAGAAGAGAGAAAAAAATTGATAAAGGAATCAACCCTGGACGGGGCAATAGCGCTCCGGACCCAAGAAGGTACACTCATGGGACCTATACAGATAATCTTGGATTAAGTGATTGGTGGCCATGTAGGGTATACGCTCGAAATATCTTTATACCCACTGTCGATGCTCTAAGAAGAAAGAAACCGTAGAAAAAAAGAGAGAAAAAAGAGAGAAAAGAGAGAGAAAAAGATAAAGGATTCAACTCTAGACGGGGCAATAGCGCTCTAGACCTAATAAGGTGCACTATAGGACCTACATGTGTTATCTTAGATTAAGTGATTAGTGGCTATATAGGGTATAAGCTCGAAATAGCTATATACCCACTATTAATGCCCTAAGAAGAAAGAAACCGCGAAAAAAGAGAGAGACAAGAGAAGAGAAAAGAGAGAGAATACAGAGAGAGAAGAGAGAGAAGATAAAGGATTCAACTCTGGGCGGGGCAATAGATTTCGGACCCAAGAAGGTGTACTATAGGACCTATATAGATAATCTCAGATTAAGTGATTGGTGGCCATGTAGGGTGGTGGTACGCTCGAAATAGCTATATACCCACAGCCCCATAGCCCCACAGCATCGATGGTATACTCACAGCGCCTGGGCCTCTTTCTCTGGTCCACTGGGCTTATCAACTTACAGTCCAGCCCACTGGACCTATTACTGGCCAATCTGTCGCTCTAGTATTTTTTTTTTTCAATCAGAATTACCTTTATTAGGATGCTTGGCACTCTTCCCGCTGAGCTCTCCACCTACTTGCTCCTTAATAATCAGCCCCTCTCGTTCTATGATAAATACACCTTTTAATATCATGTGACCTCTCCAGTCGCTCTCTACACCTTTGATTTTTCCTCTATTTTTCCTAAATTTTTACATTCATGATTGGCGCCTGATCACACAGAGCGCCGGGGTGCTGCGCGCCATTCTCGCTGTCGGGCAGGCCCGATTGCACTCCCGCATAGCGGCTATACATAAAGGCAAGCTAAATCGGGCAAATAAATACTACTACTACTACTACTACTACTACTACTACTACTACTACTACTACTACTACAACACCTTTTAATAGTTTCAAGAATGTAAACAATTTTATCTTTTTCTAGCACCTTTACCCCAGATGGACTCAGGAAGCACCAAGCTCTCTGCAATAAACCAACCGCGGGATGCAGAAGGGAGAGAAGTTGGCACTTTGCCAGTTCAGAAGTTGCTTTGTTTGCGCTGTTTTTAACGTTTGCGTGGAACCTTTTCAGGAGTTCCACGCTTCTAATTTAAGGCACTCGTATCTGTCTTGCAACTCCCAAAAAAAGAGCTGGTATAATTACGGGCAGATACCAAACGTGTTATTCTTCTGTATCATGTTATTAGTGTTTGAAAGAGCATCTCAATGTTTCCGACATGGAAGGCGATGCCGAGCGCTACTGTACCGCTATATAGATATCGCCCGGTCAAAGACAACCCTTGGGGGAAAAATGTTAAACTACTAAGCTTCGTTAGTCAAAGCTATACTTGGTCGTCCATTATAAAGCTCACCTTCTCTAATATATAGAGCGTTAGATCGGCTAATCAATACGTGCTAGCTCACGATACATAACGCTACAATTGTGAGTGAGGAAATTGCGAGTTACGTGTAGAAGACGATCTACAAAAGGAAAAGCGTAATAAAAAGACTAGGCGTGTGGCTCATGTAGAGGGCTTGGTACATAGGAATCTAGGGAGTCGATGAACTAGGCTAACGAAGCCCAGAATACCCCCCACCCCGCAATGTAGCGACTACAGCCAAGTAGAGTATTAAGGAACGTATGCCCTAATAAGTTGATAGGTGGAATTTTGAAATTAATGACGTTAGTGGTCTAATAATTCGATTTAAAATATTATTCTTGATCACCTGGTCCGCTCGCTCGTGACATATGTTTTATTTGGAGGAGTAACTAGCCGGTAGGATTTTGTAACCTAGTAGTCGAGTCACCTATCTTATAGAGTATCATAGTGCTTAAATGTAGTGAGTGATAAGTGGGGAAAATCATACCCTATGCGTATATGTGTATTGTATAGCTAGCTAGTAGAGCATGCCAGGGACAGCTATTATCCTAAACACTTGGCACTAGAATGAGTTAGGAATGGCATCTTCCTCTAGAGTTTTTCTTGGCCGTTGCTCACTAGCCTCTACGATTTCATCGTATATTATCTCCAGGAATTCGATAACATTGAGAGGGTATTAAAGGTCTTTGATATTATTAAGGAGATCTAAGTCTAGTTGCGTGCTGGAAGGAGTGCGCCCTGGTAGGAGTGCGCGCGCCTAGGCACAATCCTCACACCACTCTAAGTTTCCATTTATACGATTCCATGACAGGCAGACTTGAAGTAAATAGTGCCTAACCCTACTCAGGTGGAGCGCACCAAGGATTAACGAATATCCATCACTCTTTCCAAAGAAAGTTGATGTCTATATCATCCTTATCGTAAATACATCTATCAATTATTCTACATGCACTTGGCCCTGGACGCTCACACTCAAATGGGCGCGTTTGCAGCATCATGTTTATTCCTCATAATATATATCAAGAGGATGGCTTCTACTACCGGATGAGGAAAAAGGCAACTGACCACATGGGGACAGGCTCTCCAAAGGTAAAGATACATCTGGATGGTCAGCCATATATGTTTTTCTATTCCTTGTCCTCAAGACTCGACCTGCATGATGATCTGCTATTTGCCCAGCCTCCTACATGTAGCAGAATGATCGATACCGGTTCCCACATATCTTCCCAAAGAAATCATGCTAAATCCCAAGCCCCATAGGAGCACAAAGGATCCCCCACAATATCTTAGATTCGAGTGAAGAAATACATATAGGCCGTTTTCTTCATGTCGTCTATGCCCTCGTACTTCACGACCTTTTCGTCGTTAAATAATACCCACGAAAGCTCGCTTTGACCTGGAAACGATTTCCGAATGAAGGCCACATAATGTCTTATCAATGTTAGCATAGACCGAAAGAAAAAAGCAGGACCAAGGAAACTCACCCTGCATGAACAGATGTTCCTTTGTGGCATACGATAGACTGCAAACGATAGCGGGCTGGTATAGTGTCATACCCAGTCGTGACATGATGAGAGTCAACACCGCCACTACCCTCAGGGTCGTCTTCCAGCGCCTCATCGGGATGACTGAATACCCAGTCCAGGGCCCTGTTGACATCACCATCTGTTGCTGCCAATGCCTTTCGAGCATGGGGTTCCCCAATGCCCATTTCCCCCAACTGGGCGATTTTTGCCATATCTGGCTCAGCCTCGGTAGACCCACAGGATGGGTTGCCCAGGACCTGCGGTTCGTCGATGTCCGGATCCTCCATATGCGCAAAGAGCCAGTTCATGGCAGCCTCGGAATCACAATTGCCAGTCGCGTGCAGAGCCTTCTCACACCTGACAGAAGGGAAACCCATAGCCAAGAGTTGGTCAAGAATCGCTGAATCAGGGACGAATGGTGCCGATTCCTTGACCTCCGGCAATAACTCCTCATTTGCATCACGCCCACCAGCAAGATAGGGCCCAAAATCCAACGGCTCGTCATCCACTAGAACAGGAATATCTAGTTTGGTGGGAACCCAATTGACCAGCTCAAAGCGACGAGCGTTGACTGCCAGTTCTTGCGGCAGCGTTTTGAAGGAAGATCGCTTAGAAAACCCATCTCGGCTACCACATCCAGGGCAGCTGAGTTCAACGATCTCTTCCGCGGTGAAGATTTCGAGACACTCGGCCAAAGTCACCGATTCGAACTGGCTCGTTTCATTGGAAGGAGAAATACGACGCGCGGGCACCGCAATGGAGATGTTGTCTTGTTCATCGACTTTATATCGGACCTTCTTGCACGCCAAACACTGAAGTCGTTGTTCCACCTCGAAACGGAAATGCTGCACTGGATTGACAAGTCCAGCAGGATGTTTGGACATGCTGACGGCCTTGAATAAATGAAGAAGAAACTCAAACGCATCCTGTTGTCTCATTGTGGCAAACTCTTCGTGACCCTGGCCAATGAGGTACTTGAACATAGTTGGTGCTAGGCCTTTCTGGTGAGGAACTTCAGGCGAATCTGGCGACGCAACAACACGAGAATCGGGATGAGAGTACCGACCCGAGAGAATTCCGTCCGCGAGCTTCCTCATTTGTGTTTCCAGGTCCTGTGCCGGGGCCTGACTGACAGGCGGTTCCTCAGCGGGGCGGTAGTACCGCTCCTGGAATCCTGGAACTGACAACACGCATTGCATGATACTGGACAAATAACAGCTATTCCCGAGATTGGACAGTCCCGTAAAACCAGGTCCAAAGACCGGGGAGAGCTCGCGGCCGTCATCAGTGGTCATAGAAAATTCCCACTGTAAGTTGTGTTCCACTTGCATTTCCATTAGGCTTTTCTCGGTTTTCTCCCGGCCCGCTAGATAGATTCCCCAATGTGCAAGATGCGCTGCGAGTTCTGGATCAGTCCTTTCCTCGTTGCACTGATAACAAAAGATATCAGCCGAGCCTTCTGCAGTGATCGATCCGAGCTTGACAGCAACGGCATGATGAGTGGCGTCTGCATGGGAAAGAGCATGTGAGTTGCCCTGACTGCCACCGAACTGGCTTCGGCCACAGCCTACGTTCCCACATTCGAGACACAGCCAGAGATTTTCGGCTAAATCGCACGTCGAGCAATGACTGGAGTCTGCATACAGATGTCAGCCACTATCCCCATGCTGATATGATAGCTAGTGATACCTTTGGCGTTAGGATCCTCGATGTCTTGTTGGACCAGGCAAAGGGTATGTTCACAAGGCACAAACTCTTGCTCCCAAGCCTTGACCTCTTCCCTCTTCGAGAAAGTCATCGCGTTCATGATCCCCTCAATTACGACGGGTAGCTTCCCACTCGTCTTATCGACATCTTTCTGGAGGCAGGAATAGCACACCACAGATGTCGCGATGTCATATCGATCCTCCTCTGTCTCCGCGGCGATCGCAAGCTTCGAGATCTTTGGTGGTGGCTCATCCCGCTATTCAATAGGTATGTCAACAATCGCCCACGACTCGCACGGTTGCCATACCTTGACTTTCCTGGGTGTTCTTCGGATATTGAGCGCCAGAGTGTGACCCGAACGTTGGTAATGAAGAAGAGCGTGGTCCCTATCCCCGGCACACCCGCCATTGAAACAATGGAGACATACATTCAAACCGGACTCGCCATCCTTAGAAAGATGCAGGTCAGATCGATGGAGCAAGTAGAGTGCACAGGGGAACGTACAATGGAGTCGAAACATTGGGTACAGTCTTCTCGATACACTGCCTGGGAAGGCCCCGGTGGATTTAGATCTGGCCAGCAAGTCAGTGAATGGGGGTTATTGGAAAGATTGAATGGAAAAAGTCTACGAACCTGCAGCGCCAGCATGGGCACACGAGGCCATGTTGGATGATTATTCGGGAGGTGGGGGAGGTAGGTGAAGAGAAGGAAGGAATGAGCAACAGCAGCTGTTGGTTATCAGTAGTGGGGGACTGACTTACTCGGCCTCAGGCATCAACCTCAGTCAGCACTTAACGCGACACACGCGTCGTGCTGTTTTCTCTCCCACCCGTTCCTTCTCTCCCCGTCGCCTCCATCTCTTGTCGTCGTCTGCGGGACTTGACTGTTCAACTCTTCGCCAGGACTTCATCCCCATCCCCGTCCCCATCATGGCTTCAGACGCCGCATCCCATATCACCGTGGGTGCTCTGGCGTTGGTCTCCCCAAATCGACATCGAGAAGAGCCACCGGCTGACCACTTGCACATAGCGCGATTTTCGACGAATCCAAGCCTCAGGTTCACGAACCGATTGTCCAATGTGTCCAGGTCAAGCCGTTGCCCCCGCAGCAGAACCAGGAGCGCTACAGGGCCGTCTTTAGCGACATTGCGAACTACATCCAGACCATGCTTGCCACCCGTATGTTAAGAGACTTGGCTGGTGTAAAGGTGGATTGTTGGTGTTAACAGCGTGAACAGAAGTGAATCCCCTCGTGGCGGACGGAACCCTTCGAAAGGGATGCTTTGTCCGACTCAAATCCTTCCAGTCCAATCAGGTCAAAGGCAAGAGGTCAGTATTACCCCTCTGAACCACTGCCCATCACACTCATGTCGTGCAGAATCCTCATTGTTTTGGACTTCGAGGTTCTCAAGGAACTCGGCGAGATGGAGAAGATTGGGGATCCCAAGCCCCCTCGAAACCAAGGCCGAGGAGGAGGCAAAGGCCCAGCCGACCACCATTTCTACGAACGGGTTTTATGGCTCCCGCATTTCAGGCGCGCAAGCACAGCCGACGGCTCGAGAACAGCCTATGCGAGGCCCGTCCGCATCGGCCCACGCAACCATCTACCCAATCGAGGCCATTTCCCCATACTCAAATAAATGGACGATCAAAGCTCGTTGCACAAGCAAATCAAATATCAAAACATGGCACAACAAGAACGGCGAGGGTAAACTGTTCAGTGTTAATCTCCTGGATGACAGTGGTGAAATACGCGCGACTGGTTTCAATGACCAGTGTGATATGCTTTTCGATCTTTTCCAGGAAGGCAGCGTTTATTACATTTCCAGCCCCTGCCGTGTGCAGATTGCCAAGAAGCAGTTCACCAATCTCAACAACGACTATGAACTCACCTTCGAGAGAGACACCATTGTTGAGAAAGTAAGAATCTTTGTTGCAGGGTTCGGTGATATGTTATTAACGGTTTACATTAGGCAGAGGAGCAGAACGATGTTCCGCAGATCCGATTTAACTTCACCACAATCGGCGATCTTCAATCCGTTGAAAAGGATACGACTACAGATGTCATCGGAGTCTTGAAGGATGTTGCGGAGACCACCCAGATCACGTCTAAGTCGACCAAAAAACCATATGACAAGCGCGAGCTGACCCTGGTGGACAACACGGGCTTCTCTGTTCGTTTGACGATATGGGGTGCAACGGCAAACAATTTCAGCGCGCCACCTGAGTCTGTCGTTGCCTTCAAAGGCGTCAAGGTCTCTGATTTTGGAGGAAGGAGCCTCAGCCTGCTGAGTTCGGGGTCCATGACTGTGGACCCGGACATTGAGGAAGCCCACCGACTCAAAGGATGGTATGATGCCCAGGGCCGAGCAGAGAACTTCACTTCCCATGCGTCCGTATCCAATGCCTCGAACTCTTCGGCCCGGCCTGATCATTTCAAGACAATTGCACAAGTCCGTGAGGAACAGCTGGGCATGTCTGACCAAGTGGATTACTTCTCACTGAAAGCCACCGTGATCTACATCAAGCAGGATAGTACTTGGTGCTACCCCGCTTGCCTTTCCGAAGGCTGCAACAAGAAGGTGACCGAGACCGATCCCGGTCAGTGGCGTTGTGAGATGTGTGACAAGGTGCACCCTCGACCCGAATATCGCTACATCATGCCCATCAGCGTGAGCGACCACACAGGCCAGCTGTTTCTCAGCTGCTTTGATGAAGTGGGGAGGATGATCATGGGCACTTCGGCCGATCACCTGATGGAACTCCGCCAGGAGGAAAGTCCAGCTTTCGGGGAATTCTTCAAAGAAGCCTACTGTCGCACGTGGAATTTCCGATGCCGAGCCAAGATTGACACCTTTGGCGAACAGCAACGGTAAGCAAAAACCTCCTGCTGCATCCAGTGTGGAATACTGACCAATGTGTAGTGTTCGATATCAAGTTTCCTCAGCCAAAGCTATCAACTACTCGGAAGAGGCCTCCCGCCTGGCCGACATGATCAGTTCCTACGGTCTGGAGTAGATTGAGGAGGTGGATTTAGAAGTGTCTGATTGACTGCGTTGACGAGTCCTATTGCACCCGGCCTTGATATTCCACGTATTTTTTTTCTTCTGATATCACCAGGCAATGAATACTTCATGACTGAGATGAGAGACGTAGATGATTGATTCTCTCTTGGGATTATTATTCTTGTATTGCGTACCCAGGTACTTCGCAACCCAGGTGAGAGCGGTGAATATAGGCAGTATCGCGGGTCTTTTCCCTTTTTTTTTTTTTTTTTCTCCCTCGCCTTCCAAAAAAGTCCATCCGCCGCCAATAATAATTTCCTACTCCGTCTCTCTTTGATTGATCGGAGATCATGGCTAAGCGATCCCATCACGCCGAGTCCACGGACTCGCGACCCATGAAGAAGTCGAAGTCGGAGAAGCATTCGAAATCTTCTAAGAAAGACGCGCCGGAAGGAAATGTGGTTCCTGTATCTTACGGAGAAGCGCCGGCGCTCAGTGCGATTGCACAGTCCGAGATTGACCAATTCCATGCGGACCACACAATCAAAGTGACCGATCCATTGCCCGAAGCCCCAACCCTTCGCCCAATCACTTCGTTCGAATACCTGCCCGCCTGCGATGGCGATCTATACGGCCCATTGAAGTCGTTCAAGTCGCCAACGCCCATTCAGTCTACCACCTGGCCCCTGCTCTTTGCCGGTCGGGATGTGATCGGTATCGCCGAGACTGGCAGTGGCAAGACCCTGGCCTTCGGTTTGCCGTGTCTCAAAAAAATCTCGGACTCGAAACGAAGCAAAAAACCCTGCCAGCCGACCGCGGTGATCATATCCCCCACTCGTGAGCTTGCCATGCAAATTTATGACCAGCTTGTCAAGTTTGCTGAGTCCGCCCAGGCTGGCGTGGCGTGTATATACGGCGGCGTGAGGAAGGATGAACAGCGCGAAGCTCTCAAATCAGCGGCTATCGTAGTCGCCACTCCTGGACGTTTAAAGGACCTCCAAAGTGATGGCTCTCTTAGTCTTGAGAAGGTCAAATACCTTGTCCTGGACGAGGCAGATCGCATGCTTGACAAAGGGTTCGAACAGGACATCAAGGATATCATCCAGCCCATGCCTGTCTCGAGGAGACAGACGGTCATGTTTACAGCCACTTGGCCTCGGTCAGTTCGGGACCTCGCCGCAGGTTTCATGTCCTCGCCGGTGACCGTTACCATCGGCGGAGATCCTTCCGCGGACCCCCGCGCGAATACGAGGATCAAGCAGGAGGTTGAAGTCGTCAATCAATATGATAAGGAGACTCGGCTGATCCAAATCCTGAATCGGTCCCAGAGAGGTAACAGCTCTCCTGAAAAGGTGCTGGTTTTCTGTCTGTACAAGAAAGAGGCCATGAGAGTGGAGCGGCTCGTCAAAGCCAAGGGGTTTAAGGTCGCAGGCATTCACGGGGATCTGAGCCAGGGAGAGCGATTTCGAAATCTGGATGCATTTAAATCTGGGGCTGCTACCGTGCTCGTAGCAACCGATGTAGCGGCGCGCGGTCTTGACATTCCCGCCGTGAAGTTGGTGGTCAATGTGACTTTCCCTCTCACGGTCGAGGACTATGTGCACCGAATTGGAAGGTATGTCTTCTTGTTTGTACTTTGAAGGCGCTTTGTGCTGATTGTTTGAAAGAACCGGGCGTGCTGGCGCAGAAGGCCATGCGATCACATTATTCACTGAGACTGACAAGGCACTGTCTGGCGGGTGAGTGGCTCTTTTTTGAACTCCCCCTTTCTACCCGATCGAGGACTGACGAGCGAACAGTTTGATCAATGTCCTCAAGGCCGCCAAGCAAGAGGTGCCCGAAGCTTTGCTCAAGTTCGGGACCACTGTTAAGAAGAAGCAACATGATGCCTACGGTGCATTCTTCAAGGACGTTGACACGGACAAAACAGCCACGAAGATTGTTTTTGAGGATTGATTTTCTGCTTGCCCCCCTTATTCTTTCTTGCTGCCTTTCATACGCGACGTCAGGATCTGGCGCAATCTCGTCACCTGCTTCATCACATATCGCCTTTCTATATAGATCCTGCTATATGGTCAGGTCCTAGCCAAAGAAACTGTCTGATAGACTTGACTTACACTAGAAGCGCATATATACCACTGAATGCAGTTGCTTGGATGAATCCGCTTTCCGGTCTCGACAGTCTCTGTTGAGCCGATATGGCCACCGCTGTGACCGCGACGATGTAGCAGCCCGGCCGAATGCTTGCTTCCTTGAGACGGAGGCCATCGCCATTTCGTCTGAGATAGAACTTGATGAAGAGGTAGCTCCACAGTGTCCGGACCGCCATGTTCACAATGTTGGCCAGTACCAGGCCATACGCTCCCAGATCGCCCACCTCTAGGAAAATGTAGGCCGCCACGGCATAACAGGCAGAAAAGGCACCCATCCAGGCTGTTTGTTTCCGGATCTCCCGGGTGTTGGCCGCCGAGGACACAAATGCTTCTGTGATTCCGTTGAATGCCAGGAAGGGGATATAGTAACAGAAAAGAGAAAGCAAGTCCCCGACCTTAGGTGACATCCATTGACGGCCCCCCAGGAAGCGGAGCAACTGTGGGACCATCACTGGACCTAGAGGAAAGAGGACGACCGACAACAGCTGATACACGTAGAGAATGTCTAAGAGGTGAGCTTTGGCGGCACGGACGTGGGTCACTCTTCGGGTTCCAGTGTCATCGCTGGTGAGGAGGGTCGAAAACAGGTTTCGGCTGCTCTCCTCCAGTGGCTGGAATATAATTCGGGCAATGAGACCGCCATAGTTGGACGCAATCGCATATATGCCTTGGTCCTCCAGATTAGACATGGCTGCAAGCATAATTGAATCACCCTGCGTTAGGATGTGCTTGACAAGTGACTGGAAGAATACGCTGGCGGCTAGCGATGTGAGCTGGCGAGAAAACCGACGCATGTAATACTTCGATGGATCTCTATGTATGGTCAGCATGGGTTTCCCGCGTACCGAGCACACACATATATATCCACCTCCCACATACCCGGTTTTTACATAACTGAGAAGAAATGAAAATTGGCCTTCGTGCGCCTCTTTGAACATGGCCAGAGAGTAGCCGCAGATAAGGGCTAGTGAATAAGCCAAATAGCCAAGAGCAAAGGGCAAGACCCCAACATCACAATGGACTTGCCCAGCATAGATGAAAGCTGAGCAGATGACGAGACTTTTGATGAATGCTGCTGGCATTTCGACGGCGGCTCTTCTCTCATAGAGCATGCGCTGCTGCACCACAGCGAAGAATGGCTCTACGCCCAGTTCCATGAGCGATGCAACCCCGGTCATGAGCACACTAGGATAGAAGAAGGGTGCCTGGGAGACCTCCATGGACCCAAAATGGCGATAGAGCATCGTAAATGCGAGACATGACGGTATCCCGAGAGCGATGCTCAAGTAGGACACGTTCACCACGGATTGGGAGGCATCCGACCGTTTGGTGGATGGCGTTGCTGCTTTGTTGACGCGTTGAGCAGAGATTGGTTGACTGGGTGGCGAGCACTCGGCCAGGGGCTGTCTTTGAATGGCCAAGCGAATGCTTTCCCGCGAAAAATACAGAATGGACAGCTGGTAGAGCTCCAGTTGAGCTGCGATGCCCAGCACGGCTGGCGGTAAGGTTCGTAAGATCACCTGGTTGGAGGCGAATGTGAAGACTCTCGACGCCAGTTGAATCAAGACCAAAAAGGTAGTGCCGGTGGCGGACGATGCCAGGACCTGGCCCACTTCGCCTGGGCCGGACATGGCCTGGACGGTGTTGATTTTGTTTATTTATTGGGTTGGTCTTGCAAGGGTTTGTGTAGAGGGCGAGCGAGGGGCAGGAAAGGACAGATGTGGATGTGGGCCCGAAAGTCTGCCCTGCCTACACATGTATGTAGTATGTGTAGCCCGAGGGATCTAGATTCACAGACCGATTATTCTACTCGCTACGGGGATATATAGATCTCTCTCTCGTTACGGCAGATCTAGGGACATCCGTCCATGCATTGTGGTCTCTTCCACAGCTCCGGCCGAGGATTCTATCGAGCCAAGCAGAGAGAGAACCATGTCGGCGGAGCCTAGAACGGAGGCAGGAAGAACGGGTAGCCTCCGTTCTTAGCCTTGAACACGCTCAGTAGGAAGCTATACATCCCAAACAGCACGCCTCCCCAGATCAACACGGCCAACTGTTGCCCCTTGACATCTTCCATCCGCGGCACCTTCACGGCCAGCGCAATGGTGGCAAAGGACAGAACGGCGTCTACGTCGACGTTCGTTGTCAGCAGCACGACCAATTGAAAAGAGAAAGAATCCACTTACACATTGCAGCCACGATCTGGGTTTCCAGGCCGAACTGGTTCTGAAATCCACCGGCAAAATAGCTGATGCCGCCTCGGCCGTCACCTGCCACATAAGGCACTTTCCGGATATGATTGAACATCTGGCCACTGGTGAACAGCAGAATAGCGATCAAACTGACGGCCGCCCAGAGGTTCCGGTTCTGAACTACTGGTAGCACGTACGGTGACAGCACCGTGAACAAAGTAACTACTCCCATTAGGATGGTGACGGCGGAGACAATTCGCATGTAATTGACGGGCCGAACCAATGGGGGCTTGGGCCCTTCCGGGAGGTGACGGTTGATCCACGAGTACAACTGGTCGGCGGAGAGGGGACTGTGGAAAGAAAATGGAATATATGAGCGGGATGACCTCAAAATTACCGTTTCAGGAGACAAACGTACCCAGTAAAGTCGAATCGGAAGGGGCCCTCCTCAACCTTGGCGAAAGGACCGCTGGTGGGAGGAAACAAGAGGAGGACGGGCGCCGATTGAAGCATGAGCTGCCTTCGTTAGCGAGAGAAGTAGGGAGGGACCGAGGCTCCGTGCGCACCTTCTGGAAAACCATCCTACCCTGATCGAAATCCAGGGTCCCAAAGACCATGTTCAGACCATCGAGCTTGGTGCCTCGATTCCAGCTACGGGAGATCAACTCCCATTCGGGCTGGAATTCACGGCACATGAGACAGCCATAGCGGACATCCCGCGCGGTCAAAATAACAGCGGCATAGTAATCGCGAGGCTTGGACGTCAGTTCGTCGAAGGCGTCGGCGTCCAACTCGACGGGACCGGAGCGAGACAGTGCCTGGAATTTCTCCAATTTGGCATCGGAGGAAGACTGGGCGACCACAGACACGATGGAGAGCAGAAGGAGCCACGCTGTCCAGAGCTTCATGGTGACAGCGGGGTAGTCAATTGAGAGAAGGAGAGAAGAAGGAAGTAGTAGTGGAAGGAAGTGAGTGAGTGATCCGTGCCAGGTGTCCAGTCCGGATTACGTAGTATTGCTTATGTAATCAACCCAGGTTGTATGGATGGACGCGACGCGGAACGAATCAGTGAGGGAACAACAACCAACCATGTCCATCATTGACCGGCTACCGCAGATGGCCCTCCAGACCGCTGGTCTTGAGAGAGACTACGAAAAGGCCGCCGCAGCATCGGCGCGTCTGCTGGATGCCGAGCGAGATCGCGTGCGGCGCATGGAGCATTTGTTGCTTCAGTTCGAGCGGGACGCCCTGCGCTCGCAGTTGGACCAGGCCAATGAACAGACCCTTCGACTGGCTAAGGCGGAGTCCGACACCTGTCAGCAGCTCGGTGAAGCGTGCATGGAAATTGACAGACTCGATCATCATATGCAAGCCTCGTCTGCGGAGATAGAAAGGCTTCAAGTAAGTGGCCCACCCAGTTCAATGTCCACGTTTCTAATCCCCAGCAGAGAGAGATCTCAAACCTCAGCCATCATTCGACTGGCTACAATACAGCTCTCTCAGAGAAGCAGCGTCTGCTCCGAGAGACGACTGCGCTTCGGACCGAGGTTGAACGGCTGCAGGCGCAGAACTCATCTTATCAGGCCCTCGTTGCGGAAAAACGCGAACTGGAGCGACAGTTCAATTCACTCGAAGTGGAACTCGAAAATGAAAGGCATGCCCACGGGCGCACGCAAACCAAGGCATCCCAGCAAGCAGAGGAGCTTGCAAAGGTCTCCGCACGCGTCGAGGAATTGCGCAGCGAGCTGGCAGTCGAAGCGCGGGCTCAGCAGCAACAGGATCGAGATAGCCGCCAGCAAGGGTGGGAGAGTCAGCGAGCGGTACTAGAAGGGAAGATCGAGAGCCTGAAGAAACAGTTGCGGTCGACCAAGACCAAGTTACAGGAAGCCCAAGAAGAATTGCAGCACCGGCGCAGCATGAGGATGGAGTCGGAGGACGCCTCATATTCGCGATCTCGGATGGTGCCCCTGCAGCGGGCTGCCCCAGATTACCCTGCTGCCATGACCATTGCCACCCCCGGAGCGGTTCGGGTACAAGAGAAAGTGAAGAGACCCCAGGTGTTGCCGGGTGACAAATCCGCGTTTTCCATTACTCCGTTTCTCAACCGCACTGGGGCGCCGTCAGACTCTCCAAACAGTTCCGTAGCCGAGGCGGACGAGATCCACCTGTCTGCAGACGAATCGCAGATATCAATTGCCAAATATCATGCGAGCAGTCCGAATAAAAAGCGCGCCGCAGCCCCTGTTACCTCCACCAAGAATCCGGGGCAAAGACCCGAGGCCGGCGAAGGCAAGTCTGTCCTGACCGCATCTCGCAAGGAAGCAAAGAAACCGGCCAGCCGCCTGGGGGGTCCGATGCAGACCCGAGATCTCAGCGACGAGCTCCCCGATCCGCCGGCGGAAAACGGGGGGGTGAAAGTCAAGAAGCGCAAGCTGGGCGCTCAACGAGATCGTCTGTTTGACGAGGAGGAGGAGGAGGAGGAGGAGGGGGAAGAACTCGAGACCCGAAAGCCTGGGCGCAAGCTCGCCCTGGGGAATTCGGTGGTCCCTGTGACCGGCGGACCTCGAGCGCTTGGATTTGGCGCACCGGTGGGGTTTTCGCCGCTGAAGCGAGACCGGAAGCGATGAAGAAGAATAGTAATTAATAATATGAATCCCACGTCGTGCATGGTATGGTATATATAGTTAGTTCATGTAGTAAGTAACTAACTATTCTGCCGGCAGAAACTCTTTCCTCCTCAACCACTCCAATTCCCTCCTGACGGCCCTCCATGCTGCTGCTGCCTCCAACTCGTCCCCTCGGCTGGAATGTATGTCGCCTCTGGCTCCCGGTCCAGGGTAGGCATTCCTCATCCAAGCGCTGGCAGGCTCGTCAGCAGCAGGATCGCTTTACGAAAGAGGCCGCAGTGCAAGGCCTGAAAAGTCGCGCTGCATTCAAACTGCTGCAGGTACCAACCCCTGGTCGATCCCTCACAGTAACTCGCCTGTTCTGACATTGTCTTTGCAATTAGATTGACGAGAAATACCGGATCTTCCGGGGAGGGCAGACAGTGGTGGACTTGGTATGAGAGAGAGAGGTCGCCTACGAGGTCTCCATCTTACTAAAACATTCTGCAGGGCTATGCGCCAGGGTCTTGGTCGCAGGTGTGTTTGATATTCCTCTATCCAAAAAAACAAAAACAAAAAATAAAAAAACAAACCAACATTGCTGAATGGTCGACCAGGTGGCCGTGAATCGCACTCAACCGCACGGCCGAGTTCTTGGGGTCGACATCATCCCGGCCCAACCTCCCAAAGGGGTGTCGACAATACAGGGCAATTTCCTTTCCCCCGAGGTGCAGGAGTATATTCGGGACTTCTTGCGCAGCCCCAATAGGGGCCGGCCACGCCCGCGAAACAGCTTGGAGGACACGGGAGGACCGGAATTCTCGGCATTCGCCACGGCAAATTCAGGACAGGCGGAAGGGGACACAGAACAAGAGACTCCCAACCTGGAAAGACCGGTGGATGTGGTTCTCAGCGATATGTCTGCTCCCTGGCACCAGACTTCTGGTTTCTGGAAACGAAGTCTAAGTAATCCCTATAGGATGATGAATACCAGCGGCGTGAGTTTCAGGGATCACGCCGGGAGTATGGTAAGCTTCCAATTGTCCGTCACGACTCTGCATGTGCTGACTCGGGAAAGGACCTCTGCCATGCTGCCCTACGCTTCAGCTCGGATGTCCTGAGGACGGGCGGGCATTTTGTCTGCAAGTTTTACCAAGGGGCGGAGGACAAGCAATTAGAGAAGCAGCTGCGGGAACTGTTCCAAAGGGTCCATCGGCTCAAGCCCGAGTCCTCTCGCAGTGTATGTGCCCTGCTTGCTCTATTCCAGCGGATGATCATGGCTAAAGTGGTCAGCAGGAATCAAAGGAGGCGTATTTCGTGGGCCTGGAGCGAAAATCCTAAGAGCAACAAAACGCAACACAAGCACCCTCAGGAACCATCCGCAAGCACACCCAGGGACCGACAGCATCATCACGCAAGACTGAGAATCGACACAATGCTGCCTACAGAATCTCAACGCCCTCATTCTCAGACTCTTCGTCCCACTCAACGTCGGCGAGCGCGGCTTCCGCTTTCTCATGAACCTTTTAACATCTGTCAGTGTTTGGGAGATGGCCGGGAATCGGGGTTTATATACCTCCTTAAGCCCGCTCAGTTCCTCTACATAGCCGGGTTCGTTGAGGGCCTTTCTCACGAAATCCCAACCGTGCTCCCTATATGCATTGATGATCTTGTCGGAGCAGGCGCTGCAGCTGCTGTAACTCTTGCCAGTGACCGACATGTTCTCAAATGTGGAGAGGAATCCTCGGATTTGGTGAGGCACAAGCCCAAGGGGATGTCTCTCGCCTTCGTCATTCGGGATTGAGGTGGCCGGTGCCGCAGGCCCTTTGGGGTGTTGCAGTACCGACACGAGCAATTCGACCAGCAACGCAGAGGCTATGGCAGCGACGCCAGGACGGGTAACGGTACACTGCTGATCAAGTGTCTGGTCCTTGATCGACTGTTTTGCCCTCTGTCAATCATGTATTCAATGAACATCTTTGGGGAGGCCTCACGTTGATCGGAGCCACGACGTCGTTGCAGAAATAGCAACCGAGGTCGGCGATTTCACCCTCACCTCCGCCGATGCCATGCCGCATCACAACAAATGAATCAAACCCCAATGCCGCATTCATCACGATCTTCCCGGCTGCTCTGCCCATCACAGTGGGCAACCAGCGTGATTCTCGGGTATCCATGAGCAGGAAGACGGCATCGTGCTCATCGACCAGGCTTTTGAGGGTGTCGAAGTTAGCGCGCGTCTCGCCTTCATCTACTATCGGATGGCCAGCCATGGGCACAGAGAGGACATGTCCCGCGGTATCTACCCCGGGATAGATCTCTGTTAGGGCCTGGGATGCTCGATGCGCCTTCTGCGCGCCACCATTCAAGCAGTCGTCAAAATTGAAGAGTGGTTGCCGGACGGGATTGGAAAATGATACGGTTCCTTTGTCCACAAATGTGATTTTCCTTACACCCCAGCCCTGGAGACTCGATTGTTAGCGCTCCCAATGACGAGCCGAGCCGACTTCAAGTTCTCATACCATCAAATTCCGAGCGACGTAGCTACCAAGGGTGCCAGCCCCAAGTAAGAGGCATTTGGTATGCTTGATCTTGTCTAGATCCAACGTCGGGCTGATTCGCCATTTCATGAGCTTCAGGTTTAGATCGACCGACTGATCAGCCAGCCTGGAGATAGACACAAACACAGTCAGCAATCACTATTGCAGTTAGCTGCCTCCATTTTGGGCTTGTACCTTTTTGGATCCATGTATTCCGTCAGATTTACCATTCTCCCGGACAATTTGCCGGCAGGATTGCGCTCCCAACCCGTCACCTTGGGCAGTGGCCCGGTGCTCTGCGTGGGCTTCGCATTGTCAGTCCCTGGCTCCGACCGTGATTCCAGTTGTAGGACGATGCTGCGGCCCTGGTCCCGCTTTGACTGCACATCGCGATACCGTAAGATTTGCACCTTATCCAATTTCCACCGACGTTGGACGACAACCAGCAGGTTCCGCAGCATCCACCCGGGTGCATTCTCATAGTTTGATGGGTCCGCAAAGCAAATATAGCAATCCTCGAATTTAGCGCCGGTAAAGAAATGATTCTCGTACTCCGACAATGCCGCTATCGCCCAGGTGCAATCTGCTGGAGCAGCGTCTCCTTGTGTCGCCCTGGTTCCTGAGCCAGAGCTCTTCCGCCTTCGTGCTAGAAAAAACCCCCGCTGTCGGGCATCGACTCCATAACACCAGGTCTGAACGGCATCTACCAGTGATGCGCTCTCCTGTGAAGACAGGTACTTTCCACTGGCGAGGTTTGTTTCCGTGTCTTGGCGCGACTGGCCCGCTTGGGAGGCTGTGGATTCGATGGGGACCCATGGGGGATCTGAATGGATTGCCGGAAAGGCAAACCAGTAGTGAAATTTGTAGCTTTTAAGATCGGCGAATGACAGGATCACAAATGACGATAGTAAGGAGGGGCAAGAGTAAATCGTCGTATCGTTGATGGCATCCCAAATCTGTTGCATCCTTGTGTTAGCAGGCCAGTCCGAGGATCTGGGGAAGGGGTGTCTACCGTTTGACCGGCCTGATGTAGCATCTGCGACTTGTCCATGTTCCGATACTCCTCGACGGTGTTGACATTTCGGATCATGCCTTCGGCCCGGTAGCAGCCCGCGGGCACGCTATATCCCGAGTGTCAGCGGGGGACCGCGCAGAAGACATGGCACTTACTCATCACTGGTCAGAGAATTGCCGTGGATTTGCATGCGACATGAAGCGTTGGCGGGGTCCGCCGAGCGAATCTCATAGAGACCCCGCAAGGCGCGGGCAGAGTCGTCTAGCTTGTCATGGTTGATCTTGTGGGAAGCGAGGGCCGTGTAAAAGGGGAGCTCGATATCGGAGGCAAAGGGCGCGTACTGCATTCTGGTGGGCGCGAAAGTGGTGGTGGGAGAGAAGGAGAGAAGAGAAGAAGAAGAAGAGGTGATGTCAGAAGGGCCGATCAGCTGAGCGTGTAGCCTATCACCAGATCTAGGACTTACCTACATAGTGTGTATCTAGGACTTGCCTAGGGTATACTACAAATATACTACATAGGATATACCACCAAGGTATACCTAGGTACAATTATCATTCCTACAACGATTCGGACGTGCCTGCATACGCGTAGGTGGCAGTGCTTCATAGTACTTCTCTCGGTTATCTGCTTATCACCCCCACTCAGATCCACCTACGCGTCGTCCGCGTTTTCTCCTCCCTCACAACCTACCTACATACTGCATCATGCTCATTGGCTTGTGTGGCGGTATCTGCGCCGGCAAACATACCATTGCCGAATACTTGATTCAGGTCCAGGGCTTTCAGCTCCTTGAGCTCTCCTACAAACGCCGCCATCACATCGCCGACGAGCCCGACGATGACCTCCGCCTACAAGCCTCGCAGATTCGCAAGAGAAGCGATGTTCAATCCGCAGACCTGGTCTTCGAAGACGCCGATACCCTGCTCGAGTTCGCGACCAAGCGATGGCAAGAACGCTGGGTCACCACCGATATTGCCGATGGCAACACCCTCGACCGCTTCCTTCTACGTCCCTTCTTTCTCCTCGTGAGTGTCGACGCCCCCGTAAGTCTGCGATGGAAGCGTTTCACCGACCGGTGCCGGAGAAGACAACTGGACCCACCCGACCTGGAAAAGTTCGTGCTCTGGAATGACCGTCACCTGTACGAGCGGGACCTCGGCAGGGTCTATCTCACCGATCGAGCCCAGGTACGCTTGTTCAACTCCTCATCCTCCCTCCAGGAACTGCACCACGCTCTCCAGGCGCTCGAGCTCGCCGATGAGCAACGACTGCGTCCAAACTGGGATCAATACTTCATGCAGCTGGCTTCTTTGGCGGCCCAGCGGAGCAATTGCATGAAAAGACGGGTAGGCTGTGTGCTGGTTCGGGAACAGCGAGTGATCAGCACCGGGTACAATGGGACTCCCCGACACCTCACGAACTGTAATGAAGGTGGATGTACGAAATGATGACCCTTGGTCCTGTTCTTTTGTCTCATAATATTACTTGCAGGCCCGAGGTGCAACCGTGGAGATGGAGGCGGCGTTGGCCTCTCGACCTGTCTGTGTATCCACGCCGAGGAGAACGCGCTGCTCGAAGCGGGTCGAGAACGGATTCGGGAGGGAGCCATTCTGTATTGTGACACGTCTGTTTTGCTGTTCCAACTGCCATGCGTTCCCTGTCTGACAGATCTTTCCGTACTAGGTGTCCCTGTTTGACCTGCACCGTCAAACTTGCCCAAGTGGGCATCTCCGAGGTGGTTTACTCTCAAAGCTACAACATGGACCGAGATGTACGCGCCATGCGACTCTCATATATAGATTCATTCCATCCGCTAATTCCGAAATCTAGAGCGCCGCGATTCTCGAGGCTGCTGGTGTCCGCCTGCGACAGTTCAGTCCGGTAGCTATCTCCCACTAACCTCTATTCGGTGCTCTGCTAATTTTGACGACTGGCAGCCCTCTAACGGACTCATCTATTTACAGGATACTGGGGAGAAGACCGTCAACTAGAACAATAATGGATGGGTTTCTTTACTTCTGGGTAGCCTGCCCTGTAGAAAAAAAATATATATAGATCGGAATGACTCAGCTTTGGCGGGGCCCATGTCGCATCCCACTCACTCACTCATTCTTCTTTCTTTGTCCTCGCCAGCTTGACTGTCTGTCGCCATGCCTACCGTGCACTTGCTCGATTACGTGGCCGGAAATATCCGGTCCTTGGTCAATGCCATCAATCAAGTCGGCTACGAAGTCGAATGGATTAAATCCCCCGACGACGTGAAGAATGCCGAGGTGAGTAACTCCCCATTTCCGAACCCTTGGTCGCTGCTGCTAAAACCTTCCCTTGTAGAAACTGATCCTCCCCGGCGTCGGTCACTTCGGTCATTGTCTTTCGCAGCTCAACAAAGGAGGGTACTTGGAACCAATCCGACAGCATATCGATGCGGGAAAACCCTTTATGGGTATTTGCGTTGGCCTACAGGCACTCTTTCAAGGCTCAGAGGAGGACCCCGATGTCCCCGGACTGGGTTTGATTCCGATGCGCATGCGGCAGTTTAATGATACCACCAAGAGCGTGCCACATATTGGTTGGAACTCCGCCATGAACACCGGCGTCGGAGGTTCCACGCAGCGGAGTTTCTATGGATTGCGGCCGACAAGCAAATACTACTACGTTCATTCTTACGCGGCTTTTTACGAATCGGGCATTCTCGAGAGTGATGGATGGTCGGTCGCTACGGCCACTTACGGCGAGGAGGAGTTCATCGGCGCCATTGCCCGAGACAATATCTTCGCAACACAGTTCCACCCCGAAAAGAGCGGCCAGGCTGGGCTTCGTGTCATCCGTGCATTCTTAAACAGCGATAAAGCCCAATCGCTCTCCCAGGATATAGTTGTGGGCAAAGGAGAGGACGGGCTGACTCGCAGAGTTATTGCCTGTCTTGATGTACGGACGAACGACTCGGGCGATCTAGTCGTCACCAAAGGTGACCAGTACGATGTGCGCGAGAAGAGCGGAATGGACGCTGGTGGCCAGGTCCGAAATCTAGGAAAGCCCGTCGATATGGCCAAGAAGTATTACGAGCAAGGAGCGGACGAGGTCACTTTCCTGAACATCACCTCTTTCCGCAACTGCCCACTCGCCGACACGCCCATGTTGGAGATACTGCGGAGGACATCGGAGACCGTCTTCGTGCCCCTGACCATTGGTGGAGGAATCAAAGACGCCGTGGACACGGATGGTACTCACGTCTCCGCTCTGGACGTGGCCACCATGTATTTCAAGTCCGGAGCTGACAAGGTCAGCATTGGCTCAGACGCGGTCTTTGCTGCCGAAGATTACTACAGCGCCGGCGAAAAGCTCAGCGGCCAATCAGCGATTGAGACGATCTCCAATGCCTACGGAAAGCAAGCCGTGGTGGTGAGTGTCGACCCGAAACGGGTCTACGTGGACCGACCCGAGCACACCCACCACCATACCCTCAAAACCGTTCACCCCAATGCTGCGGGGCAAAGCTATTGCTGGTACCAGTGCACGGTAAAGGGCGGACGGGAAACTCGCGACATGGACGTTCGACAGCTGGTGCGGGCGGTTGAGGCCATGGGAGCCGGAGAAATCCTGCTGAACTGCATCGACAAGGATGGGAGCAACAGTGGGTTCGACCTAGAGTTGATCAACGATGTCAAGGCCGCGATCAAGATCCCCGTCATTGCTTCCAGCGGGGCAGGGAACCCCGGGCACTTTGCCGAGGTGTTCCGGAAGACAACGACGGACGCAGCCCTGGGGGCAGGCATGGTAAGTGATGCCTCAAACCAAGGCCTTGAAATGGATGACCGTTATTGACCACTTGCCAGTTCCACCGAGGAGAGTATACCGTGAGCGAGGTTAAGGATTATCTTCGGACGGATGGGTTTCTGGTTCGTCAGTTTGAGGCTGGTCTGTGAGAGCGACGGTTAAGTGTACAGGTAGTTAGATAGATTGGTACCTTTAGTAGATAGATATCGATTTTTTTGCATAGACAAACAGGCGGTAGGCCAGGCGGTAGGCCAGGCGGTGGAGGCCTGACTCAGCGTTCCGCTTTCTTCCTTCCCGCCACTTCTCTCTTTCCTCTTCTTCTTACTCTCCCCAACCCCCAAGGCCTGCTCGCTAACCACAGCCCCTTTGTCGCATCCCGGACTACCACAGTCATCACTGACTACTGTCCTTCAGAAACTCGACGTTCGTGACGCGACCTCCTGTGGTCTCTCATCCCCCTCCCCTCTCCGCGACCCGCGTGGTCGGTCGGTACAGTCTCGGCAAGGGTCGCTCCGATCTGGTGTAGTTGCTGGTCAGGGTGTCAGGAGGCTCTCCAAAGCGGAAAAGTCCAACGATCGGACTGCAACAGGTCTCTCTTCCTTGTTACGGCCGCATCTCTTCGACAGTTGCGCTCGTTACTCCTTGATCTTCATTTGTATGCAGTGATTTGAACACTCGGCCATTCAACACCCCAAGAGGAAAGCAAACAAAGAAAGAAAGATAATTCTCAATCCATGATCTCGAGCATCCGCGTCGGTAGAGACACCACTATCAATTCCCCTTGTCCCTTTTACCTCTTTCCTCAAACCCGCCCTTGAGCAAGTCCGACTGGTTGGTTGGATTTTCTGACTTTCTTTCTGTGATCCTGGGCAATCAGCCATCTTCTTCCCTTTTCTCTCTCTTCTTGTCTTCCCTTTTTGATTCTCGCTTGTATTTCTGTCACTGTGGTGTTCCCAAGTCTTGGTCTAATTGCACTCCCCCCGGGGCATCGCATCACACACACAGTTGAATACAATGTCATCGTCTGTTCATTTCAAATTCAAATCCCAAAAGGAACCCTCAAGAGTCACGTTCGATGGCACAGGTATTTCGGTCTTTGAGCTCAAACGAGAGATCATCAGCCAGAGTAGATTGGGCGATGGATCTGACTTTGAGCTGTCCATCTACAACGAGGACACTGGGGAGGGTACGTCTCTACCTCTTCTTCCTCCAGCTGGAAAACGACTGACCACTGTCTCCCTTCTAGAGTATGACGATGACACTACCATTATTCCTCGATCGACGTCCGTGATCGCCCGCCGGCTGCCCGCCGCGCGTCCGGGCAAGGGTGGCGCTGCTCGTTATGTCTCGGGCAAGATGCCTGTCAATGCTCGCAATGCCCGCAATGAACCGTCCGCCGTTGGAAGATCTGCCTCGGGTGGTGGCATCAGCAACAACGTGCTAGAGCTCAACAATGCACAGACGGAAGAAGAGAAAATAAATGCCCTTTTCAACCTGCAGGCCAGTCAATGGAAAGAGCAGCAACAGGAGATGGCCAAGTATGAGCACCTCACTCGTTGCGTCATACCTCGTTAGATACTAACATTGCATTCTAGTGCGACTCCAGTACCGTTTGGGCGTGGCAGAGGCAAACCAGTCAATATCCCAGATCACCCTCCACCTCCCGGATATCTGTGCTACCGGTGCAGAGAAAAAGGTACGTGTGATCTCTCATGGTTGAAAGATAGCAAGTCACTAACCGCGGGAATCAATCAGGTCATTGGATCCAAGCATGTCCGACCAACAACGACCCCAAGTTTGACGGCAAATACCGAGTCAAGCGCTCCACAGGTATCCCGCGTTCACTTCAAACCAAAGTCGAGAAACCAGAATCTTTGGCCCCGGATGGCTCCACTGATGACTCGAGGAACACGGGGGTCATGGTCAATGCCGATGGGGATTTTGTCGTTGCTAGACCGGATAAGGCCGCTTGGGAACTGTACCAGGAAAAGGCCAAGGCATCTGCAGCGGCAGCAGCGGAGGCAGCTGCAGCGGAGGAAAGCAAGGCACTGCAGGCGCGAGGTCTAGAGTGTCCCATTGACAAGAGGATGTTCTTAGAGCCGACCAAAACACCATGCTGCCAGAGGACCTATTGCAATGATTGTATCACAAATGCCTTGATTGAAAGTGACTTTGTTTGTCCGGGTTGTGGAACGGAGGGTGTCCTCCTCGATAATCTCACCCCGGATGATGAGGCTGTCTCCAACATCAAGGCGTACGAAGCTGAGAAGGCCGATGCGAAGAAAGAGAAGGAAAAGCAGCCTGCCGGCCAGGACAGCCTGTTCGCCAACGAAGGCTCCGAAGCTGCGCCCCAAGGATCCCCAGTATCCAAAGAGCCACAGCCCACCCAAGCCTCTGAGAGTGCGCCGACCCAATCGAAGAAGAGACCAGCCGAGGACGAGCCAGCCCAGCGTGACACGGGGAGGTCGAGCCCCGGAAATGTGGCTAAGAAGCAGAAGGCCGGTGATGGAGAACCTGATGCGCCGAATGCTGACGCTTCGGTACCAGAGGGATCGACAAACGCTGCTCAGATGCCCTTCAATCCCCAGATGCCGTTTGGTCCCATGGGAATGCAGGGCATGCCTCCTGTACCTTTTTCTGGACCAGGGTTCGGGAATGATGCGATGGGATTCATGAACCCGATGTTCGCCAATGGCATGGGCCCCGGCTGGAACCCGATGAATATGCCCTTCAATCCCCTTCCGGCGGGGATGTTTGGCGATGGCTCCATGCCGAATGGATTTCCCAACATGTACAATGGCGACGGGTCGATGCCGATATTTCCGATGGCGCAGGCACCCGGTGCGATGGCCCCCAACCCCGGCTTCCAGGGACCGGGCGTCAATAATTTCTCCAACCAACAACGGACGGCCTTTGGGGGTCCATACTCTCGGGAAGATGACTCACCCTACTTCCGCCAGCCTGTGAATCCACAACGCCACCAAGCTCGCAATCGAAGAGTGCGGCCCAGTGACTATCGCGAGCTGTGAATGATATTCCCCGTCGATGATGCATCTGTACCTGGTCTCTCTTCTCTTTGCTTGAACTTTCTGCGGCAAGGATTTCTCAGACCCGGAAGAAAGCAAGATATGTATTTGTAGTAGAGCCGCTCGCATTGTGACTGTTATAAAGCTATTCTTCCTCCACTTGTAGACACCGTAGGTACGTACTTGGATAGCTGTCCGTAGTTTCCTATAGTTATTTCGGGTGCACGTGCACAGTCAGGTGACTTCCCACCAAAAGACACTCTCCCCTCCTCCGCCCCCGTCTCCCTCTCAACAACTCCGTCCATCATCCCAACTGTCCACATCTCAACAACTGTGACTGAACCCGCTTTCTCGAGCTACTGCTCATCACCAAAATCCATCTTTTCGATACCCGTCAAGAAGAGTTTCTCGGCTCCCGTTGACCACCATGGCGAATTACATCAGTAATCACAGTAGTAATCATCAACTGCATCGATCCCCCCGACCAGGACTCTCAGACTAGCATTCTTGCCAGCTGCTACACCGTGGAGCCGTCAACCACCAAGGTCCACGGCTTCCACTACTGCACTACGCTGGGGGCCGGTAAGCATCACACACACACTCTCTCCCCCCCTTTTCTTCCTGTGTACTCATGCTGCTATACAGGAGCACAGTGGTATCCCTGAGGTCCCCTCAGGGTCTAAATCACCGCTTCGAAGTCCTCCCCTTGAGCTCCCCGCATCCGGCGCGGAGAGCAGCTGGCCCGGAAACCACTGGCCAGGGTCCAAAGGGGAGGCAGCGCATACCATCCCGGAAGAGTGTGAGAGGCTCTTCTGTGACAAACTGACCGCGACATTCCTTGGTGAGGGGAGTTTCGCGGGACAGGAGTCACTGGGGATGGATGCGTTCCACAACATCGGGCATCATGACCGAGTCCTGAAATGGATTGAAGTATGGGACTACTTTGCGGATGCGATCTATCGGGGATTCGTGACCGAAATGGATGGCGAAAGGACGCTATTCGTATTCCTGGAGGAGAATGCACTGGGGCAGGGTCTCAAGTCGGGACTGATCGCGCTCTTTGAACTGGCGGGAATATCGAGCTTTGGGTGCTCCCAAATCGTCGCCTGCGTCAGTCGTTCACAACATGCCACCGAAATGGAGCTGGTCCGGAACCTGGGATGGTGCGGGTTCAGCCTGACGACGCTGGAGCCCTGGACCACCGGAGCCGATGTCAGCAGCAAGTGGCTTTTCTTGGGGGCCGAGGTATAACGTACCTGCACACTCTGACCGTTCTTTATCATGTACTACTTTCTCTCGCTTTGCCTCGTACATGCAGACAACGATTGTCATGATCGAATCCACTCGTTACTGTATAGCTAGTTAGATCGACCTGATAAGATAAGCCGCCCAGGCGGGGTCGTTATGATTCAACCATAAGATCCCCGTCATACCTTCAATAATTGGTTTCCTCATCTTCCTCTTCACCTCCCTCTCTCCTTACTCTGATCATGTCCCAAGACCAGTCCGTCAAAGTCTCCCCCTTTCCCAAGTTCCTCATTCCGTCTTCCCCCTTCCGCTCCAACCAGAGAAGCTGGTTTTCTCGCCCGAAGCCTCCGAAGTCCACCCCGGACCCCAAGTACCTGGATGGCCATGTCTCGTACCTTCGCTGCTCGAACTGTGCAGCACATCTCTGCCTGACCTCTCAGATTATCAGTAAGGGCTTTACGGGTCGCCACGGTCGCGCGTACCTGGTGTCAGCAGAGCCCGTGGCTAGCGCGGTATCTATCAGCGCATCATCGTCCCCGACCGCGTCGCTTCCCAACACCGTGCTCCAGCGCCCAGTGCCGCGCCAGCTCGTCACGGGCGCTCATACAGTGAGCGATGTCAGCTGTACATTCTGCGGGGGCGTGCTGGGCTGGAAGTATGTGGCCGCAGAGGAGGAATCTCAACGGTACAAGGTCGGCAAGTTCATTCTAGAAACCAAGAAGATCACCGCGTCCTCCTGCTGGGAGTCACCGCCAAACGCCAACGTTCCTGCAGAGGTGCTGGAAGAGTCCGAATCCGGTTCGGCGGCCGGCATGGAGTTTGACAGCCAAGACGAGGATGAGTGCGAGGACTTGTTCGCCGGCATCTGGACTCCGGGTTTGGCCAACCGCCGACGAAGCCGCAAGATTGAGCGGCCGGGGATGTTTGGAATGTCATGAACCCTGGAGAACCCTTTCTGGAGGGTGGCTATTTGGAGAGAACCTCGTCGTGACCGATCACGATATGATGATGATACCCGTACTACTTACTACTACTCTTAATCCTATTGAATGTCTGAATACACCGGCAACAAGCTTGCTCATCATCTAGATAAAGACACTGTAGGTGGCTTATCGGTTTTCTTAGATTATTCATGTGTACTCAGGTAAACTGATGGGAATTTTGTGGAGTGTAGAAGAACATGGCAAAGCAGATCGAGCCAGTCTAGCTGGATGGAGGAGCATCCTCAACTCGCGCGCGTTTGGAGTCATTCTCTGTGGCTGAATCTTCCGCGGGTCTTTTGGAGGCAGTGGAAGAGGCTGAGGGTTGAGAGGGTTTGGCAGGCTTTCGTCGGACAAACGCCGACAGGTCGGTGGCTTCTTTGCTGACCGCATCGAGTCGTGCTTTCTGATCCGTTTCGGGCTGGCCGACTATCTGACCGAGGATGCCCTTGAGCATGGCTTCGTTCTCCCGGTCGTTCTGTTCAATCGAGACCGGTGTCCGGCGAAGATCAACGAGCTGCACCGTGTTAGCCAGCAGTCCGCAACAGGTGGTTGAGTATATTTGGGGGGGGGGGTTACTCTTTGTTCCATGTCGCCGATGATCTCCTTTACATTGGCAATCTTTCGCCTCGTTGCCGTGGCCTTGTCTTCATCCAAATCCTTTTCGGTTTCCAGTTTCTTTCCCTCTTGAGCCATCCGGGTTTTGCAGCTCTCAATGGCGCGTTCCATCTGGGTCACAGCCTCCGATCTCATGTCCTCATCTATCTTGGCGGCCTTCTCTTCCCCTTCATCTTGCTGGACTGATGCAAATTCGAGGGCGAGCGAGAGCTTGTAGTGACACTCGGCCACCGAGGCGTCCTCGAACGGATATAGCGCATACCGCAGATCAAGGGCCGTCCTCAGGTCGGTAACAGCATCCTTGAACCTCTCCGCCTCCAGGGAGATCTCGGCTTGGAGATCATAGGTATCTGCAAGCCGCTCCTTGATGTGTTTCACGTCCGCAGGCATTTCAGTCGACTTCCCTTTGCCATCTTGGCTCTCCTCCACCGCGGCTAATCTCTTGAGATAGAGAATGCGGGCCAGATCGAGGACCTCAAAGGCATTGGCAAAATCGTCTTCATCCTCCTCACCGCCGGCCTGACCTTCATTCTCCTCATCCTCCGAGTCAGAATCCACGAAATTCTCGTCGCCAGTAAACTGGAAGTACGGCTTGGATTGCGCCGCATCCGATTCGGTGCTCTCGGCCTTGGTACTGGCCGTATTTTTGGCCCTGGCACTTGTAATCGCGTCCTGAACAATATTCTCACCGGTGGATGTCGACCCAGCAGATTTTGCATTGGCAGGCGGCGCCTTGCTAGCTTGCGATTGAGGTTCTCCGGCCACCTTGGATCCAAGGACATCACTTTTGCTCACGGCCACATTGTAGAGCGACTTGCCATAGGCGTAGAGGAGATCGGCATTCTCTGCCGACAGTTCCCCGTTCAGCTCGGCCTGCAACTCGGTCGCTTGCGAATAGAGCTCCGAGGCGGAATTGTAATCTTTGGTTGCATCTTTCGCAGCGGCGCGTGCGATCAGGTCATCGAGACGGGTCTTGGTGTCTTGCTGGGTTGTCGGCTCGGACGACTCGGCCATGGTTGGTAGAGGGAGAGAGAGAGGGAGAGGGAGAAGGAGAGATGCGAATTGACAAATCGATGAGAGGAAGGAAGGCAATAGGGATGGATGGGTGAATGAAGGAAGGAAGCAAGGAAGCATAGAAAGAGTCGGTTTAATCGATAAGCCTGGGCTCGCGGGCGCGTCGGTCACGCGTCTGGATTCTGTTTCTTCACCCACCCAACCGACCACTTCCTTCCCACATACCTTCCCCGAGCTGCTGATTACTGCCTCAAGAATTATTCAATCTTCTTGTTTACGGTGTCGCTGAAAATCCCGGAAGCTGTGCCTGCCCTGTCCCTGGGCAGACCTGACCTGGCCATGGATGCGTCAACACCTACAACGCCTCACCCCCATCGCTTGGCCATGGCCACCGCAGACCCAATTCCCTCGTCATCACCGGCATTTGGGACCCCGGCGCGGCCTTTTCGAATCCCCAAGGCGAATGCGCCTCCACCCAAAACCTCGATATTGCCGATTTTACTTCCTCCGTCAACACTTCGACCGGTCGCTTTCCGTACCTTTACCCGCAAGCACAACCTGACAATTTCGTCTTCGGCCCTACAAACATTGGCGGCTTTTGTTGGCAAGAACTGTGGCTCAGGCTGGCGCGAAGAAGGTCTGGCAGAGCGCGTCCTCGATGAGGTGGCTAAGATCTGGAAGAGGGCCGGCGGAGGAGTCATTGTCGAGGAAGGAAAAGGCGCGTCCTTGAAAGCAATATTGCAGACCCTGGAGGGGAGCATGAGTGGTGGGAGAGTTCTCGCCGGGCGGCTGAATTCTTACGATGGGCCCGTCAAGACGTCCAGAAACGGAGAGGGCACAAGAATTGAATCGCTCAGCAGTCATACGAACGGCTCCTTTACTACTGCCCAAGGAGACGGCGATGAAGACGAATCGCACCTGTCACTTCACCCCAGAACCTGGCTCAAGGTTATTGCAGCTTCTGACATTCCGCGCCTGACCTATAATATCGACAAAAAGTATTTCGAGGCTACGAAGTCGAAGCCCACTTTGTTTCCACCACCATCCCACAAGACAGCTCTGTTCAGAGATCGATACAACCTTGTTTACCAGCGCCTACTTCGCAACGAGTCTTTCCAAACTTCCTCGGGGATCACAGGTGTTCCTTTGCTGCAGCGTTCATCATCTAACCTGGCGACCCAGCAGAGCTACAAGCTCACCCCAATTGCCAATTTACTTGGCAGGAGCGGCACCTCACATCTGCTCCTCGGCTTGCTTTCTATCTCTCCGACTGGGGATTTGTCTCTTGTGGACCTAACGGGAAGTGTAGCCCTGGACCTCAGCCATGCACGGATGATACCTGAAGACGGCGCCTGGTTTGCGCCCGGGATGATTGTGCTCGTAGATGGTATCTACGAAGAGGAAGAAATGGTCAAGGGGTCCGTTCTTGGTGGCAATACGGGGGTTGGGGGGCTATTGGCGGTCATTTTGTTGGAGTATCGATTTGTGGTCCGCCGTGTGAGCGAAGAGACATCTCACTAGGGACCGGCAATCGTCAAGGTGGAGGAGAGATCAGCTCGAGTGGAGGGTTTGGATGGGTCGACTTCCTAGGGCTTGGAAGTGAACGTGCACAAGGTGTCCGAATGAGAAGAATCCAAGAAAAGTGCCTCCGAGGCGACCTGGATATGACGGAGCCAACGGCTCGGCTTAAGGTTGCGGTGTTGAGCGAGGTTAACCTCGATAACATGAGAACCTTGGACGCTTTGAAAAAGGTCTTTGGTGTCTACAATGATCTTTCTCGCGTTGAGCGCCCCCAGGTCTTCGTCATGATGGGCAACTTCGTGCAAAAGGCCATCATCAGTGGCGGTGGTCGGGCTGGAAGTATTGAGTACAAGGAATACTTTGACTCGCTTGCGGTGGTGTTGTCGGACTTTCCGGCGTTGTTACAGTATTCCACTTTTGTTTTTGTCCCCGGCGACAATGACCCGTGGGCCTCGGCATTCTCAGCTGGAGCTGCGTCCACAATTCCTCGCCAGCCCATCCCCGAATTGTTCACCTCCCGAATCAAGCGTGCATTCGCAACTGCCAACTCGGAGCTTGGGCGTTCAAATTCATCTGAACCCGTGGGAGAAGCGCTCTGGACGTCGAACCCAACACGTCTGACATGGTTTGGACCAGTACACGATATTGCCATCTTCCGTGATGATATCTCAGGGAGATTGCGACGCACCGCAGTGAACACCAAGTCCGATGACGAGCCTGATATCACAATGCATGAAGCACTCGATGGCCCTACGGGCAGCGCGGTTTCCATCACACCTAACGAAGAAACCGAGCCGGTAGCCCAGGCCACTAATCTTCGAACAGGTGCCGCTACCTCTATGGCGCGCAAGCTGGTCAAGACCATCTTGGACCAAGGGACAATCTCCCCGTTCCCACTTCCCTTGCGACCCGTCCTGTGGGATCATGGGTCTGCCTTGCAATTATATCCGCTGCCGACGGCCCTCATTCTGGCAGATGCCGAGGCGTCTCCGTTTTGCATGACTTACGAAGGTTGTCATGTCATGAACCCTGGACGGTTGACTCCGGAGGGCGACATTCCCACAGTGAGATGGGTCGAGTATGATGTATTGAGGAACCGTGGTAAAGTGAGGGAGGAGCGGTATTAGGTGATTCCTCGAATTGGATGTCTCAATGTCCTCTCCTATAGACGAATGAGTCAATGAATGTACCTAATAATGCATTGCGTGTCTACATCTCGGGCATAAAAGAATGAATGACTACAGGCGCAGCCATTATGACACAGATTACATTATTGGAACTCTGAAGGTGATCATTAGCTTATGCTATATGAAGTCTAGGAATACAGTCGTGAAATTAGAGACGGCCTCGCTGTCCGGTCAGAGAACGAATATCAAAAGACATCGTAGAAATCGTCTCCCCTTTGAACCACCCGCCCCGGCTGCCTGCGATCGTAATGATCTCCTCAATCAATCGTGATGATGTCGGCGCTTCCCATTCCGCCAGCGTTGAGCTTAGAATCCAGGTTGGCATGCGCACCAGGCGCCTTTCCCGAAGGAGCACGAGCTCCCACGTTGTCCTTGGCAGGGTGTTGCTCTTTTGCGGTCGACTGTGCAATGCTTGGCTGGTCCTTGCCACCTTCCTCTAGCGATGCCCCGCTGAGCTCAAGTTGGCGAGCGACATTGTTGAGCTCCACAAGGAGAACTCCCACTTTACCCATGTCTGCCACCGCACCATCGCCAAGACCGTTCCAGCCATCGCCCTTGGAATTATAAAGCTTCTCACGGATCATGCTTGCGACTGGATTATCATCGGCTGGTTTTGATCGGTTCGCATTTCTCAATCCCCACTTTAGATGACCCCGATGCAGGTGAGGAAACAGCTGGAGCCGAGCCTTGAGCCGAGGATAGCGGATTTGAAATGTGCTCGGACTACGCACAATAACGTGCACCACCGGAGAATCCGCTTGGCCAGCGGAGGTAATTTGATCCAAGGCACGCAATAGAGGAAGAGTGACAGACATGAGTCTCAGAATCGGAACCACGCCCGTTTTTGCGAAACCATGGTTCAACGAGACGGTAAGAGACTCCTGGATCCGGCGATGAGGGCTGGGACCGTCAAAATGGATACCCAGGCGTAGATGAAAGAGGGACTGGGCCTTGGACAATGCTTCCGCGACATCAATTTGCGCGGATAATGAGGGGCCTGAGACGTTGATGTCAAAGCGCGCATTGAGTTTTCCTGCTGGCCCATAGGCAAATGCAATCCTTGACAAGGACAAGGAACGAGGCTCCATTCCTCTTTGTATAAGAGGCTGCAGAATCGAGAGTACGCATTCCAGTCTTTGTAGGCGTTCAAGAAGCCCAACGATCACAGAGTGACCGGCAGGAACAAGCAGACGTAGTGCAAAACCACCACCATTGTCTTGTGTAATGATTGAGGGATCCATCTTTGAGATAAGTGGAACAATGGCTTTGATGCGGCCTCTCAGAGTGCCGTATGCCACAAGAAGAGCAGCTCGATTACGGCGATCAGTTCCATGAAATGCCAGACGAACAGTGTCCTGTACATAGGATTTCCTCTCTAGCCCTGCAGGCAATGCTATCCGGAAAGCAGAAGGAAGATGTGAGACGTTGTAGCGGAAGAAAAGATCCGGCACTTCAAATTGAGTCCCGAGGTGCAGATTTTCCAAAGATGGATGAAAGTCCATACTCGGCAAATTTGACAGACAGCGTGCATTGGCGTAGATTGAAAGCATTCCTGTCAGAGCATGCACTAGATCTGCAAGCGCAGCGTAGTCAAGTCGCCCCTCAGAGACCAGAGTATTGCTAACCTTGTGGACCGACTGGAGACTCGAAGCGTTATGACCAACAGGGCCGTACGGTGGTGCAGATTTCACTGTCCTATCTGGCTGAACCTGAATCAACCACCAATGATCACCATCCATGCTACTTGTAGCAGCGGCAACCCAACGACGATCCCAGAGGTAGTGTGTGAAGAAGGTAGATCGCAAAATATTTGAAGGAAATATTTTGCGCGGGTCAACTCCCAGACCTCTTTGGCTGACGGTTTCCAGGCCAAGCGCTTTTGTGCCGGCTTCGATTTCTTCAACAGCGGCAATGCAACGAAGCCTTGAGATTCGAGATACGATATCATCAGCTGAGGACCTATTCGGGCTCCGGTCGGCTTCCAGCCGCTCCATGGCATTAGGTGTCCCGGACAATGTAATGGCGCCCGACATGGGCTCCATAGAGACTCGGAGATGGCGAGAAGTTGTAAGTTGGACATCGAGATGGCAATCTCCAGGCTCTGATTGAGATAGCTGTGCCCGTAAGGTAAGAGAATGATTCGAGAAAAGGAGGTTTTTCTTGAGTGTGGTGTACGCGGTAGAAAGTAAGTGGGCTGTATGCTGTGCGATCACACCGCGCAAAATACGCTCCATGGAAAGAACGTCCAGATCGAGCTGGATGTCATCACTGTTTGCTTGCTGGCCATCTCGCATCCAGCGCAAACCGATATGCGTCATCCTGCAATCCTGACTGTTAACATCGTTGCTGCGGTGACCTCTCTGGACTCCAAGCTCAATCCAGCTTTTAGGCCCCGGTTTCAACGGCCAATATTGGACAACAAGCGTTCGATGGAGAAGTTCAATGCGCAGGATGTCCGACCAGAGGCCGCGAGCAAGGTCTTTTGCTTGTCTGAAAAGGATGCTGACTTTGTTTGTGAGCACAAGGCCGTGTAGGACCTCAAAGCATCCGATCAAACCGTCGTCTCGAAGAACGTCGTTAATTTTGGCATCCAGCTCGTTGAAAATCCGGCCTTTTGGAATTGGGGATGAAGGTGAGAACAGAAAGCGGATGTCAACGAAGAAAAACTGAGAGCTTTTTGCCTCCTCTGCAACTGAGAGGTCGAGCTCAAACTCCCCGAAAACAGTGAAGGTAACTCGACCATCGTGAACTCTATAGTTCCGCAGAGGGATCGGGACTTCATCATGCAAAGCTAGACGTATGCTGATGATTCGATTGATTTTTTGCAGCTTTTTAAGCGTGGCGCGTGCCGTCAGCGGCTTCGGAGGTTTGTAGCCAAGCTGAAACAGGAGGTCAGAAGAGAGACTTTGTTAGAAGGTGATTCAAAAAAACTCACATCTGGTAAGGATTTCACTCGGCCTTTCGAGAGCACTTCCAGGGCGGTTTTCAGATCTGGATTGGCCACTTGCGCTCGAACGAGGTCCCGTTTCATTTCACCCACATATTGGACAGCAGCAGCATATGCTTGATGTCGAGTTCGAATAAAGCCCTGGAGGTCAATGAGTCGGCTGACATCTACGGCCTGGCGACTCCATTGCGAGAGAACAAGGAGTTTGATAAACTCGGCTCTCTTGGCATGGGCGAAGTCCAGGACTCGTAGTTTCTTGTGCACATTTTCCGACGACTGATTCCCAGGAGACTTGCCATTGGTAGTAGTCAGAGAGGTTGATTCTAGGGGGAGCCACTTGAACGGCGGCCAACTCTGTTATCAATTCGGACAGGTCATTCCAGCATTGCTGCGTCGCTCGATTGACCAATACCCCAAATGAGAAAAACCCTTGGGTGATGTGTGGTATTTCAAAGGGCTCGGCCGGTGTCGATCCAGCCGTTCTGCTCGTCGGCGCTTTCGATTGGCGATTTGAAAGATCGACTGAGGTCCCGTTGAGGTGAACCGGACCATTAATGGAGCTGGAAAAATTGCCAGTCTTCTCAGCTGAGGTTGATGCACCATTCATAGCATCAGCGATGCCAGGGCGCTGGATAGGTCCATCGATGTTGGCATTGTCCATGATGACGCCGGGCATCTCCAAACAGACAGCCTAGCTGTAGTTTATCCTTCCGCGCCTTCCCCTCCTTGGCCCTCTGCACCGCACAGAGCGAGCAGCCCAGTCCAGGCGCCGTTCTGAGCTTGAGACAGCCGGCGTTCGGGGGTGAGGAAGGGAAGCCAAGACTGAAGAATAAGCCAGGAGCAAAGGCTCAGCCAATTGCCATGCGTCTCACTGGCCGTGGTACACGCAGATGACCACGTTCATAATCAACGTAGCTGCGCGCGTAGCGTCCCGAGTCAAGTTGGGGGCCTGTGTCGGCGAAGTGTCGAAACGGCAACACAATGGAGCGTGGGGAAGGACCGCTCACAAGAGCGCTCTTCAATTGAATGCAGCTTGTGTTGAGAGACGACAAGAACCACAGCGCAAAATCCGAGGGATCGCAGGTGGTCGCAAGTTGTCGCAAAGAGATGAGGACTAACGGAGCCAAATAGAAGGGATCGTTCGAAGGAGCGAATCGACGGCGTGGTGAGGCTGAAAGGAAAAGATGGAAAGCGTGTCCAGGTCCGGTGAGAGGCGGATGATCAGTCGGGGGTGAGGATGGATCAGAGCTGGAGGGATGTGAGAGAGAGGGATGAGACTGACTCGGGCTGAGAAAGATCGATGGAACGATGGATGGGCGGCGCGATGCGCAAGCACGGGACGGTAGCATTAGGTGCCTGAGTGCCTTGATGCCTGGGGCCTGCGGGATCTCTGCCTGAGGCGTCCATCCATCCACATGACTGCGTCACTCACACTCGCTCGTTCATCCTCTTCGTCCTCTTAAGGTCTTCTCGCCCGACCGAATCATTGTTCCCCGCCATGCCATCACCCATCAAACCATGAGCATGCAGGAAGAGGAGGGCGTGCCTTGCTCGTTGCAGCCCCAGTATCCCGGGGACGATATCCGCCCGACCAGTAAGAAGGAGCTGGCGGGCTGGTATGGCTATGGCTGGGCGGCCGAGGTGTTCACTGTGTGCGCAATGGGTATGTGAAACCCCGATTCTCTTGACATTTTCAATGTCCCAGTCCTGAATCTGATACCGGATAGGCTCATTCCTCCCGATCACCCTGGAGCAGATGGCTCGGGATCGAGGCTTTCTTCTGTCGGACAAGACAACACCATGTAGCGCAACATGGCAGACGCCAGCTCATTCAGGGGCTGGCCGTGCGCCGGAAGCCGACCAGTGCATTATTTACGTTCTCGGAGCTGAGATTAACACTGCAAGCTTTGCTCTATACACCTTTTCCATCAGCGTGCTGATCCAAGCACTCCTTATTATATCCATGTCAGGCGCGGCCGACCATGGAAGCTACCGCAAGACCCTTTTGGTCACTTTTGCGTTTCTGGGCTCTGTTTCGATGATGTTGTTTCTTGCTGTGGTCCCTAGAGTCTATCTGCTGGGCGGCCTCCTAGCGATCATTGGAAATACCTGTTTCGGTGCATCTTTTGTGCTGTTGAATTCTTTTCTCCCTGTTCTGGTCCGCCACCACCCTGTTATCCTCGAGGCAGGCGGAGAGGTATCCTCCCCTACCAGTGGGCTGGTACCTGAAGACACTCCCGAGGCAGCCCCTGATGCCTCTCAACCATTGCTCGCGTCGAGGAGTGCGACTTCTGATCTTTCTGCCTCGCCCACCTCGTTAGATCTTCAGCTCTCCACCAAGATCTCGTCCTATGGTATTGGCATTGGTTATATCGGAGCCGTGACCATGCAGATCATCGCGATACTTGTAGTCATGCTCACTCATCAGACAACATTCTCGCTGCGCCTGGTGCTTTTTCTCATTGGATTGTGGTGGTGCATCTTTACTATCCCTGCGGCCCTCTGGCTACGCCCTCGTCCTGGCCCGCCTTTGATCGCTCCCAATGATGGGAAGCGGCATAACACCTGGATCGGATACATTGTATATGCCTGGATGTCCCTGGGAAAGACCGCGATACGAGCACGTCATCTCAAGGATCTTGTGATCTTTCTGGCTGCATGGTTCCTTCTTAGCGATGGAATTGCAACCGTCAGTGGCACAGCCGTGCTGTTTGCCAAAACTCAACTCCACATGCGGCCTGCTGCGCTGGGGCTGATCAACGTGATCGTCATGCTGGCTGGGGTGTTTGGGGCATTTTCCTGGGGCTATCTTTCCCGGCTGTTGAATCTGCGGGCCTCACAAACGATTATTGCCTGTATTTTGCTCTTTGAGCTCATCCCAATTTACGGCTTGCTCGGGTTCATTCCTGCCGTGCAGCGCGCAGGCTTTGGGCTCCAACGACCGTGGGAGATGTACCCGCTGGGTGCTGTCTACGGCCTGGTCATGGGCGGCCTCTCTTCGTATTGCCGAAGCTTCTTCGGCGAGCTGATTCCACCGGGATACGAGGCGGCATTCTACGCGCTTTTTGCGATTACCGATAAAGGATCGAGTGTCTTCGGGCCCGCCATTGTGGGCGCTATCACCGACCGGTATGGAGAGATCAGACCGGCGTTTGCTTTTCTTGCGGTCCTCATTTTCCTGCCGCTCCCCCTCATGCTCCTGGTCGATGTCGAGCGTGGAAAACGGGATGCCTTGGCGTTGAGGACGGAGCTCGATGACATTCCAGAGGCGACGGGGTATGGGAGCATCCGGGAGGCGCATCCTGACGGCGCAGGAGGGGCCCTTGTGGTACCGTCGTAGAAAGCAAAAAGGATTATTCCGAGGATTCGTCTTCAATACAATATTATTACTCCCACTGTGTAACACCGTAGCTGAATACGAAGGCCAACCCCCGGGACCGATGTCCCTCTCGCCCTGGCCTCCTTCCCTGCGGGCCTTGCATACCTCCGCCAGTCACAACGCTGCGCTGTTCCACCGCCCCAAAGAACATCTGTCCTCAACTCGCCCCCAAACAAACCACTTAAATACATACTTCTCCAGTTCCCCCCTCGGTTTGGGTAAGCATCTGCCTTCTTCCCTGGTCGTCTGCTTCTGTTTCTTCTTCCTCTTCGTTAACCCATCTATCTGTCCCGGGTAGATACATCCCTCGCCAAACTACCACCAGCATCGGGAGACGGGTATTCTCAACTGTCGTGACTTCTCACTCACTCACGCCCCATACACACATATCATGCGATCTTTCGCTTCTTGGGCCGTGAGCCTTCTCAGCGTCACGGTCGCGGTCTCGGCCTCGGAGCCGGCGGCAGACGCGGATGCTGACTCGACGGTCATCTCGTTGACCAAGGATACCTTTGACAGCTTCGTGAAGGAGCACCCCTTGGTCCTGGCCGAGTTCTATGCTCCGTGGTGCGGTCACTGCAAGGCGCTCGCCCCCAAGTATGAAGAAGCAGCGCAGGAGCTGAAGGCCAAGGACATTCCCTTGGTCAAGATCGACTGCACTGCCGAGGAAGAGCTGTGCCGGACCTACGACGTCGATGGATACCCGACTTTGAAGGTGTTCCGTGGAGCGGAAGACCCCAAGCCATATGGTGGTGCCCGTCAGACCGAATCGTGCGTGGTGTCTTGACAGTCCCTGGTTCGATCGACTACAAGCTAACGGGTTGTTGATAGGATCGTCTCATACATGACCAAGCAGTCGTTCCCGGCTGTGTCGAGCGTGACCGAAGAGAACTTGGAGGAATTCAAGACGATGGACAAAATTGTGATCATTGGCTACATCGCGTCGGATGACAAGGCTTCCAACAAGAGCTTCACCGCGTTTGCTGAGTCGCAGCGAGACAACTACCTGTTCGCTGCTTCCAACGACGCCGCCCTCGCCAAGGCGCAGGGTGTTAAGCAGCCCTCGATTGTTCTCTACAAGGATTTCGATGAGAAGAAGGCCGTGTTCGATGGCAAGCTCGAGAACGAGGCCATTCTGGAATGGGTCAACATCGCCAGCACTCCGCTTGTTGGTGAGCTGGGCCCTGAGACTTACTCCAAGTATATCACGGTACGTCAAATGCGTGCCTCTTATTTCCCAGTCCGATTTCATGACTGATCTTATCATCCACAGGCTGGTATTCCGCTGGCGTACATCTTCGCGGAGACCGCAGAGGAGCGCGAGGCTTTCACCAACGAGTTCAAGCCGATCGCCGAGAAGCACCGCGGTGCCATCAACATTGTCACCCTGGATGCCAAGCTGTTTGGTGCCCACGCCGGCAATCTCAACCTGGAGCCAGAGACTTTCCCGGCCTTTGCCATCCAGGATACCACCAAGAACGTCAAGTACCCCTACGATCAGAGCAAAAAGATCGAGGCCAAGGCCGTCGGCAAGTTCATCCAGGACGTTCTGGATGGCAAGATCGAGCCTAGCATCAAGTCCGAGCCCGTCCCCGAGACCCAGGAGGGCCCGGTCACCGTTGTTGTCGGCAAGAGCTACCAGGAGCTCGTCATTGACAACGACAAGGATGTCCTGCTGGAGTTCTATGCTCCGTGGTGCGGTCATTGCAAGTCTCTTGCGCCCAAGTATGACGAGCTTGCCGAGATGTACTCTGGTGATCTGGCCGAGAAGGTCACCATTGCTAAGATCGACGCCACCGCCAACGACGTCCCGGATTCGATCACTGGCTTCCCTACCATCAAGCTCTACCCGGCCGGTTCCAAGGACGAACCCATTGAGTATTCTGGGTCTCGCACCGTGGAGGACCTGGTCGCTTTCATCAAGGAGAACGGCAAATACAAGGTCGAGGGCGTGGCTAGTGGTGAGAGCAAGCCCCAGGAGGGAGGCGATGTGACCGCGCCGGCGGCAGCCGAGACCCCTGCTCCTGCCGAGGCCGAGCATGACGAGCTGTAAACGAGGAGTTGTACGCAATGTACTATCAATATAGCCTATTGTATTCCCGTCAATGAATGGTCTTGCTACGCACATCACGATCAGCACTTGTATTGTAGTTGTAAGTCCTTCGAGTGGTCCATTTGGGGCTGATGCTCGGTGCTGAGTCATCGACGCGCGACGCGGTCAATGGACTGCTTCCCCTTCCCGACTCTGAAAACTACAGAATCTGGCGGCCGTGTATGCTCCATCTGCTCCACTTCTCCCGTATCTCTCGCCCTTTGCGTATCGTTGCCATGTCGAGCCCGGCCACCCTGAAGCGCAACGCGGGCCATCTCTCCACCCCGGGGTCGGATGCAAAGAAGCCCAAGGGCAACGCCAGCATCGTGTCCTTCTTCGGGCCCCCCAAGGCGAAGCCGTTGACGACACAAGCGACGAATACAACACCCGCTCCAGCACGCCCCAGCAGTTTCAACAAGGACAAATGGGTGGCGACATTGACCCCGGAGCAGAAGGAGCTACTGAAATTGGAGATTGACACCTTGGACGAAAGTTGGCTGGCCCATCTCAAGGACGAGTGCGTCACCCCCGAGTTCCTCGCATTGAAGCGTTTTCTCAAGAAAGAGAAAGACTCGGGGGCCAAAATCTTCCCCCCAGAGGAAGATGTGTACTCTTGGTAAGGCACCTGAAATGGACTCGGTGATCTGCGTACCCTGACCACGACCTAGGTCCCGGCATACCCCTCTGCACAACGTCAAGGTCGTCATCATCGGCCAGGATCCGTACCACAACCACAACCAGGCACACGGTTTAGCATTTTCTGTCCGGCCGCCCACGCGGGCTCCACCGTCGCTGGTCAACATCTACGCAGGCATTAAGAAAAACTACCCGGATTTCCAGGCACCGCCGGACAACGGCGGACTTCTTACGCCATGGGCGGATCGAGGTGTCTTGATGTTGAACACGTGTCTCACTGTTCGTGCGCATAACGCCAACAGCCATTCGAACAAGGGCTGGGAGAGACTTACTCAGAAGGCAATTGACCTGGTTGCCAAAGTCCGAACGCGTGGGGTGGTCTTTCTCGCCTGGGGCACTCCTGCTGGCAAGCGGGTTGCCGGCATCAATCGACAGAAGCACTGCGTGCTGCAATCCGTGCACCCGAGTCCACTGAGTGCTCACCGAGGCTTTGTGAGTGGACCTTTGTCCCCTATCATATGTGAAACTCTAACGCAAGGGGATGCAGTTTGATAACGGCCATTTTAAGAAATGCAACGACTGGCTTGCTACGCGCTACGGGGCCGACGGGATCATCGACTGGAGCCTGGGGCCGACCAAACCGAAAGCTACGCCGACTCCATCCTCGAATAAGGAGAATTCTACCCTGGCTGATCAGGCTTCGACTGCTAAACTGGTGTCTGAAGACCAGCCTCTGAAGCAGACTGAGGATGTACCGGAGGATGACGAATTTGATGATGCGGATGCTCTGGAAGCCCTGGTAGCTGCAGAGGAAGAGTAGCTATTACTTCTCCGACTTTCTCTTGTTGATTGGCGTCTATGGAGTACTCGGAAATTTCAGACCCATTAATGTCTATTTTCATTGTTTCCAACATTCCTTGCCGTATCACGGCGGTTGTAGAAGGATTGATATGATGAATCCGTTACCTAGGTTGGTTATAGCTATCAGGTAGTTCCATGCTTAGTCACTTCCGATCCCTAAGTTAAGTAAGTTAACTCCGTTTATTAGTTGAGATAACTACACAACGGTCCATTCGACAACGAACAAACAGTAGTGCTGACAGGGAGCTGAGTGTATTACTGCCAAGGTCATGGAACTTACCTGGCTCGCCGATACTCCCCAGTCGCGCAGTCGCGCTCGGGCCCTGCGCGCTTGTCCCAGTTGCCAGCGTCGAAAGGTGTGTTGTACCAGATATCCAAGTTCCGTCGAGCTCGAGAGCTGATCAACCCGAAGAAACGCTGTCGACATCTGGCCCCGAATTCCAGGCTGGCTGAGCCTAGTGCCCATGGATCGTCATCGGGAGGCAGGGATGCTCCGACCGGCTTACTCCTCGGCCCGGCGAACACCACGCCTGCCGGCCGAGTTTCGCCCTCTTTCCCGGCAACAGATCGGTTTGTCGGAGATCTCAATCCGGAATCGGTGATTCGAGAAAGATTGGACGAGTCGACAGGAACCCCTCTGCGGGACCGCATTGGGCTTTGGATTAGTTCTGCTGCCCAAAGGGACGACTCCCACGCCGACCAACATCAAGGTCCAAGGGTGGATGCTGCTCGATCAATTCTCCCTTCTCAGGCAGCATTAGCAGGCCATTCGGTTGCGTCCCTGTTACATCAACGTTATGTCAGTGCCATGCAGGCATGCGAGCGGCTTCCAGCGGCGACCCGGCACTATCTTACAGATATATATCTCACCAAGGTCAATGGGATTGTACCACTCCTTGATCCGGAGGCATTTCTTCAGGCACAAGTAGAGGGCTCCGCTAGCGTGTTCCTGGAAAGAGCAATATGCCTCGTGGCAGCCAAACACCGTGCTGCTGGTCCTCATTTACGCCTGACGGCGGACGGTCCCATCATGGCGCCGCGTCAATTCTGCTCCGAAATCTACAAAGGACTCATCGCTGCCATGGATGCTGAAATTGAGCCAGATCGCTTGACACGCATCCGCGTGCTTGCATTGATGTCTTTGCACTGCGAGGGATACGAAGGCGCGGAAGCGGCGTCCATGCACCTATGTCAGGCTATTCACCAGTCCCAAACCATTGGTCTGCATCTTGACCGGCCAGGTCGCACATCAACCGATCCTCCCACTAAGCTTTTTTGGTGCCTGTGGACGTTGGACAAGATGCATGCATGTATTGGGGGCCGGCCAGTTCTCTTAGCCGACCGGGACATTGGGATCGGGAAACCCAATTTCAACGACCGTCAGTCGCGGGGAGCATTTGCAGTGTGGCTTGCCATCTCCGACCTGCTAGCAACAGTTATCTCGTTCTATCGACCCTCGGCTGACACCACCACCAGTGGATGGGAGGAAGGGTTCCCGGCCTTCGAGGATATTGTGGGAGAGAACACTCAAGAAGACCTGGACTTTGCTACTCTTGGTGCGTTTCATCCCCACGCAATTGTTTTTTTTTATTTATTTCATATCCAACCGGAACTAAAATTGATGTAGGCTTCTTGGAACTTTACTATCATGCCGTCGCCATTCTGTCATGCCGGCAAAAGGTCGCCGAACACCTTGATAGCTCCAAGCTCTCATCCGTTCGGCAGGGACTTGCGGCCGTCCGGATCCACTCCATTGTCGCATCTGAATGCGCCGATGAATTGCCCCCTCTTCCCCTGGTGCCGTATGCGATCACTTTATCAATGGGTGTCTCCTACCGTCAGTTGCGCTCGAGTAAGTTGATCACGCACATTGACCGAGCCAAGGGGAGCCTAGAGGCGTCGTGCTCCCTGTTGGAAACACTGAGCGTCTATTGGTACTGGGCCGAAGCGATGGCTCGGCTTGGGCGCAAAGCGGTGCATCAGATTGATAGCCTCCAACCCTCTCACTCAGGCCAGTCACACGAGCCATCACATCATCATGTACCCTACCCCGGCCATGCAGCTTCGGCAGAGTCAAGGGCCCCAGCTTTTTCTGGCCCCCTGAACAATAATAGTAGCTCCGAAGCTGCCGCCCCTGAGGAGCGCGATGGCTTCTCGGTTGTGCCCCCTACCCCTGATGTAGCAGAATCCTTCGAAGCCGGACTCACCGATCTGGAGGCGCCTCTGCAAGGGTTTACGGACATTGATACGCTCTTTGGCGAGTTTTTCGATCTATCCCTGCCGACGAACTTCTGGGATCCCATCTTCATGGAGGAGGGAGCAGAGCCGGACCCGCAATAATGATGCAGAGAACGAAACCGACCGACGGAAATAGACACCAATCAGACTGCCCGAGGTCATGATACGTGGGCTTCGCACACACATTGCCGATCCTTATCCCTGCGAGATCGCGAGTCTGGCTAATATCATTTTGACAAAGAAACCCGGTGGAGCCCGTCCGATCGGGCTCTTCACTCGTGGGCGACAAGAGATCCGCTGTGGGCTAGCCTGTTTCGGGTGGAATTCCAATTCCCTGGTTCGAATCAAAGCTGTCAGTGGATCTCCACATCCTTTTTTGTCAACGAGTACCGCCTGTCGCCTCGGGAATGTCCCCCAGGGGGCCCCCTGACACAAAGATTGTCGCAGATCAAAGAACTCGCTTCCTTCTTTCACTCTCGGTTGATTCCCCTCCCAGGCTGGTTCTCAACCTCCCACACGACATACTGCGCGATCGAGTGATAGCCGGTTCTGCGTTTTCGCGTTAATTCCGATCAGCGCCAGACCCTCAGTTCGGATCGTCATTCGATTCCTCGACTGTCCCGGACGGATGCATCTGAGCAGCCGCTGCGCGTTGCGGCTTAACAAGAATTTGCCCTTCCGAAGGGTGGCTTCCGAAACTTGATCCATATACGACGGCGCTCTATACATCCACAACACACATACTGTGCATACCTATGGCTCCCAGGCCAACTCCCAGGCCAGAAGCCATGGAAAACCCAACAGCCCTGGCGGCTTTGGAGGAAAAACGAGCCGATTATCCCGCCCATCCAATCTCCCAACTTCAGGCTCCATTCGAGGAATCAATCGTGGAGACGAATGATGGCCCAGAAAGCGAATGGGTCGTCGAGATGGATGCACAGTCGCGCCGACGAGATCTACTAGAGAACGACGAGTACGAACGGCTGTGTGGCCGGAAATGGCGCCAAAGAGAAACCGAAAGGTACCATCCTTTCTGGAAATTGAGCTCTCAGATGGTCTTTGGCGTGCATCTCCTAGCAAAGCGACAGGCGAAATCAGAGGCAGAGGTCATGAAAATCCTACAGACGCATGTGGATGAGATGGACGGATTTTTGGAGAGGACGACGGAGGACTTCTTGATCATTCGCCTGGATGTCTACACTAGAATCCAGTACCTGAGTCTCCCTCTCGGGAACCTAGAGGCGTTTGATGAAATGTTGGATGACCGCAACTTCCGACTATCGCTTATCTCCTACAACGATCAGATCGAGCACGCGATTGAACGATTCACGGTTGCCATTACCGACTCTCTCAAAGACATTCGCAAAGGAAAGGAGGCTATGCGTGCCCTTTGGCACTATTTGCGGCAGCTCGCGGATGAAGGTTGTTTTGTGTCAGAGAGTCTTGATGCTTTCTATCGGGCCATGGCAGACAACATGGAAGGTTGGATGGATGCTTTCTCAAAACTTCGTCGACAAGCCACATCTCTTCACAAGGCACTGAGCGATCTCAATCTGGCAGTTACCGAGATGCAACGACGAGTGGGTGTAGCCAGCAGGAAGCCTTTGCGGTCTTCCATCCAAGTACCCAATCGAGGCCCAGTTCGTCGCAGGTCGGTCAGGCAAAAACTCTTTGAAAAAAGGCCCTCTACCCTCTCATCTCGGCCCGTTTCGAACAAGCCTCTTCCACGGGCCCCTAGCGTGATTAAACCGAAATCCACGCCAACGACTTCAAAGACGACCGACCTTGCAGCAGACACAGAGAATGGCGAACCGGACCCCAATAGCGCCAACGTTATGACGAACGTTGACTCTCAGCCCAGAGCCTTGAATCGTGCCAAATCATGCAGTGCATTGGGAGTAGTAGCCGAGGTCCCTGAACCCGCGTCATCATCTTCCCCTCGAACGCCAGGCAGACTTGTTAGAAAGTTTTCCAGATCTTTCCTGCCAAAAAGATCCGTCAGTGAAAGACTCAACACGACAGAGAATCGACCCGCAACAGCCCCTTCGAGGACGCTTCGACCCTCACGCAGCGTCTCAATAGAGAATTTGAAGGCTCTTTACACGAGTGGACGCCCGCGCACGCAACAGTCCGCGTCACAGTCCGGACAGCAGCAGACCCAGACACCGCTTATTGGCCGAGGGAATACCATGAAGGAGCATATTTCGCATTACCTGAAGGCGGACCGCGTGGTGGAGGCATGGGACAACATGGCTAAGAAGTCAGCATACAGTCCCAATTTGCCACCAAAAACCAAGGACTGGCCCCGCAGCATATTCCGAGCGAGATCCACGAAAAACACACGAGCTCGTTCAGCCAACATAAAAACGACTCTGACCAAGGCCCAATTGGAGCGGCAGATGTCATGGGTGCACGCGCCTGAGCTTCTGAACACCTACTCGTTCAGATCAAGACCTGAAACGGCCCCTCGGATACATGTGTTATCAGTTCAAACGAACCTAGACGAGGAATTGGATCGATACAGTGAAAAAGATAACGCCCGCGATGTGGCCGATGAAGCGAGCTCAATAATCACTGCGCTTCCAACAGTGCCACCTCCGACACCCAGTTCGCCGTTTCACCCAGTGAGTCGGCCGGTCACTGCTGAGACTAGACCTCGCACTGTCGACTGTCCCCGAGCTTGAACGGGCTTTTCCCCATATCGTTGCACCACTCTTTCGCAAGAAATTTCTTTGGTTGGAAAGGATTACCCAGGATACCCTGTTTTTATACATCAACTTTTACATAATGGTGAGCTTGGCACCTCTGCATAAAACAAGCGGAACAATCCGAACATTGGACAACCCGCAAGGCAAATGGTATTATTCGTACAAAAAGCGTCTAGAATCTGTTTTTTCGTCAGGGCCTCGCTGCCAGGGCCTCAACCTGGACTGGCTCAGATATCTCCCCAAGCGCCCTAAAAACAGCGCAAAAACACAAACGCCCCGAAATGAGAACACAGAGGCCGACAATGACAGCAAGGAACACACTTCATAATACGGCCATAAAGAACCCAATCAAATTTTAGAAAGAAAAGTCTCACTTGCAGCGCTTCTCGACAATATTAGGGCCATGCTCCTCATACTCCTTCTTGGAGATCCACATCTGGTGGAAAGTACCCAGACTGGCTAGGATGCTGCCTCCAATCCAGGAGGCGAAACGTCGTTCGGCAGTATTACCGGGGGCGGATATACGCACTCTCGGTCCGGGGAAGAGCTGCATCAGTTCGTGGTTGAGACGATCCGTGAAGCCATAGAGCAAGCTCGATGCACCCGTTACCACCACATTCGCCAGCAGGTGAGGCCGAATGTCGACATCCACGCCGCCGAGGGAGGCCTTGATGAGCTCCGGAATAGTCTGAGCTTGTGTCGGGGCAGGGAAAGGCGAATCCGGGTCTGGAAGGGCGGCCTTGGCATCGAAGAGCGATTCCACCACACGGAAACGATCAGCACCGAAGACTTGGTTGTACCCATCAGGGAACTCAAAGGGCCGGCCGGGGGTGGTTCGGGCCATCTCCTCATTGGAGACGCCCGTGGGACCGGTGGCAGCGAGCTTGTTCGGCCCGGGCCACACCTGGACCACGCATTCCTTGAACTCGGACAGGGTGCGGTCCTCGAGGAGCGAGCGGTAGGACGCGTCCGGCGCCTTCTCGGGAGGGAAGGTCTTGTACTTCGCTTGGGGCGGCTGGCCGGCCTCGACGGCAGTCTTCGAGCTGATCAGGTAGTGCGGTGTGATCGTGATGGGTTGTGGGGAGTTGGATTTGAACAAGGCGCGGATCTGCGACGAGATGTAGTCGCCTCCCAGCGGAGAATGCTGTACGCCTCGTTTGAGAATCATACCATCGTGAACCGGCGTGATGGAGATATTGGAAGCGCCAATGTCAACCACGAGAGCAGAAGCTTTCCCAGAGGCAAAACTAAACCAGCCAAAATTGTCAGCGTTGTACAAAGAACATGACAGTGAAAAGAAAGACATACGCGGCAAGGACACCCGTGCGTGCCAGGTAGTAAGCCGGGGAGCCCCAGCTCTCCATGGCGATCTCAATTGTTTTCTCACGCGCCTTGGCTGGATTCCATCCAGACTCGGTCATGAGCAGAGGACTGTCGGCCAGGGGTTTCTCATCCGTTTCCACCTCCATCTCTGTTGGAAGCTCCTCGTTGGAGATGTCGTTCAAGCCATTTTGGAAAGGGTTGCCGGGCTTAGCGCCAGTCAATCGCGAAGTAAACGAGTATTCCCAGACTTTCTCTGCCAGATCCCAGTCTTCAACAATGCCATCCTTGCCGATTGGATTGTGGACCGATAGGCCAGGTCGTGGGGTGACGAACACATCATCACCGAAGATCAGCTTCTCTTGACCGTCGGCGTTGTACTTGCCATAGTATGTAGGGATCAGAGACTTGGGTGCGTCTTCACCGGCAAAGCCAGCGCGAGTGGTGGAATATCCTGGGTCTAGAACAATGGCAGAAACCTCATCTACCGGCGCGAGCAGTCAGTATTTGTAGATGCGGGACGGGACAGAGACGGGGACAATTGCAAGTGAGAAGAGGGGTCGCATGAAATTGGTGGACATACCTCCACCATATTCGGCAGCCTGAGGAGGGTTGGAGGAATTCATCGTGAGGATTGCGCGGGTGCAGAGGGAGACAAGGAGGGAAGGCTGGTGGTGAGAGTGAGTGCTGAGTGGTTTGCGCGGGCGGTGACGGGGGCGGACGATTATTTGCCCCTTCACTTCCTCGACTTCTACACAGTTACACATCCACAAACCATACTTGCTGATCTTTGAACACAACTAGCTTCAATGGATGCTGATGCTACCTCTGAGCCTCTCTTCCGTCCCATGAAGCGGCGTAAGTTCGCTCGGCGGCGCCCTGACCACGAATCCGACGATATTGCTAGCCACTCTCCCGCCATCGACGATGATCGCGCGCCAGAGTCCCCGCCGGAAGCCGACTACTCTCAACAACATATAACCGGTCCTCTTCGTCGACCACGACCTCGAAAAGGCGGGATCGAGTTCTCCACCGCACGCCCTGGCGCAGACGGGAGCCGCCAGTCCAGGCTGGTTCCCGCTGAAGACCCGGAGAATGAGCGCCTTCAGGCTATGGGCGACCGATTTACGGGCTACACCGGCCAGACAGTCGATGTTGATAAGCATATGTACGGACCCTCCTTCGCCGTAGCTCTTGGTGCTCGGGAGATGTGGACTAACGAGATAAGGATGGCTTATATAGAGTCCGAACTGGCTAAGCGCGCTCAAAGAAAGTCAGGTGCAGACTCTTCAACAGTCGGTCCACCGATTGCAGAAGGAAGCGCCGGTGGAACAATCCCGGAGCAGCAGCAACGCGAGCCAGCATCGCTAGGCAAACTTCATGAAATCGACCTTGGCCAGGAGATCAAGTTGCAGAATATTGCGCGAACCGAAGCTGCGACACGAAGACTCGCGGGTGATGACGATATAGCCGCGACCAAGGTGCAACAGCCAGATCATGAGATTAAGCGGTGGCGGCATCGCAAGCGACGAACAAGCGCCGACATCGAGCGAGATCGACTTGTGGAAGAGGTGTTGCGCGAGAGCAAACGTATGCTGGTATTTTTTTTTGGAAGAAACAGAGAATGCGTGCTAACCTTTAACAGTGGATGTTTATGATGAGCCGGAGGAAGAAGGATTGGGAGATGACCAGGCGGCGGACGATCGGATTGCAGAGCAGTTCCGGCGAGATTTCCTGGACGCAATCCAGTCACGGCGGCGGGTGCGCACCACGAAACCGACGAGCGCGACGGAGGCGCCCAAAGGGCCGAAGCTTGGGGGCAGCCGAAGCGCACGGGCGGCTATGCGCGAGGCACAGACGAAGCGGTGATTTCACTTTATATTGGATGATGGAGGATTTGCCATGTCTCACATTGATTAAGTCGCGCCCCAACCCATATCCTGTCAGTATATACAGAGCGGGAAACTAAAAGAAAAAAAAAACTCTGCCAGGCCCACCGCGGAGTTGTGTCTAGTCCAGAAGAAAAAAAATAAATAATAATAGTAACAACAATAATAGTCACCAATCGACTAGGAATTGTTCACGGAGTCGCTGGCGTGGCTGATACATATGGCACATCGAAAGGCCCAGACCGAGTGGAGCATCTGAGACGACCTGAGCCATGGATTATGATGGGCCAGCGGGAGGCTATTGTAGTACCTGGCGGGAAGTACCTCTCTCAGGTATCCATAGTGGAAAGGTACTTGCTCCCGTCGTACCAGTCTAGAACCTGAAACGCCCATCATATCAGGGGGGTCAAAACACTCCCATCTCTTCCTTACACCCTCACTCGTTACTCCCTCACATCCTCGCTTCCTTTCGTTCTTCCTTTCTTCCTCTCCTCGAATATCTAACCCATTCCCTCGTTCTCTGCTGTCTCTCGCTGCTGCTCTTTTTCCACACGCTCGCTTCCACCCACCATCCAGGGCGCTCTGTCTCAGCGAACCGCTCCGGTGTTTTTTTCCCTCTTCATATCTTCTTCTGCAGGTTGACCCTGCATTTTTCTTTCTCTCGTTTCCATCCTTGCTGAATTGAAATAACACGCGCCTCTTGAACATTTATCGTGCAGAACCCCGTCCGACTGGGCAATATTTGGATCTGGCCCAACGCCACACGGGGGAGACTTTGACCACCATGAGAACTCATCTTCTCTGGAGTGCTCTGCTCGGCCTCTTGCCTGCCGCAGCGGTAGCCTCCGATACGTTGACCACGGCCGGATTCGATATGTGCATGGCGGACTCCGACATTAAAGTGCAGAAATTGGATGTGTCCTACACGCGCTCAAACAACGAAGTGGTTTTCGATGTGGCCGGCACCAACGACAAGGTGCAGAATGTCACGGCCACCATAACCGTCACGGCGTACGGCAAGCAGGTTTACACCAAGTCCTTTGATCCATGCCACGACGAGGTGCACGTTGCAAGATTATGTCCTGGTAAGTTTAATTGGTCTGGCTTCTCTTCTCAATTATCTGACCTGGCTGGTTGTAGTTCCGTCCGGCTCCTTTTCGGCCCAGGGAAAGCTCGCCATTCCGTCCGAATATGCAAGCCAAATTCCTTCCATTGCCTTCTCCATTCCTGATTTGGATGGTCAGGCAAAGCTAGTGCTCAACTCCAAGGACAGTGACGAAGACGTCGCCTGCGTGGAGTCCCAGTTGTCCAACGGCAAGACCACCAACATCCCTGCGGTGACCTATGTTTCGGCGGGCATCGCAGCCGGTGCCCTTGCACTCAGCGGACTGTCTGCCATGGGCGCGGCGGGTCATCCCGGCGCGCCTTCCGCCAGCCCGGGGTTCGGTGATGTGATGGGGTGGTTTCACACCATGGCCACCAATGGCATGTTGAGTGTTAGCTATCCCACAGTCTACAAGAGCTTCAGCAAGAACTTTGCCTGGAGTACGGGCCTGATCCCGTGGACGGACATGCAGAACTCCATTGACAACTTTCGCAAAATGACTGGAGGCAACTTGACAGACGCCAATTTCCAGTACTTGAAGAACCTGAGCTCATCATCCGGCGGCTCGTCGTGGCTTAAAAGGCGGGCCCTTGACCAGGTGGTCCAAGTTGCGGACTTGGTCTCGCGTTCCATCGATACCTCGTTCGACGCTAGTACAAATAATAGCTCCTCGAGTGATGACGGGAGTGGCCTCCACAAGGTGATCGATGGAATCAAAGGCGTTTCGGAGGAGCTGATGATTCCTGCAGCCAATACGTTCATGACCGTCCTCATGATCTTCGCCATTGTCATTGCCGTCATCGTTGTGGGCATTCTCCTCATCAAAGTCATTCTGGAAATCTGGGGGCTATATGGCTCTTTCCCCAAGAAACTCGCCACATTTCGCAATGATTACTGGGGCTTGATGGCGCGGACGATCACCAACTTGATTCTTGTTCTCTATAGCATCTGGGTGCTATACTGTGTTTACCAGCTCAAGAACGGTGATTCATGGGCCGCCAAACTCCTCGCAGCTGTTACCCTTGCCACATTCACGGCCATCCTCCTCGGCTTTGGGGCTCGCATCATCTACATGGCTCGCAAGTACAAGAAAGCTGAAGGTGACACCTCTGGCTTGTACGAAGACAAGGAAACATGGCGCAAGTACAGCCTGTTCTATGACAACTACAAGAAGGACTTTTGGTGGCTGTTTGTCCCCATTATTATCTACATGTTCGCCAAGGGATGTATCATTGCTGGTGCGCAAGGTCACGGCCTGGTCCAGAGTGCGGGTCAGTTGATTGTCGAGTCTCTCTTGTTGATCCTGCTGGTGTGGAACCGTCCATATGCCACCAAATCCTGCCTGGGAATCAACATCACCATCCAAATTGTCCGAGTCTTGTCGGTTGCTTGTGTGCTGGTCTTTGTCGAGGAACTGGGCCTGTCCCAAACCACCAAGACTGTCACTGGAATTGTCCTCATTGTTCTCCAATCCGCTTTGACGGGCGTCCTTGCTATTCTCATTGCAATCAATGCTATCATCACATGCTGCCGGGAGAACCCCCACACCAGAAGGAGAAAGGAAGAGGGTGAGTTGGACCGTCTGTTACTCCTAACCCTTGAACCTCGACTAACCTTTTTTTTCAACCAGCCAAACTGAGCCGCGACATGGACGACCTCACTCCTTTGGATGCACGAGAGTCCCTCCTGATCGAGCACCCACAAAAGCACGAGTATACGGGAATGAGCAAGTTCAACTTCACAGGACCGTACGAGCAATACCGAGACCAGTCTCGCCGGCCCAATTCAGCCGGCAGTAGTGACCACCTGGTGTACGCCGACTATTCCGACATGGGACATGGCCGTACCTACAGCCACGAGAGTCATCAGTCTCGTCGTAGTATCGAAGGCCGCAACCCTACTACCCCTGGCTACGGCATGGCGTATTAAACCTGTTGTACGTTTAGTTGCATCCTTCCTACCTCTCTCTCACACCTCTCTTTTCCTGTGATTGAGCAGTCAGCATTACTACCTGTTTCTGAGATTTCAAGCGTGTTTGATCTGTTGATTATCCTTGTCACTTTGGGATTCGTGTAATATCGTTTCCTGTTCGTTCTACCGACAGAGTTCACTCTCCTTTCCCATTTCTCTTCTGCAACTCTACTGTCCTGCATTTTCCGTTTTCTGTATTGATTATTGGCCCATCCAGCCTTTCTTGGCTCGTTCAGCGTGTTTGGTGGGAGTTGCTTGCATGTTCATAGATTTTTGTGAAAAACAGCCATTGGAGTCTCTTTCGAACAACTGTCCTTGGACCGTAGATAAGTTGACGCTGACAACCACCGCGTAGCCATTTTTACCACTATTTTTACTCTTTTACTTCAATAGGTTCGTTAATCGATGGGCTTTACTTTGGAGCCTGAAGACCATTTGAAACTATTGAAACAACCGTACCCAGCCTTTCGCTCTGGTTTTGCCCTCTCCCATGCAGAAATCAAAAGACCACGCACCATGAGATTCGCCATCCGAGTGCTTCATGAGAAACCAGACCCGACCAAGGTTATCAGGGAAAAAAGAAAGAAAACAATGACAGGAAAAGAAAATACTAGACAACATGAGAAAGGAATCGTATTGTTGATGCGACATTAACCATCTAGCCGCGAGAATAAGGGTGAAACCCCCGGTGTCCTCCACGACCACCGCCGCGGTAATTGGCGCCAGGCTTGCCAGCGTTTCGCGGTCCCGTTGGGGCGTTGGCGGGCGCAGTGCTTTGCGGCTGCGGTGTTGCGCCTGTAGTAATTGCTGTCATTAGCAATGATGAACGTAAAGGGTGAAGGGGTTGCCTTACCGCGTCCCATACTGCCACCACGGGCCATACCCTGAGGCCCTGTGGGGATGTTGGGCTGGGGCACTTCATCGTACATACCCTCCCAGGAAGTCGGGCCGCCCTGTTGGTAGGGCGAAAATGCACGGTTGTCCATGACGCGGCGAGTCTGTTGCTGCTGCTCATATTTTTGCTGTTCGAAGGCGATCTGTTCCTGTGCGTTGTATCCAGGGCCACCGGCAGCAGCTGCCTGGGAGTTGTACGCTGCGTTGGGGCCGGGGCTAGCACCACCATTGCCGCCGCCGCCGCTCATCTGTCCCTGACCCTGGTTTTGCTGCATCTGCTGCACCATAGCCGGGTTCATCATGTTCTGCATGCCTTGCTGGGGACCGGGGCTCTGCGGGTTGGGACTCATGCCGCCACTGCCCTGTTGCGGTTTCATCTGCATCTGCTGCATCTGTTGCATTTGCTGCATCATAGCAGGGTTCATGCCTCCCATGCCCATGCCACCACCCATTCCTTGGCCCTGAGAATTGGCCATGGCCATCTGCTGTTGCATCATTGCGAAATACTGCTGCATTCGTTGCCAGTACTGCGCCATCATCTGGGGCGTCATGCCGCCCATCCCTTGTCCCTGCGCGCCTTGCTGCTGGCCGCCGTCCTGACCCATATCGCGGTTGAAGTCCCGGCCGCGGCCGCGCTGGTTCTCTTGATCGCGAAGATTGCCACGCGGTTGGGCCTTCTTCACCTCGATTGGCTTGCCGAGTATGTCCAGAGGCTGTGAAAGAGCTGCTTCGACGGCAGCCTCGCTGTCGAATGTGACAAACCCGAACCCGCGGGGACGCCCGGTGTCCTTGTCGATCATGAGGGTGGCATCGACGACCCGGCCGAATTGCATGAAGAACTGTTTGAAGTCCTGCTCCGTCGCTTCCTGGCTTACACCACCGACGAAGATTTTGCTGGTTTTCTCTTGTTCGTCGCGAGGAATTGCCCGCTTGGGGTCAATCTTTATGGCGTGTCAGCTCACATTTTCCACATATCTGTTGAAGCTTTCTTACAATCTTGCCATCCAGGTAGTGCTCCTTGACCATAACCGTATTGACTGTTTTTGGGTCTCGGAAAGTAAGGAATCCAAAGCCACGCGAGCGGCCGGTAGCGCTATCTCGCATAACGGTGCACTCCTGGACCTCGCCGAACTGAGAGAAGTAGTCTCTCAGAGATTCTGTGGCCCGAGGTTAGATACAAACAGGATATTCCAGCTGGACATGGTGCATACGATCTGTAGTCTCCCAATTCAAACCACCGATAAACATTTTCCTATCCATGATCATGATTAGCATCCCATACTGTCAGTTTCGAGTCGAATACAAGCAACAGAATGAATGTCAGAATGCATGTGTGTCCTGGCTAATGCGAAGCTGGTGGTGCTAAAGCTGCTATTCACGAGTACAGCATGCTAATGCTGGGCTGTATAGTTCCCCTTGTCCAATGCTGGCCGCCGCATAGCAGATATGATCCCAACTCGGCAGCCACCAAGAAAAAGAGCCGATGGTGACCTTGTGCATCGCTCTACAGAAGTCGATGAGATCTTCAGCGGGCTGAGCGGAAGCAGGAAGTCAGGCGAAATAAGTGAATTGACACTGTCTCTTGCGGTCTCCGAGGAGACAGCACGGTTGCTACTTCTTGCTCTGCTCTATCAACGAATATCGACAAGAAGCTATATAGTATCGGATGTACTATATCTGGTTGCTGGCAATGTCGCGGATAGAGCCTTCGGTCACTCGTGGTTTTGTTGGTTCACTCAATTGAGCCCATTCCGGAGTTTGAGCCATGTTCTTCCCTGCTTGCAGCTGCCCTCTCGGCTGGCTGGCTGATAAATCAATGATCGGAAAGAGAGCGCCCATAGTTCCAGACGTCCTCCGTTCAGGCGGACACATGGACTAAGGATTGATGACCCTGGCTGTTCACAGCCCACACCATCGAACGACTCGCTTCCCACCAGATTCATAGCCTTCAACGCTCGCGGTAGCCATATCATAGCCAAGGCGCGTCTGATCCCACCGCCCACCAACCAATTTTACCGTGAATAGCAACACACACCACCCAGACACATACCAAACAACCACTTGCGACCGAAGATACAGGATCTGGCCTCCGGGGGGAGCATACAGGGGCACAATCAGTGGACTTACCCGTCTTCTTTGATTCCTGTCCCTGCCTGGGGTTCATTATCCGCAGGGGCAGCCATGCTGGGGGCAGAGCCAGCATCCAAACTCCCGGAACCATTCTGGTAGCCATGGTCAAATCCAGATGCCTGGTAAGGGTCTTGTACGGCCTGTGGCTCGGGAGCGGTATCGAAGCCTGAACTGGTTGGAGGCTGCGCAACTGGGCCCAGGGAAGCTGAATCGTCTTGTTTTGGAACATCCACTGCTGACGTCGTGCGATTCGTCGATTCATCGGCGTCGTACCTAGAAGAGAGAAAGATTGGTGAGCGAAGCCTCTTGAGAAATGATGATAGTACAAGACGTACAGATCCGCAAAGAGATCTTCCTCGTCCCCTGGTTCAGTCATGATGTCAAGCGATGGGAGTTAAGGGGAGATGGTTGGGTGAGTGGGAGGCGGAAAAAGCAGAAGTGAAGAAGAACAAGGGCGGAAAGAAAGTGGATTACGTACGAGTGCGGGTGACTGAGGCCAGTCGTTTGTAGTTGGTTACTTCCCATTCTTTACTACCTACTGTACACACACGTACAAACTCTCTCTCTCTCTTTCTCTCCTTTGACTATTATTGTCTGTCTAGGTTGATGATATGATCTGACCTCGCTCCTTCTCTCGTCAATTCCACCACGCCAACCGCTCCACCCCCGGCACGGCCGGTGTAGGCTCGGGCCATCGACTTGTCGATGAGATCAGCCACCGTCCGCTATGGCTAGCAAGAAGGCACAGGTGCGTGATTCCGATCCTATTCTCATCATCTCGTCGCTGACCCTGTCGCCAGGAAATGGTTCAGGTTGGTTCGTACCGCGTCCCCTTGCATCTGATCCCGCCCCCCTCCAGGGTTATGACATAGCTCATGCTTGAAACCTTCCCGCTCGACAGACAGTTCCGAGTAAGCTCACCCCCAAGATCTCTGATTGATGGATAATGTTAACGGGGTTCCTTCATAAGACGCTCAGAGTCTCCCTTCTGGCCCGGCAGGAGCACATCCTTGAACCCAGGGCCCTCGAAGATCTATGGTCAAAACACCGTGGTGGGCGCTTCATACTCGCACGCAAATATCCTACAGTCTGTTCCCTCTCGGCTTCGTGAAGTCTGCTTTAATTGGGTCCCGCGAGAAGGCGCCAACTGACAAGTGTTTCTTTCCTGGTACAGAGGGGTATCGCCCCACGCACGGCCGAGAACACCGCCATCAGCGAACGCCCCATCCGTCGCATCGCATCTGGCAAGCCGGTCTGGAACCTCGGTTGCTTCACCTCCCCGCGAGCCATACGCCGGGATCATGCCTGACGGTGTCGATGAGTGGAGTCGGGACCCCTCCCAGGAGGACGACGATGATGACGAGGATGATGAGATTGTCTACGATGACGACGAAGATGAGTTTGGACTGCCCAGTCTTGCTAGCATGAGGAGAAAGAAAGCGAACCCCGTGAAACCCAAGAATATCGACCCGGGCGGCGGGATTGGAGGATATTCGTCGAGCTTTGGATTCGGGATAGGGGCCAATAACAGACCACGGGCGAATAGCTCCGACATCGCCGAGGAACGGAGTGCTGCGATGTATCCCGCAGCCCGCATGGGCGAAGGAAAGATTCTCCGGCCGCAGTTCAAAGACATTTTACAAGGTGGGATCTGAAGGTGAACGCGAAGAACTCTTCTGACATGAATTCAGACCCTGCAAACGCCCTGAACCTGATCAATCACTTCCCACCACCTACAAATGCTTCCGCTAAAGAAAGGGAGATACATTCGAGTCGCATCTCACGGATCAATAAATTCAAGCGCATCTTGCAAGCGAGCACCGTGTCTCTAAGTGAATTACGAGACCTGGCTTGGTCTGGAGTCCCAGAGGAGGTCCGGCCAATGACCTGGCAGCTTTTGCTGGGATATCTACCCACGAACAGCGAAAGACGCATATCCACTCTGGAGCGAAAACGCAAGGAGTATTTGGACGGGGTCCGACAAGCCTTTGAACGAGGCAGCGGAGCAAGCTCAAGCAATCCTCCTGCATCGAACACTGGGCGTGGTAGAGGGCTGGATGAAGCCATTTGGCACCAGATCAGCATCGATGTTCCGCGCACAAGCCCTCATCTCCCTCTCTACGGCTACGAAGCCACGCAGCGGTCCTTGGAGCGAATCCTTTACGTTTGGGCTATTCGACACCCCGCGAGTGGCTATGTGCAAGGCATCAACGACCTGGTGACACCATTTTGGCAAGTGTTCCTGGGCGTGTACATCACTGATTTGAATGTTGAGGAAGGGATGGACCCGGGCCAGTTACCGAAAAGCGTGTTGGATGCAGTGGAGGCGGACACTTTTTGGTGTCTCACGAAGCTCCTAGATGGCATCCAGGACAACTATATCTATGCCCAGCCGGGAATCCACCGTCAGGTCCGGGCCTTGCGCGATTTGACGATGCGCATTGACTCTACCCTGGCGAAGCACTTGGAAAAGGAAGGGGTTGAATTTATGCAATTCAGTTTCCGATGGATGAACTGCTTGCTCATGCGGGAAATGAGCATCAAGAACACAATTCGCATGTGGGACACATATATGGTTTGTCTATCTTTTCTGGAGCTGGCTAAATGAGACTGACCACCTATCCAGGCCGAGGAGCAGGGCTTCTCACGCTTTCATCTCTACGTCTGTGCTGCGTTTTTGGTTAAGTGGACCGATCAATTAGTGAAGATGGATTTTCAGGTAAATGCCCCCGTGCTTAATTACGATCTCCAGCTGACCCATTTTGTAGGAAGTCATGATGTTCCTGCAAGCATTGCCTACGAAGGATTGGACAGAGAAAGACATCGAACTCTTGCTGAGTGAAGCGTTCATCTGGCAGAGCCTTTTCCAGGACTCGCGCGCTCATCTTCGGTCTGCGGGCGAGCCACCGGAAAATGGTGTCTTTTATTGATAGTAATCATAATTCGTGACGAGCCACCTTCAGCCGCCTTTCCGGCATGCCGGACAGGGCCCTGGTGTTGATTTGATCCTCAGTTGAAATGGATCCCTTTCTGGTTGAACGCCCACAGCATCTTTAAGAACTCATTCTCATCACACATCCGCGCGCGCTTGTCGGCCAGACCTGTTTCATCCTCCAAGACTTGACGGACTTTTTCACGCACCAATTCCGCAACCTTGCCCCGCTTCTTGCGCGCTGGCTGGTTCTTGAGCGCAGCTTGAAGGCGGGCGTTGGTCTCCTCCTTGAAGAAATCGGGCACGTCATCGTCTTCGTCCACCTCCATGGCCTCCTCGGCCTCCATTTCTTCCGGCTCGTTGCCCGTATCCATCGCATCGCCATCCGCATCCGCCGGCCCATCTTCGACCGGGATGTCGTTCTGTGCACACCATGTGCGGTAGTTAGCTTCCAACATGTTCATGATGCTGGCGGTGCCGATAAAACTAGCCCGCAGGGTCTTGTTCTTGCGGACGAATGCAATCCGCAACAAACCATCCCATTCCTCGTAGTTGATCTGTGGTCGCGGATTCTTGGGGACCATGCGGATCACGCTGGACTCGACCATGGGTGGAGGTTTGAAGTTGTTCTTGCCGACCTTCATGATGTGATCGATCTTGGCCCACATTTGGGCATTGACGGAGAGTCGACTGTATAGTTTATCGCCAGGTTTGGCAAATAGACGCAGCGCAAATTCTCGTTGAAACCTGAAATCAGATACTGTTAGTTTCCAAGCAATGAAGCGTGCAATTATGGGGAGGCCAACATGAGAATGCAGACACGAGGCGCCGGAGATGTAGCCAGCAATTTAAAGGTCAGAGGGGAGGAAATCTGATAGGGCGTGTTGCTGATGCAGACATCGAAATACGGCAGCTCAGTCTTCATCACATCGCCCAAAATGACCTCCAGACGCTTTTGTGCAGGCGTTGATTGGAAGCGCTTGGTGACTTCGGCTGCCATTCGAGGGTCCAGCTCGACGGCAATGCATTTCTTCGCCTGCTCAAGGATTTTGGCTGTCAGGTTGCCCGTCCCGGGACCGATTTCGAGGACGATCTGGCCCAATTCGATTAGCCTTGTCTTCCTGTAAGAGAAAGTAAAGTACACTTACATCGCTCTGCTTGAGGTCGGCCTTGTTGACGATCTGCTCAGCGATGCCAGGGTTCTTCAGAACGTGCTGGCCAATGTCTGTGTTCATCTTGAAGATGCTGTGCGCAGCCTGGGTTTTGGCCGCCGCGTCCGCATAGGGATTTGCGGGTGAAGCGCTGTTGCGCTTCTTGTGTTTGGTCTTGGGCATTATTCTTGGGATGATTGTGGGATGAATGTACAGATCGATGGAAAGAAATAGCTGCATTTTTTTGTGGCGATAAGATAAGGCGGCGTCGGTCCTACTTTTCTGCGGGACCTTTCTCTTCCCTGCGAACGAATTAGTTAACTACTGCATTCACCTCCTCCCCCTTCCACCATGGCGTCCGGGCGCAAGGATTTCTTGAGCCAACATGCGCCAGAGAACTACGTCGCCGGTCTGGGTCGTGGTGCCACGGGCTTCACCACCCGCTCCGACCTTGGCCCGGCGCGCGAAGGTCCTACACCCGAACAGATCCAGGCTGCGCTGCAACAGAGAGCACGGACCCTGGGAGCCCCCGAACCAACAGCATACGGTGGTAGTCGTGAGAAAGGAGGGAAGGAAGAGGAAAAAGAGGAGGAAGATGAACGGTTCCAGGATCCCGACAACGAGACTGGATTATTTGCGTACGGACAGTTCGACCAAGAGGACGACGAAGCAGATCGCGTCTACCGAGAGGTAGATGAGAAGATGGACAGGCGGCGGAAAGCACGCAGGTTAGTAACTCCCCCACTGTGGTCAAAACAATTGTTCATGGGCCATCCCCCATTGTTTGGACAGAGTACCGACTAGAATCGTTCGCCACCTATAGGGAAATCCGCGAGCAACAAGAACGCGAAGACTACGAACGACAGAACCCCAAGATCCAGCAACAGTTTGCCGATGTGAAGCGGACTCTCGCCGCAGTATCCGAAGAAGACTGGGCCAACCTGCCCGAGGTCGGTGATCTCACGGGCAAAAATCGACGTCAGAAGCAGAACTTACGGCAGCGCTTCTATGCGGTTCCTGATAGCGTCATTGCCGGTGCCCGCGATTCGGCCCAGTTCGACACGACGATCGCCGACGATGGCACCCAAACCGAAGCTCCGGAGGGGGATGGTAGCATGACGAACTTTGCAGATATCGGTGCGGCGCGTGATAAAGTGCTGAAGGTCAGGCTGGATCAGGCTGCGCTGGGTTCGTCTGCCGACACCACGTCTGGGAGCGCGACCAACATCGACCCCAAGGGCTATCTGACCAGCCTGACCCAATCAGAGCTCAAGGCTGGTGAAGTCGAAGTGGGTGATATTAAGCGAGTTCGCGTACTCTTGGAATCCGTCACAAAAACGAATCCCAAGCATGCACCGGGCTGGATTGCTCTCGCCCGTCTCGAGGAGCTGGCTGGTCGGATTGTGACGGCCCGGAACATTATAGCAAAGGGCTGTGAGCTCTGTCCGAAGAGTGAAGATGCATGGTTGGAAAATATCCGTGTCAATGAAGGCCACAATGCCAAGGTCATTGCGGCAAATGCCATCAAGAACAATGACCGCTCCACGAGACTTTGGACGGAGGCAATGAAATTGGAAACTGACACTCGAGCCAAAAAGAATGTTCTCCGACAAGCCATTCTGCATATTCCCCAATCAGTGCAAATCTGGAAAGAGGCCGTAAACCTGGAAGAGGATCCAGCTGACGCCCGGCTACTTCTGGCCAAGGCTGTCGAGATGATTCCTCTTTCCGTGGAGCTTTGGCTGGCCCTTGCACGTCTTGAATCTCCAGAAAATGCGCAAAAGGTCTTGAATGCCGCGCGCAAGGCGGTCCCAGCAAGCCACGAGATTTGGATTGCTGCCGCTCGTCTTCAGGAGCAGATGGGCACTTTTGAAAGGGTCAATGTCATGAAGCGTGCAATCCAGTCTCTTGTCCGAGAGAATGCCATGCTGAAGAGAGAAGAGTGGATTGCCGAGGCCGAGCGGTGCGAAGAAGAAGGCGCTATTCTTACCTGCGGCGCAATTATTCGTGAGACGCTTGGATGGGGTCTAGATGAGGATGACGATCGGAAAGATGTCTGGATGGATGATGCCAAGTCGAGTATTGCCCGTGGGAAATACGAAACGGCGCGGGCTATCTATGCCTACGCGCTGCGGGTATTCGTTAACCGCCGGTCAATCTGGCTCGCCGCAGCGGATTTGGAACGCCATCACGGAAGCAAAGAAGCCTTGTGGCAAGTACTTGAGAAGGCTGTTGAGGCCTGTCCCCAGAGTGAAGAGATCTGGCTGCAGCTTGCCAAAGAGAAGTGGCAGGCAGGAGAAGTCGATGATGCTCGGCGCGTTCTCGGCCGGGCCTTCAACCAGAATCCCAACAACGAAGATATCTGGCTTGCCGCTGTCAAGCTGGAAGCCGACGCCAACCAGACAGATCAGGCCCGGGAGCTTCTTGCCACAGCTCGCCGCGAGGCTGGCACCGACCGTGTATGGATTAAGAGTGTTGCCTTTGAGCGGCAATTGGGTAATACTGACGACGCGCTGGACCTCGTCAACCAGGGGCTGCAGCTCTATCCCAAAGCTGACAAGCTGTGGATGATGAAGGGCCAAATATACGAGGCTCAAAACAAGTTCCCTCAAGCACGCGAGGCATACGGTACCGGCACTCGCGCGTGCTCCAAGTCTGTTGCACTCTGGCTCCTCGCTTCACGGCTAGAAGAAAAAGCCGGTGCCGTGGTCCGAGCACGCTCCGTCCTGGATCGAGCTCGATTGGCTGTTCCCAAGAGCGCCGAGCTCTGGACTGAAAGTGTGCGGGTTGAGCGCCGTGCCAACAACCTCGCGCAGGCCAAGGTGCTCATGGCCAGGGCGTTACAAGAAGTCCCGACATCTGGCTTGCTGTGGAGCGAGAGCATCTGGCACCTCGAGCCGCGGGCGCAGCGTAAGGCGCGCAGCCTAGAGGCGATCAAGAAGGTTGACAACGACCCGATTCTCTTCATCACCGTCGCGCGCATCTTCTGGGGTGAACGACGTCTGGAGAAGGCGATGACTTGGTTTGAGAAAGCCATTGTGGCCGACAGTGACTATGGTGATGGCTGGGCCTGGTACTATAAATTCTTGATGCAGCACGGGACTGAGGTTGGTGGCCTATTCTACCCCTTTTGCAGCCACCCGAAGCTAATACGTTTGCAGGAAAAACGATCCGATGTCATCTCGAAGTGCATGTCGACGGAGCCGAAGCATGGCGAGGTCTGGCAGTCGATTGCCAAAGACCCAGCTCGTGCACACAAGTCGACCGAGGATATCCTGAAGCTCGTTGCGGAGACCGTCAACTAGTCGGTCGTCTTTTGAATGTATTCTTAGCCGGCGTTTTTCTGGGCCACCACCCCGTTACGCCCAATGATGAACATAATGGAAACCAAATCCAATTCACGGGTTATCCGTGTGTATCGCACTTGACGTTCTCCTCTTGTCCTAACGGGTGTTTCTTGTTTTGACTGAGACTATAACGTTGGGCAAAGCTGTTCTCTCCATCGCCCCGTTCGTAGTTTCGTAATATTGTTGGCTTGGGGCCAAGAGTGAATTGACGACTAGACCGATCTATAAATACCTACGTAGTAGTTAACGATGTTGGATGTCTGTGCAGGGATGGCCGTGGCGGTCTGGACTGGTTTATTTTCGCTGCCCAAAACAAACCATGAACAACCACTCGGGCGACCATGCGACCAGCCTAGATATCTCGCCACGATGCCCTCGGGAAGCATCTCGCGCCCCAAGGTGGGTATGCGCCTCCGGCTCATCCCGTCCGACTAACCAACCTTCTTTGGCAGCTGCGGCAGGCCACTTTTGTCCTCCCGCGAACGGGCCAGCGCTTGAAGGGACTCGTGAGCCTGCGCAACCCCACGCAGCGACCAGACTCAACGACCGATCATGACGAACGGCGCGGGCTGCTCTCCGGCCAAACCAACCGCCAATCCGTAATCTCGAGCTGGTCGCGAGGATTGTGGACGCAGGCGCATCAGTTCCTCACCTCCGAGCCGGGCATCGGAGTCGTCAAGTGCAGTTTAGCCTACTTGCTCGGCTCTCTCGCCACCTTCATCCCCCCGATCTCCGCGTTCCTAGGCCACCAGGATGGCAAGCACATGGTGGCCACGATCACCGTCTACTTCCACCCCGCCAGATCCCAGGGAAGCATGTACAAGGCGCTGCTCTGTGCGCTGCTGGCCTTTTGCTATTCCGCATTTCTCTCCATTACCAGCATGGTGGTTGAGGTCTTCTTCCAGGACACTATGCACCTGCCGGCCCTCGGTCATGGCTTGGTGCTCATCGTGTTCTGTGGCGGTGGACTGGGCTTCGTGGGATGGACCAAACAGCGCCTGGGCGATCCCCTCGTCAATGTGGCATGTTCCCTCACCTCGTTGTCGACCATCACGGTCCTGACCAAAGAGGGCGCCGTGCAGAGCGGTGACTTTTCGTTCGCCAAGATCTCGCAGGTCCTGAAAATGGTCTTGATGGGCGTCGTAGCGGCCATGACCGTCTCTTTCGTGGTTTTCCCCATATCGGCACGGAAGAAGCTCCGTGCAAATCTGGTCATCGTAACGGACACGCTGGCCGTGATGCTGGCCGCGATCACCGAGAGCTTTCTCAGCGGGTCTGAGGAAGAATTGAAGTCGACCGAGTTCAGGGACGCGGACACAAAACATAAAAAGGCCTACAGCCAGCTGGATAAGCTGGTCCGAGAGGCCAAGCTGGAGCACTATGTGGCAGGCACTGAGAAGGAGTATCGATTGGAGAAAAAGCTCGTGCGCTGGGTGCAAGACATCACTCATAACATGGGCGGATTGCGCAGCGCCGCCGAACTGCAGTTCAGTCTGATCAAAGAGACAATCGCGCGCGAGTACGGGCTGGATGACCAACAAGCATCGTCTAGTCTCCGCCTGTTTTCGCCTCTGGAGCGATCATGGTCCTTTGCCGAAGGATCTTTTCTAGAGCCCATCGAGGAACGGCCGGAGGAAGATCTGTCACCAAACGGAAGCTTTATACACAGCCCTAGACCCGCTGCTCTCCTTCCAGCAGAGGTGTTCACCATCTTTATTGGCCATTTAGGTCCTTCTATGGTAATGACAACTGTGACCATCCCCGCTTCACACGTCGAAACTGACCGGTTTACAGCGATCACTGGCTTTTACCCTCAAAGAAATATTTAACGAAATTCCCTTCGGCCAGGCACCGGACTACAAAGTTTCGGTCGATAGTCGGCTCCAGACAAGCCTCAGTCGCGCTCTCGAACTTTACCGAGAATCGCGGGAGAGGACGCTTACAGTGCTGTATCAGCAGAAAGAAGTCATGAATCTGCAGAGCCATGACGCCGCTGCCGATCTGGAGGAAGTATCGGCCAGCTGCGCTCACTTCAGTTTCTCACTATTGGAGTTTGGAGAGCAGCTATACGACCTGCTGCTAATTCTAGATGAATTGCAACTGGAAGTCGAAGAGCGACCCAATGGGAGATCCTGGAACTGGTTGAAATTTTGGAGGTGGTCAAAGGGGAAAGAAGCAGATACAATTGGAAACTTCACTATCGGTACGTATGCGCCGGAAGATATCCAGTGGGCGTTGAAACTGATCGAGTCTCAGACTCACCTTCCGCCGCCGGTCTTAGAATCGATGAAGATTCCCCAAGGGTCAATCGAACTATTCACGGAGATCCATCTGCCACAGCGAACGCAAAGAGAAGGCTCGGTTACCGCGTCTGGAAATCCCTGGAATTCTTTCGTCGGGATGACACCAAATACGCCATCAAGGTGGGCGCTGGGGCCGCTTTATATGCATTGCCATCATTTCTTCCCTCCACCAGACCTTTCTACCAGCACTGGAGGGGGGAATGGGGCCTGGTGTCATACATGTTGGTCTGTTCTATGACAATCGGTGCCTCCAACACCACAGGATATGCACGGTTTTTGGGAACGATCCTCGGAGCACTCTGTGCCGTTGTGGCCTGGTATCTGACGGCGGGCAATGTCTTTGGCCTCGCATTTCTGGGGTGGCTGATGGCGCTCTGGCCCGCGTACCTCACCATAGTCAAGGGAAATGGACCTATGGGACGGTTCATCATGCTTACTTACAACCTATCAGTGCTGTACGCCTATTCATTGACGCAGAATGATGTCGAAGACGATGAGGACGAAGGGGGAAGGCACCCGGTTATCACGGAGATCGTGTTGCATCGGGTGATGGCTGTCCTGTCTGGCTGCATTTGGGGCATCATCATCACCCGAGTGTTCTGGCCGATTAGTGCACGCAGAAGATTGAAAGACAATCTCAGTCTCCTTTGGCTGCATCTGAGTCTCATCTGGAAGCGGGACCCGCTGTCATCGATGGTCCAAGGCAGCACCACTGTCGGATACATGAATCCTCGGGAGAAGCTGGAGATCGAACGGTTTCTGGCCAAGATAGAGTCCCTGCAGGCCTCTGCGCGCTCCGAGTTTGAACTGAGAAGTGTTTTTCCGGACGCAGAATATGGCAACATCATCCGTCGCACCCGGAGCATGGTGAACGCGTTCCATGCGATGAATCTGGAGCTTGTCAAGAACGTCACTGCCACCGAGGGCGAGATCAATTTGCTTCGCTATACCGCAGCTGAACGGCAGCAGCTCTCTGCCCGCATCAGCCATCTTCTCTCCGGTCGGTTGTTTATGCTTGATCCTTAGGGGTTAGCGAGTACTAACTACGTTAGTCATGGCTTCGTCGATGAAACTCGAGTATCCGCTGAGCGACGTGCTTCCCAGCATCGATCATGCGCGCGACCGGCTACTTGCTCGCATCTATCGCTATCGGCAGGATCGGGAAGTGTCTCAAAAAACCACGGATGAGGACTGCGCTCTCCTCTATGCATATAGTGAGTAGCCCTAAGCCGATCGGGGTTTTTGCTGTCGGGCTGACTTGGGGGCGTAGTTTTGGTGACTGGACAGTTGTCGAGCGAAATCATGGCCATCATCGGCGTAATCGGGCAGTTATTCGGGGTTCTGAGTGAAGATGTGGTGGCGCTGGCGTAGAAGTGAATCACTATGGTAAATGCTATATAGTTGGTGAAGGTGAATGAAATCCATAGTGGGGACGGACTCCTGGTCTCCCTGCCACCGCCCAGTCCATCATCGTCAGTCTTCTTCCATCCATCTTCCCGCCATCGCCCAAATCCATCTAAATTCATCCATGTATCCTCATCTTCCATCTTCTCATCTGGTCTAGTTGACTCTCCCTCCCTTCATGAAGGCCTAGGTGCCTCCCCTTCCCTCCCGCGCCCTTCGGCTTCGTCCGTCGCGCTCCTGCGATTCCCGCCATCATGCAGATCGACCCGGCGGCCCTGAGTCGGACAGACGCTGCGTCCAACTCAGGGGCCGCTTCCAAAAGCACCGCGACCAGTGCCGCAGCGACACAGAAGTCCTCCCGAGCCCTGATCTCCGTGCCGCGACTGGACCTGGAACATGCCTACACGGACCTGAAAGCCGCTGTTGGGAGCAAGTGGGCCGAGTACAAGGAGTCCACCGCTCTCTTCTTACTAGGTACGAAGATACTGCATAACATATATTTCGTTGCGACTTGATTCGAGGGCCATTGTCTTGAATCTTAGGCGGTTGAGATGTATCGCGTGCTAACCTCCTGACCTCTTGCCCGCTTTAGGACATTTGAACCAAAACGAGTTCTCGGCGCGAGTCGACTATATCATTTGCGCCGATACGAAAACAGAACACCTCCATAATAATTTCGTCTGCGCGCTTATCGGAAACCTCACGCGAGACCTCCCCGACCATGGCGTGGCGAGCTGGGTATCCGCGAACGATAAGCCCTCTGTTGTCTCTAAACCCATCTCGGGAGATGCCGCAGAACAAAGGTTGAAGACGGAGGTTATGCAACTGCCTCCGAGGGATCGTCGGCGCATCAAAGGCGTCCCAGAGGTATGCGGCCATAGGACCCGATATTGTGGGGTGAATGAGACAAAAGTGCTAATCATGTCTTGCCTACCTCCCAGCGCGACCCCAACGAAGCGATGCCTAACGAATTAGAGGAATATTACCAGGCGAAGCAGATTAAATTGCCTAGTCAGGTCCCCGCAAGTGCAGGTGGTTTGAACAAGACAAGTAAGACACCACAGCCCTCCGGCGAACCCAGCCATGAAGTCTTTTTGCACTCTCAAAAAAAGCCAAGGAAGCCCTAACAATATTGTTTAAAAAAAACACAGACTGGGAACTAGAGATTCGGAAGCGTTACGCACAACCCCTCGGTGCCGAAACTGGCGAGTTCCCCGACGCAGAATCGATTCACGCGCGCATGGTCCCCATTTGCTACGAAGAATCCCTTCCCAGCGGTGCTGGGCTGCCGTGTGCAGAATTCATGGCAATTGCGACGGAGACATTTGTCAAGGAAGTCCTGTCCGCTGTCTTCTCGCGCACTCGGTCGAATGGTCCGTCAGGTACTATCAACGGCATGATGATGCGGAAATACCGGCAGCAACTCGAACTTGAAGAGCTTGCCTATACCCGCGGTGAAATCAGCAAGGATGGCGCAACCGGTCTTCTTCCGATTGAAGCCAAAGAGGCCCGCACTCGGAGGCCATTAGGAGTTAGAGACCTTCGATTGGCACTCGAGCTGGGCAGCAGTGTCCTCGGCCACATGCCTCTGATCATAGACCAGATCATGGGCGGCTACCTCGACGACGAGTACGAAACTCCAGATCGTCTGGAGAACGGTGTTGAGCCTCATGACGAGGTAAAGCCCCCAGTTGACGCAATGGATATCGACGAAGAGGAGGAGGACGACTTGTCTGATTGGGAGGGAGGTGCTGCTGCAGACCGGGAGCAGTTGAGCTCTCTACTCGACGAATGTTTATCCATGGCTGCATGAGGGCTAGATCTGGTCTGTTGCAAACATGCTTCTTTTAGCGAGCACCTCTTAACTACCACTCTTTTTATGTTATACTCTTGGTCTGGATGGGAGAAGGATGGCGTCTGGGAACTACCAAAGGGACTGTCACAACATTGACAGCACATTTTTGCATCTGGGTCTGGAGTTTCTCTGTGAAGATATGTCTTTTTGTTCTCTCTCTCTTTATGTTTTTTTGGTTTTCTCCCGGCCAATATGGCCCTGCAGTGCAGTGTATAGTATAACTTTCTTTTGGGAACAAGACGACCTAGCAACCCTTTTTTTTTTTTTGGAAAAAAAATGATAGTGGTAATGGGTGGCCGGCCGAACTGGTTCGATACCCTTGAAATGATTCGATTTAGTTTATCAATCATGGTTCTTTCATCCTCTAGGGTGGACTTGCTATAATTCGTCCATCAATTCAGAAACTTGGTATCCAGGGGCGTTTCGAATGGCGCTTCTTGTTGATTAGCGATATCTTTGGTTAATGCTCTCTTGGATGTGGGACTGAGACGCTACGCTAAGATATCTATTGCGATGCACTACTCCGTTCATACTTGATATAACTACCTCCCTCATTTCAAACCCTCCACCTTCCACACCTTCACCGCAGCATCCGCGCCGGCCGACGCGATCTTAGTGCTGCCCTCGATCCATGCAACGCCATTGACGCCCTCCTTGTGCGCGTTCTTGACCTCTAACCAGTCGCCGGGGTTGGCCAGGCTCCACACAAAGATATTGGTATCCAACGACCCACTGACCACATGGGAGCCGGCCTTGTTCCAAGCCAGTGACGTGATGCGGGCATTATGTGCCGTCCACCGATCCGTGACTAGACTGCCGTCGGCCACCTTGTGCACCAGCACACGTCCCCGCAGGTCGCCGATAGCCAGCAGCGAGGCATCCGGGGAGAAGCAGATGGTTGAGATTTGGTTGCGCGAGGCCTTGATCGAGTTGCGCGATGACAAGCTGGAGCTGGACACGTCACAAATTTCCACGGAGCCATCCTCGCCGCCAACGGCCGCGATGGCACCATGCGCGGCCACGGTGGTGACGGCGAACTTGGTCTTGTACTCTCCCGTCTTCTTGCCATCGTTGAAGATCTCGACCGCTTCGGCGGCACCAACCAGCACTGTCGATTCGCCGGCCGCAATGCCCTTGGGCTGTCCCGTGAGTTTCGTCGTGCTGCCGGTGTATGTCTTCGCGGCGATGTCAACGGAGCGGATCGTATCGTCCCAGCCGACACTGTAAATCCGACCTGCGCCTTCCGAAGTCGGTGCCAGCCCGGCGATGTACCCCGAGTGACTATCACCTTCGATCTCCTCAGCAGTTCCAGAGGCAACATCCCAGCTGCAGACCCGCCCCTCAAAGCTGCCTGTCCACAACGTCTCCTTGTCGCCGCTCGCGGACTGGGTCAGGGAGGTTATGTTCTTTTGGTGACCTTGGACGACTTGCCGAGGTTTAGGAGTCCCCTCGACCAAGTAGTTCAGGTCTCCACTCAGGGACAAACTGATGAGCAGATTATCACTTCTGCCTGGAGGCCAAACCACGCCCACTTGCTGATCTCGAACAGCCATGGCGCCCTCCTCGCCCAGGGTCCAGCTCTGGGCGGCCTTGCCGGCCTCGACATCCCAGATCTTGACCGTTCGATCGGCGCTGGCAGTCACAAATTTCTTGGAGTCCTTGGACCAGGACAGACCAAATATACTGCCTGTGTGCTCCCCTTCGCCAATCTGACCCTTGATTTCTCCCGTCTTCCCGTCGTAGAGCCAGATCTTCCGATCAGCGCCCACGCTGGCCAAGGTCGAACCATCCGGGCTGAAACCCACACCGTAGATATAGTTGGAATGCTTATCACCAATTCCCATGTTGAACTTGAACGGTGCGCCGTGGTAGAAGACCAGCTTCTTGTCGTCGCCCGCGGTCGCTGCGCGCAGAGGGCGCTGCTGCCTGATCGCCACGGAATTGATCTGCTGGGTGTGGCCGTAGATCTCTCCAACTGTGTTGCCACTGTCCCAGGTGATACAGTGCCCATACCGCTGCTTACCGTCACCCACGGCGATGATGCGCTGGGAATCACCATCCCAGGCCAGATCGTTGATGCGGCCGTTGATAATGCTGTATTCGCCCTTGAGGATCCCATCACCGACGCAATCCCACACTCTCACGATGCCCGCGGCATCACCGCTGGCGACGTAGAACCCGGAGGGCGAGAAGCGGGCAACGGTGGTCTGGACCTTGTGTTCGGTATACTGCTTGGCAATGGCAGGGTCGTCGATCGAGCGCAGGAATATAGATTTATTGGCCTGCACGAACGGATGTTAGCATATATTGTCATAGACATCGCAATGGCAAGCTTGATGGTCCTAAGACGTACTGCGTAGGCCAGTCGTTCGCCTTTGGCGTCCGACGACAGCTGGGTGGGCTGCCCGCGGGTGGTGGAGGGGCTGGCGGCCCAGATGGATTCTAGGGGAGAGTTAGCTAGGAATTCAGGTGGGACATAGGTGATTCAAGACATGCCGTTGGTGACTGACATGGTGGTGTTGCACGGAGCGGCCGGGGAGAGGAAAGAGAAAGAGGAAGAAGACGAGGGAGAAACAAGGCGGTGTTGTTGATCCTCAGGGCGGGGCGAGGCAACAGTCTACAAGTGACGACATATAAGAGGATAATAAATTGTACAGTTGGGGAAAAGATGCTGACAGGGATAAATAAATAATAATAATACATCAACAGGTCAAAAACCATCAGCGCCACCCCGACTCCGCGAATCGCTCGCCAGGATCTCCGGGTGTTTGTGCACACTGGGCATGAGCCCCAGACCTCTCGCTCTCCGGATCGCCTTGGCAATCTTGCGCTGGTTGACTGGCCGCAGTCCGGTCTCGCTGCGGTGCTTGATGCGGCCCAATGGTGAGATATATTCGGACATGATGGAGAAGTTCTGTGTATACAAACAAGTGTGTTAGCAGCGGCTCTCTGATCCACCACCCCCGGAGGGCGCATCGCATACCTTGTACAGATCCAATGGATTCAGATTCAATGCATCAAAAGCATCCTTCGACGGGCTTTGCCGCTTCGACCACTTCTTCATTTCCTGTGGACTGAGATCGTGGGGGGCATAGACGTCGCCGGCCTTCCAGTCGCGTGTGTGAAACCTCTCCAGGGCTCTGCTCTCTCCTTGTGCTTTTTGCTCCGCAATGATCTTCTGGCGACTGGGTAGCCGTCGGGAGTGCTGTACTTTCGGCTCTATGATCCTGCGTCAGTTCAAGTCCAGCCGAATGGTCATTTAGGAAGGTAGACATACTCGGCGGTTGCCTCTGGCCTAGCCCCAGTCGCTGGTGCAAGGCACTTGTCGAACTCCAGCGGCAGCTCGAGAGCGCCGGGGCTGAGCGCAGGAATGAGGACGAGAAGATATTGAGCGACATGGTGCTCGATAGGACAGATGGTTCGGGGATTGTCAGGAGGAAGGATGTCGATTAGTCCCGTTCGCTTTTTTTCTGCCAGTTTTTCCTTTTCCGCCAAAACATCGCAACAACCAACTTCCTGAATTCACAACCACCCTAACCTGTCCTGACCCGACCTGACCTGGTACCAGTTCAGCTGTATCCTGATCGGGCTGCTCAAGGTGCCCAATATGCAGTCCCACCTCTCCCGTCGAGTCTTCAAGGCCCTCATCAACAATGAGCCGCTCTCCTTTTCCGCCTGTCGTCGACATTGCCTCCTGCATACAATTCCTCCCGCACGCGTGCGTCTGAGCCTACCGAGCCTTCAGGATCTGACGCGACGGAATCTCTTCGCCTTCAATGCGGCGCCCACTCCCGAGGCGCGACCGACGACACTGCCCTCGGAACGAGGCCTGAAGCCAATGACGGATCTCTTGAAGTCGATCAAGGACAAAGCCAGAGCTCCTCCCAGTGAAGTCCTCGCCAAAGCGTTCCAGACCTTCTTTGCGACACGAGTTGAAACTCCGGGAGTGATTAATGGCTATCAGGCCCGACTGCTCATCGTGACATGGAAACACTTGAAGGAACTACAGACTGAACTGGAGGAGCGAGACTGGCAGAATGTGTTCTCAACTGAGAACCTCGAGAAAATGCTTTTTGTTTTTTCGGAAGCACAGTGTCTGCCTGAATCTCGCGCGACCCTCCAGAATTTGGCACGCTACGCCTACCACGAACTCTGTGTCGATCACGGCTTTGGTCCCAATGAGATCAGTCGACCGGCTCTAAATCTCTACATCAATCTACTATGCGCAAATGGTAACCCTGAAGAGGCCCGCGCCGTGGTGATCAAGTTTTGGGACCGTCTGCGCAAGGCCACACCATCGCCGTGGCTCGCAGTGTTGAAGGGGTTCGCCATCAAAAATGATGAACGTCAGCTGAAGAAAGTCATTGATGACTTGAAAGAGCATGACATGAACTTTGACCAAGCGTCTCATGAAGAGCTGATCCAGATGCTCATTGAACAGGACCAGTTCAACGCGGTTCAGACTGTCTACGAGTGCCCGATCTTCGATGACCTCGAGCCTTCCCTCTCCACCATGAAAGCTGTCATCAAATATGCGATCCTAAAGTCCAAGGCTGAATGGGCGACTCCCATATTTGAGTCTCTCCCACAAAAGCCGGACACGGTGTACATCACCTTACTTTGGGAGGCAGCACACGGCAGTGGTGCCGTTGCTCTAAAGGAGAAGCTTGACTCGTTGATTGCAAAGGATCCTCGCTACAAGAAGGCCATTAATCCGACTACCCTGAACCATCTTCTTGAATATGCCAACGCCACCGAGAACCCGCAATTGGCGGCCGAATTGTCCCAGCTTGCGGATAAGTGGGGCATTGCTCCAACCGAACGAACCCATATGCTGCAATTCGAGTCCCGAGTTCAGTCTGGTGACGTCGAGCAGACGCTTGAGTTTTTACAGGAGCGAATTGACCCTAGCACGTTACCACAGGAGAACCTCCCGCTTGTCAATCGACTCATCACGATGCTGTGTCTATCCGAGAAAAAAGATGCCCTGTTTCAACAGATATCGTCTCTTCTTGACCCGCTGTTTCAAGAAAATGTGCGCTTGGAAGCTGACACGGTTGCGGTATTAACGCGGATGCTTCTCTACCGCCACGACTGGGACGCTGTCTCGGAACTGCTGCGTCCACGACTGGGCACTTATGATTCGGAAGAGAAGTCCAAAGTTCGGAAAGCGCTTACCGACTTCATTCTCGATCTAAGCCAAAGCGATTCCGATGTGTGGGATGTGTATGAACTGCTGAAGGTCGCATTCCCAGAGACGGGTGTCAACATGCGAACCGAGATCATGACCAGTTTGTTCAAACGAAAGCGCAACGACCTCGCCGTCTTGGTATTTGGGCACATGCGCCAAGCAGAAAATCTTCTCCAGCGGCCCAAGCCAGATACGTATGCACGTTGCTTGCAGGGCATTGCACAAACGGGCGACGAAAGCAATCTGGAGCTAGTCCACAACATGCTGAGACTGGATCTAGAGGTTGTTATGACCACTCGCATCTTGAACGGTCTCATGCTCGCCTACGCTGCTTGCGGCCAAACAGAGACAAGCATGGAGATGTTCCGGGAGGTGCTGCAGTCGGAAGAAGGGCCGTCCAACAAGACCCTCGTTTGCTTCTTCAAGGTCTGTGAGAAACACCGCAACGGTGCGCACGAAGCCATGAAGATGATGGATAAGATCAAGAAGTTGGAGATCACCGTCGACCGGCCGCTGTATCATGCGTATATCCAGGCTCTGGCGGCGCAATACGAATTCGATCAGGCGACCGAGGCCATTGATAGCATGGAGGAGGAGACCGGCCAGGTGCCTATGCGCGATACGTAAGTACCCGGTTATATCCCTCTTCATGGCTTTGTTTCGCTTACAATTCATAGGATTGGGCTTTTTTACAATGCCATCCCATTCGATTACTGGAAGGACCAGGTGGTGGAGTGGGCGCAGAAGAAGTATCCGGAGCAATGGGCGCGGCTAGCGGAGTTGCCGTGTACTGAACAGGACGGGGAGATGCGGTTTGAGGGTATTGTGAATGATGTCGGGGTGTAGAGTCCCCATCTTGTATTATAATATGTACTGTCTATGGGTCTATTTATTTGTCTATGGTTACGTCTTCGGTCCCTGTAGAGAGAGAGAGCATCGGGATATACATATATCTATCAACACAGAGGCAGAATGACTCCATTCTGCGGTAAACTATGCATGTTCCTTGGTGTGTATGCATTGTAAAAAAGTAAGCTTGGATAGGTATATATGTGTTGTGCGAACAGATAAATTGCTCAATGAGTGAAGGTCTGTCAACACACCATGCATCGCTCCCGAAAACATTAAGTAAGGAACAAGACAACAAGGGAAATCATGATTAAATGACAAATTTTAAAAAAACATCGCTCAATAATATGTGTCGTCAGATTTACAAACTGAAGATTCCACTGCGCTTCTTGCCATGCGGATATACAATCAACGCAGCAATGAACAATCCCACCGAAATGCCGATAGCCGTTTGGATCATACCAAAGCCCAGCGCAGTCAGCGAGCTACCGGACATCGTGCTGGTCGTGGAATTAGCCGTGTGATTGGCGACTTCCTCGGCATAAGTCAGGCCCTGAATAATAGAACCCGAAGATGCGAGGCCAGACGGCACGAGCGTAAAGATGCCCGGGATGATCGCGGCAGCGGCGTGGCCGTGCCACAGGCGACTGTATAAGTTGGCCAGCATACCAATTGTAAACGCGCCGACGGTGTTGGCAACTTGGTTGGACCCCATCCTCTGGGTGACGAAGTAGTTGGTCACGTATCCGGTGACGCCCATGATGACCGTGACGGGCAGCTGTTTAAACTTGGCCTGGTTGATCAAGGCGGCAAAGAGACAGAAGAGCGCGACGAAGGGGAAATGCTGAATATACTCGTTGCCCCATTTTTCCGGGGTGTCGGCCGGGCATGTCGATTGGGTAGTGGCGTTGCGGTCCATCATCCCGTAGATCGTCGTGCCGACTGTGACGCCGTAGCCGAGGAAGAGCGAATAGATGATGGTATAGACCATGCGGATGGACCCGGCAATCATCTGGTGCGACTGCAGCTCGAGACTGCTGCTGAGCACGGCGAAGCCGGGCAAAATCATGGCAATTGCCGACTCGGCCAGGGCTGGGAAACAAAACAGCCACTGGCCATCGTGCTTTATGCTTGCAAGGGCACGCGCAATGAACGAGGTTAGGATGGCGGCAGAGACTTCCAGCACGTTGGCGTACGTGGCCGAGGCCGGTGCGAGGATGTGCTGCATGAACCCGACAAGACTGCCCAGGAAGAAAATGACGGGGAGATCGATAGGGCGCGCGGAGAAGGCATAAGGGCCGACGGCGACGCTGGCCAATCCGTGAAAAAGGACCTTGAGCCACGGGCTGTAGCGCGGCTGACGCTGCATGATCAGGTCGAGTTGATTGGTACCTTCCTTTGCATCGACAATGTCGTGCACCACATTTTTGTAGACATTGTGTGTCTCCGCCAGACGGGACAGATCCAGTCCCTGGACGACGCGGATAATCTTCACCTCGGCGGTGCGGGTGAGAGGGTCATCGAAAGACATGAACATACAGCCCGGGATATATAAAAATTGCGCGTTGACCTCCAGCACGTTGGCGGTCATTGTCATGTACTCCTCCAGTCGATGGGTAGGAGCCCCGTACATCATCAGCGCACGACAGAGCTGCATGATATACTGCTGGCGCGCCAGGAGACCGGCAATGTGTACCGTCAACTTCACGTTTTTATCACTCTTGCGCTTTTTCTTCCGTTCCTTGGGATTCATGGGGGGCGCCGGTCCGTGTGCACCTGGCACACCAACCCGGCCCATGTCCATGGAGGCATGGATCAGGGACGCCGTGTAGCCGTGATTCGATTTCTTTTCGTCCTTGTTTGCGTACCATTTCACCTTGTCTTTCTTGCCCGTTGGGGTTGTAGTGCCAGTGCCAGTTCCAGTCCCCGGCGGACTGGCGGCAGTGGAGTCAGGCTCATCAGGCTCTGTGTCTGAAACCGTCGAAGCCACACTGAGCCTGCTCGCATCCATATTGTTTGCATAGATACGCAATAACTGCGACAGCATTCCTCCATTGGGGCCAGCGGGCGTCGAGGTGCCACTATCCGGAGTCACTGTGCCAGAGCGAGGCTCCTGAGCCTTCCGACGAGCACGGCCTTTGTGGGGATGCAGACCCAGCTGCTGCACTATCCTCCGAGCCTGAGAGTCATGGTCCATATCGAGCAAACGACTCTCTTCATCCTGGGCCTGGCGAGCTTCGAACCCCCGCATATCATCCGTCGCACCATAGTATTCCGGCGAGATGCCGCCGTCCAAGCCATCCTCCCCTCCCTCATGGGGTCGACCCAGCTTCTCGGCTAGCGCAGCCGTCCGATGGCGGATCCTTTGACTCGCGGTTCTCCAGCGTTCCGGGACGAACCTGCTGTTGCTGCTGGTTATCGTCTGCTTCTCGCTGGGTTCGTCTCGACACAGGGTATCCGGATTTGGGCTCGGGCTGTCGCTAGCGCCATTCGAGGCGGGGCTTTCATCTGGGGACTGCTCGGGCATGGTGGGCGAGATGCCGAGGCAGATAATAGAGCAAGAAGGAGAAGAACGGAACCAGGAAAATAATGAACAGTTACGCAGTCGGGCACTGGGGGCGAACAGTGGTACCCCACAAAGTGCGATACCTCATAGTCCGGGGAAGGAAAGAAAGAAGAAGGAAGCAGAATGGACGGAGGGAAAGGGGGAAGCGGACAGACCAGCGGTAATTTTCTTTCTCTCACTTGACACGACAGGCCGAAACGGCCTCCGCAGGGACTAGACAGACCCACGCTCGCCACTGGCCAATCCAAGTCTGGTTGGCCGCCGGGATTCGTGGTCGGGCGGCGTGCCTGGGCAGATCCGCGGAAACATTATGATGGATCTAGTTATTTCCTCCCTTTCATCGGTGCGCTCAAAGGCACCTAGCGAAACGGCCAAACCCATCGGCTGAGGGGAAAAGACGGGGAAAGAACTGTGACGCACGGCAAACAAGCTTCTCTGTCAGGCGCTAAGAACTTAGTCTCCGCCGAGTCCCGGGGAAAGTCAATTACGAAAAGTATAGAAAGTTAGATTCGATAGAGGCATAATGGATGGCTAAAGACGGGCAAACGGTATTATGATAGGATATAAGATGATAAAGACTATCGGGAGTATAACAACCCCCTGACGAGGGTCGCAAAATTCTCCACGGCCCACCCTCGCGTGGCACTATTACAGCACAATGACGACGGCGGGTCGATCTGGCCATCCCTGCATAGATCGAACAATCCCCAGATTTATTTGGATCACTAACAGTACTCTTTCAAACAAACCCCTACGGGCCCAATGCAACAAAACACAATTCAAGAACTTTTTCTAAACCATACATTCGTCAAGGGGAAAAGTCTTTCCCGGATTAAAGGTATACCATCAGTCGTGCCGGGTGGATTTTCTGTGGTGGTGGTGGTGGACCAACCAACCAAAAATTCCAAATTGAGCAGAAAAAAACAAGAAGAAAAGAACAAGTGAAGACGGACGGTCGATCATGACTCCAGCTTCGACAGGCGCTTGGTCATGCTACAAAGGTAGTTAGTATATGTCATTCGTAAAGAGAAGGAGGGGAACTCACAAATCAAAGAAGGAGAACTGGCTCGGCTGGTTGCCATACTGGTACACGAAGCGGCTAGCCAAGTGGCTACCGAAGATGGCGCGCAGGTAGTTCTCCGGGACGCGCTCGAGGATCGTCTCAAGGCCGATCTTGTCCAGGAGCAGATGAGGCAGGGCATCCGAAAGCACAGAGCGGCGCAGGGCGACGTTATCCCACAGCTCGGTTTGCTGGAGCTCCTCGTCGAGCTTGGTGATGGCAACGCTGAGACGGTCGCTCAGAACGCTGCGCAGCACGCCGGTCTGCTCGTGCTCGCGCCAGATGGCCTCAAACTCCAGTCTGGCGTTCTGCTTGATGATCTCCTGGACCTCCTTGACGTATTCACCGTAGAAGGCGGGCACGGTGCCGTCCTCGCGGATGCACATGTGCTCGACGAACTCCGGGTCGTTGAAGGACAGCGAGGCCAACACCTCCAGGGAGGACGAGGTTACGCCACCCTTGTTGGCGGAGGCATCCTTGAACAGAATGCAGCCAGCCTTTTCCAGGCGCAGCTTGGCGTCCTGCGTGATGAACAAGTTGGCGCCCTCGACGATGTAAGGAACGATGCACTTGCCATCCTCAATCAGCTTGCCCACGGTGGACAGATCAATGGACTCGGGGCGACCACCGCACGGCACGAACACGTCGAAGCGCTCGTGATGGCGCAGGTGGAAGGTGTTGCGGAAAATCATGCCGTTGTGAACCGTCTCGCCGCTGGGCAGCTTGACGTTCTTTTCATCGACCAGCACGCGGTAACCCTCGGGCGACAGCTTCGATGTGTCATACTCCGAGATCATCACGCGCTTCTTGGCCAGGCGGACGAGTTCCGCAAGGTCCAGACCTTGCGGATCGACGATCACACCAGAGCCATCAACGATGGCGGAATACTTCTCGTTGGCAAGTAGAATTTCATTAGATCCCAGGTCACCGTCCGGACCACCGGTCTGCAGCTTGCGCATCGTAGATGGGTCGATGTTCAGCTTGCGGTAGATGCCGAGCACGTACTCACGCACCGAGAGCGTGGTCATGCCGTAAGCGTCGTGTGGGATACCACCCAGCTTGGGGCTCTTGCCGGTGAAGAAGGACTTCCACCAGGGGGCACCACGGTTACGGGCATGCTCCGTGGCCCAGTCGACCAGCTCAGCAGTGTTCTCGTCGGGACCCATGAACAGGATCTCGTCCTTGCCGTGCAGATCGACAATTGGGTCCTTGATGCCGGGGCTGACGGGAGGTAGCAGCAGATCGAGGATACTGTCAATATACTTCTCGAAGGCGACCCGCGCCTTGTCTTGGTGGTCTACATCCAGGAGGATGACACCCTTGGCGCCGCCTTCGGGAATATCCTTGTTCTTGCGTTGCTGCGTGTTGGCCAAGTTGTAATTTTCATCAAACAGTGATCGGGCATTGATGCTGTATGCCTCCTTGTTTCGGCTCTTGACAATCCGAATGCCTCCACGGGCAATATCCCGGAAGCGGAGGTGGAAGCCACGGAATTCAGAGCTGATGACCAGGAACATGCCGTAAAGCGGCTGCGGGTATTCGTGTTCTGGCAAGAAGTCCGGCTTCAAGCGGAAGCTGAGGGCCACCTTGGTCGGGGTGAAGAAGTTTGTCTTGAGAATCGACGAGTTGAACACGCGGAACGAGGTCATGACCATCTCGTCGTGCTCGTTGTGCGCCGTGCCGCGGATCAGCTGCTTGAGCTTCGCGCCGTCCATGACCTCGTCCACCTGGATACGTAGGTAACTGAGGGTGGGCAAGAAATCGTCCCCGGTGGGGCCCTGGGTCTGCACGTAGTGGGTGCTGGCAAAGTCCAGGTAGAGCTGGTGGATCAACTCGGGGTATTTGTTGATGATCTCAAAAATGTAGTCCGCAGTGAAGGTCTCGGTGCGCAGACGTTTCTTGATCTTCGACAGCAGTTCTGCGTGCACGCTATTGTTGGTATCCAGCAGAGCAGCCAGTGAGGTGTACTCCGAGCCCAGGCGGTTCAGGAACTGCTGCACAAACACCCACGCACAGTGGGCGTAGATGGTCTCCTGCAGACTCAGACGGCCAGTGGCGAAGTGATGCTGGAAGCGGTTCTGCGGAATGCAGTACAGGAGCGAGGCTTCCTTCATGATTTGGTGGATCGCCGCCTCGATAGGAGGGTACTTGGCCGCAATCTCGGGCTTGTCCGATGGCCGAAGATAGAGCGAGATGACGGTGATGCCATTGGAGAAGTTCTCCAGGTATTTCCGCGAGCTGGTCAGGCGGTAATAGTGGTACAAATCGGACAGGGCACTGAATAGACCCATGGCCGAACCTTGCCGGTAGGCAATCACCAGGCGCTTCTCCCGGCTGCCCTCGATCTCGAACATCTCAATGACAGGACCGGACCGGCTGACGGCATTGGTGATGATCTCCTGGTAGATGGCCTTGGTATTTTCCGTGGCCTTTTGGAGAAATCGCTTTTCACCAATGATGTCAATGTTGGTCTCATTGGGGGAAGGGTTGGGGTTGGCGTATTGGCACTTGTACACGAAGTAGCAGCGCAGCTGCTGCTCGTTGTCACCCGGCAGCGTGGTGGGTGAGCGGAAGGTCTCCACACGGTAGCTGTTGGCACCCTTGGAGGTGTTGATGTACTTGGCATCGATACGCTGCTCGTACCGGGGCCCATCCACCGAGGAGATACCGGGCTTGCTGGTGTCGATATAGACGGCATGGTCCTCAGCCTCCTTGTCCAGGCGGATCTCGAGCTGCTTGTCATCCCGCGCATAGGCGGCGACCTTGGCGGCATAGAGAGACAGGATCTGGGTGACAATGTTTTCTACCGACTCAGTCTGGAAGTAGGTGTCGTCGATGCCCAGCATGTTATAGAACCAGGACGTTTCGGAGATGACAAAGTCACTGGGGAAGAAGCCCTTTTCCTCCAATTGGTCCATGACCTGTTCCATCTGCTTCTGCTTGCCCTCAAACTTGGCCGCGATGTAGCCGGGATCCTCCTCGGACAGCACCCGAGGCGACGGGCTGCCGGGGATGCCCAGGTGAGTGGGCTGGGGGGAGGGATTCCGCAGAGCCGCACCGACGACATGGTCAAGGTGCTTGTTGTGCGGATAGCGCTGGAAGCCAATCGGGGTGCCCGGGCCAGAGCTGTCGTGGCTGGCGAACAGCTTCGGCTGCGGCCTCGAGGGCAGCGTGGTGCCGTTCTCGGAGGCGGTCGAGGACGGAGCGGGAGACGCCATAATGAGAAGAAGGGGGAGGAGGAGAGGAGAAAGTGAAGGAGAATTCTAACAGAAAATACAAAGACAACTAGACACCGAGAAAGATTAGCGGGCGACTCAGCGAGCTCTTATCGGATCCATGCCCCGGATGGCAATTGCCGGGCGAGCGATAAGACCATGCAAGGGGAGGAATGGGGGGACTCACTGAGACACGATCGTCGCCATGGACTTTTGGATGGAATACTCGGAATGATCTCCCACCAAAATCCGGGGGAGCGTCGAAGATTTTATATGCTATTCTTGGTCGTTGGCCGATGGTAGGCGGGAGTAACGAGAAGTCTGGCCCAGCCCCACTGGCCTTACCTAACGGCCGGCGCTGCTCTGGGCTGGGATTGGCTATGCACGCCCCGAGGGAAAAATCCCGCGTCATGCGGGCCGCAGAAGAATAATTGCCTCATTTTTCTACGAGAGTGTGCCATTTGGTTGATGCGAGTACCATTATCCGAATACTAATTATAGGTATAGTCCGATCACCGTATACCCGGAGTCCAAGGCTAGACTCGGTTACCTCTTCAGAGTCAGCTGATATGAAGAATGCGATGGGTCACGGGTTTCGTGACTCCAGGCACTTCTTTTTGCATTTGTCGTGATCAGCCCGGCCCGGTTCTGGCCCTGCCCCTCCGGTTGGAGTAGTCCGGTTTTGGTTCCTGGATCGACTCACGCGGGGAAGTTATTGGACCGCCAGTTTTCGTGATCGGTCTCTCTGTTGTTTCGCCCAGCGGGGGTTTACGTGATGGTGGATCTCGGCGCAACGGGGATTGGAAGACACGTCCGACACGGCGGAGGGTTGGGGACAGGACGGTCCGCATGACGTCGCCCTGTCCAGACAGCCACTGCCTGCGCCTCATGGTAGTGGGCCCGGGCGGAAAAGTTTGAACCCGAGCAGCAGAATCGTCGGCGGTGGCGAGAAGAACAGGATGGAAGTAGATGGCGGTGTCCCGAGAAAGATAGAGAAGGCGGTCTATGGTGGCAGGTGATCGAGATCTCTTCGGGCATGGATGGGGTTGCCCGATAGGTCCTGTTTAGCGATGGGTTTTTGTGGTGATCATCAAATCATAAAACGGTCTCCGTCGGTCACCGGGTAGTATTTTCTTACGACGGTTTTATGGGCAAGAGCAATTGGCGCTTCACCTTGACCGCCGTTAGCCATCTATAACCACGTCGGGATGGTCTGGTTGGCAATTTTTCAGCCTCATTTTTTTGGTGACGTGGTGAGGCATCGTCACTTTTTAGGTGACACGAACGACCATTTCATTCGATTCTTGCGGCTGCAATGCTGCCTGCTAACGTGTCCCGGCGTATTTGGCTGCCCGAAGACGAAGTCACTTTGACAAGTAGTGAGAGGAGTCTTGCAAATATATATACAGCAGATACGACACCATCCATGATTCCATAATTCATCACCCGCCATAGCTGGCTTCCAGTATCTTGAACATTGAACTCCCTTTGAATCTTCATCCTGAACAGATTGAGTACAATGGCTCCTTTTCTGACACCAGAGAAAATCAAAGCTCTTGAGAGTATCCTCGGATATATCTTCAAGAGCAAGAGTCTTCTGGACAAATCAATGGAATCTGGAGGTGCCACCGAGGATCAACGTGACAACAGAGATCTAGCTCACGTTGGAGATGCTGCTATAAGACTTAGTTTCTATCTAGATGGTTACAATCGTAATGGCGCTCGAGGTAATCTCCATATATTCCGATTTCTGGGTCATTCTATTAATTGTGTCAACTAATGATAGGTACCACCTCTGTTTTCCATGACATGAATGCGAGTAATGCGAATCTTGCACTGATTGGGCGCTCTCGAGGCCTAGACGAATATATCCATGTGAACCGATCTCAACAGGGCCAGGTCTTTAATAAGGTCATGGCCACCGCTGTCGAAGCCATAATCGGGGCTGTTTTCATTGACAGCGACCACAATATCGCGGTTGTTCAAATCGTCCTTGTGACGCTTGGTATTCTTCAGACTTCTTAGTCTGTCGGCTCACGTGGGTCTCCGTTCTACCGTGCGACCTTGACATGGAATCAAATGCTAATTTGACGATAAGATGGCTCCTCACTCCCTAACGGGATGTTCGAATATTCGTCTGCCTGCAGTTGCTATTACGTGTGCTCATAAAGAAGCTCTATAGCCCTTTTGCGACCGAACACAAAACAACTCTTTAGGTACCGCTGCTGGCTTTATGGCCAAAGGCCCAGTAGAGGTTTTAGGGAGTTGTTTTGTTTTCGGTGGCAGAAGGGATATTTTGCGTCTTTATGATTATACTTGACAGCTACTGCGTTCGGTGTAATATCCGCATTTTAGGATAGGTGGGAGGGAACCTCCAGTCCGGAGATGGTTCAATAAGTCGCTAGACGATTCAACATCGTTATTTAGGAATTGCTTTGTTTGTTAGCTCTAAATTTAACCAAGTCGCTCATTTCGAATTTGCTTGTTGATAGTGATAATGGCTCGCGCCAGGTTGGAGGCTCAGTTAAGGCGCTGAGAATTTGTCTAAGCAGCTGGGGGGAGCAAGAGTGCTTCACCATTGGCGCTCGACTCCGGCTGCGAGTTGAAGATAAGACGAATAGCCTGGTCAATCTTGATGCGATGATCACACTCGACACAGTCACCATCATGCCCAACTCATCTGGGTCTGCCTTGGGGTGTGAAGCTGGTAGTCAAGTTGCAGACCTGTAACGGGTTGGTCTCCGATTGGGAGTAGCGGGTTAGGGCTCGCTAGCCCGAGTTCCGGATGCGCCAAGAACAAATGCAAGACACGACAAGCCTCGCTGTGGCTGCATTCTGAATCCTCGCTAACTAAGGTGGGAGATGACAGGATTTACTATTGGACCACATGAAGATTATTGACGGTGACCTTGAGGATCTTATATAGGGGCATCAGTCATTTCGCCCCAATAGACCCAAATCCAGTATACCTGTACTTTAAAGGCCTCATTTTACCTAGCGCCATGCGCCAAGCTTACCGAGCGCCAAGCCCGTACTTAACTACTGTCACTGCTTGAATCTTTTCTCAATTTGGCCAGGCAGCCGCTGTGCTGGTACTGGGGAGCTGTTTTGGGGACAAACTGGGCCGTCGATCAGAACACCAGTCAGGGGGCAAGGTCCCCAAACCAGCAATATAATCACCGACTCAGGAAGTTTCGTGGCCTGACGCTGGGTTTCGGTTTTTCACCCCTTTTACCACTAGCCGACGACTTGTAAGCACTAGTTCTGAACCGGCCCCCAAACTTGGCGCTCAGCCGCACAATTCAGATCTTGGCACGGAGACAAGAGAATTATCGAATCTGCCCCTTTAGCAGCTTTTACCCCCAATATGTATCGGGATCGTGCCGGATTCGATCGTAATAAGCTCACTCACGCGAGTCGAGGATCATTGGGATCATTTGTGTCTGGCCGAGTACGTACCTAAGTCGTTCCGGTAACTTACGGACTAGGTTCCTACATGGGTACGGAGTATTCCGTATGTAGTTAGAACTCATCTAAGTGGTCACACCCAGACTGCCAAGGGTACAAACCCGATAACACAGCCGTTCTTTTTGGGGCCAGTTAGGCCTGCGCATACATAAACGGCTGATTGGGTTTTTTCCTCCCAGATTTTCCCAGCATGGCTCACCATCCACACCATGCTGAGGGGATCATCTATGCCTTTATTATGGTTTCCACGCCGCTTTCAATTTGCGACTCTGCTGGCAATCCAGGTCGTGTTCATGCTGATTCACTGTCTGCCTGAGTTGAATAGCATGCTGCACGCGGATCGTGATTACCCGGCAGACCGTCCGCGATACTGGCATCACTCCTCGTTCCGCGCAAACCCAGACTCCGACTACGAACTCTCGCTGACCAACGCTTTTCGTGACCTCGAGACCCAAGAACTGGCCCGGGACCCCGCGGGTGGGGCCCCAAACACGATCTGGCAAATTCTCCTGGCTCACCCAGAGCATCGAGGGGACGATTCGTTCAAATTGGAGGAGCGGAATGAGGAGTGGGCATACAAGGTAAAGAAATCGCATGGATCGGCCAGAGAACGCTGTGCTAACTGTGCTCCGAACATCATAGCTAGTCTCCCACGAATGGGCTGAAGAGTTCATCACCAAAACCCTTGCGTCCATACCCGGGTTAGCCAGATTATACCACTCCTATCCTCATTACGTCCAACGCGGCGATCTCTTGCGATACCTAATCCTCTGGTATTACGGCGGCTACTACTCCGACATCGATGTCTTCCCCAAACATCCCATTAAAGAATGCCCGTCGCTGCGGGACTCGATTTTCGACATTGACAACCCCGATGTCTCCCTTGTGGTTGGTGTCGAAATAGACGAGCCATTTGCTTCGGAACAAGAAATGAAGTATTGGCGCTGGGCCCGGCGATATGGTTTCCTCCAATATACCATGTACGCGCCTCGGCGATTTAGCCCGCTGTTGCGAGAAGTGGTGATCCGGGTACTGTCACATACGAAGCAACACATCGACGACAGCTGGTTTGGAGGGCGGTATAACGAAATGACCACTCTGGAGGTCACGGGGCCGGGCGTCTTCACCGATGCCATTCTCGATGTGATGTCCCGGACTTTGCCAGCCAAGCATCCGTTGGTCACCGAATCGGTCCAGGCAGATGCAGGGCTCGGAGATCTGGTACTCCCCAGGTCACGGACCAAGTTGGAGCGCGTAACGTGGGCGCCCTTCCACGGAATTCAACAGCCGCTATGCGTCGGTGCTTCGGCGGCCCGGCCGGGGGCGGAGTTTGGTGGTTTGTGTGTGCTACCGATTAATTCCTGGGGCAATGGCCAGCGGCATAGTGGAGCCGAGGGCTTTGAGAGTACACAGGCGTGTATCAATCATCGATTCGGCGGGACTTGGAAGCCCTGGAAAATGAGCTGGAAGGAGTATCTGTTCGGATAAGTCTGCATGGAGGTGCCCTGTAAATATATGAATTATACCTTGTTAATTGGGATTGTATATCAAATAGTGAAACTGGAATGCTGTATATGTGACTGAAGCTCTTTTAGACCGCCCAGTTTCTTGACATGCTCCGTCCGCAGCAATTGGGGGTTTGATCACAGTCCACGAATCCACAATAGAGTCTCGGATAAGAGTCTATACTCGTATATTATCTAGGCTGATAGAATCATAATATATATTGTTGAATTAGCTTATCTTCATCGTCACATGCACAGGAGTGTTCCTGTGTTGTCTGAGGTATATATTTTTGTACCATTGCCCGCCCTATTCCGAATTCCTGGAAATCTCGATCGAGCATTCCCCGTAGATCGGGCATTGACCTTTCCCGGTATTGGATTACGTGTGTGTTCTCTCCAGAATCCGGAGTATAACATCACCGTGGTACTTGAATGCTTATCTACATGTCTGCTGGCCAAGCCCAGTTCCAGATAGATTAGCAAAACAATCGATAACCATGTACTGTCGATGAGAAGTTCCTGACCGCCACTCCCCTGTCCTCCCCCCAGATAGGGATGGCCGATCGCGCAGGCCTGGACCTTTGCACTGGCGGGATCTGAAGGAGTTCCCCGAAGAATGTGAAATATGCGGAGCCCCGAACTCCCCGGCCTCCGCAGGAATGTGTTCTCGATTTCAATAGTTGGGCCAGACTAGGGAGAGGAGCCCCTTGAATAATGAATCCGGGGATGATAAGGGGGTAGCAACGGCAACGGCCGACGAAAGAAATTGGAAAAGTGGATGGGGCAGGCCCGCCAGACTGGGCCAGTGGATGCCCCTAGAAGCACAGGATGATTCCACGCTAGCCCCGGCATCCTTTCCCCGGCCCCCTTGACCCTTGGAGCGGAGAGAACTGATCCCTCGCTGTCTCGCCATGTTGATGGGGTTCCGCCCGATGTGGACATGGCTACTCTCTTACCTGCCTCGGGGCAGCAATGCAGATCTTCTAGGAGATCGCGGAACCGGGGATGTGGTAGTTGGTCCGTTAGCAGTACCATTTGAACAATGCCTTTATATTCCGCCCCGTGCACCTTGCCGACTATTTTCTTTCTGCATCTATCGATCTCCTACTTGTACTCGGTTGCCCCCTGCAACTAGCTCTTGCATCTACTACATACTATTATTGAGGATATTGTTCGTTGCTGGACAACCAACCTGCTCATCTATCTACCTCTCTTCTCCCTCTTTCTCCCTTCCCTCCTCCAGACATCCAAACATATTCTCTCTGCATCTCCTCCATCAAAGACGCTTTTCATGTGAGTATCTCCTCTCCGGAGCT